>NC_045711.1:15739367-17056506 GCF_009834535.1 Camelus ferus | reverse complement strand
AGGCAGTACAGTGGCCGTCAGTTCCGGCTTTGCACGGTGCTCCCACGGACTCCACCCCTGGCGGTACCCAGGCTGTCAGGGCAGCATCACCAACCGAAGGTCTCCAACCTCAGTCCGAAGAGGAACTGCTAGAACTGGTGCTGCTGATACGGGGAGGGCGGCCGAGGAGCAGAAGACCCTGTTTGATGTTTTCGCTTTCCTGGGGGGAAGAGGAAAAGACCCCAGGCATTACTGAAGGGAGCAGTCCTTTGAGTGAGTGAGGGGTCTTGAATTAAAACCATCCTGGATGTTGCATGGTGAGCTGACAGCCAGGTAAATGAAGCATGCTGGAGGACCTGCGCATGTGGCGATAGCACTGCTGGGGCCCGGGCCACAGCACCCGGTGTCTCCCGGTGGGGGGTTTGGCTGAAGGTCCCTGAAGACTCATGATGGGCGGCTCCCTACTCGCGACTGACACCTGGTGGCCAGGCGTGGTGACTGAGCCCGAAAGGGCCGGCTTTCCCAGAGACCCCGTGGTGTCCACCGGCACCTTTCCCGAGTGGCATTTGTCCACGTGGGGTTGGCAGAGGATGACTCCTCGGCCCGGAAGGGGCAGTTCTGGCAGGCGTGTTCCAGCCCGGCTGGGTTCCAACAGAAGGGAGTGGGCAGAGGAACAGTTACCTAAATTGTGCTCAGACGTCTGCAGGCAGGACGGCAACATTTGCCTGTTACTGACCTGCGTTTTCTGCGTCTCGCGCGGTCGGGAGTGTCTGTTACTCCTCTCAGAGCGGCAGCAGGGTTATTTCAGGCGGGAGACATCCTGCCCCTCGGCTATGTGCAGGTTCACCTCCCTGGGTTCCTTGGCGATGGCTTTGGGGTAGTCACCGCGGGTCTTCATCCAAGTCCACGTGGGTGCTTTCCTGGGGATCCCAGGGCGGTCTTCTCCTGCACACCTGCCTCGGCTCTCCCAGGAAGGGCATTCTGAGGAAATCTGGGCAAGCTGGGCCTGTCTGCCCTTGGACTTATTCTAAGTTAGAGGTTTCCATTTATGTTTCCTCGGTGGTCAGTGTCTCTGCTCTCATCTTCCTGCTGGATTAGCATGTGTTACAGCCTCAGCTCTGACGGGGTAAAGTCTCTGGACCTCCTTTGCCTTTTCTTTGCCTTTTAACAGTTTCTGTGCCAAACAATAGGTGGGAAAAATACATAATTAAAAAGAGTAAGACTGCTTGGACGAATTTACTCTGTCAGTTGTAAACCACTCACCTTGGTCTGTGTTTGCTCTTAGAATGTTTCAAACATATGTTTTATGTAAGCAGTCGAAGGTAACTTATTACTGACACTGATTTTTGAGGACTACATGAAGTGTGTCACATGACAACCTGGTGGTTTATGTGATGTACGGTTTCTTCGGAAGGGGACTGTTCTGCAGGCATGGGGCAGGGAAGCTGCACCTCTCGGAGCCATTCACTTTCTTCCTGTGGGAACCATGTGTCTTGCCTCGTTACCCTCATGACAGTCAAACTCTACGTTATGGAGCTGGAAGGAGACACACCAGATCTTCCCCTCAAGCTCCCGCTTGCTCTTAGAGTAGTTTTAGATTTTCTGCTAAATGCCCTCAATTCTGCCTGCTTTCCCAGTTTCTAAATTTATTTACATACTTTCTGGCGCCATCCTGATCCTGGCTGCAGGTAGACGTGAAAGAGACTTAAAGGGGAAATATTTATCATGACCTTGTTTTTGTTTTTGTTTTTTTAAACTGAAGTTTAGTCAGTTACAATGTGTCAGTTTCTGGTGTGCAGCACAATGCCCCAGTCATGCATATACATATGTATTTGTTTTCATATTCTTTTTTATTAAAGGTTATTACAAGATATTGCATATAGTTCTCTATGCTATACAGAAGAAATTTGTTTTTTATCTATTTTTGTATATAGTCATTAACCTTTGCAAATCTCAGACTCCCAAATTTATCCCTTCCCATCCCCTTTCCCCAGTAACAATAAGATTGTTTACTGTGTCTGCGAGTCTGTTTCTGTTTGTAGATGAGTTCATTAGTGTTCTGTTTTTCATTCCACATATGAATGATAGCATATGGTATTTTTCTTTCTCTCTCTGGCTTACTTCACTTAGAATGACGATCTCTAGGTCCATCCATGTTGCTGCAAATGGCATTACTTCATTCTTTTGTATGGCTGAGTAGTATTCCATTGTATAAATATATCACATCTTCTTTAGCTATTCATCTGTCAGTGGACATTTAGGTTGTTTCCATGTCTTGGCTACTGTACATAGTGCTGCTGTGAACACTGAGGTGCATGTATCTTTTCAATTTAGAGTTCCCTCTATAGATACATGCCCAGGAGAGGGACTGCTAGATCGTATGGTAAGCATGACCTTGTTTTGAATGCCTCTCGGCCCAGGGTGCATAAGGCCTTGGGAAGCATGGACCTTGTCCCCGATGGTCCTGAGCTCTGTGCGGAGTCAGAAGACAAGTGCAGAGGGCTGAATCATTGTGAAGGCAGATGCCCAAGAAGTGGGGGCGGGCAGGCAGCGCCAGAGTTCAGGGGAGGAAGTGGAGGGGAAGTCTCACAGTGGGAGGTGGGATCCGAGCCAGTCCTCCAAAGCATGGGCGGGGTCTAAATAAGTAGAGGCCAGGAGGGGCTGCCCCCCGTCAAGGCAATGATGCGACCAAAGCGTGGGGAAGGCAGCGCAGGGGCGGGTTAGGCCAGTCGGCTGAGGTCCCGGGTGGGATTACGGTTGACTGCATGTAACAGAACATCTTCAAGTGGTAGTGGCTTAAATAAGACAGTTTCTTTCTCTCTCTTTCAAACGAAGTGTGGGAGTAGGCAGTCTGAGGTGGACACGGCAGTTTGATGACCTTGTCAGAGACCCAAGCGCTTTCTGGCTCATTGCTTTGCCGTCTTTTGGATTTGGTCTTCATCCTTATGGACCAAAAGGCTGATGGAGCTCCAGCCATTTCATCCATGCTTCAAGCAATAGGGTAGAGAAAGGAGAAGGAGAAGAATGCGTCCCACTCCCTTTTAATGAAATGTCTCCAGTTAGACCACACACAGCAGTTTCTATCTTTTACTGGAAGTTGGTCTCTGAGCCACACCTAGTGACAAGGGAGGCTGAGAATGCAGTCATTTGGCTTCGCAGGAAGCATGGCTTCTCAATTCATAGAAATTTAGCGGCAAGCACCTCCCTCCCAGGAAGCCTGGCTTGAGGCACTTCTCTTCAAGGCTCGGACCACCCCTCCATACCCAGTCCTGTTCTTCTAGAGTAGGCCTGCTGTGTCCTGCTGGGCTCCAGAGCAGAGTTTAATTACTTTAGGATTCTCCAAACATGCCATCTCTGCCGTACCCCGGGCTTCCCCCGCATCACAGGGGCCCGTGCCGGAAACGGTGTGACTTCCCTCTCTTTCTCTCCACCTCCCCGGTCATTAATGAAGCCTTCCTGTGTCATGATGTCTCTTGAATCCTTGTTTCCTTCCAGCCCAGACCTCTCCCCTGAACTTCAGACCAACGTATCCAGCTGCTCACTAGATCGTTCCTCCGCGGTGTCGCAGAGGCAGCCAGCCCCAAACCCATCAGTCTTCGTCCTCCTCCACCAAATCTACCTCTTTGCTGATTTCTAGTGTTTTAGTGAACGCTGCCCCACCGTCCAGTGAGCGTAACGCTCAGATTCTGCCCTGATGTGTTTCCTTTTCTCCCTTCTCAGAATCCTCCTAGGTCCCACCGGCCACTTGTCATCCCCACTCCCGCTGCCACAGCCTGCAGGTACTCATCAGGGCCACTGCAGGAGCCCCCAACCCCTGATCTTTCTCTGTTCCTCGTAACTCCTTTTTCATATTGAATCCAGGGTGCTATTTTCAAAATACAGATCTAATCTTATTACTCTCAATTTAAAACCTTTCTGAGGTCCCTTGCTGCCAAGAGTCAGCCACACAGGCATCGGGGGCAGGTTCCAGACCGAGGGACTGTAAAGGACGAGAGGACAGGATCTCTGGGGCGAGAAGGAGGCTGGCAGAGCTGAGGAACAGAGGCCAGGCAGTGGGAACAGAGGGTGCAAGGCACAGAGCGACAGGCTGGCCCGTGGGACCTCCCAGACCCCAGGAAGCAGTTTGGTGCCAGTGGACCCGTTTCGAATCTTCACGATTTCGTTTAGACCTGCTCTGTCTTAGATGCGCGTCTCAGCTGTCTTTTCCCAAGGTGAGGTCACGGTCCTGAGCATGTAGGCATCTTACTGGTGGAGACACCCCCGCACACTTTCGGGGGTTATCTGGGACGGGGGGTTCTTACCACTCACGTGGGGGTTTTCTTTTCCTCTGCTGCCTTGCTCTGCGTCCTCCCGAGATCCTTTATTTTCACAATCAGAAAATAGCTATCAAGGCTTGCTCGCGTTCGGAAGCAAGTCTGAGTAACAAACAAGTCCTGTCTGCCTTGATTCAGAAAGGGACGTCTCAGGGTGTGGCCGGCGGGGTCGCGTCCACACAAGCAGACATCCCTCCAGAGACGGGCGAGGCCAATTCCTGGAGCCTTGGTTTTCAAACTAGTAAGATCTGAGCCTCTCTGGCGGGGATCTGGGGGTGGGGAGGCGGCCAGGCCTCCCCCCAAGTCCTGACGGTGCCTGTCTCCCCAAGGCATCCCAGCACGGGGGGGTTTAAAAATCTCCTGATCCAGAAGCTTCAGCAAAACATTTGCCTTGTGATGATAATGCTTTTTGTTTTGAATTCTCCAAATCATCCAGACACGACATCTGAGCACACACAAGATTCCTCTCCCTCTGTCACCCGCATGGACCCAGGGTGTGGCAGAAAGGGTCAGAGTGCCCCCGTCAGGCCACCGGAGCTGGCAGGGCACGGCCCTGGCCTTGCCGGGCCCCCACCTTCAGAGCATCACACTGAGGCCGGGCCCAGGCCGGTCTGTCTTCAGGAGAACCCGCCTCCCAGTCCCCACTTACAGCGTCCTCTCTTGTCCCAGAAGAGGCAGACTTCTTCATCCCGAGGTGTTAGGAACATAAAATGCACCCTTTCCGGAAGCATTTTCATTATCACAGAGGAGGTCCTTCAACACGAAAGCCTGAAGGAAGAAACCGGGCCTCCTCCAGCCTGTCCCCAGAGAGCCCCTGGCACCCCTGGTGTAACAGGCTGGCTGTGCACGTGCCCCCCACCCCCTGCCCCAGTGACACCGGGCACGTCTGCTCTGCGCAGCGTGGGCTGGAGCCAAGCAAATGACCCTCGGTGCCCTTCCTCCCCATTCTAAACAGCTGCGGTGGCAGCGACCTCACGGCCAGCAGTAGGTCGTGGGGAGCGGAGACCAAGGCTTCTGACTGAAAATTAGGAAGAAAGAATCTCGCCCATCCCAGGAGGCCCCCAGCTTGAGCCCTCGGTGGTCCCCTGTGTCTGCGTCCTCTGTGACCCCACATGTATTTTGTTCATCCATTGGGTGGCGTGGTTATTTCGGCAGGGACATCAAACCACTTCCTCGTCTGTGGCTCAGCTTTTGGTCAGAACTGAGAAAACCCGGGAGGCCCCCTGCACTTACGGGCTTATGTTTTGCCACTTAGAATCTCTGCGGCTCCCCGGGCCAGCCCACAGGCTCCGCGTGTTAATGGCTCTCTTGATCTCACAGGCCCTCGTGGGGATGCGGAAGCGCTGGCGGGCGAGGGGGCCACAGGGCCAGGGCGTGGCGTCCTGAGGCTGATGTCTCGACCCCTGGGGTCTCTCACCCGATGCCAGCGTCCAGGAGTTAATTCAAAATGCTTGTCCAAACCTGTGTCTGCACCTTATGGCCCTTGAAGCCCAGTCTCTGCATTTTTTTTTGTTTTGTTTTTTTAATGTAAATTGCATTCCCAGGATTTTAGCAGAGCTGAGAAGGCACCGCGTGTAGTTCGGGAGTGGGCGGCCTGAAGGTGTGGACGGGGGTTTCTGGTGCCCAAGAAAAGGATGCCCGGCATGAAGTCTTCTGAGTACGTGGTCATCAACACATACGTAGACTCCAGCCTCGGAAGGGAACTGGGAGGCCATGAGGGCCGCCTGCCTCCCCACCCCTCTAGCTTCAGAGCCCTCCACAACATGCCCACTGTGTGCTCATCCTGCCGGTGATGGGGAGCTCACTACCTTTCAAGAGAGCCTCTTCCATTTTCAAAGAGCCAACAGCGTGGTCCATGCATCCATCCTTCAAATATACGGAGCACATCCTACCAGGCAGGCAGCAGAGCAAGAAGGACCCGTCTCTGTCCTGGTGGATGGAGCTGTTAGTTGCTAGGGGAGGGGGGAGATGGAGGAGAGACAAGGAGTGAGTAATTGTGGGCGGAGTGCCCAGCAGGAGACAGATAGAGAGATAGAAGAGAAAGTCACTGCTGGGAAGGAAGCAGCTGGTCACGGAAGGCCTCTTCCTGCCAGCATCATGTGGACTGAGGCTTAAAAGACAGGAGGGACCAGTCACATGACGAACCGCAGGAAGAAAATTCCAGGAGGTGGTGGAAGGGCCAGGGCCCTGAGGCAGGAAGAGTTTGGGGTGTCATTCTGATGTCCCAGCTGCAGGCATGGGCCCCTTCCTGCCCCTCTGTTGCTGGCTTGGTGGTCTGGCTTGGCAGGTGGATGACAAAGGATGCGGGACCCCTCTCTCTGCCATCTGGTCCTCCCTCCCCCGTCCCTGTCTTCTGTGGATTCCAACCCTAAAGACAGGCAGTAGGATCATTTAATTCGTTAGATTTCAAACACACTATTGACCTTCTCAGCACCTGCAGGGTGGTAGGGAGACCCCAGTGGATGTTCACTGGGAGTTCCCTGCTTTTCTGCACTGGGTCTGCCTCTAATAAGCTGGGAACCTGGGGCAGCCGCCCTGGCTGCCTAATAGGGTAAACATGGGAGTCAGCGACCATCACCTCACATGGTCCTGGGGCCTCGGTGCACTCAGGCATCACTGTGACGTGGCCGGACCCCTCTGAGCTGGGCCTTGGGAATCGGGAAGAAATTCACTAGGCGTGGGGAGGAGACGAGAGGAGGGCCGTGGTTTGCTGTGATGAGTGGGGTGGGGGCTCCACGTCCATGATATTTAGGAATATTATATTTTAGGAATGCAGAGGAGAGGGGGCCTCTGATTGTTTTTACATGGAAAATGCCTTTTCAGCCCAAACATCTTGAAAATAGCCCAGTTGTCCCCTCACCCCCCGTATGATCTCTGTTAACGCAGCTTGTGATCAGGCAGCTTGTACTAAAACGCTCCTTTTCTTCTCCGCTGTCGTTTTCTGCGGCCAAACCCAGCACTGCCAACTGGCCTGTTTTTAACAACAACCATAAGAAGGCTTCTCTGATAAATCAATTCGAAAAACACCGAGATTTAAAAGTTACGCAGGCTAATTTTTTTCTTTTTTTAATGGCAAGACTTCTGAAAGCCTTCAGCGCTTCCTTGGACACGGCCGTGTCCAAGGAGGGAGGTTAATATACTTGAACGTGGAACCCACACCCTCTGGTTTTCTGTTTCATCAGCTGGTGGGGTATGTCTTCCAGCAATTCTTGGGCAAACGTGGCCCAACCTGCTCATCCTGTGCCAGAGTTTTCCAACCAGGGCACAGAGAAAGCCTGAAATAGCTTCATCTTTGCCGTGAGCTCAGAGCCCCAGTGACCGTGTTCTTCTCCCTATTCAATCCTAAGGGCTGGCTGGAATCAGACTGTTGGTATCAAACCACATATAGAGATTAGACTCTGGTTCCTGTGCCCACCAGGAAGCCTCTTAATTAGGAGAGAAGTTGGCTGAACGATGCTGTCAGCGCCTTGAAGCTTGTTCCACTAGTTGTTGGCTGTAGGTTTTGCTCCGGTCGAAACACCCACCACGATTGTGAGCTGAAAGGGCCCTCCGCACGGCCTTCCTCACCCTTGGTTGCTCCCGGCCGGGGTCTGTGGGCTGAGAGCCCCGTGGAGCTGTCCCCTCTCACCGGATCATCCTGCCTGGGTCACAGGCCAAGTCAGCCCCAGCCCTGGGCCTGATTTCAAAGCTCCCAGCTGGGCTGGGTGGGAAGAAGCTGGAGCCCGGGGTGAGGACCCACGCGGGCCCGGCACAGGCTCCCACGGCTGGCCGAAGCATCCCGGCAGAGGCCCTGTGGTCCGGGTGGGGGCCGCTCCCGCCAGGTCAGCCGTCTCCGGGATGACATTCACCCTGAGAAGGAAGGGAAGTGGCAATTTGTGGGCTGGCAGTGGACTGAGAGGCTCGAGGGTGGGGATCCAGGCCTTGTGGGTCACGTGCTTTTGAAAACAGCCCAGCGTTAGGCAGATGGGCGGGATCCAACCCCCGCAGTCAGGACTGACCCCCAGGGCCTCTTTCCTCGTGGCTTGGCCTCCCCAGTTTCTGTGCTGACTCCTGCCACAGTCCTCCCATTCACTTTCTGGAAAACCTGTTCTTTTCAGAGTCCGAGGAGAGCTCTTCTGAACTGCCCGAGGGGCCTGGTGGCTCCAGGCTGGGAGGGAAGGGTGCAGGGGGATGCAGACCGAGGGACTGAGCATGGAAGCATTCCATCCCTTCTGAGCCCCAGCTCACCCGCTTGTCGGCCCTGGGCTAAGAATACAGCTGAGGGGGCAGCTGCATTTCCTCCATTGCTTAGCTGTCCTGCGGCAGGAATCCGACCATCTGCTGGGGGAGCGGTTCTGCTGGAGGCCACGGCCCGGCCCACGCCAGAAAGCTGTCAGCAGCCCGGCGCTCTTGTCTGAACCTGCAGGCCTGCCGGCAGCTTCAGGGCTTTCGTCCCCGTGCCCAGCACCAAGTTCGGAGACGAAAGCACTGGCCCTGGGGGTTCCACACGACGTCCCTGGGCATCTGCCTGGGGGCCGGGCCCCGAGCGAGGCCTGGGGGAGGAGAGCGGTGCTGGGCTGGTCAGGGCCTGCTGATGGCTGTGAGCTTAGAGTTTGGGAGGAAAGAGTGTCGCTGCCCCGGGCTTGGGTGGAAGTTCAGATTTGCCACTTGGGATGCTGGCCTCACATCCAGTTCAGGTCTGTGTGAAACAGGACTGCAGCGACAGGCTTTTCCCTGAGTCATGGGTCTCTCCGCTCTAATAATTGTTCTCTGTACATCGGTTTTTTTGGGCTATCGCAGAGGTTGGCAGACTCTAGCCTGCAGGTCCAATCTGGCCACCGCCTGACTTTGTAAAGACGCTTTTATTAGGCGGCCAGGTCACACTCATTCATCTGCGTATGCACTAAAGCCGATTTTGTGCTAAGATGGCAAATTTGAGTAGTTACCACGGAGACCTGTAAGATCCGCAGGGGCTCAACTAGTTACAGTCTAACTCTTCACAGATAAGCGGCCAACCTCTGTGCTGAGGATGCTGCATGAACTGATGTCAAATTAAAGTCTTTATTTGAGTGCTGGTTGGTGCCCTCCAACATGGCTTATGTGGACATGGTGGTCCCTATTCCTCGATGTGGCCCAGATGGAGAGGCCCCCACCCTGGAATCCGGCCTGGGACAGCCTGTGAATCCTTATTTGCATGCCCTCAGCTCCAGCCTTTCAATGGGTTTTTTTGTATTGTCCTTTAACAGAGCTTTTATACCAACTCTTTTGTTCGGTCGTTACAATGATCCTGTGGGATCATTAGTCCCTCCTGTTAGAGAAGAGGGATTGGAGGCCAAAAAGATGCAAGTTAAGCAGGTGGTACCCAGGCCTGTTCTAATGGAGCGCATGAGCCGAGCGTGGCTGGGGGCACAGCCGGTAGGTTTGATGGTCAGTGCTGTCAATATCGTTCCTTTGAAGAACGTTTTACTTCTTATTTTGAAGTCCTCATCCAGGGAATACTATTAAAAATTTCCAAATTTATTTTGGCTCATTTATTTTGAATTTCTGCTTATTGTTTGCCTTTGGTGGTATCTACATGGCTGCTTTCTTTGAGATTTGTTGAGATTTTTTTTTTGCTGCCTCCTGCATAGTTTGTGAGACTGTCCCATTTGTGTCTGAAAGTAATCCGTAGTCTTTGTTACACGGACATACGTTTTCTATACATCTGTTAAACTGAATCGGTTAATCCTGTGATATAAATCATCTATCTTGTAACCATATTTTTGATCTACTTGATTTATCTGTGCCCAGAGAGGTGTGCTGAAGTCTTCCATTATGATTGTAGCTTTCTTGATTTCTTCTCATATTTCAATTATTTTTTGCTTTATATTTTTTCCAGGCCATGTTATTACATGCATACAAGTTTATGACTTTTATTTCTTCATGGCCAAGTAGGTCTTTCCTCGCTATGAAATATCCCTCTTTGGCCATTTTCATCTTTTTCAATTTGAACTCTGTTTTGTCTGACACTGTGATTACTGTGCTTGCTTTCTTGTTAATACTTGTCTGGTGCCTTTTTTAAAATGTTTGGATTTTCAACTGTTATTTGTTTTAGGTGTATCTCTTGTATCAGACCACAGATAAGAACCATGTAATTCATATGAAGTTCCACATCTTATGATGAGTGTCGTGAATCCATTCACAAATATTGTGATTGATGGTGTGGCTGGACTTTCATCATCTATGTGTTATTTTTGTGCTTAGGGTTGAAAGCTTTCTTCTTCAACTTTGTATCCCCAGAGCCCACCAGAGGGTTTGGCTCAAGATAGTAGGTGTTCAGGCAATGCCCACTGAAGAAAAGCTGCCTTGATCCCCTAATTCTGATCTGATTTGAAGAACAACTTATCGCAAAATAACTCAGTTGTAATGAGGTTGGCACTACAGTTCAAATTACTGGTAAGGAAGTTTCTAGAATGACTTAATTACATTATTAAATTGTTAAGACTTTTCCTATTCATGTAGATTTAACATGTACGATTTTGAGTTTTCTCTAAATATGAGGTCTGGTAGAAGTTTTCCTGTTGTTAGTGATGAGTCTTCAGGAAAAGATCCCAAAATCGGAGAAGGAAGTCCAGGATGTCACCTGCGCCCACTGTGCGCCTTCTGAGGCTGTGCCTTGAAGGACATTCCCCAGCAAGACAGAATTGCTGTTTTGGTTCTAGATTTGGGGCTCAGATTTCTTTGTTTCTAGCTTCACCTACCAGAAAGCTGGATAACTGGTCTATGAAAAAAATAGTATTATGGCAATATTAGCTTTGTTGCAGACGTCTCCTCCTGTAGAACCATTGTGCTGGCTAAAGACAAGCAGATTCAATTAGAGAGATAGAAAGATGAAGTCAGGATGGCTCAGTGCCCATTAGACATTTTCTTGCCTTAATTGACAAGGAAGTCGCAAAGATAAAAGAAGCGCGTGGTTTGTCACAGTGGAGAGAACACTAGACTAGAACCAAGAGCCTCCCGGCTTTGGCTGTGCCAGTGGGACTCATCCAAGCGTCTCTGGAAGTCTCTTAGTACCAAGGGGCTGGGTAGTTGGTGTCTCAGACTTTTTCCAACTCTAAAATGCTTGCAGTCTGTGTCTGGAAAATTCTTCTGAGAAACTCTAGTCACAGTCCACCAAACGAGCAGCCTTAAAATTTTGCCATGAGCTAGTGGTAACTCACACCAGGTTCCTCTTTGTGAATTATTGAGGATAACCCGTCTGGCTCTCACAGCTTTGTGTGCTGTGTTTATTTAAGCACTGGTGTGTGTTTCTCTAAGCCCCTGTGCGTCAGCCAGTTACTGAGCAGAGCGGGTAAAACCCTTGGTCTTCTGCAGTTGTGCTTTCTCATTTAGGGCAGCATTCACCCCAGTGATTCCCTGGTACTTGGAAGAAAAGACACAGGTGACAGGTTGGCGAGGCCACTGGAGGGGTCTCCCAGGAGGACACTGCAGGCTCCCCTCTCCAGTGCCAAACCCAGGTTGTTGCCTTTTGCTCGTTCCCTCCTGAAATGACAGTAATTTGCAGTGGATGGTGACCTACGTGACCTACAGAGTTCTCTTCCTTGCCTGAATTTCTGTTGGAAGCTTGGAGATTTGATCAAAGGCTCAGCCAAGACGAGGAAGTGTAACATGTGGTCCTATCGGGTGGTCGGATTGAGCACTAACTGCTCTGACTGGGACCACGATCAGCCGAGGAAGGACAGCATGGCCAAGCAAGACTTCACAGCTAAATAAAGCACACTCTTTCCACCAGCATTTTTTCCCAATTTTCTACAAAATTAGTTTTGGCTCCAATGCCGTTTCCTTCTCCCCGGCCATCCCCACGATCTCTCTATCTCCTTGGGGGAATGGTGACATTTTGAACAGTGGTTTGAAACTATTCTCAGAATACAGTGCCTTAGACAAACCCTTCAAACCCCCTGAGGGCAAGGAGGGGAGGCGGCGGGGCTCAGACCCGCTGGAACACGCGCGCGTATGTGTAAGTAGCGCATCTGGCTGAAAGGCTGGAAGAGAATTCAGTCTATTTTAACTTGAGTTTAACTCCGAGAGGTGGGGCTGCATATTTTCTTACAGCCTTTTAAAAAAATGTCCACAATTAAGAACATGTATTGATATCTTTTTTCTCCAAAGGAAACCAGGAAATAAAGGTGCCCTTTAAGAGCACCAAAGTGAGTCGTCTGAGTTCTGTTCACAAGAGGACTGTCGCTGCTGCCTAGGGGGGCTGTGGCCTTCAGCAGTCCTGGCGCCTGGGCCACGCCCCCAGGGGGCAGGCAGACCCCCTACCCGACCCTGGCCAGGGCTGGCTTTTCCTAACCCAGTGTCTCCTCCCCCCAGAATGGCTGCAGTCTGTCCAGGCCACCATGATCCTGTCCGTCATCTTCAGCGTTCTGTCTCTGTTCCTGTTCTTCTGCCAGCTCTTCACCCTCACCAAGGGGGGCCGCTTTTACATCACTGGGGTCTTCCAGATCCTTGCTGGTAAGTTGGAGACCACAGAGTCCATGTGGGGGCGGGGCTCTCCCAGGCTATGGGATGATTGGTTAGAAGGGCGTGGCTCCGGGTGACTGGCGTTCCTGAGTCCTCCCCCGGATGGATTTCATCCAGTACAGGTGTGTGTGTGTGTGTGTGTGTGTGTGTGTGTGTGTGTGTGTGTGTGTACATGCACCTTAGAAGCTGGGACTCTCCACATCTCCATGGAAGGAGGTGCAAAGGAAATAGGAAATAGGACTTAGTGGCTCTGGAAGGAGGGTCTCTAAACTGAAGCTCCAGTCTGGACACATAATCAGAGGGTATCAGTAGAGCAAAGGCAAGTCTTGAGGGTGGTTTCTGTAGATCACCTTACACCCTAGGAACCATCTCTACTTCAGCGTGGAAATGGCCCTGACATGCTGCCGAGGTTGCTCTCAGGTCCGTGTCTCCTCTGTCTACATGGTGATGGAGCCTCACTGACAAACTCTTACGCTCCTTTACTCCAGCTCCTGGAGTCCACCGGGCTCCGATTCCCTGGCATCTTCACTTTGGCACCCCCGTGTCACATGCTGTCAGTTCCAAACATGGAACCGTGACACAGGGTCTCCTTCACCTCCTTCCTGAACTGTCTTTGAGCTCCCCCTTTGCATGGGTTTTCCACACTCACCGTGTGCGGAGTCCTAGAAGTGATGTCTTCAAACTTCTGTCTTAGATTCTGGCCATTCTCACTTTGTTGCCTTCTGTCTGTTGACCCTCCAGTTGACTGAGTCAGCAGGTCCCTGGAGAGAAGTAGGGGGCAGATGTCCAAGCTAATAAATCACAAACTCCATACGTCCCAGAGTACATCTGGGGACTGTGAAGAGTTCTCGATTCTGGCCCCTGAGTGGGCCAGGGCATGGCATCTCTTGTTTGGTTTCCGTCCATGGTGCTGAAACACCACCCCGTGTTCAGGAGCAGTCATTGGAGGGCTGATAAAAGCTCACATGTCCGGATGGATGGAAGGATGGATGGATGGATGGATGGACGGACAGGCAGATACAATGGCTTACACATGGCTTTATGGCAAGGCCATTTTCTAGAAGCCAGAGAGCTGCCCTTTCCTGGAAAAAGGAAGTAAACTTGAGAGCCATTTCCCATCAAACACCTGAATACAACGTGTTGACATGCACAGCTTGGCATTTCCAAGTCAAATTGTGCTTTGCTGCTTGCACAGCTTGTATGATACCAGCCAAGCTTCTCGAGTGTTGCCAGCTTTGTTGAAGTCCGAATTCTGCAGGGAGATATCATTTCTGGCACATTAGGAGCAGTGGTCATCACTAACCCCATTTCCGGAAGTAAGGCAAGAGACTGGAAGGCATTCCTTTTTTGGCCCCCTGTCTGCACTTTGATATCAGTGGTGATCATCTCCACTGTATCCCTGACAGTGTCCTCAAGGGAAAGTGACAGAAACTCAGGAACCAGAAGTTTCATAAAATATTGACACGTGATGTAGACCAGCTTGTTATTTTACTGATAAATAAATGGAGCCTGGGAGAGGCTACACGAACACTCAGCTCTTGCAAGGACAGTGGGAAGCCTCCACTCCCTCCCATACCACATGGACTGAACATCAGTAGGTACTTCCTTGTATTTAGAGACTCAGAATCCACCAGAGTTTTTAAGGAACACAAAATCCAAGGCAGGAAGTCTGCTTTTTCTATGATCTTTCATGGAACCTGATTTACAGTGGAAGATCAATTTAGATTTGCACCATTCATTATTGCCAAGTCCCCAGACATCGGTGATGAATCAGAGTCTACGCTGTCAGGCTAAAACCATCTGACAGAGCGAAGTCATTGCTGAAGGGGCTTCTCAGAGCAGGAGAGCCTCATCTTTACTCTTCCCACTGAGATATTTTCACTTTAAATTCTCTAAAAATGTCTTTTTTAGCCAATGTCATTTTTGGTTAAAAAAAAACAAAGTCCAGAGCTAAGTACTTCTGTTCAGTCCAAACACCCTTAGGGATGGAGCTGTTTCTGATCTTCCAGAGTTGATTTGCTAATCCGGATTCACTTCACTGTTTTGACTCTCCTCCAAACTCGGTACAAGCCTTTTAGAAATCTGCTGTGAAAACCTCTGAACACAGAAGCACATGATTTGTTCTTGCGTTATCCTCCTCTTCAGATCCAGCATCTTATCTCTCATGAGGTCTAGTCTTCGGTTATCAGTTGGTCAGTTTAGCCGTCCCCATGTGAACAGGAAGTTACCCGAAGCTACAGCCAGAGTTTGTCACTGGTACGTCCTAAGGCTGTCCTGGGCTCACTACCTCTGGTCGGAATGACCCTGAGATCTATTCTTCTAGAAACCTCAGCTCTCTAGAATGCCTCTTTGAACTTGCTTTAGGGTCTTTCCACGGAGGTTGAGCACCAAGACTGGTCAGGGTCTTCCCTTAGAGATGTCCTAATGCTCAATGTCCAGCAACCCTAAACCGCCTTGGTCGTGTGTTTCCCAGTGCACGACCCTCTAAGGCTCCAGGGACAAGAGAGACAATTAGGTGAGGACTGTCGGGGATGTGGACTGGTGGCAGCCGAGAGGTGACAGCTCAACCACAAGGGACAAAGCAGAAAAGCGAAAACAAACAGAAAACTAAAAGAAGAGTAGAAAGTGGGGCGGGTGGGAGGAGGTGACCCTGCAGTCATGGGATGTGCCGTCTACAAGCAGCCGGCCGCCGTAGCTGGCTTCCATGAAGCGCAGATGCCATTTCCAACTCTGAAGCCCTTTGCGTGGAAGCCACCGGAATCTGAGTGTCCCGTGTGGCCGCTGCTGCTGGATTATCTGTGCAGAGCTGCCCTTCGGAGGGCCCAGCGTGCGGGGAAGGCAGTGAGCTGTGTGTGGGGCTCCGGGGGCCGACGACAGACCTGGGAGCTGTCTCTGCCTCGCACTGGATACAGCCCTGCTGGTTTGCAGTCTCATCCCTCTCCACGTCCTACTGTTCTCCCAGCCTCGCATTTAAGAGCCAGCTTTCCGTGATTACGTTCTTCTTAGGTTGGCTGCTTCCTGAAGACCGTGCGAGAGGCCCTTGGTCTAATTCAGTCTACACATCGGAATCAGCTTTTTACAAAAGGGGCGCTTTTCACAAAACCCCAGGGCTGGGGCTTTATCCCTGGAGAGTCTCAGTTAAGAGCTCTTGGGGTGGGGGAGCTGCGTCCTGGGTGACTCCTGTGCCTCCAGCGTTGAGAACCACCAGTGTCGCCACTGAATGGCCCCTGGTCCCTCCGTAAGGTCTTCTAGGACGATTCCCACCGATAGTCATTCATTTCATGAGTCTTCTGAACCCTTTTCTTAGGCAAGGGCCGTCCTGATCCTACATCTGGATTTTGGAGTCATTCTTGCTGTCAGGACCTGTGGCCAGACGGCCCTTACCCTGGCCGCAGCTGTTGGGTTCAGTTGCTCCAGATGGGGAAGCATTAAGAAATTCATGTTGATACAGACCGTGTTTCGACTGATTTAACTCCTTGCACCCAGCAACCAGTTCCGTGCACACCCCACAGGACGCCCTGAATGACGGCCTGGTTGGGTGACCGGATCCTTTGTTCCTTGGGCAGAATCAAACTCAGGCCTCCTGTGTAGTTACTATTTCTTGTGGTTTAGAGGCCCAGTGAGGGTGGTCGAAGGAGAGTCCTGAGTGACTCTCGCTTTTTCTGTTTGTGTTGTTCCCTTTGGTTTATACAGATGGACGTGGACGTAGGGCATTTGGAATTAAATCATTTGGAGGTGGAATTAAAAACCCAGGGCCCTCCCTCTTCTGAGGGGTTCAAAGACAGCTTAAGCTCAGACTACGTTTAGCAGCGCTGGCTCTGAGTGCATCATTCTGGATGCAGCCCTAGCCAGCCCCGGATCGCAATCTGATTCCTGAGGCTGCAGGGGTCGTGAAGAGGCTGAAAATGGAGACAGGGCCAGCGGCTCAGAGGCAGCTCTGTGTGGATCAGACAGCGAGCCAGGAGCCTGCAGGGGGCAGGCCTCCCAGGCCCTCCCTGCCCCACCTCACTGCCCGAAGGGTGAGGCAGGCGGAGGCAGAGGCCTCACTCATCACACCAGCACGAGCCAGACCGAATGCAGATAAGGGAGCGTGGAGAATTCCCTCCGTTTCTTCCCCTGCTTTTGGCCTCTTGGTGGCTCCCTTCCGGAGACTCTGGGCTCTGACTGCTCCCCTGTGGTCCCCACAGCAGGGGGCTCGGGGCCTGGGCATGGTCAGCGGCCTCCCTTACCTCCTCCACCGGGACCTTCGCAGCCGCACCTCAACCTCCTGGCTGCAGAGACAGAGTCCGGGAGGCCGGTCTGGCTTTTGGGGACTGTTGTGTGTCACCACCTGTCCTGCATGCCAGGGCACGCCTGTTGCTTTACCGACAGACGGCCTCGTAATGATATATCCCCTAAAACATCAGTCCCCCAACAGCAGTCATTACAAAATGTGCATCCAGCCTCTCGCTGGCCTTGAAAGGCAAGTGTAACTTCCTTTCCGTCTGGGAGTCTCCCAGGGCACAGGCTGCGTCATGAAGCCGTCGAGCGTTCAGTCCCTGAACTCGGGTGTCTTGCCTTTTCCCCTCCCTCTTGGTCACGGACAGAGTGTTTTCTCTTTGGCGTTTCCTCTTTGCCGGTGAAATCTGGGCGCAGCGGTCCGCACGGCTGCCTTGGCATCTGGGGGCTCTGCTTACCCCTTCCCTCTCCCTCAGCCCTGCCTCCCCTTTGAGAGCGCTTCCGCAGTAGGCAGGTCAGATGCAGCCCCGGAGACAACGAACGAGCACTGTGGAGAGAGGAGCCCAAGGTGAATAGCGTGAGTTTCCAGCAGGTGGAAGCTGCAGCCTGCCCCCTCACGACGATTCACCAGCCGTGCTCTCCCCGCGGACACAGGCACCTTGCTGTCTCCCGGGATTCCCGTCGGTAGCGGGTCCTGGAGCTGATCCCGCTGTCGTCCCGAGGCTGTTGTGTGGCTCTCTCGGCGGGGGCCGGTGGAGTTGGAGTTTTCTGTTTCTGGCTTGGAGAAGAACAGTCTTATCAGGGCAGTGAATGCTCCCACTTCTGCACTTTGTTTGAACAAAGTTGCAGTGTCCAGGAAAATAGCCCAAATAGCAGTGAGGTTAGAGGTAGGTGGTCCGGGCACTGGGGGCTTTGGAACCACAGGAATCCCACATGCTCACTGGACTTATAATAGAGTCACTCAGAGCCTGCCAAAGACCCTGTTTTTAGGAGGGAACAGAGCTGGCTTTGTGCTGCTCCAGGCAGGGGTGCTGACATCACTGGCCCCCTCCCTACAGGGGATGCTGACCGCCACCGTGGGCATGGACCGTCACGCTTGAACTTGCCTGCTTCGTGGGGCCCAAGGTGGAGGTTTTTCTTGTCCCTCCCACACCCGAGGCTGCATGGTGGACAAGGGTGGGGTGGCCTGATCTGCCTGCATATCTTTTGATACCCTTTTCCCCGTTTGGGCTTCAGACCCAACCTGGGGTCCCCGAGGATGGCTGAAAGAGACCAGGTGCTGGGCCGCTTGCTGGTGACCGTCCCCTCCCTCTGCCGCCTGCTCCCCGCGAGTGTCCTGTCTTTCTGCCTTGTGTCCCCTGCCCCCTCTCCCCTCCAGGGATTCCTCTGTCTGCCTAGTCCTGCCAGTAGTTGTTGCTTCTCCGTCTCTGAAGTTGCGATCCTGCTCCAGGGGTCAGCACGGCAGGGTTCTGCCCCTGTGCTCGCGGGGGGCCCAGTGCTTCTGAGATGCCTCTGCCCAGATGTGGGTGAAGGGTCAGCTCACCTGCCCTGGCTGCAGATAAGGTGGAGGGATTCACGGGTTTCCAGGGGCTCCCACACCCAGGCATCCTTGGAAAGAGACGGGTGAGTTTCTCTTGCCACCCGATTTCTCGCTGGCCCAGTCATGTCTACGGGGAATGGGTGACCGTTTGAGGCACAGAGGCAGAGAAGAGGATGAGGGACCTGGGCCGTGCCAGTTAGAAGCAGAGAGCAGATCGTTCCCTGTTCCTGTACCTTTGAGCCCCTCTGATCAGTTCAGGGTCGGGAGGAAGATTCTTGCCAGGGTTGGAGGTGCCCTTCCTCCCTGCTGCCCACGTCCTGCTCCGTAAGAAAGAGAGACGGGTGTCCGGAGTGTGTGCGCGCGTGTGTGCGCGTGTGTGCGGGCGCGCGAGGTGGGGTCGGGTCTGGGAGGAGGGCGCGGCGCGGCGGGGCGGGGCAGTGCCCGGGGTCCCCCGGTCCGGTCCGGTCCGGTCCGGTCCGGGCGGGGATGCTGAGGGGCCCCGCCCCCGGCCGGTCCCTCTCCTCCCCAGGTCTGTGCGTGATGAGCGCGGCGTCCATCTACACGGTGCGGCACCCGGACTGGCACGGCAGCTCGGGGGACTCCTACGGCTTCGCCTACATCCTGGCCTGGGTGGCCTTCCCACTCGCCCTGCTCAGCGGCGTCATCTACGTGATCCTGCGGAAGCGTGAATGAGGCGCCTGCGCCCGGCGGCGCGGCCGGGGCTCTGCGCGCGCGCGGAGAGGGAGGCGGCAGACCGGAAGCCAGGGGAGAAGAAGGAAAGGAAAAGGAAAAAAAGAGCTAGCCAAAAACCCAAACTCAAACCAAACCAAACAGAAAGCAGTCGGGCGGGGGGTGGTCGGTGTGGATTGAAGATGTATATAATATCGACGGTTTATAAAACCTATTTATAACACTTTTTACATATATGTACATAGTATTGTTTGCTTTACATGTTGACCATCAGCCTTGGGTTGAACCTTAAAGAAATAGCTAAGGAACTTGACATCCTAACCGTATAATCAGGCTCAGTTTTTTTTTTTTTTTTTCTGTTTTGTTTTGTTTTTCGTTTTTGTTTGGCCCAGAAATAAAAGAAGTCTGTCTCGCCCCCTTCCCTTTCAATCGAAGAAGATACATCCCTCCCACTCCACCCCCTTTAGGAAACCACAGCGCAGGGAGAAACGCCGAATGGCCCCAGAGCCCGCTCCCTGCGGTGACCCAGGGCGTGGCGCACAGAGCGCCCATCCCGTGCCTCCGTGTGCCACCTTGGTGCACGCGGCCAGACACCTCCCCCCCCACCCCCCGCCGCCCCAAACTGGAGTCCTCGGAGAACCATGGCTTGTGGCTTTGGGATACTTGCCCTTGAAGGTGGGGACGTGTCCCGGTCACGCGTCTAGTTGAGAAATCGGTGACAACAAACCTATGAAATGGTGCTATGTATTTACCATTCCTTACGATCACTAATCATCTAAACTCCTCACTGGAAATTCAATTAACAATTTTACAACATGAAGTCGGATGGAGACCCGAGTAATTCTGTGTAATATAAATGGTTTATAACTGCGTTTGTACCTAGCTAGGCTGCTATTATTACTATAATAAATAAAGAGCAAACCACAGGCTTTATCGTGCCCACCTTTTTCTTATGGTCGGAGCACCAGGACAAGCCTCTAGACCCCCTGGGGCGGTGGGTGCCCAGGGCGCGGCTGGGTCTAGACTGTCCTCTGCCTCCAAGGACTGTCTGGCAATGACTCGTACTGGCCACCAACTGTAGATGTATATACGGTGCCCTTCTGATGCTAAGACACCAGACCTTTTCTCTTTCTTTTTTTTTTTTTTGCTTCGCTTTTTCTGATTTTATACCAACTGTGTGGACTAAGATGCATTAAAATAAACATCAGAGTAACTCACTGAGCTCTCGTGGGTTTTTGTGGGGTGCCGGTGTTGGTGTGAGGGGTGTGTTGGAGTGGAGGGAGGAGGGTCATAGTGCCACCGTTGGACAGAGGACCTGGGTTGCAGTTTGGTGCTAAGGCACCAAAATTGTTGCTTTTGCAGAGGCTCTAGGGGGCACATTATGCTTCCCAGAAATCTATGCAGACTGGAGAGGCCGGGCATTGCAGCTGAAACGGATGGAGGAACGTGAGTGTCACTCAGCTGAACCCTCCACCTTGCGTTCTGGTCTCTGATGCCCCGCATGGGGGCCCGGAGCACGTCACACGTTCACCAAACCGATGGGGATGTTGGGTGAACAGCACAGGCCCCTAAACTTTGGGGGGTGCAGGTAAGATACGTGGAACGTCTGTGTGATGCTGACCCGCGGCCAGACTTTCAGATCAGATGTGAGTTGGCACCAGCTCCTCCCCATGCCGTCCCCAGGGGGGCCGGGGCCGCCGTGCCACCAGCTCCTGGGTCCTGAGCCGTGTCCCACTCCCACGTTTATTGCGCGCCTGCAACGCTTCACGCTAACGAGGACCTCAGTATTCCTCAGCGTTCGGGAGCGCCTGTGTTGAGCTGTTGAATGACATACTTCATCTTGATGGTCGCATTCTCGTGAGAGGACAAGCAAACACTTGGCTTTATTACAGCAAAGAGCGTATAAATTAGAGACCTGGGGCGGGGACCTGCTGGACAGTCTCCTCAGACTCTGAGGTTCAGTCCCCTTGTCTGTGAGATGAAGGTGCCAACGCCAAGTTCACAGGAAGGCAGACAAGAGGAGCTGCTAGATACGCGTAAACGTGCGGCATCGTGACTGGTAGATGGAAAGAACTCCAGCAGCGAGTGGTCCTCCCAGATATCACGACAGAGGTTGTATCAGCAGGAGCTGTCGGCTGTTCTGGGGATTCTCGGTACCAGGCTGCGCGGGAGAATCGCCCAGCCCGAGTTCTGCCTGCCGGTGTCTGTGGTGAGGCCCGTCCTGCCTCGACTGGGTTAGGGAAGCCGGCCAGTGGCCGCAGTGCTCGGCTGCAGGTGGCAGCTTCTGAGCTGTCCAGCGCTTCTGAGACTTTAACTTCCTAAGGAGTCACCTGGGAGTCCTGCGACGGGCAGATTCTGGTTCAGCAGTACCAGGGTGGGGGCTGAGGTTCTGCAGTAGCTGAGTTGGGGCTGAGCATTTCCAACTTGGAGCCTGAGTGCTGCTGGAGCTGTGGGCTTGTGGATCACCCTCTGAGTAGCAAGCTTCTAGAATGAATCCACCTTCAGGTACCGCACGCACGCTGTGGTGCACTGAACGTCCGTGATGGAAGGGCGTCTCCCTTCCGAGGCTTCCAGGAGTGACCCACTTGCTCGGTGTTGACTTGGGTAGATTGGGGAAGGTGGCAGAGGTGGCCACGAGGGGCGTGTGACATGAAAGGGATTGAGAAAACTGGAAATTTCACTTCACAAGCCTATACTTTGAAAATACACATATTTATTTCATAAACTTTCTTTTATAACAGTTAACTAAAAATTAAAAATACAGTTAAGAGCAAGGAAGAAAATTAAAAACAGCTCAAATCTCTCCACTTAGGTAACCTTTTGGCATTAAAAACAAAAAACCAAAGAACAATGTATATCTCAGATCATAACATTCTAAATGTATCCAGAGGGAAAAACAAAATGTGAACGACCCTTTGCCCCTTGTCCATGATCTCTTGCCAAAGGCAGCTGGAAGACAGAGCTCATGATTTCTTCCAGGAAACAAGGCACTGCCCGCCTAGACACACCCACTCAAGTCTCTGCAGAATTTGCGCAGAAGGAAGCAAAGCGCTCGCACTGGTCTGCGTCACGCTCTTCACTTCATTTCATGGCATAGACGGGAGCTCTTTCTACGTCAGCACACACCTTACTCTAGTTTTGGTGAGCTCCGTTTCATTCTTTCAGAATCTGCATAGTGTTTCACCGTGTAGCTGCACAAATATTCACTTACCAACCCCTCGGGGATAAGCACTTTGACTGCATTCTGGTTTGCATTATTACCCAAAATGTTTCGGCGAACATCCTTACACGTGAATACTGATGCATTTTAAAAGTATGTCCAAGCGCTAAATTCCTGGTGAGGATGTCTCCAAGGCGAGGGGCTGGCGTATTTTTAAAAATGTGATAGTTATTGCCAGCTTCGTCTCCAGAAAAATTGTACCACTTCTGACAATGAGCTTTATTTTCTAAGCGTAACTCATGGGGTCCGCCCAAAACAGAGGAGTGTTAAAATAAATGCACTTGAGTGGAAGCAGGCATTTGCTACCAGGTCCTTAGGAGGGTGATTGTTACAGCCCTCCCGTCCTGTGGGCCCGTCTTTCTGCTCTGGGAACCTGTCTGCTCTAGTTCATCCTAAGTGCGAAAGTACTTGCGTGTCAGTTACCTGGTAAGGGGCTTGTATTCAGAATATATCTAAAGAACTCTTTATATACAAGTATATATATATAAATATGTATAAAGAATAAAGAATATTTTATATACATAACAATTTATATATGAATATATGAAAAATTTATATATATGAATATATATAAAGAATATATATGAATATATACATAAAACTCTGAACACTCAGTAATAAAAAGGCAAACAATCCAAGGTAAACGTGAGCAAAGGACTTGAATAGGTACTTGTCCAAGGTATATATACAAATGGCGGATAAGCACCTGAAAAAATGCTCCATATCATTGGTCATCAGGGAAATTCGGAGCCAAACCACAGTGGGATATGGGTTCACACCTCCTAGGTGAATGCAAATCCGAAAGTCTGATCCCCACCTGTTGGTGAGGCTGTGGGGAAGCCGGGCCCCTGATCCGCCGCTGGTGGGAATGTAAATGGTGCATCCGCTTTGGAGAACCTGTCCGCGCCTCGAAGGATTGAACACAGAGTTGCCCCATGACCATTTCTCTTCCAGGCGTCCTCCCACGAGCCGTGAACACGTATGTTTGCGCAGGAACTTGTATGTGGATGTTTACGGCAACAGTGTTTATAACAGCCAAAAGATGGAAACCACCCAAATGGCCATCCGCTGGTGAATGGATTAACATAATGTGGTATTGTTATTTGTCCATAAAAAGAAATAACATGCTACAACATAGATGAGCCTTAGGAAGCTCTTGCTAATTGAAAGAAGCCAGTCACAAAAGACTACATATTATATGATTCAATTTCTATGAGAATCCAGAACCGGGGAACCTAGAGAGACAGAAGTCTCTGTAGTGGTTTGTTTAGAACTGGGAAGGGAAGGATGGGGGCAGTAGGGTTGGAATAACTGGTAACTTTGATGTTTCTTTCAGGTTGATGAAATGTTCTAAAATGGTGGGGACAGTTACACTTCTTTTCACACTTGAAAATATACTAAAAACCAATGAACTGTATATTTTAAATGAGTCAATTGTATATAGTATGAGAATTATTATCTCAATGAAGTTTTAAAAAAAGAAACGGTGGGGACACGTATCTGCTCTAGCTGTGACTAATTTCCCCATTAAATCTGCTCTTTTTATTTGGAAAGTCAGACACCTTTAATTTTGGTGGTTTTGGATTGTTTTTGGTTTGTTTTCATATTCTTTTTCATTATGGGTTACTGCAGGATATTAAGTGTAGTTCCTCTGCTATATGGTATAAACTAGCTGTTTATCTGGTTTCGTGAGGATTTTCCTTGTAGTTCTGATAGGAAGAGAGATTCTACCAAAGCTCAAGAGATATTTTGTGCAAATTATTCCATGCTTAGATGTAGCTTCTGTCGTGTCTGGGGGAGGGGGTGAGCACCGCGTCCTTCTTCTCTGCCATCTTGGCAACCCCCCCACCCCCACCCCGGGATATATGTATGTATGTGTTTTTTTAAAGGACAAGACTCTTATTCCTTCTGAGCAACACGAAGCAAACAGGATACTGCAGATGAACAGTTAACATATTTCTTCACTCACAGACTCTCGGGTTTTCCCAGAGGATTGTTTTGATGACATTTATTTTCCATCCTTGAGCTCTTCTGAGAAATAATCCAGTCTTAGGAATTTATAGCAGTGGAGTTTTGAGTCGAAACTGCCCTTTTAGCAGCTGCTTTGTGCTCTGCGTTCAGACTCAGGGAAGGTACTGGTTCCAAAATGGCAGAGGCAGGGGGAGACCCACGGCTCAGGGTCAGGATGGCTCCTCTGCGACTGTCTTCCCGCCGGGACCTTGAAGCCTTCCTGTCTGAATTCCAGTTTTGTCCCCCATCTCCCCAGCTCTTGGAGGTGCTGGGAACGCTGCTGAGTCTCCCTGCCCTTAGCAAGTGCTTTTGGGACAGCGTTGCCATCTCCCAGGTCTGCAGCTTTTTAATTGGCAAACTCTTTAAGCAAAAATTCAGGAAAGAGTGCTGGACTCACCCCAGTGGGTTTTTTTTTTTTTTTTCTCACCTCTGCTGACTCCTGAGTTGTGGAGGTCCTGGTGTCTTTTCATCATGGCAAACAGATTAAAAAATATTTAATCCAGATTTTCTAGTAGTTCTCAGCCAGAAGAATTTATTCTGAAAGCTGTTATGAGCTGTTCTACAAGAAGGCCTCTTTTATTTTGTAAACAAAATTCAGTGTTTATTTGAAAAGAGTTCATTTACATTTATAAATTTCAGTTGGGGGAAACCTGCTATCTCCCTGCACAGGTGCACAGTATGGATAAACCCGAATTATTCAGGTCTTTGTTTATACTTCAGTAACTTTGTGTTTTCATTCTATAGGTCATACGCTTTTATATTTATTTCTAGGCGTTACATGCTTTATGGCTTTTGTGAATGGATTTCATTCTTTCAAAAATTGTTTATTATTTAATTTTTTTTACTGAAGTACTGTCAGTTACAATGTGTCAGTTTCTGGTGTTCAGCACAATATCCCCGTCACGTATATGCCTACATGGATTCGTTTTCACATTCTTTTTCATTAAAGGTTATTACAAGCTATTGAACATCTTGCTGGTTTTTTGAAGATGTGACGGAGCTCAGCAGCGAACACGCACAGCTCTTGTGTAGTTGTCTTGTCAACGATAGGAAAGTTCTCTGGGATCTTCCTCAAATTTCTGTTCCGTGATTTGTTTCCTATGTAAGCACTAGAACTCTTATTTTGATGATTTATGTATTTTCTGGGAAATTATACATTTTTTTCAGATTTTCAAATTTATTTCCATCAAGCTGTACAGGCTTGTCTAATAATTATTTTAACTCTTCCACAGCAACTTCCTTGGTCCTAATTTTACATATTTGTGTTTTCTTTTTGTTGATTAGTCATGATAATATTATCTCTCTGATTTTCTTAAAAAAATTATCTTCATCGATTTTACTTTTTTTATAGTTTTGTTAGGACTCTTGTCTTTCTTGCTTTTCCCTTCCTGCTTTCACTGATTGAGTTTTTTTAATTTTTTTGCCAATTCTTCCTTTGATCTCTAATAATTTCTTGCTCTGTTAATATTGATACTGTGATATTTGTTGCATAAAAAAATTATTGTGGCTACATCTCAGTCTGAATCACACCTTTTAGAATACAACACGGTGCTGTTTGTCCTAGTCAGTATAGTCTGCGCTGGATTCAATTCTGTACGAATATAGCACTGCCGTCCCACTTCATTTATGGTTTTCAGTCTGCCTTTGCACAAAGCTTTACTTCTAAAATGCAGCACCTTTGGAATGCCGCCCTTTTTGTCACAGACTGTGTACTCTTTCCTAGGACCCCCCCTTTCAGAATACTTCAACTTGTTTACTATTCTTTTTTTTTTTTTTTTTTTACCAGTTATTGCATTTGGAGATTTTTCTTAAACCTATATTTACTTAATTTTCAGACCAGTGTGAAATAAAAAAGTGTCCTAGGCACTTACACTCTGTCCTTACTTTTTTTTCCATCCTCACTTTGATGCTCAAGTTTGCTCCACTGTTTGGACTGCGTGAGTGTTGTTAGAATGTACGTGCGTGTGTGTGAGTGTGTGCGCGTGTTGAGGATGGAAATGTGGTATGAATGTGGTCCGTCTTAGTACAGGGACACCGTCAGGCTGTTCTCTGGCCACTGAGCAGGGACACTTGTTTCCCACACACCTGGTGGTTTTCACGCCACGTGCACTTCTGGGCAGATGACTGCCGGGAATCGTAAGACAATTCACTATCGATTGACCTATTGATTTGACATCATTGATAATGACTTTTAGACTCTGTCATTCACAATCTAATCAGTGGATTCCGAAATTGAACTCTATGTGTTTAGAACTTCTAATGATTTCATTTAGAATTAGTCTCTCCTTTTTTTTTTGAATTCCAAATGGAGCCAGTAAGAAGACAATAATATGATTTTAACATGCCCACGTTTTATTACTGCACCTCCGACTTAGAATGTAAAATCTCCTCTGGGCTGATCCTTGGCCGGTTATGTAGGTTTAAGAGTTGGAGACGTGTGGAATCACCTTGGGGCTCCTACACCATCAGTCAGGACCTAACTCTCTGAGAAATACACGGTGAGCCCACATCTCAGGTGGATTGCAGCCAAAAAAAAAAAAATTTTTTTTTTTTTTCCCAATTGCCCATCAGGGTGTTGAGTGAAAAAAAAAAATCATCCCCTTTACCCTTTTTGCTCCTTTGGGTTCCATTAGTTTTATTTCCCAGGATAATTTTACTGCCCTGCCAAATTAGGAGTAACAACAACAAAAATACTTTCTAAGAGCATTTCCTGAAGACTTACAGCATCTTTCCATATCCATCCCCTTTCTCCTACAGCAGATGGATATTCTTTTACTTTACTAAGTTGAGACTCAGCTTCAAAAGTATTGGAAAGACTTTCATTAAACTCTTGAGAGTTTAAATTACGGGCACTTTTCTGATTGTACTACCAGGCAGGTAATTCACGGAGTCAATGACCATCTGTGGGTTTCAAAAGAGATTTCCAGCAGAGGGAGCTCCTGCGTGGGCAATAGAACGTTCCTCGTCGTTAAAACGTACAAACCAAAGATTTTGAATAGACTTCATTTTCATAATTTCCCCACCTCCAGCGCTATTTGTACACTAAGCACAAGATTTTTTTTTTTTTTTTTTTGGCTGAAATGAACCAAATTAACCAAATTCTGTATCTAGACCCCAGGGCAGGGATTGGCCAGCATTCAGGACTCCGGCTTTGCTGCCTGGTAAGCGACATGAAGCGGCGCGAGTGGTTTTGGAACCTCTTCCGTCTGTGCTGGGGCCTTGTTGGTCCCGCTGCACTTTTTTTTTTTTTTGCAGCTAAAAGAGACGCGCTCATTAACAGGTTAAGAGGCTTCAGGTGGGCGATGCTTTGCACCTTGGAATCGCATCCACCCAAGCCTTCTTACCCTCGTGCTGTTTCAGATTGAAGGCCCAGGGTGGTGAAGGGAGGAGCAGGCTGGACCCTGGGCCGGCTGGGGCTCGTCTCCCCCCTGAGAACGAGCCTTTCTGAGCCCTGCCCGGAGAACGGCGTGGAAGTGGCTTCCCTGAGAGACAGGGCTCTGACTTCGGGCAAAGACGATGGCTGACTGTCATCAGTTCAACCTCGTGGTTGTCTCCCTCATGCCGAACAAACCTGTTGACTTTTTGTTCTGTTTTGTTCTTTGTTTTTTCATTTTTGAATTGTCCAGTTTTAGGAACTGATCTAACGTGTGGTTATAAAGCGCCGTGGTCTCAGAAGGCGGCCCCACGGGAGGTGGAGGCTGAGGGCCGGTGGTTCAGGAGCGGGCATCCTGCGCTCAGACCCCAGCTCTGTCATTACGCTGGCCATGCCACTTGGCCAAGATGATGACAGTATGGATCCGACAGATTTGAGTATCAGGTGATGTGACGCTGGCAGACAGTGAGAACCTAACGTATGTTAGATGTCATTGTGTTGCTTTTATTAGACCCGGTGAACCTTTGGTGTCCTAACTTCTTGCACTGAAATCCTAATTGGCCTCACTCCTGCCAGCTCGGCGTCACCCGTGCAGCTTGCTGACAGTGGCAGGACACAAAGCAGGCAATGGTTACACTTAGCACCCCATATGATTCTTCCCCTACTCCATGCCCTGTGCGTATGTTTATCATCTGGTATCCAGGGAAACTGAAGGGCACCCCCACCACCGTCCTGCTCCCCAAACCCGGGGGCAGGGGGGGTGGGGAGGGACACAGGTGAGGGGTGGAGGGGGTGACCGGGGGCGGACACAACATCTCATTCCACTGGCTGAAGAGAATGTCTTTGAAACACTAGACACAGTGATGATTTTTCTCACCTCAAGGCACCAGAAAGGTTTTTGTTTTTCAATCACATAAGAAGGAGAGGGGAAACCCCCCGTGAATGTAAATGCACCTCTGGCATCTCCTAAGTCCTTGCCCAGCACAAACCGAAGACGTCAGCATCAGTCTCAGCGCCAAGCTTCAGAGTTGCATCCACGTGTCCTGGGCTGAACTGTGATCGTAAGTTGGTCTCTGTTGATCGAACTTCTCCTGAGAGTCACTCTCACCTCTGATTATTCTGCAGAAGAAAAGTTTGCTGTTATAAGATCTTTTTTTTTCCCTGCTGATTTTGCTCTTTTCCCCTGTAATCTCTTACATGCTCTGCCCTTGTTGAGGAAGGAAGTCCTGACGTCTGCAGGGGAGACTACAGGCAGAACAAGGTTTGCAAAGGGAAGGACGTTTGAGTGGTGGGTATTTTTGCAGACAGCTCTCTTCCAGTGAGGGCTGGGAAGGCCACTCTGAGGCTCCAAGGTGCCCTTCAGGAAGCACGGGGACACTTCGGATGGATGGAGCCAGGGGAATCTGAGGTCGCAAAAGTGAATGACTGTTTTCCAGAAACGTTAGAGGCTTCCTGTGGTGAGGGAGAATGAATGGGTCCGAAAGACTAGGACCAACTGGACTCATCAGCTGTTCCCAAATGCCACTTGCCGTCACTTTCCAAAAATGAGGGTTTAAGACACAGAGAGCAGAGAAGAGTTGGGTGCCTCCACTTTTTGTTGCTAAATACAGACGCTTCCGTCATGTGTCATAGGTGGGTTGCAAGTATTTGAAGGATTAAATTGACTTTTTTTTTTACATAAATACTGACCACAGTGAAAGTTCTCAAGAGTATTCTCAAGTGGTCTCGCTCTGCATCCCCCTGTCCGGTAGCCACCAGCCACATGTGCACACTGAGGTCTTGAAATGTGACCAGTGTGATGAGGGACTGAAGTTTGAACTTTAGTAATAACTTACACTGAGTTCAGGCACAGGGGTTTTGCATACTTACTATATGCTGAGATGATAACATTATAGCTATCGTGGGTTAAATGTAATATACTTTTGAAAGTAGTTTTGTCTGTTTCATTGTACATCTCTGGAAATACTTGAAAAGATACGTTTTAAATGTATCACTAGTTCTTTTTAACTAAGGACAAGCGTTCCACTGTTTGGCTAACACACTTTGTTTATCCATTCACTTGTTAATGGATGTTACGTTTGTTTCCATTTTGAGACCATTATAAACAGAGCTGCTGTGAACATTTGTGTGCAAGTCTGAACGAACACAGATTTCTTTTTCTCTTGGGCGAATATCAAGGAATAAAATGACTGGGTCCCATGGTCAGGGTAAGTTCCATTTTTTAAGAAACGGCCATACTGTTTGGCCAAGTGGTCGCACCATTTTATATCTCCACCAGAAAGGGGTGAGAGATCTGCTTCCTCCAGATTCTTTCTCTCATCCGGGCAGCCTTCGATTTTAGCCATTTTGTGAGATAATTAAAAATATGGATGGGTCTCGGCCCCCGGTTCCGTGTACAGAGCTCCTAAAACCCTTGTGAATTTTGTAAGTGACCAGAACACCGGGAACATCTCTCGCTCTAATATTTGGTCTTTGACCTCTGCTCCTGACACAGAGCTCCTAAACCCTCAGAATTTTCCGAGTGATCGGAGTGTCTCTGGCTCTAACGAGGTGACCCCGGGCCGGTTCCTGGAGGGGGCTGGCTGGTAACCAGAAAGACCAAGTCATGCTGAGAAGCTTGGAAGTTTCAGCCCCGCTTCCCATCCTCTTGAGAAGGGAAAGGGGCTGAGAACGGAGTTAACGATCGATCATGCCCACCTGAGGAAGTCTCCATCCAATTCCCAAATTACAGGGTTCAGAGAGCTTCCAGGGTTGGTAGCACACGGAGGGGCGGGGAGAGGGGTGGCTCAGAGGCGTGGAAACCCTGCGCTGCCTCCTGCAGACCCTGCCTGGCGCACTTCCTCCACATGGATGTGACTCTGTGTCCTTGTCCACGTCCTTTTATAACAAACCCATGAACATAAGCAAGCTCTCTTCCTGAGTGAAGTGCTCTGTGCAAGTAAAGAAGGAGACCCCCAGGGAAGAAACACATAATGGACTTTTCCCTATGTGGGAGGTAGTTAACCAAGGGTTCCCTTTGCACATTCTAATTAGTATGTCTTAGTCTCTCGCTGTGGATCTGACTCACCCCCTCAGAGCACATATGATGCTGAGCAGTTTGGGACGTGCTCGTTTTCAATCAGCATATCTTTGCTAAACTACCTGTTCATACGTGTTTCTCATGTTTCAATTGGGTTGTTTGTTTTCTTGTGATTGGGTTTTGATATTTCTTTATTTCTTCTGGATACCAGCCCTTGGTTGGGTATAAGATTTGTAAATATTTTCTCCCAGTCTGTGACTTGTCTTTCCATTCTCCTCACAATGTATTTCAAAGAGCAGAAGTTTTTAATTTCGGAGAAGCCCTGTTTACAAATTTTTTAATTTGACGGATTATGTTTGTGGTGTTTGCAGCTAAGAAACCTTTGCCAAACTTAAAGTCATAATCATTTGCTCCTATGTTTTCTTTTAGAGTTTTATGGTTTGGGGTTTTGCATCTAGGTCTATAATCCATTTTGAGTTAATTTGTGTGTGTAGTGTGAGGTGTGGATCCAAGTTCCTTTGGTCTCTCTCTCTCTCTCTCTCTCTCTTTCTTTCCTCCTTTTTTTTTGTATGTGTGTGGACATCAGGTTGCCCTACCATCATTTGTTGAAAAGAATTGTTTCTCCAGCAAATTTCCTTAGTGTCAAAAATCAGTTTTACAGCATGAATGGGTCTATTTCTGGATTCTGTTTCTTTGATCTATTCTTGAGGTTAAATGCACTGTCTCGATTACTGGGGCTTCATAATAAGGCTTGAAACCAGATTCTGTCACCACTCAACTTTGTTCTGTATAAAGTCCTTTTGGCCATGCGATGTCTTTTGCATTTTGTATTATTATTGTTGTACATTTAATTTTTCCAAATATTATCAACCTCACATTCCATTGTTATTGTATTTGTCTAAATAATGATCTTTTATGATGTTTCTTCTTCTTTTTTTATTGTGGCAAAATACACATAAAATTTGTCATCCTGTTTTAAGTATACAGTTTAATGGTATTAACATGCTGCACAGTTATCACCACCATCCGTCTCCGTGGCTCTTCTTATCTTGTAAAAGTGCAAGTTTGTATCTAGTAAACACTAACTCCCGTTCCTCCTCCCCCAAGCCTGGCAGCTGCCGTTCTCTTTCTGTCTCTGTGACTCTGACCGCTGCAGGCACCTCATACAAGTGGAATCGTGGAGTGTTTGTCCCTTTGTGACTGGCTTATTTCACTCAGCTTCACGTCCTCAAGGTTCGTTCATGTTGGCGCCTGGGTCAGAATTCCCTTCCTTTTGAAGGCTGAGTAATATTCCCTCGTGTGAATACACCCCATTTTGCTTATCTCTTTATCCACTAATGGACGCTTGAGTTACTTCCGCATTTTAGCTGTGATGAGTGATGCTCTTGTGAATGTGGCATACAGATATCTCTTTGAGATTCTGCTTTCAATTCTTTTGTGTATCTTTTCCAGTGTGTTTGAGTGTATATCCATGTATAGTCCTTTTTTTTTTTTTTTTTTTTTTTTTTTTTAGCATTTTAAAGCATTTTCAGTATTAAAAGGTGAGCACATGATACCAGCATTTCACCACGTGGGTGCAGGACTCAGTACGACAGCTCCATCAGAACAAAATGAAGGAGACGTAAATGGCTAGGGTCTTGCTCAGACAACAGGCTAGCTCAGCGGGGTAGACGTAGGCATACCCAGAATCTCGGTGGCATGCTCACAGTTTGACCCAAGCTCAAAGTAATGTGGGTACCTCCCAAAGTGAGAAATATTGGTGTCACCTACCATTTATCGAGTGCTTTGCTGTGTGTCCCCGGGAGTGTTCCCACTCGCTGTTTCTTTGATGTCGCGTGGGAAATGGGTAGGAAAACCTGAACTTACAAAATAGATCAATTAAAGGGTGACTGTTTGCATTATAAAAGGGTTCTTTGTGGTACACGGGGATTAGCGAGCGGTTCCTTTAAATAGCATCTCCCCAGCGTATCAGTGTGTTTATTTATAGATCATTAACTGCTGGACCCGGGTGCTGCGGGGCAGAGCAGCTCACAGACAACTGGTCAGCGGGCTCCACCGCTGGAAGAGCAATTAAATTAGAAGACGAAGTGGCTTTGAAAGGGTACGCAAAGTTAATGGGGGAAGGGGACTCATTTACCCAAATCTGTTGTATCTCAGAGGGGAGTACACGCACTGGGTAAAGCCAACCCCTGCGTGTTCTCATTCCCGCCGCACCGGGCGGCTGTGATGGCCGCTCCGTGTGGCTGGGCTCTGACACGTCCAGGGTCACGGCCACGTCTGGCCTCCCTTTGGTTGTGCTTTAATTAAGAGGTAAAGTTATTAAAGTGGCAGATGTTTGTAGCCCGAGGACCTGAGCCCACTTACATCGAGCAGATGGTCCCAAGCAGGAGAACCTCCTTTAATGAAGAAGCATTTGCAATTCATGAGTGTCCACGAGGTCCAATTCTCTCCCTCCCCAATGTTCTGCTTGTCGGGGTCCTATTGTGTGGCCAGGGAGCGTGATGAATTAGGCAAACCCCTTCTGGCTTGGGACGCAGCCTTGTGCCGATGGAAATTAAGAGTAAGATCTTCCAGCATATCAAGAGACCCTGCTCCCCTGACTGGAGAAGCTTCCTCCCGACCTCTTATTTGCCTGGCGATCTCACCGAGAGCCATGATCTCTGCCGCACACTCTGCCGGAAGTCTGAGTTGGCCTCAAGGACCCAGAGCTGTGAAAGAACTTCCTTCCTCCCCCATTTGATTTCCGAAAATTTCACCTTGGGACTGACCCTGGTCGGATCTGGGGCTCACTTTGATTTTTAGCCCAGAGGACTGGCAGGCAGAGGCTCAGGAGACACTGTCACTTTTGGGCAAAATATTTTTGGCTCAATACCAGAAACCATGGCTTCTGCTTTTGATGCCCAGTGTGACCTGGGGCAAATCTCCCTCACACACACACACACACACACACAACTGCATAAACTTAACCAAAATAAGAGAAAACAAGTACACAACATTAGAAGTGAGATGAGGAAGATGACCACAGACTCTGAGTGGATTAAATCAGTAAAAGGAGGGTTCTGTCAATGATTCTGTGCTGAGACGGTTAAGATTCTTAAGGAAATGGATGCTTTTCTAGGAAATTCAAAACTCGACACAAGAAGAATAAACCTAAATAAAGCAATAACCATGAGAAAAATGTTGAACATTTGTCAAACTCTCCCTTCCCTAAAACACGAGGGCGAGAGGGCACTAAAGATTAGCTCTTTGACCTTCGAAGACTAGAAAAATCTTACAATATTTAATGTGTTCCAGAGCATAGATAAAAATAGAAGACTTTCTCGTTCATTTTACTATGTTAGCCTCCCCACACACGTCAACCAGCTTCCGAGCAGGAAGCGGATGTCACACTCACGCTAGGTAGCTTGGAGAGGGTGCGGTAAAGGTGTGGGCAGGGCGCAGAAACGGCAGAGGGGCGGTGCGGTCCTGTTCGCTAGCCTTGGCCTGAAGGGGCCGGGGAAGGGTGCTCATCGGAGCCTCCTAGGAGGCCTTGGCAGGAGCTGTGATCTCTGCTCCTGCGACCCAGCCAGCTTCCCTTGACCTTGTGGGGGACGGGGGGGGGGGCACTGGGAGAATAGATGCCACCCCCCATTCTCCTCCCACCCTCCGATTTCCTTCCTAGCTCCTCACTGGCCAGATCCAACTGGAAGCCGTAGGGCAATGGAGTCCACTGATGTGGACCTGTGAGTCAGCCTCGCAGCGTAGAGACCAGGTGGAAGAAGATGGAGGTGGCTCTGGAGGGGCAAACGGAAGTCGTATCACACCCCGTGGTCCTGCAGTACCTTGAGGACAACCTACAGATGCTTTCCCGATAAACTGGCTGCATTTCTCAGGGGTCTTCCTGTCTCAGGGAGCGTCGTGGTGCTAAAATGCAAGAAATGAAGGTCTTGGCTAAAAGACCTGCCCCAGGTGATGAAGGCAGGAAGGGAGCGGATGGCAGAACGAGGACGCACACAGTGGCTGAAGCTTTTGCAGGGCTTGCTCCCTGCAGCGCTGAGCGGGGAGCTACTGATAGACGAGGAGAGGGGCACCCCCAGGGAGGAAGGCATTTACCCGAGAACGCAGAGCCCGGAGGTGGCAGAAGGGGCATTCGGGCCAGGTTCTGCCTTCTCAGCTGGCCCCGGCCTGCGCTCCCTGGGCTGCGGTGAGAGCTCTGGTCTTGATGAATGTCAATGAACTTTTAATGAGGTCTTAATCAAGTGCTTCATTACTCGGACTCTCAGGGAGCCCCGCAATGGCCCTGCGTTGACAAAGGCTGGTATTCAAGCCAAAAGGACTTGGGAGAGCTCAGGTCCTGCTCCCTTTCAAGGACCTGGCTGGCCGCCTTTTCACCTCGTTACTCCCACCGCCAGGAGGACCTTGAGATACACAAAAGGAAACCCTCAGATTTACTTTGCATTAGCTCCGGCTGCCCTTGGCCTCGGTGCTAATGAAGGAACTCAACAAACTCCCTCTGAAAAGTTGCATTTTATTTGCATATGTTTAGCTGCCCCCGGCGTCCCCACTTTGGAAGCCTGATGTGACCCTCAGGAAACCACAGGAAACCGCAGTTTTCTTCGCTCCCTTCCTCCCCCCACTTCCCCAGCCTGTGTTGCTTGTAGAGGCCAATCTAACAACAAAATTTAGCCCTGGGCAGATTTTTCACACAACAGAAAGGTGAGGATGCCTGTGCCTTCGCTTAGAGCTGCTAACTTAGCTTGAAAATCCCTGCTTGACCTCATTTCTCCCTGTACGTTCATTCTCCCTCAAAGACCAGAACGTGGATGTGCTCACAGACTGCGAGCACGGCTGTGAGATGAATGATCGGCCCCGATGAGCTCTTGGTTTTCAAGAGTTTTACCAAATAATGTGGAACCACCACGAGCATTCCGTCTGGACGCCGAGATCAGACTCGAGGAAGCTTGTGATGGAAGTTTTGCGTGTTTTACAGTCATTCTCATCGGATGCCTTGAACATGGAGCCCTCAGAACAGCCAACTTTAAAAACTTGAATACTGATTTTGGGCACATGGCGCTCACACAGAAGGAGCCAGCCACCTGCTACTTCACTCTCTGAAGGCTTTGTGAGCAATAATGTGCTAAAAACACGTGTGTTCATTAGACGATGGCCATTGTAGGTAGTGGAGTGGGGTTAAGACTATCTCCTTGGTGGAAAGGCAGCAGAAAGCAGTTTGCAATGATGATCACGATCACAATCATAGTCACTTCAGGGCATGCTCCTTCCTGTTCCACCTGTCTCAACACGAGACACACAGCACAGCATCAGCCAGCAAGCGGCGCAGGGAAAGCACTGCCTTCCAAGCCCACCCTCCACATCTCCCCCTTCATCCTCCTCCCCATCTTGCTTCCCAAACCCGGAAGGAGGTGAATGTTCAAGAACAAAATTCAGCCGAGTAAATTCTAAAGATTGGGTTGGCGTTTTTTCTTTTAGACCCGCAAGTAGAGCTGGAGCTGCATCTGCTGTAGTTTATTTTAATAGCCGCCTTACAGGGATGTAACCCATACACCATCCAATTAATCTAAAGTGTACAATTCAATGATTTAAAAAAAAATCTGTTTACAGAGTTGTGCAACTATTACTGCAATCAGTTTTCGAACAATTTGCTGTCTGATTGATTTTCTGCAACGATTCATGACTGGGGCAGTGAGTGTCCCGTCCCGCAGACAGAAAGGAGTCTGAGGAGCTGTGCAAAATGAGAGGCTTTTCCAGGCAGGAGGAGGCAGGACAAGGAAGTTATACTCAGCCAAGCTCGCCTTCCTTTAGGGGATGCAGGGGTCTGCCGGGCTGACGACCTCGCTAGTGCCGATGAGGGCACTCCTGACCGGCTGCTTTAAGATTCCATTTCTGGAAGAGCCCAAACTGCAGTTAGGTCTTGGTGTGGTGATGTGGGGCTGAGCATAAGTGATTCCACTTTGAGCCTGTTGTCTTGTTTTTAACAAAACTGATAAAAATACAATCGCTTAAATTATATAGGAAGATGTAAAAGGTATAGAGGTCACGTTGTTTTGTTATTTGCTTTCAAAGTTAAAACTCATTGGTATATAGGAAGTGTTCCACTATGCAAATGACTGATGCCACATTTCATTTGGGGACCGAAACACTGATGTGTAGGCTCAGCTTGGCTCCAGAGAGAGATGGTGTGCGTGTCTCCCCGACTCTGAGTTCCGTGACTTCACGGTGGTGGTGTGAGGTCAGCCCAAGGGGAAAATTCACACCGAGGAAACCGGCAGGACTTCTGCGACCCCTGGGAGAGGGTTCCACCCGATCACCACGGCTTCGGCCGCCGGCTCGCCCGCACCAGTCTCTCCGTTCTTACTGCTTTTCTTCCTTTTCTCAGTTCAGGGAGGAGTAGAGTGATTTTTCATTTCCAAGTGACAAAGTGGTCGGGCTTCTCCGTTCCTTGGGCCTTACTCCCTTCTGAAGGCTCCTGCGTCACATGCAACTTATGCTAAATAAATGTGTGTGCTTTTCTTGTCTCAGAGACCCAGCTAAGAGCCAAAAAGGGTAGAAAGAAAAAAACGTATTTTTCCACCTTTGCAAGCATCTCGTTTAAATAAGATTCCAGCCCTCCTCTTAGTTCCAGCTTCAGCCCTGTGATCCTGGTCCAGGCGCAGACCTGAACCTCTCCCCCTGCTGTTAGGGCAGGCAGAGAGCTAGGTGAGAGCGGAGAAAGAGGGACACAAACCAAAGGGGAAGATCTGGGCAGAAAGGAGGAGCGCAGGCCAAATGCAGGAAACCACACATCGTGTAAGCACCAGGGGTCCCTGGGCAGAGAAAGAAAAGCGGGAACCTTTGGGCTGATAAGGGATCACACCTTTTGGGGTGATGAGTGGCCTGGAGACAAACAAAGAAAGGTGAGAAAAGGCAGGAATTTCCAGTGTCCGAATGTAACCTTTTGCTCATTATGCCCTCATTTCAATAAAATTAGCCTTGCAGATCAGAAGTACCCATCATGCACCGACTCCATGACACTTCTGATCCAGGCTACATAAGGATAAAAATCCCCCCTCCCTCTCGGAAGGTGGAGTTGGGATGGTAATCAGGGAATATGACCCCAAACCCTTCCCTCCCCAGTGAATATTCTGCCCATTCCTTTTTACACCCTGTGCAGCTAACTTGCCAAAGAAACTCAGGGCAGCCGTTCACCTGGGCCTGCCAGCTCTCCCCCTGGGAGTGTCCTGTCCGTCCTTTAATAAAGCCTCACTTTACCTTTTTTTAACCACTACATCTTGTCTCTGAATTCTTTCTGGGACGGGACAAGAACCTGGGACACCGGTTGGATCCACCGGCAACACAGCAAAGCCTTACAGGCCAAGGACACGGTTGTTCTGACTGATGGCCAGGGTTTGTACTTTTTGGTCCCCGAAAGCTCACCCTTGGCTCTCCCTGTCTCCCTCCAATCTATTCCTAGATGCCCTGCCTCTGATTTGCGGTTCATTTTTCTTAATTATTAGCTCACAACTTGAGAAAGGGTGAGGGCAGTCCTTCATCTTCTGTATTTTCATAACATCTGCAAGTTAAATGTTTGAATTTCTAGAGGGGGCTACAGCCGCTGTAGCCCATCATGTCGGCCTGTGCACATCACTGTGTACCTCTGAGATTCTGTGAGTCAGTGAGGGGCTTCTTAAAGTCTTTTTCTGCTCTGTCAACCCAACTGAGAAATCGGGAGTGCATTTGTAATTGTTAACATCTGGCTTGGGAAAATGCTGAAATGTGCACTTAGGTCTTGGAGCCTGGGACTCAGAGGTAGGTGTGCGCAGTCACTGCACAGCAGGTTCTAAATACCACTGGTTAATAATGAGTACGTTCTGAGGACGATTCTCAGCTGCCTTTTCTGTAGACCCTCCCCCGCTCACATTTTAGAGGGAAATGGTCATGAGTGGTAGCAGGATTTCCCCATTTCCCCCCGAAATTCCCTCGCACCTCGGTGGCAACACCGCTCAAGTCCAGCCGACGCTCAGCTCACCGACGCAGCAGAGAACGTGGGTCGACACTCAGGGGTGAAACCAGCCTTCAGAAAATCGCTCCCGCTGTTTCCGGGTCCTTTCCCCGCTGTGTGCAGTACCGGGCTGTGTCCACTGGGTGGTGCGCGTGGTCACGGCCGGCGACCCGCCCGCCTGGCCGGGCTGCACTGAGTGGAAACAGGTTTATAGGAAATGGAATCTTGCAGCTCCGCGCAGCTCACCACCAATCTGCTGTTTTAAAAACGTGCAGTTTCCTCTGTTCTTGAGCGAGCCTCGTTCTGCTTGTGAACGTAGAAGAGAGAGCGGCTATAAAGTGGGCTTGCGAGGGGAAGGCCACCGAGGCGCAGGCCAGGGGGCGCCGCGCGAGGTCCCCGCGGGGCAGGGAGCCCGGAGCCCGGTCCCGCCTGTGGCCCCGGCGGCACCAAGTCTCCTTACGGCTCCGGGGACGGGGAGGTGCGGCGTCGACCCGATTCCAGGCTCCCTTTCCGCCGGAGATCCTCTGGTTTATGGTAAGGCGGTTATTTGCCGTTTTAGCGGGAGGCCAGGGCCAGAGGCAATATCCGTGCTGAAGGGAAAGGAAAAGGAAATTGCGGAAGATGACTGCCTGGGGACACCGGAGGATAAAGAACGGTCACATTTCGTTGTTTTCCTGAAGTCAAATCAAGCCAGGTCCCCGGGCGGCAAGGTCCGGGAGGGGAGCGCCTGCGGGGGGCCCCCTGGCTCCGGGAGGCCCCGCTCCCTGCGGGTCCGGGTTCTGCCTGTGACCTTGGCATCTCCCGAGTCACTTTGTAGCAGGTTTACTTTATAGCAGAAAAGGGTGTAGCATTGAACCTGAAGTTCCTGAAGTGTTCTGGCTCCCTTAGGCCGGTGGCCTTTGTCTGGCTCTGCTGTTAAATGTGTCAGGGATGCATTCAGTGACTGCTCCCTGCGTATCTTCTCTGTCCCGGGCAGGCTGCTGGGTCCTGGGGCCACAGACGTTAAGTCCGTGAATCAGCTCTGTGAGCATCCAGCTGCAGGCAGCGTGTAGGCTGTGCATCTCTGGCTCACCACGCAGTAGCTCAAGACCTTGGGCAAGTAAATTTTTTAAACCTCAGTTTATGCATCTGTAAGATGGGAATAATGATAGAATCTATCTGTGGATTATTGTGTGAAATGATATATACATATTTTAAGTGTAATGCATGTATAATAACATGTAAAGTATGAGGCACAGTCGAATGATATGAACGATGGAAATGTCCTAACTCATAAATATTGTAATAAATGTAGTAAACGCGAAGTACTCAGCCCAGGGATTAGCGCAACCAGTGCTCTCCTTTGCTGTAACTGTTAATATTTCAAGAGCTCTACAGCTGCGGGGGAGCAGACTGCTAACTGGTGCTGGTGCAAACTGCTGGAGGGGAGATGGGTACAAAAAGGTAGAACACCTGGGCCAGAGTTGGGGGCAGCCTGGAAAGAAACGGTTCTTGAATTGAGTTTAGGAGTTGGCTAGACACCCCTTCTGCCATCAAAAAAAAAAAAAAAGAAAAAAGAAAAAGAAAAAAAAGAAAAAGAAAGAAAGAAAGAAAGAAAGTGAGGGGACAGGAACACTCGTTTTTTGCACAGAAGGCTGCAAAGGTGGGAAGATTGGCGCGCCTTTTCTGCACAGTCCTGCACTGAGCGCACTCAGCCCCCCGGGCATCACATGGTCCAGATGGTCCCCTTTACAGGAAAGCAGAGATGACCCGAGCGGAGGGTGTGCGGGAGGACCAGCACTCGCGGCAGCTCTGCGCTCAGGAGGATGCGTTTACTTCTATGTCGACGTGAAGCCCTGCAGCTGGATTGACTGCGTTTTTCACAGGGTTAATGTTTGGATATCAGGGAGAAACCACCTAAAAGAGATGAACAGGCGGTTCCTGTCCTCTGCGTTATCTCAGGGGCCGAGCGTAGCTGAGTCTGCGCGAACGGCCGGGGTACCAGGGTTGGGAGAGGGTCTCAGCTGAGGCTGTGAGTCGCGGGGTGTGTTCTGTTGAGAGAAGCCGGTTCATCAGCTGAACTGTCAGGCTGATACCCCTGAGGGTCTCTGGGCCAGATTCAATCACAAGGTGAGGAAATCTGCGCTCAACCCCTCGTGGGGAATCCTGTTATTTTACGTCTGCCTCCAGTGACCGCCTCGGGAGGACCCGCGTCAGGGGGCGGCTGCCGCATGAGGCTGAAGCAGCGGGTTCCTCAGTTGCTGACTTTCTCTGAGATGTGTCTGCAAAATGCGTTCCTCAGAGGTGCTGGAACACCTCCCTGGCTGCGACTGCCCTCGGGGGCCCTGCTGGCCCTGCCCCTCCCCGACTGCCCTGACGTTGCTGACGCTCACCCCGTGCTCCTTGCCCATTTTTAATTTCCTGTTAGACTAGCTCATGGATGGAGAGAAAAGGCGTGGTTGGAACTTTCTGGACAAAACTGGATTCTCCTCCCATCCCCGGAATAGATGTGGTTTTGAGACAATGAACATCACCCTGTCCTTTGCTCTTACTTTCAAGGGATCAGTGTCTTTAACAAATCATTCATTAATTTATTTCTAATTGCAAACATGTTACATGTTACGAGCCAATGGTACCAGGAATAGAGGAACACAGGACAAAATCTCAGAGGAGAAAAGAAACACCGCTGGTCACTCTGTCCTCCAGAAATAACCTCTGTTAACTTTGTTATGTTTCTTTCCAGCTCATTTCAATGCGTGTGTTTGTAGCGATTTGGGATTATTCTGTACAGATGGTTCCTGCAACTCAGTTTTCGTTTAATTTATCATTCCATTTCATCTTGTCGACATATTTTGTAAAGTATTCATTCTCTTAGAGTCTAAAGATAATCTACAATGTTTGGACGATACTGAGACACAAGGCTTATCAGCAATTTTAGAAACAGTTCCTATACCTTTTAAGCACTTAAAAGCATAGATCATAGTGGGAAGCTTTCCAGTTCCTTCTGTGAAGTTGGCAGAGTGCAGCTGAGAAAGCCTGACAATACTGCATACAGAAACGGAAAGCTACACGCAAATTTCATTTGTTTCCTTTATTTATTTCCAAATATATATATATGAAAGCAAAATTCTAAGAAAAATATTAGCAATAAAATCAGTCTGATAAAAGAATACTGTTCCTTGAAAAGGCAGAGGTTTTTTGTTTTTTTTTCCCCTCTACGCAGAAAAACCAGGGATAATTCAGTCCTAGAAACAGGTTAACAATGATGACATTGTTAACAATGTTTACAATGTGTTACTAGTTTGGAGGAAACCACCATAAGAAGATCTGCACACATACTGAAATATTTTTGAAAAGCTCCTGGAAAAAACCCTCTGTACATAAGCAACTACAGGATGTTTCCTGACCAGTAAAAGGGACATCTCTCTGAAATAACCCACGAACACCATCCTTCAGGGCAAGACACCGGAGGCATGTGCACCAATGTTAATTACCAAACCAGGGTGTCCACTTCCTCCTGATGGCCAGGCCACAGACACACACTGAAGCCCGCCCCTTTCTGTACACTCGCAATGATTAGTTGGCAGTAAAACAGGAAAAAGAGCCAATTAACCAAATTAGCCAAATATATGAAAGGCCTATGAGCACATGAAAAAGCTACAAAACTTACCTGAAATGCCCTAAGCAGAGCTTCAAACAGATGAGCTTACTTCCTCCCAGGAAGACCTAATATGGTAAATATGAAATATTGTATTGCCCCTTCAACTGACCTATTTATAAATTCCCATAATTTTTTTTTGACATGAAAAGAGCTCTTTTTTATCATAAAAAAATGTTTATTTTCAGAGCTTCAAACAATATGGAAGATTATAAGGGAGAATGTTTACAGTTACAAGGAGAATGTTACAGTTAGTAAAACAAACAAAAACACAAGAAACTAGAGATTACTTCTGAAAATATTTGTTGAAAAAAAATCTTTGAAACATACGCATACACAATTGGCAGGAGAGCAGGGCCGGGTAATCCGGCGTTGCATTCTGGGTCTGTGGGCGCCACCTCACTCCAGCTGGACGCTCCATGAAGCCTTACTAACCCCCATGGGCCCCCAGAGCCAGTGCTCTGGGGAGGGGGCACTGAAGGGCGGGGCGCCTCCCACTTTGGGATGGAGAGCCAGACCCTGTTGGCCACCAGTGTGGGGACCCTCCTCTTACCCATCTCCATGCAATCCACTTTTGAGAGACTTTTTCTCTTTTCTTGAGTCAGGAATTGTTCAAATATTCATAAGCATGATCTGTTCTTCCTGGCTCCTGTCTTTCTGTAGTGACCCTGTGACGGCCTCTCCAGTCTGTCCTCTGTACGGGGCCTGTTCTGGGCTTCTCAGCCTTCTTGGGTTCCTTTTGTCAGCTTTTATTTCAACAGGAAAATCTGTTTTCCTTAGTTTCCTGAACCTCGCAGGCACAGGTAACCCATCGGTTCCTTGAAATGACTCTAGTGGAGGGCAACCCCTGCTTTAATTCCAAACAGGGCGTGGATACATACATTTAAACCCTTGCTAATCAAGACACAGGCCGCTCTGCATTTAAGACCCGTGGCTTTCAGCTAATTTGAGGCGATTCCGCGACAGAAGAGGGAAGGTCGTGCTGCAGCACAGGCTGTGCGGGGGCCCAGACCCCGAAGGGCCCTTCCTGGGAGCTTCGCCATCACGCCTGTGTTCATCTGGTTTTTTGCCTTTGTGTACAGTGTTTTTCATTGTATAAAAGTTCAGACGTTTTATGTAACCAAAAACCTCTGCATGGATCCTGGGCTCCCGTGGGCTCCCGTGGGCTCCCGTGGAGAGCTGTGTTCTCTTCTCCTGACCCTTCTCACAGCGGTTTTTATTTTTACATTTAAATGTTTAACTCATGGGCAATGAATTACTGCACATGGGATGAGTCTGGCTTTGTTTTTGCCTAGATGGAGATCAAATCACGCTGGCACCATTTATTAAATATCATGATGTCTGAAGAACCAAAGATACAAAGACAGGTTTGTCTAAAAAATGCAATTGTAGCGAGACATTAAAAAATTTGGCAAATCAACTAGCAAGCTATAAGCAGGTATCCGCAGTATTTGAATAGCACAATCTATAAATTAATGTACAAGCGAAACCTGGCTGTTGGGGACACATATACACACATACACACACACTGATAGAGAAGGAACGTTTCTCTCTTTGAGGAGAAAATCTGATTTTTTTAAAATGTCTGTGGAACACCTATAAAAGTTCAGTGATGCACTTGACCAAAAGAAACTTTAATAATTTACCGAAAATAAAAAGTGAACAGATCACACTTACATCATAATCCAGTAAAGCTAAGAATCAACAATAAAAAATGGGCCCAAAACGACTTTTTAAATAAATTGAGGAACATTCTGATAAATAACCTCTTTACCAAATAAGTCATAACTAAAAATGACACATTTTTCTCAAGTGTAATAACAAAGAAAGTATCTCAAGACCCAAACCTAAGGGATCAGACTTCAGTTTCTAGAAGATTGTATAGCTGTAAACTATATTATCTTTAATTCTGAGAAAAGACCCAAGTCCGCTGAACAAAGTAGATAACCTCAGAGATGAGAAAAAGAGAAACGAAGTAAACCAAATGAAAGCAAGAGGTGGGTATTACGATAAAAGCTCGCGTGGATTCACTGGAAGACAGAGGGAGTGCAGAAAAGATAAAGGTAACCAGTCGGTATCTGAAAAGACCGACAGAATAGAAACTTCCCTGCCGGTTCTGGTTAAATAAAAAGAAAAAGGGCAACAGTTACACCACGTTGGTCACAAGAAGGGCACCATGATTATGTGCAACGATGTGGCAATTTATTATTAAATCCTGAGAACACAGAAAGTTTCCTCTAAAAATGTAAAGTTTTGACATGGACCCAAGAAGAGGTAGAATACTGGACCAGTCACAGAGGAGACGGAATCGGTGATTGCAGAGCTTCTGTCGAAAAGAAACGCGGCTCGAAGGGTCTTGCAGTGGAGATCAGCGTCAGTATCTATTTATCCGAATGACTCCAGACGGCGGAAGAGCTAGAAAGGCCTCATTTCTGCGCCGGTGTACTGCGTAGTGTTCACGTGTGTGTAACACTTCATGTGATGGAGGGCAAGAGCGAATGCTTGCCGCATCTTATAATTGCCTGTGCTTTTTCTTTTTTTAAATGGAGTCACATCTTAAAACGTCCTTGAGAATATCAAGTTCTTTGAAAAGTTTTCTTGTGCTGATGGCACTGAGTCTGTTTTGAATGAAGTAATTTGCTTTCTTTATCTGGGCCTCCTTTCGGGCCACTCACCCCCGATAGTAGGGCTATGTGTCATTCTCGAGATTTGTGTGTAGATTCTGCAGGAATTCCTGTGATTCTTTTTGCAGTCGCTCAGGAACAGAGCAGAGGGAAGGGAGAACTTATGTTTTAAATTCCCTTTGCTAGTTCCGATCCTGTGGTCCCCGGAGGCTAGAGAAAGAGGCTGCCTCCCTCAGAGGCTTCCTCCCGGTGACCAGCCTTCGGCAGCACCTGCCGTGGGAACCTCAGGCTGGCGGGCAGCGTCCCTCCTTCCAACACGCCCACCAGCAGGGTTCTGGTGACAGGGTCCCCTTAACTCTGAGCGCAGCCCCCCAGGCACGACCCCTCTTCTCACTCCCGGCTGGGCTTGCAGTAGGTTCTCCCCGTCTTCCTGCACGTGTGAACGGATTTCCCGCAGATGCGTGACCTTTGTTTTCGCTAAGATACACAACACCCCTAAGCCCAAGGCAACGTTTTGAAAACCAAATAAGTGATTGAGTAAGTTACGGTTTATCTTGTGATCCTTGTTTTATGAATAGAATAGGAAAGCTTCATGCTACAGTGGTACCTGAGAGACTGTAACAGGGGTTGTGTTAGGGCATAAACCCCACTCGACAGCGTTGTTCCGTGAAGTGTAAGATAGCTGTAGATAAAAACCATCGCAACGTGTTGATGGGGTCTGTCTTTGGTTGATGGGACCATGAACGTATTTAATGTTTTTTTTTTTTAATTAAAGTACAGTCAGTTCAGTGTGTCAGTCTGGTGTACAGCACAATGTCCCGGTCATGTATGTGTACACATACATTCGTTGTGTTTTTAATGTTTACTTTTTTATTTTTTATAAAGTTTTCAATAACCATGTATTATTTTGGAATAAAAATTGCCCCCCTCCACAGATACGCAGCACCCCAACGTTGAGCCATGGAATGTATCAGAAATTAACAGTCAGTCAAGAAGTCCTGCCAATCTCGGCTCCCAAATTTGTCCTTCAAAAATTCCCCACTGCGGTCCCGCCACTGCCACCGCGACAGTGTCCCCACTGTCACCCTCCTGGACCCACTTCTCCACTTCTGTTCTCTCCACTTCTGCGTCTCCTCCCGTGGAATCCCTTTCCGACTCAGCGTCTAAAGACAGCTGAAAAAAAAAAATACAGATCACATCACACTATTGTTTAGTTTAAAATGCTTCCAAGGTTTTCAAGTTCTTGAAAAATCAAATCCAAACGCCCAAGTCCCGAAAACCCCGGCCCCAGCCTGGCCCAGCTCTGCCTTGCGTCGCTCCCCGCCCCGCGCCGGCTCCTCCCAGCCCTCGCCCGCCCCGGCCGCACCCTGTCCCAGGCCTTCCTGAGGGCTGAGCGCTTGCTGCAGCCTGCTGCGTGCCTGTCTGTCCTCACCGTTCTGGGCTCCCTGTCGCAGCACTCTGCTTATTCCCCTCCTTGGACTCCTAACCAAGACTTGTTCTTCTGTCTTCATCGCTGACTCTCCTGCCACCGTGAGAGGCGGATTTCTAACAGTGACGCTCGATGACCCTCCCCTGTGGACGCCCCTCTCCCCTTTCGACGCTGGGTAGAAGCTGGGAGTACGATGACATCTTGTCCCCATGACTGCGCTACGTCATACAGCAAAGCGAGACTGTCCCGGCGGGCCTAATCTAATCACAGTGCCCTTTGCAAGCGCAGCGTGTTCCCCGGCAGGTAGCGGATGGGCAGGGGAAGGGCTGGCTGTGTCCCTGCTGGTTTGAGGATGGAGGGGGCCGCGTGGGAAGCAGCATGAGAAACCTTACCTGAGAGAGGGCCCCGGGGACGCCTGACCAGGGGCCAGGGACCTGAGTCCCACAGCCATAAGGAGCTAAATTCTGCCAACAATCTGAAGGGAAGGGGAGTCGAGTCTTCTCTGCAGACAAGAGTGGAGGGAGCTGAGACCTTGGTTTTGTCCTTCAGCAGGGACCCCAGCTGCCCTGCAGACCTCCCGTATGCTCTGAGTGGGTGCTGTTTTAAACCCCGAGTCGGTGGTGACTTGTTGCACAGCAGGGAAAAGCCATGCACCACGTGAAGTGTAAGCTTTGGGAGGCCAGGGGTCTTGTCTGTCTTGTCATCACCCCATTACTAGCTCCAAGGACAGCCTCGCAGATGTCAACCCCTCGAAACATGCTGACGGATTGATTGCATAAGTGACTGGCGGACAGACAGCAAGTGTTAGCTGGAAAGACAAACAACGAAGCAAAGGTCCCTTTGCTGGCCACCTTCTGGGTTGCCACGATCTGCTCATTCACGCCTGCATTAACCTTCAGGCAGGGCCGTCAGGCCTCCAGACTTAACACTCAGAAATGCTGGACGTCAGTTTTCCTCGCGGTGTAGCTGTTGTGGCAGAGAGGCAGGACTTCCAGAGTCTTTGCTTTGCTTCGCGTTTCTGCTGCCGGCTCGGGCTGGCTTGAACACGCCATGCCAGGCTTCTGAGTCTAAGTGTTTCCATCTGAACACTGGAGATTATGGGGGACCAGGAGATACCACTGGTACTTAAAAATGCATTCTAAGTTCCAGTGTTTCTTCTCAAATACTCATTATTCCTCAGCCTCTTGTCTCGGGAGCTCTAAATTCTATTACAGAAATCGCCTGGAAATCAAATATGCCATTTAACCACAAGAGGGTGCATTTGACCTTTGTAGACAAGGAGGCTTCATATTTAAAGCCTCTCTTCATAGACACGGACTTTTCGGAGGGTTTAATATGCATGAGATCAATTCCAAATGTCATCATCAAATTATTTAGGACAGTTATTCGTGTGTGCGTGTGCGCGCGCGTGTGTGTGCAGGAAGTCTGTTTATCCCTCCCATGTGTTTTCTGATGACTCTGGAATGGGAACCACATTTTGACAACATTTCCTCTGTCCAACGGTAAAGCTTTGGCATTAAAATCAGAGATTGTCCCACGAAGATGACAGGGTTCTCATTTGGAACTCATTAAAAAAAAAAAAATCCCAGCTCAAAATGCTGCTGTGAAACACCTCTTGCTTTTCGGAGCAGGTTGTCCAGCTCACGATGGAAAGTCCAAGCTCCAGGTCCAAGGCACCTTTTTTTTCTGTGTCCCCATTTGATAATTCAGATTTGTTGTTTTTGCTCCTCAAATAAACTTCTTCCTACCGTCCTTCTCTCTACACCAGAGAAATTCCAGTGTAGACGCCCCGCCCCAGATGAGCGAACCCGTCTGTTCCGTCTCCCAGCGGGCTCACCGGCTCGGGCCAACGGGTCGCCATGATCCCATGCTTCCTCCCGGCATCCTCGTCATTTCCGCACAGCAGGACAGAAGGAAGCCCATAGATTGAGGTTGGTCAGATGCGGAACTTGGGTCTTTTCCTGGCCACCTACCAGCGGGGGTAACTTGGGTAAGTTATCCAAGTCTTCCTCGTTCCATCTTTTCATCTGAAAATCGGAGGTGAGTCAATGTCACAAATTTGTTATGAGGTTGAACGAAATCATATTAGTCTGTGCTCTCCGGGCGCAGCCCGCTCCCAGCGCCTCGATCTGCTGCTCGGCAACTTGGAAGCTGTCTGAGTGTGAGGGGTGAGCACTGCAGACAGCTTAGATCCCGGCAGCTCAGGGCCCCGGGACGGGGCAGTTACCGAGGAGGAGGTGCCGAGGAGAGGAGGCTGGGGGTCAGAGGCCAGATCTCTCGGACTTCTTGGGTATTGTAATTTTAGGTGGCCTACATTGGATGTTTACGCATGTGTTTGGAGACTGGAAAAGTATGCCTCTCTCTGCCTGTGGAACTTACACCCTGTTGGGAAAATGTCTGTGGCCTTGCCTCCACGGTGGGCTAAACCCCAAGAGCAAGCTGGTTGCTATTTGTAGTCGGAGAGAGAAATGAGCTTGCTTAGAAGATGCTCAGGGGTCTGAGAAGGTAAACTCACTACCCACGTTTTGGAATTTCTCTGTTGACTTTAGCATATTGGCCTCGGCGATGGCAGTTTTAGAAATTCACGGTTTGAGCGTTAACTTGAGCCATGTGCCACGTGACCTCACTCTGCCGCTGAAACAGCTGCAGACGGTACCCGACGAGCAGCTCTCTGTGAATCTCTTTCAGTCTTCCACTCAAGTGTTTTTGAAGACAGAGTGAGATTAAAGCTAAGCCTGGTGAACAACTCAGTGCCGGATCGGAGAGCAAGGCAGACCCGGCTTGAGGGAGAGATCCCCACCGGCTCTGCCCTGCCGGCTAGCCAGGCTTCCCTCATCGTGAACAGTGGTCCCGCCGAAACGGAGGCGGGGAGGCACGTCGCATCTGCCGCCTCACTCTGAGCCCGGGGAGGAGTCTGGCTATTATACAGGTTTAGCCTGTGACAGTTCTTGAGGAAAGAACTTCCAGGGGGGCAAAGCAAGCAGGAAAGGAGGAGGTTTGGAGGGGCCTGGCCGCGGTGGGCGGCCACGACCACGCGTGGTGGGAGGGGCGCCCCGGGCAGCGCGGCGTGGCCGGGGTGCTAAGCCCTTGATTACGCCCAAGCGCCAGCGTCCCGGGCAGGAGGCAGAAGGGACGGACCCCACCTCAGTCGTTAGAGCTGTGTCAGCCGAGCGCCTGTGGACAAGCCGGCATTCCCGCTGTGGATCCGAGGAAGTGTCAACTGGCTCTGAACGAGGCACTGAGTGGGACCACTCCTCCCTTACGGCCCCAGTGTCCTGAAAAAAGCCAATCTGCTCTTATTCACAGACACATAAGAAGAAAACAAGAATTCAACGTAGGGAGCTGTAAAAAACACCCTGGGGTCTAACCTGGGCTCATGGTCTCAAATACTGTCTAGATGTTGACCACTCCCACAGGTACTGTGTCCAGTGCCTTTCTCCCAAGCTCCAGGCTTCCATATCTGGCAGCCTGATTCAGCGTCTCCACTTTAATATCTAAGAGACATCTCATAACCGTCACGTCTAAGCTGAACTCATAACGGCCCCCTTCCCCAAAACCACCTCAGCGTATCACCTTCTCATCTTAGTTGGTGGAATGTCCATCTTTCCGTTGTTCCAGTCCCCAGTCTCAGAGTCAAGCTCATGTCCTCTCTCCCTGGTGACATCAGATCCATCAGGGAACCCCGTTGCCTCTACCCTCAAAGCAGATCCAGGAACTCTACTGCGACCACAGTCTCCAGGTACCACCCTGAGGCCAGCATCCTCATCCCTTGCCCGGATTGTTACCATGGTCTCTTGCCCACTTGAATCATTTAAATGATCGTTGAAAATGGAAGGCAGAGCGTTCTATTTCTCAACTCAGAACCCTTGCATCAAGCCCCTGGGCAGTCACAGTAAAAACTCAAATCTTTCCAAAGGCTGAAGAGACCGTTAGGAAATCAGGACCCACACCCTCTCCTGCGTTTCTTCTCCGATCTGTCTCTACTTTTTCCTTCCTTATTGTGGTTCAAGAATTTTATTCTTCTTCCTCATATGAAGGCAACAGGAAGACATTCTCTGCAAGAGAACTTGTCAATAATACACGTCCCTGTGTCCTTCTTGGAGAAGGTTATTTACAATGTACTGCGACCATCTGAGAGAAGCAGCAGAAAGAAGCCTGAGAAAAGCTTGATAGAAAAGAATGCGTGGCGGTGATCAACACTGATATCCAGCTAACGTGAATTAAAGTTTGAATACACTGCTTAATCGGGTTTCCAAACTCAATTAAAATGTCAAAAATTATCCTTAGAGGAGAAGATACTTAAGATAAAAACAGTATTTAATTATAATAATACGGGCCTGAAATTCTACTCGATACCCACTAAATGCAGCAAGTAAGAAGTGGGCAATCGAAAGGTAGGGAATTTTTTTTTAAGTGTTAAATTGAATAATAAAGTGCTCATCTGAAATAGGAAAGACTCAAAAACACCCTTTCATTCTTTAATTTGTAGTTAAAGAAAAAGAGGTTGAATATAATTCTGCCCTCTCTCATAGACCATCCCTCGCCGTCCCAGAGAGCGCGGCCCCGTACGATGTCCCCGTCGAGGAGGCAGGACGCTGTTGGTCCTGACCGCCACGGGGTCACAGCCTTCCTTCAGCAGATCCCTGAGCGCGCACTTACGACGCTGACCTGGGTCTGCAGGCGTTGTCAACGTCATTCAAACTGCCCTAAACGGCCGACGCCCCTCCCGCTGCCCAGGAACACTGGCCGCGTCCCGGAGACGGGGAGCAGGCGTTCTTAGCGTCCCCGTGAGCAGCGGTGGTTTGCAAAGCAGAGCCCAGCACCTGAACGCGGGTGGAAACGGACAGCGGCGAGAGGCGTGGAGTACTCCCCCAGCAGCCGGGATGCCGTGTGGAACCTCGTCACACGCCTGGCACACAGTCCCACGCACGTCATGAAAAAATTGTCCGTTTCCTAAAAATGGTTAGTTAGTCATTTCAGATGACTTAGTTATTTCTACAACCGTTTGAAGCTCTTGTCCCCATTTGATAGACATACGAATTTTTCCAACCACACTTCCCAGAGTGATAAATCCTTGCATCTGAGCATCAGTCAGAGGCACATGACCGTCTTCATAGTCCTGCCGAAGAATAAGATTTGGTTGAGTTTCACTTTCTGCAATTTGTAAGACAAAGTCATGATGCGTTTTCCAGCTATAAATCATTTTCAAATTATAAACGTATGCTCACTGCTCGAAAGTGAATCAACCCCAGTGCATGTGTGCGTGTGCACACGCACACGCACACACGCACACTCATCCACCGGAGAGAAGCTCAGACGTGCTTGTTTTAGCATCGTGTTGCATGTAATTGTTGAATACTGTCACCCGGGCATTTTATGTATGACTAGCAATAGAGCAAGACTCAGTGGCTGGTTACTTAATACCTCAATTCTTAAACTTGAAGGAGGGTGTCTTAGGCAGAATGGGAAAGGAAAGCCCTGCTGTTTGGAAACCGAATGGCTGTCACTGGCAAGGGCGCCCGCAGTCCCAGGGTAACTCCTTTAGCGCTGGCGGTATATTCACCAGGCGGTGTTTGAAATCTGAGAAACCGGGCAGGCGGGCAGCCTGGTCCCTGAGCGATTCCCGCCTCGGCTTGATTCTTAGATCGCGGCGCCTACCAGGGTGGGGACCACAGGGGTCGCCCGGACTGGGGAGCTTGAGTCATCAAAGCAACTGACTCAGAAAGCCACACCATACACACTGCAGAACCCATCCACGCGGCCTGGCTGCTCCCTTCCGGAAGGAGGCGCAACTGTAGGAGGAGGGGCCAGAGCCCCCAAACTGGACATTAAAAAGCAAGTTCTACTGTCCTTCTGTATCGGGTGACTCCCAGGTGGGTGCCACGAGGTTGATTCTGCCTCCTCCTTCCTCCCTGTTTGGCTGCGTGTCCTTGGCAGACTTAGGAGGTAAACAGCCCCCTGATGTACAGCAGCCCGTTTACACCTCACCTTGGATTCACTGTGATAAACAGCACTGATGGAAACGCGGGGCCTCCCCTCCCCACCCCCACGGCCTCCCTCCATCTGCGTATAAGACCTCCAGGTGCAGAAAACCCACTGCCGTCTCTAGGAGTTGGCTTGTTTTTTAATCAAGACAAAGACAGACAACTTGGGGACAACGGGAAAGGTCCTCGGTAAGAATGACTCCAACATCTAAAATTCATTAATCACATGTGGTAAGCAGACCGGGTCTGTCTCACTATCACAGTCTTCAGTGACCCACTCTGTAAATGCTTGCTTCAGTGTTTTCCTAATGTGGCTAATTTATCCACGGCTGTCACTCTGGGGCTGTTAACTTTGAACAAATGACTGGTATTAATCACAAAGGGCCATTAGACGCCAGGGCCGGTGTTAAATCAGCCCGGAGTGGCACGTGTAAGCATCCTCAAAGTAAATTTTATAAAGTGCTCCAGCTCTTGGAGTTTGTCCCTGGCACTGGGATTTGACCCTGTGGGTGCTGTGATCGTGCAGGCCCGGGGGGTCGATGCAGAGACGGGTGAGGCTTTGGAAAGGGGCAGAGCTGGGGGGTGTCTTATCCCTGGTGCTGGCCGACCCGCTGGGTTGCACACCACCGTGGGAGAGGTGCACTGTGCAGCGAAGACCCCCAGGAGGAGAGGCGGGTGCTCTCCAGGGGGCAACAGGACGGAGGCTGTCAGGCCACTGAGTGACGGGGAGACCCCATGACTTCCAGGGAGGAGGCACAGGGAGGGAGCGTGAACTTTGTAGTGCCAGCTGGAGCCCGAAACCTGCCATTTTATGGGAAAATGCTCAGTTTTGAACATACTGCCTGGCTTCAGTCTGAGAAAAAGAACACAGCGTGGGTGGCACAAAATTTGTTTGGGGGCAACCACTGGCCTGACTGGTGACCCCTGAAGTCTCTTGCTCAGGGCTCAGGAAGAGTAGGTTCTGACTCAAGGGAAATTCTTTTCAAACGGCTGCTGAGAGATGCTGTCCGGAGGTGGATGGGGCCAGCGGGCTGTCTCAGGTAGGACCTGGCAGCCACAGGTGCTTTGTAAGAGTCTGTTTGGATGAATGAGCGAGTGCAGACTTGGTTCTTCTGGTTTCCAGGCTCAATAACGCAATTGCATCAATCTATTCGGGAACTAGGGTAATCAGCCCCCTGCACGTGCATACCCCTTACACTCGCACGCTCACACTCACTAACAGGACCTTTGCTCCTGGAGTTCTAGACTCTTCTCCACACTGTGAGTGCCCTCCGTGCTGCTGGGAGCGGGGAAATGCCAAGTGTCAGTGCCTGGACCACCGCTGGGTGAACTCAATTTGTGTGAGAGCCATTGTAGTCATACTGTCCAGTTAATTATCAAGAATAAATTCTGGAGGGACAGCATGAGGCTGGAAATACACATGCACGAATGTGCATTATACACACAATATATTATGTATCTGTACATGTATTTGTAGCCTTGAACTGTCTTCTTGGAGTTTCTTCGTGCCGCGGTCCAGGGACCACGGTATGAGCAGAATGGCTTTAGAATTCAGCGTCCCCTCGGCGATCCGAGCCGGGAACTGCGCACCAAGCGCCTTCATTTCCTCCAGGACAAAGAAGACCGCGTCAGGAGCTCCGCCCTGACGCGCCGTGCTGACTCACGCTGGGCGCTTTTGTGCTCTTATTTTGCTGACTTCCAGCTTTCAGTCAACCTGTTCTTGCACATTGTCTCAAAACCTTTCTGGAACCAGGTGGGCTCTAAGCAGACGTGGATGAGGAATCTTGAAAGGGAGGTGTTCTTTGCTTGGACGCCGTGTGCGTCGTGTGACTGTGACACACTTAGGAGCTGGTTTCGCCCCCTTATGCTTTTAATTATGTTTCTCTGTAAATACGTTTCTGAGTTGTTTTGTCCATCTGTGAGCGCTCTGCCTCTCCCAGCTAGATGATACGTTTCTTTTTTTTTTTTTTAGGCTGGGGCCTGTGTCTTTTATTTCTTTTACAATCTCCTGCTGATCCTAGAACACTTGTCTGCACATGGGTGGTGCTGGCGGAGGTGGTCGGGGGAGGGGGCCGGCTCTCTAGGACGCAAACGTGGCTTCCTTATGGTGAACAGCAGACGCCCCCAGCGGCCTCTAGGACTCCACGGTGCCCAGCTGTTCTGCAGTTGCCCCAGAGCTTCTTGCCCGGGGTGGCCGGGACCGCCGGCCTGAGGGCCCAGTCCTCGGGGCTCCGTGGCCACAGGGGCAGGGGAAGAGAGCCCAGGCCCTTGGAGGGGAAAGGACTCCCCAACGCCGAGGTTCTCAGGACCGGGAAGCCCCTCTGTGTCCCCTCCAGCAGCAGAGGCAGGGGACGAGGGGGTCAGTGTCACAGCCAGAGGGGACCAGGGGGCTCATGGTCTCCTGCATGGCAGGGAACTTGGCACCGTCACGAGCACTGTGGCTGGTGCCCCAAGGAGACAGGGGTGAGGCGGGGGCAGCTGTGGGTGTGTGCACGACGGGGCGCATCTGAGCTCGAGCTGCCGTCCCCGGGGCTGGCGTGCCCACCTGGGCTCCCCGGCTCCACGGAGCCCCTTCCTGGTGAGTGTGCATTTGGGCGGCGCTGGGCTCAGCCCATCCCTACGCTTAGTGCAGAGCTTCCTGGGGACACGCTGCTTGGCCTGTTGGACATCCGATGGCTGTCCCGCTGGTCACAGCCGCCCCTCCTTCCAGAGCCTTCTCCAAACTGCTGGCGGAGCGGCAGGTCTGAAGGGCGGCTCTGGGTCCTGCAGGGACCCTGGGAGGAGGTCCGGGCTGACCTGAGTATTCTTCCCTCCCTGACTTCCTAGGTGACACGTTATTATTTTTAAGTCAAACCAAAAGCGTCTCCTCCTCTGAAAACAACTGCCCTGATGACCCCAGACGAGGTCCTCACCGCCGCACCCCATCAGCGCGGAACACCAACCTGGGCCTCGCCAGCGACGCGGCCGCCTCGTCGCTGACTGTCTGTGAACTTCTTGGCCTGTCCCCATGCCTGGAGCCCCGACCGTCCCGTGTGCACAGAAGCCGACCACTGCCGAGAGCTCGTGCCTGGAGAGCTCTCAAACAACAGTGAGACAAATCATGGCTATTGTGAACCGCTGGCTGGCTGGGCAATGACGCGGGCGGCTCTCTCCCTACGAGGGAAGGATGCTGAAAAGAAACTGAGGAAAGAGCCCAAGGACTGTCCTCTCTGCTTCCGCGGCGTTAATAAGCGATCAGATGAGAAACACACAGACAAAGGCGCACACACACACACACACACACCCCTACACACACACACACACACACACACCTACACACACACACACACCTACACACACACACACACCCCCTACACACACACACACCTACGCACACACACACCTACACACACACACCTACACACACACACCTACACACACACACCACACCCACACACCTACACACACACACCTACACACACACACACACCACACTCACACACACCTACCCACCACACCTACACACACACACGCACACACACACACCTACACACACACAACACCTACACACACACACACACACACACACACACACACACACACCACACACGCACACACACACACACGCACACACGCACACACACGCACACCTACACACACACACACACCTACACACACACACACCACACACACACACACATACACACACACGCACACGCACACACACACACACCTACACACACACACACACCTACACACACACACACACACACACACACACAGGCAGCCTCTCCAGCAAGCTCTTCTGGAAACGCTCGTCAAGAAAGAGAGCTGCTTTTGTATCCTGGACGTCCTGACCACTGAACTGGCTGCGTCCTGGATTCCTAGGAGTTACACCCACAGGGCAGTGCTCACACTGCAAAATCCTTCTTGTGAGGGACCCTGGGGCTGTGGGAAACTGGGGGCTTTCAAGTGAGAGGCGGGGATGACCGTCTGATGCCCTTCCTCCTTGGTCCTCCTCGGTGCACCTCTTCCTCCAGAGACACGAGGATCCTTCCATCACGTGGGTGTTTCTCCACGTACTTCACAGCAGTTCCTGTCCAGGGAGAGGTCCTGGAAGAGATCCAAGTCTCCTACTAACAACAGAGGGATCTGCTTGCGTGGCTCCTGAGCAGCCTACAGATCCAGCCCAGGACTTTCAGTGACCTGCAGAGGTTTGAGAGTGTGCCAATCAGTTAGGCTTCCAGAAAAGCTTGCTTTGAAAAACTACAGGGTCGACGTCCAACAGGAATGTGGTACACGGTCCCTCTCCTCCCCTCTCACCGTGTTCTGGTCATCCAGATGCGGGGATGGAATGGCCGATGGGAAGTGTGAACCCTGGGCTCTGTCTGTGTCAGGTGGCATGGTTCCCATTTTTCAAAGAAGGAACCGCCTCTCGTTGTTTGTCTATACAGGTGGGCAGCTACCTGCGGGCTCCCTGGTCGTCTCCTCCTCATACCTGATTGGATGGGCTCATTAGAGCCCAGAGTTAATGCAATCAAGATCGTTGGCTTGTTTCCCGATTAGCTCACACGGATGAAAACACTTTCCTGACCATTGCCTGAACTCTTAACCTGGACCAGGGCTTTGCAGCCTAATCCCAGATGTGAACGCAGTCCTGCATGCTTAACCACGCAGTGCACACATGCTTGAAACCCACTGGGCAGAGCAAATGCATGTTTCCCCCAGATCTCCTTCCTCTGCTTGCAAAGTTCAAAGCACACCTCTTGCCCAGAGTTACGTGCATGAAGTCGAGTGTGGCAGGAAATTCTGATTCAGCCAGTTTGGGGGATTGTGGGTCATGGACACTGTAGAAAGAGTCACACTAAATTATAAAAACGGTATGGCTTAGGGACACCAGAAATTAACACAGCATTGTAAATTGATTATATTTCAATAGAACAAAACTGCTTAACGACTATTGGCAAAATAAAAAAAAAATCAACAAAAAACACAAAACACTGTCCCTTAACAATCCTTACCCAGTGCTGCATACAGTGATACATATACTCTCTCTCCTTCATCCTCACCTATCCTTCATTCCTTCTCCCTGGGGGACCAGTTGAGGCTGAGGGATGCTGTGAGCTTCGAAGGCAGGCAGAGGCTGATAGGTGAGGTCAGCCAAGGATGTCTGTTTTGTACAGTAATGATTTTTGTTTCAGAATTTATCAAACTCAGGGCCAAAACAGCTGTACCAAAGAGGCTGCATGCAAGACTCCTGCCTTCCCCTCCTTTCTGTCCGTCCTGATGCCGAGAACGCACCCAGCCAGGCAGAGCTCCCCAAACCATACGGCACGCATGCACACGGGCCACCTGGAGGCTTGTCCAAAAGCAGGCTCTGACACAGGCGGTCGGGGCTGGGGCACGAGACGCTGTGCTGCTGGCCACCTCCCGGGGATCTCCGCACTTTGGGCTCCTGGACCGCGCTCGGAGGACCCAGGCTGCAGAGCCTGGCAGCCATAACCAAGGACTCTAGAATGAAAAGAAAGGGCCAGACGTTAGCTCCAAAGAAGCAGAGGTGCTTGGTGGAGGCTGCTGTCACTCCAAGTAACTGGATGCACCTGTTCTCAGAGCTCCTGGGGGCATCACACACTTTCTCAGGAAATACATTTCCCCAAGAAAAATTACTCAGCCATCTAAGTCATTGTGTCCTAAACTGTGTACTGATGACCACAAAGGGCCTTTGGCTGGGAGTGCTTCCAGAAATGCTGACTCAGTCTTCCCGGAGATTCACCGCACAGTCCCAGTAATAAAGGTTCTGAGAAGTCCTGCAGTAAGGGAAAGTCTGCTGAACTTCTATGAGGCTTCTGTTTCTCAGACTCATTTGACCACAGACTCCTTTGTTTTTTCCCCAAGATAACATTAACGTACAAAGCTGCACAGGTTGGCGGCCATGGAAATGCTGGTCTGAATCCTGAGGACGTGCCTGGCTTTGGCGGAGGAGACCATCCCTGAACGTTCTTGGAAGCAGGAAGGGCCCCCAAGCGGGAGGCTTCGGATGGCTTGTTACAACTAAAAGGAGACTCAGTCCAGGGCTATTGGGGAGGTGATTCTTGATCAGTTTTTTATTAGAAAAATATTAATACAGAATTGATGGGCTTTTGTTTAAAATAGTTGTAACTGGAGGAGTGAGAGAATGGATTATCAGAAGATGATCGCAAGTTAACTAACAGCTAGAATACTTTCGGGGACCCAGGCAGCTGCTTTTTTTCCTCTGCTCGATATTAATTTTGATTCATATTAAGGAAAAGGCAGTGTTTACTTAACTTTGGAAGTATAAGGCATATTCCCCTTCCTTCCACAAGTGTATGTTCCCTAAGATTGTATTAACTACCAGAGAGCAAACATCTATAATGCCTTTATCAGCCAGAGAAAGTGCAAATGACCCCCTTGTGGGGGGGGGGCAAAGAAAGGGGTACAGCTTATCTCGCTCCACTCCCCGCACAGGGACGGCAACAAAAGACACCTTGTCTACTTGCCTCCTGCCTTCTCCCCGTCTTTCTGCATCTGACCCATGCCTCAAAGCCCCCATCACGCCCCGACCTCTGTAGGTAGGTCTCCAGGACAGCTCCAGCTCTCGGCCACACAGGTGAGTGACGATTTCAGAGCATGTCATGTTTCTCAGTCTTGTCTTCTTCCTTCATGACTGGAAGCTTCTCAAGGAGAGAGCTACCCTTTTATTACTATTATTTTAATGGCACAAGTCAAATAGTGGAAGTTTTCTTTTCTCTCCCTCCCCCCAAAATAGTTTAGGACATTTATTTTAACATATAGGGAATTTTGCTACGTGTAGTTCTTTAACTTGCATCCCCACTTGCAGTATATGTTAAAGGGAAGACCATGTCAGTAACAGAGATTTCTTTCTTTTTAACCAGCACAGAGGTTCCATCGTATGCATGTCTGGTTCATTTTTTAAAACAGTTTTCCTATTGAATGCCATTTGCCTTGTTTGTGTATTCTATCTTTTGCTTCTTTTGTACTCCACATGGAGTTAGGTCTTTGCATGGCACTGTGACAGGTTGGCTGGTTGCTTCCCAGGAAAGTTTGGCGTATGTCTGTGTGGAGCTGAAACAACTGGCGAAGCTATTTAACAGCAAGGTGACCAGCCAAAGGGCCTTGTAAAGGCTGGACTGGTTGGATGATGGTGATGATGAAGATGATGGTGGTGATGGTGACGATGGTGACTATGGTGGTGATGGTGGTGATGGTGATGACGGTGGTGACGGTGATGATGGTGGTGGTGGTGATGATGGTGGTGGTGGTGATGACAGTGGTGGTGGTGGTGATGGTGGTGATGGTGGTGATGGTGCTGGTGGTGATGATGGTGGTGGTGGTGGTGGTGGTGGTGGTGATGGTGGTGGTGGTCATGGTGCTGGTGGTGATGATGATGATGATGATGATTCCTCCCCCTCTATGATTTTGGGTGTGAGAAAGAATGGATAAAAAGGCTGGGGTTCTGCCAGAGAGGAAGAAGAGAAGCAAAGGAAGCCACTGTGGATTGTTAAGTCCTTGTGATCTGTAACATGACACACTTACAGAAACATATTCTGAATATCTCCTCTGAGATTCTTTGAAGAGAGAAAGGACAGCCCACACCTGGCCAAACTGAGCACGAGCATGATCCACATGGGAGCAGAGAGGTCACTCCTACAAAAGAGAGGGGGTAACACAGGCTCAAATTCTCGCTCTGTCGGGCTTACTGCGAGTTTGTGTCCATGGGGTCCAGCAGGTGTGTCCACTAACGTTCAGCCACTGCTGAGCTCACACAAGAGATGATGGAGCAGGATGGAACCTTCTGGAAGAGGATGTCCATCATGCTATTGAGGTGCTCATGCTGAAGCAGGGAGGGGAAGACAGGAGGAAGTGGGGAGGGATGGCAGGGTATGGGACCCCAGTAATGGAGCTGTAAGTAGAAACAGCTATAAATCAGTGCCCTGGGAGGTCTTGAGTGTGACTGAGCTGTGCCTGGAGTGAACCAGGACAATGGAGGACAGGGATCTCCGGATGCCAAGGCATCAAGGAGGGCTGGGCTGGAGGGAAGTGGCGCCAGGGTGTCTTCTAAATAATCTGCCTTGTTGATATCTTTCCTCTTTTTGCAGCAAAGCAGTCATGTGCAGCTCTGTGCCTTACTGTGCAGACTTCAAAAGTTCGGTGGTGTCACAAATCGTGGATTCTCCTGAAACAAGCAATTTCAGAACTTCACAGGGGAGCAGTTCACATAAATCACTTAGATTGTATTTTCCCAACACACGTGCACACAGCCCACCCCCAGCCCATGACTTGCTGCTCTGTGTGATTTTAACAATCTTGTAACAATGATCTCTGGGCACTGCAGACTGATTGCCTTCCTGTTGGCACCAAGTGCCCCAGAGCTACTTCCTATCATTCTTGAGTTTCTTCCTATTTACTGATAACTTCTCAATGTACAGCCCAGGAGCGAAACAAAAATACAATGACTGTATTTCAAATAGTGGGATTTTCACTGTCGATTGCTTCTGGGATAATGGCCCCAAACATGCCCCTGGGAGCAAATTAAATGCAAAGGTTTGCATCAGTGACTTGGATTTCCTGCTGAATTTGCTTTGAAAGAGCAAATACGTGGGGCATGCAACTGCTTTGTAGGTTTCCTCTTTATCCAAGTCCCCCCTTCTGCCTTAATCACCTGGATTGACGCTGTAAAAGCACAAATGGATGGAGTTCACGGAGGAGACTTTCTGAAACATGTGCCTTCCCTGTGCTGACGTATAATTGATCACCTCCTGGCAAGCAAACAAGCCAAGGTGGCTTTTAAAGTCTCTGTGAGTCTTTCCTCTTCTCTCCCTGTCTTGCTCACGTCAGAAGAATCAGCGGCTGTCTTCTGATTTGCTCTGCTCCGAGTCTAACGTGACCGCGTACCGTTTCCCCAGCAGCTCCTCTGGAGCCCTCTTCCCTCCTCTGGCTGCAAAGGCCAGGTCTACAGGACAGCAGGCACACAGCGAAAAACACAACGGCCTGATCAACACACGCAAACCTCCGCAGCTCTCCAAGACCCCCTCCGCTGCCCTCTGACCTTCCTCCCCCAGTGCCCGACCCTGGGATCCTTTCCACATTAGCCCTTTGGTTTTCTTGCACCTCCCTGGTAATGACACCGCCTGCCAGGAGAAGCTCCACGCTGGGCAGGCGTCCTGTGGGAGGGGTTCTCGTGGGCACCTGCGGTTGAAGCCCTTTCTTACGGAGCCCAGGAAACGTCTGTGCTCTGATGAGACAATTCAAGACATCAGTGAGTAGATGGGGAAGACCTGGGAACAGGGATGGAGGTGGTCTCATCCATGTTTACTTATAAACAGCCGTCCGGCACTGGCATTCTGGAGAGAAGCGCTTTGCTGCATGTAACTGCTATGAACTGAAGTGCCTCCTACAAAAAGATGTCGGCGCCCTGACCCCGGGGGCTGTGAACATGACCTTGTTTGGAGGTAGCGTCTTTGCAGATGAGCAAGTTAAGAGGAGGTTGTGAGGATGAGTCCTGATGCAGCACGACTGCTGTCCCTATAAAAGGGGGAAATTTGGATCCAGAGACAAAAAGACACAGTGGGAGAATGCCGTGTAACAGGGGACAGGGACTGGGGCAACGCTTCTACAGTCCACGGGGATGAGGTTTTCTGGCAGACCAGCAGAAGCTGGGAGAGGGGCAGGGTGCCGAACCTCCCTCCTTGCCTCAGAGGGAGCCACCCCTGCCGACACCCAGTCTCGGGCGCCTGGCCTCGAGCTGTGGGACGCTGCGTTTCTGCTGTTGTAAGCGGCCCAGGCTGCGGTCTGGTGTTACGGCCACCCTAGGGGACCAATGCAGTGACTTTTCAGGAAAGGGCAAAAGATGGACCTTGGTAGGGTGCATGCGTCTGCTCTCACTGCTGTAACAAAATGCCGCAGACCGGGTGGCTTAAACAAGAGACGCGTGTTTTCTCACAGTTCCGGAGGAGTCCAGGATCAAGGTGTCCGGGGCTGGTGTTCTCTGAAGCCTCTCTCCTTGGCTCGCTGATAGCCACCCTCGTGCTGCCTCTGTGTGCGTACAGCCCTGGTGTCTCCTCTTCTATGGGGACACCAGTTGTACGCAGCCACGTTTGGAGGTACTGGGGGCTGGGACTTCAACATATGAAGTTGGGGGCATGTGAGAGCCCACAGCAAAGAGGGAAGGGGCAGGGCTCCACCGCCAGAGCAGCCCGGAGTGCGGAGCCCAGGCATTTGGGAGGAGAGGACACAGGCTCTCTATCTGACCATGCAGGTCAAACAACAGGGACCGAGGGTGTCTCTCTGACTGGAGGTTCACATCGACGAGCAGGGACTCACTCAGGCTTCATGCTGTCTCTGGTTCTGGCCCAGAAGCAGCCGCGCCTGCAGCCTCAGGACCGCCTCTGTCATCGCCCCAGGCTGAGCCAGGCCCCTCCTAGCCCAGGGCCTCCTGCTCTGCTCTCTCTAGCTGGTCAAGAGCGCCGCCTGGGCGGAGGCTGGGAGTCGGGTGCCGCACCGCGGCTGTCAGCTCTGCCCCGGCCTCCTGCCTGAGGGAGGCTGAAGACCCAGATGGGGTCAGGAAGGGAGACGGGGTGAGAGGGAGAGAGAGCGCCACGGACAGTGGGGGGACTCAGGGAGGACGCCGTTGCTCAGCGCTGTTCAGACGGTGGGGCACGTGCAAGGTCACCTGCTGGCAACTTAGAGGGGCAAGTTGAGCGCATGCTCGAAAAGTTAACCAGGCTTCCGACCACTGAGCTGGGTGTTCCAGGGGAGTCAGAGGGCAGTGTGGGGGCCTTGCTGTCCCAGAGGAACAAAATCCAGTATCAGCGGCTCTGCTAGACGTGAAGGAAGTCAGGCAAACAGAGCCGGCTCCCCGCCCACCCTCCTTACTTCCCCTCTGTGTCTCTGTTTGATTTGGGACCTATAATAGGATAATGGAAACTAAAAGCCTTTGTTTTTCTTTTTCTTTTTGTTTTCTGGTAAGATCTAAACAGTAGCGACCATAATATATTATGCCGGAGTACGAATGCCATGCGAAGATAAAGGGGGAAATGATGTATTTTTAAAGGACACCTCTTTGGTTCTGACTTAAAAGCAACAGTGTAAATTTCTTTCAAGTAATGTTTCCCTAATTATTCATTTTCCTTGGCACTAGTTGAAGAGCCGAGTAATGACTTCTGTCTCTTTATATTTAGTCTATTTTTGTTTGAAAAAGGCCAGAGGAAGGCCAGAGCAGTGTGAAAATGATATTTGCTTTTTTCCCCCTTTATTACCAACAGCCAATGTAAAGGGTAACATAATCACCGGCAGCTGAGAGACAATGACATTTTTATAGACCTTCTGGCAATGCCGGGGCGTAAAAGAGGCTGACAGGTACTTGGCTTTCCAATCTGTTCTTTCAACTGTATTTCTCATCAGACGGACGGCTGGGCGGCAGGCTCGAGGCGAGCCCCACGTCTCCCTCCAAATATCATTTTAAGAGCCTGAACAGCAGCTGTCTGTTTAAATCTGGCGATTTTATAGATGGGAACCGAGCGTGAGTGCCTGCAGGACCCCCGTTCACACAGCCCAGCGGGGCCCCGGGCCCGGGCCCGCGCAGCCTGCAGCTGGCTTCTCAGAGTCCTCGCGGACTCCCAAGGCTGGAGAGCGCTACCCACGCCGCGGGGCACGGGGGGCTCGTGGTCGCTGCGCACGCTTTCTCTTCAAATGGGGACTTTCTGCGTGGGGGTGTCGTCTGAAAACCGGTTCCTGCGCAAGAACCCACGTTGCTCCGTCTTTACTGAGGAGGGGCTGGGGTGAGGCTGCCTGGTCTGCACCCCCGGCCTGGGTCAGCTCCTGCTGGTGGCACCTGTGTAGGTTGCGCAGTTTGAGACCGTGACGGACACCGAGGTGTTCAGAACCCTCCCTGCTGGGACCGTGCGGAACAGGCCCGCCTTGGCCCTGGCCAAGATGGACAGGAGCTTCCCGGTGCCCTCTCGGTGAGCGTGTGCAGCTTTCGGCATCAGGATGAGCCTGGAGGAGGGGAGGTTTGGGTGGAGGGTAAACACGAGACTGCCGCCCTCGGCTGCGCTCAGAGCCTGACTCCCTCCTCCGGGGTGGGCCTGCGCTCTGCAGCCCTTTTCCCGTATAAAGTAGCCACGGGAGCTAAAGCTTGCGTTTTCTTCCTTCATTCAGTGTATATGCACGGAACCGCGCTCCAGGTGGGCCGGGTGCTGGCCAAGATGCTTTTTCTTTTTAGTCTCCTAATCTGTTCCTACTCATGTATTTGTCACTTTTGATAGATTTTTCACTGACAGTCCCAGACTGTTGAGTGTTGAGACGGCTTCTCCTGCCCGAGTCTGGGGACTTACAGCACATTTTTTCAATGCCCTGCCTCCTCCCTCACCAGATCGGTGGTTTCAAAGCTACTTGATTCTGACAGCTCGTGACAAGTCCTGTTTACTGCTCAAAAATCTAGAGGGAATTCCACTATGCCAGCAGCTCCCTGGGGTTTGTGCTTGGTGGGCGGGTGGTAATGATCCCCATTTCAAATGATGCTCCCAAAAGGAGGGTTTTTTTCCCCCCAAAGGCAGGAAATTGTGCAGGTCAGCAAAACCCTAGAGGAGAGGAGAGAGACAAGCATGACCTATGTCAGAAATTCTCTCTGGCCCTGAATTCCACCAAAGCCAGCCCGAGTGTCCGCAGAGTTTTAAAGTAAAGTCACGTGTTCTTTAGCCGCTAAATTCATCAAACTAGGAGCCTTTCCAAGGCAGGGAGTATATTTCCTAAATTTCTGTATCCTCAGGACCCAACACAGGGGTTGACACCATAGATATATCTCTTTTTAAAAGATTTAATATATACATATATTTTTTTTGCCACAATCCAAAGGAATGCAATTTAATAAAAACAAAATAAAGCAAAACTTTTTATCCATTGATGCAAATTGAATTGCCAGTAGCAACAAGTCTTTTTTTGGCTTAAAAATTTTTTTTTTCTGTTTTATTTTTTATTAAAGTATAGTTGATTCACAATGTTAGTTTCAGGTGTACAGCAACGTGACTCAGTTACACATACAAATACTTATATATTTTTTTCTTTTCGATTCTTTTCCACTTTGTTATTACAAGAAATTGAATATAGTTCTCTGTGCTATACCTTGTTGTTTATCTATTTTATATACAGTAGTGTGTATCTGCTAATCCCTAACCCCTAATTTATCCCTCCTGCCCTACCCTGTCCCCTTTGGTAACCATAAGTTTGTTTTCTGTGTCTGTGAGTTGGTTTCTGTCTTGTAAATAAGTTCATTTGTATCATATTTTAGATTCCACATATAAGTGATATCATATATTTATCTTTCTCTGTCTGACTTACTTCACTTAGTATGATCATCTCTAGGACCATCCATATTGCTGCAAATGACATTATTTCATTCCTTTTTATGGCTGAGTAGTATTCCACTGTATAGATATACCACAACTTCTTTATCCAGTCATCTGTTGATGGACATTTAGGTTGTTTCCGTGTCTTGGCTGTTGTAAATAGTGCTGCTATGAACACTGGGGCACACGTATCTTTCTGAATTAGAAGTGAAATACTTTTAAATTTACTTCTAACAGAAGCTGGTCTAGCTTTAGATAATTTCAGAAGCAATAGGTTTCAGTCTGAAATGAGAGGCGCAGATGCAGGTCTTTCCAACAGACTGTGTAATTTTCCTGAAACAGGAGGATAACATGGTCCGGCCTCTGTGCCGGATGGTTTCTGGACAGCTTCTCACAGAGTGGTTGGCAGTTCCCCCTCTGCCTGTGCCCTCTGCCCTCTGTGCCTTACCTGCTTTTGTGTTCTCCCCAGTACCCACTGGGACTAACTTATATTCTACTTATTTGCCAACAAATTAGTGCCTCTCCCTCATGAGAAGGTGCGTCCATCCTGCCCCCTAGATGCTCCTGTGCCCAGGAAGTGCCTGGCATGTAAGAAACACCCAGTAGCTATCTGTTACAGGGCCCAGGGAACTTTCCCTCTTCATTCCCTTTAAATATGTGTATAGCACCAAAAACCTGGCTACAAAAGCAGTACGCTTTCATGGCAGATACTTAGAAAAGACAGAAACTAAAAGAAAGTAAAAAGCCAGCCCCAGTTGCACCAAGCAGATGCAACGACGCACCTGCTTTGACGTCTTTCCTTCCAGGAGTTTTCAAAGCCTTTTTGTTGGCTTTATGCAGCAGGACATGGTGACACTGCGATGATCTAATCAGCAAGAGATGCCCCCCGAGCCCCTGGGCCTGGGCAGGTGCAGACGGTGTCCTTGCAGCCGATGCTGTGACTCCTCGTACGCTCAGTGTCCCCATGTGGTTGTGAATGTGGCCCCACGGCCCAGCCTGGGACCCGTGCCCTGCGAGCCCGGGCCAGGTCCCCATCCTCCTGAAGCCAGTGCAGAAAACTAGGTCCCTGAGGGCAGTGGCTGAGGGCAGGGGTGCTTCTGCTGGGACTTAAGGAAGCCGTTTCAGTGGCAGCAGTAGAAAGAGTGGCAAACCCAGCCTGGGTCCTCTTAGGGGGCTGGTCACACTTCCCATTTTCCTCTCTGCCTGGGGATTCGGACAACACATGAGGAGAGACGGGGTGGGAGGAGTTCCTGGACTTCCTGATAATGTGAACAAAGGGGTCTCCATCAATTAACCGAGGAAAAAAAGCTTTGTCAATCAATTTCTCTCCTAAGGTGATTAAATGGGCCACATTTATGGCCGGGTGGCTTTTTTTTAAAAAACAAATTTTACTTCTGTTGTTTTTTATTTATTTTAATAACATTTCTAAAGATTGGGAATTTGGAAGCTTGTGGAAAGGAATGGGACTGCTGCTTAAATGTCTTAAGGGTTAAATGTATCGTCTAACTCTGACAATAGTATAATAGGGAAGAACAGGTCTGACCACATATTGGATCTGTTTCTTTTTACTTTATATTCTATATTTTGTATTCTATTGCTTTTGCTACAAGTTAACCACTCAAGGCATGTTGCTTGTAGGCTTAAATTATATGTAACAGCCCATCTCTGGGAACCCTGCCTCCCAGGAAATGAGCATTAAGCTAAAATACCTTAGTTTGGCTCACAGGAAACATTCTGACCAGGCCCAGCTGTGAGTGACTGCAGGAAGCAAGAAATGAACACATCCCCTCCAGAGGCTGACCGGAACCAGGACATGTTTGACCTTACTCCCTCCCCTTTTGGTATAAAAGAGGTCTGAATTTTAACTTGAATAAGATAGTTCTTTGGGACACCAGTCCAACATCTTCTCCATCAACTGGCTTTCCAAATAAAGTTACTATTCTTTGTCCCAACAACTTGTCCCTCGATTCACTGGCCTGGTATGGGGCAAGCAGTTCAAACTTGGACTTGGTAACAATAGAACTTGTTCTGCATCTTATATATTCCCACGAGTGCTGGGGGAACGATCCTAATTTATATTCTACGTACTAATTACTTTGGATGTTGACGTAACATTAGACTGACCTGGGTGTCATGTTGTTTTGGGGTGGATATTTTCAAAAACAAGATTGTTCTTTTTTATATGCCCCACAATTGAAATAAGATGAGTCCAAGGATGTCTGTTGATTGATTGATTGATGTAGACTTCACCTACTTATAAAATAGTTGTAATAGTTCTTTGCCACCTTGATCCTGGGGGACCCTGAGTCTGCTTGGCTGAATCTCAAAATGTGTTCTTGGAACAAAGACTCAAGTATGTTCTAAGCCTGCAACTGTCAAAAGTAACTCTTCAATTCAAGTCTTAAATATTTGGCCTGTTTCTTGGTAGCAAAACTGTCCACATGTCCATTTCCCTTTGAATCATCAAGGCAAGAATATGGCAGCAGTATAAAACGCTGACAGTAAAACTCTTATGGCTTTTTCTGCTGTGTTTCTCGATTTTTTTTTTTAGTGGAAATACTTAGACTGTCAAAAATAATTACTATAATGTTAGTCATCGGATACGGAAAGTCTGACAAATGCCATTTTTTTCTGATTTACGTGCAGTAATTTATGAAGCACTGGGATCAGAAAGGAATTCCTGTTAATTCTATTCCTGACATCACTTCTGTTTCCTCCTGGCCTAGTTAAGATTATCCCCATCTCCTCTATGAAATCTGACTCAACGTTCCCCTCCAGGCCGTCTCTCCTTATCAACTCTGCCCCATTTTCATCTCTCCTCTGCCTTAAACAATCTTCTCTTAATATTTCTGTTGTGCATGTGTGTTCTATCAATGGGAAACCATTCAAGATTTTGAGAAGGGAAGCTACATGGTAAGATTTGCATTTTGGAAAGATTACTCTTGCCGTCGGGCAGAGGATATGTGCAAGGGGGAAGAAGCTTGCTGGTGAGCTGGGTCGTTGGCAGTGGATGGAACAAGGAAGAGGTGGAAGACAGGTGGTTTAGGCACCGTAACAACTGACCAGGACTTGACGTCTGAGATGAGCCTGTGACTCCGGGAAGATGTGGTACCGTTAACCCAGATGAGCAAGAAAAGGAGGTACTCAGACCTGTAGGAAATGTCTGTGTAGACGGGCAGGTCACCTGTTGACTTTTATTTTGAGAGGTCTGTCCCTACAGGGCATCTACCAAGGACGTCCTACAGGTAATTGGAAATTTCCGTCTAGCGCTTGGGAGAGGAGTTGGAACTGGAGACAGAAGTGTGGCAAACGTGTGGTTGTGTGCTGAGGGGTGGAAGGGTGGGCAGACAAAGCACTGGATTTGGCAACGACGAGAGATGGTGGCCCTGGGAAGACGCAGCTCTGGAGGAGGGGTGGGGTGGCATCTGAGGGCAGGTGGGCTGCATGTGTGAGAAGAAGGTGAGAAAAATGAAGACAGAATGTCGTTCGTGGACAAAGAGAAGGAGAGAGGGTCTGTGGGGTCGTGCAGTTTTCTCTGCCGGTTGGTTGGTTTTGGTCTCGTTTTAACCCAGAGGTTGGTCCATTTCCAGATCTCTCTGTGTGCGCCCAAGATACCTTTTTGACTCAAGTTTCATCAAGGGTCACAGAAAGTCCTCGTCTTTCTGTGCAGGAGGAAGGCCTTCTCTTCACACAGGTTGTCTGGATGAAGGCTGTCCTTTTAGTTAAGATAAATGACTCAAAACTGTTAGAGACACTTGGTTTTCTTTTTTTCCCTCGAAATCACCATCTGTTTAAGGTCAGCTTAATCAGACGGGGACGGGGAAATTGCACCGTCTTTGGAAACGTGGATGAAAAGATAGAGAGCTTGTGTGTGTATTTTTCTCAGCGGTCTGGTCTTTTAACTCTGCTCTGGGTGCAAATCTTTTCTGTCTAGCAAATGCGTTGGTAGTTAAAATACACACACACACACACACACACACACACAGATCACGACCACCCTGGCACTCTACAGACCGCGCCTCGGCTTCCCCGACGTCACACCGGGAGCAGCGGCGGGTGGGACCGCTACTTTGGCCTCGTGTGTCACGTATCCCCGCTTCCCGCCAGCTCTGTGAGCTCTGATTTCCGTTTTTCCTTCTCTTCTCCACACAGCCTCGGCAGGCTGTGCACAGCTCTGTTATTAGAACGTATTTATATTATCACGGTGTGATTTCTCTCACTAGGGCCTGAGAGGCAAAGGCTGCCTTTTAATATCGCTGCTGCCGCCGGTAAGTGTGTGTTGTCTCCGGCGCTCTGCGCGGAGGCTGGAGAGTCTACTGGGCACGAGAATGAATGACTGATTTTTCCTTACGTAGATCCACGGGGTGACACACAGCCTTTGATGCTTGGGTGCTTTGTGTGCACACAGGATCCAAACAGCTCAGTCCTCTCCGGAGCCCTCCGCCCCAGGAAGTGTTTCCAGCCCGCGCTCCCCACAGTCATGGGCGCACCCGGGCTTCTAACGCGCACAGCAATTTCCCTAGAAGCTGAGACTGTTTTCGTGGATCCCAGAGGATCTGGGGTATCCCCACAGCGTTTCGCCGTGGGTGTAACTTGTGGCTTTCCTTTTTCTGGTCAGAAGTTCTGATTTCAAAAGACCACTTCAAATTAAGATGCGAGCGTGTCAGTTCAGCTCGTAAGCCAGAGCCTAAATCACAGAGAGCCCACGCGCTCCCAGCTAACCCACCTTCCACTCTTCCTGGCGGATTTCTGGATGCCTTTTAAATCTACGGGGAGTCTCAGACTTGCTATCGCAGAATGGCAGCTGGGGTGACTTCAAGAGCACAGGGGTCTGGCCTCTTAGACGTCATCCATTGTTCAGATTAGACAAAGTTCGGTCTTTTTCCAAGTAGGTACCACAAAATTTTTGAGGATTCATTAGCCTTCGGGCTGTAGCTTTCTGTCCGTCCCTTATACCCAGACATCACTGATTCCTGCTCTCTTCTCAATTCCTTGTCACCGCCCCAGTCCTCCTGCCCTTAGACGCCACCCCTCCCCATCTCACTGCCGGTGCTCATTGCACCAGATCCCTTTCCTATAACCTGTGTTCTTATCTCTTCCCCAGGTTGGGTAACTAAAGATGAGTTGGTTGCACACTGAAAAGCCAGAAACAAATGAAGAAAAAAATCAACTCCTGACCAGCAGTGTTTAAGGAAAGTAACGTAGGGTAGAATAGTAATGAGCAGAGAACTCAATGTGGCACAGGTAAGTACCGTTTGATGAGAATTTTATAGCGTTTCTTATCTACATAATGGAGGTAATAATAGCGCCTGACTCGTGGGCTGTTGGTAGAAATAAATGAGGTATTACGTGCAAAGTGCTTAAAGCAGCAGCTGGCCCTCTGTAAGCGCACGGTGTCCCTGGCCTCATCGCCGTCTTCGGTGTCCTCCCCCTCCCCCTCCCCAGGGCTTACGTTTTTCCTAATAGGAGGATGGACAAAGGCGTCCTATTTGACTTTTGATTTGGGGTTGTCTGTCTGCTAGTGAGATTGAGCCTCTTTCCTTGTCTTTATGGTCCTTTGCATTTTTCCCTTGAGTAAATTGCCTGTGTATCATTCCACGACCATTCGTCTGTTGGTTATTTGAAGGTAAAAAAATATTTTCTTTTTCTTTGTACAGCAGGGGTATTCATTCTTAACTCTCTGTTATTGGTGCTTAATCTTTCCAATCTGTTATAGGCCCCTGGACTTTTTTTTTATGGTGTCCTTTGCCATGTAGACAGTGTCGATTTTTGAAATACAATTCATTGGGTTTTTGAAATGACTTTTGCATTTCTGTTTTGCTTAGTAAGACCTTTCTCACTCCATGACTAGTAAATCTTCTCCTAAATTTTCTCCCAATATTCCTCTATTTTTTAGATCTTTAATCTATGTGAAGTTTATTTTTGTCTATGGCCTGAAGTAAGGGAGTAATGTTGTTTTATTCCAGATGAATAGCCAATTATTCCAGTCTCATTTATAAAATAAACTATTCTTTCATGGCTGAATTAAATACCACCTTTCTCATATATTAACTTCCTATGTACACTTGGCATTGTCTCTGAACTCCTTTCCACCGCTTTCTCTGACCCGTCCGTCCATGCCAGCCCCCGCTGTTCTGATCGCACCCGTTCACATACAGCCTCTCTCTTCTTTGTTTTTCTGCATTATCTCAGCGGTTCTTCCAAGTGGATTTTTCAATGTAAAATTTAAAAGTATGCCGTCCATTTCCACTGCAGAGCCCTGCATGATTTTTATGGAAAGTTAGATTAACTTGTATTGAGAAGGACTGACGTTTTTGTGATCCTAAGTTTTTTCATCCATCTATTTAAATCTTGTGTTTTTCATCATGTTCTTCACATAGACCTTCTTCTATCCTTCATATAGTTCCCTAGCAATTAAAGTGAACATTAATGGAATTTTAAAACCTCTCTTTTTATTCTAAATGACCCCTGATTTTTGCATTTTTGTGTATTTATTGATTAAAAAAAAACAACTTTGCTCTTTAATCCTAATAGTTTCTTTTAATGCCCATATTTTATTGAGTGTTCTAGGCATACAGTTGTATAATCTATAAATAAAGTTTGCTCTTTTAATTTCCAAATTTATATCATGCATTTGATTTTCTATGATTGCATTAGCAAGAATTGCCAAAACAACGTTGCGTGCAAACAGTGCTTGAAGGCACCCCTGTTTTCTTTCTGGTTTTAATGATTGCCTACCATTTTACGTTTAATAGTGTGTCTGATTTTAGACTTTGATAATAGTCTTTATCCCGCTCAAGGCGTTTCTGCTTATTTCAGCAACAGTTGTGACCGCTGAGATGTAGCACATGCCTTTTCACTGCCTCCATGTTTAATTTGTTGTTGTAAAGAATTTTATGGATAAGTCTTTTAATATTGATCCATCTTGCATTCCGGGAACACATGACTACTTTAAAGGCAAAGAGGGAAAAAACAGTAAATGAAAAGGAAGAAGAAAGCTGTGTGTGCATGTGTGTGGACAGGAAGACAACAGACTTCAAAACCTGAGCGGCAAGTGTGGTATTACTACTGACGTTTGGACTTATCAGGAGAAGAAAGAAATCTCCAAGAATGGGAAACAAACAAAACAAAAACAAAGTCTTGTTTCCAAAGAGGCCTAATTACTTTCCTGGCAAGGGACCAAGGGGCGTTATGCCTTCTGATCTCTGAGAAGATGAATAAACTATTTTCCATCTGGGGGACACAAGTTCTGGCAAAATATTTGTGTAAAGCTATTGGGGCCAAGGGATGCTGACTGTGGTTTGAAAAGGGCTGCAAATACTAATTCTATACCTACTACTAAATAAGTGAATTATTTGTCTCCTCCAGTGCCCATATTTTATTGGTCATTACGTATAGTTCTAAATCCCAAATACCTCTCAAAGCTGACCTTGTCTCTTTCCCCAGAGCTACTGCTTTAGGTCAGGTCTCATAATTTCCCACCTGAAAGGAGAGGGTACCAAGCCTGAAGGGCAAAGATCTAAGGGACTGGGCCTGACACACGGTCAGCACGGAGGTTGACAAGACGACGTAGACCTGGGACAGGAGGCACATGCAGAGGCTGTCCATCACAGAGTGAGGCCTGTTTGGGTCACAGGAACAGCCCAGACCTCAACCCAGATACTCTCACTAAACTGGTCCAGGGTCAGGGCTCGGCGTCATCCTCTTAAAGGTGCCTCAGCCCCAGGCAATTTTAGTGAAAAGTCTGGGCTGACAACCGTTTGAGCAATGGTTCTTGACGAGCGGTCCCTGGACCACTTGCATCCGCGTCTCCTGGAAGCTTGTTCGGCATGTAAATTCTGGGTCAGGAAGAGATGTCTTTTCCATTAAAGGTGAATTTGGGTAAGTGAGTAGTCCCTCTCCTCTGGTTTTGCATTGATCTTTTGCAGCAAAAGAATATACTTTATAGAAAAAAAAAATGAAACATTATATTCTTTCTTCCCTTGGTCTGAGTAAGTCTGGGGCAATGTTGCAGAGGGCTCTGTGTTCCCAGGTTTAAGGCCACCTTCCTAGGTGCCCAGATGGGGCCTTTGAGGTGCGGGTGAGAGGAGGACCCGTCAGTCCTCTGGGGCCCCAGCCTCCCGGACCGGCAGCTGCGCAAACCGTGTCCTTTTCCCGCTGGAGACGCCGTGCGCGCGCGCGCGCCCCGCCTGCGCCACCGCCGCCCACCTGGACTGACTGACTTTTTAACGACCAGCAACCGCACAAACTTGATTTTCTTTGCTGTTTAACATTACTTTTTGGCTTGACTTTTTTTTTCTCCCCCACACGTACATTTCCGAACGGGATACTTCTTCGCACAGCTGTTTGCCTTCTCGCCGCCCCCCCCCCCCCCCCTCTTATTCACGAGGATCCAGACCTTCTCCTGGTGCTTGTGCTTGTTCGGCTCCAGCACAGATTCTTCGTTCCCAGGCTAACCTCCCAGCTACCTCTGTCATCACCCCCTGGGGCACACCTGCGGGTGCCATTTTTAGGACTTGGACTGTAAATCTCTGACACAAGCTGCTTCCTGCTCTGGAAATCTCACAACAAAGAGGTCTCCTCAATTAGCATAATTACTACGCTTCCCGCAGGCATGATTCCTCTGCCCCCGAACAGCAACCCACCGTTCAGGCTCTGCGGGGCGTGAGACCCCGGGCCAGATGCGATCAGGGCCCGTCCCGGGCTCTCCTGGGCCGGGGCTGCCCAGCTCAGAGGGTAGGGCGGACCCGGGAGGGCCCGGGCGGCAGCGTGTCTGACTGCGACGCCAGACAGCCAGCAACTCAGAGCCAGAGCTGGACCACCGGCAAAGCTAGACCTCGGCTCAGCAGAGAGAGAGTCGTGTCTGAGTGACTCTTTTTGTTACTAACTCTTTTGTTTTCACTTTCTGCTGTGTGAATAGAGTCTTGGTGCCCCAGTCAGGGACCCCACATAATGCTGAGGTAAGGATGGTGATGTCTGGGATCTCGAACTTCCATGAGGTCGTTGCCATCGCAGGGTTCTTTGCAGATCATCTCTCTTTAGAACCATCAGGTTCTCGTAGGGACTGGGGTCTTCGCTCTGCTTCACATGCTGCCTCTCACATCAGGTTGCGGGACGTCCTTCACCAGAACAAAGGACAGCGTCGAGGGTGCACGAAGTGAAGTTTCCCTGACAACTTACACGTCCTGGTTAATTGTACTGGCTGGTTTTTATTTATCATATTCGTGTTCTTTTAAAAAATATGGTCCTCTGCTTCTAGCATGACTTAGATAATGTTAAAGAGAAAACGCCAAGCTCACGTGCCTGGGTCGGATTGGCTGTACACTGGTGTTGATCCGTACAATGTTGACTCCTTACGCTGCAGTTTGTTCTGGTGTTGAACTTCTAAAGCCTTAGTCTGAGATGTTTGTATCTCTTTACTGTGTTTGTGACGTTTCCTCCTGTTGCAAGTAATAGGAAGATCAAGTTTGCAGAAGCCAACAAGAGAGAGAGGCAGAGAGAGAGAATGCACTGGTGTGCCTCTCGGCCCAGCAGTGGTTTTAGCTTCGTGCGTGGTTCCGTCTCCCGGTTCCAATGAAATGGTCAGGACGTGGTTTCTCTCCTTTGCTGTTTGCTGGCTTTGGCTTGGTTGATTTCTGCCCTCAAGTGGGCTCTCTCCTCCTAGTGACAGGAAAGCCGCAGAAGCTTGGAGGAACCAGGAAGGCAATGCTGCTTTCTTTCCTTCTTTCTTTCCCTCTTTCCTTCCTTCCCTCCTTCCTTCCCTCCTTTCCTCCTTTCTTTTCTCTTCCTTCCTTCCTTCCTCCTCCTTCCTTCCTTCCTTCCTTCCTTTCTCTCTCTCTCTTCCTTTCTTTCTTTCTTTCTTTCTTTCTTTCTTTCTTTCTTTCTTTCTTTCTTTCTTTCTTTCTTTCCTTCTTTCCTTCCTTCCTTCCTTCCTTCCTTCCTTCCTTCCTTCCTTCCTTCCTTCCTTCCTTCCTTCCTTCCTCATAAATCAAGGAATCTTTTCTTCCCTGAGAGATACACCTGGGTCGAGACACCCTCTGTGGGTTCTAGGAACCTACCTGTCATTCGTCACCTGAAGACTGGGACTCTCCCGAGGCAGAGAGGGCTGGGCAATTTTTCTTCTGTTTTTGAACTGATGCATCCGACGCCCCAGGAAGTTTAGTGACCTGCATAAATTCACACAGGACAAATTCACACAGCGACATAAAGCCCAGCCAAGTACCCAGGCACGCACGGATGGTGGAGCGAAGTCTATAAATCTCTCCGACTTGTTGAGAAGAGTTGAGTCTGCCTTTTGAATTTTGCAGTCACCTTCGGCGGACAGAGTGGGACATTTCCTTAATTTGCAAGCTGTGCTCGTTGGCTTGGCTGGCTGTGGCTGCCGGCCGCCTCCCCTGGTCTCAACGGGGTCAGAGCCTCCCTCGTGCAAGGAGGAAACCTTCCCACTCTGCTTGCTTCAGACCACCCGCGGCTCATTATGGGGGCCGCTGCAGAGGCTGGGGACACTTCTGCCTTCGTTTGGGAGAGGTGCCCCGGAGCAGAGATGAGTGAGCTTGCTCCGGCCTTCTGAGCCCAGTGGGGAACCAGGCCCCGAGGGCCAAGCTTTCCCCCGAGGCCCGTGCCTCGTTCCAGCCCCCGCGCCCTTTTAGTCTCCTCCAAGGGGACTGGCATTTGCTTTCCCTGTTCAGCTCTGCCACACTCAACGAACGGGTGAACAGGAAATTGGTCCAGATATTTGGTGGCTCCAAGGACATTTATGGGGAGCAGAGTTATAAACAGCTGGAGGATTATAGAACCCCAGATGCTCAGGAATTCTTTGCAAAAGCAGATGAAAGAATTCACCTTCCGGCTGAGGTCTGCATCACTATGGACCGCTTCATGTCCCTAAATAGGTCAGAAAGAGCTACGACTATTCACAGGTCTTTCAGGCAGCATTTATTAAGCTCCTCCTGCGTCGGGAACAGCAGGATTACAGCGCATGAGCGGATGGCACAGCCAGTCCCTTGAGCTGGAGGCATTCACGGGACCATCACCCGCTGAAACCTCTCCTTGGGTTTCCGAAAATGCATGGAGGCTTGACGCCTCCTGATGTGTGCTCCGTGCCTTAGACAGAGCTCTGCTTCTGCTCCAGAGCAGCCTGTGTCAGGACCTCAGTACTCACCCACCCCCGACCCCCATCCCCCCTCCAAACCCGCTGCCAAGGGAGAGGCGTGCAGATGCAAACGCTTCAAGTCCAAAATCCTGCTGAGGCTTGCCCTGCTTTTCTTTTCTTCAAAAGCATTTCTTTAAAGGGGGCACGTGTTCTTTGAGTACAATTCAAACTGTCTACGTGTCCCACAGGGTGTGCGTGGACGGCTCCGACCTGCGTCTCCGGGGCCGCGCTAGCCTCCCAGCCGCGGGTCGTCCACAAGCTCTGGCTCGCCCATCGCTCAGCGGCCTTCCCTTCCAGAATCTGCATTTCCTCTTCCCTCTTTTTGAACCATCCTGCCTGGAATGGTGACACCTCCTTATCGAACAAAATCAGCTTAAATGTTGCTTCCTTCCAGAGACCGTCCCTGACCTGAAAGCAGACCACTGTGAGGACCGTTTACGCTCCTCTCGGTGCTATTACCAATGTGTATTTATTCAATCTATTTCTTTGCTTATGGGTTTACTTGTTAGTCTTTTCCCGTAGAAATTAAGCCCCCTGAGAGCAGGGGCCCCTGACACCCTCCCAGCTCACAGCAGGGGCTCAGAAAAGCTCTACCAAATGAATGAACTGGAACAAAAAATGCACAGAGTAGAAGGTGAGAGTTTTCCTCTTTTCAGTTCACTCTCTCCCAGCCCCACTCCTCTAAGTTCACTGCTGTTAATAGTTTGATTTATATCTGACCCTTCCCAACATTTCCCTCTGCGTTTGCACGACCATGGGTACAGCACACAAACATGTGTTTTCCCCTCCAGCGGGGCCCACAGAGTTTTCAGCTGGAGGGGGACTCAGGATAAGACCCTAATGTGTGAGCAGAGATCGACTGTGACCAGAGCTAAGAGATGATGTTCTGAGCTCCGGGCAGGTGCATTTGGAACCTCAGACTGTAAATGTAGCTGCCTGTGTAGAGGGTCAAAAAAAGCAAGACTCCTTATCTGAGAAGAAATTTGGAATCTAAACTTGGGAGTAGAAAGAATTCTTTTATGTGACCCAGGTGATTTCAAAATGCAAAGTATTTATTTTGGTCTTATAAAACTTCTTTTGGTGGGGTAGGGAGGTAATTAAGTTTGTTTATTTAATTGAGGTGCTGGGGAGTGAACCCAGGACCGCATGCATGCTAAGCACACACTCTACCACTGATCTGTACCCTCCCCACTGGAATTTTTTTTTTCTTTTTTTTTGGGCAGCACTATTCTCATCCTTGCTTTTATGATCAATGGTTGACTCCCCCCCCCCCCCCCAGTTTTGTCGAATGGGACGATAATGCAACCCAGTAATCAGAGCTAGAGTTATACGTTTAACAAAAATCAATGATGCCATATAAGTGAAGGAATATAGCTTCTGGAATGTTAGCAGGGGTGAGGGGGTGGGGGGGGGCTGCCCAAGCCATGCACTCACTGTGCAGCCTTTATTAAAAGAACAGTTATTGGGAACATGAAGGGATTTGGAGGAAATCATCTGACAACTATAGCTGTGAATTATATTTGTGAAATCTCTATGCCCAAAATATACGTATAATTTTTTTTTCATCTGGAAACCATGAATGATGCGAGGACTACTGGATAAATTAAATTGCTGGGCCTACAAACCACACTTTAAGAGACACAGATCTAGAAGGTTCTGATAAGCATGTGTGCCTGGAGATAGCAAGGATGTGGAGACCGAAGCTCTGACAAGTGATAAATGCATTTGCCTTTGTCTGCAGTAGAGATTTCTCAGTCATCATCAAACGCCATATCAGGGTGACTAACTCTGAGGGTTAGTGACTGCCTGGGAGCTTGATTTACTGATGGGGCATGGGGCATGCTTCTCCACTCTGTTTGCTACAAGGATCAGTGGCACTAAGTTAATTACTGGAAGGACCACATTCGTCTTTTTCATCCAGTGCAAAATTATGTTTTCAACTAGATGTGATGTATGGCACAAAAAGTAGCGATGCTGGAAAGTTAAGATAGGTGAATCCAGGAAGGTCTAGGCACACAGGTGAAGGAGTATTAATTTTGGAACTGGCAAGACCATCCATTAGTATGTGAGAGTTCCTACTGATCGCTAACTGTAGCATGCACTTTCATAACCACAGACATAATAAAAGATGAATCTTGTATTCTCAAAGCTTCTGAACACAGACACAGCCCCATGGTCCATGGTAAATTATTACTTTGTCACAGGAGTTGCCCTATAAATAATGTTTGAGGCTTCAACTTATAAAAATAAATCTCCATGTGTTTCTAACTGGAACTTCTGGGGTTTTCAATATCATCTCCAAAATAAAGCAATCACTGTGGGGATTTTTCTAATAATGTGTGACTTCTCCCGCTGTCACTCTCATGAGAATGATTTAACGTTTGTAGAGAAAGGCAGACACCTGGCTGTCATCCTCAGAGGCCAGGGACTCTTAACCAGCCCACATACAGGTTCCATTTCTCATCCCGTTTGGTTGCCCGGGGGCCTGTCACTAAACACATTTAGCAAGTCGATGAAGACCTTGCTGTGACACATTGCCCTCTGAGATCCACTTGGACCCATCGGCCGCTTTTGTTATTTCATTCAGAAGGGAACTGTCCAAGGAGGACTTGCATTTTCAAAAATACAGAATGGTTATCTGTTTGAAAAAATCCACGCGTGATGATTGTTTCTTTCCTTGACTGAGAGTAACCTCTGTTGGAAATTCCTGCCTGGATTGACATGGAGATTGTAGGCAAACTCAGCCATCTTTTACAACCTCGTCCTCATCCCCATCAAGGCATCAGTTGTTGTCGGTGCATCTGCTCCAACCAACAGTCCATTCACGGGAGGACTGTGGCACCTGAGTTACACCAGCACATGTCTCCCAAACCCTCTGAAAGGAACGCATGGACCAAACGATGTCATTAACCCACTTTTCCAACGTCTGAGAAATTCTTCTAGCGTGCTCCAGCCCCCGGCAGGGGATGAAGGTGATGCTGATCCTATGAGATCGTTGTCAGTTTCAGGTCACGTTTGATCTGGCTGGAGACAGGAATCGCAAAATAATTGCGTTGTGGGTGTCTTATTTTTCTAAGCTAATATTGCAAGGAAAAGAATCACAAATCATTCCCAGTTGGAAGGAGTAGGTTGAATGAAGATTTTAAAAAATATTTTTTTTTCTGATTACACTTGTAATGAATGTTTATTGTAGAACATTTGGATGATAATAATAATAATAATAATAATAATAATAATAATAATAATAATAATAATAATACTGTATAGTATAAAAATCCAAGATAAACATTGTTAACATTGCAGCATTCTGCCTTTCTTACCCTTTGTAAGAATGTTTCATCTTTGCTTTATTTATACACAATTGTATCATGTTCTGCATAAGCTGAGCTTTTACATAGGATATTCTTGGCATATTTCTGCTCCTTAATAATTCATAAAAATTCTTCAGACGTGTTTTTAATGCCTGTGTACATTCAGTTGTGTCTAACCAAACCTCTAAGGGACGTAGAGAGTCTTTCCTATTTTTTGTACTTAAATTATACCAAGAACCATGTAAATCTCGGTGGAAAGCTCTGGTGAGCTCTTCAATATAAAAATACAAAATTATTATTACTGGGATGAAGATTATAAACATTTCTCAGGCTTTCAAAGCACATATTGCCAAATTAAACATCAGAAATATTACATCACTGACCATTGCACAAGCAGCGTATAAGCAAAGCTGTTCTCTCTCTCATCAAAGAATTATTTGAACACAACAACAAAAGCAAAAGACTTAAAAAAAAAAAAACTTCTGCCATATGAAAAAAAGGGAATTTGTTTTAAAATCTGCATTCCTTCTTTACTCTCGGGTTTTTCTTTACTTTTTTTCCTCCCCCTTTTCTTGGGCACATGTTTAGTGGTCTTTTAAAAATTCTTCTGTCATTTTGTTTATATCCATGGCCTATTTTTATACTAGAATCAATGTCTTTTTATAGTTTTACAAGGTGCGTTTATATATTGTGACTATTAATCTCAGCTAAAACCATCTTTTCATTTCTTGAGGCAGAAATGCAATTTAATGTAATCAGTGATATTGATTTTTTTTAATGCATTTTTAGGAATACACCTCTTTTCCCCGTCAGGTACTTACATATATTTAAAATTTATATATTTTAAAATTCATGTATTTTTGATATTTTAAAGTCACATCTATTTAACTTGTTTTGACAGGTAATACACTAGTGTCATTAAAAATAAAAGCTATCTTCCCCTGCCTGCCCACACCACCCAAAATTTGAGGGCAGTACGGTATATTGGTTAAGAAAACTCTGCAAGCAGGCTGTTTGGGTTCAAGCCGTGGTTCTCGCCAGGACAAGCTGCTCACCGTCTCTGGGCCTCAGTTCCCTCCTTTATCAGACGGTGTTCATTTGTTTCCAAGTATCTGGGGATTTTACAGTTATTTTTTTGTTGCATGTAATGCGCTAACCATCATTGCTATTGCTCATTTAGTCATCGGCAGTCTTTTCTGGTAGTGAATAGCTTCCTAGCTTCCTTTTTCTGTATTTGGTGTATTTCTGCGTCTTTGAATGATTGAGGTTTCGAGGGAAAACTGGCCTCGATTCTGCAGAATAATTCATTTTGTTTGAGGAACCGCAGTGTCTGTTTGGCTTTGGGCACCAGCGTGGTGGGTGTGTCCTGCCGTGTGCTGACAGGTAGGTACCTATCCACCTTTACCTGTAACTCGCAGAAGTCCTCTGCACTTCCTGATCTCTTGGCATCATGCATCTTATTCCAACACACTCTCACTCACATATACATGTTTTGAGACATCAGTGGGTATTTAGGATGGAGAAGAGGAGGGAATTAGAATCCGAGATGCAAAGTCACACCTTGAAATGGACACCCAGGAAAGGCTGACTTCTTAGCATAGCTTCAAACTCCTGGTACGGTGCCTGAGACACAGCAGGGGGCCAGCAGGAGGCTTTGTGTCGGGGAAGTTTCTGCTGAAACGAGGATACTTTTTGACAGACCCAGGTGTTACTGTAAAACGTACCCTAGTCAACAGACAAATGAAACAAATAAAGACTTAAAGAATGAGGAAATACGGCATCAGAAGCGGTGGGGAGTGATGGAGTCAGTGGAACATCTACGCAGCTACATAGCATTGGGTGGAGCATGGACACAGTGTTACAGTTCCGTCAGGTTCCTCAGTCTGTCCTGATGGTCTCAGTAGCATCTCACAGACCTGTCTCCTCCTCCTCTCTCCCCTTTTTCCTCACCTCTCCTATCTCTTCAGTCTTTTCCTATGGGTGTTAGGTGAATTTCTGGGATTTCTCATCTACTTAATTCAATTTTCTACAGAATGCAATCTTTTGTGTGTAGTGCCCATTGTAATTTAAAATTCAGCAACTGTTTTTGAATGTCCACGTCTCTCGCCCAGAGATGATTTTCTTCTCGGAACTGCTTTAGTGGGATTAACAAATGCAATACCCACTTGAAAGTTAAGCCCACGGATTACCAGTGTTCTAAAAACTTGTTACTTTTGGTGGCAAATTCATTTACTAGAGAGGCATTCTCTCTCCTTGCCAGATGGGGGCCATTCTTTGAATAGCAGCATCGCTTCAGATCCTGGGATTTTTTCCCTTTAGGTCTGTTCTTTAAGAGGAAGGTCTTTGTTTAAACAATAAAAATGACGATATTCTGTCAAAAATTGGTGGAGATTCCTGCCCAAATGCTTCAGTTCTATATGAGAGGAAAACAGAAAATTTATAGTCCTATGCATCTTTTCTCATTAGGAATTCAGTAGCTTGGAGGTGTGAGTGGATGTTGAGAGAGAAAGCTCAGGCAGTCACGGCTGGGAAACTCACCTCTGTGCAAAAGAGCATGCCCGTCCGTGCTGGCTGAGGCTCACGCACACGCTCACGATGGGCGAGGCTGGGTCTGGTGGGGCAACGGCCTGCGCCCTGGGTGTCGAAGCCCCACTACCTGCCCTTCCCCCTCCAAGGTAGGGGGTGTTCGTGAGACTTGGCAGGGTCTCCACTTTGAAGGCCTCTCAATTTTTTGATGGGAATTGGGGATCATGAATTGACAAACTGGGCTGCCTTAAACCAGACCCACCAGACACTAAATCCAGCAGCAATCCCTCAGGTTTACCTGCTCTTCAGTGAAGGTGTCTGCATGACTTACTTCCAGTAGCCAGGTCACCTGGGACGCTAGATTTATTTATTAATGCTTTTGTCCCCATTTTGTAAAGATGTACTGAAACCTTGTATTTTTGATTTTTAAAGAAAATCTTCTTTTATATAGCCTGGAAGACTAGTTTGCAAGACTGTTTATGGGAGGTTGAAGCCTTGAGCCAGGTGAAGACGGAAACCTCTCAGGCAGGTAACCCCTCTCAGCGTGGAATTCCCAGACTGGGAAAGACAGAAGGTTTTGATTCGTGTTGGTTTGACGTGGCTGTAACTGAATCGCAGAATGGTTTGCACGATCACGAGAGGTTGTGTGCGCAGCATCAGAATCAGCCCAGATACGTAAACAGGCAGGAAATGCAAGCGAGCCGACCAGTTCTGCAGCCAACAGGCTTGCTGGAATCTGCGGATACGTCACCACCCCCGCAGAATTTCCTTCTTCACGAGACTCAGCGTTCTTGCACTTCAGTTTTCTTCACTTGCGAAGAGAAGGGGTAGAACCTTCAAATCTCTGAATCTTACATGCACACACATGCACACGCACACATGCGCGTCCCACAAAACCCAGACAAACAAAACCCTAATATCTATCTCTGCCTCCGCCTACCTACCCATAACTTGTAGTTGTCCGTGTCAGTGTCCAAATCTACCTACAGGTAGAAGGAACCCGCACAGAACTATAAAGACATGTGCCCTAAGGAGCATTTCTTCTCCTCTTAATCCTCCCTGTAAAAGGGCTTTAAGATGAGTGACATAAAAAGCAACTAAAGAGTATTACAAATTCCCAATCTTGCCCAGGTTCCTTCTCCTCCACTCTTTATCTTTTCTCCTAATGCCACAGTGAATTCTGAGGAAGCATGACTGAACAGACTGTTATGTAAAATATGTAATTATTACCAAAGCCCTTTCACTGCGTGACTTCTCCCCGGAGTAACATATCAGACAAAGCGCAGACTCCTCCGCCCAGGGTTTGTGCGGGGATCCGAGAGGGACCTTTTGTTACAACAGCTTGTAGGTACTGGTCGATGACAGCGTCTATTTTCTCTGTGCCCCCCTCACCCCCATCCAAATCTCAGTTAAAAAGAAGCTTTGTTTGCTTGGTTTTCCTGGTGTAGATTTAAGATATTTCCACTTTCCACGGATATGGCAACATTTGACCATCCGTGTGATGTGCCAGTTCCTATTTTGTCCTTCAAGGGTTGAAACAACACCCTCCCTTAGAATTCCCCTCACAAAGCCTAAGGAGATCCCTCCTGAGGCACAGGGAACCAGCAGTGGACTTTGCAATTAGCTTCGGTAATAAAGCAGTTCATTGGCAGAGAAGCGCTTACTAATGACAGCGGGAAGTCGGTCAGCGGAAAATCCACGGCCGGGGCGGCGCTCTGCAGAGGTGTCTGCAAACACACACCCACCAGGGTCCAGGGCCGCACAAGAGCCTTAGGCCTTAACTGGCCTCAGCAATTAAAAATGAAAACAATCCTCCGTTTTCTCACTAAAAGATGGCAGTCCCTCCCCCACTGCATTAATCGGAATGATAATTTTGCTGCTGCAAAGACCCGTGCTGGTTGCCAAAGACAGTGGTCAGTTCCTGCCCCGTGAGACGTCGCCTCCCCTCTGCTTGCTGAATTTCAGGCGCCTCTGCTCGGGGGTGGGGGTGGGGTGGGGGTGGGGGGGTGATCAGGGTTAACGACTGACTTCCACGGGTCAGGACACCAAACACGTCGGATCGTGGGCACTCTCACGCAGTATCACAAGCGATAAGCTGAACTGCTTAAAAGAAGCACAGAGCTTTCCACCTCGGAACAGTTAGTCACAGTCAACTGCGGTGTCTCCCCAGCTACTGTCTCCCGTGTTTTCACTGTGTGTCTTGCACACGCAGCCGCGGTGTAGCCAGACGGATGCGCGAGGGCTCATGGTTCAGTTGTTCTACTGGTTTTCAGGAGCCTAGAGGTGAGGGACGTCCCGCGTGGCTCCTTGGAATTCCTGTTTGCTTTCTCTCCATGTCTAAGGTCACCAGCGCCCGGCGGCAGCTGCAACAACTGCCAGCCTCTGTCAGTCTCACGATGGCTTGATTGCCGAAAGGAATACAGACGGATGAAGGGATTTAAAAATTAAAAATAAAAGAAAACTTGTCCCCAGGGGAGAGGTTGAGAATTTAGTCTACAGGACCCAGGGCCAACCAAGGGTCACTGCGGGCTTTACGAACGCAGCTGCCGGGGGCCTGGCACCCCGGGAGGCCGGGCCAGCGGCAGGGAACCTGATGCAGACGGCGTCTTCAACTCGCGACAGCAGAATGACTGAAAGAGAGCTGTTGCAACAGGAGGAAGCATCAAAAAATGCTCTCCTGGAAAGTATGGGGAAACATTCAACAAGGGACCTGGCCATGAACGTTAAGAACGTTTAGGGCGTTTGCACCTGACCATGAGTGTTTTTCCCTTGATGAGGGCTGACCTTGGGTTTACTGTGCTTGCTTTTTCCCTGTCTCCCCAGTAACTGAATAATTAATGGGCCAAAAAGGAAATTAAATTATAATCATGAAATATTAAGAAAAGGGGGAAGAAATTGAAAACACTTCACAACACAACTTGTCGTACGCAAAGTGACACTTTTGGGGACATTTGTAATCCTGAATACTCCAAGTGCATGTACGAAGGAAAACAAGACACTGAAAATGAATGCGCTAAGCATTTATCTCAAGAAGTTAGAAAAACACTAAGAACTGAACCCTTTGAAAATAAAATAAAGACAATAAGAAAGACAAAAGCACAACTAAATGGTGATAATATGAAAACAGAGACAAATGACCATATTCCAGATAAAAGCATGTTACAAATGACAGGTTATTACCTATTTATAGGTTATATGCCGAACATACTTCTAGCTTGTAGAGAAATCAAATTTGTAGCCAAATTCTATTAAAAACAACAAAAACCTAGTAAAAAAAAAAAAAGAAAAAAAGAATAAGCAAGCGAGCGAGGAGGAGCCAGGGGACAGGCTCGCAGGACCGAGGCTGAGGAGCGACCGGTCCGGCGCAGAGACGGGAAGGACGGCCGCTCCCCGCTCCCCGGGAGGCGCAGGGCCGCCGGGCCTGCCGCCGGGGAAGCCGGGGTGACTCCGCCCTGGCGAAGTCCGGGTGGGAAGGGGGTGTGTGTGGGGCGGGGTGCAGGGCTTTCAGTGCATCCGTACTATCGTATTTCTTTCAGAGTATCTGCAGTTACATAAATAAACACGACAACGCGGCAAAGTCAGCGCGCACGGGGTCTGCCTTAGCTTTTCTCCGCGCTCCGCCGTGTGTGCGCGCGCGTGTGCGCACCTGTAGACGTGGTGTGCGGGGACGGCGCGTTACGCGCACGCACGCGTGGGGCTGGGGCCGTGCGCACGTGTGTGTGTGGACTACACCGTACGGAGGAATAGCTGTGTGTGCGGTGTGTTTTTTAAAAGCCGCAGCGGTAACAGGAGGCAAAGGCGGAAGGTCTTTCACGCGGTGCTGAGCAGTTCGGTTGGGCGGTGGGGGCCCCGGAAAGGCTTCTAGGCCGGGAGGTAGCGCGGCCGGGTGCTCCCGTCGGAACCATCGCCCTGGCGGCAGAGCAGCAGATGGCTTCGAGGCGCGCGGGGCTGCAGGCAGGGGCGTCACTGGCGCGGCTGCGGAGGGTCTCAGGGCAGAGGTCCCGGGGCAGGAGCAGAGGAGGCCGCAGGGGTGATGGAGAGAGGCGGCCGCGGGCCGCAGGGCAGGGAGGAGGCGGCCTCTCCAGGTCACGTGGTGTGTTGGGTGCGGCTCCTCCAGGGAGAGGGGGAGGGGAGAGTCCGGGTGCTCCCTGCGCTGGGGGCCCTGAGTCACCCCGAAGTGGTGGGTCTGGGATCGGCCCACCTGGCTGACTTCAGACTTTGGGACCTTCCCCTCTGTTCCTCCAGCAGATTAGAACAGGTGTGGAAAGGACTGGTCTGTGTCTATCCATCTATCCTTCCACTCAGCGATCATTCTCTCCTCTGCCCCTCTCTCCCCCATCTTCCTTTCTCCCTCCCCACCCCGTCTCTGCTTTGAAGGCGCTAACAGGTCGGCAAACGCCTGCCTTGTGTGAGGCACCACGTGATGCTTTGGCGTGAGCCGTGTGTTGTGCTGTCCAGGGCCGCGGCAACGAGGGCACATGCTGCTGCAGCTGCTGGGCGGGTTGTCAGCTCACAGCGTCCAGCTGTGAGTCCCTCGGGGTCACCTCGGCTGCAGAGAGCCCCCGTGCACAAAGACATAACGTTCCACTCCAGCTCCACAGTCCGCCTGCGGGGTAGACCCAGCTGTCACCCGGCCTTCACTGCAGCTCACAGCTTCCCTCGGCCCCGTCCTGCTTCCCTCCTCTTCCTCCCACGGGTCTTAATACCCAGGGCATTCTTTAATACACACCCTGCACGTAAACGGTAAGGGAGAGGCAGCTTTCTGGAGAACCCAACTACAACGGTTGTTCTTACATAAACGCGTGTGAAACAAACTAAGATGTGTTCCCTGTACCCTAGTGGGGGAAGCGACGTGTGAATAAACTTGCTGCCGAGTGAGATGAACGCAGTAAGAAGGGGGCGCAGCGGGGGTTCGGACCGCTTTGTGTGGGACGATGAGTGTATCAGAGATGCCAAGCGCTTCGCCCACGCCTGGACACGCCTCTTCAGAGAGTCAGGGCTGCCCCACCCCTGGGAGGAAGAGCCACCGTTTCCTCGTGATCCTGCACTTTCTTCCTGTCCACACAGTTACCTGGTCACAGCGTGGGCATCAGACAGAGGGGTGTCAGCCCGTCAGCTCAGCTGGACCCACCAGCTTCTCTCTCCGAGGAGCTGGGGAACTGGGGCGGAGGGAGAACACACTCAGCTTCCACCGGAGTCTGGAGTCGGTGGGACAGATACACCATCTGAGAGTCGATGTGAGCGGTGAGAACAACGAAGCCGACGTAGGAGAGAAGCAGACAGTGGGGCTTGGACCCCGGTGTTGGGGAGAGTGACTTCCATTCCCGACTTTTCCTATTAACCTGGTCCTGGTCCACATGAGACCTGGCTGCGTTTGGCGCCCTAGGTTCTTCAAGTGAGCCCTGTATTATTATTTTTTTAATCCGTTAGATTAGCTCCTTTGGCTAAAGAGCTCTGTTTCTTGTAATAATATTTGAGACAGTCATCAGGGAAGGGGTTTAAATTGGGAGTTGCTGGAAACCTAAGATTCAATAGGGAAAGATAAAGGGCCCGTGGAATTTGAGACAAGAAGAGCAGCGCACAGAGCTGCTGGAACACGGATTTGCTGGCCGTATTTGAAGGATGATGAATGGGCCCGTTTGGCCAATATGGAGGGAGTGGAAAGCAAAATAACAGGATGGATGTTTGCAAGACTGGTGGGAAAACTTTGATTAATCAATGGGGCTGGCCAGCATTAAAGGGTCTATTCATTCTTTTTAGGAATTCCCGGCGGCCACAGGAAACATGAAATAAGGATAGAAGGCAGCAAAGGTTGGTTGTTGGAAAAAGTGAGGAAATAAAAATAGGGCAATGGGTGTCTTACTGGTGGCAGGGTAATCAGAGGAGATTAATCAAAATGGAGCAACGAAATAAATGGAGGCAAAGGGGAGCCAGTGGGGCGGGGGCTGGCCCTTGCCGAGCGGCAGCGGGTGGCGGGCGTGTTCCCGAGGGCCCCGCCCACCCCCACGGGCAGCGCGGCTGCGCAGGCCGCGCCCGCTCGGCTGGAGCCCTGCTCTGTGCAACGGCGTCCCCGTGAAGTGTCCTCCCGCGGCTGAGGATAGGGCCGGCCTTGCTCGTAAGCCACATCTCTGTGTATGAGCTCAAGGTCTTTCCGCGGATGATGATGAAAAAAATCCAATTAAAAGTGGTTTTAAAGCAGAGACTCTGTTGTCTCATTTAGCTCAAGAGTGAAAAGGAATGTGGGTTGCAGGAGGGTTGAGTCGGAAGGCCACACAGCCAGGGCTGGGACTCTGGTCTCTGTGAGCCCTTCATGGGTGTCAGCTTCATCCTCTGATGGGTCCTGTCTTGGTGGCCAAAATAGCTTCAGGCATCTGAGATCTCATTTCTTCCTAACCTTCTGCTCAGAGGAATGGAGTCTTCATTGGTTTCCCCAAACTTGATGAAACATCTCCTTAGGTGTCATGGACCTACACTGGGTCATGCCCATCCAGTCATGTGCAGGTGTTTAACAACGCGCGTGTGCTCTCTGTCTCTCAAAAAAGAAAGAGAGAAAGAAGAAAGAGAAAAGAAGAAAAACTCAGCCCTGATTGTAACATCTCATTTCCACAGCATGAATATTCTCACTGTGGTGGATGGCACACTGCCAACCTGATGTCACTGAGCCCAGAGCTGGGGAGAGGGCCACACAACTGACTCTCTGAAGCCTGTGAGAGATGGTTCCAGAACACTTAGTCAGGGAGACCCTCAGCTGCCTGAAGTAGGGAAGGGAGAAGAAAAACGAGTATGCCGACCTCTGCTTCCTCTCATCCTCAGATCTTCTGCTGGGGCCACCCACTGGCTGAATTCAACTAACATCCTGCAAGGCCAGAAGCATGGGTGGCTCAGAAGTCAGCGTCCTGGAGCATGTGGCAGGACAGAGATTGGTACTGAACCTGGGCTTGGGTCTACTCGCCCACGTGCAGTCCAGTCCATCTACTGACACTAGGTTGCAGTGAAGGAGAGCAGTGTTTATTGCAGGGCACCAGGCAGGGAGAATGGGCAGCCTGTGTTCAGTTCTCGGGTTGGCTGGCATCAAGGCGAAGTTTCAAACATCATCAGTCTTCTGGGTTGATGGGTATCAACTGGTCTTGGGTCGATGTAGGGGGACTCAGTTTCAAACCGAAGCCAAACAGCACATCAAATCATTATTACAATGAAGCTGCACACTGGTGAGGAGTAATTATATGAGGCTATGCTGTCAGAGGCTTCAGGAGGTCCGAGGCCCTGTTCTGGGGCTTACCTTTTATTCACAGAGCAGATGGATGCATAGCAGTCCTTTCGCTCATTTTAGAGAAAGACACTGTCTCATCAGCAAGCAGAACAAAAGGAATCAGCTGTCACTTGTTAAGATAACGCTACATGCAGATAACCAGGGGGCCTCTTCCCTCTAGGAACCTGATGTGACTGCAGGTCTGTTACAGGTACCACGTAAGTCAGTGACAAACACACACGTCAGAACATGTAAAGAATGAAGGTCTTAGTCCCGCTAGGCTGCTGTAACAGAAGTGCCCTGGATGAGGTGGCTGAAACGAGGAACATTTGCTTCCTGCAGGGCTGGAGGCGGGGAGGTCCTAGCTCGAGGCACCGGCGGATTCCGCGTTGGGTGAGAACTCACTTCCTGGCTAGGGATGGGCATTTCTCACGGTGTCCTCACGAGTGGAAGGGGCGAGAGCTCGCTCGCAGGGTTTCTTTTACTACTACAGGCAGCGCTCTCGCTCATGACGACTCCACCCTCATGATCTAATCTCCGCCCAGAGGCCCCCCTTCCTAATGCTGCCACGTTGGGGGTTAGGATTTCAAAATATCAGCTTGGGGGGGGGGCACAATTATTCATTGATCACAAGTTTCTTGGCCACTTCCCGTAGAGGTGACTATTGTCTAAGTTCTGAACTTTTCCCTGGGAGAATGAAGCTGGCCAGTGTTCTCTGGGAGACTGCCGGTGACGATGACTGCTCATTCCATAAGATGTACAGATTTGGATTTTGTTCTTTCCTAATCTTGTAAAATTTCCGTTTTGTGACCACGCCGGCTAGCGTCCTTGCAGTTGGGGGCAGCTGGTTGCTTCTTTTGTTTTTCCCAAAGAAGTGCTTTTTCACGTTTAAATTGTAAACGGTCGCTTTCATTTATCCTGGTTTTATTCTCTGCTGGGGAGATTTCTGCTCTGACCGCGGAGCCGCCCCACCTCCTCCGACTAAGGAAGGAGAGAATGTGTATGATGGAAAATGCATCTTTCTAAGGATACAATATACTGTTGCTTTTTTTTTTTTTTTTTTTTTTTGCCTGTTTTTAAGAAGCCAGGCAGCCAAGGGGGACTCTCTTCCAGGAGCACGTGTGCACCCACGTAAAGAGGCTAAGATCCCCAGAATCATGTCTGTGGCTTGTTGTTAGCGTTCTGAAAAGTCTTTATTCACGTTGTAAGCACTTGATGAAGAGTCCTCACAGTGAATTTCTGGCTAAAGATGGATGACCTGAGTTTATTCGAAGGCCAAATAATTTCCAGACATTTATTTTGGATAGAAACACATCTTTCCCTTGGCAATAATTTCCTCGGGAGATATACACAGGCAACCCTCGACTTGCAAATAGACTATTCAGAAATTTCATTTGTAGGCCAGTCGTTTGGAATGCACAATGATTTTTCCCCATGGGAATAATATCTAAGTGGCAGTTCAGGACCCAGGCTAGCCCCCACACTCTTACTTAACCCATGCCTCGGTTGAAATACTCAAGTGGGGCCAGTGATCTCAGTTTCCTTGTCCGTAAAAGGGGGGTGATATTACGATCTCGTTCATAGAGCTGTTGTGTGAGAATTACACACACACACAGACACACACCCCCCTTAGAACAGTTCCTGGAACCCAGCAAACACCATGTGATCCTTGGCTGTTGTGACTGGCATGGTGCACGAGTCTGATTCGTATTTCGCTGAACAAAAAGCAATACTGGTGGAATATTAACAACAAAACATAAGAGATGGCACGGGTTTTTTTTTTTTTTTCCTGCCATAGGCCATTGGGTTAAAATTTGGTAAATCAGAGGACAAGGGGAAATAGACAGATACAGATGTTGAATTATAGGATATTTTCAATGCAATGTTGACCTTAAAAAGTTAGGTGTATTTATGATAAATTGGAAGATGTAAAAAAGCACAAAGGAGAAAATAAAGTCTCTCCAAATCTGACTGTCCAGAAATACCCACTAATGAGTTTTTATTTTGTCATCTTTCACCTTTAACAAAGAAATTAAGTTTTTAGAAAATTTTGCATAGACTCTACTTATAATTTAAGAGTTTTTGGTACATTTTGTTGGACTGGTTTCCAGAGAGAATGTTTTAATTCATCTTTTTTTTTTTCTAACAATGAGAATGCCATTTCCTAGAAAGTTTCCTACGTTCTAAGATTCAGAAAGTGTTTAATCTTCCCAATCTGATTGACGGAAGGGCACCTTGTGATTTTAACTTTAATTTTTCAGTCTGATGTTGAACACTTTTCATATGTTTATTGTCCACTTGAAATTTTCAGTAAATAATCTCTTTCTAGCCTTTGACCATTTTCCCACTGCTGTTCATCTTTTCAATTTTTTCTTGCTTCCCTTCAGGAAAACCATTTTTTCTTTGTAGTCATACAATACAAAAGTGTATGTGGGACTGAAAAATTTGCATCGTGTGCTTCAGAACAGACACGTGTGATTGGAAAGTGAGTTGAAACCCCTTAGGGATGGTTCACAGCAGACACCGCCGGACTGAGTGGAGAGGCTGGGGCGGTGGGGGTGCGGGGGGCAAAGAGGCGAGGAACGCGGTCTGCAGTCGCCGGAGGGAGTGTGGACAGCAACACACAGGAGCAGGCAGTATCTAATGCATAGAAAGGTCTTGCTCTTTATGTGTGAAAATAACTGGAAAATTAAAATCTAAGAAGGGAGAATCAACACGCGGAGGACTTTGAAATTATCAGACAAGTTGAATCAAGAACTTCTGCTGCCTTCCTGGATGTCAGGCAGGTGGTCTCATGAATGAATACTTTGTAATAGTTTATGAAATAACAAGGACCATGTAGTTCTAAGGTAGCTCACAACCTACCCCTGGAATAAGAGCAAATTATAAATGAAGAATGTGCCAATATTTTGTATTTTATTAACTTATGGCTGGCTTAGAAAGAAAAGGGCAAGATTCTCAGTGATTTTTAAAAATTCTCAGGAAAGTTAAATGATATCAACCTAAAAGGAAATATCAAAGTGTAGGAGTCCCCAGTTACGAAATAAATATTGTGGCGAGAGTGGCAGAATGCTGAAAAGTCAGGACTTTTAAAAGGGGGAAGAGAAAAAGCTATATACAGAGACATTACACAAAAAGCACAAGTATAGGGTAAAAGTTGTAAAAAGATTTTAAGGGGTGAAGACATAGGGGTTGACAGATACAAAGCAATACAAATTACAAAGCTGTTGGTAAAAGCCAATATAGAGTTTAGAAGAATTAGGGGGAAAAAAGCTTTGAAGATTTACACGCCAAAGTGTATGAGAATCATATACCCAGGAAATGATCTTAATAAAAAAGGGTATATGATATCCAATATAAATGGACACAAGAAGCTGGAGACAAGAAGATCAGAAATCCCTGAGGGGATATTGCTGTTTTTGCATCGGGGGATGGTAGAGACAGGCGCGGTTCCCCGTAACTCAGAGGATGGACAGGAGAAAATCCATAAAGTCAGGGGAACCCTAGCTGCCGTAGGACCTGGCTGGGCTGGACAGGGGTCAGCAGAGTGGACAGTTGGTGGCCACAGGGAAAGGCACTTGGCATGAGCGAGCATGGTGGGGGGTGGCAGGCGGTAGGCGGGTTCCGGCATGGCTATCTACGGTGGTTGGGCAGGTGGCAGGGAACCCATCCAGGGGAGGTGAGAACTGGAGAGCCATGGAGTTGGCATGGGGAAGTCTGGAAACTAGGCCGCAGGGGCTGCTGAACTGGGATTTGCCAAAAGGACTCCTTCCCGTGGGAGACCGTCCTAGGAGGAGGGCGCTTCGGTTGGACTCGGGGCTCACGGAGAGTCCGTTAACTAACTCACCATCTGCCTTTCCAGTTCCTCGTACAAACTGGGGTCTTGGCTCCAGGGACGGTACAGGACATAAAAAGCTAGAAAATAAGAGTCCCTGCATTTTGACCCAAAGTGCCTTCTGTAAAACCCTCCAGGCATATGGCCCGTGCTGAAGGTGGGGCACTGGGGCACAGATACCCCAAACAGTGGAGCGAGGAAGGGACTGAGCAACCGGCAGAAGAAACCTAAAGGAAGGGAAGCCATGTCCATCCAAGTGTTTGCCTTTGGACTGGAAGCTGGTATCTGCTGGGAGAACAATTTTACAGCGTGAGAGGAAACTGTCACTTTGATATGGTAGATCCTTCCAAACATACATTCTCTGGAGTTCAGTGTGTGGCTCATAATAACCACATTCAGTCCTTCAAACACCTGAGCTTAAAAAAAATCTCCATTTGGATTTGAATATTTCTAAGGTATTTTATCCTTTACTTGATCAGAGTCTATTGAACATAAAACTTGTGGCCAAGATTCAGGATGGGTGCTGCGAACGCCCCGCACCACCCCGGAGAGCCTGCCCTGGGGGCCCGCCCGGCGCTCTTCTGTCCTCTCCCTCGGGCCAGGACGGTAAGCAGTCATTTCTGTGGTCATGGTGCCTCATCATCGGAGATGCTTCTTTCCACTTGCCCTTTATTTCTTTGCTATCCCACGAAAGGTTGGGTTTAGTTAGAATTAAAAGCAGTTTAAGAAGGAAGAGAAAATTTAGTGGCTCAAGTGAACACACCCAGAGGAGGGTGGTAACTACTCTAAGGAAGGACTTGGACACCATCTGAACCTGGCAGTGTCACCTCCCTGCTTCCCTCTGCTTGTGGCTACATTGTCACAAGGCCACACAAGTGCGTGGTGGGTAAGGTGACCTCCAGCAGATTCAGATGTGTCTCTTAATTCCTCCATGAGTGGAGATGGGAAAGGCTCCTTTCCTCCAGTTTAATTAGGAAAAAAAAAAAAAATCCGAAGAAGAGCTCTGATTGGCCAGGCTTGAATCACCCTTCTAGGCCTCGAACTGGGGCAGGGGGCCAGGGTGGGACACTGCGAAAGGCTCAGTCGAGCCACAGGTTTACCACCTTTTACAAGAAGAAGGATGACCATGGTAGGAAGAGTGAGTATTTAACCATGGGGCTGAAGTGGATCACTGTAAGCCAGGAAGCCGTCTCAGTTTGTGTTGACTATTGCAGATACTAAAACTCATAAAGAAATTGGGATAATTAAATACACAAGACAGTGAATGTGGGCATCTGGGATGCGGTGGATGCAGTGGGGGTTTGCAGGGACTTGTAATAGTTGGAGCTTGGAGCTGGGGCTTGTTTGTTTCCAGGCGGTGCTGGGTAAACAGGAATGTTTCTGCAGATTAAACATGAGAATACATTTCGGTAATGCAAAACCTGTGGAATCTCTTTTTCTTGAGACTTAAGGACAGAGTTGATACATCCTTGTCAGCGATAGATGAGAAAAAGTAAGGCTGCAGGAAGCAGGGATGGATGTCCCCAGGATGCACATCAATCCTCCACATTTGCACAGATGATGATTTGTCCAGGCAAGTGTCCACTTAAGGAACCACTTGAGGTTCTGATAGTGTTTTACAAGGATTCTGCTAAAGCCCCAGCCTGGTTCTACTGAAAGATATTCCAAGGACCCCAAGTTACATTGGCCCCAGGTTGTGTCCAGCTGGCCGTCCAACCTGTCCACAAAACACTGAGGATGTAGCATAACTTACAAACAGGGACTATGGATTCATGGGTAGAAGGCAAACCTGCAGCCGTAGACAAGTGGGGCTCCCAAACAAAGCCCCCGTCATTAAAACCCCACATTCATACTGGGCAGACGTTGACTGGATGATGGATTCCATGGTACAAATTATTGGACCCATGAGAACATGAACAAGCATTGGGTAATGAGTTGGGAGAGAATTTACTTAGAGATTCTCAAGAGTACTCTGAGGTAAATTGAGAGCTCAGTCGTTGAGATTAGGTAGCGCTGACTTCACATCCCGCCTCCATCACTCACACCAGTAGGTGACCTGGGGCTAGACGCCTCCTCTCTGAGCCCCAGGGAGAATCCAAAGAGCTGCTTCGTTGAGATGTGGTAAGGATTGTGTGAAACGTGCATGGAGAACACTGAGCACGGTTTCTCACGGAGTCAATGACTAGGATCCCATTCTCCTGCTGACGACCAAAGTGATCTCCTAAAACGCAAATCTGAGCATAGTATTCACCTACTCAGGGTCCTCCCACAGCATCCTGCTGCAGTCAGAATTAGTTCACACCCCCTCCCGTGGCTTACAAGTCCTCAGAGGATCTGGTTCTTGGCTTGCTACGCGACCTCACTTTCTACCAGTTTCTCTTTCATTCATTTTTCTTGCCACATTGACTTTTCTTTAGATTTCTCCAACATCCAAGGAGTTTCTGAAGCCATGCAAGTGTCCCAAGACTTTCTCACAGCGTCTCATCCTCTACCTTCCTCCGTCACCTGTCATCTTGGAGATGGTGGAAGACATCCCTGTTTCCACGGGTTTCTGTTTGCCCGAGTTCTACCCCAGCCCCAACCACTCAATTACTGTTAGACTATTTTTTTTTTAAATTTCTGAAGGTTTCCATAGGATTTCCTCTGAAACTATTTACCTTAATTCACATCCTGATTGTGAGTCTCCTGGGTATTCCAGGCACTTATCTTGACCAGCAGCCCATCCCATGGCTGGTTTTACTCAGAGAAGCAAATGAGATGTAGGACGAGATGTGCTGACCCCTGACTCTGGACTCTCCAAGAGTGTGGCTCAGAGCCCCACCAGCCACCCCCTTCTGAAGACCTGAGAGTTCTCATTCATGGATGTGCTCCGTGCTTCCCCATGTGGAACCCTCCACAGATCCCATATTTGCAACATTTCCCTGGCACAAATGATGTCCTCCTGGCGGCCATCTTAATCGCTTGCCACACCTGGCTGACTTCCGTGGTTAATGTCATTTAGGCTTTTCCTAAAGGACTGAGAGACGCTTCTTTCCATTTTCTTGCCTGGATGGGGCATGGCTTAGAAAACTGGTCTTGGGAATTCACACGGTAGAACGCAGTTCCCGCGGAACTCCATATGTCTCACGGTGTCCGTTCTGGCAAGTTTGGACCATGAAGGTAGGGTGGGGCATTTTTAGCTTTCTGTAATGGCTCTAGAATTTCTGGCGTCTGCCTTTTCTCTATTAACCTGGGCACCTGTGTTTGGCAGGGCTTCTGGGGATACAAGCCTTCAGGTGAGAGACGTTTACCTGGGAGGTGATCCCAGGGAACATGGATGAAGAGTGGGGAGACAGGAAGGACGGAAAGCAGATAAAGGGGGTGCTGCTGGGCAGTTTACCCGTGGGCACAGCTGAGACCCCTTCCCCACTGGGAACGCTGGGACACAGTGCGGCAGATTCCGCCCACGGTGTTCATTGACTTCCATCCGTTGTTGTCCTGAGGGTGGTGGTGATTCCTGGGAAGCTCCAGCCTTCCAGGGAGGTTCGGAGGACTAGAGGGAGCCTTCGGCAAACACTCACAGTTGTCTGTAGCTGGACGTCGTCAGGCTGGTGTGCGCAGGGACAGTGACAGCTAAGGAAATGCGACTGGAGGGCACTGGCGACAGCCGCTTGGACAACCAGCGAGTTGTTGCCTTCTTTCCAGTGGTTATCTGATGACACCGCCCATGCCCATAACCGAGAGCAAACGTGGTACAAACTCCGACAGAAAAAGGGTGTCCTCCGCCCCAGGGCCAGAGCTCAGCTTTCATGCTCTTTGCTCCTTCCAGACGCTCTCTCTGACTTCCTGCGACACAGTTATGCTCGAATATTGTGAGATTAAAACCACGATACCTGGGACTTGATTTCTCATCTTGTTCTCCTGCTTCGCCGCTCTTTTGGTGGTCCCCCCGGCCGCTGCCCGGCAGAGCTCAGTCGAGACGCTTGGCCAGAACGACCGCATGACCACCTGTCGTGGAATGCCGTCTTTTCGCAAAGGACCACCTCCCTCGAATGGTTAAATCAGCAACTTTTCCAGTGAGTATGAACAGAGCTCCATTTCTCAGGTTTTTAAAAATAATCGTAAATCTGCCTAAGCAAACAAATAAAAGTTGTTTCTCCAAGAGTTAGAGGTCTGATTTAGCCAAGTTGTTTTTGTTTTTTTGAAGGAACACGACCTAGAAGAAGCAGATTCTGCTTGCCCTGTATATGTGAGAGAGAGACAGACAGAGAGACAGAGAGACAGAGATGCAGCGAGAGATCAAAACGAGAAGCCAGCACAGCACGTGACCTTCCCTTTGGCAGCTTTACAAGCCCAAACAGAGGGTCCAGAGGAGGGAAACCTCTCCCCACTCCTGTTCTGATTGAAACTTTAAGTCTAAAATAGTCTTTGGCTTGAACGACTGAACTGCACCATCTTTCCGTATAAATGGCAAAGCAAGACACACTTTTACGTGTTACTTTATGGGGTTTTCTTCGCATCTTGATGTCTAACCATTTTATAGTGCTTGGCTTTGCGGGGCCCTGGAGATGACCTCCGGGCAATACGCGTTCTTTTATTTGTAACCCAGGGGTAGTTAGGAAAGTGCCTGCACACCAACGACAAATTATTGCAACCGTAACTGGGAAGAAAGCAGTAAAGCTGCTCAGACTTAAAACTTCAGGGAAGGTTGGAAGACAGAGCGGGGAGAAATCTCCTAATAGAATAGTGAAGTTAATTGGTACAAATGAACATGCCCTACAAACCACACTCGCAGATCGATCGCATTTTGCTAACTATAAAGTTCTCTCTTTTTAATCAGTTTGGTGGCTCAGAAATAAACATCGCTAAAGACCCTTCTGTAGTTTTTTTTTTTTTTTTTTTTAAACAAATCCCTTGATTCTGAGAGTTTGGAGTGCATTTTCAAAAGTGTAGTTTTGAGGAGTTACAGCCCCCATTGTGTGAGGTTTTATCCGTGGAACTGTATTTATTTGCTGTAAAACCTATGATCAGTGATGTGATTATTTGCACATCATGAAAACTCGGAATCTTTTTCACCCGTTCTTGTGTGTTAACTGTGAGTTTTGGTGTTGTGAGAATCCATCCCTTTCCAGTTTTTCATGATGGGTTAATTTAAAACCATTCTGAGATTTAACGTAAGAAGTTTCCTTAACATTTAATGTTTTGACTTTCTCAATCTTATTCCGATCCTTATGGAAAGCAACTTAAGGTGGTACAGAAGAACAAAGGCCTTGGTCTCAGGAGGATTTGGCTTAAATCCTGGCTCTGATTATGACCAGTTTTGTGACCCAGGATAAGTACTTAACCTCATTCAAACTTGATTTTCTCACCTAAAGGGGAATCTTGACTTCAGCAGTGTATCATTATTGTGAATCTCAAAGGATATAATTAGATCAGACAGTACATAGTAATATATAATTAATGTGACATATACTATGATGCAATAAAGTTTGGGAACGCTAAGACATTTAAAACGTTAGAAAACTGCGTCACTGATAGTAAAGATGTAAGGACATCGAATACTGATGGATTTGGTCCCACGTGTCGGACTAGAGTGTGGAACACAGCACGAGAAGCCAGTGAGGGAAGTCAGGGAAAGCGCTCACACCACTTCTGGCTTGGGGCTTACTGTCTGAATATCCACTTACAATATTTCATGGCCAGTGTTCTTTAGGAAAAAGTGATTTCCACCAAGATGCTTTGGCCTCGTGGAAGGATCTCTAGGCAAAGCCGACCTCTGTTGGCAAGAATATTCTAACCCAAATATTTTGTGTGTAAAGTCATGAAAGAAAATGTATCAAATATGCCTATAAAACTTGAAACTTAGTGTTTTAGAGCCCTCTCTTGGTTCTTCTTTTTCACCAGAATCACTTTCCTACCCTAGCAGGGTGATGGAGAGGGAGTAGGAGGAACAATCAAAGGGCTTCACAAAAACTTGTTTCTTAGGTCATAGGCATGTGGTTGGCTCAGACCTCACCTCCGAGTCTTGTTGGTCAGTTAAGACTCACTCCCAAGTGGCAGAGACTCGAGACTTGGCAGGTAGATTTTATATGAGAAGAGCCTAGACGTTTTCTATCGTTTCCCAAAGCAGTTCCTCAGGAATGTCCCAAGACAACCTACTTTCCCCCATGATCAAATATGTTTCCTATGGTCCAATAAAACCCTGTCTTGAAAGTTCACCATGCACGATGGCACTGAATTCTCAGAAGCCCTGAAAGAAAGAAATGGATATGATTGACTTTGTCTAGCTCAGTGTTTTTCCCGCATTGTGTGTCCACGACTAATTCGCGGAATCAGTGTCCCCTGCAGCAGATTTCAGGACACACCGGGCTAGATCCTCGTGCCTGCTCGTGTCAGTTTAAGCGGCGGTAGGAAGGATGCCCGTCCCTGTGGCCCCCTGGCCAGTATCTCTGGTCTCGGCAGCCTGGCCATGTCTGCTCATGCTACAGGGATCAGAATATCTCAGGGAACCAGAGACGCCATTTCCAAGTCACAACTCTGAGATTCAGACCACCATGCACCCAAAGCTTCAGCATGGACATGGGACACACACCGACAGGAGACGGTGGTCCTCACCTGGACCGAGGTATCAGTGTATCTAAGTGGAGCCTTCATAAAGAGGTGGCTCTGAAAGAGACCAACAGAGCTCAGATCTCTGTGCCAGCTGCCACATTTTCTTCCACTGAGGTTGGTGAAATTTGGCAGCACTGACTTTTCCAGTTCCAAAATGTGTTTCAGCACACACAAAAAGAGAAAAGTCAATAATTAAAAATGAATGATGAGATGTTTGTGTTTGTGAGAAAAGAAAAAAACTGATGACTCAGATGTTAACACGTGTTTGAAACCTAACTACCCCACCTACTTCTCAAGGGATCATTTCTTTGCAAATATTGGAAATTGGAAATATAAAAAACATCCATTTGTGCAAGAATGGGTACAGAGAAGCCAAATTATTTCTCTAGTTTTCTTTTCAATTTGACTTTTGGGGTGAACTGAGACTACAGCCACAGACTTGGCAAGTTTTCTTCCCGCGTGTCTCCCGAGTTTTCTTCACGCCTGGAAGCCATTTGTGATCAGAGGACGAAAGGTTCTTGCTGACAAATGGGTGTTCCTTGCTGTATAGGTTCCAAGCTTTTTAATGACAGCAGCTAAAACCCAGGCTCCCACCAAGGGTTTGCACGGGCCCCGGGTGGCTGTGTAGCTGCAGGCACCTGGCGGGGAAGAGATAACATTTTGCTGCCCTTTCCAGCTTGATTGAGTCTGGGATGATTGATGTCTCCCTGTGTGTGGTCACCGGGTGGGAAGGCTCTCCGTGGGGCTGTCAAGAAACCAGTCTCTCAATCATATAAAACACGGAAGACTAAGAGATGAATGGAGAGGAGCTTTCTCCAGAGCAACGCTTCTGAGTGTAGTTCCTGGACCAGAATCACAAGCATCATTTGGTAACGTGTGAGGAATGCAAATTCTAGGGCCCCACAGAATCAGAAACTCCTGAGCTCCAGACCCCAGATGACTCTGACGCTGCTAGAAGACTTTGAGCACCACTCACTGCTCAAAAGACCAAACCAAACCAAACCAAACCAAACCGAACTGAATACCAGTCTGGCCAGGTGAAAAGAGCCTCCCAGCCATTCCTCAGATAGTACTTTTGTATGTCCTCTGGGTCCAGCCTCAGTCTGGTCCTTTTGCCACTATGTCCGGCTCCAGGACTAGGGTGGTACCTGCTCTCATTCGCACCGTCCTGAACGTGGCTAAGAACCCCTTAATTCCTGAAGTCCAAGAAAATCTGGCTGGCATTTTCTAAAGCAGTGATTCTCAACTTTGGCTGCACACTGGAATCACCCGGAGCGAGATCTGAATAATCCAGGTGCCCAAAGCTACATTTCTAGACCAATTAAATTAACATCGGGGGGGGGGGGGTAGGAGGGATGAGACCCAGGGGTCAGTATTCTAAAATCCGGGATGACTCCAAGGCGCTGCACTCCTGTACCGTGATTCTGATGCGTCTCTGCAGGCAACTTTCCTTGCCTTCTCATTCTACTCTTTGCAGACCATGGCTTCTGATTTCCTGGCCTCTAATAGCAAGTCTACTGAGACATTGTTTTTTTATAGTAAGACATTGTCTTCATCCTTCCTATTGCTCCGAGACTCCTAGGTGCCATTCAAGACCCGCTATGGGCAATTGTGACAGAGCCATTCCTCGGGCTACTGATCTCATTTTAATCTATCTCTGACTCCTGCCTCCCTTACCGCCTTCCCGTCCCGTCACTACTCTGTTCATGGTCCCGGCGCACTTGTGTCTGCTGCCCAGGGTCCTTTGGGTCCTGAGACCTCAAGGCTTGGTCTTTCTAGGCAAAGGATGGCGCATGGAGCATCTTGGATGGGTCCTCAGAAGCAGTACCCAAAGGAAGGTTTGGGAAGATGAAGAAAAGACAGAGTGTTTGCTCTCTGATGTTAGTAGGGTTACGGGGAACAGCAAAGGTGGGCAGCATCCCAGAAAATCCCGACGCTGGGAACCAGCTTTCCACGAGGAATGTGCAGGGATGTGCGTGCGAGCTCAGGTGTGTTAGGAATGGAACCACGCGGGATGGAGGAAAACTGTCTTTGATAATGGCGGCTACAGCCAGAGGAGAGGTGCCTTCACGACGTGCTTTGACGGCGGAGGAAGCCCCATCGGCAAGTCTTTGACTCACATCTTAGTATCCGTGCGTGCTTGCGTGGAGGCGCACACGTCCGGGAAGAGCTGGACGAAGGGCCTGTGTGGGCACGGTGAGCCGGCCAAGGAGAGCAGCGTGGCAGGGACTCTGAGCAGCAGGAAGCCGCCGACACCCCTAGGCTCAAGGGGAGAAGTGGGAAGGGGGACAGTCCGCAGGATTTATGACCACAAGCAGAGGCACATGGCCATTGCCAGACCTCAGCCTGGCAAGGAGGAGCTGGGGGACACAATACCCTGACTGTGAGTATCTTTGCCACATTCAGTCATCAGACATGACTCCATCTGGACCTTGGGTGGCCAGGGGTTTTTTCAGAGCAACCAAATTTTTTGCACAGAAGCTGCCAGAATTTCCAATGACCTGCGTGGAGGAGAAAGAAAACACTTAGTACACAATTGAATTAACCTTTTTCCCTCTTCGCCAAACCAAATTTGAAAGGCTCACAAGTTGATGAATTGCGTTCATACCGCAGTTTACTCCCTGACCCTCAACTCTACCCCCGCCGTGAGCTTTAAGGAGAGACGTGGCAAATTTCATTATCTCTGATTTATAGATGGAAAAAAGCGAGCCCACACTGATTGCTGGTCTGCAGGCTTGTTGAGTTCCTCCTGTGAGGGTGTTAAAAGGAACTGAGCGGAGCTGTATGTGTCGTTGAAACAAGTGTCTAGCTCTTGCTCCCTGGATGTCTGATTACAAGGCATTTGATGGTCCGGGCACCCTCATTTCACAAATTACACAGGAACAATTCTTGTTAGGGTAATGGAATTAATTTTGGGACAGTTAGCAGCCACTAATCCAATAAGGAAATACTTCCAGGATTCCAGGCTTGGTGGAGAAAAATGCAGACGTTAATCCTTTGTAAGCTGTGGACAGACGAGGTATCTTCTTGCTATGAGCACAGAAGCCGAGTGAGAGGCATTTGGGAAGGCTCCCTGAAACTACTGTATTTGCGGAGAATTCTCGCCCCAACGTGGCTCAAAGACCCAGGGAGGACAAGGCAAAGACTGCAGCCAGGTTTTGAGAGACAAGATCTAGCTGTCGGTGTGGAAGAAGGGAACCCAGTAAACGTCTCCAAACAGCCTTGACTTGCTCTTCAACAGTGACTCTTTCCAGAGGGGTTTCATTGTCATCGTGTTTGTCTTTCCCATTGACCATCAGGAAACAGAATTCATCATCAATAAAAAGTGATGCCTGCTACAACTGACGTGGTCCAATCTTTTATTCCGCCTTCTGTAGAGTAACAAATTCAGAGTGGACTATAGAATGAGACAATTACACATAAAGGAGAAATTACATTTATGTGAATGTGAAGATGGTGTAAGGTTATAAGATCATCGAATTCATAAGAAGATAATGGCGTTGGAGAACTGAGAATTTACCTTGGTCCACTGTTAAATTTTATAAATGAGCCAACCTGATTCATTCAAAATATAATTTTCCAAGTGTGTTGCAGGTGCCAAGAAAGCCAGGTTTCCAAGCTAGATTTTCCGATTTTCCCATGAGTGCATTATTTTTTAATGAGTCACTAGGACATTTTTGTCTAGGAGACTTGCATTCTGTGTCCACAAGTGGTGCCATATGCAAAGAAGGGAATCCCTGAGCTCATGTAAATGAGATCGGGGTGACTGTCTAGGCGTGGCCAGGACTGGGAGGTCCCACAGAGCTCTTGGGAGGGAGCTGCTCTCGCTCTGTCAGCTCTGCTGCTCTTTGTGCTGCCTCTGCCCTCGGTTACCCTTCCTCACCTGGTATTAAAAAAGGCCAAGGTAAATAGGGCTTCCTTTCCAAGTGGCTCGCCGCCCTGACAGGAAAAGCACAGCTTCTCCAAGGACTCTGTCGAAGATGCGGAGATTCTGATAGGAGGGCAGATACGTGTCCAAGCCTGGAGCTGGGGTGTCGGCTCCAGGTAAGCCCCACCAACGGAGGCTGGGAGAGCGGACGGCCCAGCTAGGAGCCAGGCAGACAGAACCACCTGTGTGCCGTGTCTCTCTTGGGTGGCACGCCGGTTCCCCTCCCAGCCTTTTAAAATTTAAGTTTAGTTGATTTACAATGTTAGTTTCTGATTGTATAGCGTAGTGATTCAATCACACATACTATATGTAGATTCTTTTTCAGATTCTTTTTCATTATCAGTTATTACAAGGTACTGAATATAGTCCCCTGTGCTGTACAGTAGGGCCTTGTTATCTATTTTATATTTTGTAGTTTGTATCTGCTGATTCCAAACTTCTGATTTATCCCTCCCCTGCCCCTTCCCCTTTGGTAACCATAATTCTGTCTTCTATGTTTGTGAGCCGGTTCTGTTTTGTAAATAAGTTCATCTGTGCCCTTTTTTAAGGTTCCACATAGAAGTGATACATACCCGTCCCTTTTAGCGTTTACATCCTTTTCCATGTTCACATCTGAACCCTAGAGAAGGCAAGAGGAGCCAAGGTGCACATTTTTAGGAATTTATTCTCTGGAGTTGAAAGAACCCTCTCAGTTTCCATGTAATTTGCACACTTCAGTCTTCATCTGTGCTGAAATTCATGTCGGTTTTCTGAAGTTGCTTTTCCAATCACAGAATGCGAACTTGTCTCTAAGTAGGTCTCCTTACTATGAAATCTGTATCATTTGCTTTCAAGTTCCTGCCTTGGAAATTAGCGTTGCAACATTGCTCACAATTATTCTATAAACTCATCTACCAGTCTTCTAATCTAACTGTGTTTCTTTTTTTTTTATTGAAGTATAGTTCGATTTATAATGTGTTAATTTCTGGTATATGTATAGTGATTCAGTTATACACACATATATATATGCACACATATATTCTCTTTCTCTTTCTGGCTTACTTCACTTAGTATAATGATCTCTAGGTGCATCCATGTTGCTGTAAATGGCATTATTTCACTCTTTTTTATGGCTGAGTAGTGTTCCATTGTGTATATATATACCACATCTTCTTTGGCCACTGGACATTTAGGTTGCTTCCATGTCTTGGCTGCTGTAAATAGCATTGCTATGAACATTATGGTGCGTGTACCTTTTCGAATTAGAGTTTCTTCCCTAACCATGTTCTTTAAGTGGTTTATGCATTGCTTTCCTTTTATGGACAGCTTTAAGCCGGACACAGCAAGGTGTCTGAGCGGTGCTATGCCATGCTTTCCTTGTAATGCCCCATTCAAATGTGGCCATGGACTACCACTTAGGGGGCCTAATGATTTTTGAACACTAGTTTAAAAGCTGATTAAAGCTGCTCTGGTTTTCCTGGAATTCAAAATCTCATGCTAAACCATGAGAATTACAATAACAGAGAGAAACGTGTTCAGAGAACCACATCGAGGGCTGAATATTTTATTTCCAAATCCACACGTGCACTTAATTCAAGAAGCTACTGACAAGATAGAATTCATTTTCAAAATTCCAGTGCATCTGAATTTTTTAGTTCACTTCTCTCATGTCCTTTGGGTTTTTATCTCTGGAATTCAGGAGCCAAACATTCGCCTTTTGGTTCATAAGATTTTCCTTTAGTGGATGATAAGGCCAGGTGATTAATAGTCACAAGGCTCTGATTGTTTTCATTAGAACAACAACATATGGACAGGCGGGTCCAGCCCCTTCCCAGAGTTCTGAAACGGGATCGTAAAAGAGGAGATGAAGAGTTCTGGTTCAGATTAAAGCAAATGGCTTGCGGAATTGGCTCTGATGAGCTACAGTTGACTGCTATAAAAGCCCAGAGATGAGCCTTCTGCAGTCTTCTTGTCTTGTGTTTGAGATTTGTTGACGGGGATGATAGAAGATCGTATCTCACTGTTTCTAAGCCGTCTCCATTCCAGTGACGTCAGCTATAAATGAGATGGGCGTGTGGCCTCCGCCAAATTCCCAGCAAGCATTTAGCCATAACCTCAAATTCAATGCACATCTGTCATTATTCAGCCCCACCAGTTCAACAAACGCCTTAAGGGGTCTCCGTGGCGGGGGATGATGGAGCAGGGGAGGAGAGAAGGTGCGCAGGGAGTGGGGTCACCTGAGACATGGAGGTTACACATGGCGGAGGGGTGAGACTTTAAGGTACCAGCTGCATTATGGCAAAGAAGCTGGGTGAGGGAGGGAGAGAGATTCCTGGCTTTGAGAGGGGGTGAGCCATCACAGAGGGCAGGTTGCTGCAGATCTGGGGTAAGTAAATTAATATTTCTTGAGCGCCTATGACCAAGGCTATAAAGTGATAATAAAAATATGAGAAAACAAATTAAAAAACCAACAGGTTTAATTAGACGCATCATGCCATCCCAACTTTTTTTCAAATATCTTCAGACTTTTGACGGGCCCACCTCAGGGCGGAGCTCTGTCCTTCTGGTCGTTGTGTCTCGCTGGGCCCTCATGCCCCTGCTCCTTGTCTGAGGCCGTTCTGACCACTGCCCTTAACTCTCGTGGGCTTTGGTTACTTCCCCTGGTTCTGTGTCTCCACCCCTAGGCCTTGCGTTTGAGCTGTAAACAGGCTTCCTTTCCAAGAAATCCATCTGATTTTTATTACTCACCTTTTCAACATCTTGCACCGTAGCAATTACTCCTCTGATGTCACTTCATTCTTCGAATATTGAGTATTGAAACCTAAAAAAAAAAAAAAGGACCTATTTTAATCACGGGTTTCAGCACACTTTAAGAGGAACTGATGAGAAAAAGGTGTGTTTCTGGGGATTACTTTGCAGGGGACGCGTTAGCTCTGAGCTGGGAAGCTGAGGGTGGGATGGTTCCTAACCAACGTGGAGTGGACACCAAGACATGATCTGTGTAATGAGATGAGGATGAGGGAAAGAAGAAAAGGAGGACAAGAAAGGCACACTCTGATTCACTCTCAAAGCAGAAGAGCTAAGGGCCTTATAACGCACGGTATTTAAAGCCTGTATCCAAAATGTGCAGATTATAAATCAAGAAATAAATCAGAATAATAAAATTGATCTTGCCCACCGTATAAAATAAACACACAGTGCCTGCACTTTTAGATTTTAAGAGGCTATTAAATACACTCATATCAAAATATGAGATGTGACCAAGGCTGTAATTACAGGAGAATGCATAGCTGTAAATGAATTAATTAGATAAAGAGAATGAATATAATTAACTATTTAACTCAAGGAGACAGTAATTTAAAATAAGTGAGGACATTAGAGGAAGGTATGCAGAAATGACTACATTCAGAACAAAAAACTCTGCATAGTTGATAAATCATTATAAGAGCTGATTTCTTTGAAAATATCAATGAGATGCACATTTCTCTGAAAGATTAATCAAGGGGAAGAAAATAATAAATGAAGAATGGGAAAAATTTGCACATATGGAGGAGATCAAGCAGTGAGAGAAGTTTATATTCCATGTTAATAAACTTTAAAGCCTGTATGAAATGGGCAACTTACAAAGAATAGAAACCTTCCCTGAGGAAAATTAGATAAATTATGAAGAGAAAAGTTTGAAAAGTTGTCGAAGAACCATTCCACCCCAAAGCTTCTAGGCTCAGAAATTTTCATGGACAAGTTCATGGGTAAGTTCTTTCCAGGACGCTGCAAAACTCCTTTGCTATTTAAATCACTTCTGGGCAGAGAGAAAAAGGGAAAGTTACCTAATGTGTTTTTAAAAGTTAAGACAACATTACACGTGCGACTGGAGAGAGAGTATCTTTCAAAAGAAAACTGCTTATCAGCTTTTCTTATTAATATAAACAGAAAAAAAATCCTCTCATATCACTTGACCAAGTAGGTTTCTTCTGTATTTACAAGGAATACATTTTAACACGTTAACATTGAAGTCAGTTCAATGAATTTCAAAAGACATTTTACAGAACTCACTCACAGTATTGACGTAAAAACAGAGTAACCGAGTGACACGTGCGCTTCGTTCGTAGAATTGGCAGCATTATCTGAAACGGTCAACCACCATCACGCTTGGTCTTGTAGCGTGTGGTGCAACCATGAAAGGTCAGGATGAAGATCTCTGCCCTGACGTAGCCTCACTACTGGTGTCCCTGCTTCTAATCTCACCCAGCTTCTTCCTGCGCTCTGCAGTAGGGTTGGAATGCTCCTCTCATCTCCACGTCTAGGCATGTAACTGTTCTTTATAACTTTACTTCCTCTTTTTCTTGGGTTGAGAACAAAAGTCTTTAATATGGCTTCGGTGTCCTGCTGGACGTAGCCTCTCTCAGCTTTTCCTCCTCACCTAAAGGAGTTGGGACCTGTAAGGTATAGGGAGCCGAGCAGGGCACAGGCTAAAGGGTGGTGATGAGGAGGAGGGGGAGGGGGAGGGGGAGGGGAGGGAGCGGGGAGGACAGTGCTCTCCCTGGGGCTCTACCCTCTAGACTTCTGACTTTCTTTGGGGCCCTAAACTGTGCATGTTTCCTCCTCTCTTGTGACCCTCGCATGTCTCCTTCTTGCCAAGAACACTGCATCCTTCTTCAGCTTCTTAACATCCTTCAGAACTCAAACTTCTTACTGCTCCTTGACGTCGATCTTCATTGCACTTGCTGCATTTTTTAAATTATGTGTTTGTGTGATTGTGTTTTCAAGTTGTCTGTGGTTCCACGGCTCAGTAGTATTGCCTCCTTCTCGTCTGTCCTTCCAGCCTTCCGCTCCTCTCTGGGTGAGCGGGGGGGGGGGGGGCCGACATCCCCCGGGGCGTCCCTGAGCTCTGCCCACACCCCGGGCGAGGTCCTTTTATGGAAGTCCTTTTGGCCAACCACGCTGGACCCTGCTATCTGCTGGGACCTTGGCTGAGTGAGAAAGCTCGCTCTTTAGGGGCCCAACTAGGATTTCTGGGGGGTCTGTTGTGCCCTCTTGACTTTTGTGTTCAAATATTTAAATTGAGGCCAGGCACTCTGAAGACATGGTTTTGTCTAGCAGGTGTCAGCTGCAAAGTCTTAGGCGCGGAGAACAGCCCGGGTGCTGTCCTGGTGGGGACGGAACCAGGGAGCCGATGGTGGGGAGGCCAGACTCACCCTTCAGGGCTTTGCTCAGAGGAACTATTGCCAACTCCCCCGTACCTAGAGGCTGCCCTGGCACCCTCCGCTTCCCCAGCTGGCTGTTCGTTGCTTTATCACGATCTGTCGTGTTCGCGCTGACTCAGCTGCTGGCAGCTGTGTTCACTGCACACTCCCAGGGCACAGAGCAGTGAGCGGCACAGAGTTTGGGTTTAGAACTTACGATGTGGAGTCCCTGACCTGAAGGCTGGACATGTGGCAACTGGGGGCAAACATTTAAACCCAGAGAGTCAGATTATCCAAGGAATGAGAACCATTAGGGAGAGTCCTTTCTCTCAGAAGAACTGAAGTCATTTCATAGATTCATACAGCTACGTTGTCCATGTGATAAACGGCTCCTCATGTCACAGACCTCAATGGATGAACTTCTACACAAAAAACCAAAGGTGGCAGTAAGGTAACAGGACATTTAAAAACCAGAATGAACAGAGAATTCAGCCTGTAACAATACATACGAACGCTGTTCATGGTATTTCCTGGGAGCAGGTTGTAGTTATTGGAGCCTCACGTGTCACATCTTTGAATATTTTTGCAAGTGACAATATGTTACTATGGGATGAAGAAAAAAATGTAAGTAACAATTCCTAGCGAAATAAATGATCACTAATAACCTACAATGAAAAAGAATATGAAGGAGAATGTGTATGTATAACTGAACCGCCATGCTGTACACCAGAGACTGACCCAACATTGGGAATCAACTACACTTCAGTTTAAAAAAACCACGTTTAAGCTAAATTACTCTCATAGTCAGAAAATGACCCTAAATAACTTTTTAACCTCTGAGACAGTAACGGTACTTACAGAACGCAGACCTTTGATCTAGGCAGCGTCTGGCCCTCCCTTGTCTCTCTAACCGAATGACGTTGACCAAGTTCCCTTCCTAAATCTCACGTCTCCTCATCTGTGCAGTGGGGACACCAGCTGCCAACGCCCCTCGGTGGCTGTGGGAACATTTCATCACTGGCTTTGGAGGCTCACCCCGCCACCTCACACAAGTGTTAGCTCGCTCTCGAAGCTGGGACTTCAAGGGAATACGTGTTCATTTTCTCCTGAGTGATTCTAGAAGTGACTTCATTTCCGGAACAGAATCACTCATTTCCAGAAAGTACACACTGCTTTCACGCCGCTTACTTTTCCGTTACTTACACCACTAGTCTCCCAGGCTTGAGATGACTCCAGGGACAGCCAGCGCGGCTTCCCTTCAATCCGCACGCAGCGTCAGTGACCCGTTCAGCTGGCTTTTTGGGTTTTTTTCATATAAAATGACTGATATTCTTTTTAATCTGTTTTCTTTACTCATGTACTTTTAAGTTGAAGTGTGGTTGGCGTACGATGTTGTGTTGGTTTCAGCTGCACAGCAGAGTGATTCGGTCATGCACACACGTGTATATTCATATACATTCTTTTTCAGAATATTCAGAAAATGTATTTTTCAATATATTCAGAAAAGAATATCTATAAGCTTTTTCAGATTCTTTTCCATTATAGGTCACTACAAGGTATTGAATATAGTTCCCTGCCCTCCACAGTAGGACTTTGTTTATCTGTTTTATATATAGTAGTGTATATATATTAATCCCAAACTCCTAATTTATCCCTAATTTTTAAATCTATTTTCACAGCCACGCTTAGCTTCATCCTTGCCCCAGTTTCACACCAGCATGACCCAGTCAGACTCCCTGCTCCGTCCCATCCCCCTCTCTCTCTCCTCCACTCACCTGCCTCTTTCAGCCCCTACTCCCTGACCCCCTGTGCTCCCCCACGTCCCAGCACGGAGCCTGGTGCATGCTAGGTGTTGACCACTGTCTGGGGAACAAATATTGGACGTCCTCTCGAGATCTATCAAAACACAGCCCTGTTCAATTTATGCCACTTTCTGCAGCAGAAACCATCCCAAAGGGGCGGCCATCCTCCCTGCCCACCAGCTCTGCCCAGCCCAGCAGACTGCGCCATCTGCGACCTCCTCAGCTGAACTCTAGCTCTTCCTTAAGGTCCTTGTCATAATCCAGCTCTACTGAGAGATTTTTGTTATTGTTGGAGGAGGTAATTAAGAGAATGTGACTGATGGGGGGGGGATTGTGAGCGGGACCCCTGCAATCGGAGCCTCCTCACCCCTCCCCCGTCCTCGGGACGGACCTCCTGCCCACTGCTCTCACGGTGGGAGTGGTTTTCAAGGATGCAGCCTTGAGAGAGTAGTGTGTGGTTGAAACCATCTGGACTGAGTACGTGACTGGACCCCATTAAGGCCTCTAAGTAAACTTGAAGATTTGAACACAAGCCTGGTATCCAAGTTTCCTTGCTTATTAATCCTGGAGTGTGGTCTGCCTCTCTCTCCATTCTCCTTGCCCTCCGTGTGCAGAGAACAGTTTCAAATTTCCCCCGGGAAGCTCCTGATGTTTCAAGCGAACAGTTAAAGCATCTGCCTTTCTTAAAAATTTTTTGCACCTACTTTTAACCGGTGCCACATAAAAAAGCACAGCCCTATGCTCTCTTTTGTGTCACTTACCGTGGCTTTGGAAGTACCGGTCATGACTGCGAGCACAACTGAATCAGGACCAGCGGCCAGGCTTGCCCTGAGCACAGAGAGGAAGCTCAGTGTTGACTGACAACTAATTAACGTGTGACACCTTGATTTTTTTTTTTCCGCAAGGTAGTCTTTGACACAAAAAAACCATCCCTGAAGCTGAAATCCTTCATTTGAAAAATGCAGAAAAGGCTCGGGAGGCTGAAGACGCAGGGCTGTGTCCACGCTCCGGATTCTCCTTGGGGAATCTGCACGCTGGAGTCACGGTGGGGGTGGCCGTTCCCATGGGCAGAATCTGCCTGAAGATGGGCCAATATCTTTAAACGAGACAACGCAGAAAGAGTTATACTTTTCTATAAACTTGCTTATTGGTTTTCTGGGAGGCAGCCAGCTGGGGGTAATTTGCCAAGTTAACTAGATTAGAGCCTGATGGAGAGCCGTCTCCCGCCTTCCTGGGGCACCGCGCTAGCGTGCCCCGACCCCTCTGCGCTTTCTTTTTCTCCCTAGCACTTACCATTGTATGATGAACTATATATTTCATTTGTTTGTCTGTCCGTCTGTCCTCCATGACCACAGGGATTTGTGTTCCATTCACAGCTGTGTTCTTAGTGCCTCGAACAAGGCCAGGCACATGGCAGACAGTCAAAACATAACTAAGGAGTGAATGAATGAATGAATGAATGTGTGAATGAGCACCTCCGTCGAGAGCCAGCAAAAACCTGGTGACAGATGGCTGACACACAGTGGGCGAGCCCCGCTCATCCGTTCAGGGTTCCCTCCAGCACCGTGTGGGAATGGGGGATGCAGTGGGCAGGGCTGGTGCACGACTCTTCGGCTCAGCTCTGACCTCAGCCGAGCTGCGGTGCGTGGAGTTCTGCGCAAGCTCGGGTTGACCTCTGTGACGTGCAGTGGGGGTCGGGGTGGAGGCGGGTTCCCTCTCTTCCCTGGAGATTCTCGGACGCACTGGGACCTGCTGGATCTGGGCAGGTGCAGCCGCGATGCACCGAAGCAAACCCTAGAGGCCGCCCTCCAGCTGCGGGGGCAGGAGCTGGTGGATGCAGGCTCCAAGAACTGCCCTGCGGGTGGCCCCTTCCAGACGTGCTCTGCATGCATCTCCGAAGGCCCTGGAGGGATCTGTCTCCCTGTTTTGTTCTGCTGTGCTTCCCTGTGTCACCGTCCTCCTCCCTCGTCCTTGCTTCCTGGGGTCACTTCCCACGTAAACTACCTTGTCTCAGGTTTTGCTTCGAAAGAAACTCAAACGGAAAGAGTAGAGCTGTTTAAACTCACCAAGGGATGAGTTACAGACTCAGGCTCCAGCCGCCTTTCTATTGGGTGGGGTGGGGGGTAGAGAGGAAAATAAATGTGGCACACCCAAATTTAAAAGTTACGAGAAGGATGTTATCGAGGGGGCGCTGCCGAGCTGACGCACACTTTCTGGATGTCAGACCACTGCCTGCGTTTGGTTCCGCTGGTTCAGTGGGAAGCCTGCGCGAGCACTGGGGGGCTGAACAGAGGAAGCAGGGCTTGCACACTGTCGCCTGTGGAAGCTCCCTCACCCTCCGCATTTTATCCCAAAGCCTTTGTGTCAGCCTGCGCGTGTTTACTCTGAAGCCTGTAATTTATCCTGTGTTTACCCTGAAGCCCATGCTTTTTAAAAGCAAATTAAAAGATTAAATCTCATACTTCAGAGCATCCTTATCACCCTCAACATAAACCATAACCTAAACTGACATTCTTCACGATGCAAAAAGTGCACATGTAGACGTGCGATGGTTATCTGTTCTGTTCTGTTTTTTTGTATTTAAGCCATGGCAATGGGGAAGATACATTTATATATAGGCGGTTTTTCAGAATGAAAGGATGAGGTTCAACGTGAATACGACCAATGACTTTTGGGTTAATGCTGTCCGCTCAGCACCAGCTAGCAAAGGGATTTTTTTTTGTTTTGACCATGAAGGCATCGTGCAGAGGAATCCGCCACAGCCTCAGGTGCGGCCTCGGATCTCTGGGTCCGGGGCTAGTCTGGACAGTTCGGAGATGTGGACAGAGACGTGCCAGCTGGGGTGGATGAAGGTAGGACACCGGAGAGGAGCCAGAGCCGTGACGTGGTGGGCACTCGGGCTTAACCGGGTCTCCATATTGAGATAGATCTCTTCTCCGCCGATTTACTACCGACGGTGTGTCTCAGAGCCGGCGATTTGGAACCTGGAGTTTCGCGTGAGGCCGTGCAGGCCGCCGGGGCGCTTTCTTTGTCTGTGCTGTAGATTAGAGTTGCCTTGCACAGAGGGACCCCAAAGAAAGCTGAAGATAGTGGTCATGGTCCAGAGAGAACCACCCCTCGAGCAGTCAGTGCCCTCGACTCTCTTTGGTCAGCTCGGGAGGAACTTGGAGCAGGAGGAGGGGGCAGCTGAATGCGTTGGGCTCAGCTTCTGTCCTTGGACTGGAACCCTCTGCTGCGTTTTGACTGAATCCCCAGGGACGTCTTTCCTCCTTAGATACTAAGCTCCTTGATGACCTGTGTCTTTGGTTCACCAGAACCTTGCACATAAGACATTCAACAAACATTTGCTGAGCGAGTGACCTGAGTGGCTGGATTTAGAGGGTATTCGCTTTAATTTCGTCACCAAGATGGCCCCCAGCATTGGAGACGCGGCTTTTTCAGTCTTGGCTTTCTCCTGACTACGCACTGTCAGAGTTAGCAACTGGTTGTTCAGGACAGCTAATCTGCGGACTGTAACGTGTTGCACCTACCTGGCCCTGGGCTGAGCTGGGCTTTGTCACCGTGCGGCACGCAGGCAACCGCTGCTGGACAAAGACTCCGTCCCCAGGAGCCACCTCCAGAGAAACGGCTGCCCACGCAGAGCCCTGCAGGGGAGATGCAAGAAGGACAGTCAGGTTGCTCAGTGGGTCCGGCGCTGTGGGTAAAGAACAATTCCTGACAAAATGAGGGGGTTGAAGCCCTTTGGAGATTAAAAAAAAAAAAAAAAAGAAAAAAAAGCCGCTGCCTGTCATTCTATCGCACGGAGCTATATGTGAATTTATCTGGTGGATGTGATTCTCTTTGATCAGGTTGGCCGTTTGAAGGGATTTGGAGCAGAATAGATAATCCGAACTTTGAGCATAAATCAGGGGCTGTGGGCTGAGGGCTGCCTGGCACTTTCTTATGATAATGAGTGCATTGGGGGGCGACGGGGAAAATACTGGAGTCTTATCTCAGTGCAGCAGCCACTGAGGGGGTGGGGTGGGGGGCAGAGTCTTGGGTCCAAAGGGAAGGGGGGTGGGGGCATAATAGTACTTTTTTTTGTTGTTGGTTTTTTTCTTTTTAAAGCAATTGTGAAACTGAGCTAAAAATGCTCTGGGCCATGGCTGGAAATGCAGCATTTCAGAACTTGGCCGTGGCAAGGTACCAAGGCAGCCTGGCCAGAGCAGAGGAGACAGCAGCCCTCTCTCCGTGATGACGCTTTTTGCCGTTGCTAGAATTTCAGGGAGCCCTGAGCCCTCTTTCTGGGGACCCCGTAGGTGTGAATGGGAGAAGGCACTTCTACCTGCCTCCCGTGGCCTCTCCTGTAACACTCAAGACCCAAGGAGAGGTCCTTGGGGAGGCACACACACCATGGGCCAGGGCAGCAGGTTACTCGGGGAGGGACCCAAGATGGCAGCTGGGGGCCCTGGGAGTACAGAGACATTCTGCACCAGAGCGAGCGAGCAGTCTACCTCCACTGCCTTTAGTGCCTAATACTGCATCTTCAGAACCACAGAAAAGAAAGAAAATGGAAACGAGTGTGATCTTTCACATCTAGTATATCACCACTGATTAATTTTCTCAACCATGTAAATTCCAGTGTCCAGCTCAGTGTTTCCAGTGCCCTCTGCCTGCCAAGCAGGACTCAGCGGCCTCTGGGACACATGTCCACATGCACCTCTTTTCTCTTACTGAGGCCGGGAGATGATGGGGTGATGGGGGTAACAGGCTTCTAAAATAAGAAACGCAGTCAAGCAACCAATGTCTCTACAAGAGCTCAGTACAAATAATTCCGCCAACGAGGATGCACTGCAAATTGTATAAAGTTTTGTCTGCATTTTTCAGTGAGGCAGCTCTCCCTCCTCGAGAGGACGGGCCTGTGTTAGAGCCCAAAGTAGGGTTTTCTTTTAAATTTTTAATTTATTTTAAATTTTTTGGGGGGGAGGTCATTAGGATTTTTTGTTTATTTATTTTAAAGGAGGTACTGAGGATTGAACCCAGGACCTCGTGCATGCGAAGGTCTACTACTCTACTACTGAGCTGTACAGGTCACCAGCTGACACTCTGTGTTGGGACAATTTGCACCTCCTCTCCTCTTCCCTGGCTGAATTGCTCTTTCCTCTTCTTAGTGTCCACAGCCCCATCGTCCCTCTCGGTGCAAATGTCATCTCTCCCCGTGTTTGCATAGCTGGAGAGAACCCTTCCTCTCCCACCGGCCCCAGCCCCCGTGCTGCCCTTGTGTACCGTTTAAAGACACTAGCTGATTTCTTAAAATTTTTATTGAGAATCAATATTTATGTACACATCTGAGCTCCCTTCTAGAGTGTCATCTCTTTAATATTTATTGAATAACTGTATAGGAGGTCACAAGGTTTTGGAGGGGTTGAAAAAAAAACCAAGGAGGCAATCAAAAAAGTTGGTTGAACACATGAATAAATAACATGTTTAGAATACGGATAAACGCTCTCAGCATGTGACTCTCTGGAACGTAGCTTTATGTAATATATCGAGTAATGCTGCTCAAAGTGACGTGTTCCAGTGAGGGAAAATGCTGCTTCATAACTTAAGAAAGCTGACCAGCTGAATGACTACGGAGAGTGCAGAGGGGCCGGGAGGACGGCTGCAGGCCCGGCTCTGCTGCCTGCTGGTCGCTTAACTTCAGATCATCCATTTGACCTGTTATCTCCCTTCCAGTCCATCTTTTTTTTTTTTTTCATTGCAGTCTAGTTGATTTACAAGGCTGTGTTAATTTCTGGTGCACAGCATAATGATTCCTTTGTGCGTGTGTATATATATATATTCATATTATTTTTCATTATAGGCTGTTGATTGAATATAGTTCCCTGTGCTATAAAGTAGGACCTTGTTTATCCGGTTCCATGAAGATTTTTCTTGTAGTTCCGTTTGCGCAAGATCTTCTGTCGGAGCTCAGTGGGTCTCCTGGGAGAATTGTTCCACATGTAGATGCATTTTTGACGTATTTATGGGGGAGGGCGGGCTCTGAGTCCTTCCATTCCACCGTCTTGAAGCCCCTCCTCCATTCCATCTTGCGTAGATAACATGGTTGGCTGAGGTAATCTTTAAGGTCCTTGAAAGATGTCATGATTAATGAATTGGTTGAGTAGGGTGTTTGGTGAGTCAACATTGGGATAAACTCACAAATGAACCATTTAGGGTGAGCCGTAGAGCGTTGGTGAGCAGCCATACAAGAATTCCACTGGGGAAAGGCCGTGAAAATCTGGTCAGAAGTGGAGGCTTCTGCAAAGCTGGCTGTGAAATCTGGAAGAGTGAGCAAGGATGGCCGTTCCTCATCAAGCTGACACTGCAGCAACCCTCCTCCTACAAACCCAGATTTTATTTTCCCTAATAAGGTCCTAAATAGTCCCTTAAAAATATTTGGCACTTGGAATTTTTCACTTATTTACTATCTAAATAGCGTCAATACTTTGAGCAAAAGACCCATCAGAAACGTACCGCGGACAAACAAGCTGTGTCACTTCCTGTTGGCAGGGCAGTTCCAGCAACTTCACGCCCAGACCGGCCCGCCTGCTCCCAGACGCCAGGGACGGCGCTCCTCTTCCTCACAAGTAAGTGATTTCTTAGCCTAATGGACGGTCCTAGCCTTGAAATCGATTTTATCGGCTAATGACAATAATTATGGACAATTCTTCGACACCACAGTGCTGGTAAATGAGGTCAACGTTTTCACCAGATATGCCTCATACATAGTCTACAACTCTACGAATTGTTAGACTCAACAGTCCCTTATGGGGGTGAAAAAATTGGGGTGTAGAGAGAGAGATGGGGTGCCCGTTTTGTTACTTATTTGTAGAGTCCTGAGCAATTGAATGGGTTAATACATATCGATCCAAGTTGATAGCAAGGTGCCGAGCACAGCAAGCGGCTAAGGGCCACTTTCGTTATTTCACCTCCCTCGCTCGATTAGACCAAGCTGGCCGATCAGCGGTTTGCCCCACTGCCTTCACACTTACCCACGCTCGCGGTTACAAGGAAGCACAAAGTCAGAGCCGTCATCTGGGTGGTTAACTCATCCTTCCCATCGTGCGTGCGGAGAGTTTTCGTTTTGCCTGGATGGTAGACCCACTCCGGCAGGTCCCGTGCAGCGCTGGGAGCTTTGCGTGTTTTTAAACAATCGGTGCGTCATCTTTGAAATGAATCCTCAATTGGTGCCTTTAGGGACACAATCGTTTATTCATATTAGAGAGAAGAGTGTCACGCATTGCAGTCAGCTTCACCTTCTGACAAACTGCTTCGTGTTCGAAACATTCCTCTTCCTGCTGCCCTTAGGTGACAGCAGTCACCCGCCTCCGTTCCGCTCATCCCGTCCACCAGCACGTTCATCTTCTACTGACCCGACTGCCCACGGCACTTCGCCCCCGGGTGCTTCTGAGGGAGCCTGAAGTTAACACAGGCCTCTCTAATTCCTTCTTGCGTCTCCAGAAACCTGTGTACACCTTTGTCATCCTGCTCCCAAAGGTCTTCCCTCATTAATTCTGTTAAGTGACCTAGTTATTCTTCAGTTTAAATGGAGACGCGCCAAATTTCAGGTCTAGACACATGAAATGTGTGATTTCCCACCCTTAGCCTTCCCCACTCCCACCCAGTTTAATGTGCTTGCTTGGAAAGTTGCTGGTAAACAGACTCAAAACATTTTTCGTCGTAGGCAGTGTTCTCCAGAGGCGAAGAGCCAGGTGGGTCTGTAGATATTTGTGGCACATATTAGTGGTGAGCACGTGGAATGAAGGGTGCGTGGGGAGAGGAGAGAAGGGGACAGAAATGGGTGAGAGCACTAAACAGCTGTAGCAGAACAGATGGGAAGGGAGCACTGCAGTGCTGGGGGGGGAACACACCCCACCACCCAGCCTCCCCCACTGAGGAAAAGCAACGGACCTCTGAAGAATTCTGGTCATGGTCCAGTCCAGGGCACCCTGACCACCCTCGATTTTTACCAATTCTGCTTTTATTTCCCCTTCTTCTTTTCCCACTGGCCAACAGATTAAAGCCGTAAGATAACAATGTTTCACTTAGCTTAAAACACAAGTTTTCAACAAATCCATGTGATTGGAGATGTTCTAATAAAAAAAAAGTAACATGATCAGCAAAGTCTGGAGGACTTGAGACAACACGTATCCTGCCTCTTTCCAGAAGACTGAAGTCACACGTCCCTCGTCCTTATTCAGCAATTAAAACGAGGCATTCGTCATCTTCCTTCTCTTTGTTCTTACTTCAGGCTGCCCTGACCCCTCCCCAGTCCCCTGGCGGATGCTGCTGGGACCGTCCGGAGCACGCCCGCGTGAGTCCTCCGTGCTCCCACTACGCTGTGTGAAATGCGCCCGCCGACCGCACGAGCCACCTCCTCACAGCTCGCATCTGTCCCAGCGCGCCGAGCGCCGGGCGGGCCCTGCCCTGGCAGCATGTGGAAGCGACCCCTGTCTTCAGGGCCTCCAGCACGCACTTCTGTTCCCCACGTGTCTCTCTTCTCCCCACTTGCAAGCCCCCACGTAACCAAGCTCTACCGCGTGCTTCTCAAACTGACAGTTCCCAACCCTGAGGTCTCAAGTAACTTTTTGCTGTTCTGGCCAGGTAACTAAACTCCTCCATCTTCCAAGCGTGGCGGTCAGAAGCGGCATCTAGGAGTTAAGGCAAGTGATTTCGTCATGGTGCCATGCATCATTTTTGCCAGAACTGTGTGTCCGTTATGCTCTGGCTGCAAGTAACCAAACATCAGAAGACATGTCGCTCCAACAGTAGGGACCTGGGAATGATGGGGCTCGCCGGCGTGGGGTCCCAGGCCGCTGTCTCTGTGGTCCCCTGGTCATCTCTCTTGGTCATCCCCTTTCGGTCACAAGGTAATGTGCCAGCTCCAAACTCAGAGTCCGCGTAGGACAATGTTCAAAGCAGGGGTGAGGGGAGAGGGCTTCTGCTTAAGCAAGTCTCTCTCTTCTGTTGGGGCAGAAGATCCCTCTCATAACTAAAGTGCCCCCCCTCCCCTAGCACAATCCCCCCACCCCCCCCAGGTTCCAGAGGCCACAGCTGGATCGTAGACCCACGCCCCCGCCACCAGCCAGCTCGGGGATGTGTGGTTCAGACACCAGCTTCTCCTGTACCGGGAGGGAAGCCCTGAATTAACCACTTTTTTTTTTTTTATTATCAGTGTTCTGATGTTTTACAGCTGGGGTCTCACTGACTCTGGAAGCACATCCTCTCACAGGTGAGCCAACAAGTAGAGGGAGGAAAGACTCACCCACTTTTCTAGGCAAACCAACCCATCCAGGGCCCACCCACCAACCTCCTCCCTGGTGCGGCTCTCGCACTCAGGTCACCATTTCCCTGCCCTAATCATCCCAGGACCGGGTGCCGGACAGCTCGGGAGAGCCCTGATCCCCCAGAGCCCACTGAAGCTGTTCAGACCGGCCATCCGAAATCTGCTTCCCCTGCCTGGGCTGCTCTTTCCCACAGAAGCCACAGGAAAGGCTCCCGACCACTGCATCGCCTCCTCCCTCCGGCTCCTGACCAGCCCCGGTGCACCGCCCCCTGCAGGCCGCCGGCCCCGGTGCACTGCAAGTGGCCCTCCCTGCAGGTCCTCTCCTCACAAACTCTATTCTCCCGATGCACTGGCCTTACTGAACCCCACGTTGTCTGTGAACACACTGTATTTCAGAACAGGCTTTGCTGACATGAAGCCCTTCTGCAGGAGGTTCTGTGTTCCAGGGGAAAACAAGGAAACAAAGGTTCTTTCTTCCTCTGGAAAAGAACTTACGCTAGCTCTCTATTGCTGCATAACAAAAGGCCCTAAGACTCAGGGGCGTAAAACAACAATGATCATTTTACGCTCTCTCATGGTTTCTGGGAGCCAGGGCTCCAGGCAGGATTCAGACGGGCAGTCCCGGCTTCAGGTCACCGCATGGTGGCTTTCAGGCTTGTCTGCAGCTGCAAAAGCACATGCTGCAGGGGCTTGGCCCGGCGTGCTGCTCTGCACATGTACCATCTCAGTTAACCTTCTGTAGAAATCCTTTGAGATACATACTATTAATTCACACAGTTTTACAAATGGGGACATGGACTCACATGGTTAAGTCATTCATCAAGGCTGCCCCGTTGGTAAAAGGCATCATTACTCAGGATCGCAGTGCCCCCCCGCCCCGTCAGTCACTCTCCATCGCGTTGCTTTATCTGGATGTCTTCGCTGCACGTGCTGGTGCTGGGAACAATCTTGTGCACTCGGTTCTCCTGTGCTGATTTGTCTCTGCTCCCCAGGGGAATGCAGAGTCCTCGAGGGAAGGGACGCCACTCATCTCGCCCACTTCTTCATCGCCGGCGAGAGCAGGGTCCAGCACATTGTGTGCACTCAGTAAACGGCTGACGAGTGACGCACAGAGCTTGGCCTCACGCTGTTCTGATCAACAGAATGATCACCTGGGTGGCACGTGTGGGTCCCGCCGGCCCCAACTCCTGAGCCTGGAAACTGCTCCTCCTGCCTGAAGACTGTTCCTCAGTCTTGACTCTTTGGCGAGTCCCTCTTCCTGCCCCTAAATGTTTCTGTGTGTGAGCTTTCTTTCTGCCTGTGAAGCCTCACTCCCCTCCGTGTCCAGGCTCCAGGCTCACTGGGGCAGCTCTGCAGTACTGAGGGTACCTTTTGCCAAGCCCTGGGGGAGGACAGGTGATTGCTCCCCCAAAACTTAACAGTGCCAGTTGGGAATTTGGAATCCATCTTGCTGTTCACCCATTTTCTCTTGTCTTTCCCTGTCTTTTATTCTCAGTCCCACCTCCAACCTGATTATCAAGCTATGGCAGTCCTGGTGCTCATGGCCTAGGATCTCCATACACCGAAGTCTTCCTCCTTCAGCCAGGACACCTGCAGCAGCCCGCGAGACTGCTGAGTGGTTGGCAATGGGTGGACGGCGTGGTGGAGACCTGTACCCCCTGCCCCACTGTCTTCCCTTGGAGAAAACTACCAAAAAAAGGCTCAGTATTCACACACGTGTGTGTGCGCGTGCACACACACACACACACACACACACAAATGCTGTGTCCCCTAACTCCATTGACATACGTTGTTTTAATTCCTGGATGGCCTGAGTTTTTCCACGTAGCCTTTGTAAGAGGGAAGAGATGGCATGGCCCGCTGTGCTAGAGACCGCGGGGGGAGAACCCCAGACATTCTGGATCTCCCTCCTTCAAAAACACAGAGACGTGTGCACTGGGAGAATTCGGCATCCTTTTATGACAACAGAGTCGCAGGCCTGTGTGTGAGCGTGTCTGCAGGTGCGATATTATAACCCAGTGACAGCCGTTCTTCGTCCTGACATTAAACCCCTAATCCAGCCTTCATTTCCCGTGGGAGAGGGGGCTCCGCGTTCTGTTACCGCTTTCGCGGTGGGAGCCGGGTTCCGGGCGGGCTTCTCGCACATGGTGCTGCCATAACAGGGCTTCAGAAGTTGTACTGCACCTCCTCGGGGGGCCAGGCGTTCCTGGTGGAAGGGGGGTCTCGGGGCCCCCTGCGAGGCCCGGCCGGCAGTCTGTAGGGGGTGCTGGCTGGCGTCCTGCTCTCGGGACGCAGCCCCCCAGGGGGACCGGCGCTGCCCCTGCGGCCTCCGGGGCCGGTCCCGGGGGAGGAACCCTCGTTCGCTGCCACCACTGCTTACCAGGCCATTCCTGCTCCCAGGCCCAGGAAGGGCTCTGCCCTAACCTCGCGGAAGACCCTGAATTCCGAAGTTTTGCCAGGCATGCTGGGCAGACTGTGCAAGGCTCCGAGTGCAACTGCTTTCCATAGGAGGTCTGGGGCCAGGACAAAAGAGCGTAAATCCGGCCAAAGCATTTCAAAATCTGTAAGCAGAATAAATTCCAGACCAGGGTCATGGAACAGTAATTATCTTCAGACACAATGATCCTCACTAGCAAAATGTGTTCCCCTCCTTGTGCAGAATAACAGAGTCACTGAAGGAAAGAGCTGGGAGGGTCTTTGAAGATCATCCAACACGGCCCCTCGCTTTCCTTTTGATTTGAAGACGCAAAGCAATCTCCCCAGGCTACACTGTGAACCAGTTGCAAAGCAGAAACTGGAACCCGAGGGTCCTGATTCCTGGTCCAGAGTGTTCTCATTCTGCCGTCCATCCCACTGGGCTGCCATTATGAAATCTGAGATGACAGCATGTTCGGGGAGAAAAAAGGGAGGGGTTTTTTTTGCAAAATAACGGCTAGTCTGATCTTCCCACTCGACACTACAGTGAACGGAGGCCTGCTCCAGGCGGAAGGGCTAACGCCTTCAGGGGCCACCTTCACACCCGCAGTCTGGCTCTCGTTCTAGCTGGGCTGCGTGGACCTTCCTTCTGACCAGCGTGTTTCCATTCTCCTGACGGCGAGATGACGACTGGAAAGAAGCAAGGGCTAAAAGTTCCAGGGACTCTGGGAACCAGGCAGCCCACTTGCAGAAGAGAAGCCGGCTGCGTCTGTGAGACGAAGGAGAGGTCTGGGCTGTAGTGAGGGGCGAGGCATGCGTCCGGCCTAAAGACATTCTTGTTCAAAGTTTGGAAATGCTGTGTTGGCCAAACTCAACTCCTAGGCAAGTCACTTCTGGCCAGTGTGAGGCCTCTGGTATGGCGGCATGAAAACCTCTCTGTGATGATTTTCTTAGCAAAGGAAGTGGTACTTTGATTTGAGTTTGCAGCCTTGTGATGACAGGCGGCTTCTTGTGGTCGTGCTTGGTAACCTGAGCTTGCCCTGTGGGAGCCAGAGGGGTTAGGGGCGGTTGTAACACCAGAGGCCTCCCTGACTGTCATCCAGGCCGTGAACGGGCCGCTGCAGCCCCGGCCCCGGCCCCGGCGCTCACTAGGGGTCAGGAATACACAGTCAAGGGGGTACGATGTAGCTCTGAGTGGCTGTTGTGTTTCGTTCACTCACCATGGGATTTCTACACCGCCCCCCCCATCACGTTATTTTGGGAGTGCTTTAGGCGGCAAATTGGGAGGTTTTTTCCAGGTGCTCTGCCCAGCCTAGTACCCACCCAGGCGGGGCTTACAGCAATTGCTCTAGGCTCTAGTCCCACCACCTTTCACTGTTGCCTGTAAAAAAGCCTCCCTCCCAAGGTTTGAGGAGAAAGCTGAATAATTGTCAAAACTGTCAAAAAATGGAGAAAGTCGCCTGGAGGTGGTATCATAGCTCTAAAAGACACACGTCTTAAGGCTTCCGGGTGGATGCTGCTAGGAACAGGGTTCAGTCCGATTTGATTAAGTGAGCTAATTAGCAGATTTATTTTCATTACCGACACCATCATTTCTAGCCTGCAGAGAACTAAAATCATGTTTCAAGCTTGCAGAGAGCTGTGGAGATTCCCGTTTACCACAGACTAAGATTCATAGTTAATTGGGGTACTTTATGGTTCTCCGGTGGCAAATAAATCTAAACAAGGAAAAGAGTGTATCTTAGCAGGCGTTGTTCCCCCAAGGAGTTAATAGCCCTCTGAATCGTGTACCGACATAACGATGACTGTGCATTCTACGTGGCAATGGTTATTTTGTGAGAAAATAAAGCCAAAGAGAAAGTCGCAGTTAGGGAACCCATTTACCAAATGCTTTATACAAAATACAGCCTCTTCAGATGACTTCCAGTGTTCTCATTAGCTAAGTGGGAGATTGTTAAAATATGTACATTTCCTCCAACTGTAAAGCCATTTCTGGTGCTTCCCAAAGGAGAACGGTGCATTAGATAAAGCAGCCAGCGGAGCGTTACCGAAGAAACAGGGTCAGGGTCTGCCTTGCGTTACCTGGGATCACCTCTTTGCTGTGTCCTGGAGAGTTTTTGGAGAAACTGAACAAGACATCGCTTCCAATGACCTTCTGCAGAAGGTGGGGCCTTACGCATGAGAGCCGAGACGGGCTTGGAATCCTAAGACTAGGGGCGGAGTTAGTTAAATTGTGCTACATGAGCCAGGCAAGAACCTGGAATTTTGAGGGCAATTCTTTTAACGCATATTTTAATCAGCTGTTCTGTCTCATGTTGTCTAGAAGTAGGTATGGATGGTGTCCGAGGTCCACTGGGAGAGAAAGGGTGCGGAGGTGCAATGGGGGTGGTCGGGGGAGGGGAGAACAAGGATCAAAAACTGAAGAAGAATGAAGTCGACGCTGCAACCCCATCCCATGCCCACAGTGCTTTCAGTAAAATATTAAACTTGAGACAACTTTTCTCAACTTTTTTTGCCTCTCCCCTCCCCTCTCTCCCTCCTTTCTCCTCCTTCCTCAATTCTCCATCCCACTCCTTTCTTTCTCTCCCTCCGTAAAGAAGCTGAGGCTGAAGTCTGGGGTCTGAAGGTGCAGAGTGAAACAGAGACTGTGCCGGGAGCTGGAAGCCGCGGGGACCGCGAGGATGCGCGCCCCTGGGAGCAGAGCGGGGAGCAGCTCTGCAGGCGTCCGCAGACCGCGGGGCTTGTGGCACTGCCCGCCAAACACACCCTCTCGCCGCGGGATGAGGGGTCCGTGATGTATGGATCAGACCAGTGAATTCTCCAGCTGCGCCGGCACCTTTCTCACCTGTATGCAAACACCAGCAAGTCTTACCTGATCCTCTCACGTCTGCTTCACGGTGATGGCCAGCGGCTTCTTGTGGTCGTTCTTGGTGAGACTTTGACATTGGCGTGTAAATAGCGAGCTGACTGAGATCAGTGAATGAATCACAGCATCAAAGCAGCGACGGGGCCCTCTAGGCATAACCAAGCCTCAGTTAACCTCAGCCCGAGCACGCTAGACATCGTTCCAAGGCATCGTGTTCCTTTGAGATAAAGCCAAGAATGTGGGCAGAGCGGCAGCAACTTGGCACTTACACTGGCTTCCCACAAAGTAGACACTCCAAGTCTTGGAATCTATCTGGTCAAGTAACACATTCTGAGTGTGATTTTCCCTCGATGGCCAGAATAGCTTGTGTTGTTAGTTGTCAACCCTATTTCTCCCTCCCCCAACTCAGCAGCGACACGGACTCCAAAAGCAGTGAGTAGGGGACCCTCCCCAGCCCTCCCACTTCTTAGGCAGAGACAGGGATCCCTTCTCAGCTGGTATATGTGTGTGGGTGTGTGTGTGTCCCCAACCAATTAAAATGCGTTGCTCCACCCCCAATTCTCCAGCACCAACTGGGTAGCCTACAGCTCAACTCAGTTCTGACACTGACAGTGCAGACCCCACCGATTCAGGGCTCAGCCCCATAAGAGTGCCCCCACTTCAGATGCCAGCCACAAAGGGGTCCTCAGGCCACCAGTACTTCCGTTCAGCCAACTGCATAACTCAGGGACTCCCACAAACCCCACTCAGGGCTGGCAATTTGCTAGAATGACTCATAGACTCAGGAAAGTGCACGACTTATGTTTACCCATCCATTAAAAAGGATGCAACGCAAGAGCAGACAGGTGGCAGGACGTACAGGGTGAGTCACAGGGAGGGAGGTGGTGCCCTCCCTGGGCACGCCAGCCTCCCAGCACTTGAATGTGTTCGCCAACCTGGAGGCACCCCCAAATCTTTTCTTTCTGAGGTTTTCATGATGAACCTTGATTGATCAAATCATTGACCATCGGTGATTCAATTCAATCTCCAGCCCCACCCTCTCCCCAGAGGCAGACGTGGGGCTGACAGTTCTAATCTTCTGACAATGTGGTTGGTTCCTCTGGGGACCAGCTCCCACCATGAAGCCATCCAGGACTCACTTGGACATGTCTCATCGGCATAAACTCAGGTATGGTCAGAAGGGGCTTTTTATCCATGACAAGAGGGGCTTCTATGCCTCAGGAACTCCCAAGGGACTTAGGAGGTCTGGGTCAGGAACCAGGGTCCAAGACCAAACATATATTTCTATTATACTCCAACTGGTCAGAGTGCACGAGCAACGTGCTGGGGAGACAGGATGAGGCAGAACGTAGCGTTAATATGGGCTCCAAGTCTGGGTGCTTCTGGCTTACCGTCTCCCATTTTGGAGGAGGCAAGAGCTAGCCAGTTCAGGTTCATCCAAGCGTCTAAGCTCACGGAGACATGGAATTCGGTGTCAGGTGGAAGTTTGCAAGTGAGATTGCAAGGAGTGAGATTCAAGCATCGTGAGGGAGCATCCTTTAGCAATGGGAATACTCCTGGACTAGAAATAAGCTCAGGAAAGAAAAGGGAAGGAGGGGTCATCACCCCTGTAAGCTTCAGAACTGAATGCTGAGCCTGGTGGTTTGGGCTTGTGTCCCTGTTAGTAGCGAGTGGGTGACTGGTGTTCCCAACACTGGAAATTTGGCCGTTTCCTCCATGATTAAACACATTTCATAACAGACGGCCTTCCCCCTACTGCTAAGTGGGTTTTAGGCACTAAAATATTAAAGAAATATTGTTGTTTTCCTGACCACTGATGGTTCTTAAGTTTTCAACCTGCTGCATGAAAATGCAAAGTGTTAAATATTAACTAAATTGGGCTATTTTTAGCTTCCTGTTCCGTTTGTGCTCTCTCTTCCTAAAGCACTTCGCCTGCCTTCTGACCCTTCACCAGAAACTCCCCACACAGACAGAGGCCACGTCAGGACGGGCTGAGCCGCCTGGATGCCAGACCGAGACACGCGTGCGCCGTGATCGATCCAGACGGAAACAGCGGAACCACAGAACCACTGGGGGCTTTCACAAAAGCACAGTCCTTCAGAGCAGAGTTGTTAACCTACAGTCTTTTAATTTTGATAAGGAGAAAAGAGTAATTTGAGATTGTTTTGTCAAGGAAAAGACTCGGAGGGTCCTTACGCACGAGGCAGAGGTTTGCGGCCCGCGAACCGGTCGCGGTTCCTGTTTCTGCTGTTGTTAGAGGGACTTTGCCTAAGACGGCCGCGAGAGCTTGTGTCGCCGGCTTAAAACCCGGCTCTTCGCTTCAGCTCCCCCAGGCGGGGCGTTGGTTCCAGAGGCAGGGAGTGCACTTGTGTCTCCCGACTCCGGTCTCCTCGGTCTCACTCAGAAGACGCCCAGACGCGGGACTGGTGGGGCCTCAGGGTGATGTCTGCAGAGCGTCCGGCTCTGGTTTTTCTAAGGACCACACAGACAAATGACAGATGGTCATGATAGGGGAAGTTAGTATCAGAGAACTAAAAAACCCCAAATCAGAAATCCCAGGACCCTGGGGAACGGGCAGTGACGGACCATCATTCTGAAATGTGATTTTAAAGGGCATTTTTCAGCCTTGATGTTAGCAAGCACCTTTCTAGAAAGGACCCCTGACTGAGACTGTAAGTCTGTAAATCCCACTGGCTGCTCCAGCCTCCAGCCGGAAAGTCACTCTGCTGCAAAGGCTTTCTTTCCTTCAGCTGTGGACTCAGGACTGCGAATGTGCCACTGAAGACGTAAGACAGACTCAGAGAGTGAGCAGGGCCCCCAGTGCACATTTCAGAGGTCCCCACAGGTACGTTTGCACTCTTTGCAATGTTGGCACAATGTACTGTTAAGTGCGCCATTGCCAGCACTCAGCGCCTAGCCAGGGACTCTCAGCCCTCCCTCTGCGTCTGAATCACCTGGGAGGATTTTTTAAAATGCGAATGCCCAGGCCCCACCCCAGAGAGTCTAATTCAGTTGGTTACGTAGCTGAAAAGCGGTGGAACCGGATGATTCCATCTCAATAATTCAAACTTCGAGTTTTCCCCGCATTGTATTCAGTGTGCGCACCACCCCACCTCAGGGAGGCTACGTGAACCTGGACCCTAGGACCCTGAATTCCTGCCCAGTCATTCTCCTGTCCCCCACATCCACACCCACTCTCTCCCCGTCTTGATGATGCTGCCTTAAACATTTTTGCTTTAAGAAATGATAACAATAACTCAGTTTTAGTGAGAAAAACTTGGAAAAATAGGGGACAGTTTTTAAAAAATCACTGATGATTAATATTTTGAAATACAGCCTTAAGGAATTTTTTCCATTTGTACATGTTTTTCTCAAATAAAGTGAAGATCTGACTATACATGCAATTTAGTAAACTACATCTTTTTGTGGTTTTCTTGTAAAGTTTATCATAAGCAAAAGAAGGTAGAACACATTTTTATGTTTAAGGTTAAAACCCGCGTAATCACCCCCCAAGGAAAGAAATCCAACATCACTCACACTTTGTGGACCCACCAAGTCTTTCTTCTCCATGACCCCACCCCCTGCCCCAGGAGGTACCCAGAATGACCTTGACTTTTGCGATAATTATTTCCTTCTTTCATGCTGTCACCTATGACTACAGCATCAAACAATATAATTTAGTTTGCCAATTAAAAAAAAGTTTACACATGAATCATTCTGTAATTATTTTTTTTTCCATATTGAGGCACATAACTCTGGATTGATCATTTTTATTTCTATAGACCATTCTATTATTTAAATATATATGCCATCTTATTTAAGAACATTTCTCATCATTAAATATGTTCCTAGAATAGGTTTTTTTCTCTCCAGTTTTTTACAAACAGATATGGCAGTGCCTCCTCTCTTAGCCCCAGAAGGAATAACCACAGTAGGCAAGTTATTAGACATTTTCCACCATTTTCCTTAAATTTATAGAGCACCTTGGACATGATCAGCCTAAAAAGGCAGGAAGACCAGAATGTCAGCCCAGGAGAGAGTCTGCAGGTCACGGTGTTCCTGAGAAGCAAGAGAGATGGGCGACGTAAGGGCACCACGAAACAACTATAATCAAAAGACGTCAAGAACGGATGAGCAGAAGACCTGAGTCAGTTACCCCACAGAAAAGACACATTTTCTTCTCAGTCCCAGGACCTGTTCCCTGAAGGAGAGGCCAGACCCCCTCAAGCAAAGCCCAGCCCACGTCATGGTAAATGCCCGGGGTTGTGGTCCCTCCCTCCGGGGCTTTCCCAAGGGAATCTCTGGCCATTTACTCGGATAACAGCCCCGGAGAGGAGGCACCACCACGCCGTTTGAGAGCTGTTGGGTACAAGACTCCGGCTGAGCCTGGCACCCAGGCACCCAGGAACCATCCTGGCCCCCAGGAGGATAAGCGTGGGCGAGAGTCGCGTCAGGAACGAGCACTAATGCAAGTGCATCTCCCAGTGGCCACCGGATCCAGAGACGTCCGGTGGCAGTCTTCCCGGTTCCTCAATATATAATGGAAATGCACACATTACGCCGTTGGCAAAGCCGTTACATGAGTCCCTTAGGGATGCTGCTCTGACCCGCTGGCTTGGCAGTGCTGAGGGCTGATGTTTCTAAGAGGTCCCAGAGCAAGAAAGGGGTCTGGAGCAGATTCAGGCGGCAGCCCTGCCCCCTTGGATGCTCTGTGAGTCTTTAGCAAGCCCCAGAGGTAAATCAGTAGGGTTTTCTCTGACGTCTTGGTTTCTTGAGGGAAGCTAAGCCATCTGCAACAGAGAGCCATACAGCATTGAGACCACACGCACCCCCACACGAGCCACTGGTCTGCTGCGGAGCCCGGCAGAGACAGAGCATCCAGCCGCGGGGCATCCCGTGGCCACGGAGCCGGGGCTGCATGTAGCGAGCTGGGTACTGTCAGACCCCCCACGGCATGAGGTTTGGAAGGTTACTGCAAGACAGAAGTGGCCCCTCCCCTCACTGGACGCCACCACATCTGCTCCCAAGAAGAACTGTCTGGCTCCAAATGTCAATAGTGCAGCGCTTGAGAAACTCTGATCTAGCCGGAGAAGCCTGTCCATCCAGCCACGGTCTGGCTTTCAGCAGAAGTCTGGATAAGAACAAACAGGACATTTTAGGCACAGCGTAGTTTAAATCCAACTGAAGGAAAAGAAATTTCCAATTCTAGGTTAATCTTGTCCCTAAAGAAGACACACACGGTTTACTTGTTTGAACAGGAGCTCTGACGTTGCTCACCGTGAAGCACCTGTGTCTGGGTTAGTTCACAGACCCTAGAGGGACATTCCCTGTGTATTTGCCTCAAGTCTGTGCTGCTGGGGTGAGGGGGTGTCTTCTCTGCAGATAACTTCCATCTTCCACATTAAAGATGATGAGAACTTGCAACCCCCCCCCACCAAAGCTGCTTTTCAACTTCAAAAATGTACACGTCCGGCCTCTACCGAGCGCCCGGTCCACACAGAAAAGCGACGTGCGCCTATGAGGGGTTCATGGACACGAACGAAATACACACTCCCCACGCCAGCCACTGACACATGGGGCCGTCTTCCCCACCAGTCTTTTTCTACAGAAGATCCACGTCATCAGGACCTACATATTTTAAAAAAAAACCCTCAGAGAGGTAGTATGCAGGAGTCTTTTTATGGTTTTTATATTTTTTAATTGTGATATGAATGATTTTTGTCTGAAAGTTATTTAGAAGAAGGCTTAAAATTTTCCTATTTCTGTGGCTTAACACTTTTGTCCTTTTTAGCTTTATGCCACTCTGGTCAGGAAAGGGGTTAGGAGAGAGGTCTGCTCTACTTCTTTTTCTAGAATTTGAGACTCTTTGGTGACTTGAAATTTTCTGTGTTTTTAAGCGGTTCTCCACAAATGCTGAATGTTAGTTTTTATTGCTCATTTGTAAGAGGAGTCAGTGGGCATCACGCTGAATGCACCTTGTTATTCCTGAGCATGCACCGAATTTCTCTTCGTTTGATCTGCCATGAACAGTGAAATAGGCTAATATCTCCAGCTATGCTTGTGTGCCCATTTTGTAGAGGTTTCGTTAAATCTGTCTCGCTGTTTCAGTAATCTCATAAACGTTTGTCCCAATCATCAAAGGAAATGAACTTTTGTCCCTTCAGCGTTTTTGTCTGAAAGTTGGTGTCTGATACTCAGGCTTGTACCCCTCCTCCTTTTTGTTTGAATTTGCCCAAAGTACCTTTGTCCAATACTCCACTTGTGACATTCTGCCTGCCTTTGTTTGGGGTGTCCTCCTACAGACGGTAACTGGCGGGGTTTGGGGAAAACCGCCGAGAGCCTTTGCCTTTTAAGAGAGGTGCTTAACGTCAGCGTTTATTGGCACAAAAGGCCAGTTTCATGTTCTGACATATAGTTTTATTCTTTAAAAATACTGTTTTATGCTGTTTCATTTGTTACTCCTATTTGCTCTCGGGAACATGTTTTCTTTGCTTTTACTTTCTTTGATGTTTATCTTTTAATATTTCAAAAAGCCCTCTTTTGCTTTATGTGAGCTAATTCTCAGAATCGAGAAGGAAATAATCTTTTGAGGTACACACCCCTCCTCACCCCTTCTCCGCACATCTCTCAGTCTCTGTTAATGTTAGCTGATGTTTTAAACAGATTTTTTTCACAAAATCATGAATTTTACATTAGTTTTAAAGGAACAGATGTTTTGATTTGAGATTCATTTTTATAGCTAGATTTACCCTTGTGCTGGAGAGAACTCGGTAAATATGGGCCACGATTCGCCTGAGTTTTCACTGTTGAGCCCATCACACGTATTGAGATGATGCTCCCATTTCTGAGCTCGAAAAATTTCAGTGTCCCCCTGTTCATTGGAAACAATCTTCAAATAACTGTTTTCCATCTTTTTCAAGCTCTTGTTTAATTAAAAATTATCTTTTATTTGCCTCCATTTATAAAACACAACTTGGATCTCTGTAGTTTTTGCCCCAAATTCTGCAGGTGTTTCTCTATTGTCTTTTTTAAAAAACAATTAAATACTTTTCACGACTCTATTTTCCTCCTGTTAATTCATTAGTTACGCATATATTACTGTGCTTCTGGTGGTTGTCGTAAGGACTGCAACACGCATCCCGTATTTATGAAAGCCCCACATGAATGCGGGTGTCCGCCATCTCGGACCATTCACGGACCTGGAGCCTTTAACTGCAATGTCTCCATCATCTTCTAGCATCAAGGCTGCAGATGGGAAGTTAGAGGTCCGCCTGGTTATTTGTTTATTTTCCTTTTATACGTAACTTTTTCTTTTTGCTGAAAGACTTTTAAGCTAGATTAATCCTTTAAATTTAAACACGACTCCAGAATTAGATGAACCGATTCGTACTGTTTCGCTTAGGACAACATATAAACTTGCAATCTGTATACAGATTTTTTGTTAACTTTAGAGACTTGCAGATCGAGTTGTACTTTTTCTTGGAGAATTGCCTGGGCCCCATTTCTTCCGGCCTTTTCTCCCTCTGACCGCTGCGCGGGGACGCTCCGTGTCTGTCACTTCCTGTCTCATCATTTCCTCTTGAATCTATTTCTGCGTCCTCTGCACTCGTTCAGTTTCTTTTGCAGCATCAATCATGTCTCCTTAAAAAAAGAAACTCCCCGAAGGGTAACTCCAGCAGCTTTCACCCAGGGCTCTGCTCTGCACATCTGACAGCTTCCCCTCTGCTGCCGTCCTGGCCTCTGAGCTTCATGAAGAGCAGAACGTGCAGCCGCTCTGGCCCCTGGCGCTTTCCATCTCCGTGCCCCCTCCAGGTCCCTCCTCAGCGAGCCTCTTCCTCTTAGAACACGGGCGGGCGTGCGGCATCCTCCCTTCTCCCTCACCATTAACATTTTACTTTATGAAATACACGCACGTGCTTTACAAACTTCGACAGCTTGTGTTGGTCCTAATGAACTTCAGTTGTCCATCCCCGTCCCACCCCTCCTCGGAGCCCTGCCCTCCGCACAGCCACTTACAACTTTTAACTGATCTCTCTGGTCTAAACCTCCATAGTAACAAAAGTTCCGTTTACACCGTTGCACTCCGTAGTATCAGAATTGTAGACAGCAGTAACTTTTTTTTGTTGCAAATGGACATTCAATTCTATTATATACCCCTGAACACATAATGTCCTTTTCCTACCCCTAGTCAAGTTAAATCATACTTTTCGGTTAATTCACCAGTTTGAACTTATATTATCATAAAAATGTAAGTATTAGTCATCGCTGAGCCAATGGATGCACTACGAATATATTTTCCTTTTTAAACAATGTGTTTTCCCTGTAGGTTTATAGTTGCCTTAATTTTCCCCACTTTTTTCTTTTTAAAAATAGATCTTTATTCCTAATACATCCCAAGATCTCTAACAGAATTATTAAAACACTCTGAAGCTTATCTTTCCCCGTGGTCGGGGATTGGTGCTCAGGAAGCCTCAGAAATGGTAGAAATGATGTAATACTGAAAGAAAAGCCTTTCCTGGCTCTCAGGACTGGAAATAATTCACCTTTTAGGAATTCCCACTGATCACATCTGTCCCTCACAGCACAGACACCATCCTGCCTTATCGTAGCTGTCTGTCTACGCGTCTTATCTTTCCTTCTGGACTTTTCCCTCCACGAGAGCAGGGTCTCTGTCTGAGTCACTGTCCTTCGTAGTCATTGCAGTGCAGTAAATCCAAGTGAGGGTGTGAATGAACAAACTCTTTTCCCCACTATGTAGTGTATTGACGTTTCTTCTGTGTCCCTGTTGAGTGAGTGCGATGCTTCTGATGGAGTGAGACTGTGCACTTTGTTGAAACACTGAAGAGAGTGTCATGTAAAGGAAAGCCAGGGGCTTTGGGAAACTTCTTTAAGGAGTGACAGAACTGGGGTTCAAAGCCCGGTGGGATTAAACCCCGTGCCCTGCCCACCGCCGAATACCACATTCCAGGCTCAGCTCAATGTCACAAAGCACGCGATCACTTGTTAACCACGTACGTGTGTCTTGGTCACTAACGCATTATTCATTTCCATCACGGGAACGCGAACTTTCTTTTCTTCTATACAACGTCAAAGTCCATAATATTTAAAAATAAATATTCCTAAATTCCAATAAGATTTCACCCTTATTAGATGTCTTTATTCCATCTGAAATTTAAAAAAAAAAAGTATTTTCAGTCTCTGAGCACAGGGTGCTCCGTGTTGACTTCCATTACAAATTTCCTAAGACAACATCCTAGGTTTGTAAAGCCATGAAAAGGCTTACCTCGAAGGAGGTATGGCCCAGTTTAAGCTGGTTTTCCATTTGGAAATCTGGGTCACCCTGGGAGGTAGGCGTTTGGCGGCTCGCTGTCGTCCACCAGCAGAGGGCGCCTGACCACCAGCAATACTGGCTGGAGCCGCCCTAATGGGTTGGGACGTTTTATTGCCTTTTACTTCTGAGCTGCCAATTAGTAGCGGAATGTGCAAACCCATTTTCTCTCCATTTCGCAATTGTCTTGCATTGTGTCAACGAGAATACCTCCCTGCAAGAGTCACCAGCGTTGCCAGGGACTGGGAGCGGGGAGCCCACGAGGAGGGGGAACAGGGCTGCCCCGCACATACCCCAAGGGTTGGGACGAGCGCCAGGCAGGACGCTGTGCATCCCGGCTTGGTGTTTACCTGGTTCATCTCTAATGATACGGCCACTGGCTTGTGGCTTTCTCAGCATTTATTAGGTCTTACATGTGAAAAAAAGATGAAAGGTGTTTAATTTTCTTTAACACGACAGTGGATCTTATGCTGATGTCATGGAATCACATAACCGCAGACGGTCAGTCCGTGTTAGCAGGACTTTGAAGATTATTTAGCTCACTGGTCAGTTTACAGATGCGAAGACGGATGCCCTGAGAGACAAAGGCTTGGCCGAGGTCCTCCGCTTAGCACAGAGGAGAATGGTGACCACGCCCTGCCAGCCCCACGTTTAACACCTCTGATCCTGAAACACCTGTGGCCGGTACCTGCGTGAACGCAGGCCGTAAAGAGAGCGCCGCTGGGGCGATGAGATTAATTTGTAAAGATTTTCAACAGTGTGGTAGGACTCACCCGCGTCGGTCGATCTGGATTAAATGCAGCCCTGGGTTTAAGGGCGACTCTGGTTCATGTGGACCATTTGACCTTCCTGGATTCTCAGGTCCGCCTTTGTCCACCTCCTGGGCTGTCATTTCCCACTCTTCTCTACCCCAGGCCGCCTCCAGCAGATGAGATTTTAAAAGGGAAATTCACACCTCTGCCCACGGTTCCCCAAATCCAGTACGCTCTGCCCCGCGTCTCCCTGGCCTTTTCGCCCCGTGGATACTGGTCCCACCCGCACTTCCGGCCCCTCCCTGCTGTAACCTTCTGCATCATCTGTGTCCTCTGCCTGCCGTTCCTTTCTCCCCGGCCTCCAGGTGGCTGGGACTTTCTCCTCCAAATCACAGCTCTTCCTCCATGAAGCCATCCATCCTTGACCAGTGGGTCTAAGTCATCACCCAGTCACTCTTCCATCACCTTGGGTTCATTATCTGCATTAACCTTATAATCCACGGGTAATGATCTCAATTATGCCCTTTTAAAATCTCCCCGCCTGCTTCTGTCTCTAGAATTCGTGTTCCATGAAGGCAGGGACCTTGTCTGCCACATTCACTACTTCATCCCCAACCTCTCGGACAGCCTCTGGCTCCTGCCGGGCACTCAGGAGAAACCGTAGGGAAGTGCCCATCAGAGCTGTGTGCAGGCAGCGTTCCCTCGGCCGGTCGGACGGCATCCCAGAGCCGCCTCCCTTCGCAGAGGGGATTACGCATCTTCATGGTCTTGGAGGTGCCTTTATTTTGAGCGAACTTCAGGTTGCCGTCGGTGCGACCCTACGTGGCAGTCAGGATGGCTGTGAGCTGGACCGTCTGGGGACAGAGGACGTGCCTGACCGACTCTCAGAAATCAACAATTCCCTTATTAAGTTTGACTCCATCCTGCAGGTCTTATGGGGCTGAGCCATGAGGGGCATAGATAAGTTGTGGGTGATGCGTGGAGATACTGGACTTCAGAGATGGTGGAATCTGGAAACTGGCTTTAAGGGAATGAGCAAAGGCAACGTAATCAATTAGTCTCATGCTTCTAGCTCCTTATGTGGTGTAGAAGTCTGCCTCCTGGGCTCCTCCCGGCGGGGCTCACCCCCCCGCGCACTTTGTGCAAGGTTCTGGAGAGATCTTAAGAGAGATCATTTTAGTTATCGACCCTCTGGGAGTGAGATCCTTGATATCTGGGAAAGTGCTTGAAAACAGAGAAGTCCCCCTCCCACTTCCACGAGTTCGAGTTAAAAGTGAGAGCTACTGTTCCTGGAGTAATGGGGTGGAAAATACAGGCAAGAGTGAAGTAAATGGATGCTTTATTAAAATAAGGAATTGAATCTGCAGTCAAATGAATCACTTTAAGGAAAAATTTGACACATGTAACCCAAAGTTGACATATTCAGGTTATGGTCACTGAACTCAGTGCTAAAGAAAAAAAAAACTATCTGGAAAAAACATATCTAGGAAGAGATATTACGCCATCTGTAAATCAGAAAATTATCATGCTGACCCCGGGTTTTCCCACACATACCATTCCGTACCGTAAGGCGGTGGGGCAGCGTCTCCGGGGCTGAGAGAAGGCGGTACCCGAGGCGGTTGCTCAGGAACGAGGTCCTGGACAACCAGTCTTCCTCCAGCATGAAAGAACTTAGGACGCGTTGCACCCAGGACTCCCCTTTGAAAAGCAACACATTTTCTTTGATAAGATACAGCAGCCAGTGATGAAGGAGGAGCTGAGAGCCGCCTGTGCCCCCGGTGAGTTTCCAGATCTCGGCTGTCTGGTTATAAGGCCTTGCCCAAGTTTTAGGAAAGTTGCGTGGCATGGCAGGGAGGACCCGGGACCCATCCCAGCCCCACCAGCCACGTCCCTGTGTCCCCGAGTGAGTCCCTTAACCTCTGGGTCCTAGTTTCTGCACTTGAAAAATGAGACCCGTCTAGTTATGAGCTTCCCATATTGTCAAGGAAACGACCTTAAACAGCGACCAAATGGCGGTACCGTTCCTCTTCCTCATCGGGTCCTGCTGCTGCCCCCCGCGCTGCGTTTGTGTTCTTTTCGGATTCTCCTCATGCTAGCGATGTTTGGGACGCGCCGCAGTGGGCCACCCCTCTGGTCAGTTTACTGCTGAGCCAAGGCCTTTGTTCAGAGCCAAGGCTTATTCCGGGGCGGTCTCGTCTTGCGGGCAGTGACATCCCTGATCACGGACTTGGCCGGGCAGCCACGCCGGGCCCTGGCTGAGCCCCAGCAGCTGTACTGTGAGCAGAAGGCTACCCTGCAAGCTGCGGTGCTGCTTCTCTTTCTGGGTTTCCGGCAGAGGGAGGTCATTCCGCGCGAGGGCTTTCCCGCCCCGCGGTCCTTTTCCTTCACCTTTCCTCTGACGTGGGCTCGTGCCAGATCTGTCATTCCCTGGCTCTCCTGTCGCGCTGACGGGAGAACAGACATCACCCCCATGGCAGCAACAGCCTGCTTCCAAAGACCTAGAGACAGAAATGTGAGAGGAAGCTGCCTGTTCCTGGGGCCCCCACAGCATCCTACGATCCTTCACACAGAGCACTCACCAAGCTGCCTGTCTACATGTTTGTAGGCAACAGGCGAAGGCCCGTGTCTAATTTGCATTACATCACATAAGAGCACAATGAATGTTTGCTAGATAGCTGAACTCGCTGCTGCCAAGGCAAAGGGACTGCAGCGGGAGAGCTGAAGGCCAGGAGCGCAGGCGATATGGGACATATTGATTCACTGATGCCGGCAGCCCACCTGCCTGACCCAATTTGCAAGACAGAGGCGGTCTCAGGGTGCACAGCCAGCGCCAGATCCTAGCTCGCCTTCCATCTTAAACCTCCGTGCTTCCCCACGCTATCTCAACCCCCATCGGTCAAGGGAATGAATGGTGTCCACTCTCCAGAGTCTTCCTGTGGACTGGGAGCTGTGTGTGACTCTGGGTTCTGACCCAGCCTCATGGATGCCTTAAAACCATCCCTCGGTGCAACTGCATGCGTTGCCCTCAAAGAGGCAGCCTGGCGACATGCTTCCCCTCGGTATCACTCACTCTGGAGCCAACGTCCCAATTTTAAATTTCCACTGGCTCACTTCTGGAGCACGTCTATGTGCACGGTGCGAGGCTCTCAGATGCAGTGATGGGTCAGACTCAGTTTCTGCCCCCACAAGCCATCAGTCTGACCGCTGACTCAGGCTCCCTCGCATGGTCCTTCTGGCTGACCTGCTCACCAGCCTTCCTACGGTTTCTTCCATGGAGTGATGGCATCAAATGAAGCAACACAGACAGAAAGAAGTATATGAGTTTATTATTTGGTGTGGCCATAACCAAAGGCAACAGGAAATACGACATCATGTATCTGAACACACGAGATTGATTTGTCCCCTTTTACATACAGAACTCAAATTCTCCTCTTCCTGATCTCACCTTTAGGCTGTGGTGCAAACCCCTCCTGTAACCTCCTCAAGGTCTTCCCTGACGGTGGAAAAAACTGGATGGTTATTGTTCTCATGACTCTTCACCGCATTCGCACATGGTTGCTTCTCAGCCTTGTCAGGAGGGAGCGACACTGAAAGGGTAGCCCAGAGTGATGCACACCTGGTGGGCTTTTGGCAGGAAACGCAGGGCCCGGTGTTCACACTCCGTCTCTGTTCTTGGATGTTCCCACCCCCACAAGAGTGAAAATCTTTTGCAGCTTCCTTCTCTTTATTTTGCCTTTTCCAAGAAGTCTTGTTAATAACCTATTCTGAGCCTCCCAAATTTACCAACAACTCATTTTATTTCCATCACCCAAACCTCGATGTTTTTCCCTCCTTGGATTTAATAGTGCCGCCCATTCAACATTTACTACCTCTGATTCCGTGTGAGTTAAAGTTTTCTTCACCCTCAAAACAGGAACTTTCTCCCATTTCCATTTTTCTTCCCATGAAGCCACCACTCTACAGTTTCCTACGATAGAAAATGTAGTGTTTTCTTGTCCCCCTTTTTTTCTAACCCACTCCTCCCCCCCCCAGTTCCAGGCAGCCACCTATCTGTCATATATTTTCTTAAAATTCCATTGAGTTTAAACTTTCTCCTTCGCTACCATAATTTCTCTAGTTCATAAACACATATACACACGCACACACACAGCACCGCCACTGCCACCGCCATCACAACCACTTTATACAGCAATTACAGCCAAGAATTTTTAGCTAAATGTCATGTCTGCACTCTCTTCACGCACCAAACCGCAATAGCCACCACCCGCAGATTCACCTTCCAGAAACCCTGCTTTCTCAAACTCATAGCCAACACTCTAGTCTCCAATGACATCACCCCATTCCTCCCCGTCCACCCAACTGCCTCCGTCTGCAGCCTCCTCTGTCTGACTTATGTCGCTTAGTATGACCATTTCTAGATCCTGCCCATGCTGCTGCAAATGGCATTGTTTTATTCTTTTTTATGGCCAAGTAGTGTTCCACTGTATATATTTGTCACATCTTCTTTATTCAATCATCGGGAATCTCAAAGAATGGCAAAAATGAACTGATTTACAAAACAGAGACAGACTCACAGACATAGGAAATAAACTTATGGTTATTGGGGGGGAGGGGAAGGAAGGGAGAGGGATAAATTAGGAGTTTGGGAATCAGCAGATACAAACTACTACTGTATCTAAAAGAGATAAACAACAAGGTCCTACTGTTTGGCACAGGGAACTATATTCAATACCTTGTAGTAACCTGTAATGAAAAAGAAGGTGAGAAAGAATGTGTAGTATAGCTGCATCAATATGCTTCACGACAGAAACTAACACAACACTGTAAACTGCCTATACTTCAATCAAAAAATAAATCAGAAAAGAGGACGCCCTCTCGGCTGCTGCTTCCTGACCGCACCACCAGTGCTCCAATGCTCATTTCCCTGTCCTTGAACCCCTGTTGACCTTACGTCTTTACATTGCTCTTACGTGTTTTGGAACAGTGCTCACATGTTACACTTGCCCCTCTCCTCCTCCGATGCCCTGAAGTTCTGACCGTCTGTAAAACATAATTTAGCGCTCTCATTCTTCAACATTTCATGTGGCTGAATCTTGTTGCCCCAAGACAGATGTGGGCGGGTTCACATGACATTTTAAAAATTCAGAATGGGAGATGCTATAGATAAATATATTCCTCATTTTAATCTTTCGGGCAGCTCTTAAAATTCTGGTTTTGGAAATGCCCCCTGTCTACCTTTCAGTCATCTAAAGGATCACATTCTCATCAGTGATCGCAGCCCCACCCCCACCCCATCCTCCCTAATCTGATTTCCAGCTCAGCTGGGACGGCCTCCACTCCCACCCTCCCGTCTTCCTACCGACCTCTTCATGACAGAGCCACGTAAGAGCGATACGTACTAACAACAACTAATATTTATTTAGCTCTAACTATGTGCTCAGACTGTGTTAAGCACTTTCTCCCTCTTAATCCTCACACACACACACAAAAACCCTCTGAGGTAGGTAAATGTTTTCTGGAAGGAAACCTCGGTGAGCCGGGGCCACTTCCATGGGAACAAAGGCTGTTTTCAAACACTGTTAAGAGACTGTTTCTATCTTGGGCTTTTCAGTGACCTGAATTGTCCATGTGTGGAGGGGGGAAAAAAGCAAGTGAGAGACAGAAAGAGGGGAAAAAAAAGAAAGAAAGAAAGAAAGAAAGGAAGAAAGGAGGAAAAATTCTGGGAGAAGCTCTTCTTTTAATGCATCGGTTAATGAATCAATTTTGGGTGATGCACAGACACTTGTGTCTCTATAATTAGGGAGAAAAGCAGGTCTTTGTGCTTCTGGAGCGTGTTCCGATCCTGGAAGGCGCAGGCCTTTGCAGCTCAAATTCCCCTTTTCTCCCCGAGAGCCGTCGGTCCGTAGGCATTTCAGTGTTGAATAAACAGGCCTGCACGTTGTGTGCCCGGCTCGGGACACCCTGCTGAGAGCATGTCCTTAATGACAACAATGCCACACATTTATTCTACGCTGACCCCACTGACCCCCAAAAGTTTGTTCCCTCAACTGGGTCTCCTTGGCCCTTTCATGGGCCTGAATTCCCTACACAAAGGCCTTGTCACACCCAAAGGCCTCTCGAAACCAGACTGGGATGGGAGAGAGGGGGAGTGGGAAGAAACTGAAAATAGCCAAGCCTTGATCTTCCACCTAAAAGAAAGTGGGGGCGTTTGCACATCAGGCCATCCGCACGCAGTTCAGCTTCCTCTCCTCCACCCCCACCCCCGGCTCGACACATTCTTGCCTGGAGTCCTGAGAACCGGGGCCCACGACACCCTCTGCAGGGGCTGGTGGGTTAGCTTCCCGCTGGGAAGAAGGCTCTCTTCTCTTCCTTACATTCGTAATTATCAAAATTTTAAATGTTTATATTCCAAGTGGGAGGCTCTGGCCTTCGGGGGGAGGAGGGAAGGGCCCTTCTGTCATTCCAGAGCGCGTGCTATTCACTGACAAGCCTCCCCACCCTCGTCCTGCCCCCACGCGGCTGTTTATTTTTGTCCTGCTGAGGCCGGACTTCAAGGAAGAATGACATCACGGCTGTGAAGAAATATTTTGTTCGGTGCTTTTCCTCGTCTTTTATTGATCGAATGCTTCTCGGCCACTCACAGTCCGCAGGTGTGGAAATGGAACTGGGGGCGAAGTGAGTTATTTCCAAAAGGAGTCCGTGCTCCGCCGGCCTCTTGCTTTCCTTTCTGTTGTTAGTTTTCTCTCTTCAAACCCAGTGCCACGAGACCTTTCCCCCAAGGACGAGGAAAGCAGATAAAGAGCTTGGAGGGTACGATTGTGTTTTTCCACATGTCTCACTGAAGGAAAACAAAATTAGCTCAACAGGTGCATGATTTTATTAGCCCCCCTACGTGGACTGCGGTAGATTCACTTCCGGCTCCTGTCACACGTTAACCTCGACAGCCTTTGACTCCAGGAGTCGTCTCTGAAGATGTGTAACAACGGTGCTGGGGGTTTGTGACATTTGGGAGAACCTGTAGAAGATACGAATTATAGGTTGAAGGCTGCCTGGTTGATGGAAGTGGTTCTGTTTTAATCAAGATAAATTTAACTGTTTAAAGAGAGAGATTCAGTGACATCTAGTACATTCACAATATTGTCAGCCACCGCCTCTGTCTAGTTCCAAAATATTTTCATTACCCCAAAATAAAATCCCGTATGATTAAGCAGTTGAACCCCACCATCCACCCCTACCCACAAGGTCCTGGTAATTTCCGATCTGATTTCTGTGTCTATGGATTTATCTATCCTGACTATTTCATATAAATGAAATCACATAATATGTGACCATTTGTGTCTGGATTCTTTCACTTAATGTTTTCAAGATTCATCCGTGCTGTAGGAACTATCAGTATTTCATTCCTTTTTATGGCCAAATAATATTCCATAATGTGTGTATCTATTTGCCTGTCAATGGCTATTTGGCTTGTTTCTGCCTTCTGGCGGTTGGGCTGTTTCGACTTTGGGGTATTGTTTTCCGCTATTGTGACTAGCCATCTATGGACATTTCTGCAGAAGTATTTTTTTTGAGTAATTATTTTCAGTTCTTTGGAATACACAGCTAGGAGTGGAATTGCTGGGTCATATGACAATTCTACGTTTACCTTTGTAAGGAACCGTGACACTGTTCTCCACGGTGGGTGAGCCATTCTGCATTTCCACCCACACCGTTTAAGGGAGGCCTGACTTTCCTGGATCCTCACCAGCACTCGTTACTCGGGGGTTTTTGTCACAGACAGCCTAGGGTTGGTCAGCGGCTCCTGTGGTTTTGATGTGTGTCTCCCTAGTGACTAACGGTGTTGAGCGCCTTTTTCATGGGCTTGTTGGTCATATGATGGTCGTAGGAGGAATGCCTATTCAAGTTGTTTGTCCGTTTTTCAATTGGGTTGCTTGTATTTTGTTCTTGAATTGTAGGAATTCCATATAAATTCTGGATACTAAACTTTTGTCAGACGTCTGATTTGTAAATATTTTTCTCATTCTGTAGGTTGCCTTTTCACTTTCTTCATAAGGTCCTCTGTTGTACAAAACTTCCAAACTTAATTTTTTTATGGAAGTACAGTTGATTTACAATGTTTTAGGTGGACAGCAAAGTGATTCAGTTATACACATACATCTATACCTTCTTTTCCATGTTCTTTCCCATTATAGGTTATTACAAGATGTTGAATGTAGTTCCCTGGGCTGGACAGCAGTTCCTTGTTGTTCACCTGTTTTGTATATAGTAGTTCGTAGCTGGTAATCCCAAATTCCAAATTCACCCCCCTCTCTTCCCCTTTGGTAACCATAAATTTGTTTTCTATCTCTTTGAGTCTATTTCTGGTTTGTAAATAAATTTGTTTGTATCATTTTGTAAGATTCCACATAAAAGTGATATATGATATTTGTCTTAGTCTGACTTCGCTTCGTATGATAATCTCTAGGTCCATCCATGTTGCTGCAAATGGCATTATTTCATTCTTTTTTAAGGCTGAGTAATATTCCACTGTATATACATACCACATCTTCTTTATTCATGGACATTTAGGTTGCTTCCTTGTCTTAACTATTATAAATAGTGCTGCTGCGAACACTGGGGTGCAAGTATCTTTTCAAATTAGAGTTTTTGTCTTTGAATATGTGCCCAGGAGTGAGATTGTTGGATCATATAGTAAAAAGTTCTTAATTCTAATAAGGTTAATTTCTCTTTCTTTTCTTTTGTTGTTTGGTCTTGGTATCCTTGTTGAAAATCAATCAGCAGTGGATGCATGGGTTTATTTCTGGACTCTCAGTTCTATTGCATTTGTCTATATGTCTGTCCTTATGCTGGTACCACACTGTTTTGATTGCTGTAGCTCTGTGTTAAGTTTTGAATCAGAAAGTGTGAGTTTTTGGAATTGTCCTTTTTTTTTCTTTAAGATTGTTTTGGCTATTTAGGGCCCTTTGCAATTCCATATGAATTTGAGGATAGACTTTTCCATTTATGCAAAAAAGACCATTGGAATTTGGATAGGGATTGCATTAAGTCTGCAGAATCCGTTGGTTAATCTTGTCTTCACAAAATAGTAAGTCTTCCAATCTGTGAACAAAGGATGTATTTCCATTTATTGAGGTCTTCTTTAATTTTCTTCAGCAACATCTATCATTTTCAACGTACAGGCAGACCTCAGAGATCCTGTGGGTACAGTTCAAGACCACTGCAATGAAGCGGCTGTAGCAATAAAGTGAGTCACACGCAGTTTTTGCTTTCCCTGTGCATAGAAAAGTTATATTTACACTGTACTATAGTCTAGTAAGTGTGCAACAGCATTATGTCTAAAAAGATGCCCACCCCTCAATTTAAAAATACTTATTGCTAAAAAATGCTAACCATCATCTGAGCCTTCAGCGAGGTGTCGTAGCAACACCGAGCACAGATCACCATAACAAATATAATAGTAATGGAAGCCTTTGGAATATTGAGAGAGTTACCAAAATGTGGCACAGAGACATAAAGGGAGCAAATGCTGTTGGAAAAATGACACCGATAGGCTTTCTTGACACAGGGTTGCCACAAACTTTCAGTTTGCTTAAAAAACAAACATTAGTATCTTTGAAGTGCAGTGAAGTGAAGGGCAATAAGCAAGGCCTCCTGTGAAGCCCCTGACCTCCCTGGTTGAGTTTATTCACAGTCATTTTATTATTTTGTGTGCTGTGGTAAATAAAATTGTTTCCTCTTTGTTGGAGAATAATTCCTTTCCATAGTGTTCATTGCTGATGCATTGAAACAAAGTTCATTTTTGTGTGTGTTGATCTTATACCTTAAATGTTTGCTGCATTTATTAGCTCTGGCGGTTGTGTGCATGTGCGTGTGCGTGTGTGTGCGTGTGTGTGCGCGTGCATTCTTTAGGACTTTCTCTGTATATGATCATGTCCTTCGAGTACACAGAGAGCTTACATCTTACTTTCTAATTTGGATGGCTCATTTCTTTCTCTTGAGTTTTGAGCTCTTCTTCCACCCTGTTTTGGATTTGGATTTACTCATTTACTTTTCTTGGAAATAATTTTCCCTCCCTTTGTTATATGGACCAAATTTTCTTGACTTTTTTTCTTTAGTGATCTGAGAATTTTTCATCATGATTTTATTCTACCGATATTAATAACAGCGTCTGTTTCCCTCAACATAGCAACATAAAGACCGTGGCAGTGGCTGCTCACTTCCCCTTCTGAAGGATGAGATGTGAAGTCCTCTGCTTATAACTCTTTATTTATTGTCCCCACTACCTCCTAGTTGCATGAATAATCTTGTGATTTTCACATCAAGAATATGTTTTAAATAATAAAATCAATATCACATAACTTTGAGCTTTGTGCAAATTTATAATCGTACTAAACCTCCTATTAAAGATTTAATTATTTCTCTGATTTTTGTTGCTCGCCATTATTTTTTTAATATCCTGTCTCATCTCTTGATTTCTTGGTTCTCATATATTTCTCAGTAATTTTTAAGCACTCTGAGAATTTAACTCAACAAAGAATTGTCTAGCCTTTGACAGGAGCTAAGAATCGCGGTAAGCTTTGTCCACGGAGAGGGACATTTTGGTGCCCATGATGGTGGTTATTGCATCTTGGATGTAGGGGTGACACGCTTGAACCTTAGCATTCTTATGTGTCGAACAAGATGTTAAAGAAAAACAGAGCTACAGGTTGGATGCACCATGTTACATGCCTGAGACTGGGTGCCTGTCGTTCTCATACTAATTCTAGTTTAACTGATCATAAAGTTCTTCATCAGACTTTCTTTGCAAAACTCTGGACATTATTCTATTTAGTATCACAGAGGACAGGTTTTATGCCAAACCAGTTTTTCCTATAGTCCATCTTTGTCTGATTCTTCTTCAAAATTAGGGGGAAAAAATATGGAATAGGACTGTGACTGAATTTAGGTTTGTTACTTCTCCTGGCAATTACTAAACCCTCTGGCCTCCAATAAAAATTTAAAAATTCTTTCTCTGTTTCCTCTTTGGTCAGGTTTTCTATTTGGGTAACTACACATACTATGAGATACACAAGGAGCATCTGGAGTCTGTTTATAGTTCTACCGAAGCCACGCTGTGGTCACACACGCTTCAGAGTTTCAGTGGCTGAGGTTTTGCTTCTTCCTCTGAAGAAGAGTCTCCAAATGGTTCCCATCACAGCAAAAATTCAGATGCTCAGAGCGCTTCTCTTCTGATGGTTCTGCAGCCTCCATGTGTGACACCCGGGGTGGCCTTGCGGGCAAAGCGTGACCACAGAGAACTTTCCTGGCTCGTCAGCACTTGACCACAGCCATCTGCTCACTGGCCAGAACTGGTCACCAGCCTCAGCCTGGGAAGCACATGGACATTTGATGAACGCCAGGGAAGAAGGTCATCCCCACCCTGGGATGACATGCTTTAGTTTCAGAGATGTGGCCTCCTTTGACAAGGTAGGGAAGAACCAGAGAGTGTCCCAGGAGGCCTGGGGTCAGGTGTCTTGGACTTGTCTCCACCTCAGAAGCTTCTTGTGTCTATGAGTTTCTCTCTCTGCTCAAGTTTTTATTTTAAGTCACAGGGACATTTACTGTCCTCTGGAGCACCAAGCCCCTCCTTCCCCCTCACTGGCCCCGAAGCCGGCCCGGGCGGCAGGGTCAGGGCGGCAGGATCGCGGCCTCCAGCTCCCCGGCCTCCAGCCCCCCAGCCTCCAGCTCCGTGGCCTCCAGCTCCCCTGCCTCCAGCTCCGCGGCCTCCAGCTCCCCCGGCCTCCAGCTCCCCGGCCTCCAGCTCCACGGCCTCCAGCTCCCCCCGCCCTCCAGCCCCCCGGCCTCCAGCCCCGTGGCCTCCAGCTCCGTGGCCTCCAGCTCCACGGCCTCCAACTCCCCGGCCTCCAGCTCCCCCGGCCTCCAGCTCCCCTGCCCCTGCCGCGCCCCTCGTTCGGCGGCGGAGGTCTCCGCGGCCCTGGCACCGCGCGCCGACGTGGAAGCAGCAGGGACGGTGGGAGCCGGCGCCCCTGGGTAACGCCAGCGGTGAAGTTCAGTTCGCCAACGACTAAGGGACCCGCGGGCAACAGACACGCTGTTTGCTAAAGAAACACTTTCAGCGAATCTCGTCTGCTTCCCTTTGGCTCTGTGTTTGGTGGCAATCAGGGTTTGCCTTCTCAACAATGTGCCACCGACGGAAAACATCTGTCTTTACAAAATAAAGCCAGCGAGAGAGCCCCTGTGTTTGTAACCATAATTTTGCATAGTTCTCGTAACAGTGACTTCAGGACCCTTTCTCACAGGGTCGTCCGCCCCTGCACTTCGTGTCCCCGCATTACCCCCAGGTCCTCCGCCCGGGGAGAGCCTCCTTCGGCTCATTTATGTGCCTGAATTTTTCATGTCCATCCTGAGCAGCACGTGTCACAAGACGCCTGTGCCTCGCTTTTGGTTTTCTAGGCAAAAATCGCTGACTTTGATCGACTCTTCCACGGCCAGCAAGACACCACAGCTTTTGTTGCCAGCCCAAGTCATTAAAAAAAAGAGAGTTTTAAGACAGTGAAATAATGGTCTGGATTTTCACTCTTGAAAATCTGTTTACTCATCCATTTCGCATTGCACTCACCACTTGGGGTACAGAGACCGTTTTATGACACCAGTGGAACCTCAACTCAGGTTATAATTCACATCCAGGTGGAAAAATGATGGATGCCATGCCTGGTCTTCCTTTGCTCAACCTGAGAAGACTATTTCTCACTCAGAACTTGCTTCCTACCTTTAGCCCTGGATTGTCTGTTCCTTTGCCATCAACTCTTGATCCTTGAGGGGGAAAAAGGGGAAACTTTATGGCTGGACTTAGAGAGGCTGGACTTAATTTAAAAGCAAGTTCTCTGAAGCCACCCGAGACTCCAGGTTGCCTGTTTCCACCTTCCGGGATTTCTCACCTGGGATCTCTTATCCCTTCATGGGATCCTTGGCCCCAGCGAGCCCCACCACACAGACCAGGTTGGTGCCCGTCCTGAGCCCTTCAGCCTGATGGCCCTCTTCCCGTTGCCCTGGGTTCTTATGGAGCTCTCCCCTTCTCTGGGGCTCCCCTCCCGCCTCGTGCCGCTCTCGTCTGTCTCTGCTCCTCAAACATACCTGCAGCCACTTGTCACTGGAGCTAATCCAGAGTGTCCATCATTGCTGACACCTGCAGGATGGCTTTCTTTGCTCTTCACCTACAGGGGGACCCAATACCAATTTATATTCAAAACAACACAGCTTCCCCTTGGTGCCCACCGTAACGCTCAGACCACGCAGAGCTCGGTGCCGGCAGGCAGGTAGGTGGGGGGGATGCTGTTGGCCAGACGTCCCCTCCCTCCCCGTTCCCAGGGGCTCCATGGAAGCAGATCTTGTGGGAAACCAAACCATAGTGGGGTAACGGGGGAGATAACTGAGTGGAGGAGGCGTGCTTCAAATTCTCTGCCCATTAAGTTCTGTAGGCAGCACCTTCCATCTCTTGTGCTCAGGTCATTTTTGACCCAATATTCAGCAAATGGCGGTGACTGTTACACTCAGACAAAATAGCACCCTGGTCTTTGGACTGAAACTAGGATAAATCAACAATTAAGGGAAACTAGTGCCCTAGGTTGAAAATTAGCCAACACATCATTGTCTGCTTTGTGCAAAGCTCTGTCTCAGGACCAAAGGCATATAAAACACTGTAAAACATGTGCCATCTCCTTTTAGGACGCATGTGCTCGGCTGAGGAGCTGTTTATGGAGGAAAACGCTTTTGATGCAAGCCCATGATGATAATTTTCTAGTATTTGAAATTTGTGGGACTAAAAAGATAAGATCTGTTTTCGGAAAGAATAGAAGCTGCTTAGGGAGAATCGAAATAATTCAATCCTTTAAAAGAAAAAAAAAAAAAAAAAAAAACAGACAACTTGGACGCACACCCACCGAAAGTCAGTGAAGAAGAAAAACAGACCTGCCCTCCAGAACGCAGCTGGTGAGGGTGGCGGGACCTGCCCTGTGGGCTGGGTCAAACATACACATAAAGCTTCAACCCGGTGACACCGAAGGAAGTCTGGCATCAGATGACTTCTGGCATCAGATGACTTCGCAGCTTCATGGAGATCATGCGTTTGCTCCTCCAATTGCTAACAGGTGGGGTGGGTGCTGGTCAGCTTCCTTCCTGGCCAGACTATCAACAGAGTCAAATTATGCAGAGTGTGGGACTGGACGAGCTGTTGGTATTGACAGTGAGATCAGAGAAAGAGATTTTTAGTTGTAAAAGTGGTTGGCTTGAGCAGATCTCAGTTCTCTGTTAACCGGACACTGTCGAGGATAAGGAAGAGGCTATGAGAATGTGTGGTTCACCCTGGGAGGTGCTGGACGGTGGTGGGGGGGGTTGTATGTCAGGCAAAGGACAGGAGGACCTGAGGGACAGACAGCACATGTGTCACTGACACAGAAGAATCTCAGACGCCACCAATCCAGGCCAATCTCTGTCATCTATGGATAAAAGGGCGAACTGGCTGAAACAGCTAGAGTGTAACAAACTCTGGAAAAGTGTCCGGGGGCGATGGTGGCACTGCTGGTCCCAGAGTAAGAGCACAAATGAGCACGTTTCTGTGTTAGTGCAGCCTGTTTGGTGAGAGGAAGTGGGTGAGACTGGCGGCTGGATGGCTTATCCAGTCGGACAATGAGGCGAGGGAGGGGAAATTTAGTAACAAGGGGCTCTTCACAAACATGCGCCTGCAGACATAGTAAACAATCTTATGGTTGCCGGGGAAGAGGGGTGGGAAGGGACAGATCTGGGGGTTTGAGATGTGCAAATGTTAGCCACTATGTATAAAAATAGCTATCAAAAAATCTCTTCTGTACAGCACAGGGAACTGTGTTCAATATCTTGTAATAACCTTTAATGAAAAAGAATATGAAAATGTGTACATGTGTGTGTACGCATGACTGGGACGTTGTCTGTACAGCAGAAACTGACACAGTGTAACTGACTGCGCTTCAATAAAAAATAAGTGCCTGTAAGATGATAAAGGAGAATGAGGGGTGGAGAAAGAAACCTTCCAGAAGCAGTTTTTCATCCACTGGAAATCAGAGGAAGGGGGAGAGAGAGAGGGAGGGAGCGAGGGGGAGAGAGAGAGACTTCTTTAGGACTAGTTGAGTATTCACGTATTTGGGGACAATGTAACATGTCTGGTGTGCAGGGGTGTTCACCCTAAATATGTGCACTGAGACATATACAGATTCTGGGAGGATGTAGAGATGAACCCAAGCAAGACAGCATAGCCTGTCGTGCATTTTGCACCAGGAACTTTTGTCATGAAACAAACAAACAAACAAACTAGATTTCTCGTCAATCAACAGCATTGAGATAGTTTGACAAAACAGAAAAGAAAGTCTTTTCCTCGTGTTATTTGAAGTGAAGAGGAAAGTCAGTCTCCCTACCGTTCTCTCCCACGTTGTCAGTTCATCGATTTTCCTTCACATCTGACGGGCTCACAGTAAGTCGTTCCTCATAGTAGCTGGAGGTTATACGCATTATAAGCTTTTAAAATATTAATTTAGTTACTAGGGCTGTATTCAAAGACTTTTTTTCCCCCTCTTTGAAGACTCTTTGGATCATGTAGTCTAATAAAATCTTTTGTGTTTTTTCCCCTCCTCTAAATCAGTGGTAAACTTGGAAAAAAAAAAAAAAAAAGAAGGATTCCTTCATTTGCTTTTGTAACTTTTTAGAACTAAATTTCTTTTGTGATTTGCTCAGGCAAACTTCTTTACTCTCACAATAAGGCTTTTCTCTAAGGAAACAAAAACAATAAAAATAACTTTTAAAATGTTACATGCAAGACATTGAAAATGAGATCTTTAAAAGGAGCAAGGATCTGGGACACACAGAACACAATTCGTCCCAGGCCATTTGCATCATAAAATGTAATTCATCAGCCATTATATCTGCTTGGTTCTCCAACTGATGGACACTGATTGGAATAACCAGGGGACATTGCTATTCATGGCGGGTAATGAGCAAATTTCTGAGGCTCTCTGCCCCTCACGGGTCAGGCAAAGGACTGGAATTCCCCAAAACTCAGACACCTAAACAACACCACCACCACCACCACCTTGCAAAAAAACCAACCCCCCCCCCCAAATACTCTCTCCTTTAGTCCCAGTGTTATTTGAATTTAGGGAGCCTTGTCATAGCTCTCTGGTCCTTTGATACAGAATGTATCTTACAAAAGAGTTCAGACACACCCTTCTACACACCGAACAAAATGGAATAGTGGAATCTGAACGAGAAAGATAATCCTAGAAGAACTGAAAGGATTGAGCTCAAAGTCTAACTGGTCCTTGAAAAACTTAAATCCTCAGAAGATTAAACAGAGTTGCTAGTTCATTCTCAACATGGTAGTTTGCCTGAATTAACTACGCTTCTCCCCTCTTCTGACCGTTGGCTGAATATCTAGACTGTCTAAAGGCTCAGACTGCAGCTCTTCAGAGAAAGACTCTAGAATTCTGGCAGAACTGAACGGGAGGTGCAGGGACTTCTGTGTCCACGCATCTAATTCTGAGGTTTGCTCAGTTTGGCTTATGTAAACGTCTAGTCTTTCCTGTAGCTGAAGGTTATTTCTGTGGATGTCCATTAAATTTTCACCTTTTCAACCTTATTTTAAAGAGTTAATTTCACAGCATGGGGCTGAAGGTTAAGAGGCAATGGTTCTCTGATACCTTGCATGTAGACTGACTTCCAGGAGCATGTATTTTTATTCCTGGTTCTGATGAACTACCATGAAAAAAGTATCAAAAAATATTTTTAATGCATTTTAGTTCTTTAGGTAGAAAAATTCTCCATCTATAGTTGCTAGGGCAAAAATCTGATGAGGATAAAGTAAAATATGGCCTTAAATGATGCCAAAATCAAAGAAAGAGTTACTTGATCTTTCGGGGGGATTTTGCAAACCTTCTAAGGTTTAACTAAGTATCTGGTTGAATGAAATTTAGTTAAAGAACAAGTCATTTCAAAAAATAGCTTGACTCATTTTGCATTTTGAATGACTAATAAAAATTCTCAAGGGCGTGACTTTGAGAAAACTCAGATGTATCCATGCCACGTTGCGCAAGTTATGTTTTCACAATCGGAGATTTTTCTTCCTCCCCAAGTTTTCTTTCAAGGATTTAAAATTTTTTTTTAAGTTGAGGTACAGTCGATTTACAGCTGTGCTAGCTTCCGGTGCACAGCACGTGGTTCGGTCACACATGCGTGTATCCTCTTCAGAACAGGCTCTCGCCCGGTACTGGGTACAGCTCCCTGTGCTGAACAGTACGACCTTGTTGTTTACCTATTTTATGTACAGTGGCTTGCATCTGCTAATCCAGAATTCTCAATCTATCCCTCCCCACCCCTTTTCCCCCTGGTAACCAGAAATTTATTTTTTGTGTCTGAGAGTCTGTCTCCATTCTGTAAATAAGTTCATTTTGTCCTTTTTTTTTTTTTTCCCATTAGATTCTACATATAAGTGAGATCATTTGGTACTTTTCTTTCTTTAAGGGTTTTTAAATCAAAGGGTTTTTCTTTCTCTGGTTTCTGTGTTAGTATCTGATCCTTAAAAATGAAAGTTAGCCCTTCTTCTGCACATTGAAAGCTTACCCCCTTACAGCATTGACTGAGAAGGCCCCCAAAGATTGTTTCTACGTAGAGATGAGTGCTGCGAATGCTCCTAGATTTGTTTTTGTCATTATGCAAAGGAGAACATAAAAGAGACAAGTGGGTCTTCAGTGCTGTGGGACATTTATTGATCTCAATAAGCCTTGTAGGGGGATGAGCTTCAAATGAGAAGTCGTCCTCGGAAGGTGCACGGGCTGTCATGACCAGATGCTCCGGAACACGTGAATTAATCTTGCATTACTGCGTGGATGATTGATGTCTGCACTCTGAAAGCACAGGGGCCCCTGTGAAATTCCTGAGGTCCAGTGCTAGGCGGACAATGATAACTCTGGTGCCACTGGTTTTGCTGTGAATTGGGTTCATGTTGCAATCTGTGTGGTGTCAGCATGAATGCTCTAACAAGACCCTGCACTGTTTCAGAGAAACCAGCAAGCCTCTTCTCCCTTTAGGCAACACAGTCTCAACCAGCTAAGAGAGAAACGCTCCAGTGGTGAACTTTATCCTTCTGTGTACACCACCTGCGTCTCCGGCGTACAAATCAGGGCACCAAACTTCCCAGCGGAGTATCTTTCATCAGTACTCATTGTCATGGAGAGGCCAGATTCATTTCTACACCCATCAAGAGTTTCTGGGCTGAAGAGAAAATCCAGATCTAGCTTGTTTAAGCAAAGAAGAGAATTTACTGGGTCAGAGAATTGGAAGTGTAGATGTAAGTCGAGCTTCAGGCAAGGCTGGAACCAGGACTCCAACTACTTCTGTAGAACAGCACCTGCCTGCCCTGCTCTGTGTTGACGTCATTCACTCACAATGTGGCCACGAAGATGACCACGGGCAGCTCTGGCTTCCGTGTTGTCAGTCTGGTTATCCTCATGGAAGGAGAATGCTCCCTCCCCAGCACTCCCAGCAAGAGGGCCACGACTGACTGGCTCAGCTCAGGCCTGTGTCACGCCTGGGAGGGGGGAAGAAAGGAGAGTACAGGGGACCATGTGCTTGGGGTGTGACCCACTTGGGTCTCATAGACAGAGTATTTCCCCAAATGGATGCCACTCTAGAAAGAAGAAAGTCCCATTACTGAGCTTCCAATTGCAGGGACCTTTGTATCATATTCAATTTATTCCTTTTCAGCTTTTAATAAAACAGTGATGAAATCTCAGTCTAGAGGAATCTGTTAGTTTGCAAAGAGGGACATTTGCGTAGGCCGTGTTTTCTGACAAAGTCTAATATAGTTCAAAAGTAACAATATTTGTTCCCTTTTAAAATACGTATCAGTTTGTTTTTAGACTTTAAAGCACTTGGAAGAAAAAAACCATAAATATCTCTCAAATTAACCTGGGGTAAAAGGGAATTAGCATAAATGTCGAATTAAGCATTTCTACTCACAAAACAGAACGAAACATTTGTTTTGGTAGGAAGTGATATTTCAAGCCCGCTATCTGGGCACGAAGGATGCTCTCTGTCACTCTGGTCATTGATGGTCTCTTAAGTAGACAAAATTAGGGGAAAATGTATATGATATATAACCTAAGATACTTCATGGCTTTGTATTAAAATCTATAATTCTAAGTTGAGTCTAATTAAAAAAAAATTGTGTTTTATGTTTTTTTTTTTTAAATGTTTTCATTAAATAGCTACTTTCTTTCTTCAACACTGAGAATCCTGGGTCTCAAGGACACAGGGGATGATCGACTCGGAACACCCCGTTAGGACTCATATAGCTTACTACATGGCACACAGACACCAGCCTCAGAATAACAGCACTAGCATCGTAGCCGTCAATTTACGTTTTCTGAAAAGAGCTATAAAAATTAGTTTTGTATATGATCTCAACATTTCTTCTCCAATTCTTAAAAAAAATTTAATATGTTTTATTTAACCCAGTGTATCCAAACTATCATCATTTTTGCTTGTGATCATTATACAATTATGAATGAAATGGTTAAAAATAATTGATAAATTTTAATAAATTAAAACATTATTTAAAAATATTTATAAATTAATTACATCTGTACCTTTTCTGACTTCCCATCTTTTATGCTTAGCTCTGCTGGTAACTGTATGTTCCTTGGGTCATTAGGTTGGCTGAAGCTGGTTCTTAGCTGATTCCTCAGGAAGAACGTTTGGGAGCAAAATTCCTTGAGTCCTCAACAATTCACCAATGGAGGGTCTGTATCCTTTACTCTTAAAAGCAGATTTACTAGATATAAAATCTCTGGTTCACAGTTTCTTTCTTTGAGTCAGTTCACGCATCTTATTCCATTTTAATTCTGGCATAAACTGTCGCTGTCAGCCATCAGATAATCTAATTTTCTTTGTCTTATACGTGCTTTGCCTAGAGTCCAAGTGACAGTTTTAAACTGAGCTGAGATTCATATAACATAAAATAAACTGCCTTAAAGTGGCATTTAGCGCACTTGCCGTGCCGTGCGTCACGATCACGTCTCTGTAGCTCCAAAGCATCTTCATCCCCCGAAGGAACGCCCCATACCCTTGCAGTCGTCAGCTCCCATTTCGTCTTCCCCGCTGCCCACGGCCACCGCCACTCCGTTTTGTCTCTATGGATTTATCTATGCTGGATATTTTATGTGAACGGAGCCATACAGTACGCGATGTGTTCTGCCTGATGGCTCTCACTGAACGTAATGTTTTTGACGTTCACGTGGTGGCCTGTGTTCATTCTTCATTCCTTTTGTGGCCAAATATATTCCATTGCACGAATATAACACAATTGGTGGATCCATTCATCGGTCAAGGGATGTTTGGGTTGTGTCCACCTTTTGCTGTTGTGAATGGTGCTGTTATGGGCATTCACGTGTGAACATCTGAGTCCCTGTTTAAGGTTCTTTCAGGCATATGACTAGGGGTAGCATTCCTGGCTTAGGTGGTAACTGTTGGTGTGTTCAGACCATTTAAGTTGAATGTATCCAATGGTATGTCTGCTTTTAGGCGTACCATTTATTTGTTTTCTCTTTATTCCTTTTGCTTTCCTTCCCATCATTCCCCCATTTCCTTTCTTCTTTTATGATGTTTGAACATTTTAAAATCCTCCCATCTAATTTATCCATTGTGGCTCACGGGAAACCAGCTACTTTTGTGGGGTCAGTCTCAAGGATCCATCACAGTCTGCCCCAAAGAAAAAGCGTCAGGGTCCAGAGCGCGCGGAGGGAGGAATTTGTTTGGTTTGGACTTCATTCACCATGTCAAGAGATCCGCTCATTCTCTTTCTAAGTGGCCCTTCAAGCCTGAACTCAAAATAGGAAAGGCCATCCTTCAGATAATGACCTGCCTGCGCAAGCGCTTAGTGACTCGAGTCTGTTGCCTTTTTACTGTGGTGCCCGTGTTTGGACTGCGGGCAGATCGATCCTGTTCAGTGCATCTGACAAACAAAGGGGGAGGGCCCAGCTCTAGACGGGGAGAGGCTTCCCGGTGATGGACGTGGCACCGCCCGCATCTTCAAGGCGGCCGGGACGTCTGCAAAGGGAGGGGAGAGAGGGGAGAGGAGCGCCAGCGTAGGGGTCCTGGGTGGGTGGCCCGGGATGAACTGTGGGGCATACTGTCCTTGCAGGTCGGAGTGCGGATGCCAGCCCTGACCCACTTCATTCTGGCGGCGGAATTACAGAGGCTTTGTGGAAAGCGGCAGGGGCAGGGTTGGTTACAGAGCTTTCAGGTGAAAAAGAACACAGCGCAGGTTCCTAAGACCAATGATGCTTCTCATTTCCACTTTCCAACGACTGAATCTGCTTCTCAAAGCCTCAGGGGAGGGCAGGTGGCTGCACGCAGTTCCCAGTCCAGGTCCCGGTTTGTGGGATCTGTTCTATCTCCGCACCAGTCGTACCAGGAGGTACAGGACCTTAGCAGGCACCTCTCTTTCTGTCCTTGTTACTTGACCCTCTTGTTCTCTGACTGGACACAGACCATGCAAACCTGCAGCCGCCAGCCGGCATCACCACCCCCTCCCCGCCTGTCTCCTCCTCCACCTGCCACGCAGCTCTTCTCTTCCCGGGAGGCACTGCCCTGCTTTCTACCCGCGTGCTCTGCGGGCTTCTCAGGCTCTGTGTGGATGTAGAGATGGGTCAGGGCTAGAGGGTGGCAGTGACAGGGCAGGAGACAGGGCGTGAGAGAGGCAGAAGCAGCCGCCGGGAGCAGCCCTGGGGGGACAGAGGAGAGCACCTGCTTCGTGTTCTCAGCAATATTCACCCCCCACCTGCCTGTGACTCAGGGCACCTGCTACCATTTTCCATGCCCTCTTGTTTTCAGGATACAAAGTTCAACCATGGGCCGAAGGTGGTGTGGGATTTCTCTTCATTCAAATCCTTCTGCTCTAGGATAACGCCAGTTCTTGCACACTTCAGGCATCCCCAGGGGAGCACTCAATGCTCCTCGTAGGTATTTTTGAGAAAAAGGAGGGAGTATTTGATGTTCAGTGATCGCAACTCTGCATCTTAGATCTACAGATGGGACGGGAACCTTCCCCCTCACCCCCCGACTTGCAAGGTTCACTTTGGAGAAGATTCTCACTGTGAGAAGCAGACATCTTATCATGGCCCTTGGGAGCCACGTAAGCCCGGGGAAGGCAGAGAGAGAGCATTGCACGGGCTACACGTTTGAAAGGATCTCTGTGGGAGGGAGGGGGTGTGACACGCTGGCAAGGAGAACTGCTTGACCGCTGGGGCGGGGGGAGCCTCTGTCAGAAGTCACAAGCTTGGGAAACTGAAAGGTGGGTGTCAGTCTCTTGATGAAGGAGGAATAAAACCCACATGTGCGCACTGTCACTTGTGTGTTAGCTGTGTATCTCTGCATCACACACAGGCCCCCGGACTGAGAGGCTCAGCACCATAATACACGCATCACCTCACACGGCGTCTGTGGCGCCGGCTGGCGAGCAGCGCGGCTGGGCCGCTCTGGCTCGAGGTCCCTCCTGAGATGGCAGCGGATGCCGGCCATCTGAAGGCTTGCCTGGGGCTGCAGGAGTCTTTTCCAAGATCACTCACTCACGTGGCTGGCGATTTGGTAGGGGTGTTGGTGGGAGGCTCCGAGGTCCCCTCCATTTGGGCCTTTCCACAAGGCTGCTTGGACGTCCTTCTGACATGGTGTGATTCCAGAGAAAAAGGCGGAAACTGCGATGCCCTTTCTTAACTACCCTCAGAAGTGACGCACCGTCACCGCCTCCACACGCTCGTGGTCACAGAAGACTAGCCCGGACCCAGTGCACGAGGAGAGGACACATGACTACCGGTGGTGAAGATTACAGGGGACCATCCTGGAGGCTGCTACCAAAATATGCCAGGTCCTCTGTATCATTTCTTTTCGTTCTCACCTACCTTGTGGTGACACACAGAAGAATAAAGCACAGAAGTTGCTAAGTGACAGAGCTAGGATTGAAACTCAGGGCCATCTCCTCCAAAGTCCCTGCTCTGCCCGCTGCACAGGGAGCGTCTGGGCAGGTGGCTGTGTGTACATCGATGGGGACTCTGGAGGAGGGACAGGAGGCGTCAGGAGTCCCAGTGCAGCTTGGCTCTCCAGGGCCAGCCAACGCCTGAACAGGGACTTGCTCCCAAGGCTAGTCGTACACATCCATTTGCCGTTTGAGCCCATGTAACGCAGAGGAAACAACGTGTGCGGCTGGCTTGGAGATAAGCTGCATGTGGATGTGTGGCAGCGCTGAGGAAGATAGCTTCCATCAAATCGCGTGTAGGACTAGAGTGGGGCTGGGGTGGGGACCCCACCTGAATCCAGGTGTGTCATCTTACCGGTAGCAATTGAAGGAGCCGGTCCAGTGCTGCCCAGGGTGTGACGCATACGAAACCTGTGTCTCAGAGCGCCCCCTGCGGTGCAAAGCTTGCATCCAGAGCAGCCTTGAAACGGCCGCACCCTCTCCCCTCCCTGTCTGGACGCCTCTGAAGTGAGGCTGGTCTGGAAAGCACTTGACCCCTCTCTTCTGACGGTTCTCATTTGGAAAGCTCGGTGAATTGTGACGCATCTGGTTAGCTGCCTGGGAAAACAGCACACACGCCTGAAGTGTCCCGTGGAGCACGCCTAGCTGCGAGCGGCTGGCCTGAACCGGCTGGGGGCCCCCTGACCTTCCTGAGGTGCCAGTGGAGCTGAGGCTCTGTTACCTGCCTTTAGCTTTAGAGAAAATATTCTTTAAGTGGAAACAGATGGAAAGGGCAAATGGCAAACCCAAAGCTCCAAAGCTCTTCCTCCCCATTAGCCAAGGCTAAAAGGCAGACCTGGAAATCCCTTTTCAAGAGCTGCCAACGACACAAGCTCATTTCTGCGTAGTGCGAGTTCTTCCAGGCACACGCTTGATTTCATTTTTTTGTCTGAATTTCTGATGTAAAGGGACCCAGTTGCAACTTTTAACTTGGCCAGCGTCTGACTAGGCAGGCAGCTGGATTCTGAAGCCCCCATCAGTGGAATGTGTCCTTTTCATCTTTGCTCTCTCAATCTACTTTTTATTTGCCTGCATAAAGGGGGAGAGGGTCCCTTTAATGCCGTGCGGATGAAAGCCACAAGAAAGCGGGAAAGCAGAGAGCGTGTCCTGGGCCCTGAGGGGTAGACGGAGCCAGGCGTTCAAGGCGGTGCTTTTCAGCAGAGAAAGGCGCGTTGCCAGTTTGGACAATCACAGACAAGACAACTGTGGTTTCACTTGCGTTTGTGGAGGACGATCCCATTGTGCAGAGAGAGATTTCGGCACTGACAGATTAAGACTGATGTGCGTCTGTGACCCACAGGCAGACAGATGATTATGACATCCATGGGAAAACAAATCGCTTGAATGTGGTTTTAAAGCCGTTCACCGCTGGCCGGGACCGTCCCCAGAACCGCCACGCATGGCGTGAAGCAGAGCGCTGGCCTGTTTTCCCGCTTTCTCCAAATTTTTTTATCGGAAGCTGAGAACGCGGGGCCCCGGGCGCGCTGCGTCGCCGACCCCGTGTGATTCCTCTCCCGCCACCTGCCGTGGGGTTGATTTCAGGGTGGCCCCTTGTCTGGCTGTGTCCCATCACCCCAGTCACTGCTTTTAAGGCCAGCCGAAGGCGTGATTCATCCCCCTTCTTGCTCAGTTGAGGAATGTGGTTTGTTTTTTTTCCACGTTACATCAGCGATACGCACGGTGAGAATTTTATTCAGGTGGACAGAGCGCCCCGTCTGCCTCCTTAAGTTCCTAAGTTGAGCTGAATGGAGTGAGATCGTTTTCCCTGGGGAGAAACCGGGACGCCTTCACATTTTGTCCTGAGCTTTCAACATCGACCCATTTCATAGACGGGCAAACAGAGACTTGTGAGACCTGCGACGTGAGGTCTGTGTCCACAACCCAGAGGGAAGTTCCTAGTAGTAAACATCCAGGAAAATTTCCTGACATCCTGTGAATGAGCTGGAAGCCTGAGGCTAAATGGAAAGCCAAGCCCTTAGAACTTCTGCCTTTCATTCACATAAAGCAGAAGCGGCTTTGACGTCTGTGTGGCCCTGGGGAGACCTCGCGCTCCTGAGCAGAGCTTTAAAGTACTGTTGGATGTGCTCCATTGAGTCTTAAGATTTGGGCAACGTTTTCCCCCAACTCAACACCCTGAGAACCACGCTCACAAACTCCAGGCTGCTCTGCGTCTTGCCTCGCCTTCCCGTTAGCCTTATTCACAAGCTCAAGGAAACACGCCACACCGAAGGATGTAGACTGCAAACAGAAGTCTGGGGGTGGGGGGCGCCCTGGAGAGGCCCGAGCCTTCCCACATTCCCGTATTTCCAGATTTGGGGTCCTGTGCTCAGAGCTCGAACTCTCTCAAATGTGCTGCTCCCATCGGCACGCCCTTTTGAGCAGCGAGATTTGTTGCTGGATAATTCTAAACGCCCATCGCCTGCTAACAAAGCCACCCTACTTAGACATGGACAGATGAGGTTGAAAATGGGTGGTTCGGGCGGATTTCATGAGGCCTAATAAATCTTCAGTAAATTGCAGCTCGTCCCCCGCGTCTCCCCTCGTGTGCGCTTTGTCTTGCTAATACACATTACGCCCTGGCTGGCTTCACACTTTCAGGCGTCTCGGAGGTGAGGCGCGTACAAAGCTGCAGATGTGGAAATGGAGGAGGCCTTTGCCCCGAGTGGTGCCCGTTGACATGAGCCCGGCCCACAGAAGAATTTCACTGCACTTCTCCCGTCTCAAAACAGCTCTCAACTTGCAACCTGGGAGCTTAAAGCAGCAAGAAGAGAGATGTGGGGAGAAAAACAGAGGAGGCCACTGTATCTCTGGGTAAAAGCTGTGCGTTTTCAGTTCGTTGGTGTAAAATATCCCCAGGGAGAGAAAGGGGTGTGTCCTTTTCCATCACAAGAGAATGCGGTTATAGGATTTAAAAATAATAGTACGCGTGGTAAGCGAGAAGCGAGGTACCTCCTCTGCCTACATTTTGGTGACTCACGTTCAGTTTCTTGTCTATGCTCTAAGAAATTTCTAAGCATGTGAAAGAAAAAGAAAAAAAATGCAGGATAAAGAATGGATTTCTTTAACGTCCTCTCGTAACTAACTCCAAATGTGACTCACCTCCAAACACTTTTCTAACTTGATCAGAAGATGAATCACGACCACGTGGAAACACGGGAAAGATAAAACACAGCGGCTGTTAGGACAAAAACCCATCGATGGAGCGCTGCCCGCTCAGTGGGACAAATATAATATTAACCAATGAGCCATCACACGTCTCCTATCAGATTGGCACAAACTTAGAAGCTGACTAATTCCCAGTATTATCAAAGATGCAAGGAAACGGATATGTTCTTTCCATCCCGGTGGGACTAAATGCTTTTGGACAGCAGCATGGCTGCTCCCCCAGTGAAAGGCCTTTGACTCAGCGACTCCCTCGTTGGGGTTTATCTCGTTGATGGAATGTGCACAGTCCTACCGAGAGCCAGAATGTCTGTCGCAGACATTAGTAATTGGAAAAAAAGGGGGGACATCAGGATTTGCATAAATAAGCGACAGTTTAAATAAAATAGAGCATTTCTGTGAGACAGAGCCTTGTGCCTGTGTTAAGAATACGAACAGTCCCCAGCTTGCAAGGGTTCAACTTAAGATTTTTTACTTTCAGATGGTGCAAAAGTGATACTCATTCAGCAGGAACTGTGCTTTGAATTTTGAATTTTGGGCTAGCGACACACAGTACAATCCTCTCTCGTGACGCGGGGCCGGCGGCCCCGGCTCCCAGCCAGCCCTGCAGCCACCAGGGTGGACCATCCTCACACTCACGGCCTCGCTGGGCCCAGACGGGGGTTCTGTTTTTCACTTTCGGTGTAGCAGTCAACCCAGTCCATGAGATATTCAACACTTTATTACCAAATAGGCTTGGCGTTCGATGATTGTGCCCAACTGTAGGCTTCTGTACGTGTCCTGAGCACATGTAAGGCAGGCGAGGCTAAGCTGTGATGTGCGGAAGGTTAGGGGAATTCAGTGCGCTTTTGACTTAGGATACTTTCAAGTCAGGATGCGTTGATTGGGACATAACCTGGCTGGAAGTAGAGGAAGGTCTGTGAAGTACAACCGGGGGAAATTTGTAAAGGTGCCCAGGATAATAAATGCTAAGGACTTCTACTCCCCATCTCTACCTCGACATGCTCAGAACTGAACCCTGAACCTCATCCTCCCCCAAACCTCTTCTAAATCTGCTGTTGCCTTGACTTCTCCATCTCAGTAGATAACACCTCATCCTTCCACCTGCTCAAATCTGGATTCATGGAGGCATCGTCTACCATCGTTTGTCCAAAGCTTGGAAATACATGTACACACACACACACACACACACACACACACACACAGAGTTCTCTCCAACTGCAACTCATCTCCCGTCTGGACCAGAGTCAGGGCTTCCTCACCAGTTGCCCTACGTCCTCTCCTGGCCTCTCCACTCTGTTTTCTAACAACCAAATGTCTTAAAATCACGCAAATCAATTATGGCTCTCTCCTGCTTAAACCTGCCCCACAGCTCCACCAGGATTTAATGATCAAGTCCAAAATGGTTTCCATGAGCAGCTTACACCCTCCACGATTTGGCTTCTGCTTTCCCCTCAAGGTGCATCTCCCCAGACCTGCCCCATGATAACCTCGAGCCCCCCGGCCTTCTGTGTTCCTCACACGCGCCCTTCCTACCCTAGGGCCATCTCCAGATGCTCCTCCTGCCCCGTTTCTTGTCCTTCTAGCATCCCTCTTCCCACCCTACTTCTTAACCTCTGGGACTCAGATTAAAACTCTCATTGAATTTCGTGGCACCCTGCAATATCCTTTATAACAGGTATCACAATTTTAAAATGATTTATTCATTCACATAAATTTGTTTAATACTTGTCTTTCCCCAGAGAATAAATGCTTTCGAGGAGCAAGGATTGCATCCCTTGATAACTTCTGTAACTGGAACTCATCGCAGTGCTTAAACAGAGTTGAAACTCAATAAATATTTGTTGAATGAATAAATCAGACAAAGATTTGATGGCACCCGGAAAAGAAACGTCAAAGATGTGAGCAAGGTCTAAACCAGTGGTCCTCAAGTTGGGGTCTCCAGGTCAGTTTATAACGATGTTGCTGGTGCTTGTAAGGAAATAGTTTCATCTGTAAAATGGGAATAATTCCCGCCAAACAGGGTTATTGAGAGAACTAAACTGCAGCATATGTGAAAAAGCACAGTGCCCTGTAAACAACTGGTACTCAATAAATGTTCGTGTTCTTTCTCAGTCTCTGTTGCTCTCCAGAAACTATTGCGCCACTATTAAGGCAGCACCGAAAACAGACTGCTCAGGAAAGTGTTATCCACACTGAGGCTTGGAGGCGGGGGCGGAACTAAAGGCCTTCTCTTGACCAAAGCGGAAGACACAGGGTCTTTTCGAACTATTCCAACCCACGTCTCTGTTTGGAACAAACAAACAAACTTCCTTTGTTCTCTCTTTTCAACTGGATCGTAGCTTAAAGGTAATCTAGGAATCTAAGCAACATTTAAACCCTGGTAAGTAGATAATGGTTTCCAGCAACTGTCAGGATTGCTGGAAAAGGAGAAGATCAAAACCGAGGAGGATTTTCCGCACGAAAGCCCCTGTGCGCGGTCTCGTCTCACATCACATCCTGTCGGGTGGTCACGAGAGGTAGGCTGGCAGCCGACAGACAGCTGCTTCTAAAAGACAAGCTGAAGATGGTGTGAGTGAGGGTGGAGATCTCCCCTCCCCCCCAGCAGGCTTGTCAGACCCCAGCTTCCAAATTTACGAGGGGAAACCACTGAGGCCTAATGGCTTCAGGAAATGGGGGCTGGAAATGTGAGCTCCTCGGTACCGGCCTCGCCATCAGCTAACTACGAATTTCAGATTCAGCGAAGGGAGGTAAATCCGGGTGCCAGTGACAGGAGTTGCCTTTGGGGTCTTTTATCTTTGTTGCTGAGGCCGGTGGCTAATAAGGGGTTCAGACCCCTTAACCCGACTCCATCATTTTCACGGCAGAGGGCAGACGGTACCCTGGGGCTCTGAAGCCCAGCCGCTGGGGGTCGTTTGCCCTTTCCCAGTCCCGCTGCCCGAGTTTGCTCCGTCACCATCCCTCCACAGAGAGCGCGGCTCATCACGCCTTGGTGCTCAGCGTCCCCCTTTCCCGAGGGAAGGAAATCCCTGTCCACTCATCCCCGTTCATGTCATTCAGTGTCACCTGAAGGACACAGCCAGCATCGGGCGTCGCCCTGTCTGCGACAGATCTCAGCGACGACGTTTGTCCACGGTGTCCTTTACCCTTGTGTTAGGTTACAAAACTTTGAGTTTTCTAAACTGGACCACCTCCTTGGTGGTGGGGTGTTACCCCCGAATCGTGTCTTAGGAACCTCTCTCCCGCTGCACGTGGTGTGGGGCTCTTCAGAGTCTTCTGCGGCCCAGGGTATTTGGGAGAAGCATCCTGTGGTCTTTGGTCCACACTGCTCACCCCGATGTGTTCATTGCCTAAGTTTCTGTGTTTTCTTGAAGGTAAGAGGAACTGGTCTCCACTCTGGGCTCAAGGGCTGGGCACGCCTGGCAGCCCCTGGGCCGCCTGCCCAGCCTGCCGGCACCTCATCCGGGAAGGGGCCCCTCGTCGGGGTCCGTGCAGGGGAGGAGAGGCTGTGTGTTGGTTCCCTGCTGATGCTTCTGCTGACCACGCCCTCACACTCTTCTGGGGTTTTTAATTGGGCGACTTTTAAAAGCTTGATCTGCATGAGTTCTGAATGTCACAAGAGCCAGCCCTTCATCACAGGCTGCACCTTTCCTGGCCTTTATATTGCATGCCCTGGCTTTGCGTATGACATCTCAAAATGTTTTTACTGTGCACCATACAAGAGTTTAAAATTCTGTGTTTAAATGTGTCGATTTTGGCTTGGAACATTTCTATGCAGCTTTAAACAGCCCTTCCACACCAAGATCATAGAAAACAGTTCGCCTGGGTTGTTGTCTAAAATACTTATTTTTTTTTTCAGTATTTAGATTTTTAATCAATTTGGTGTAATAAGTGAAGCGATACTCTGTTCTTTTCCTTCAATATCAGTTCACTTGAACCAGTATCACCTCTGAAACATTTCAAAAGTGTCACCTTTATCATAGTCGAAGTTTATATTTATATACATATAGTTAGTGTAAAATGAAGTGGGGTTTTTAGCATACTCACAGTTGTGCAGTCATCACCCCCAATTCCAGAACCCCAACATATATTGAGATAAATCCTGAATTTGCTTCCAGTGAAAAGGGCTTTGTGTCTACTGGTGTGTTAGCAACCAGAATCTTTCAATGAAGGGCACTTTATAATGCATTGTAATGATAAATCAATACATTTACTCTTATGCTTTACCCTTTCTGGGAGACAGGGAAGAGTGAATTGCCAAGCTTCAGTCACCCCTGGGATACAAGGACCCCAAGAATTTTCACTTTGGTGAAAACAGATTTTGAAGGTGCCTGACTCACTGCGTGGAGGCCATACCTATTAATTCTTACTGATTCAAGTTCTATTAATTCAAAGTCCATAGCAGTTTGCACATTTCTGCTTGTTTGCCCAGGAGAGCAGCCCCCCCCCCGTATATAATTGGCTCACTGGGCTTTTGTTTTCCTGTCCCCTTGTGGAATCACGTGCATTTGCTCTGTGAATCACAGCCCAGCCCTCCGCGCAGGTCTTCTCTCCTGCGGTTAGCATTCGGGCTTATGCAGACGTCCCCGCTTACTGGGACGGGTGCCGGTGACCCGGCGTCGCCCAGGCTCTGAACGTGGCTCCAGGAGGTACGTCATAGAAAAGGACTTCTTGCACCGAGAAAGCGAACAGGTCTGAGCGTCAGACCTCTGGCTGCCCCAGCCCTCACCCCTAACTTAAGGAGGCTTGTTCTGAATGGAAGCGATGTCCCATCAACTGAGGATGAAACGAGCTCCCTCCTTCCTTGCCCTCGTCCCGTACCATGCGTGGACCACAGGCACCACTGCAGCCAACGCGGGGATCATGACACCTGCGTCACTGCAGCAGCTGGCCCCCGGGGCGCGTCCGCATCTGCCTGCCTGTCGGTGTGGCCTCATCCCCCGTGCAGGCTGGAACTGCCGACTGTAAGTGTCACGTTCCCGGAGAACAAGCCAAGCTCTGTCGCCCTTGTTTGCCAGTGCCCGCGACAGCCCCGCACAGGTGGGTGCTGGCTGCCCGACGATGGAACAGTAACGAGCACCTAATTACGGGTGGTTGTGTAATACAGGGCCCTCGCCTCTGCCCGCTCATGGCCGCAGCGGTGCCCGGAGCTTCTGCTTGTGGCAACAGGCTACTTTCTTCTTGAATCATCTGAGAGGCGAAGGCAGGGAGCCAGCGCCCCAGCGTGGATGCAGTTACCCCCAGCAAGTCGGTGCCTGGTCCCTGTTTCTCCAGGGCAGGAGGGGAGCTCATCGTTCTCCTAATTACGCAGGGAGACTAGGTTGTGCGCCCCGGCTCCCACCTGGAGAGGACCTTAAACACTCGGTCTCTGCAGCCACACCCTCCTGAACTTCTGGGGGTGAGCCGTCTGCGGGCCGTGCCGTAGCCGCACGTCCAGGGAGAGGTAAGCTGCAGCCCGGTGTTCCCCGAATCCGCCGTTCATATGGATCGCCTTGGACATTTGTTAAACAGAGACATTTTCAAACCCCCATCCAAACCTCCTGAATACAAATCTGCGCGCTGATCCCAGATCTCCCACTAACTGTCATTAGATCACTGCCATCAAAGTCGCCGTTCTTGTCTGTGAGCCGTCTGGGCTTTAAGATGAGGTGGAAAACGCCAAGATCCGGGACACGTGGTTACAGCTACGCTGTCCCACTGGACAGGGAGTGTCACCTGACTGCCCTCCTGAACCAGTCGCCCATTTTCTTTTTAAAATTAAAAATAATAATGAGAAAAGAAAACTGGAAGGAATTCACTCTCCATCGCCTGACTGGCCTCGCTGCCACACGCAACGAGAGGGCCGGGATGGCGTCTGCAGCCCGCACGACGGGGGGCCGGCCAACCAGAGGGATCGGCTGTCCACTTTCCTTTCCTTTCCTTTTTTCAGGCTTTTTGTGTTTTCTTCTTTAAATTTTTTTTTTTTTTTAATCTCCTATCCTGTTTAGTCTGCCATGGAACTCAGTTTCACTGGTGTTCATTTTAGGGCTAAAAGGATAGGTACTTACAAAGGCATGTTCCAACCAAGAGCCTGATTTCCTAGGGGAGAATGACTTCTTTATTTATTTTAAAAATTTTCGTGTCTCTCTGACTCCTTTCTCTCTCTACGGGAGAGGCCACTCTTCTGGCGACCATGTGATGCGCGGGGCAACAGCGTTTAAGACTTGGGACGTTCTAGAATTGATCGTGAGATTTAGATCTTTTCTTCCCTCCCCTCTCCTCCCACTCCTCTCCTCTCCCTCCTCTTCCCCCCCCCGCCCCCCCAACAGATCACTTGTCACAGGCAACATCCACTCCTCACCATTGGGCACCAAGTAGCAGAATGTTGAAATCATCATCAAACTCATGGCTGGAAGGCAACACTGGGTGCACTGTTGGATATTTCCAAATGATAATATTTCAAGTTAGGGAGGAAAGAACTCAGTGGAAATGGCAAGGAATCACTATCTCGAAGCATTTTAGAGAGGTGATCCCTCTTCTACGGCACAATGATTTTTTAAAACAATATTTTTTTTCGAGACTCCCCCCTCAGTCCGACTTCCTGAGTGCCGGCTGACCCTGACTCTGCTGGAGGGTCAGGCTGCTTGTGGCGGGCCGGGGGCCTTTGCTCAGATTGCAGATGTCTGCGTGCTTAGTTGCTTTGCTTAAAAATCATGCATCTTAGATCAGTGTTTATGTGGAAATTCTTGTACATGTTCCAAGAGGGTCAGGTTCCCCTCCACATTCTGGTGTAAACTTAGTTTTTCATCAGAAGTTGTTCAATAGGTTCTTAAGAGGACTGTTACCTCCTGTCCAGTCGTGTAATTTCTGGCTGAAGTCCACTGTGAAGGAGGCTGTTTCAGTTATGAATTGTTTTAGCCACAAAAATTGTCAAGAAAACTTCTGATTGGGGGAATGACAGGATCTCCTACATTGATACCCAATGAGGCTCTAAGACAGACAGAATAGAAAGTCTGCCCTTCCTCCAGTTTCACATCCTGAGTGAGCCAGTAATATATGATTGAGGCTGAGAGATGTTTTTAGAAGTTGAGAGCAAATTTCTGAGAGGAGCTTCACATGAACGAGTTTGGTCTGAACTTTTATGCTATCCCAGAAGCCTTCGAAATACAGACTCAGGGTAAGTCAGAAGGAGGCAGCACTCAGATCAATTCGAGATGGAAACCTCAAGACTAGATGAAGTGCTGATCAACGCAAAAAACAGAAATCCGAGTGGAGTGCTTCATTTTCAGTCTGGCTTGACTTCCTGTGTGGGCGGTACAACTACTTGGAGAAATTAGAAACACTTGGTAGTGTGTGCACCCCAGGGTGGTGAAGGGGAGATGTTGGACCAGAACCCTGACCGTGGAAACCGGCCCGATGAAGGCAAGCATGGGGTGGGAGGCCTCAGGCTTTGGAGCGGAGATGCCTCTTCAAGTTTTATGTGCACCCAGATGCCTGGGGAGTCTTGTCAGGAGGCAGACTGTGGTTCAGCGGGTCGGTGGTGGGGCCTGGGAGTCTGCATTCTGATTGGCCCTCGGGATGCTGATGCTGCCAGCTCTGGGCCCACCTTGGGTAGCAGGGAGCCGTCACGTGGCCCCACACTTAGAAGGACCCCACATTTGTTTTAATGCCCTTCTGCTGCCACCTTGACATTCTTAATTCATTTTTTTTTAAACAGGGGGCCCCATAAATTATGTATCTGGTTCTGATTTAGCATCAGAGCTGGGTTCAAATCATAACTCTGCCCCTTTCTCCATGCCCTGAGATGGAGAAAGGTCCTTGGCTTCCGTGTGCGTTTCCTCTGATAAGCAGGACTAACGGCAGTGACCGGGGTGGGGGTGGGGTGAGATGACACGTGTGAGGCTACATGTAAGGACACGGGCTGTGATGTCACCCGTGTGGGTCCGGCTGCCCTTACCAGCAACTATTGAGTGCCAATTTGTGCCAATACTACACTATAAGTATTACTTTTTTTTAAAGGCTATTTAATTCTTAGTAATCATTTCCTCTTTAATCTCACTTAATTGGTATTAAAGCCTTGTGGTTACTTTTGTTTCAATGCTGATCTTAAAGGAAACTTACAGGAAACGGAAGGACTTTTCAAAGGGAAATTATGTAACCCCGAGGCCAGAGGTTTCCTTGTAACATTGTCAACCGCAATTCTTTCTAGATGGCTGTCTCAAATCCTTACCAGGCTGGCTGGTCCCATCATCAGATGTTGTACGTTTCCCCTGAAATCCAGTGCCTGGGGACTGATGCTCCCAGCCAGGTAACATAGAAGGTACCAAGTTTAGGAAAGAGGGTTTAGGTCAGAAGTTCCAAGGTAAAAAAATCAAGGTGTGTGCGATCATTAGTAATAATTTCTTCTGTATGGAACAAGAGGGAATACCAACTAAAAGCACAGAAGAGTTCAGCTATGAGGGGACAGAAGTCTGATCAACAGTATCCCAAAGCCAGCGGTAGGTTAACCCAGAGCCCTGATGGAACTTCACCTGCTCCTTTTTTGGGTCGGGCTTTTGGTGCAATGTCCCTGTAGAAGAGCACCAGGTCCCATCTCTCTTCGGCTTCCCCCTTCCAGCGGGTAGACAACAGCCTTCGGTGATGCCGGTGATGCTGTTTTCTCAGCTGCTTCCCCAAAAAAGCAAACAGGCAGGGCCAGTGCAATCACTGACATGGTGGCACCATTACTCTCCATCCTGGCTGTACGTGGTGTCCCAGCATCTCTGAAAAATGCCACTGCTTGGGTGTCCCCGGCAAAGACTTTGATTCAATTGATTGGGGAAAGTCCAGGCATTAGCACTTTCTAGAAACCCGCGAGGTGAGTCTTATGTGTTTTTAACGGTCAAGACTAGTTTCATCTGAGTCAGTTAGCAAGGATCAGCACTTGGCGGCTAAGAGCCCAAATCTCTGGGCTGCCCCTTGCTGGCTGTGTGACCTCGGCAATTGACTTAACCTCTCTGTGCCACCGCTTCTTCCTCTTGTAAAATGGGGGAAAGAATAACGTGGCCTTCACAGAGCTACTGGGAGGATTCAGTGAGGTTTCCTCTGCAGAGGACTTTGGACAATGTCTGGCGCTTGGTCAAGCACCATGCAAACTTTTGATAATTGAATATACTCTCTGTAATGGAAAGAATCTGAAAAACACGTGTATATATATATATATATACCTGAATTGCTTTGTTGTACACATGAAACTAACATTGTAAACTGACTACACTTCAGTAGAAAATAAGAATTTAAAAAAATATGTGCTCTATATACAGTACAGCAATGTGATTTATAAGAAAGTTATACCACCATCTTAAGGTGTTTTTGCTAATTACTTAGACTAAATGATTTTAAAATTTTGTGAGGTGTCAGGTTTAACTTATTTTCTGATTCTAATTTTGAAGACTTTCTTGGGTTGAGTCTCCCCCCTTAACTTTGTCTCCCGTACGCCTGTGTCAGTACAATTAAAAAAAAAAAAAAAAAAGGATGTCAGATTTTCTTCAAATCTCCTAGCACAGACTTTATTGCTAACAGGTCTGTCCAATGACAGCTAATTAGTGGATGTATATTTTTCTTTTGAACAAGGGTGTTTAGAAAAACTTCTCATCATTAGCAAGGCTTAAGTTCCAAAGATGGTGATCCTTGCAGACAACGCCTGCTGGTGGAAGCGGTAGGATGACGTTGGCAAGTTGGGAATCAGGTTCCTGCAACAAGACTCTGCTCTGGGGAGAGCCTGCAGAACAGAGGGGTCATGTTAGTTACTCCAGAGCAGCAGTTCTCAAAGTGTGGTCCCTGGACCATCAGCATCCACATCCCGGGGGGAACTTGTCAGCGATGCATACTGGGGGCCCCACCCCAGACCTGCTGAAGCAGACTCTTCGGGGGGTGTGGCACCCAGCTCTCTGTGTCTGATGCAGATGCTGCTGAAATTGGAGGGCCACACTTCACTGCATTGTCACCAGATCTAAAATGATGCAGTTTGATTTTCCCAGGAAATTAAAATGGGAGACTTCCTACAGCAATTCCCACCAAATTCTTATCTTTAACCTTTAAGAATGTATTTAAAAAAAAAAACTGTCATAAACCAGGACTACAGAAACTTTAATTAAAGTATTAGTCAATGATTCATGTGCTGGACATGTTTTAAAAATATCGAGTTCAGTTAATTTATTGTCAGTGTCTCCGTCCGTCCAGAGGGCTAAATTGTATATTATATCACTATAAGCATTTCCTTTCTTTTATGAACTTCTGTATTTTATTTACTTATTTCCCACCTTGTAGCTGTTTTCAGTATTTTCGAGTGATTTTTTTCTTAGCAACATAATGTTATTTTTTAAAAATTTGCTTCAATTATGCTTGGAGTAAGAAATCTGCAACAGTCTATCACACATAACTTTTTATCTGTCGGATAAAAGTCCTTAATAGCCCAAACAAACAAACAAAAAACTGGGAGATGCATTTGCTTAGTATAAGCTGTGTACTGACATTTACTTTGATCATTTTTCCCTGAAAATTAACTATTTTTTGGTAAAATAAAATCAAAGTCATAAAAATGGTGAGCTTTACACAATGTGTCTTCAAAGGCGCTATGATTTCCCCTTTTTAAAGCATGAAAACATGTAAGTTAAATCTTTTTTATAAAAGAAAAATATCAAGAAGAAATAACTATTAAATTTTATTCTTATACTTACAATTCCAGTACTCGCTGCAGTGTTTTGGTATTATGATTTCCTTAAAGAAAATGACAAGAAATACTTATTGTCCTAACATCTTAATGAATTCTGAGATTTAAATACAATTGACCTTTCTTTTTTTAAAAAAAAATCATTAATATGAGATTTTCTACAAAGAATTGCACACATAAAAGTGTTAATTTCATTGTTTCCAAAGGATTCTGTGAATTCTGACAGAACTACAGGGTCCCTTGTTCCGTAGTCCTCTGTGATGGAATTTTATATTTATGCAATGTTTAATGGTTTTTGAAGCCCTTTCGTGTAGATACACTGAACAATCTCCAGGGCTAAGGTCGGGTGGGTGTTCCTGTTCCTTTTTCCCGTATGAGGAGACCGAGAAAAAATAGCTAGGTCCCTTCTTCGGAGCTGGGACTGCAAATGGGGGCTTGGGACCCTGAGAGAGGGGCTTCCACTTTCCACGGATCTTATTACACAGCGATATTCCATCCAAATCAAAACAGTTCCCTAATGCTTCAGGAAACGTAACTTCACAGTGATGCCACCGAAAAAGCTTATCCATCAGTGAAGAGCCAAGTGGGAAGGAGAAGCTTCTGAGCCAGCTGCCTGCGAACTGCCACCACCACACAGCCACTTCCGGGTAACCTTCCCTATCCGTGCGCAGACAGCGATCAGGCGGTCTTTGACTCACTGATTAAAAAACACTGAAAACTACTGAACCTCCGGAAATGGTGAAAGGCCACGGAGATGGTTTTAAAATGTTGAGAACATTCCCTAATTCTTCTTGGGATTCTTGGGAGAGGAGAGAATCTCAGCCAGACGGAGTTACTGGGGATCAGGATGGAGACTGGAGCGTGGGGTGGGAAGTCCTGAGGGCACCAAGTTCTCTGTCACGGAGTCTGTAGAGATAACGATAGCAAAGTGAATGAGTCAAATGGAGGTGAAGAACAGAAGTCTGCGGTGGGAAATGTTTGCATTAGGCACTTTTCCAAATGTCGGAGTGCTATCTTTCAGGGATAAACGGTGAAGCGTCATGATGCAGAGCCCAAGTTTTAGAGTCAGATGGCTGGGTACAAAGTCTGACTCTAGCACCTGCTTGCTGTGTGTCTTGGCCAAGTCACTCTCTCTGGATCTCCATCTTTGCAGTGAGGGTAAGAACCAGGGTGATGCGGAGCCAGCCTGTACCTGCCTGCGGGAAGCTTTCATACACACCTTTTCCCAGCTCAGCACTCAGTGATGGAACACCGATAGCTTGGAAGTGGTCCAGCGCTGGTGGGAGTATTTACACCATGGAAACTGGCAGAAGCTACAGAGCAGAGCTTTTTTTTTCTGTTTACATATTTATATGCAAATAGACATGGAGAGCTGGTTGTTAAACATTTACCAGCACTGAGGACATCCTTCCATGGTGTTGACAGCGTTCACTGAAATAAGTTATATCACTGATTGGCATGGTGGCTGGGACGTGGGAGGAGCTGAATTCATGGGACCTGCTGATTTTAATCGTGGCAGAAATAGAAGTTATAGAAGTAACTCTTCTTTTGTCTTTGGGCAGCCTTAGGCTCCAACCCCAGCCCCACTTCTGTGTCACTTTGGGTCAGTCAACTTTATCTCCCTGAATCTGGCTGTATTGATTTATCTGGACTGCACTTCATTCCAGAAGAATGTGAAACACCAACTTCCTGTCCTCCTTTGCTCCCTCCGGAATCCCTTTTCAATTTCCCTGGATGTCCAAAAATGTCTACCTATAATACTTTTAACAAGGGCATCCATGAGAATACAATCAACGTCTTCAGAAACCGATCAGTCACTGTACATAGCTGTTTGGACCTGACGCCACAGCTTCCGGATGGGGGGTTTCGAACCAATGCCTCACATGAAAGCAAAGCTCATCAGACGGCTGGGAGCACCCCCATGGGAGGCTATTTGTTGGACTTTGTTCTCATTTAGATTTAAACAATTTCTGTTTCAAAGTGGCTGGGGCAGACTAGACATAGAACAGATGAGAGACTCTCTCTTTCCCTCCAAATTCCACAAAGGGATTTCATAGACTGCCCAGAAGAATCCCGAGGAGCCAAATTATGGATGGCGGAGCCCCGATTATGTCCCTCCTCCCCCCAAATTTCCAGAAGTCGGAGAGGACTTCACGGCGTGTCAGGACTGGAAGGGACCTTTAAGGTGATCTCATATAATCCTCTCCACTCACAGACTGGAAAGAAATGCCTGAGACATTAAATCACCTGCCTGAGGGGGCACAGCTGGCTAGAGCCTCCAGCAGAAGGGAGACTGGGTTTCGCCACCGGTGTGGAGGGTGCTAATCCATTTTTCAAACTCAAGAGTATTGACATCAAAGCAAATTCTAGCCGACCTCAGGGGTTATCTTCTGTAAACATCTACTAATTGGTTTTGCCAACCTGAGACCTTTATGTCTTTCCATCTGATTTCCCTTGTTCAGTGCATTTCTTCCTCTATAAAAATATCCATCTTCCCTCCCTGTCACACAGAAACACTCATAGCACCTCCTTTCAGCTCCCCCCTCCACTGAGGACATAAAGCTGTCACTTGCACCGGTGACAAGAGCCAGGCGGACCGCTCTTACTTTTCATCTTCATGTGGGGAGACGTGTGCGTGTCCCCCAGGCTGGCTTTCCCTGGGGGCGATGGACCAGATGGGGGACGGCATGCTGACCCCGCTAGTCTCCCTGGGGCGGGGCTTCCCAGCAGGATGGACCCCAGCCTCACCTCTACCACCTGTTCTTATGCCTGCCTTTGTGGTCCAGAAAGCAATGGGTGTCGCGTCCTCAGAACCTTCCAGCAATTTCTGAAATAAGATGAGCTCGTGGTTTCCCATTCGGGGGTAACTTAACATCATTATAAAACTTCTCACCTCCCAAGCATCCCACACTGGGCTGAAATGGCCTCCTTACCAGTGTGAGTTGATTTTCCTTCCTTTGGGTGAGTAAATGTTAATGAAATAAAAACAATGAAAGCAGTGTGGTGTGGATTCGTGTGCAGGAGTGGTGCTGCACCAGAAGACTGGATATTGGTGTGATTTTTTTCCCCTAGGGCGGAGAAGGGCTGACATAAACAACCACACTGCCTCACTGTCCCTCTGAGTACGTCACTGCTATTACAAATATATGTGAAACCGGTCCTTCTCTAACTTGAGTTGGCATCAGACTCGGCCGGAGGGCTGGGCTCCACCACGGAATGTCTGATTGGTAAGTCTGAGTTGGGTCCCAGGAATCTAAATTTCCTATAAGTTCCCAGGGACCACACTTTGAGAACCACTGTTTTAAAGCTTAGGGACTAGATTTTCCTCTTGATGCTGATCAGCCTTTCCAGAATGATCTCTTCAATCTAGAATGCGGAATCTCTACACTTGGCCTCTTTTCGCAATGAGCTACATGCTTGAGCTAACTAGCCCAGACACTGGACACGCGGCACAGCCGGACCTAACTTCTGATCCGGTGGTGTGCTACAGATCTAGACAAGAGCTGGGGGCTCCGAGCAAATTTGAGAGAGTAGCCCACAGCCCGGCTCTGGCAAGAACACAAGCAGTGTGGTCTGTGAGGGTTGGATTCACGGGTCATCTGTGAAGATTCCATGGCAAGAACCATGCTTTATTCCAGGTCATTTAGTTTCTCCTTAAAAGAGTGTCCCCAAGGTGGAGTGAGCTGGTTCTGAACTTTCCAGAGAATCTACACCATCTTATATTCAGCAGAGAAGAGTAGAAATCAGTGCTACTTAAATTGTGGGTAACATAGTTTTGTGAAAACCTTGCAGTTTTCCGAGTTAAGAAAAACTAGAGTTTATGTATTAGTCCCACTGCTTACCAGCCAGGTGGCTGCCAGGAGCCACGTTACCTCTTCAGGACTCACTGTGTAGAAAGGAGTCTTCCTAGTCAGTCAACAGCACTGACGGGAGGGCTGGCAGTTACGTCTGTGTGACGTTCACACGGAGAGAGCAGGTCCGTGTGGACGTCTGGAGGCCTCTTACCCAAGCTAAGTTTTTGAGCAGGAAAGCAAATAATGGTAAGTGTGCATCCCAGCTCTGCTTTGGATCTTTTGGGCACTGCTCAGCATGATGACCTGAGCCCAGGGGTCCACCCGCACAACATGCATCTTGCACAAGTGTATGTATCATCTTGAAAGTGTATGTATCACATATCCTGAAACATCTTTGTTGTCCAACCACCAGCACACACGCCCCTAGGAAAGGGAGATCAACACACACAAACCCATACACCGAAACAAACAAACAAGAAACCAAACTGCCACCATTCATTTCCACAACCTCCCCGTGCTGTCTTACTTAACAACTCAACATTCATTAACAACCGACCGTCTATGATCTTTTCCTGACATGTGGGCCAGGCCCACAACTTTATCGATGTGACTTTTCAGCCTCCCCAAGGCAACGTAGTTCTGGTTATATTCATTCTTACACTGGTGAATGGTAAGCAGTCAGTAAATAGTACTTTTTTATTTTTATTATGATGAGACTGTAGAGAAGAGAATGTGACAGTCATCCTCCCTTGTGTAAAATAGTCCGTACACAGTACACTGACTTCACCTCCTTTGTAATACACTGTGGAGCACAGTCTATACAACCTAGTCCCATTCGTAGCAAGTGGATAATAATACAGACATCATTAAAAATCATAACATACATCCATATGGTATATGGGTAATAATATATATCTGTTTTACTGTATGCAAAGTGCTTCTGGGAGGCTTACGCTGGCCACTGCAGTTGCTGCTGGGAAAGGGACTCAGCAAATCCACATACAAGAGACTTTGCACACATTTTGTGTTCTGATTTTTTTTCTAGATGTAATATTAATTTTAATTAAAAGCAATTAATCAGAGAAACCCATATTGAATAATAACTTTTTTAAAATTAAGACTGAGTCATAAACCTCCCAAAGGCAGAAATTATCTGTTATTAAAGCGTTCTTTACGCATCTTCTGTACAGGAATTGTAACTGCCCGTTGTCCATACATATAAATTAGTATGTGCAATGTGATGTCAGCCAGCAAACACACACACACACACATACACACTCACACTTGGCAAAATTATAAAAAAAAGAAAGAGTTTACATAAACCTACCAAACATTTTAGTTAGGTGATCGTCTCTGTTTAGTAGACACATGAGTGATGATTTTTTTCTTTTGTATTTTTCTTTTCTCGTATTTTGACTTCTAGCTTATATTACTTTTATAAGGAGAAAAATATAGTTTTAAAAGTATTGATATTATTGAGACACATTCAATAATCTAAAGTACATTTGAAAAATAAATACAAAATACATATTAAAGTGAAAAGAAATACACCAAAAAGACTTAACAGTAGATAGCTCTTCCTAGAGAACATTTTTCTTCTTTTTAGTGTTTTCCAAATTTTCTGTGATGAGCATTTTTGTACTTTAAATAGAAAAAATGTGTAACACCAGGCATAAAAATTAGAAAATTCTCTAAGATTTTTTTTTAAAGAGCTGTCAGATTCTTGAAGGCGTCTTGTGATTAAACCAAATGAACTCTTTTCCATTTGGTGGACTTGTTTTTCAGAAAGGACGAGGAGAATACATTGAGTAAGCCATCTTTTAAAATCTGACCGGATACCATATGCGATCCCTCATATGTGGAATCAAAAAAAAAAAAAAAAATAAGGAATGTAAATACAAAACAGAAACAGACTCACAAACATAGAATACAAACTTGTGGTTGCCAAGGGGGAGGGGGGTGGGAAGGGACAGACTGGGAGTTTGAAATTTGTAGATCCTGACAGAGGTATGTAGAATAGATAAACAAGATTATACTGTGTAGCACAGGGAAATATATACAAGATCTTGTGGTAGTTCATAGCGAAAAAAATGTGATAATGAATATATGTGTGTTTATGTATAACTGAAAAATTGTGCTCTACACTGGAATTTGACACAACATTGTAAACTGACTATAACTCAATAAAGAAAAATGTTAAAAAAATAAAAGGACACACAGGGAAAAAAAATCTGATCGGAAAGCAGTCACTGGAAATAAAATCTGGAGGATAAATCTACTTTGGGGAGTATCTTTCCACCCTGAGGGGGTAACAATCAACGTTAGACAGTTTTCTGCATCACGCCTCCCTACTGATTGTCGGTAACGATATAAACACCTAAGGAACAGAGCAGAGCGTCAGTTCCCCCTAAGAGAAGGCTGAATCTTCGTGACGCAGACCTGAAATGATGACAAGGAAAGCTCTGGCAAGGGGCGAGGTGGCAGAGATGTGGTGGGGGTGGGAGGGACGGGAAGAGAACCGAAGCATTCAGAGCTGCCCTGGTTTTATATCCGAGAGGCAAGGGGAGGGGAGAGAGAGGGAGAAAGCACAAATGACAGCGGGACGAAGCACAACCTAGTAAGAGTTAAAATACTGCAGAAGATGCGAGTCCAGGCTTCGGTGCTTTGTTTCTTGAAACTTTGTTCAGTGGCATAGGATTCATTTCCATACTGATTAAAGCACTTAGCAGTAACCAGTCTTTCTGTGGAAGGTGCGTGCCAGTGCAGCAGGAAACCAGCAAAAAAACCTGCAAGTTTTTTCAGAGCCACATTAACATCTGATTTTCCCAACCTTACTGACTCACTTGGCAACCACCCCTTAATGAGAACAGAGAAGAAGGGATAAGGCAGAGGCAAAAAAAAAAAAAAAAAAAGAGCTTCTAGAAGGCATGTTAAATTTTATGAAGATATGAGTATTAAATTGGCATGCTTCAGGGGAAATGGAAAATAATGACACCAGTTTTTGGCAAATATATGTTTTCTTTATTATGCAGTATGGAAAAGAACAAACGCACAGCCAATCCTCCAATTTAACAAGTGTCAACATTTTGTCACATTTGTTTCATGTTATTACTTTGAAGAAATGAAATACTATAAATACTGCAGGAGCCTCCGCTGTACGTGTGTCCTGCCACTTCCCACCCCTCCTGCACCAGCCGCGCTCCTCATTCATGTCACCGTGCATACCGTTTCCGTAAATCATATGTACTGTTACTGTGCGTGAATTGAAAATGTCCACAAAGGGAAAGGTAGTGGGAAGGAATAAATGGATAACATTTCAAGTATTAACTACTATATATAAAGTAGATAAAAAGACACATTTCTTCTGTACAGCGCAGGGAACTATATTCAATATCTTGCAGTAATCTATAATGAGAAAGGATATGAAGGCGAATACATGTGTGTATCTGCATGACGGAAACATTGTGCTGTCCAAAGTCGACACAATGTCGCTGACTATACTTCAGTTAAATAAATAGATAAACAAATAGACAAATACAATGTCTACAAAAAAGGTCACCTTGGGTCCATCCTCCCGTGCATTGCTTTCTCCATCTCGCACGGTTTCTCGGGCTCCGTCAGTTGCTCCGTGAGGACCTGGTTCATCCCCTTCCACAGCTTCAGCGTGTTCTGTGGCTGTGACACAAGTGGTCAGTTCTTCCATGGATGTCTGCGGAGGTCCTGTCACTGTTTTTGTGTCACAGATAGTCTTTGTCTCCACGTGCATCCGCTCTAGGGTTTCTTAGGGAGTGAGATGACTGAATCTTAAGGATTATACACTGTAGCCGTAAAAGACATTGTCAAGTTGTTCTTCAGAGTAGTTTTGCAAATTTACGCGTACGTCCACCAGCGAGGTAGCAGGGTCTGTGTTTGCCCACGTCTGTGCCATTTAGTCTCACCTGCTCCAACTTGTGCCCTTCTGTTGGGAGTGAACTAGTAAGTCGTTTTTTGCTCGTTTTAGCTTTCATTCTCTCGGTTATAAGTGACATTAGTATTTTTTTTCCCGTATGTTTATTGACCATTTAGGTTTTCTCTTCTGCTAAATGTTCACTTTTTTGGTATTTTTTATTAATTTGTAGAATTAAAAAATATTTTCTGCACAACACTCCTTTGTCAGTTACATGAATGAAATATATTTGCCCAATCTGTAAACAATGTAAATTTGTTTGCGTTGTATTTCTTTTTGTCTATTGTCAAATGGAAATACTTAAATTTAAACGTAATGAAATTTATAAAAGTATTTCCTTTCATGGTTTGTGTTGTTTCCTGTCACTTGAGGAACCCTACCCTACCCTACCCTAAGTTGTAACGATAGTCTCTTATATTTCTTTCGAAAAGCTTTGTCGTGTGGATTTTCATGTTTCACTCATCTCTTCAGCTGGAATTGACTTTCACGCGTGGCACGGCGTGGAGGACCGACTTCATTTTCTTGCTTACGAATAGCCAGGTTCTTGGTGCTGCTTGTTGAATACTGTATTGCTTTCTTCCGTTTGTAACGCTGCCCTCTGCCTTCCGTCTCATCCTCCCGTGTGGTTTGCCTTTTCCTGCGATCTCTGCTCTCTCCCACTGTGTGACCTGTTCCTAGATTACTACCATGACTTAATTCGTATGATTTCATAATAAATCTTGATCAGTGGAAGAGCTGGCCCTCCCTTCCACATCTTCCAAATTTTGCTGGGTGTGTTGCTTTGCTTGTCCATAAGCATCTTAGCTCAACTTCTCAATTTCGGTGAACGACGGTATTTGACATTTGATTTGGGTTGCGTTGAATTTATGGACTGATTTGGAGAGTAAGCCACCACGCACCCCCGCGCATTTCCAAATGTGCACCTATTTAACGACGATTACTGAGTGCGTGCTGCGCGCCAGCGAGGGTCCTGGGCATCGGCCGCACAGCGGTGGAAAACAAGATGGACTCAGACTCTGAATTAAAACAGGAATCTCTCTTGAGTGGCTTCTTAGGGATAATTGTGACTTCAGCCCCGTGGTTCCTGGACTTGTTGTTCTGGTGGGGGGTCGGGGGCACACAGCAGCATGTATCGTTGGCCGCTTCAAAACGTACGTGTGTGGCAGGCACACCCCCACCCCCTGACTGTTGCTTCTTGGCTGGCGTCGTGGCAGAGGACATCCGTCAGGATCCCGCCAGGAGACAGACACTGTTTGGTCATTGGAACAAAGTAAGTTGGCTGTAAAGAATCATGAACTGTACCCGAGAATTGGACAAACGAGAGGTTGGCTAAGTAAAAAGTGATGAGACGCCTACATAAGCCTGAGCTAGAAGAGGTGAGGGGTAGCCTCTGCCCTGAGCTGAGTTTGGCGCTGAGAGGCAGGCCGTGGGTCACGGGCACACTGAGCATCCAGGACGCGATTCTAGCATTCCCCTGGGCCAGCAGCTCACAGGGGACGGGGAACATAGCAGGAGCCCCGTTCCGCACTTCCTTCTCTGTGAGGTGTGCTCCTTGGTCAGCAGCGTTGGGGTGCAGGGTGGAGGGCAGAGCATCATGACAATGAGCAAGACACTTCACCCAGGCAAGCCCAGGTGGCGTGTTTAAATAATCGTGACCCCGCCCTGCGAGCTGCCGGTAGCTCTCCGACATCCCGCAAGGCCTGAGCCTCGGAGCCCAGCACCGCATCCTGAGAGTCTGACTCCCTGGGGCCCCTCCTGGCACCGGTCACCGCAGGAGTCAGTGCCGCCAGGAAAAGACAAAGCACTCCGAATATTTACAACAAAGGGCGTTTAATACGGGGATCTGTTACGTGAGTTTTGAAAGAGCTGAGATTTCCAACAGGAAACAGTGAAGCCACTGAGACAGGAGCAAGAGCAGGAAGCCACTGTCACCCCCAGCTGGGAGGACAGGGGGCGCAGCAGTGTGGCTGGTGCCAGGACCGGCGTCTCCCCTGCGGAGGCTTGTCCAGCGGGACGGGAAGTCATGGCCCTGTCACGGCCACTGCGGGCGGCAACACCCAAGTCGGAGATGAGTGGGGGGCACACACCGGCTTATCCTCCCCTCCTTCCCTCCAACTCCCCATCTATTTCCCAGGTGACACGAGAGCCTGGAAACAGCCTGCAGGTGTCACCCTCCCTGAGACACAGAACAGAGCAGAGGACAGGTGAGAGGTGGGTCCGGTGGCACACAGACTCAGGACTGACACACCGGTTACCTGTCATATATGTTTTTAATTATCCAGGTGAGTCTATGGGTCAGCCCGGTTTGTGAACCACTGCGATGTACTGGTGTCATGCACGTTCTTAGAGGGCGGGGACCTCATCTGGAGCATGTTTACATTCCCAGAGTTTAGCACGATGTCTGGTGTGTAGTAGGTACGTAATGGACTGAAGCATCTCATCTAAGCTAATGAGATGCTCTGCAAAAGCTGCGTGGCTGGGAGGGGGATCTCCATGCGCCCTTGAAGAAAAGAGGGGTCAGAGGAAGGCCATCTGGACAGGAGGAAAAACCTGATGTAAAAGGAACAATAAATAAAGTTGTCTGGGGAGGCTGGTTCATCCTGGTCACCTCGCTGGAACACGAGCAGTGGACCGGCTTTGAATTGCCGTCATCAGTCAGGCTACTTGACATTCCGTCCGGAGAGGAGACGGTGGTGCCTGGACCAGGATGGTGCTCGGGGTAGTCTGCAGCAGTAACAGCAGCCTTCTGCTCCCCACTAAAAAGTTTTTTAAACCTTATCCTATTGAATGCAAGAGACACTGGGACGATATCCATAATCACCAATGATCGTACTGGAGACAGAGGACGGTAACTGGCCTTTTCTTCTCCAGCTTTATTGGGACACGATGGACGTGCAACATTGCGTAAGTCTAAGAGGTACAGTGTGATGAGCTGATACGCTTAAAGATTGCCAGATGATCACACCGCAGCATCAGTTACCGCCTCGATCACGTCACAGAATTACCGTTTCCTTTTTATGGTGGGAACGTCTAAGACGGACCCACTTAGCACCTTGCAAGTGTATAACACAGCATTATTCACTGCAGCATGCAAGACATGCTCAGAGCTGATCCAGCTTGTAACCAGGAGTTTGTCCCCTCCGAGTAGCCCCTCCCTGTTCTCCTCACCCTAGTTTAGTCTTTAATCAACCAGAACACTAGTGGATTTCTGTCCCTCTAGACTGATTTTTTTTTTTTTAAGACAAAACCGAGGAGCTGACGTTGTTTGCATGCGTCAGAAAAGTCCCATAATCCTTTTATTCTTTTCCTGTTACTCCTTTTTCCTTTTTCTTTATCCACGGATGCTGTGGATGAAAAGAAGGGTAGAGAAAGATTTGGAGAACTCCTCACGCGTGCTTGGTCTCTGTGGCATGCTCTGTCATGAGCATCCTTGGGTTTGACTCAGTCCCAGGGTTTCAGGTCTGCGGGAGCCATGCGCCAGCCCTCCTGCCAACTGGAGCTTTCTCCTGATATTCAACCTGCATGTTCCTTTATTAAATTCCTTCTGAAAACTGGGAATTATACCCTTGATACCACCCACAGATGCCTTTGGTTGTTTATTCGATTAAGCGGTTACCGCCCCATCAGTCCCCCTCTTTCACTCGGTGTTCAGGAAAGAAATGTGGTTTGTGTTAATATCTTCAATCGTCCTTCATAAATCAATACTAGTCACTTAATTATCTCTGTTGCTTTTCTTTCAACCCTCTGCTATTTACTGTATTTATCACGTGCTTCTCCAAACAAACGTTGTAAGACTGTGGTAGGTGTCAAATGAAACGGCATTTCACAGTGGTCTCCAAAGACATCCTTACTAATGAAGTCGGCAGTGTGGGGAACAGGAATAGGTTAAAAGTTCTCACCAGAGCAGGAAAGGAAGACTTCTGGCACAGAAATGAGCTAGAGCCAAACAGCTGTCCTTGCAGGCAGTTAAGGGACACAGAGGTACACAAGCCGGCAGAGAATTCAAGTGGAGATTCGAGCACACTTCCCCTCACCTTGACCAAAAGGATTTTTTAAAAAGCAAAGTTAGAGGGGAAAGCAGGGCAGGGTGGTGACCACATGCTGTAAGGAAGTTCTGCCAAATACAATAAAACTTGAACCAAAGCTAAGGAAGACAAAAGACTCTGAGAACCGCCCCCCCCCCACACACACACTCACACACACACACTCACACGATCCTACAGCAGCTGGCCTTTCGCGACTGGCCCTCGCGCTCTGCTCACGTTGCAGCGCGCATCAGGAGTTGTTTTTCACAGCCTGTGGGCCGGGCGTCCTCAAACGCTTCTCACACCGTTCTGATGGCTGATTTGGCCTCATGGGCCAAAAATCGTTGGAGTACACTTGGTTAGAAACTTAGCATTTGTTTTGAAATAGTCATGAATAAATGGAAAGAGTCATCCAAAAATGCTTATCACACCACTGCTTACAACAGGGAAACCTGAATTGAACATAAACGTGTTATAACAAAGGACAGATCATTATATCTCTCTGATAGTCATAAAAAGTCATTTCAAGTAAGAATTCTTCTTGGCAGGAGGAAACCTCTAACCATGTTCAAAAAGAAATACATATATTCGCGCGCGCGCACACACACACACACACACAAGTGACTCAGGCAGGTACACCGAAGGGCCACGGCTCTTACTGCTGCACAGTAGGGTCTGGAATTGGTTTTCTTTTTGTGACTTTTCTCTGTTTACAACATTTTCCATATTCTGCCTTTACCCCGTTTACCATTACTTTTATCATTTTTCAAAGAGCCGTGCTGAGATCAACACATAAACTGAAGAGACCGCTTCACTGAGCTCTTACTCTGCATCGGGGGTTCAAAATAAGTCCATCCAAATGGTCTGAACGCCACGTTAGAGTGAGCAGAAGTGTCCCCACCCATGGCGGTTGCCAGTCCTCTGTCCGCACTTGGGCTGACCTTGGGCGTGCGATATTTCAGACTCCCAGAATCGCCCGTGTCAAGTTATCGTAATGGTCATGATAATTACGAGCAGTGTCCAAAGACACGAAACTAAGCCAAGGAAGTCGGCTGGCCATGCCTCCTGTCCCCTCTGAAGGATGCAGTGTGGTGACCCCGCACGTCCCGGACTCCACTGTTTCATTCAACAGCTCGCGTGGAAAAAAAAAATCGCTCCGTTGCGTGAGGAAATTTAAGCGCTAGAATATGATTTACAAAAATTAAATTGGCAAGGAATGCGGTAATAAAGTTGTCTCATGTTTTCCAGGGTGACGGGGCAGGGATGATTTAAAATAGCCCAGGGCGCCAGCCGCGTAAAGTCGGCGCTGGGCAGTGAACGTTCGGGAGCCGTCTGGGTCTTGGGTTGGGTGTCCGGCACTTTAGTTCAAAGGCTGCAGCCCATTTCAGGGCTTGACAGGAAGAGGTGAATTCTTCCAGCTGAATTCTTGCCAGAGGATATAACACAGAATTCAGGATCCATACCCAGCCCCAGCTCACACAAAACAATGGGTCTTTTTTCCTTGTTTGAAGTGCAAACCAGCCCCCTTCTCTGTTCCTACGGTTGTAACTAATGAAATCATCTTTGCAGAGCCCTTCACAATGGCGCCTCTTTCTATCTCTGGGTTACTCTATTCTTTTATTCTTGTTTCCTCTTTCCCCAGGAACTCTGGGCTCGAAGACCAGGCCTAGTGGCTGGAGAGTAAACATGTGCGGGACGCGTTGCTCTTGGTTCTTTTATTAGCCTGGATCCCGGAGCGAGGAGGAAGATGATGCAGAGCAGAGCTGGGGCTCATAACGTGAGTCAAAATGAAATCTGTGTGTCTTAAGCCTCAGTTCCTTGCAGCTGTTTGTCACCACAGCGTAACTTAGCCAAGGCTGACTGACGCAGAGGAGGTGCCCCTCATGCTGGAAGGGAGACACAGGGACACGTGTGCTCCCAGTGGAGTATCTGACATGCAGGTGGTGCTCAATAAATTTCTGAAAGAATAAATGCAGGGAAAAGTGCCCACTTTGCTATCTGTAGGCTGTGAGACCATCACTTCATTTCATTTGCATTTGAGGATACAGTTAACTGTGCTATAGGGATGGTCATGATGGTCCAAAAAAGTGTTAAGGCACAGCGATAAGGTGTTCTTCAAAAACACTTACCCACTCAAGTCAGTGAGAATGAGTGTTATTTATATTCCATCTACTTGGGGTGGCGAGGAGTTGTTTATTTTCCATTTATACACAAGTTGAATTTTTTCTCTTGTCTCCAAATAAGGCACAAAGTAGAGAAATAGAAGGTAAGTGCAGAGGAAGTCAGGACGCCTGGCGTCTGCACACACATGCTGCACCCAGGAGCTGTACGCCCTGGGACAGGACACATCCCTTTTTCTGGACTCCAGCTTCTTTATCTATAAAATAAAAGATTTACACGAGATTGCAGACGAGCTTCTAACATTCCGGGAGGGATTTCATGCGGCCACAGACCTTCCGAGGATTCCACAGAACTGTGGCGGGGAGTCCGTCAGCAGCCTCTCCATGTCTCTGGTTGGGGCTGCATCTGCCAACATTTCTAGAGGGAAACTGAACAATGGTTAATTGCCCAGATGCTGCCAAATGTCCAGATGTTTGGCACGGAGACCCAGCCTGTGAGTGATTGACTAAATTGCTTCATTTTTCATCCAGACGTGTTGGCGTGGCGCAGAGGCAACCTCTCTCTCCAGACCTGGAAGGGGATCCTCCTCTCGCGTGAGGACCTGAAGTGAAGACTGAGAGGAAAGGATGATTTTGAGCTCTTTTTTTTCTCCCATTCACAGATTAAAGCTAACTCAGACTTCTTACAGATAAGAGGGCCAAAGATGTTCCATACCATCCCTTCAATGATCCTGCTTTAATCTCTCTGTCTGAACGTAAGGCTCATGACTCCAAATGCTCGTGTCGGCCCCTAGAAAATGGACTGACTGATGAAACTGACAGGCAGGTTCACTCCCGCCCGGCCACCAGGTGAGTCAAAGCAACAGATAAAAGGAACGGACATCTGAAAGCAATCTTTCCTTTTTGGACGTCCCCCTTTCTGCTCTCTCTTCGTGCCTATCTGTGGGCATGCCTCAAAGCTCATTGCCTTATCTTTAGTCCTTTTTTAGTTTTTAATGGAAGAGCTGGGGGTGGAACCCAGGACCTCGTGCACGCTAAGCACACGCTCTACTGCCCCCCCACCATGGTTCTTCTTATTTATCAGCTTCAGAAATATATCTATTTTCATAAATCAGGAGTCATCTCAACGCAAGTGCAGAGGGTGGATTGGAAGGAACCTAATCTGTCCGGCACCCCAAAGCTTGTCTTCATGTCCCAGCGGGGGGATGCACTGCCGTTACTGCAAACGGGCTGTAACTTTCAAACACCCACAGAAACAGTTACATACGTGGTGAAGCATAATATGTTTCTAGTTTTTGGGCACAAGTCAATATTGTAAAATCATGTCAAGAGAGGAAGGAAAGAAAGAAAGCAGGGCCATTCATTAATTTAACAAATATTTTTTGACCACTGTGTAAGGATGCCCGGTTAGTAACCTAGTGCCATCATGCTGAATAACAAACGATCCCCAAACCCAGGGTTTAAGGCAAGGCATAGTATTTAGCACAGGATTCTGGGGGGCGGCAGTCTGCGCTGGGCTGAGCTGGGCGGTTCCTGCAGTCTTGGCTGGGGTCACTGATGCAGCAGCCGTCCGTTGCTGGCTTAGCTGGGACCAGCTCATCGCCGACAGCCTCCCGTGGGACCGCACGTCTCGGCTCCACGGTCTCCCATCTTCCCGGTGGTTACCAAGGCGAGTTCGCAAAGTGGCAGGCAGTGGTCTGAGAGCGCGTGTGAGTGTGAGAGGTCTTGGGGCTTCAGTTTGAAAACGGCACGTCACTTCTTTCGTATTCTAGTGGTCGGAGGAAATCAAATGAGCCCAGACTCAAGGGATAAAGAAACAGACTCATGTTTTGATGGGAGGAGCTGCAAAATCAAACTGCAAAGAGTAGTGATACACAGAGAGCGGGGAGTTGGAACCCTTCTTTTTTTTCAAATTGAGGTTTAGTTGATGTACAATGTCGTGTTGGTTTTTGGTGTCGAGCATAGTGATTCAGTTGTATATACATAAATACATATCGTTTTTCAAATTCTTTTTCATGATAGGTTGTTACAAGCTACTGAATGTAGTCCCCTGTGCTGTATGGCAGGACTTTGTTGTTTATCTATTTTATATACCGTAGTTTGTATCTGTTAATCCCAGATTCCTAATTTATCCCTCACCACCCTTTCCCCTTTTGTAACCATAAGTTTGTTTTCTGTGTCTGTGAGTCTCTTCCTGATTTGTTAATAAGTTCATTTGTATCATTTTTTTAGAGCCTATGTATAAGTGATATCATATGATATGTGTCTTTCTCTGACTGACTTCACTTAGTATGATCATCTCTGGGTCCATCCATGTTGCTGCAAATGGCATTACTTCATTCTTTTTTTGTGGCTGAGACACACACACCAGAGCTTCTTTATCCAGTCGTCTGTCGATGGGCACTTAGGTCGCTTCCATGTCTTGGCTGCTGTAAATAGTGCTGCTGTGAGCACTGGGGTGCAGGTGTCTTTTCAAATTAGAGTTTTCTCCAGGTGTATGGAGACTTGGGACCATTTTCACAAGCAGCCCCCCACACTCCTCCAGATACATTTCCTCTGCCCTTACGCGCTCTAATTTCTGTCCCGGGAGGCTGACCGCTGCAGGCCACATCAGTGGAGTCCCGCACACAGGATCTTCTGACTGGGTGTAGCCAATGTCAAATCAGAGACAGGGGAGATGTAATAGCAAGAGGTAAGGTAGAGGATTTGTTTCCTGGCTTCCTCAGGTTGGCTTCTTCCGTGACCAAAAGTCAGTGCTCCTGTCAAGACGACCAGCAGAGTTAGCTGTGAGGCACTAATTCAGTGGGGAGGCCTGGGGTAGGGGCGTATTCTTCTAGTTGGCATGATCAGAGAAGATCCTTTCTGAGAGGAGAGTTTTTAGCACAACTCTGATGGTGTGAAGGAATGACCTGTGCAGGAAAACACAGATTTGGGGTAAAGCATTCCAGGTAGAGGGACTCTGCTGTAGACACCACCAACCACCAGCTCTCTCTTCACAGCTGCTGGTGGGGCATTCCTGGTGAGTAGCCTTCCACTGCCTTCAACTCAACGTCTTCCAAGGTAAAATGACCATCTTTTGATCCTCCTGTAATTCTCACTGTCCGATTTTCATCATCCGTAGGACTTTCTGCGTTAGGAAACTTAGGGTCAACTTTGTGCTCACTCCTTTTCAAGAGTTGTTTGTATTTATATGCCGTGACTTCCCTTGGAAACGGAAGTTGCCTCTAATGGTGGCAAAGATTCTCCGAGCTTTCTTTAGCTTATCTGGAAGAGATAACCATATACACTACAACAGGGTTATAGTAAGAATTAAATGAGACTATGTAAGTGGATCTGTTTAACACAGTTTCTGGTACAGGGTTGGTGCCTAATAAATGCTCATTTCCTTGTGTGGATACAAAAGAAATTTTAAAACACGTTTTGTTACTTCGTGTTTACTTACGTTTGTGTCAATGTAACCCGCAAGATGGCAACTGCAGCATATGCTGCCATTGCCCCACTTGGATCCTGGAGTTCTCGCCCTCAGTAACTGCTCACTGGCTGTGTTTGCATCTTTGTGTCTGAGACCTTTTCTCCTAGAACCACAGCAGGCTGCCCCCCACCTCGTGTGCAGTGGGCCAGAAGTGCTGGGAAATCAGCACCGCCCTGGGAGTAGCCTTCAGCCAATGACTGCTGGGATCAGCGTATAAATGCTCCCAGATCCTTTGCTTCTCAGATAATTATCAAAGGTTTGGATTATGCTACTTTCTGGTTTTCCTGGGGAAATAGCTTTGGTTGCTCATTGCGACAGCTGGCTTAATAAGCTAGTCTTTGGTTCTCGTCCCGGTGTCATTCCCCACCCCGCCCCTTCTCTTGCAGGTAACCCTCGCAACTCCCAGTGGACAACCTGACACCAAGACCTGGTTCAGGGTCTACTTCCAGGAGAACCCAAACTAAGAAAATCATGATTACATAGCACAGAATAGCCTGTCATAAATGCGAAAGATCCCACTTCTCAAGGACAATTTTTATTTATTTCTTCAATTCTGGCTCATTTTACGATGCCTTCGTGAATTGGAGATAAGAAACTCACATCTCTGGGCTTTGATTTAACCGTTTGAGGACTATCTCCAGATTCCCTAGTTTGAAAGATGAATATTGAATCATCTCTGATTCCACCTGACATCTTCAGTATTTGACATATTGCATAGGTTTATATTTGTTTTTGTTCTTGGCTACGCTTACTTTTAAATACTCTATTTAAACCTCTGTTTCTCAATAAATCTACTTCGGACAGTACATATTGTCGCCCCAGCCAGTAAAGGTAAGATAGATCTACCCCCTTCTCCATCCCACGCTTCCATCAATTATACCCTTGATACTTTTCTCTCCTGCACTCTCCACAAAGCCTTCCACATTTCGTCCACGAGCTGGTTCTAAACGTTGAAAACCTTTACTATGTAAAACTTCATATTCTGAAAGTTAAGAAACTACACACTCACACGTATGCGCGCACACAACCCGGTGATGTATGTGCTGTGTATGTTTTTCAACTCTCAGAATTCACTTCCAAGTGCTGTTTATGTTTGTTTTGTTACCAGTTGTTACAACACTCATCCCGTGCCAAGTGCCCCTAGGTAGTAAAGACACAGCGACGCCCCAAAGATTGCCGGTCCTGGCCTCAAAAGAGCAGATAGGAAAGATAAAACAAGCAAGCAAACAGTGACCAGTGTGTAAGCGTGCCAGAGGGAAATCACGGGGTATTTGGAGAGCTTACAGTTGAGAGACCTGATCTAGGCAGAGGGGCTGGGAAATAGCGCTTGAAAAAGTGGTATTTACGTGAAGGCTGAGTAGATTAACGATTAGGGTGATGTGTGTGTTGGGGGAGGGATGTTTGGGGAGAGAGGGAGGACCAAATACAAAGCCCCGGAAATGGGAAAGAGCTTGACATGGTGAACCGATGGTGGTAAACTTCAGACTTTGGATTTTATTCTGAGCAGCAGTGGAAACCATCCAAGAGGTAAGACAGGAGTCAAACGAAGCTGGGAAGCTGAGGGAGGGGATTCAGAGCTTTGAGGGTAGGACCAGCAAGGACGGTTTCATGACCAATAAATGAGATCATGCAGATTAAGTTCTTAGCAGAGTGTCTGGTGTGTAGAAAGTGTCAAGTACCTACGAGGCGTTCTTCTTCTTAATTATAATTAACTGGAAAATGATTTATATTCTCTGAGGTTCAGCGACCCCCCCTTGTGAAATAAGGGTGAGATCCACCCCGAAGTGCGAACGCAAGGCAGGAACCATACGGTAAACTGAGGCGCGAGAATACTTTTTGTTCACAGACGGCTGTGGCTGGCGGAGCGGCCTCGTTCCTCTTTCGTGGTGAGACTCTTTCCAGCGGCGTGGAAGCGGCTCTTGGCCTTCGGACAGGAAGCCCCCGCATGCGTGCAGCTTCGCTGTAGAGGGGCCGCTGGCTTCCTCTGCTCTGACACGAGGGCTCCGCTTCCTCGCCGCCGCCCGGCCCTTCCGTGTGGGAGGGAGGTGTCTGCCAGGAATCACAGAGGCAGCGTTCGGCTCGGGTACACGAGCCCTGGCCTGTTTCCCACCGCCGCTGCCAAAACATCCAAACCTGAGACCCGCGGTGCTGCAGGTTTAACGAGCCACTGACGGAGGCATTTAGAAATGTGTGGTTTCGATTTGTGCCAACAGGGTGTTTTCCCTCTGGCCCCCATTTTCTGCAGGTGGTCCATTTAATTTAACTTCCAGCCACTACCTTCTGCTTTGATTCGGGGAAGTGACTTGTCTTCCCCATTCATTTCAAATTCCAGAATCCTTCCCATTTCCTGTGTTCTCCTCCTTCTCTCATCCCCGCTGCCCTTGAAATCCAGGGCAAAGAAAAAAGACAGATTAAAAAAAAAAATCCTACAGAATAAAAAATTTCCATGAGTCTGAACTGAATCTGGCTTTATTTAGACCAAAGCAGCTATTTGACTCTGGACAGAAATGGTTTCCCTCAACACCTGACTTTTTTTCTTTTTTTTAAATGACCTTATTTTAATGGTCCGATTTTGACAAATCCTGAGATCTTGCTGAAAGGCCTACGTGAGACACCTCATTTCTCTCACTGCTGACAGGAGTTTATGAAGTCTAGGCTAGTCCCGTGGGGCAAAACTGAGGGCAACAGTAAGGACTGAATAGGACTTTCCAGCTTGGACAAGCTCCGGCCGAGGTGAAGGCCAGGCCTCAAACATCTCCCCTGGGCATAAGAGAGGGAGGCTCCTGGAGGAGGCGATACTTCAAAGCAGCAGCTAGAGGACCGGGGGGGGGGGCACCCATCCGGGAGGGCGTTCTGGGTGCAGAGGAGGGCGCCCCAGCAGGGCTGCAACGCGCGGACAGTGGAGGGTTTGAGCAGGTTGTCCTGGAAGGAAGGGAAAACAGGCTCGAGGGAAAGGAAGACGGAGAGCACGGTGGGGCCCGTGGCCTGACGCAGGCCTCAGAGGCAGGCGAGAAGCCGCCCAGCGCGCACGTGGGTGTGGGCACGCACGTCCACCCGCAGCGAACGCCTTATGCTCCGCGCCAGGGTTTCCGAGACACGAGGTGTCAGGCAGCCACAAGCACTTCACGATTCCCTTTGGAGGGTTGAAGGGAGCGGCTGCAGTGCTTTCTGGAGGCAAGTAAGGCGTCTTCTGGGCTGAGACGTCCCGTCCACTGCGGGGACCTCAGCGTCCCTGGGAAGCAGCCTGCAGCAGTGCCCGCGTCAGACAGGCTGTGAGACTGGGGGAAGTCTCGTGACATCTCCGGGCCTCATTTTTCTCCTCTGTAAAATGGGTATTGTTGGGGTGCCTTCAGGCAGAATGGGGGAGTTATTTTTAGCTCCTTTCTCTTGGTGAGGCGGTCTGAACTTGTGGTCACCCCAGGAGTGAGTACGGCAAATGCCCGCCCTCCTGAGTCCGCTCGCCTGAGTGACCACCTCTCCCCCTCTGGCCTAGCGCGGCCCTCCCCTTTCAGTTGGTTGCCCGTAGACACAACATAATTTGATGAGTTCACCTGTTGAGCTTCTGATGCCAAACACGGGACGGAGGGGCTGGGAAAGCCTGAGACCTAGTGATCGTGGGCGGAGCATCGCAACATCCAGAGACCCCGCAGGAGAGCACGCGGGCTCCCAGAGACAAGGGTGAGGTTTGCTTCTGGTGCTGGGGGTGGGGGTGGGGGTGGGGGTAGCCTCTGTAAAGCTATGTTGGAGGTTTTCTGTTTTGTTTTCTTCGTCTTTAGCTCACGTAAGTCATGGTCAAATATGTAATGTGGCTTCTATTTGTATGAGCCCAAGGCTTTACAAGAAAAATAAAAGTCCGAGTTCAAGTTCAGCCAGCGAGATGGTTCATTGCTTTCTTTCAATTAGTCTCACGCCTCAAAGTGCTACTCAGACTTTGAAGAGCTCTGACTTGGAGAAGATTCACAGATAACTGACCCCAGGAGGGTGTCTGGAGGATTAAATTAATTGTGATCGTCCATGGAAACAAAGGTGCCGCTCTCAGGAGCTGAGCTCTTTGGTCTGCGCATCCCTGGGTTGGAGTCAACCTTTCCCCCTCCTGACTATGCACTGCCCGCATCCCTGGTCCAGCCCATGTCCTTCAGCTTCTTTCTTAATTCAGCCTTCCGGCTGGACTGTGCACCCCCTGAAAACTGGGGTCAGGGCTTACTCACTGTTATAACCTTCACAGCCGAATGTAACCCACCCAGCTGGAAGGAGAGGCTCCCGCCGTGAGAACCTCTTCTGTGCTGACCAGTCCTCCTGGCAACTTTTGGAGCCGCGGCCACTCATCGCTGCTTCTCTGGTTTTCCAGGCCTGGCTTCATTTTCCGTCTTCCCCTGTACTTCCTGACGTGGTAGGAAGCGTAGGCTTCTCTCCCAGATTTAATTTATATTAGCTTGGCTTTGACAGTGCTTGGTGCTGGGGTCTGTGAGAGACGAGCTGTGGCGGGTCCTGAGGACCCTGGACGGGAGAGGAAACAGCTCTGATCTGTCTGCACCAGGAGGCAGCACCCTCGCTCCTGATCATGGACAAGTTCCCCCTTTCGGCCGCGGGTGATGCTTTACCCCGATGTTTTCCCTGCAACAGAGCTTCCGCCACATACCTGGTAGAAGGGCAACGAATGGTCATAAAAGGCAGCACTGGATTATGAAGCAACTGGAACCCTCACTGATACGCAGGAATGTGACGCTGACCCCCGGGCACTTTAGAAATCAGCTCGGCCGTTTCTATGAAGTTAAACGTATACACACCTTGTGGTGATCAATCCCATTCCTGGGCATTTATCCAAGAGGAACGAAAACGTACGTTCACACGAACACCTGTACGCCAATGTCTACAGTAACTTTATTGAAAATTTCCCCAAACTGGAAACACCCCAGTTGTCCTTCAGCTGATCAGAGAGTGAGCCACACGTAGCCCGTCCGCAGGACAGAGTTCTGTTCGCCAGGGGAAGGAACGCCGCCCGCACCCGCACAAGGGCCTGGGGGATCGCACAGGCCCGATGCTAAGCAAAGGCGCCCAACTCAAAAGGCTATTATGTGTGACTCCATTTTTAGGACATTTTAGAAAAGGCCAAACAGTGGGCCCAGTGCGTGGGGGTGGGAATTTGGGGGGGGCAGTGAGGGAACCGTTCTATGTCCTGATTATGGTGCTGGTTTTAAAAACATATGGTAGGATTTGTTAGAACTCCTAGAACTGTCCCATTTGAAAAGGGGGGATTTACTCCACGTAAATTATGCCTGATTTGTCTTTTAAGTTCAAAAGGCGAGTAACGGTGAGAGAAAACACTGGGCTAAAAGCTGGTGACATTAAAATAGGTCAATTGGCCAACAACTGCCAGGGGCTGGTGGTGTGACCCTTCCTGAGCTTGGAGAGCAAATGTTAAGGAGTGCGGAGCGCCCGGGGCTTGAGAAGGGAAGAAAGCCTGGGGGCTGGGGGACGGCAGGGGACCAGCTGGTGGGGCCGCTCGCTCGGAGGCCACAGGCCAGCGCAGCGCCAGGCCCTCCAGGCGCACTTGAATAAGCATTCACTTGCTAATGACCCCGGGGTGCAGTCTGCCGGCGGCACCGGTGCCCAGCCCCCAGCCGGCATACCTCCAGTACCCGTGAAGTGCTTCCCCTTGCTTTGCCAGAAAAATATTCCGAGATCAAAGTGGCACATCGCGGGTGTGATGAGCCCTGCCGAAGTGAAAAGCCCGATGCAGCCTCATGCGGAAATCCCTCCCCGTGGCGCTGTACACGGGCGGCGGGGGAACGCGGCAGCCGGGGCCTCGGTTCCGGGGCTCCGTCCGGGGCGCGTCCCCGGTGACGCATCGTCCCTTTGAGTCTCGTTAGCAGGCCTCAGTCTCACCATCCGTCTAATGGAAATAGTGGTTCTGAGCAGTAATGCGCTTCCTGTGTTTGTCAGAGATCTGTACACAGGCGGGAAAGCACAGGCCGGGGCCTGAAGCCCCTGTGACGTGATCTGGGCTCCCCCAGCCGCTCCGGCCGGCTCAGAGCCTTTGTTCCACCGAGTTTTACATCAGTGATAGGATCCGCGCCTTCTCTGGAGGGTCCCGCCGGCTCCCACTAATGCAGCCCCCAACAATGGCTTCGATGAAAGAGGTAAGTGAAGAGGCCAGGGGGTCTCCGGAAAGAAAGGGAGGTTGTAGCTTTTCAAGTTCAATGAGGCTCAGGAGGTTGGAAGGCTTGCCACATAAAGGCCTGTTTAAAAGAGCGCCCAGGATTCAAAGCCCAGGCTTTCCCAGACCCCTGGCCACGTTCAGCAGGCCCGGGGGCGTGCCTGTGCCGTGTCCCGCGCTCCCTCACCATCATTATCCCCTCCCGCAAGGGGGACCCCAACCAGCGAGGACCCGCTGGGATTACCTGGAAGGCCTGGCTGGGGTCAGCCCTGGGAACCCTGGGCAGCAGGTGCAGCCCGCACTCCCACCCCAACTCAAGGACCTGGTGTATGCAAATGCAGCCCTGCCAGGGACAAAGGACCGTCCTTAATCCCCTGGCAGGGAGGGGGAGAGCCCTCACCCCACCCTCCCCACTGCTGAAGCTGCTGCTGAGCTGAGATCTCCCTGCACCGCTGGGGACCCTTCAAAGCGTGCAGCCCAGAGGGAGCTCCCGGCTCCGGCAGGGAGGCCCGGGGGAAATTCACTGGGCCCTGGGCCCAGCCCGGTGCTGGGGGGCTGTGAGGGGACCCTCACATGTTCCTGCTCCTCGGGGGACGCTGAAGCACGCCCTGGAGGACAGGGGAGGTGTCCAGGTCTGATCTGCCTCCGAGAGGCATTTATTTCTGACTTATTCCACGCCTGAGCCCGGGGCTTGACCACAAAACCCCAGCTCTGACCCAACGTGCGCCTGAGCTCTTAAGACAAGTCACTCTCCCCTCGGTGACGGAGACAGACCTGTCCCCTTTGAGGATCCAAAGTGGAAAGGAGGTGGCTTCTGTCTGAAAGCTCTGGGGTCGGTCTCCTCCACCATCGCCAAGGGGACCGGGGTTGCCGACCCACGTCCGGTCGTGCAGACCCTTTCATGCTCACTCTTTAAACTGCTGGGCCGGCCACCCTGCTGGATGCTGGGTGTGTGAAGACGGAAAACGCATGGTTCCTGACCCCCCCTCACCCCCCACCAATAACCTTGCCCCTCCCAGGCCCTCTCTCGTCCCACAGAACAACTGAAGCTTCAAAGTGCGTACGTTTTACTCCCAGGGGAAGAAAAAGTGCGGTGCAGTCTGCGTGCAAATTACGGAAGTTGACAAGAGGGTCTCACGTTGTTTGGGTTCTGCTAATATTTCCTATTCTTTCTTTCTCCTTCTAGAAACTTTACGAGGCCCAGTCTTCCACTAAACCCTGGCGATCACTGTTGCGGCCTCAGGTCACCACTGCTGTTCCCGGAATCTCCCTGGATTTAGTGCCCCCTTTGGACACGCAGCTCCCTTTAAAACGGGAGGAGGCAGCGTGAGGCAAAGGCTGAGGCCCCTTGCAGGTCTGAGAGCCCGCGACCCAGGAGCGGTGCAAAGCCCCGCTGTGGTCCTGCTGCGTGCCTGTTGGGCATCCTGCCGCCACTTCTGCTCAAACCTCTGGAACAAGTGACAGAACTTGGGCCGGTGCTTCTGAATGAACAAGACTCAACGTTTCCCCCTGGGTTTTCTTATCTCCGGGGAGACTTGCTTCTTAGCCACTGCGGGTCTAACTGTACTTAGAAGCAGCTCTTGGCCCTGGCCCGGGGGCGGGGACACCGTGACCCCCTTCTGGACGCCTGGGCTGCATCTGAGTTTGAGTCCCCTGCAGCGAGCTCCCCGAGGTGGCGTGCGGAACGGCACCAGCGTTCTCCTCCCGCCCCCAAGGCTGTGCGACGCCAAAGGCGAGCCACTGGCCCCGCTGCTACTGGGAGAGTCAGGTTCATTATTTTCCAATGTTTTCAGATTCAAATTATCATGTAAATGAGAGATAGGAAATCACCATTAGGTCATTTTCCCTGTCCTCTCAGGGGCTGAAGTGGGATCAATGTCCCTCCTCCAGCCCTTTGTTCTCCCTTCTGTTAAATAATGTAAGGGACGGGCTTCTCTTCTGGAGAGAGTATTACATATTCTAAGAGATTTTCACAGTTAAGAAGGCCTTTCATCTTTGGCCCAAAGTTTCCTTTCTTTAAATTCATTTCATTACTTCATTCTTTTAATGGATCTCCTTTTGACGGCAGCCTCTCCCTTCTGGGGTTTAGACCCGAAAGATGCAGTTCTTAGAATCGATCCTGTGAGGGGGACGCAGGACCCCAGCCTTCTTGGGATGGGAAACAAGTCCAAGTGGACCAAATCTTTCCTTCCTGGTCCAAATGGAAAGGACTGGAGAAACAGACCAGGGAGCGATGCTGTCCCAGAGCCCTGCAGCGCTGCTGCTCGGAGATTCCACTGGCATTTTTCTCTAGATTTTTTAATGAGTCCAACAATATAAATTGTTCTGTCCCATTCAGAAGGGCCTGGCACACCAGTTCGAGACATCCCCTTTCCTGGCTGTGTTTCACAGCCGCCTTCTCCAACCATGTCGCCTGTTTCCATCTGGGGATGAGAGTGGTGTGGCGGTGGGGACATCGAAGCCTCTTAGGGACCGTGAGGGGCAGAGGACCTCGCTAAGGTCCCATAGGATGGGTCTTTTCAGCTTCTATTCAGAGACCACCCCCACAAAGTCTCATTTTTCAAAGATGCGCATGGCGTCCTGGCTAGTTAACAGGCGGTAGGTGCTTGGTTCAACTCTGCAACTCTGGCTGCTTCTACATAAAACTGGGAAACCATTTGCACATTCAGGCCAGAACGCTTTTGGACTCTTACTTCAGGACTTTTTCTCAACTTCGGACAACCCGGTTCTGAGACCCCCCAAACCACCACACCACCCCTACTCCTGAGCCCTTCCCTTCCATACTTTTCTCCTTCCTTGGCCCTTGACTTCCAAGTAACTGGAAAGGATTCTTTCCGATCAACTAATTCAAGGTCAAGTTCCCCTTGAGGGACAAGGCGTATGGCTACCTTCCATCCTCAGTCACTCATACAAGACTCATATGCGCAGAGTAGGTGTTTGTTGCATGTATGCTAATTAGACGGGTATGCTAATTAGAAGGGCTGCTACAGTTTTTCCAGGAAGAGATTTCAAAGACATGGGTCATCCTTCCAATCCTCCCTCCCTTCCCTCCTTTCTCTCTCGCTTCTTTCTGTCCTGCCCGCCCTCCTCCCTTCCTTCCTTCCTCATCCCCACTCCTCATTCCTCTCTTCACAAATTTTGTCGAGCAGTTGGCCATAGCAAGCGCGTTTTGACCTTCCAGGGATGCAGAAGAAAGCAAGACAGACAAGGTACTTTCACGAATCTTGTGTCTGCTGGGGAAACACAATAATCATGTCAACACGGGGGTTCGCGAGACGAGGCCAGAGCGTGGCAGGTGCCTGAAGACCGTCACCCCTGCGTGATGGCCGGCAGCGACAGGGCTGCAGTGGGGGGAGAGGAGCTTCCTTGGGATGAGTGACCTGGAAAGACTCTGAAACGACTTTTGAGCCAAGTGTTGACCAACCAGGAGCATCCAGCTGTGTGAAGCTCTGGGGGCCGAGGGCCAGCAGACTGCAGAGGGGGGCCATCGACACCCTCAGGAGGGCGACAGCTGGGAAGTGAGCAGGAGGCAGGGCAGCCGGAGCGCGCCGAGCTGGAGGTCAGACCACTAGCTGGCACTAACCGCATCAGCGCAAAGCCTCGTAGGCCGCAGACACAAGGATGCACTTTCGGCGGCAAGCTAACCCCTTACCGTTGTCATTTTGGACCTGTCACATCCACGCTTTGGGTATTATATTTAGTATTTATGGCTGTCTTACTAAATTGCTCAAGACTTACTTGCCTTAAAATAACAATCGTCACATGTGAGTTCATGGTCTCTGTGGCTCGGGAATTCAGACGCCCTCAAGGAGCCGTCTCACCCAGGGTCTCCAGCTCTGCTCATTGGAAGGTTCGACGGGGGCGGGAAGATGTCCTCTCCAGGCGCTCACTCATGTGGCCACTGCCGTGGTCAGAGGCCTCAGCCTCTGGCCATGTGAAGCCCTCTCTGGGGCTGCTGGACTGTCCTCAGGACGTGGGGACTGGTTTCCTCCAGAGCGAGTGATCTGCTCCGTCTTCTGTGACTGCACCCCAGAAGCCACACGTTATTTCTTCAGTGTCCTCTTGGTTACCCAGGTCAGCTTGGGGTCCACAAAGGGCATGGATATGGGAGTCGAGGGTCATTCAGGACCAGCCACAGGTCTGCTTGCTTATCTGTGCTTAAAGGTGCTTACGCTGGAGAATTTCTGGGGTCTTTTCAAAGCCTAGTACTTTTTGGTGATAACTTGCATGAATACTCATGCTCTCTTAGGGATTCTGGTTTTAATCACATCTTTCCTCTGCTCTGATGGGTAAGAGAGGAAGGCTGACCCTCAAGGCCCCCTGATATCAGGCCACAAAGGCTGCTACCAGGCTCCCATGAAAGCTGACACAGTCCTGGCTGCAGGGAAACGAAATATAGCTGTGGAACTTTATGACTCACCCATTAGGATGGACTTTGCAAGCCCGAGCTCGCCGAATGTTCCAGCACACCAGGGCTGTCTTCTCTGTTGCTGCTGGGAATTCTCCAAGCCACACACATACCAGTGTTGTCGGCGGGGAAGTGTTACGAGGGGCAGCCTGACAATGTGGCATTGTCCTGTGGGATTTATAACCAGGTTTCAACAAATGACCCTTTATCCCATTCATGTTCCCCTGGGTCGCAGATACGCCTCAGCGCAGGCTCACGGGGCATGTTGGGGAACACCTGCTTTCCGACTGCTTTTCTGTCACGTCTCCAACACTTCTAGGTACTTCTTTCCACTCTCGGTTGGCGCGTCCTGGCAGTGTCCTGCGGGTGGAATGTTGTTTTCGGGATGTCCTGGGGGGTTGGCAGTGGCAGTCCTTTGTGGCGGCTGTGATTTGTGGCGGAGAATGTTTCATAGTTGAATTTGCCCCAACACAGCTCCTGCTGCAACTCAGCATGGGATGAAATAATGTTGTAAAAACCTGGAGGAAGGAGAAGAGGGTGTTGGATGTCAGCCAGGGTGAAGGTGGAAAAACATCTTCCAAAAGTTACAAAAATATTCTTAATGAAATACATCATTGGCTCACGATTTGTTAGAAAACTGGGGTTCAAATCCTGACGTCTTGTATCTGTGTCTTAGGCAAGGACTCCTAATCTCGTTGCTTCTGTTTTGTTATCTATGAAATGGACATGGTATTTGTCGTTTGCCTTCCATGGTTACTCGGAGGATCAGATGAGAAGGTTATAATTATTGAAAAGTTCTTTCTAATGCAATCACATTTGCAGGGGAAGAGGCCAGACAGTTGGAACGTGGCTTTGCCATCTGCCCGCTCTGGATTCGAATTCAGTTTCTGCAATGCAGCTGTGACTCAGCCCCACGCCCCAAACGTCAGTGTGCGCACGGATTTCCTGGTGGTCCTGTTAAGATGCAGGTTCTGATTCAGCATTTCTGGGGGAGGTCTGAGGTTCGGCATTTCCTGTTGGTCATCTACTTTGAGGGACAAGGGGTTAGGCTCCCTAAGTGATGCTCAGTCCTGGGTGCCCGTTGGAAGGACCTGGGAGCTGGCCAAAGTTCCAATGCTCAGACTGCATCTCAGATCAATTAAATCAAAATCTCCGAGGATCGACCTACTGTAGAGCACAGGGAAATATATTCAGTGTGTTATAATAAACTATACTGGAAAAGAACCTGAAAAAGAACAGATCTATATATTTGTATGTATATATACGTATACGTATAACTGAGTCACTATGCTGTACACCTGAAACTAATACAGCATTGTAGATGAACTGTACTTCAATAAAAATAAATAAATTAATAAAAAAATCTCTGAGCATAGAACACAGCATCCGTATGTTTACGCTAAGACTTGGTTTGTTAATCTGCAAAAGAGGCAAAGAATCGTCTTCCCCTCATAAACCTGTATTGGAATCCACATTTTGTAAGTATCTCCACGCAGTGTCTGTTCTAAAAATATTTCAGGAATTTATAGCTACTACAGAGGGTTTGAATTCATAGAACACTTGTATGTATATCGTCTCGCTTATCTCAGAAAAAGCCCTGGGAGGGCATCCTGTGCCCCGGAGTCTGAGCAGCAGGAGACGGTGTAGCCAGGACTTACTCCCAGTGTCCTCTCCTGCTTCAGTGAACAACTTTGTGACTGCGCGTGATGCTACTAATGTAAGGTGTTGCCTAAAAACCCCTTTCTCACTTTTTTTTAAATTGAAGTATAGTCAGTGTACAATGTTGTGCTGGTGGACACACGGCATGGTGATTCCACTGTACATACATATATTCCTTTTCATATTCTTCTTCACTATGTGTTATTGCAAGATATTGAATGTAGCTCCCTGTGCTGCACAGTAGGACCTTGTTGTTTACCTATTTTATGTATAGCAGTTCGTGTCTGCAAATCCTGAACTCCCAATTCATCCCTCCCCGACCCCCTTTCCTCCCTGGCAACCGTAAGCTTGTTTTCTGTGTCTGTGGGTCTTTTCAGATTCCACATGTAAGCGATGTCACGTGGTGCTTTCCTTGCTCTTTCTGGCTTTACAAACCTCTGTCTTGAGAGGCCAAGCTGCCTAGGTGGACAGGGATCACCCCAGAGGCAGCCGCCCAGGGCGGAATTTCAGTCGCGTTACATCATCCTGCATCCGAGGACGCCGTGCGGTCGGAGCCGCAGGTGGGGTTGCCTGCCTTCCTTCTCTGAATCCCCGCCAGTGGCAGCCGTGTCTGTCCAGCCTGCGCCAGGAAAGGGATGTCAGTGCAAGGGCGCGATGCCAGATGGAGCAAGGAGACGTGGCCCCGTTGGGGCAAGACATCGCTCTCGGTCCTCGGCTTTAAAGCCGGCAAGCAGCCTTTAGGGACCTACAGACCACCCTTGGGTTCCCTCCGACTTGCTCCTTCCCTTCCCCCCTCTTCCCCTTGAGGATAAAGAAGAGTTAGAGGAAAAGGAAGCCAGTGAGAAGTCACTTAAAAAAATCTTCACCAGAGCTCTGAAAAAAAATCTGGGGGGGATTCCTGAAAGGACACGTGGTCTCTGGTCCAGGATGAGGTTAGCCCCGGGAGCAGGGACTGCAAGCACCAATGCTGTAACAGTTGTGAGAGCAAAGCCTACTGGGGTGGGACGATTCCAACCCGGGGCTTTCAGAGCAGCTGAACGTTGCATGCAAAGAGCTCATCAGATCCCAGCAAAGGCTGGCAGGGCTCTGGAGATGCTTTCCAGGGATTTGAGGACGGCTGCCTGCAGTGTTCTTTCCTGTTTCCATCCTGGTGGTGGAGCAAAATGGCTTTGGGGAGAAAAAAAAAAAAAAAACTTCAGTTTGGCAACTGTACCCAGTAATGGATAGAAAATAGTTCATGCATTTGGGGCATTTTTAGAATCGATAGAGACTAAGAGAGCTTGTATTTATTTTGGAAAAAAAAGAAGGGAATTAAAGGGAAATAGCTGTGTTATTTAGCAAGTCCCTGGAACACACAACATGGGCTATATTCCAGCTGCTGACAACCTAATGCCTGTTTACTCTCCTGTCGCAGGCTTCCTAGGATCATGAGGACTGAGCCGAGGAGGGGCTTTTCCCCCTTCGTAAGGTGCAGACATTGTGACTATTCCCTCTTGCTCTGCCTGCGTCACCTGAACACCCTTATAATCAACTCCTGGATATTTTGACTAGACCGGGACTAGGTGTTCCATGCTGGCGGGTGGATAGACCTATTTCTACCCTAGGAGCAAGTCCTTCTGGGAAGAGAGAGAGGAAGCTCTCGGCTCCTTTGATGTGAGATTGGAAGTTATTCCAATGCTTGTGATGGGGGCCAGTTGTCAGAAAATGAGGCCTGTTGGTCTCGGAGGGGAGATGATCACATGAGTCAGGGAACTCTTGTCTGGTGACCCCTGGCTTAGTAGTAAGGACCCAGATCTTCCTGAGACAATGGTTCTGGGCTGGTGGTGAAGTATCTTCTGCTCTCGGCTTCCCGGAATAATGACTGTCTGTTCGGGAAGCACACGCATTTTTTGGCTCCTGCTTGCGTTGGTGCACACGTGGTAACAGGGCCGCAGTGTCGGAAACCCAGTTCAGCGTCGTAAGGCTCATCCTTGGTGAGCGCAGCCCCTCCCCCTTCAGGGCCTGAGAGGGACAGCTGAGCACCAGGCGAAGGCAGGACCCTCGGGGGCACCCGCCAGACAACGCGGGCTTCTCATCCACAGGGCGGCTGTGAGCAGCACGGATCCTTCACGGCCGGCACACGTCCTCGTGGTTTTTGGACGTCCCATGGGAGGGGGAGAAAAATGCCCTTCTTACAATTTGTGGAATAAGTCCTGGGAATCGTCATCTGGACACGTAAGAAATCCGATCTGAAGGCTCCCCCCTCCCGGGGGCAGTGGAGTGGGACGTTGTCAGTCAGCCATCCTTGACTGTGGAGCGGCCCGGTTGCCCTGTTCAGAATCCAGACCCCTGGGCTCTGCCTCAGAAAGTCTTCATCAGATGCTCCCAGGAATTGTGTTTTAGTCAGCTTGCTAGATGATTCTAACGCGGGCAGACTCGCAGGGAGACTGCATCACATGGCTGGTGGCCCACAGCAGGTAGAACACGTAGCGTCAGTGGCTGGACTCTGTCCAGCCATCTTGTGAATAATTTGTCCCTACATTTTTTTGGGGGGGAGGATATTTTCCAGGTGTGCAATTGTACCTGTGAGCCGATCATTAGATCTCTCTCCTTTGTTTTCTCTCCGGGGCCGTACAGAATATAAAACTTCCGTATGTACCTTAAAATCTTTCTGGATTATACCTTTGAAAGTGAGGAATCCTCTAGACTGTGGGTCTCCCCAAATTCTCTGGCGTTTCTATCCTTTCCCTCCGGGTCCTAGACCCCATCCTCGACCCTCTGACCCCCGTGTGCTCTTGCGAGAACAACTCGCTCGCTCCTTCGTGATGGTGTGTTCTCCCCAGTTCCGGCGTCTGTAATAATTAGCTTTATGCTCGAAGTCCTTCAGGCTCGTAGCCTTTGAGGATTTAAAACATTTTTCTCCCCGCCCAAATCCCTTGCTTACAAACAAAATTTTAATTTAAAAATTATCATACCACTTTATAGTTCTATGAGCCAATTGTAGAGGAAAAGGTGAAGCCTTTGACCTTTTATTTTCGGAGCTTGGCCCTCTGCTGGGACAGCAGGTCTCAGCCTCTATGCAGTATTTCTCATGTCAGTGTCCAGGAAGCCAGAATGAGTTACTGAGGGCAAGATACAGTTTGTTCGTTTGTTTTTCTTTTTCAAAATGCTGTGCTGCAATTTGCTCTCAGACTTCAGTGGTGATGGAAGCAGGAGGGGGCTCCAGATGAGAATGGACCGAAATTGTCCAGGTGACAAATGACGGTGGCTTGGTCTAGAGAGAGGGCAGCGGAGAGGAGAGAAATGGTCGCATTCAGGGCCACCCAGGCAGTTGAATTGATTACACTTGAGCACTGGGGCTGAGGGAGGATTCGCCATTGGGCTTGAGATCCTGAACGGACGGTGGTTCCATCTTCTCAGGCAGCGTCGATGCGACTCAGAGTATCACCAGTTCAGTTTTGGACCCGGTGAGGCTGGAGTGCCCGGAGAGACATCCCCGATTTTCTGTCGGATCAGCAGCTGCGTCTGCAGGAGGAGAGCCTCAGGGAAGAAGCCTGAGCCGCAGGCAGAATCTGGCGGCGAACCTGTAGGTGCTGACTGAAGCCGTGGGAGTGGATGGGGCTGGACGCGCCGGAGGGAGAGCCGCAAAGTGACAAGAGCCCAACACTCAGGGCTGAGCCCAGCGGCGTTCCAACTTCATGTTAAACATACATTTATCTAAAAAAAAAAAAAAGAAAGAAAAAGAAAGGTTATCAAACTGTACATGCCATGTTGTGTGTGGTTTGGTTTTTTGTTTTTTTGGTTTTTTTTGGTAAAAAATAGTACGCTTCTATGCAAGGCTGATTTTCAGTGGTGTGACGGTCAATCAACCCTGTTTGGATCCCTGTTCTGACAGTATTTTGAGTATCACTTGTTTATTCCTCTCTGTAAACAAACAAAAACAAAACAAAAAAGCTGGAAAGACAGTGGTTCTCTCCAGTTGACAGGGTTAAGGATAACTTCTCTTTTTCTCTAGTTCTATTTCTGTATACTTTCTAAAATTTTGGCTAAGAATGTGTCTTTCAGTGCTTTGTTTCTAGGGCTTGAATTTAGTCAGTTCCTGACTTCCCTGGAGCAGCCAACCATGCAGGCTGACTCAGTGATGAGTCAGGAAGAAGAGAAAAAGTTCCTTTCCCGCAGCCCTTCCTGACCCTTCAGCGAGCCGCAGGTCAGGGCAGGTGTGTGCGGGGATCCGGAGGTGAGGCAGAAATGGCAGAGCTGCTGCTGGGGAGCGTTTGCACTGTTCGGGTAAGATCGGGGCATACACGCACGTACCAGCCTCGAAACACAGTGTACAATTCTGATGACTCTGCCTGAGAGTCCAACGCCCTTATATTTGTGTGGAAAACCGGCACGGCCCAGTACAGAGATGAATGATAAAATGCATGCTAATGATGTAAAGTGTCCATTTTCTTTAATCAGCGCAACATTAAATACTAAATGACACCATGCCAGGTCGAGAGAGAGAGACTTCAGGAGAAGGGGAAAAGCACTTTTCTTCCCTGTTTTTTGGACAAAGGGCCCCACATTTTCATTTTGTTTGGGGCCCTGAAAATTGTGTAGTGGCCCTGGTGGGCGTGCCAGGATATCAACTCTGGACAGAAGTGCCCCTCCTGCCTCCTCACCGCCCCCCACAAGCTCCGAGGAGGCTGGCCCGAGGCACCACAGGCTCACAGCCGCCCAGGAGCTGAGAACTGCTCCTGGTGGAGACTGGACCCGGCGGGAGATGCTGGGACTTGAGTTCCGCGGCCGGAATCCTGGCTGACTGTTTCCAGACGGTCCAGGCTGCAGTCAGAGGATAATGAGCAGTTCCTTCTGAGGATGAGCTAAGCACAGGAAAGGCGGTCATTAGCAGCTCTCCTGTGGATACACCAAGGCCAGCAAAGAACGTCTGCAGACAAGTCATTTGACTGGGTGTGTTTTGACAATAAACTCAAACCAGACAGAAGTTGGGTGGGGGGGAGGGGGAACGCGGAGGGGGAAGCCATGAACTTTACAGGAGAAAATAACTATTTTCCTTCACGCTCGTTGCCCCGAGAGATGAGCTGCTGAGAGCACGCTTCCTGTGGGGACGGTGTGGGCAGATGGTAAGCTGCCCGGGGGGGGGGAGGAAGGTCGGACACTGGGGTCCCCCCAAGCTGGGCCACCTGGGGCAGATGTGTCAGCCTTGCTGAGCCTCCGTTAGCATGCTGCTATGACTTCTGTGACCCTGAACTTATCCGGACGCTTAGGAGGGAGGGATTGGTGGGGACCCCTGAGCTCAGCCGCCACCTTCCTGGCAGTCTCAGGACTGGACGGCTGCCAGGGCAATGGCCCTCAGTCTGGGCATAAATGGGCGAGTGTGCCCACGACCGAGGACATGCGCTGTCCCCCGGGCAAGGGGAGTAGGGCTGGGTCCTCCCGGCAGACCTCTCAGACAACTGCTGGAGGTCCCGCAAACCTTAAGCTCATTTCATTTTGAGCTCTAGCTGTCTGGACTAATTACCTCCTTTTAGGAATCCACAGATTAGCAAGTAGAGTAAGACCTGCAGTTTAGGCGTAAGAAGGTCGATCGCCAGGGAACCGAAGAATGTGAACAGACTTCTCATCACGGTTACAGCCAGGTGGTGTTCACATCGGCCGGCTCTGAGCCTCCTCCCCAAGAGCGTGGCTCTCGAAGGTGTCTATGCTTTTGGTCTCTGCCAAGGCCCTGCTTCCCTGTGGAGCTCAGAGCATGGGGTCCTTTATCTTGGGTCATCTGTCTATTTCTGTAGCTATTATTTTCAAAGCAGAGGTTTGAACCTCGTGTGCAAGAACCCACCTCTCAAAGAGCGTGAGCTGAGCGTCTCCTATTGATGAGGGAGATTTATTCCAGGGCTGTGCGCCACTGAGAAGATGTCTGAGAGGGTCTTTGTCATAAAGCAGTATTTCTCAATCTTTCTTTTTTTTGTTATTGATGCCTTAGGGAGAAAAATTTAGTTTAGATTCTCCCCACCAGTTCAAGATTTTTCAGATACACACTACTCTATATAAAACAGGTAAACAAAGTCGTACTGTAGAGCACAGGGAACTATATCCAGTACCTTGTAATAACCTATAATGGAAAAGAATATGGAAAGGAATATACGTATGTGTATGGATGCTGCACACCAGAAACTGATGCAATGTAAACTGACTACATCTCAATAAAAATAAATAAATAAATAAATAAATAAATAAATAAATAAATAAATCCCCCACCAAAAGAAATGAATTCACAAGGAACAAGGCTTCACCAGAGGAGGATGGAGGTCTGAATAACCACAGACTGCCCACCGTGTTATCTAGGATTGTTTCCAAGCTTCCCAAGATCCAATTCTCCTCCTCCAGGGGGCCATGGGGGCCCCTGCTGAGAAAGCATGACAGCAAGGAAGCACTGGTAGGACCCAGCTGGGAGAGATACGTGAGAGCCAGTAAGAGCCCCAAGTTTGGAGTCAGACGTCCTGGGCTGAGCTGGCACAGGTGCTTCTGGTCCCCAGTTTCCTCGCTTGTAAAGTGGTCCGATGGTGGTTCCTCCCTCATAGCGTGACATGAGGACTAAATTGGACAATAAAGAAGACACAGATTAGAAGGCTCAATATTACTAAGAGAGCAAAGATCCCAGAACTGATATAAGGACTCTACACAGTCATGCGTTTTTGATAGCAACTGACATGGTGACTTTAATTTTACATCCAAATGCAGAGGCCCTAGGGGAGCCTGGAGAGTTTTGAGAAGTAACACAACTAGAGGACGTATATTACTAGATTTTAATGTTTACTCTAAAACCACAGTAACCAAGGCATCAGGGCGAGAGTGGAGCTACTGACCAGTGAAACAGAGTGAGTCCAGAAACAGACCCAGTACAGGTGACCAACTGATTTTAAGTAAAATCATCAAGGTAACTCACTGGGGGAAAACAGTCTTTTCAATAAACGGTGCTGAAATAATTAGCTATCCATATGCCAAAAAATACATAGGTAGGTTGACAGATGGATGGCTAGACAGATAGATAATATTAACCCTTACTTGAATCATACTTAACAATGAACTCAAATTGGATCATAGAACTAAATGTAAGAGCTCAAACTAAAACTTTAGGAAAAACAAGGGAGAAAGTCTTGGCAAGACAAAAAGCACCAGTCACAGAAGAAAACGCACTCACATGTTGGCCTTCATGCCTTAAATCTTTTGTTCTTCAAAAGACACTGTTAAGAAAATAAAAATACAGACCCCAGGCTTGCTTTCTTAGTCACATTTGGACATCAGACGTGGCTGGTTGGAACGTAAAATGAGGGAGCCAGCTTTTGGAAAACAGTCAGTTTCTTGTAAAGTTAAACATACACTCACCATTCCATGCAGCAATTCCTCTCCTAGGCGTCTACCCGGGAGAAATGAAAACACATGTCCACGTCAACCAATGAAAGTTCAAAGCATTTTCGTCTATCATAGCCCAAAGCTAGAAATCAGCAGATGCCCACCCACTGGTGAATGGATGGAGGAACTGTGAGAACGGGGACCCCGCTTTCTTGCCTTTATTGCAGGACAAGCCACACCGTCTCCCTGAGAGCCCCATGGCTTCCTCGTCCTGTTTGTCAGACTTCCCCTCTCCCCTGCCAACCTGTCTTCCACGATGCTCAGATAAGCCACGTGCACGTATACCCCTGTGTCAGCACCTGGGGTGATGCCGCCCAAGATGGTTCTGCCCACTGAGGGCTCTGCTTTGGTTTCAAAGCCTTCTTCATCCCGCTAACTATCCCTCAGGGAAACCTGAGGTTACATTCCTCAGCGGCTTTTCGAACGGGCTGTGGCTGTGGCTGTGGTAACGGTTAGGACTGCAGGGCCAGGTGACACGGGGGAGCAGTAGTCCTCAGGCTTTGCCCTGAACGGAAATCTGCCACTGGAAATGGGTCTTGGGGGCTCTCCCGTGTCATCCCTGATCGGGTAGCATGTTAAGAGTAAAACTGGGAAGGAAGCCGGCCGTACACGTCAGTTTCCCCTGGAGAGAAGTGCTCTCGTCTTCTACGGGGGGGTCACCACAGACAGGTGTCCATTATGACACACGTAAGCCCTTAAATTGTGGCGTGTCTGCTGCGTGCCTGGCACTGCACCAGGCGCTGTGAGGCCAGGAAATCAAAGAGGAGGCGATGAGGCTGGTAAGGGAGACAAATAAGCAAAATCACGAATGCGAAGTGTGTGGAGGGGCACTGGGTGCCACCCGGGGTGTGCGGGGAGAATGGGGCGCGGGGTGGGGTGGGGGGGCACTTAGTCTGAGCTCCGAGGGCTGACTGGGAGTTCAGCAGACGGAGAAGAGGGAGGGCAGGTCGGCGGCAGGACAGCGCGCACGGCGGCACAGCACCCCCGGGCGGGGCCCGTCGCGCGCCGCGAGCCCGCGCCGCCGCTCGGGGAGGCCGGGCAAACGGGCTGGGCCGGCGCCGGCCCGCTCCGCCTTCCTCCCGGCCCGGTGGGCGCCACGTGCTTCCCGGGCGCGGCGGCGCGTGGGCGTTTGCGGGGCGAGGAGGTCGGCCCCTGAGTGCCTGCCGCGCTGGCCACACGCCAGGGCCGCCCATCACACCCCGCGGCGCTGGGGCGGCTTCTCGAAAAGGCTGCCCAGCCTCGCCATTTCCTTCGCATTAAAAGATGTCCCTGCCCAGGTCACCTGCACGTGGAGAAGCGGCGTCCCAGGTAGAAGCCCCAGCTTCATCAGCCACCGGCCTTACGGCCCTGCAGGGCCGCAGGGCAGCACGGCCAGCACGTAGGAGGTGTTCAACAGCAAGGGCCCAAAGTATGGACCGACTGGCTCCATCTTCAGTGTGTAATTATGTCCCCGCCACCCACAGCGGGGTGGCTCCCGTAAACCGCACAGCCAGTGCAATGCAACCGCCATTTGAGTTTTGTCCAGTTGTTCCTGCGAGAGCAATTGGTCAAGTGCAAAGCTCCGTGGGTACGTGACATGGCTTTGCCTCCCCCTTGCAGGATAACAGGACCCAGGAAAAAGAGCCCCGACTGGAACTCCCATCCCAAAGGGAAACACCTATGACTTTTCTTCTTAGGCCCCTTGCGCTCTGAGTGGATCATATCCTTCTCGTCTCTTTTCCAATTTCCTCTCCAAGTTACCAAGAGCTGTTGGGGAAGCAGGTGAGGACGGAGGGCTTCTTCCTCAAAGGGCTGGGGGGAGGGAGGGGGGACCCTTGGGGAGCGCATTATGCTGGCACCAGTGGGCAACGAGAGAAGTACCATCCCAAGTTATGTTTCCATCAGTAGCGTCAGCACAAATGTGCTTGGTTTTGGGGGGGTGGGGGAGGAGGGAGCTTCCAGGCACCTAAGGCCCCTTCCCACAGCGAGAGTCACCATAAGCCACAGCCGAGAGAAAACCGGGAACAATCTAGGCGTTCCCTGTTCGTGGCAACAGGTGGGTGTCACTCTCCAGGCCCTTGGGCACCTGTGCCCTTTCCGGGTCCTTCGACCAGGACCTAAAGACACGGACACGCAGGGAGCACAGGGAATTCGCCCCAGCAGAGGCATTAGGGTAGCTCCAGCCAAGATTTAGGTCTGGAAACAGCCAGGTCAGGAGGAACGAGCAGCCTCGGGGAGCAGGGGCATGCTCACCTGCACCCCCGATGCCGTGCTGTGTCTAGTCGTGGTCTATCTAGCCTCACTGGCGCCCCAATATATTTCTAGCCTGGTTCTTCACAGCGCCCTACCCTTCCCTTAATTGCCTAGAGTGGCTTGGAGGTGACCTGAAATGTTTAAACAGGGCTTTGGGAGAGCCTCAGGGATGACAGCGGGAAATACACCAGAGACATTGCCACACCGCAGGGACCAGGCTTAGCAGAGGTGAGGGCTCTCGGGAGCTACAGTCCCGAGCTACATGCCCGCAGAGGACGGACCCCTTGGGAAGTCCCTGCCTTTGAATCATCCACAATTGCCCGCTTCCTCCTTCCGGCTTGAGTCTCGCATCCTCCATTTCAAAGGAGAAGCCCCACACGTGAGGACAGCTTTTCCCATCTGTGGAGTTAAATCTTTGTGGCCACCTCTGAGTATGTCCTTTGGAGATGGAATTCCTGAAGTCCAAAGGTATCTGCACTTAGAAAGCTTTTGATGTCTGCTGCCAAATTCCCCTCCAGAAGAGTACCAATTTACCAATTTACACCCCTACTGGCAGTATATTAAAGGGCCCTCTCCCTCAATCCGAGCTAACACCAGGGATTACCATTCTTTGGAGTTTTTGCCAACCTGGTGCGTTTAGCATAGTAGGTATGTCATTGCTGTTTGAATTGCACTGTTTAAAATTACTTATGAAGTGAACATTTTTTAACATGATAGCTGTCACTTGCTCTGTTTTATTTCCATGCATTTGTTTGTTTTTCTTTTTTTTTTGATTTATAAAGGTATTTAACATACTGATCATTAATTGTTTTCTGCCATTTTTGTCAGAAAAACTGCTTCCAACTTGTCATTTTTTTTTATTACTTTTAGTTTTTAAACTTTGTATGTCATCTAGTAAGCTGCTAATTACCAATCAATAAAAAAATGAAATAGTATCTTTTAAATCCCCCTGTCTTTCCTGTATTAAGATCAAGAACTGAGCACTTTTATTCCTGTCTCTACTCACTGACTGGTTTTAGTTACACAACCTGAATACTTAGGCCCGGATGACATTGTTACGTTATTATTTTGATATTAAGCATTTTTTATTAGAAGAGTAATTTTTGACATCTGCGTTAAGTTTTATAAATAAGCATATTTGTAAAACTCTTTGCACAGGGCCTGGCACAGAGTAAGCAGTAAATAAATGTTGGCTTTAAAGTGATTATTTCAGCAAATCTCTGAGTTAATTCCGTGTTTAACCATTTTAAGGTTCACCACTATTTCTTTTGTATAAAATGTCCCGGTCTTGAGGACTTAATTTTGTTCCCAATTTCACATGGGATGAATTTTCAAATATATTTTCCAAGAAATATATCCTGGGAATAGATTTTTTAAATCTCTGGCTCTCCAGCAATCTTCCTATCGCCCTCATATGTAAAAGAAAAAATGGCAGAATTTACCAATATTGAATCACCATGCTTTTCCTGCAAACTGTTTTTGTGATCCCCCCCCCCTTTTTTTTTTTTTGCTGTTTGGCGTAACCCAGAAGAAATCTAAAACATGAGAGGAGTATTTCTTTGTGTCTGATTCGCCTTCTTCTGTCCTCACGTGGAGGAGAGAGAGAGCGCTCTCCTGTCTCTCCATTGTGACAGCTTTAATCCCCGTATGAAGAGCCTGCCTTCAGGACCTTGTCGAATCTTAATTACCTCCCAAAGGCTCCACCTCATGCCATCACGGTGGAGTTTAGAACGTCACTGTATGAATTTCAGGGGAACACAGACATTCAGTCCATAATGCGGCGTAAATGGACGTGCTCCTCCTGATGCAAGGCCGACAGGAGCCAGGGTCCCTTCTGGGGTGTTCCTGCCAAGAATATACAGGACCAGAGTCTGGTTACAAGCAAATGCTGAACCAGCTGAGGCTGAGGTTCTCCAAAGAAGGAAGGGCTTTGCTCTTTAAGACAAAGACGTGATGGACAGGGGAAGACCAAGGAATGATTTCAGATTGAAGGAGACAATGAGATACAACAAATACATGTGATGTGTGTTCCTGAATAGACCTGGAAAAGGTAAAGAGACTGGGCTGGGACGGCTGTCAAAATTGAAGAGTCTGAATCACCTACCACCACGATGGCTGCCAGAGAGTGATTTTTTTTTTTTTTTACCTGCACTGTTGATTCTACGTGTACTAGTTACCATTCTACTGTAAGAAAGTGTTCCCTTCTCCTCCATTTATTTATTTACTTATATTAGTATATGGCTAGCAGCCCAGTATTTCTGCTTTATTGAGGTATCATTGACAAATGTGATTCTGAGGTATTTAAAGTGCACAGTGTGATGATTTGGGATGTGCATACACTGTGAAAGGATTCCCCATCAAGTTAATTAAATACATCTATCAGCTCGTATATCTACCCTTTTTAAAAATGAGAACATTTAAGTTCTCTTCTCTCAGTAAATTTCAATTACACAATACGGTGCTGTCAACTGTAGTCACCAAGTGGTACATTAGATCCTCACTCCTTATTCATCTTATAACTGAAAATTTGCACCCTTTCACCAGCCACTTCCTGTTTCCCTAGATAGTTTTTCTACTATCTGTTTCTGGAAGCTTGATTTTTTTTTTTTTAGGTTCCACATAGAAGGGATACCATGCAGTAGTTGCCTTTCTCTGTCTGGCTTGTTTCACTTGGCATGATGCCCTCAAGGTCCATCCATGTTGTCACCCATTACAGTATTTCCTTCCTTTTTAAGGCTGAATAATACTTCATTTTATTATATATAGTATATAAATAATATATTATATATTACATACAATATGTTTATATATAATACATATAATAATGCTACATATGTATGGAGAAATCTCACATTTTTCTTGATTCATTCACCCATCAGCGGACACAGTAGGCTGTGTCCAAACCCTGGCTATTGGGGACAATGCTGCTATAAATGGGAGGGCGGGTAATTCTTGGAGATCCTGATTTCAATTCTTCTGTCTCTATACCCAGAAGAGGGTAGCTGGATTATGGGGGAGTTCTGTTTTTAATTTCTTGAGGAGCCTCCACACAGGTTTCCAGCGGCTGCACCAGTTTACATCCCCACCTGTGCCGTATGAGGGTTTCCTTTCCTCCACATCCTCGCCAGCGTTTCTCTCCTGACTTCTTGATGATTGCCATTCTAACAGGAGTAGCATGTAGCGACAGCTACTGTTTACTGAGCCACCATGGAGAACTACACGTCCTGCTTACGCCCACTCTCACTCTCACTGCCATCCTTCAGGGCAGTGTGATGACCATCCCCAAATTCCAGACGAGGAACGAGGCTTAGTGAGGTTATGACGTGGCAAGACCCAACAGCTGCAGTAAGACTGGGGTGTGAACTGTCGAATCTGGCTGGTCTGAAGTTTCCATCTTTTTCCCACTGACCCATGGCCGCCACCCCCACCCCCAGCCCCAACCCCAGCACCTTGGAGAATGCAAACCTGCAGTAAGCTTCAGGCCGTGATTATTTAACAGAACTGAACTAGCCTGGGCCGTGAGCAGCTGGAATAGCCGGGAGCTGTTCTAACCAAGCTGGGCAGGGGTGGAGGTGGGGAGGAAAGTTTTGAGATGCGGGAAGAACTCCAGATTGGATGATCACCTGTCGTTGGAGATGGAGAGTAAGTAAGTGACTCCAGTTCCTCCTTCCTCACTTTCCAGAATGCTAGAACGACGTGGGGACACTTGGCCACTAGTGTCCCTTCTGGCTTTATTCTTCTTTCTTTTCACTTGTCAAAAATTCTTCCTTCTGCACTCTTAGGGGAAAAGCTCTGAAATTCCCCGTCCTGTAACCTTCCTCCCCATCGGCCCCAACTGTTAGCACACACCTTCCCTCTTAGTTTAGAAGTAGCTTTTATAAGAGGAGCTTGCAGCAGTCAGCTGCTTTGGGAGGAGCAGGTGCTCGGCAGGTGGAGGTGTGAAGCTGAGCGATTCCCACGGGGAGAGCGCAAGTCCGGGCGCTCCCAGTGCGCCCAGGAAGGAAGGGGACGAAGGGCCCTCTCCACAGTTCTTTCTTTCTTTGCATTCAAACAAATAAAGAACAAAAGATTTTTTTTTTTTTAATGGGGAAGCATTAGCAATGAAGATCAGCACACTGTAAATAAAAGCCAAATTCTTCCTAAAATAAAGAGGCCTTTAGACATGTGATAAAAGCTATTCACTCCATTGCTAGTCTCAGATAAAAGAGGGAAATGCTGTTTTTAAGATCAAACAATCTATTTTGTGCAAATGTGGTTGGTAATAAAGTTTGGGGGAGATATCAAACACGTATTTATTTTTAAATGTATCTATTGCTAATTTATTTATTTAGGCCAAAGTCCAAGTGTGAACTGAGATCAGGATTAGGCAAAGGAAAAAAAAAAAAAAAGGCTAATGCTGAGTCTTGGAGGGGACGAATGCATTTTCCACACTGGAGTTTGAACATTAACACCTTCAAGAACCAGCGATCATTAGAACATCAAGAATTCGGCTGGTGCCTTTTGCAGCCCAGCTAATGAAACAATTCTTTGTGTTTGTGTTTTTGCAGAATGCAGCGTTTGCCTGGCTTACAGAGGCAGAATTCCACGGGGGTCAATGGAAGTTCACCTGTCAGAAATAGAAGTACTGACCTATAAAGAATTTTTTCCAATGTAATCTTTTCAGGGTCTGGGGAGTATTCAGAAGAAATACAGCCAGGCAGGGGCAGACCCTGATGGCTGGGGAGCGGCAGAGGGCTGTCAAGTGCCCCTCCCTCCCGGGAGCCCAGCGGAGGGTCTCTGCTCCTTGGGGACTGCACCCCACCACCATGGGACTCACATTGCAACCCGGGCACCCTCTCCCCTGGGCTCGAATTCCTCAACATAGGAGAAGAGGAGACTCACAATTTTGTCCCCAGGACCTGAATCAGGAAAGGAGGCTGACGATTTGGAGAAGGTTTTCTACTTCAGACACACAAAATCGACTCGGCAAATTGAACTCTCCTGGAGTAAAAGACTGTTACAGACCTCTCCTGGAAACAGTAGAAACTGCTTCTCTCCACCTGCAAGGAAAGGGGCTCTTGAGAGGGAGCCGCTACACCTTACATTAAGAAATAAAAGTTATGACGACTTACATTACAGCAGGACTCTTCCATCTATAAGCAGCTTCACTGTATTCCTGTCTTAAAATTTAATGTGTGCATTCTGGTAGAAGATACAATTTTTTTTAAAAAGAAGAAGAAATTGCCTATAACCCACAAGGCAGAGATGAACACTGTGAGAGTCATTTCCTCCCAGATATATTTTTGCTTCCCATATACGATCACACATATATTTTGGGAAAGAATGGAATCACATGGACTGTTTTATAATCTGTTTTTTCACTTGAGATTCATTATGAATATCTGTTCATATAAAGAATGTTTCTCCGCATTTATATATAATATAACTGAATCACTTTGCTGTACACCTGAAACTAACACAACATTGTCAATCAACTAGACTTCAATAAAAATTTTTTTTAAAAAAATGGAAAGAAGGAAAAATATTCATAACTTAAAAAAAAGACTATATTTCTCCAGCATCATTTTTAATGGCTGTGTGGACTTCCACTAAATGGGTTTATTGCAGATTCTCCGTTGAGGTTCATTTAGATTGCTTTTAATTTTTTACTCTTGAAAAGAATGCTGTGGTGAAAATTCTGTCAGCTAAATATTTACTCATTTCTCTATTTGTTTCTTTAGAATCCACTTACAAATCTGAAATTCAGTTTTGAGATGCAGTGCATTTAAAGTGTTTTTTCCTTACGGCCAAACTGCGACCCAAGCACTTGCCGTTGAAATGTGCAGTTTTTAATTACTGCTTAGAAGGAACACAGCTTTGGAAATTTGTTGATTGCTCTTTCTTACCTTTTTTCCTTTTTCCAGCATGTCCTTACCTATCTGCAGTCAGCCTGCCAGGTGGCTCAGGTGTACCGACAGTGATATAATTACAGTTTCGTCACTACTTGGAAAAGCCTTCGGGAGCAGCCCTCCTATTCTTCCAGATCTTCTTGATCTTGTTCTCTCTTTTCTTTCTTTTTTTAATTTGGTATTTCCTCAAACATGTGCTCATCTTGAGTGGTCCAGCTGACAAGCCAGCCCCTTGGTACCTGCAATCATCTGATAAGACAGTTACTATATTCCACAGTTGTGAAATTCAATGAAATCATGCTTTTCCACTTTTGGGAGGGGTAAAATTCCCATTTCTTTATAATAGATCCCTTTTTTAAGAAAGGATGGATGTATTTTTCTACTGTTTGAAACACCCTCAAGATGGATTTAACTTCCTGAAGGGAACTCTAAGATATAACATGACTCTGTCTAGGAAAGGAAGCAAAAACTGACTTATTAAAAAATTGAAATGCAGAGGAGATCCTCAAAAGCCCATTTTCCAAAATGTCAGGTACGAATTAAAATAAATGTCAGAAAATATTAAGATAAAACTCATTCCATTGGTGCCTCACTTTTTCTCTTGAAACTAAAAGATGCAATTTAAAAAGCTGCCAAAAGTTTGATAAACCGACGACGTCAACAAAAGGCAAAAAATTTTAGTTTTCTACGGAGTCTGAAAAACATCTCGCCTTTAGCTCAGATGCTGTTTTCAAAGCACCAAGGTACCCTTTTGATGGTGTTTTCTGGGCTCTTGTAAATCCATCTGGCATCGCGGCCCAGGGTAGGAGGCAGAATCATTTTCTCACCTCTCCTCAATCTGGTTTGATGCGTATTTTTTCTTAAAAAAAAAGTGCTTTTTGTCACCCTGACGCTAATTTAAATAGGTACAAATTCTAGGCTTATAATTATGCAGTGCTTTTGTCGACGTTTCGCAGGGTGTCAGCATCAGGGTGGTCGCAGAATGCCTTCGCTTTGCCTGGAAGCTGGCTGCCAAAGGGAGGGACGTATGGGTCTGAGCTGCAAAGGCAATTTCTTGATGAGAACCAAAATCAAGTGCTTGGCCTTCATCTAAGTTCTCACCTTATCATGACGTGGCTTTGATATATTTGTACCTTCTACTTTGGGAAACAATATAGGTCAAAAAAGGATGTGATGATTTTGGAAAACTGTTTTTTTTTAATTTTAAAAATTGGTTTCCACAAATTAGGAATAGGGGATTAAGGGGTACATACTACTATGTATAAAGTAGATAAGAAACAAGAATATATTGTACAGCACAGGGAATGACAGCCATTATCTTGTAATAACTTTCGATACAGGATCATTGGTAAAAATACTGAATCACAGTGCTGTACGCCTGAAATGAATATAATATTGTCAATCAACTATACGTCAGTAAAAAAAAAGAAATTTGCTTCCAATGGATGCAAAAACACATGGAACAAAATATACTCAGCTTATATGAGTTAAGTACCTTTAAGCCTTTAAATGTACAAGATATATCTTGAACCTTGTACAGTATCTTACTTGAAGGAAATTTGCGTAATACTTTCTGGGACGGGCAGAGATGGCAAAGGCAGCTGATTGTCCGGTCTTCTCCCATGTCAGTGCCGTCAAAGACTGTGGGCTTCATTTCCACCTGGGCTCTAGACTTTGCAGTGGCCCCAGGACACTCAGGATTCCAACTACCACCCAAATCAGGGATGAGCAAACCCATTTTATCACAAGCACCAGTTCTGAAAATACAAGGTTCCTCAGTGGTTTTATATTTAGAAATTACATCTTTTTTTTACTTTAAGGAATGCAAGATATGCAACAGGATTTCAGGACTGTTTCATTATTTCTCTGTCATGGGTGGATTTCAATCAGCAAGAACACGGCAAGTGTGCAGTTGTAATGCTGCATCTTTGAAGACATTTGATGTGCAAAAAACAAGCCTAGTAATGAGATGGTGGTTGGGGGGAGTGGGTGGTTTGAAAGAATTAGGGCTGAGGAACACAGACAGGGACTAAAACAACAGATGTATTAGGATGTTTCTAGAAAATCTGGACCCTGAAAGAGACAGAATGTCGTGTCATATCAGAGGTAGCTTCCTGGCTTCTGTGGGCTGAACTGCGTCCCCCCCAGGATTCACATGTTGAAGTTCTAACCCCAAGCGCCTCATAATGTGACTCTGTTTGGAGATAGGGTCCTTAAAGAGGTAATTAAATTAAGGTGAGGCTATCCAATGTGACTGGTATCTTTACAGGAAGGGGAGACCAGACACAGACGGGTACAGAAGGGAGTCCACGTGAAGACGCAGGGAGGAGACGGCCGTCTGGAAGCCAAGGAGAGAGGCTTCGTAAGAAACCAGCCCTGCCAACACCTTGGTCAGGGGCTTCAGCCTCCAGAACTCTGAGACAACAGCTGTCTGTTGTTTAGGCCCCCAGGCTGTGGTACTGTGCCACGGCAGCCCGGCAGCCTCATACAATGGCTACCTGTCCTTTCCCAGCTTACCAAGTCGTTATTTACATCATTCAGTCACGATGCAGCCACGCGTGACCCCCACCTTGCAACATCCTAGCCGTGTCTGCCAAGTCTTGGCTGTCTGGAGTGGCCCCCCGGCCCCACTCTCACCTGACCAGCTCCTCTGGGGCTCCTCACCCCCCACAGGCAACCAGTCCCCGAGACTCTCCTGCTGCTCCTCCCCCCTCGCGTGGACAGTCTCACCAGCCTCCTCCCCGAGTGCTCCAGCAGCATCTCCTCTCTTCAGGTCATCTTGGTCTGTCGACATGATGTCTAGGTATGCGTCGTGAGAGACTGGCAACAAGAAGATGAAAAAATCGTTTCTGTTCCTTGCATTACACACCCACTCTCTCGCTTGCCAGGAACGCCCTTGAGGGAAGGTCATTGGCTTCATCCTTGCTGTCTGCTCAGGTCCACCTGTTCATTTGGGGGAACTGGTACCATCTCACCTCAGTGGGTTCCCTGAGCTTGACACACTTAGACACAGGAGGCAGGAAGGTGTCAGGAATCACATCTCATCTGCTTCTCCTCCCTCGACAGACTGGTTCCCCTGCTCACTTGTCTGATGATACATGATGGCCACCCCATTAAACAGCAGCCTTGACCCCAAATCTACAAAACCCTTCAGCTCCAAAGCCCAACACTGACCTCAGTGCGTCTCTCCATCAGCTGAGAACATTGATTGGTCCATGCAGATACGGCTGGAATAACTCCAGATTAATGGTTATTCTCAGGTGTTGAGGGTAAGAAAGAAATAATTTTCAGACTGCAATTCTCAGCATCCGTATGGTATCTTCCGTCTCTTGAAATGGACCCCCACAGCCTCTGAGCTAACACTTTCTCTCTTTGAGATCAATTAAACGTCCCTCCCATTGGCAAAAGAGTAATTAATATATATATTTATCCGAACACTCTTACCGAAAAAGTTCCCAAATACAAACAGGCAACTTCCGTTCAGATTAGAGAGAATTGAGAACTTGTAGCTGACATTTGCTGAAGGTGTTAAAGGGAAGGAAAGACTGAGAGAATTTAAGTAATAAAGATTCTGTATTTTTAGTAAGTCTTTCAGCAAAGATTAAAGCTCTTCAATAAGAACCCTCTACAAAGAAGTGGACATTCCAGACAAAAAGGGAAAAAAAAAAAAAGCGGATGGAGCTAAACCAGACCAGTACAAGCCACCGATTTCGCCATCCGGTGTGGGTTACCACCAACATCTTCATGAGAAGACCAGAACTTGATTTCTGAACCCATGGTATAGCCTTCAGAGTTCCTTGTACATAAATATATAGTAAACCATGAACAATTCTTTCCAGAATTTATTTCCACCGGTCGTTTCCAAACCCTTTGATTGTCTCATAAATCCCCGAGATACTGCACCTTCCACGTGTTAGACGCTTAGATCCCGGAACGGAGGAGATAACAGCCCCTTTACAGGAATCTCTTAATGAGCCTTATTTCAGTCCTGAACGTACAGTAAGTCTTTGTATGTTAGTCTTTGCACAGGTAGGCAGCTCTTTTAAGACAGACGCTAAGTGCTATTCATACTCATGTTCTAAACATACCGGCTTGGGTCTGGCCCATCCTGGACACTCAGAAAATAGCTGTACTTAACAGCTGAAGAGGTAGGTTGACTGTCATTAGTTGCTTTAATAATCCCAGGAGTCCTTTCATGTAGGTAAGACTGCTGAGTGGTATTGACTTGCCTCCGCATTTTACTTCTCTCTTCCAGGCTGCCCCGTGGCCCAGGATGGGCACCGATGTGCTGGAGAAGAGCACGAGTAGGAATCCTGAGCGTGGGGTGCTGCGATCAACTGAGCATCCGTTGTGTTTTAGGTCGACTTCCCAGGTCTTAGCTGGAGGGCTTCTTGCTGGAAAGTCTCTCGGGGTCTTTCTTAAGATTTACATGGTGAGACTTAGGGGTCAGGCTAACACGGTGTGCCCACCCAGCAGCAGAAGAAACGGACTGATTGAATCAACCCATGAGATTTCTTAGAGTTAGACTTTCATTCATTTATTCAGCCTGTAATTCAGCAGCCGTTCATTACACCAAGCCCAGGGCCAGCACTGAGGACATGATGTTCTTAACCACGGCCCCAGGTTGAAGAGAATCCAGAATTCATAGACAGTAATGACAGGAAATGAAAAAAAAAAAAAAGAATGTGAATGGAGGTCTAGTCAGCAACCTTATGTTTGGACGATCAGCTCCCAGCAAGACGTGGCTTGTTTAGTGATAAAGTTCCTCCCTGTAGAACCTCTCGCCTGGGGTCATTTAGGTCTGGTTTGGGTTTAGCTGCTTCCTGTCTTGAGGAAGAGGCATTCTTTATTTCATACAGCCTATCCCAGCCGTGAATTTCCTTGTTACGCTAGTAAGTTTATCCAGAGGACGTTCTGCACGCTAATTCCGCTAGCCTTCTCTTTCTCTTCTACCACTTGCCTCCTGATGCTAAAATAAACGTCTTGGGGAAGAAATGACCTTTAAAGAGTCATAGAAGGAGTAAGCTCCTTCAAAGAGTAAAGTCGTCTCCATTTTTTCTCTTCCTTTCTGCAGATATCAGTTCAAAGGAGAGCTATGTTAACAAAACAGACTCAGAAGAGAGATGATTGAGGTGAAGCTGCTCCTTTGCAGGCAGTGGGACAAGGCGGGGCTTTCAGATGAAAGAAATTCAGGAATTTCTTGGTGTATGAGTTTTACACAGAGAAAAAACCCAACCCCTTTTCTTCAAACTTAAGAAAATGATGTATCTTTTCTGTCTGTATCTGTAATCTGGCGAAGACAAAGAATGTTTTGAATCCTTAGTGGGGTAGAGGGGTTTTGGGTCTGGCTTTGGTGACATTTTTGTGGGTATAACTTCATTGTTTGTGACTTACATCATAATCACCTCCTAACAGCCCAGGAGGGAAGGCTTTCTTTATAGAGAAATGAGAAATGCTTTCAACCCCATTCTTCAGACTTGGCCAGCCTTGTAAGGTCTGTCTGTCACTGCTGTCTGAGTTCTGTCATCTGTCAGCACGACCACCGCGGACCACTCCTCACCCCACTGTAGGGCCACCAGCCCGTCCTCAGCTGGACCCCATGCATCCTGCATAAGCATCCGTTGTAGCATTTTGGGTATTTCTTGTTCTTGCTTCTAGACAAGTGCGGTTCAATTGAGGTGCTCCTTCCCCAGGATGCGGGTGCGTTGTGGGGTTGCTGGCGGGGAGTTGTCACAATGATCTAGGGGGTATTGCTGGCAATTCATGGTCGAGAACCAGGGAGACCGAACATTCCTGTAACCCAAGGGGCAGACTCACAAAAAGAACTGTCTCTCATCTCTCTTGATTTTTTGACTGTTCAGCTGGACATTCACGGGAGATGCAACCCAGTGTACACGCCTCTGAGCCCACAATCTAACAGCTCCACAGGACATACAGAGTTGATCCTTACACGTGCATTTAAACTGAATTCCCTGGGAAGGCAACTGCTATGTAAATCAAGGAAAGAGTGTACTTTGTATTATTTAAAACCTAGTTAGTTGTTTACTATTTTAGCAACAATGGTTCTTATCATAACTGAGTCAACAAAAAATAACAAGAAAAAAAATGAGCCTCCACCTGCACTGTCCCCTTGGAGGTGACCCCGTCCACTGGGTGGGCCTTGGAGGTGACCCCGCCCACTGGGTGGGCCTTTGGTGCCTTTGTTACGGCGGGTCAAGCCTGAGCCTCAGCGTACTGAAATACATATTTCTTTTTTTTTTTTTTTTTGAGGGATAAAATTTTTTAAACCAGATTTCTAATTAATAAACTATAGTGACTATTCAAAACCTTTTCTTTTACCAGATTTCTTATTGATAAACTCTAGTCATTATTGAAAACCTTTTCTTTCAGTTACCAAATCACTCTTGATGGCAGAGCCGGACTCTTCTAGAAACCAGAGATGGTGACAATGGTTCTTTTTAATATGGAAACGCTCCTTTACATAGTACACGAAACAGCAGTACGCACTTTACCCAGATTCACCTACTGTTAATACTTACCTTACTTTAGTGATTTGTGACAGGTGGGCAGGTGAACTCTACTATCTGTATAAATAAAATAAAATTCAGGGTAGTAATGGGGGTGATTAAAAAGTGTTATAAAGAAGGAAGTGCTGGGACCGATAGGGTTAAGAACGACTCCACGAGACATCACCTCCTCGAAGGTCTTCCTACCGTTCTCTGTGTCTTTACCACTGGTTCATAACAGAATGCCTCCTGCTAGAAGAGACCGATATATTTTAATATTTAACTTGTATATCCTGCATTTCCTGTTTCTGGCTAATTGAAAACCTTCAAATCCTAGTACAAGGCTACAGTCTTCTGCAAAATTACTTCCTCTCAACTATTTCCAGGAGTTATCAGGGAGTGTCTAGCAGCAAATAAGATCAGCTTTGTAAGGCATTCATCATTTTTACAACAAAAACAGAGCGACCTATATCTGGGAGCTTGGTGCACGAGGAAGGTCACTCTACGATTGAATAAAGATTCACTTAATAAATGTTGTTGGGAAAATTGGCTATCCATATTAAAAAAAAAAAAAAAAGCCAACCCCTGCCTCACGCAATGCACAGAAACCCTGTCCAGAGGAAATAAAGACATAAATCTGTAAAGCAAAACTCTAAAACTGTTAAACGAATATATAGAAGTATGTTTTTATGAACTTGGAATAGGGAAGAATTTCTTAACAAGACCCCAAAAGCACAAATCACAAAGAAAGGACTGACAAATTTGACCATATTAAATTTCAAGATCTCTGATCTGCAAGATACCACCAAGTACTGCCCTTCTTAACAACAAAAAAAATATATTAGCAGTGCATTTAACTCAGGAAGTATCCAAAATACAGTTTTAAACTCTTATAAGTCAACAAGAAAAGGATTTAAAACATGCAAAAATAGACAAATATGTGAACAAATAAATCAACAAATAGTAAACTCAATTGGCCAATAACAGATTCATGAAAAATTCAATTTTGCTAGTAATCAAAAAATGAAAAAGGAAATGGTGCCCTGGTTTGTACCCTTGTAGCTAGGGGTAAAAAATAGCACTTCTGAAAAAAAAAAATGTGCTAATGCGTATTCAGATGCTCAGATGTGGCTGAGGAGAGTGTAAGCTGATGCCAGCGCTGGGGGGAGAAGCTGGCCCCACCTCGTGCAGCTAAGTGTGAACACAACAGATGACTCACCAGATCCATCACTAGGTGATTACGGTCAGGGGACTGCATTTCAAACTGTTTTTAAAGAACCCATAGCAGAAAGTACCTTTAACAGGACACCCCAACACTGGTGTATATACACACTTGTAAAGAAAGACAGACTTCATCTCATAAAACATTCATATCCTTCACTACATGTGACGCACCTTTTTTTTTTTTATACGACTCTATTACGTTTTTTAAAAATGCAGGGTAGTGGCTTGTTAGATGTATTTCACAATCCTCTAACGGACTGCAGCCAAGACTCCCTAAGAGAAGCCCTCAAACCTGCAAAAGGGGGTGGGAAGAGGGTGTCTCAGGGACAACACTGCTCCCTCTACTTCTCAACCAGTTGCTCTCACAGACCATCTATTCTCCTTTAACCATCGACGGTTGCTTCAAAGCCAAATATGCTATTTTTTGGCTGTAATAAAATACTTTCGTCATGGAGGCTTTGAAGGTCTTTGAACTCCTTGGAATAGAAGTGTCCGCTTAATGTGGTGACGTTGCGCCATGTAAAGCCGGCCTCCGTGTCTCAGGTGAGCATCTCCTGCCCATCTTCTGGGGGCCTCAGAGCGTCTGTTTCTCTTACCGTCCATCAGATGGTCCTTTCCTGCCAGGAGCAATCGGAACCTCTACCTGAGGCCAAGCTCTAGTTGTCACTATAAATTTCTCTTGCAATAGCTCAGTTTAATCATTTGCTAATAAAATGTCTCAGCTGGCAAACTCTAATGGTGATAGAATTACACCATGAAACTGGGTCATGTGTAGCAGTAAATCCAAAGAATCAGTTGAAGCGTCCAGATGAAAAGACACACAGAACAGAAGATGGGCTCAAAAGCAGGGCTGGGGAAATGCGTTCAGTATGTAACGCTGGAACACTCAAAGGTGAGCAGCGGTTTACTGAAGGAGGCTGTGTGAGTTCCAAGTTACTAGCAGTGAATTTCCCAGACTCATAACCCACACACTGCACTTGCATAGGGTGTCCCCAGGTAGATTATAAAAAAAGTATGTTCTGAGTTCAAATAAGGTTGTAGACTTCAATTAAACATAAAGAGATTCCTTTAGTAGATGAGATTCTTAGAAATTCTACATTTTAAATATTTATTGTGGTTCCCCCCAAACAACTCGGAGATCTTCCCCTGCCTTGTTTAATCATAGAATGTGTTGTGTATCCTCCCCCCCCCCCAGGGCATCCATTAGCATCTCTCAAACTATTATTTTCCCCAAGTTTCTTTGAAAAAAAATACACTAGGGGGAGAAAAGAACATGAGAGAAAATGAACAATGTAGAAAAAAGGAACATAAAAGTGGAAAGCATAAAACAAAACAGAGAAGAAATGATGGTATTTATAACATTAAATGTAAATGGATTAAACGGCCATATTGACATAGAAGTTTCTCATATTAGATGCAAAAATCAAACAAGTTTTAATTTTGAAAGGCACCAGGGATAAAAATAGCAAGTCAGAAGAACAAAAATGAGAAGAATTGACCTTATATTGTAAACTATAAAGTATAAACTTTATCTTTACATATAAACTTTGCATTAAAAATTTTAAAAGAAAGAGAGGTCAAGGAAGGAAGGAAGAAAAAAAGAAAGGAAGGAAAGAAGGAGAAAAGAACAAGAGAAAAATGGGTCGGCAAAACTAACATCAGGAGTAATAGGATTTATAATCAAATTGAAGTTTTTCAATGGGAAGGAAGAACTAAATCACAAGAAGGCAATCGTAGTAATAAACCTACGTAGTGCAGGTGGCCTAGGACTGGAATATATGAATAAAAATTGTAATCAGGTACACAAATGAGTACGTCTGATCAAAAGCACAGGTATGATCGTTAGATTAAGTCATTAGACCATTAGATTAAAAACACATAATGATATAGATGATTTGAGTAATATAATTAATAAGGTTATTTTACAAAACATGATCACATATCAAACTTTACACCCAAGAGGTTGCAGTTCTTTTCAAAAATCCATCAAACGCTTATAAAAGTAACTAATATACCAAGCTGCCAAGAAAACTTTAATAAATTCTAAAATCCAGAAATTAAACAGGCAGAACACTATGGATACAGCACAGGGTCAAGCGGCGGAAAGAATATTTCTGAATATATATAAATGGCAGAAGTGAACGAAAAAGGATGCCGAGCACCGGGGCTGACCACGCACGGTGAAAGAATTTAGGAGAGCTTCTAGGTGATCAGTGACTAAAAGGCCACCAGGCCCCGATGGTTTGGGGACAGGCTTTTAGAGCCTTCAAAAAAGAGAACTCTCATACCGTTTAAACTGTCTTGGTCACAGGAGAATACAGAGAGCTCCCCAGGTCAGGCCACGAGGCCAGCTTCATCCTGGTGCAGAGCCTGACGAAGAATGTAAAAGAAATGCTCCAATATATTTTCTAATATTTAGCCATCATCACACTGTTTTGGTGAATGTACTTGGCTGTGATATAATATTTTTTTAACAGAGCACTTGTTTATAACTTGCTTGAATTTTATTTAGGATTTTTGTACTGATATGCGTATTTCCATCCAAGTCATCAGAAAACAAGTAAAATTACAAATCAGAAGCAAAGAGGCTTGGGCCTGGAGTATGAGGAGTCTGGAGTCACAGAGACCATCAGCCAAGGTGTAGACTGGTCCTGAAGCCCAGATGAAGACTCAACCAAGGCGGGGCCACATCTTCTCCACGGTCCCCTTCGCACAAGACCCAGTGAGCACGTGGGAACTGAACGCTTGGTGAGACTTGCTCCAGGATTGTCCTGGGACTCCGTGGTGGACCACACGTGCCAGGACCTGGAATCCCTACCACTTGGATGGGACCTGATCTCAGGGACCCACTCACCTTGCTAGACTTTTTCTGCACCAGGAGGCATCCCAAAACAGTGCTAAGGAAGAAGACTGGGTTTAAACCAAATGGTGATGGACACTTACCTGGGCTCCTTCATGGCTTCGATGCCTGTGTGGAGCCATGATGGGCTGTGTGGCTCTGATGCCGCCTCGGGTGTGCGGCTCCAGGAGGTGTGGGAAGGATGCACGTGTGTCTCATTCTCATTTTTCTTTTAATGGATCGGAAGCATTTATTAGTCTTTTGGCAAGGGTGAACAGAGGGCTAACGTGGTCTTAACAATTAAAAAGAGCCACTCAAGTGTGGGAAGTGACTGACATACCCTTGGACAAGTTAGGGAGGACTAGTGAGGAAACACAGCAACGATTTTCAAATCCCAGACGCCATGTGCTGTCCCTCCAGGGGCGGAGCACTTTGGGTTCACCGTGCGCTGGTTTATTTTTTCCTGGAAATAGAAATAGTCAGTGTTCTCCAATGGTCAGTGGACTTGCAAAATGGTGAAAAATAGCACAATTCAATGTGTCCAAGCCTAGAAGGAAGCCAAAAGTAACATTTCCCCCAACTGTTTGAGAATATGTGCTTATAAATGATTTCATACTTTTGGATTCAATTGACATTTTCGCAGGATGAAAGTAATTGCTTTTAATAAAAGTTCAATTTATGGTCAACTCTTGCCTAATTCATTAAATGAGAGTAATTTTTGGTCTTCCCCTTCCTTCCTCCGTAATCCTAAAAGGGAGGACTTGAAAAGATAACTCAGGCACATAATGGGCCATTTCGGGGCTCTAACTCAAGTGTCATGTCATCGACTTCTGTATTTGCCCTCCTGTATTTACTGAATCAATAAAGCTTTCAGAGCCCTTTTCCCCTCTTCAAACAAAAACAACAAATTCTCCACCCTCTCACTCTCATTTCACTAAGGAATTTGCTTTAATCATAATTAAATTAAAGCTCCTGAAGTTGTCTTCAACAACTAATGTTAGAAGGATTCGGAGCAAATAGTTTCCCAAAGCCTGTAATTTGCGTAGTAATGCAATCAGCTCATCACTGGGATTTGCAGCAACGACTACTTTTTAGCTCCGCATCATGCCTAAAAAGCATTTTAATGGGCTCAAAATGACCATAAGTGCTATTTGCAGAGGCCTGAAAATTGGGGATAATGATATTCTGTGCAGGAAATCCTTCTCTTAAACTAATCCCGCACATTCTGTTCATTCCGTCTGCCCAGGTTTTGCACAACTCTGCTCAGGATTGGAGAGTATCTCCTTGGGTCACAAGCCAGTGACATTGGTGGGATTCTTTGGGCCTTACTTGGAAGACGTTTGACACCCTCTCCTTAGCTAAGGCCAAGCAGAGACTGGAATCCGTTTTCTGAATAATTAGGAACACGGGAAAAGATCCTTATCTTCACCTCCTCCTTCACTCTGGCTGTGATGAGCAAAATTGTCTGTACGTCCAACCAGCTGGATCCTGAGCAGATGAGTCCGTGGGGCAGTGTAACTTTGTCAGACCGCGTTGATCCGTCAGTCTTCTGTCGGTCAACAGGACTGAGTTCGTAGACTGGGCAGGTGCGCCGTGAAACGGCCACCCGGCCCCTGTCCCGCGCAGACCGTCATCGGTGAGGCCGGGGCAAGCGCGGCAGTCAGCGCAGTGGAAAAACCCCTCGGCATTTGTGCTCCCGCCGACTCGGATGGCGAGCCCCGCCCGTGCCGGTGCCGACCACTGCCAGTTGACCGATGGCGAGTGTCCTGGGCGCCAGACTTGACCTCTACAGGCTGACAGAGCCAATTAATGCAAGTGAGACGTGAACAATCCTCTTTTATTTAAAAAAGGAAACAAGGGAAGTCTGAGCGCTTGGGGAGGGATGGGCAAGAATAGCAGAGCAGGAGTCAGGCAAATCCATTTGGGTTGAAAGTTGAATTGTGAGTGCTAAATCCTCATAAAAACGTGCGAAGCAAGCGCAGCAGCATCATTTACCTGCGCGCGCCCATGACTCAATTCCCTGACTGTGTCAGAGCCTCTTTAAGCGGAGATTAAGGCCTACAACTGTCTCTAGCCACAAGAATCAGCTAGTTAATTAACTGATTAGGAGGTACGCAGTTTTCTAATTTTTAACTCATTTAAAAGGATAAAGGGATCCCTTTGTAAGCTCCTTGACTGGTGAGCGAGAGGTAACCCTTTGCCTCCTTTGGTCTAGTCCCTGATTTGGCTCCAGGCTCTGCACATAGTGGACGGCGGGGCAGGTCCTGGGCGCCGGCGTGGCCTGTGCACTTGCTGCCAGGAATCCCTCCTGCGTCGTAGGCTGGGACGTAGGAGGGCCCTAGCAGCCAGAGGACGAGGTTGGTCACATCTAAAACTGCTCTAAGATTTTAGGCCATTGGGATGTATGAAGAACAAACTGTCATCTGTGACACAATTATAATGACATGAACTGATTTCCATAAATCAACTAGAGCCAGGACGAGAAACATGTAAAAAAAAAAAAAATAAGAGAGATTGTGAATGGCCCATTCCTTCATTTTAAAAGCCTCTTATTGTTGTTAAAGTGTTTGAACAACTGAAAGCAGAAAACTTATAAAACATGGAAGCACGCCCAGGGCTTGGATGAATTAACCAGCATTCCTTTTGTGAAATGACTCATGTGGCTTGAGCTGGGATGTCCAGTCTATCTTGGTCATTTCAGAGCTCCCTGTTCCCCAAGCCCCCTTGGGATGCTGGGATTGTGGGAGGTAGATTTTCCCTCAACTCATTCATTAAAGTCTGAGGATGAGGGTGGATCTGCTAGTCTGTCTAGTCCTCCAAGTTGGTTGGAAACAGCCAGCGTTTGCCACCGCAGACTCCTGGCCACACACACCTCTTCCAGCCACTCTGCAATGTGTCCGTCAGAATGTGCATTTAGAGTAATGGATTTGGGTCATTAATATGTTGGGCATGTTCCATGGTTGTAAAGTAACCCACAAGGGGAAAGTCGTTGCTGAGGACAGAGGTATTTTATAGCTGCCGCTGATTTACAGGCTGGTAAAGCCAGTCTTCAACTGCCCTTGAAGACAGGAAAGAGCAAAAAAGACAGTGTGGGAAATTGCCCTGATTGGTCTCAATCTACTCTGACATGGGGGCTGGAGCACAAAGACAGTGAGCACCTCAGGGGGACGTCTTTCTTTTCTTGGGCGTCTTTGGCTCAGCCACTCCGGTGTGAGATCTCAGTTCTCCTGGTATCTGCCTGGTGTGCGGTTCTCAGGTAGACACAGAGCAAAAAAAGACCAGTGAGGACCCACATGGGAGACAGAAGATGTAAGGGACCAGCTAGGGACTGATAAATCAATCCCATGTGTGAATAAGGTAGAAATAAATGGTCAAGAAAGGATGTCATAAAATATAAAATTTAAAGGGAAATGCTTTATTGTTATAACAGTGAGAAGACATAGAGAGGGTGGGTGACTCCTTGTGTGTGCTTGATGACTGAGATTTTAGGCAGGTAGAAGCAGCAGGTTTTACTCGGCTAGCGGGGCAAGCAAGGCTCACCTGGGATCTGGAGTCCAGCAGAGCAGGAGAGGTGGACACACCACCAGGAGTGAGACTCAGGGAGGGGTCATCACAAGCATGGGATGTAAGTCATGAACCCTTCACCCGCATTCAAGCTCCCTGCTTGGTGAGTGTCCACCGCTGGTGGCAACAGAATCAAACTGGTGGAAAGTGGGTAAATAGAAAGATGGGAGTCGTGGGACGTAATTCTTCAATGAAAGGAAGAACCAATATTTACGGATGACCTACTATGTGCTAGGGCATAATCAAAGTCCTTATATTTTTATTCATCTTTACAGTAACGGTGTAAATTTGCTGTTATGTATTGTCTTATTTTAGAGATGAAGAAATGGAACATGGAGGTTAACTCCCTTATGTGAGGTTGCAAAGCCAGCCCTCTCTCTCCTCTACCCACAATTTCATGGCTATTCCCCATCCTCTCGCCCTGCTTTGTCCTTTGAGGAACAAAGGTTTCTGATGATTTCTCTTCTGAGTTCTATTAGTAAATATACCTAGATTTTCTTAGCCCCAATATTCTGACATGATTATAAAAATTCCATTAGGACTGGAGAGTATAAAATTAAAATGAAAATCTCTTTTCCCTCCTTTCGTCTCACCAGCCAGGGATCACCAAATGTTACCATTTCTGTTGAAATCTAACTAATGTCTTAGACCTCTGTTTCTTGACCGAGTGTCTTTGGAAAGTGCCTACAGATTCCCTTCCATGAAAAAATGGAATTTTCCTTGTGATAATTGACCACATTTCCGATTCTTACCAGTCACTTATTTTTTAAGTTTTTAGTTTATCTATTAGTTATCATTGGAGTTCGACAATAATAAACCACTGCTCCTTGACTTCTCATCCTTATGCAAAATGAAACTTTAGCCACGTGTCGTCTGTCCCTCTCTCCTCTCCTTACTCCCGCTCTCCATTCACCTAGCAATTGCTTTTATATTGTCATGGTTTAAAGAGTCCATATTTCATGCTGTAACTGAAAAGTCATTACTATTTTATCTATAAATGGGTTTTAAAAATTGAGTACCAGTAATTCACATTTAGCATATTAAAATTGTCTAAATATCATTTGCTGCAGAATCAGGCAGTGGGTTTGATTCAAGGAGAAGTAAATTCGAATCCAATGTCATTCAAGGTGTCACCTAAAGAACACGGTTCTCAAAAATTAGAAGTTCAGAAACTGACCGGTGCCTTGAATGTTTTTAAAGTTAGTATTATAATTTTTTTCATCTTTAAGTGAAATCACCCAGCTTCTTCATTTTAATTTTTATAGGGAATTAAATTTCTTTGTGACATTATTCTCAGAGCCCTTGAACTTTCAGCCAGGTTTTCTAATCTACTGGAAAGAATTTGTTCTGGAAATTTCCTTCTTGTCTTTCTGGACTTGGTCCACTCTTGGGTCCAATGTCTTTCTTTCTTAGATTTCTTCATCATTTTTCTGATGTATAGCTTGATGTGTGATAAACTTTTTGACTCCTTCGTGCTTGAGAATATCTGTCCATGTTTTCATATCTACTCTATTGATTGATTGATTGAATACAAAGTTGTTTGCTTTTAGATTTTATGTAAGTTAACCTAAACAGAGTTATAGCATATGCGATGTTCTGCTCTGGGCTGCTGCTGCCTCCGCGGACCTCCCTCAGTGCCCCGGGCTGCCTACCTCGTCTACGTGAGGGGTTCCCAAAGGGCCCTACGTGATGCGGGAGGCGAGGGTGGGGCGGAGGAGCGGGAAGAGAGGGGACGCAGGGAGACTGGTGCTGCGCTCAGGGGCCATTTCCTTTGTACCTGACACCTCGTATTCCCTTAACTAAATCCAGAAAGCCCAAAGCAGAAACATGCAAACCATATTCTCCTCTGTGCCACAGAGACTACCGAGATCGACTCGGTGCTCCGGGGAGGGGCCGGGGGTGGATCCCAGGCCATGTGCTTCACCGAGGCTCGGCCGGGAGAAGCCAGTGAGGCAGTGACGTGGTAAGTCGGGACGTGCGGCTCCAGGGCCGAGCTCCTTCCGCCCGTGGGGCCTTTGGGTGGGCTGGAAGTCATTTTCTCCAGATGACGCCTCGTGTTTCCAGGTGAAGCCTCAGCATCTGATCAGAACGACTACTGCGCGCTGTTCCCTGTGTGCGAGGACCCCCGCGGGGTGGGGAAATGCAGGCAGCGTCTCCGTGGGCACCTCAAGTCGGTCTTGCTCACGGGTTTTCCCTCTGGGGCTCTCTCTCTCTCTCTCTCTCTCTCTCTCTCTCTCTCTCTCTCTCTCTCTGTTTTAATTGCTGCCTCCCTCCTTCCTCCTCCCTTACCCGCACTGCCCCCCTCCCCCCAGTTCTCTCCCAAACTTGACGCTCAGGCTCTGGTTTGTCAACAATGCATTGACATTCCCTGGACAGTGAAAGATTCAGAACATCTCGCTGACCACTGCTTGGGCCGGTGCAGGCTGCCCTGACCACTGGCCAGAGATGGAAGCGTATTAAAGATGAATGCCTGCTTGCCAAGCATTTACAGGGAAGAAAAATAAAAGCCTGAAAGCAGCTACCGTGTGTTTGCCTAAGCACGTCTCTAAAGTACCCAGATGGCCCAACTGGATACAAAATTGAATCCCAGCCCAAGAAGGGGTTTTTTCCAATGAATCCAGTATCATTGGACCATTTCAATAATGTATCTGAATGCTCCTCTCTTTCCCGCACAGGCCCTCATTCTCCAACCCTGTTGTTTATTGACTTTGATGGCAAAGGTAGTGAGGATGGAATATGATTGAGAAAGTCCAGAATTTCCCATCAGCCTCACGTCCAATGGCTGAATTGCTATGAGACCTTCCCAACTAAAGAAATCTCTAGCATCAGCTCTTTTTTGCTCCATTCTCCCCAGCTCTGTGGAAGTGATGTTTTCAAAATTATCTGTATGATCAAGGGATCCTCTCATCTAGTCGCCTTCTGCTGTTTCCCTTGGTCTAACCCTCACCTGCTTTGTCAGACACAGCTTCTCCTGAGGAAATCTACAGTGTAATCCGTTGAATTTCTTGTCTCTGCTAAAAGAGAACGTACTCTTTCATGGCTCCTTTCTGAAAAATGCTTGGAAAGATGAACTAACGTGCCCAAAGCCACACAGCTTGGAAGGGACAGAGTTGGAATTCAAATACAAGCGATGACAATAGATCACACGCACTTTTCCGCTGGGCTCTCCATTGGGTTGACCAATTAGGTATGGACGTGTAAATTATTCCGAATGTTTTTTGGTATTATGAACAAAGCTGCAGTAAACATCAATGGTTCCTCAATTATTTAATGTCTCCACGATTATTTCCTTTGAATAAATGTCAATGAATCAGATGACCAAATCTAAAGGTACATATTGTATGTTGGTATAATCTTTTGGGCTGGCAATTTTGTAATACAAATTTTTTCATCTTTTAAAATCTAACTATAGAAAACAAACTACCATGATTTTGATTTGTATTTCTCTGGACAATAGGTAAATTGAACATTCTATCCCTATGTGATTTGCTTATTTCATCTCTTGTCAAGTTTTTCCCCCAGAATCAGTGTTGTCTTTTGCTTGTAGCCTGGAAAACTCTACGTATTAAGGATATTTGTCCTTTGTCTGTAATGCTTCTTGCAAGTATACTTAAGACAGCTTGGGGCTTGTCTTTTAATTTTGTAGAGGTGTTGCTTTAATCTCACCCTTGACTAAACAAGATCTGTCCAGACTGAGTGAATATCAACAGACAGGGTGTTCACATGGGCCTGGATTCTTCTTGGATGGCCAAGTTCATTTATATACTTCACAGTTGTGAACTGATGCAACAACACGTTCAATTCCCTGCACTTCGCCAGCCTTCACTAAAACAACTCCTCTTTATCGAGGAGATAGCATTTACCACCTCTCCTGGTTCACTAATGTCGAGCCTGTTTATTAAGTAAATTACATCACTCAGCACGACCTTCTGCAGCGTTCTTCTCACCTCTGGCCCCAGCAAACTCTTTTCTTGAGTGAATCATTATCTACTTACATCCAAAGTATTTGAGTACCTACCACGTGCTGGACATGGTTCCAAAAAAACAAAACAGACAAAAATCCCTCAACTCGTGGAATTACATCCACGATGGGATTGGGGGTTATTACGAATATTACTGATAATAAAAAAAAACACACAATAAATTAATTTTATAGAACATTAGGTGAAAATTAGTATAAATATGGGGAAATGAAGGCAGAGGAAGGGGACTAGGGAATAAAAGTGTGTGGGTCTGAGGAAAGACTTAAAGGAGAAGAAGAGGGTAGGCATATAAACACCTAAGGGAAGGGAGTTCCAGGTAGGCGACACAGCCAGCACAATGGCCTCAAAGTGCAAATATACCTGGCATGTTTGAGGTCAGTGGCTGGAGGAGCGGGGCTGAGAGAGAGGGTAGCAAGTGCTGAGACCCCAGAGGTCACAGGTGGTCAGATACGTGGGTCCTGGTAACAGGTGTGCTTAATGGGGAGCCGCTGCAGGCTTTAGAGCAGAGAAGTGACACCCTCTGCCTTACATTTTAACAGAATCTCTCTCATTTCTGAGGTTGAAAATAGACCACAGAGGGTTCAACGATAAGAGTGAAGAGAGCATTTACAAGGTCTGTGTAGCACACCTGTTGAGAGATGGGGTTGGCTGGGAGCAGAGCACCGGTGATGGAAAGCGGTCCTTCCTGGAGGTGTGTGGGAGGAAGAGCCAATGGTCTTTCTTGACGTCTAGGATGTAGGCTGCGGGAGAAAGAGGAAGACGTTCTTCCAAGATCCTAGTTGGTGCTAACTCCCCGATGCCACCCTCTTTTTCTCTTATTTTGAGGTAGCTGCTGTGTGGATCACAGCAGAGGGTTGTGGGGAGGGGTGTCTCCGAAGCCACCATTCGTGGGGTAAAAGGAAAGCCTCCTCATTTTCCAAAGGGTATATTCCCGGGTCTCTGAGTCCAGAGAAAGGAAGGAACCACAGTCTTACTTTTTGCTGGTGGTTTTTGTTCCGATAAGAAAACACAGAAAAGGCAAAAACAGTGTCTGTAACAGATTGTCATCTTTTTATTACTTTTTCTCCTGAAGTAGAACTTTTAAACTGCATCTTCCTACAGGAGACCACTCAGATTCAACTGAAGTTCAAACGCATGCTAACTGACACTCCAAAAACCTGAGACTTTGTCTTTAGCATTGGCTGTACGTGGGGCTGTTATTCTAATTTCCGAGTTAACAGAGGTACTAACTTATTATAATGTCTTCATGAAGACAGGGTTTGGATACCAAACCTATTTCCATCCACTACTGAGTGGTTCAAAAACAGTATTGCTTTAAACTTTTTATCTTGGAATATTTTTAGACTTACAGGAAAATAGAAAACAGTAGTACAGGGTTTGCTTGCCACCCTCACCCCGTTCCCCCTGCTATTAACATCACACGATGGCTTATCTGCCAAAACTAAAAATCGATTCATCTCTTGGGTGCATTACTGTTAACTGAACTCCAGACTTTATTCAGCTTTAGCTAATTTTCCCCGTGTGTCCTTTTCTCTGTCCCAGGATCCAATGCGGGACGCCTCACTGCGTCACAGGACACCTCCTGCTTCCTTAGTCCCCTCTGGTTTGTGACAGTTTCTCAGCACTTTATCGCTTCCCGCAGCCTGGAGGGTTCCGCGTCCTGCCGAGGCATATGGTCGGCTTCTCCTTAGGTTGGGTTTGCATGATGTTTTTTTCTCAAGATTAGACTGGGGTTAAGTGTTTTGGGAAAGAAGACCCCAGAAGCGAAGTGCCTCTCTCATGGAGTCATCTCGGGACGCACCCAGTATCTGCACGTCTCACCCCGGTGGTGCTGACCGTGCGCACTGGGCTCCGGGAACGCTGGCCGGATTTCTCCTCTCCGCGGTGAGGATTCCCCCACCCCACACACTGTTCTTCCGGCGTGAGTGCAGGCACCGAGTCCAGCCAGCCCTCAGAGGCAGTAGGCAGGGAGGGGACCTGTCTATTTTTTAAGCTAGGAATGAAAATGTTTTCTTTAAAAAATTGAGACATTCAAAAAAAAAAAAGAAATAAGTATGCGTCTTGTGACCTTTGGTTTGATGTCATACCCATAGAGGTGACCCTGCTAACCTACAGTCTCACTTTTTTTTCCTGCCGTCACAATCGGGTAGAGTTTAATCCCCGTGGAAGAGTCTCCTGGTCATCTCCACCCAGTTTCCCCACACCTCCCTGAGAAACTCTGATTAAGTAATTCTCTAGTGCAATCGTTTGTACCTCTTTCTTTGGCTGTGTTTAAAAAAAAAATAAGTGAAGACTAAATCTTGGTTAAGTGAATAAAAAGATGAATGTCTTTCACGAGTTTCTCCTCCCCTCTCCTCCTGGAGGGGAGGCAGCGATTTTTTTTTTCTCCTTCATCCGCACAGTAACCGAGGTTGTAACTAACACTCAGTAAATGCTTTTTATCAAACTGGATCCGATCAGTGATGGAAGAGCTTCTAAATAATCCGCAATTCTCTCATCAAACTGTCAGACCCAATAAGAACCAATAAAATTGGGAAGAGGAATTCAGTTCCATGGCTGAGTCCCAATGACGTTTTCTCACCAAGATTCATAATAATCGTCATCGTGGCTGGAAGCCTTGGCTGTCCGTTTCCTATTGTTCTTTGTAGAAGGGCTGTTAGCTTTGGGTTTTGCTTTGTTTTGGTTTGTTTTTTCAAAAACAAAAAGAATAACGCTCTGTGACTTTTGAGAAAAGCACAGAGTTAATGAAATGGTACCAAAAGGGATAGGAAAGAGGAACTACAAAGGACAAATTAAATTCTGCCCTTTTTTAACTTCGAGAGTGCCAAGTTTTATATTTTAACAAGCATGAACCGTCCTTTGTCATGTCCAGAGGGGCAGAAGCTCATGGAAGAAGGAAAACAAAGTGATTCTTGTGGCAAAACTGAGCTCTCTTCCTCTCTTAAAAAAAGAACTCTGTGACCCTGGTGGAAACGTTAGAAAATGTATTACAAAAGAAGGGAGACATTTCCATAACCTTGGACAAATGGGGAAGAGGGGAAATGTATATTGTTTCAGATTTGGGTGGTCTTTGTTGTATTCGTCTAGCTTTGGGGGGTGGGAAATGGCCTCACCAGGGAGGAAGGGCTCCTGCAGGGGGCGGGGGGGGGGGGGGGGGGGCGGGGAGGAGGGGGTTCCGGGACATTTACTCCCAAACGGAGTGACATTTAGCTGACACGATCCTCTCTTTACCCAACATGCCCCCCACGGCAGGACGCCACTGGGACCGCGCCCTGCAAGGGAATCTGGGGGGAAATGGGAGGGAAGATGTGGGCTCAAATGACCGTCTTGGAAAGAACCGTCAGTAACCTCTTCTGCTTCCTTTCTTTGTCTCTTCCTTCGTCTTCAGCGGGGGGGACGGTGGGGGACGAGCGCTTCGCGTCCGCCCAGCCATGAGGCCGAGTCGCTGCCACGCGGGGCGTGAGCAGAGGTGCTGCTGCACGCGGGTTCGGGCCCAGCCGGGAAGGCGAGCCCGCCGCGGCCCCGGCCCCGGCCCCGGCCCAGGGCGGGCCCACCGCGCCTCTGAGAGCGCTGCCGCGGGGCCTCCCCCAGGCGCCGGAACGCAGCCGGGGGCCGCGCGGCTGGAGCAAGCGCGGGGGAGCACCGTGACCGCAGACGACGCCGAGAACCAAGGTCCTCTCCCTCCGCGCACGGAGCCGAGGGCCGGGCCGGGCCGGGCCGGGACCGAAGCCCGAGCGCCGGGTCCTCTCGGAGCGCAAGGGCCCGCCGTCCAGGAGGACCCGCTGCCGACGCCCGTTTACCCCCGTCAGCGTGAACGCCCAGGTTCACAGCCTCCAGCCAGACCCGCCGGCCAGCACTTGTGCAGAACACCCCTCCCCCTCGGCTCATAGAAATGTGACCCGCCCCAGGTCAGGGACAGATCTGAGCTGCCCGCCCTGAGTCCTTGCTGGCTGACCTCACAGAAAAGGCTCTTCTTTTCTCAAAAGTTGATGCCGTGGTCGGCCTCGGCTTCCATGCACGTTGGGCGGTGAGCTCTTTGCTCGGTAACCCCGGTGTGGCGCAGGGTCCGGCAAACCACTGCTTGCTGTTTTTGTAAATAAAACTGCATTGAAAATAGCCGTGGCCATTCAGTCCCTTATTGTGTGTGCTGCTTTTGTGTTACCAGGGTGGGATGGAGCAGCTGCAGCAGGGACCCCAGGGCCACAGAGACCGAGATGTCTTACCTCTTACGTTGGCATATTTGCTGATCCCCTTGCCACAGAGGAACAGAAGACCAGCTTGGAGGTACCACGCCCAGCTTCTGGTCTCAGATCGCCTCTTTGAGTTTTGGGTTCTTTTGAAGTAGAGTCGGTTTACAATGTTGTGTTAGTTTCTGGTGCACAGCACAGTGATTCAGCTACACGTACATTGATATGTATTCCTTTTCGTATTCTTTTTCACTGTAGGTTTTTACAAGATATTGAATACCATTCTTCTGTGCTACACAGTAGAACCTCGTTTATCTATTTGATATATAGCAGTTCGTATCTGCAAAGACTGAGTTTTGTGATTTTGAGCAGGTCCCTCCTCCTCCCTTGGCCCCAATTCCTTCATTTACAAACAAGAAAATGTCTAATTTCCTTTACAACTCTCACTCTGAAGCCTGGCGGGGAAAGATGGCCCAAGACTGACAGCCATCAGACATGGCGGGGTCTGCAGAAGGAAGTAACCAGCCATCCTCAAGCGAGACGGGAAGGTCCATTAAAATAAATCAATACATCAAATTACTCCGCCGCCCAAAATAAAATAAAAAAGAGACATTCTTAAAAAGAGAGAGAGAGAGATGGGAAGGACGTGAACTAATGGTGTGGGGCAGGGGGTGCTTTTCCATCCTTTTACTGGCTACCTTTTTGTCCTTAATATTCCAAGTGTCTGTGGTAAACACCGTATTTAAATCCAGGCCTACAATTCCATCCTTAAATGTAAAGGATTCTAGTAAGTATTTTCTCTAGAATCTGTGCTTGGTAATGAGTTTCCGGACTCCTAGTCTGTCGATCGTATTTCCAAAAATGAAAGAGTTACCTGAGGGCTAGAAAACACACATGTGATGTTTAAACGTCTGCCTTATTCCCCACTACTCTCATGTTCGAGCAAAGAAGACCAGCCAAGGAAATGTCCTTTTGGAGATCAAGACTGCTTAACATCGCCGTGTAATTATCTTCCTTTCTTTGGGAAAACAAGCGGGTTAACAGACATGACCTTTCATATTGTTATGAAGCAAGATGGATAAACTGCAAGTCCCTTTACAGAAAATGGGCTTCAAGCTACACCAAGGGGGAGACTATGTCGTAGCTATAATTTCCCTGTTTAAAGTCTCTCTTTTGTTTAGAACTTGTGCTTGCATGATATCATGCTGCATTTATGGAGAAAGCTGCCCTCCCCTGCTCCCAAATAAGTTAAGTCTGCCCCAGGGGGGAAAATAAAATGAGTCAGAACATCTCCCAACTATTGGAACAATTGCCCAACTGCCCCCCACCAAAGCTCAGCTGTGTGGTCGCAGGAGACACTCCCCCCTGTCCCCAGGCCCCTCATGAGAGCGCCAGAGCATCTCCAAAGCCCCGTCTGCTCCTCCCGCTGGAATGACCCCCTTCTGGTGGAGCGCTGACTGTGGAGGGATTCATACCCGAACTGGGTGCTGAGTAACACGCCACTGGATTTCACACCAGGAATTTTAATAAGTAATTAAAGGGAACCTTTTGACCAGGGAGAGACTAGCCTAAGCTTTTCTCACAGAATCCTGAATTTTCCCATCTTGTCATGATGAAAATAATTTTTAAAAGATTTAATCCGAGAGAGAACTATCCCTGCTTTTGTTTTTGTTTTGTTTTGTTTTGTTGAAAACCTTGAAACAATTTATTGAGCTGCTTTATACAAGATTAACAATTTCCACAACACCGCCAACACCAGCATAGTCTCTGCACAAAAGCCACAGCCCTTTCACACCCAAGAAGCTCCCGGCAAGGAAAGGCCTGCAGCACCCTGGCCGCGAGCCCGCTCCACCGCGGACCCGCCTCTCCTCGGCTCCTCGAGTCCCTCACTCTTTCATTGAACTATCTCTGTTTTTTAAGGCCCTACATCCACTCCTGCCCCACCTCCGAAACCAACACACACCAACGCACAAAGTAATGATGATCAGTCGTGTTACCTTCATGCCAAGACCCACCATGGGAGGGACCACACCACATAAAAGCGTCTCAATGGACCTTGTTCCACAGCTTATAATATGTCTCAGATCTCATTTGGTGTATTTTTCTCATCACAAGGGGATAATCCTGCCATGATCATTTCACCTGATCGTGATGTGCAATCTGGACGTCCTGCGAGCTTCTCATTTCTGTGAATTTGTTGGGAGAGCACAGGAGTGGTACCCAGAATGTTTCAGCTTGCTCTTCTTTGACCTGCAGGATTCTCATGTATCTCCTGGGTCCTGGGGCCTCTCCGTCACTGTCGACATCCAATGCCAGCATTGTCATTTTCATGATAATAAATTTCCCCATCTGCATCAGGGGTCCTCATTCTCTTCATCCACCCAACATCTGACGCCCCCATTACTGTATCTTTAAAATTCTGCTCCATAGAAGTCCTAGTTGGAGGTAGCCTAGAACTAGGATTTGGGTCTATGACCCAGGTTCTGCATCATAGAAATTTGACCTTCGTAGGAAAAATAAAGGGTAACCTCTCTCTGCAGCCAGCTCCGCACCTCCCACATGCTGGGAGCTTTCATATTTTATTTATTCAATGGATGAGTGCATGTTGAAATCAAATGTCCGGAGTGGTTTTCCTTGCAGCCTTGAAGTGACAGACATTCCACAGTTGGTCCTTGACATCCACTGGGCTATGTGATGCCGCCGTTTGCAAAAAGCCCCAGAAGTTCCAACTCTTCCCATCCCTCAGGTCCATCGACCCTTTTCTTTCCTTTGAAACTTGTTTTGTCAAGCAATCCATGAAGAGCTTTGTTTGGGAGATATTACGGAGAAGGGTAAGAACCGATCGGCAGCTTTTGTAATTTAGATGTCTGTGAGTAAGAAAGGAGGATATGAAGCAAAAACTAAGAAGAAAGAACCCTGCTTCCCAGGCCGATTGGATGTGAGGCGCTGAGAGGAGTATTCATAACAGGGAAGATGGCCAGAAACCACTGAATAACTTTGTACAAGCTGCCCTCCCTCTTCTGGGCCTCAGAGTCTACATCTGAATGATGGCTGAACATTAAGATCTTTCTTCAAGATCCCTGTCCAGCTCTGGTGCTGTACCTTTCAGAAGGAAAAAAAAAAAAAAAAAGTCAATCCATGAGTTTTCTTTCACCAGTGAAAAACCCTTTAACAGAAACCAAACAACAGGGCACAAGCAAGCACCGAACGCTGTTATCATGGATGGGAAGCGGGGCCAAACCCTGCTAAGGACTCAGCTGCTGGAAGCCTATTAGCAGCAGCTCAGATTTCCTGGTTCCAATGGGTTGCAACACACTCAGGATTAGCCTTGCCCACAGCCTGTGGTTAATGACTGTTTGTACGGTAACAGGCTGCTGTTATGCCGACAGAATGCCTCTAAAGACTCCGCTCGGATTTTTAGGAGAGGCCATATTCTCCCCCCACGGATGGCAAAGCTGTTTAGAGAACAAAAAGCCTCTGGAATATGTTGTCTAACACCCAATCCGACACCAGGCTCTGCGCACCCGCCGTCACAGCGCTAGAGGCAGTTGGCGACCTGCACCACAAGACGGAACGTTAACGTCCATCCAGGATGCCCGGTTCCGTTCCCACCTCCATCCCTGTTCTGGTCCTCTATTTCCCTCCCAGCTCTTTCTTTCTTTGTCAGTTTAAAAAGACCCCCCGACACTCCCCCAAGCAGAGGGAAATATTCATATTTTAACAAGATGCAACACCAGAGGTGATATGGAATCTTTTTTATTGCCAAGGAATTGATATCAAATTATTTCTGAAAATTTCAGTGGCTTCTTAATGGCAAAGAAGTACGATCAAACTACTTTACATCATTTAAGCCCCACTTGTATATGGCTCCAAGCTAGGTTTTCAGCCTTATCGTTCCCTCCTGGACGTCATTCCAATCTTGCTGTAGCCGAATATAATTTTTAACTGAGACCAGGGCTGGGATTTTGCCGTCCTGATCACCGTCACCCTGACTCCTGCTGCAGCCAGAATGCCTGTCCATCACGCCTGCCTGCTGGTGTCATCTTTATATTTCACAGTGCAGCCTGAGTCCTGCTTCCTTCACTGAGTCCCCAGCAATCTTCTCTCTTACTTATTCCCTTAAAATTCCGCTTTGGAGCTCCGCTTTGTGTAGACTCTGCCTTTCTCTAGTAGATTCTAAGCTTATTGAAAATAAAGGCTGCATTTTATTCTCATGTCTTTCCCTCCTGGTGCCTAGCACAGGACCCTGGAGAGGATGTGCTCAATTACTGTTGAATCATCACTGTTTGCTTTTTTTTTTTTTTTTAATTCAAAATTTAATTTTGATTCAGGAAACCAAAGGGAATTTAATGCCCATCTCTCCTGGTAGACTTGTGACTCAGAGATGCTGAAAACAGGTGGAGTTGACTTTGACTCTTTTGATCGATGATAGAATGGAATAAAACTGTGGGGACAAACACTTCACATTCTTTTTTTTTTTTTTTTTTTTTTTTTAGCATCTGTATGTATATTCGGTAATTACGCTTTAAAGGTAATTATGTTCTTGTAGGCTTAGAGTTTAGTAAGTTAGTAACTTAAAGCAGATTGAGTCAGAAGCAAGTTGTAAATTTTAGAGGGGAGCTTCAGGGCTTAGGTGTAAAGAAAATTACTCCTTTCTGATTGAGGATATAATTACAAAGATTCACGGGCCGATGCTGAGAAAGACCATAATCTTCAGTCTTTTGGGGCTTCTGCCAAGTTGCATGAAAGAGAAAAGTTGAGTTCTAAGAAGATGTAGGGGATAAAAGCTTCTGAGGAGTCAGAGGGGGGAAAAGAACCAGAGAACGACAACAATGGGTGACTTTCATTCCGTCCTCTTTTTTTTTTTCTTTTCCTTTTTCTTTTTCTTTTTTCTTTTTTAGATTCCACATAAGAGTGATACGCAGAGTAGCCACAAAAGGTGTGAGTCCTGAGAGAATTTCCACACCAATGCAGACCAGATGACGATCAAGGAGAAATCTCCCTCTTTTGTACCTAAATATCCTCATTTCTTTAAGATTGGCCTAGAAATATGTCTGTTTGTGAATGTTCTTTTTTTCTTACCTATTGGAAAAACCTCTCCTAAAATTGCCCTCCCAAGAACATAAGTATAAATGATGGGGCTACTTCTAAAATTTGGGTGAGCATAGGAATGACTAAAGAAAGACGGTAGCTTTACAGCCCGGCATCACCTTTCCCCTGTAATTATGCATCACGTGTTTAATGGAAGGGGAATCAGTGTGGCCTGTGATATGCGAACCCATATTGGGTGTCCCGTTATGAAAACACGGCAGTGTCCCTGCTCACCCAAAAGACGGGTTGTGACAGAAACAAAGATACAAAACTCAAAAACCCCTTGTGGTCCAAAATACTGATTCTAGAGGTAGAAATACTAAAGGAAGTATGGGATCCCTTCCAGAATGGCAGAAAAGGTGACACCCACGGTCCCAAATCTCTGAGGTGGGTCCAGCTGCTCTAATTTCTACTATGCCTTCAAGAGCATCATTAAATGTTCCTGTTCACGTGTACTCACAGGCGGCCCCTTGCATCAAAGTCAATACCTTCCCTCTCTCTTTAGGGAGTGCGACAACTTGGCTGATGAACAGTGATGCTCCTTTAGGCCAATAAGGCCACTCAGTGATGCTCGTAAGGACAGTATTCTTCCGATGCCTCTGAATATGGAGAGTGTATTGCGAACGTACACTTATAATCTCCTCTACCAGTTCTTTTGATTTCTTGCGGAACCTCTGCACATCAGTTTCCACAGCCAAGGATGCATACAAGGTCAGGGCATGGGAAGGCAGCCTGGAGAAGCTGACGTCTGAATTTAAGGAAGGAAAATTTTCATAAAAATATTTTTAAAATATCTGGGGGAGAGTACACAGCTCAAGTGGTCGAGCGTGTGCCTGGCATGCATGAGGTCCTGGGTTCAATCCCCAGTCCCTCCTCTAAGAATAAATAAATAAATAAATAAACAAACCTAATTATCTCCCCCCACCAAAAAGAAAAAGAAGATTAAAAAAAATTTTTTAAATACGCATTCAACGTAGCAGCGCTAATTTTAAAGTGGGAGTAAATGCTGGGCAGCAGTGGTGTTATGAACAAAGTGTATTTTCAGAGTTGGCTTAACCTTTACATCCCACCACTCAGAAAGCTTGTGGTTTTGGTCAAGATTCATAACATGTGAAGCCTTTGTCTCCTCACCTGTAAAATGTGGGTGGCACCAGGACCCGCTTTGCAGGGTAGTGGTGAGTATTTGATGCCACACAGTGAGGGTGAAGCACACACCGGCTGATCAATAAACCGCCACTGGGGTTGTTCCTGTGGTTGCTGACGTCTTAGGGGGCTGTGGGGCAGGAGCATGTGGAGAGGAGGGGTGCGGAGGCCGAGCGAGGGCGGAGTCGGTCCAGATAGAGGAGCAGACACAGGGCAGCGCAGAAGATTCTCTGGGAGAGGTGAGGACAGAGCAGCGGGGGAGGCAGGAACAGAAATCAAATGTCTGGGGTTGTCAGTAGAACTTCTGGTGGGAACACCTGCTCAGAACAGAAAATAAGGGTGGCGTAGGAAAGAGGCAGAAGAGAGGGGAAGATGAATGTGGGGTCTTTGGATGGCTCTGAATTCCATATGGTATAGTTTGTGCTTCCTCCTAGAGGCAGTGGACAGCCATTGGGTGGTTTTTAACCCAGAAGAAAAGAATAAAAGCTCTAGTTTTGAAAAATCAATCTCACAGACATAGGATGGCTGACTTGGAGCAGGGAGAGATGGAGTGTTGGGAGACCACGGGGACGTTTCACTGGGAGTCAGGTGGGAAGAACACAGTGACGGGAGATTAAACCAAGCCTGGTGGTTGATTGCGTAAGGAAAAGGGTAGGAACGACATTTCACATCCAGGTGACTAGCAGACAGATGATGCTGGTGCCATGGGCAGAAAGATGGCAGTCCAAGAAGGGCATTCATCTCAACAGGAAGAAGAGGGATGTGAACAAAAGCTGTCCAAGAATACCCTCATTGGAGCCAATCACTATCTCACTTCTATATTTGAGCTCTCTCTGTGTCTCAGACCCCACATTCAATGTTTTGCCCAAATGATCTCCTTTTACCCTCAGAAAACTATGAAATAAGAATTACTCTTCTTATTCCCATTTTACAAACGTAAGGACAACAAGGATGAAATAATTTGCCCGACATTGTGGGACCAGTAAGTAGAAAACCAGGATTCTCACCCAGAACTCAACTCTTTCTCATCCTGCCTTCCTGTACTTCCCGGGCTGTGGTTAGAGATGTGTTGACCACATTCTTCTAAGTGAGGATTTCTAAGATCCTGGTACAATTGATTCGTGCAGAATGAGTGAGCCAGTCGAAGCTCTAAAGGCAATGGGTTTTGTTGTAAGAGAGAGTACAGAGGAAAGAGGAGAGGACTGAAGGCTGGCCACCAGGCTGTGTCCACACTTACAGCATGAACTTGGAGTCGGGGGGCTTGGGTTAACTTAGCTCCACTTCTTACTAGCAACTCTCTGAGCTTCACCTTTCTCATCCTTGCTAGGGTGCTGATATACCTCCCCCATAAAGCTTTGAAAGCCAGAAATAATAGGGATGGAACTGTTCAGTGACCGGTAAAGCAATGCACAAATAGGAGCTGTTACGGAGGATCTGAGAGAAGGACCAGGAACTGTGATGGTTCCACAGACAAACCGCTAGGGCCTGTGGTGGAGAATCACAGCACGTCACATCTTGGGTGCCGAGCAAGGAGAGTTTCGAAGGAAGAGGGCACACTCATGGGCTAAAGGCGATGAGAACAGGCTGGTGATTAGCAGATCTTTGGTGACCTTGGGGGGGATGGTTTCTGTTGAGAGATGGGGACAGAAGCTAGATTTTATGAGATTAAGGTGAAAATGGGTGGTAAGGAAATGAGGGCTAAGGGCAGGTAGACCACTTAATTAACACGTTTACAGTGAAAGGAAGCAAAAAGTGGGACAGAAGCTTGAGGGGGGCAGCTTAAATTGTTACCGCTTCCATGGATGTAGACATTTTAACAGGGATCAACACCGTAAGCTGAAGGGATTAAGTGCTGTTGGTGCAATGTCAGTCAGCCAGAAAGCGGGGCAGCATTTTCTTCTTGGACACTTTGGGCATTTCCTGAAATCCCATTCTGCCTAGACGTGGAGCTGACCCCGTATAACAGCAGGATTTGGGGCTCTCCTCCCCTCCACTCTTGCTGTATTATATCTTCATACCGTTGTGTCAGTATTGCAGACGCAACGATTCGCTTGAAATGATGATGCTATGAAGTCGACCCTGCAAGGATGGGAGTTAAAAACCCCCTGGTCTAAATGTTCGATTTCCATTATTTTCAGCCTTCCACAACACCAAACTCTATTAGGAGGTTAGAAAAAGCAAAGTAATGTTGAGTTGTAAACAGCCATCCCAATGTCCATAAATTTTAGTCCACCAAAAAAGAGGTGGTGCTTGCCTCAGAGCTCTTTGACTACACATTTTATGTAGAATAAGGCAGTCGGCATTGCTTTCAAGCTCCGTATCATCTTGGACCCAGCCCACAAAGCATCGCTTTCTCCATTCCATCATCAACCGCCCCAGGGTCTCCCACCTGCTCGCGCCAGCCCCCTTCTCTTCTCTGGACCTGTGAGCATCCTGCCCTCCCTGTAACGGCCTCTTCCTCCCTTCCCCCGCCTGCCCCAATCCCTGTCCTAACTTGGGTGCAGCTAGCAGGTGAATTTTTATGTACTGATTTGATGATGGTGCAAGGCACAGGTTTGAATTTAAAGCCCAGGGCCTCAGGCAGAGTTTCTAAAGGTGGCGACTTGATAATGATGAACTCACAGTCTCCTGGAGACGCCGCCTTTGGTGACAACCCTTCGTCTGCAAGGATTAGCGTGAAGTGTGGCAGGAGAGTGGTGCTGGGGGCCAGGAAGAGGAAGACGTGCTGACAAATAATGAGGGACAGTGTCACTTTGAATCCCGAGGTATCAGGGAACCCGATTTGAGCTAGGAAGGCTGGAATTGCCAGTTTGATCAATTCTTTCTCCTTCTCGGTCGCCTTGCACGCCAGAGGTATTACATACCGATTTCTGGAGGTGCAGAAATATAGAAGAATTAGGTCTTGTGGAGTCTGACACAGACACGCCGTGCCCCTCCAGCCCGCCTGACAGCCCCACTTCATTCTCCTCCTCCGGCCCCTCCCGCCTCCCCCCACAGCCCTGGAGGAAGAGTCAAGATCAAGGTTTCATGTCATGTTTCCTAGTCGTCTGTGTTTTACAAGGCGTCACATTAGTTATTCCTGAAAACACCCCCAGTGCAAGGTGAGGTGATGCTATTAGACTCATTCTGCTTTATGGCTCTGGACGGAGAGGCACAGAAAGGTTAAGAGACTTGGCAGGGCTGCCCAGCAATTTGATGACAGGGACGCATTTTTTAACTCCTGCCTGATAGGATCACACTGATCCTACATTTAGAACCACCCAAGGGAGCAGCCCCAGGCACTCGCATGCAACTGGCAGTCAGGTCGAAATGACGATTGTTTAAATCTTGAACACGGGAAGTGGATGGAATCCTAAGGGAAAATGAAGTTTTAAGTCTAAATTTGAAAGAGAGAAGGATGTGAGCCGACTCTCAGCAGAAGAAAGAGCATTGCAGCGAAGGACTCAGAGGCGAAGTTCAGGAGCCCCGTTCCCCCGACCCTGTTCTCTGTCAGGAAGCCGTGGCTGAGCCCACGAGGTTTTACAGCCCCCTGGCTTCAGCCGTGTTAGTATTCTGACTCCATCCCCTCCTTTATGGCTCTTCATGACTCTATCTGATGATAAAGCAGCTCTTTGCCATTTAAAGGTCGGATGCCAGGAGTAGAGAGATGGCATTTTATCATCAGATGAGCGCAAGCAGAAGGGAGATGAAAACTTGGAGACCTGAGCCAAGTGCAATCACGTCCCTGGATTGAGATTCCATGAAAATGCAGAATGTACCTTCAATTAACCTTTCACAAAGACCTGGTCCCTGGGACCGATGTATCTGAAGGCTGTTAGCTGGGTTTAGAGCGCGTTTCTCTCCTGCCGAGGTGGAGGAATCCTGTGGTCTTATTCTCAGCTCGTCCCACAAATTAGAAATCCCCCCAGATCTCCCAGCAATAAAGGTCCCCGGTAGTCCTGAGCGCCGACTCGGGGTGGTGGGGGCGGGTGCTTCTACTGACAAAGAAGGTTCTGGTCTATTCTAGAAAGATTTTTTCAGGCTTAGTCTTCTCGAGGAAATGTATGGAGAAACGCACGCTGCAGGATAGAACATTAGTAATCACACCAGCAGAGGCGGCACTGCGTTACATCGGAGGCTGCTGTATAGTTGAAAACCCTTTCTTACGTCCGGTCTCTTTTCAGTTCCTTCAACACCATGAAGGAGGCAGAAAAGGTATTATTTGCAAGACTCAGAGAGGCCCAGTGAACGGCTCAGGGTCACACAGGTATTACGAGGCAGAGTTGGCACTCTGAGTCCCAAAGGTTCCTTCTTTTTTTTTTTCAATCCAGCATCCTTCCTGCCATTGCAGTTACCTCCTGGAGGCACTCACCCATGGCAGTGTCGGGCTTCGCAGGAGGACAGATCTGCCTCCCGCCTTGTAGGAAGTTCCAAGCAATTACATTCTGATCAAGAGGAGGTGGATGGGCTGGTTTGCATCTCTCTCTCACCTTATCTCTCAAAAAAAAAAAAAAAGTGATAAGTCTAGTTGTTCATTGTGGTAGGTCCCGTGCCCTCGGGGGGCTGGTGGCGGAAGCAGGACCATGAACACAGCCAGTCAGGGAGACTCGTGTGCGGAGTCTCCTAACCTTCTTGCATCTGCTTCTGCCTTGGACCCTCCCAACAGTCCCGGGAGGTAGAGAGAACTTCGCCGCAGTGAAGGATGAGGAATGTGAGGCTTGAAGTGGTAAATAATCCCCCGAGGTCCACGCATTGGGAGATGATCTGGATTCAAACCCAAGTTGGCCAGTTCTCCACCTCCCTGTTGATTCAGGGCACGGATTCCCCGGGCAGGCAGGGCAGGGAGGGGAGGGGCTGGCGGGGGCTTGGGACCCATTGCCCTCTTGGCCAGTGGCCTTCCTGGACCAGCTTGAGCCTTGGGGCGCATCCTGCCTTTGTGGTCCTGGAGAGCCTTTTTAAAAGAGGGGTCTGGAACAGTTTTGGCAAGGCGCGGGGATTCAGTCTTTGGAAAGTAACAGCAGACACTTGTACGAAGTTCAAATCTGATAAAAACAAAACAAAAAAAACACAAAAAACAAAAAACAAAAACCCACGAGTAAATCAGATTCAAGGAACAGAAAGTCTCAGTTTCTTTGCTTATAAAATGGGAGTAAGGGTACCCTGCCCAGAGCTGTAACAAGGATTAAAATATACCAATAATGAAAAGCCTTTGAAACACTTATGGATCAGGTTAACTATTTTCATCATTAATAAGCCACAAATTTCCCCCTTCCTTTTATTGTTCATTCCTAGTCAATGGAAGGAGAAGAGGAAAAAGGTGCTTGGAGCCGAACAGTGTTACTGGAACTGCTTACCTTGTGTATAAAACCCTAGTGGTGACCATGAGGACTATTTCCTCTGCGCCGAGATCCCTTTAACTCCAGAGCCCTCCCCGTCTTAGGAAGCTTTGTTCAAGGCAAAGCCTCAGCACTGGAGTCATTAGGCCTGTAATTTACCCCCCACTAGAACATGAGAAAATGTAATCAAATAAATATTATTGTTTTGCCTTCCTTTCTTAGCAAATTACCACCTTCCGCTCCTCTCTTCCCCCAAGCTCTAATAGCTGGGCAAGTCTGGAACCGATCTCTCAGGCAGAAAATTCTTTTAAATCAAAGTGCTGCCATCTGTGAGAAGTCCCCTCATCCCCAAGCCCAGAAACCCCCTTCGGAAATCAGGAAAGAAATGCCAATTTGGCTCCAAGGGAAGGTGCTCGATGGGGTTCTTAAATCCCACATGGTCACTTACGTGTGTGCCCTAAAATGAAAATCACCCCGACAGAATGCATTCTGCTGCCACCGGGACAAAGACTTAATACTTTCCTTCTCCCTAAGGGAATGGTGCACGATCGCACCTTCAGAGTAAGAGCGAAGCAAGGAGGTTTTGGGTGGAGGAAATGAGAGGAAGGAAGGAAGGAAAAGAAAAGAAGGAAAAGATGAAGGGGAGAAAACTCTGGTGGTGGAGGGTTTGCCCTTTCTGCACACAAGAAACGTCTGTTCTTGTGTGTGTGTATTTCCTAAATATACGCCGGTGACGCGCCGTGGCTGTTGGCAATTGTTCACATCTGTGATGCCCCACAGACATCAGGGTTTTGTAGACTATGCCTAATGAGGACAGATTTAACCAGAGCCCACAAGTTAACCAGTGATGTTCTGCAGAGAGATTTTTGAGCATCTGCTTTGAGAACCTCGTCTTGTTGAGATGCCAAGGCATGAAAAGGCATTTTATCAGCTCACTTCCTTTTCTCTTTTCCTTGTTTCTCTCACTTCTCTGCTTTTTCTTCTTCCCTCCCTATTTTTCTTTTTCTTTCCTTCTTTCTTTCCCTTCCCTTTTTCTTCTTTCCTTCCCTTCCTCCCTCGTTCCTTCCTTTTTTTTCCCTTCCTTTCTTTCTTACCTTATAATAATGTAACAAGCCAGGATCCTGCCATTGCAAGCAAACAGTAGGATGTGGGCAATAACCTACATCCAGCCACGTGATTTCCCCTTCCTCGTCCTTGCTCTCGCCCACCTGAGGTAACTATTTTCCCAGATCCAGAATTCATCGTGGTACTGCTTTCCCTTTTATATACATTTACGGTACCTCTCTGTATTCCAAGATGATAATTTTATTTGAAAAATGCAATGAATCTGTACATTATTGGGGGGAATACATGCACATTCACAATATTAAGCTGTGTTTTATCAATTAGCATGGTCTATGTTTTTATTTAGACCTTTAAATACTTCTTAACACATTTTTAGTACTTTTTCCTATAGACGTCTTATAAATCACTGGCCTTATGTCTAGATGCTTAATGCCCTCTGATATGATTGTAAATTATGGCTTCTTTTAATAATATTTCAAGTTATCTGTTACTGATGTTTAGAAATCAACTGACTTTTGTATCTAAATCACTTCTAGCCAAATTGCTAAGACCTCTCCTAACAATTCTAATAATTTGTAAATTCTTTTTATTTTTCTATGTAGTACGGCATACTTCTGCAAATAATGAGAGGGTTTTTTTCCCCCTTTTTAAAATTTTTATGCTTCAATATTTTATATTGCAGACGCTAGAACCTCCAACACATTGTGAAATATTCCTGTGCATTCTGGCTACATTCCTGATTTTTAAAAGATTGCTTCTAATGTTTTCCCAATTCATATGTTTGATTTGGAGTTTCTCTATATATATGTATATACATATATATTTTTTATTATGTTAGGAAAGTCCCCTTTTATTCCTAAACAATTAATACTTTTTAAAAAAAATTGTAGTAGGTGTTGAGTTTTATCAAATTTTTTTTCATTCATTAGGGAAATCATGTTGTTTTTCTCCTTGAATGTGTTCATTGGTAATTGCGGCTATAGGTTTTCTCATATCAGATCATTCTTGTATAGGCTGGAAGCCTTTCCACTAGAGGTAGTACGTGGTTTTTTATACACAGATGCATTCAGTTTATTCATTTTGCTTTGATTTTTGTCTGGTTTTTGTATCAGGGCTCTATTAGCTTCAAAAAATAGCTTCTGTTTTTATTTTATTTATCTTTCCCCATCCTTTTGCTTATAACTTTCATGTGCCCTGATTCTTAGGTATGTCTCCTCTAAACAGCCTGAATCTGAGTATTGTTTTTGGCTTTGATTTTCTAATCTGAAGATCTTTGGGGTTTTGTTTTTTTGTTTGTTTGTTTTGTTTTGTTTTTATTTTTGTAACTGATAAGTTTAGTTGTTAAATAGTAATTACTGTTATATTTGGAACTATTTATATCAACTTAACTTACTCTATTATTCTGCCCCATTTTTTCCCGTGTTACTTTTTACTTGCTTATACTTAAAAACAAATAATACTTATTTCCTGAGCCTGATAGTCCAGAGGCTTCAGCCCTTCCTCATATTCTTTGGTCTCTCTCCTGAATCTCCTGATATCATGTAAATATCTAAAATGTTATTAGTTATTAATGACTGAGTTCTTACAGATACATTTTTTTCTTCTTGTTACTTGTTTTCTTAAAATGAGAAGACTCACTAAGGTATTTGGTTGCCTTCTTATGTTTCTTGCAATATTTCTTGCTGTCCATTCCCACTTTTAGAAAGAAATTCTTCCAAAAGTCTTTAAGAATATGAAAATGAATATACGTATGTGTATGCATGACTGGAACATTGCACTGTACACCAAAAATTGACACATTATAACCGACTGTATGTCAATTCAAAATAAATAAATAAATACAGAATTGAAAAAAAAAAAATCCAAAAGTGTCTTTGATGTAAGTCTTTGTGTGGCAAGATCTCTGAGACCCTTTATGCCTGAGAATAGTGCATATCATGCTTTCATGGCTGAGTGACAATTTAGCTGGCTATAAAAATAGATGTTCTGTGTTCCCTTACTTTAACTTTTTCTAAGCACCCTATGCTGTCTTCTCGTATCTAATGCTGCTGTTGAAAAGTCTCACATCAGTTTTATTCCTTTTATAGTAATCAGTCAATCAGTAATCGGTCTTTTACTGTAAGATTTTAGATTTTTTAAATTGATATCCTTAAATCGCCCCACTATGTATCTAGGTAGGCGGATTTATTTTTATCTCCTCATTGATTCCTTTCTCTTTTTAGTTCTGGGAAAATTTATCTCTATCGTTGTTTTCACTTCTCTCTCTTTTTTTTTTTTTAAATTTCTCTCTATTTCTGGGATTTCCTTTCTTTAGATTTTAGCATTTCACTTCCCTCCTCCTTGGTTTTCCTTGCTATCTTATATTTCTTTCTGTTTTTCTTCTTCCATTTGGGAGGTTTCCTCAATCAGTCTTCAAATTCATGAATCATTCCTCATCTGTGCCCCTTCTGCTATTTTTTTCTTCTGTTGTTTGCCTTATTTCAACTATTTTAGCTTTCATGCTGAATATTTCTTCTTGGTTCCTTTCTATTTCTTGTTCCTTTTTCCTGTTGCTAACACGTAGCTAGGAGGGGTTGCTGAACACTTTCTTTCTTTTTTTTTTTTTTTCAGTTTTGGCTGAATTACTGTGGTTGGTAGTTAACAAGCACACATCTGTTCTTCTTGGTTTTTCACAAGTGCTGGACTTAAATGTTCCCCTAATTTGACTCCTGAGGACTCCTGGACCAGAGATCAAGAGACAGCAGGTGAGAGGAAGGTTCTTGTCTGTCCCAAGGCAATGGCAAAGAAGAAGCAGAATTAGCCTAGCAATTATTTCCTGTTGCAGTCTTTCGCAGCCAACTTGCTGCACGCACACCCCCCCCCCCATTTCCCCAGAGTTTATTACAGCTTCCGCCTATTCTTTGTATATTCCTTCTTTATCCTCTCCAAGATGACTCTTGGCACAGGGATCCTGCAGTTGTTTGAGTCCAGCAACTGGGCTGGATGCAGCCCTGAAACCTCAGAATGATTACCTCCAACCCCTTCATTATCCAGATGAGGACCCTAAAGCACCGAGAAGCTAAGTGATGGGCACACAGCCTGCCGGTGGTGGATGTCAGTGTCCCGCCCGCCCCAGGAGTCCACTGAAGACCTAGTACCTACGTTCACAGTGATGCTCAGAATTCATCTAGTGCTGAGTCAATGATTACAGCAAGTTCAATATTGCAAAAATATTAATAAGGTTGACTGTAAGTCACTTAGAACATTCTGAAGGTGCATGCTTCTTTTCCTAATGTTTCATGGCTCTCATGGGTATTAACCACAGTCCAAAAAAAAAAAAAATGCTGGAAAAACTGCATCTACCACAGACACCGTTTTCTATGAAACTTCCTGAGCAGTAATAACAGAGTGAAGAACCCGCAAACCGGGTGAGATTCCAGCAGCCACAGTGAGTGCTTCCCACCCTCAGAAGCAGCAAAGCCCCATGAAATGCAGACTCCACTGCCCGCAGGGAGGCAACCAACTCTGAGGCTTAGCATCTACAGAGTCTTTGAGAGCACATTACATTTTTTTTCCCTGGGAAGGAAAGCAGGGCTGGAATTAGCTAAGTGCTAATTGAAAGGGCAGGATCTAGCCCTTGTTACGCAGATCCTGCTGTTAGCCCTTATGCCTGAGCTGTATCCACCCCCAACCCAAGAGAAAACAAGGCACAGAAGAAACCGTGTCCCAATTGTTTCCATTTAAATCATATTTAAATATGATTTCCATAATAAACACCCAAGCTTGCCCGGAGGCTTTTATTAGCTTCTGCTTCCAACAATGAACGCTCTATCTACGAAACTGAGAAATGAGAACTAGGGATCAGACACAGCTGTTTTCAAAGGGAAAAACATAATTCCCATCAAATAGAACGCTCGGCCCTTTGAGAACTGAAAAGGGTCTGAACTAGCCAGACACTTGCTCTTGGGCCTCCGTCCCTTGTCTTGCAACCACCCTCTCTCTGCACCTCTGAGGAAACAAGCTTTCCCTGGGTCTGAGATGGGAGCCTGCCCACCCAGCCCACCCTCCCATGGACTCTGACCTCCAGCTTCGGGCCCAGCATCACTCAGCGCTGACATCTCCCCACCTGATCCGATGCCTGATGAGCAGCCCAGGGTCAGAACCTAAGACAGAGAAGCTAAGAACAGGCACTTTCCGGGGACAAGCCTGGTAAAGCCAAACTCTTCCACGATAACCTGTCATCCTCCGCCTCATTGGTGGAGCTTTGAGAGCTCACGGTCAGTTTCTTTCCCTTGTTCATCCATATAAAGTAGGTGGTGTGGTGTCCTAGAGCTGGAAAGACTCTCACAGCTCATCCAGTCCAATTCTCTCCTTTTATATATGAATAAATGGAGTTCCACGGTGATTACATCACTCGTCCAAGGTGCCGTGTGTCTGAGACTTGGGCGTAGGTCTAGAATGTTTTTCTTCATCGGATTCTCCCTCTGGTTTCTGTCTCACTCAGAGAACCACCCATCCTCGTTCCCTTATTTCTACTAATTCGTCTCATCTTTTCTCATTTCCTTCCTGCACCCCACACTCCCGCCCACGAGAGGGTGGGTCCTGGGTCCCGACACAAGGAGGAGAAATAGCGCCAACAACATGCATCTGGCATCGTGTCCATGTACTGCAGTGTTCTCGACCCATCTCCAGTTTCACTCCATTGTCTGACCCTGTTGATCGCCCCCCAAAGTTAAGCCCATTTCCATTCATTTATTCCGGACACATTTACTGAATGACTGCTTCGTGTCAAGCACAGTGTGAGGTACGATGGCTGCCTTTGAAGAGCTCACAAACTTAGAAGAGGTTCAGATAAGCAAATAAATAATTCAAACAAACAAACGGGATGGAATATTACTCGGCAAAAACAAATGGGGGGGAACAATAAATAAAATGGCATGAATGATTACCAAAAGACAAAAAACGCACAGAATCAAGGATCAGACACCCACATCTACTCAAGGGAGAACCTACCAAGTCCACGTAAGCGAAGCTCTAGAAGAGGCAAAACACAGCTATGACGACATAAAGCGGATTGCTGGCTGGCTGGGGCGGGCTCAGGGGAAGGCATGATACTGACTTGGAATGAGCAGGAGGGAAACTGTCTAGAATAATGGATATGATCTCTGTCTTGCTTGAGCCGATCATTATATAAATGTAAGCATTTGTCAAAACTCAATAGAGAGTTCTGATATGGTCTCACCTCCCCAGCTGACATGAAACTAGCCACAGAGAGGCAAAGGGATCAGCACAAAGTCATTAGCAAAAACTCAGAGAAGAAGCCAAAACATCTTAAGGGTCCTTGGCATCTGCAGGTCCTCAGATGAGGAACTTGAGGCCACCTGATTTAATGTCACTCTCTTTGACCAGGGTGCTGCTGAGACCAGCAAACCCTTAATGCCCCAGAACACGATGGGCAACACTGAAAAAAGACCCACACGAAGAGACGGTCTGAATGGAGTCTCACTGCCATCATCATCATCACTGGTTGTTCAGCAAAACACTGTAAAAACCCAAGCTGGTGTAAACTGGGATTTTCAACATATAGATGGGAAGAGTGAACAAAAATATACAATCCATTCAATTGAAACTCCCTTTAAAAGTCATCAAAGAAGTTATAGAAGCAAATGTTCCCATGCTGAAGCAGGCTTGCAGTTTCAGAGAGCACAGTCTTAGAATACAGCAAACAAAACCAACATTTATAAGAAGGCAGCCCCACAGAGACCCTCAGGGAACATTCCTTATTTCAAGAATGATACGATAACGTCTCCAGTATCTAGAGAGGGGAAAGCTGAGCCCAGGGAGAGAGAGGAGAGAGGAAGGAAGCCTAATTATTCAACAATATGGAAATGGTTTCTCTTAATTAGATGATAGTATGTATTTCATGTCCAATGTGTTCTATCAAGGTAAGTTGACAGAATTATGTTGAAAAGTGGTCTATAAAATATTCTTTTCAGGGGAAAATATGTGTGTGCCCATGCAGAGAAAAAGTCTTAAAGGTTATGTTTCAAAATGTCAGTCATATTTATCTCAAGATGGGAGTGTTTTCATCAATTGACACGATGTTCTTTTTGTTTCTAATTTGTGTAAAACAAACACATATTTTTTTTAGGCAGTGAAACAAAAACTAGAACAAAACCAACGCTCCCTGATTACAGTCTCCACTCTGAAATGGGGACAGCCTTTCATCTCGTCAGCTCTAATCCTTGAAAGACGGTCAAATGGATTATTATTCATGCCGGTTAAGGAATTAGGGAGAATTTAGAACAGCTCTGTGCGAGGGTGTGGGAACTGCTCCATTACCTTAGGTGGAAACACACAGGGAGGTTCCTTTTGATCCCTGGTGCCCATTTCTCTCCGCGTTCTCTGGGTGGTTCTGGACCCAGCCTGTAGAGAGGGAGAGGCCAGCCGGGTCCTGCCGTCCTTTCCAAGGTGTGGCTGGGAAAGTGGGAGCTGCCTGGATCTACACCCCATTATCCTACCGCCCTGAGAGGGTCACACCTGTCCATCCATCTTCCAAGTGGAAGGCATCTGGGCAGGTTCAGCTAAGAAATGGGAACAAAGCCCGGTTCCTTCGGGGCACTCCACCCTTCTGTTCCCCAACTCCATCCCTCCCACTTCTTTGCACTCATTGCTTTTACGACCTCAGATTCCCTCTTGTCTGCTGTAAGACAAGTGGTCTAAAAACCTCAGTATTTGCATTTTGAGGGATGATCAGAGAAATAATGTTCACACATGAGTGACTTTTTAACGGAAGAATCTCAAGCACCAACTTGCAGGAAGGATGGTGATGTGGTTGATCAAAAAAGCCTAAAATGGGGGTGGGGAGGGCATAGCGCAAGTGGTAGAGTGCACGCTTGGCATGCACGAAGTCCTGGGTTCACCCACCTCCTCACGGTCACGCAAAGTAGCCAGATGTTCTCAGTTCTAGTCCTAATTTTTTTAATCGTCTCCATATGGCGGAGCTAGCATCGTGGGATGCGCTTTCCACAAACAGTCTAGGAAATGTTCCTTGATGTCAGGTCACCCAGCAAAGGTTTGGTGGCTGATTACTGCTGCCCCCCTCTACTTCTATCACAAGGTAATGGTTTGCTCTTAAAAGAAGCCGTAAAGTGTGGGGTTTTAGCCCTCTCCCTGCTTTGCTGCTGCCAGGGTGATGGGTGCTTGTCAATACCAGTCTCCAGTGACTGATTAGTTCCGTCTCCCATCGCTGTGCAGTGAGCATTCATCACGGGGCAATCTCGTATGACACACAATATAGTGCCCTTGTGACTCTTCACTCTCCACACTCACTGACAGCAAATGAAAATGACACTGCCTTCCAGGACCAGCCATAACTCAGCCTCACTTCCAGAAATCTTTCATGGGGCACTACAAAATAATGAGATGCACTCTGCCTAGAGGTTACAGCATAGCCTAGCTGTGGTACGTTCAGATAAATCAGCCCAACAAATGACCCATCCCTCCAGAAACAAAAATCACTATTTTCCTACACCTTTTACTGTATAATTTAAGCAAATGGGTTGAATGCAGTATTCTTCTTTAGCCATAACCAAGATTGGTTTGAGAAACAAGAGAAAATAATTTTCTGTCCCAGTCTCAATCTCTACCATCCTGCTCGAACAACTGAAAGAGATTTGGATGAAAAAAAAAAATACGTACTGAGAACGATGATCACCAATGATGTCCACCTTATAGGATGCATTCTGCTCCGCCAAATGGTATCACTTTTATTTTTCATTTAATCTTCCTGAGAAATTCTGTGAAATATATAATGCAGGTAAATTACAAGTTTTTCAAATGAATACCTGAATCCGCAGAGGTGTGACTGACTTCTTGAGGAGCTGGTGGAATGGAGAGGGGTCGGGGAGTCAGCCCAGGTCTGATCATCCTTCTAGAAGTCTCAGAGTGCAGCCAGGTTTGGGAGCTACTTGAGAAATAAAACTTGGCTTAAGTCCTTTCCATTTTACAAATCAGGGAACAAATTTAACATATTTCGTATAAAAAGAATTGTACAATGTGTGACCTGTTGTAGCTGACCGGCTTCTCTCACTTGGCACCATGTTTACAATACCCAGCCATGTTGTCACGTACGTTAGTACCTCGCTCCTTTTTATGAACAAATGCTGATATTCCACCGTATGGATATACCACATTCTGTTTATCCATTCATCCATTAACGGGCATTTGGATTGTTTCCATCTTTTTGGCTCTCATAGTAGGATTTTAATACATAATTGTTGAACAAAGTAGTGACTTTCTAAATGTTAACGTCATTTGTGAGATGGCCAATAAGCATATATAAACTATTAAACCTCATTAGTCATCAGAGAACTAGAAATTCTAAACAATGCAAGACCATTTTTCAGTTATCAGATTAGGCGAGACTTTCCCAACTCTAATAGCTGTTGCCTGTGAGGGTGTGGTACCCTCATGCACTGGTTTTGGGAGTGTAAGTTTGTGCAGTCCTTCTAAAGCGAGTTGGTAATGAGCACCAAGAGCTCTGACCAGCTTGAACAGTTTGGCTCTCCGGATTCTATGCCTGAGATGAGACTAAGGATCAAACACAAAACCCAGAAAAATGCTTTACTGCGAAGATACTTATCGATAATAATGAAATCAAGAAAACAAACCAAAATATTTGATACTAGGCAATATTTAAAGAAAATATAGTGGATATTTACAATTAAATGGCATATAGTCATTAAAAATCATAGTGTGAAAGTTTCAATGGCATCAGAAAGTATATATTCAGTGAAAATAGGCATAGTGTGGATGAGCAAAAATCTGTGAAAGTTTCAAAGAAAAATAGGAGTTTGAGGAAATCTCCAAAAACATTAGTGTGATTTTTTTTCTGAAAGGTGAAATTACAGGTGATTTTTCTTGTGATAGGAATGAAGAAAAGAGGAAAAATATTCAACGTAATTGCATCTATTATGTCCTAAGTTAAATAGTGTTTATGAACCTGTGGTTTTGTTCCCCTTTTAAACAGTAGGTTTTGAGCAGTCCAAGAACTATCTTCAGTAGACAACACGTTTCTTTAATTATTAAAAAACGCATTTTACTTTGATTAGACACCATTTAACCCATTCAGCCACATATACTTAGAACAGCTATTTGCAGTAATCACAATAGTCAAGAACAAGGTAATGGCTGTATAGCAAACGGAACAATGTAAGTTTCTGCAATGCTTTCCAACAGGGTCATCCCCCGAAACGAAGGACTGGTGGCCCGCATTACCTACTGGCCTGCCCGCCTCAGAGAACCTGCCTGACCGAAGAGCTCACGGGAAACACCAGACGCTCAGCAAGAAGGTAAGTGCACCTAGCGAGAGGGGTGAGCGGCCGAGTCTCCTGCCGGGTGAGCTATGTCACACTTCCTTCTGCCAACCCAGCACGCGGGATTTTAGCATGTCTCCGTGCGCCAAGTGGCAGGTGGGACTGGGCGGTCTAGGCACTGGGGGGGATTGCACTCTAATGGCCTTTATGTTTATGCAACTGTGACAAGTTGTGAGTATCTCAAAGCTTTCAATGCATTTGCCCCAAGCATCTTTTTTTCCATTATACTTAAACATTCAAACCCCTTTTACAGAAAATAGACTCCCACATGGTCCTAATTCACTTCTACTCAACGTATCAAAACATCATCCTGTAAGATTCACTTTAAGTCCAGAAAATTATCCGAGCTTCTGGTATGAGGCTGGTATTTGTTCTTCTTATAAACAAGTTCTTTCAGTGACTGGCTTTGCACGCCCTTCAACTCTGCCTGCGTTTGCGTGACTTGAGTTTAAGTCAGACTTGAATACCTTCGAAATGGAGCTGCAGACATTATCCAGATAATTTGGGTGTAAGTATCTGCGTGGTGCAAATGGTCTCCAGTCAAGGACACTCTGAAATCCCACACTTTATTTTTCGTTTGTGGAAAAATTGATGAATTAATACCTTAACTCTTTATGTACACAGCAAAGTCATGTTCTAGTTACCTCATAAAACAACAATAGATAAAATTAATTGTCAGAATTTATTATGTGCTGAGGCTTGTGTTATGGCTTCACCTGCATGTTTAATTTAATCCACTGATGATAAGAGGTAGATAGTATTTGGAAGGTGAGAAAAATGAAGAAAACTTATATGTCCACCCCCAAAAAGGGACTTACATAAGAATATTCATAGAAGCTTTATTTATAGCAGCCCAAGACTGGAAATAACCCAAGTGTCCACCAGCAGATGGACAGACTTGTGGTATATTCATACAAGGGAGTCCTACTCAGTGATTAAAAAAAAAAAGAATGAGCCACTAGTAAGTGTTATAACATAGATGAATCTCAAAAACATTATGTTGACTAAAGAACCCAGCCAAAAAAAAATAGAAATATGAAGTAGAAAAATCAGAGTTTGTGATATATATATATATAAAGTTCTAGAATGAGTAAACTAACCTCTAGTGATAGAAATCAGAAGAAGGGTAGATATTTATTAGAAAGGGACATGAAGGCTTGTTCAGGAAGTGATGGAAATGTTGGTAAGATGGTCACCACCATCTCCATCAAGGTGGCAGGTGTCATAGGGGTATGTGTTGATCAATGCTCATCAAAATTCATTGAACTGTGTGTTTTATTTTATGAAAAATCACATCTCTAAACAGCGGTCCTGAGAGATGATGGAGACAGACTGGTAGATAGAAGACAGGTAGGTGGATAGCTAGACAGATAGGGCTTAGAATTAATGAAAACATTTAGGCATTTTCTTAAGGTTATGCTGGTGCAGTATAGAGGATGAAGGAGCCGGAAATCGAGCACCGTTTGAACACAGGGAGCCTGGCTCCAATCTGACTCCTTGCCAAACAGTTCATGAAAGAACACACAGGCACATTTGGCAGCGGCTACTTGCAATACATTTTCCTAGCTGCTGTGGGGGGTAAAGAAGGTCAGCTCAAAGAGTTTATACACATGAAGCGCTTATTATAGTGCCTGGCATATGGTAAGAACTCAGAAGTGTTAACTAGCTTTATTATAAGATATGAGCCTTGGCCTCAAGGCAATTATAGGGTGTCTTGGGGGGGAAACAAGCCATTAATTCATAAATCATTAAACAACAAGACGAGAATCATAGTCTAGCATTACAAATGGCACGACGGACAACCTAATGCCCGGGCCAGAAACTCAGCATCTGCAGGCGTCAAGCAGTCTGACACAAACGCAGCAGGCGCGTGGGGCCCTGGAGGGCACACAGCCCCGTCCAATGGCACAGCCACGCAGCACCAACCTATTATTGCTGGGCAGTGATGCCAGCCCCATATTGGCAACTCTGTTGTTAAAGAACCCAGATACTTAGATGTTTATGTGAAACCTCTCAGTTTTTAAGGGTTGACTACTAATTCGATGTTTTCAAAAGTGCATGATCTTTGAGACATGAGCTACAAAATATATCCGATGTGCATGGTCTTAAGAAGACTCTTAGAGGCCATTTAAACACCTGTTCCCCATCTTACTCTCCTATTCCGTCTTGATAAGGGAATCCGACCGTAGAGAGAAGTCATTTGTCCAAGGTCACCCTACTAGTTAGAGGCACAGCTGGGGATTCAACCTACACAGATGTCATTGTTGACTAAACGGCGCAGCTGTCCACATCGCTGAGTTCAGTCCCCTTTGGCTGAAGGAAAGTTCAGGAGGAGGTGAGCTGGGCTTTGAATTTGGATAGAAACACTACAGGTGAGGGGCATGTCATGGGAAAAGCATAGAGAGCTAAAGCTCAAAACGTGCTCCATGGACACTGAGGACATTACAGCTTGAGATGGGACAAGTCTTGAAAAGGCCTAATGAGAGCCTGGGGAGCCACAAAAGTTTTATATTTTATACCGCCTCCTGTGGGGACCATGGAAGGTTCACAGAGCCCGATGGCATAATGACAGGTAAGAACAGACTTTCCAGAGAGCAGGCTGATACAGTTCTCATCTCTGCCGTCAAAAGTCCCATCAGCCACGCCCCTTCCCTCTTGTACCCAGATTTTCTGTCTAGGGAAGAATGGAGGGGCCAGATATCTGAGGAACTGTAATTTACCTAAAGACTAAGCCGTGAACTAAGGATAATTTATCTGTCAAATTCAAGGAGCCAGATTCAACCCAATTATGCTTTTCCCCCTCTGCCCCAATGTATCTGGGGTCTTGAGGAAGAACCAATCAATTTTAGAAGTAGATTTGTAAAATATCAGATCTGAATATGCACTGTGAATAAATCAGTGACCCTACCCCAGACATCTCCGACTCAAATGTACCCAGACATAGACATCAGTAAGCCGAGATGTCCCCTATGCCAAAAGTCCCTTTTGACCGCTCATTCAACAAATATTTATTGCATGTTTACTATATTGCTGATTCTGTGTTGAGCCCTGGGGAATGCCATGTCGACCAAAATCAGACATATTCTTCTTACTCATGAAGCTTAAGAGCCTACTCATGGAGACAGGCATTAATCAAATCTGATTCAATAAATGCAGAAGTACAACGTGCGAAGTGCTATAAAGAGGCATTACAGCGGCCCTGAGAAGATCTGGTGGGAGGACTGACCCTGGCCAGGGAGACCAAGGAAGGCTTCCCTGAGGAAGTGATGATTTAGCTGAGCTCTCAAAACCAAGGAGACATTTTTTAAGCAACAGGAATAGAGAATCCAGGCAGACAGAGGAAACAGCTGCCATTGGGTGCAGGACCCAGTTCATACTGGCTCACCAGAGCAGGTTGTTTGGTTTTCAGGAATTTTGCAAGTCAGCCGATGTCAGGTTGGAAATGGTTACCCCTTGGAGATTGGCAAATGCTACAAGATCAGGGAGGTTTTTTTTATTGGAGGGGGTAGATTTTTTGGTTTTTGGTTTTTTGTAAGAAAGCCAGCCTTTAAACCATTGGCAGCACACACACCATCATGAAGTGTTGTGGTTGGAGAGATGAGAGCAGGTATACGGGACAGAAAGGAAGTCCAGTGTCGAGAGTGCAAAGAAGGAGGAGGAGGAGGAGGATGGGGGCTGAAGCAGACAACTAAGTTGGGGCTGGACCACGCACGGTTATGAAGCCTTGTTAACATTTCAGTCTTCATTTAAAGAGTAATGGGAAGCCACTGAAGTATTTATAAGCAGGATGAATAATTTAAGCAGAAAGTGGTTTTGATAAGATCCATCTGGCTGCACTTTGGAGATTAGATTGGAAGGAGGCAAGAGAAAATGTGGCTGACCAATAAGCAGGCAGGAAGTAGCCCAGGAAATAGTAGTTTGTATTTAGAGTGTTGACCGTGGAGACGAAGAGACATTACAGATTAGCTATCAGGGAGATTAAAAAATCAATAGAATTGGGGATCAGTTGGGAGTAAGATGACGTAAATTCTTTAACTGGATGTCTGGTCAGGACCCACCACAAAAATAGAAGATACTGAAAGAGGATTAACATTTTGATGGAAAAGAGAAATATGGTGAGTTGTTTGGGGATGTATCAAGGATGACCTTGAGGCAGCCAAAAGCGCCTGAAGGATGAAGCATCTGGGCTAGAGCTATAAAGTTAAGAGTCATACTTAAGAAACAATTGAAAATGTGGGCATGGAATAGTGTACTAAGAGTACGGAGGAAGAAAAGGACTGGACTTAGAAATGGCGCTTTAAGGAATTCCCAAGTTTAAAGACTTTGTTGGGGAGGATGAGCCTGAGAAGGAAATTGGAAAAGAGCAACCAAAATTCTGTTAGTTTCAGCATCAAGTCCCTCGGAGGTTTAGCATGTGCCACTGCACCGATGTGATGGAGGTAAATGGCCGGGGGCAAAGGGCAAAGAGAGAGGACGGAGAGGAAATGGAGGTGATGAGAATGGACAGCACTTTCAAGAAGTTAGGCTGAGATGGAGAGAGATATGGGATCCAAAAAGTTGCCTGTTTTTTTTTTTTTTAAGTGGGGAGAGATATTGACTGTTAAAAACAAAAAGAAAGATAGCCCAAATTGAGAAGGAGAATCTTAATGTACAAGAGAAATAGGAGAGTCAGGGAGAGGGGAGAGGGAACCCACAGGAAGAGGCACCAGAACCCATGGTACTGAGGGAAAAGAGGGGGAACTGGGCAGTGATGGGCTGAGGCCACACTTTTCGCCCTGAGAACTTACACGAGTTCCTGCCTGGTGGTAAAGCTTGTAGACTGAATTGCTTGCTACGCTCTTCAGCCACGGGGGAAACTTAGAATGAATGCCCGCTGTGGTTTCCCACTGAAAAATATTTAAACCCATAATTTCAACGGGACTGTGAGTTGAACTGCTCTGATCTTGAGAATCTCAGAACCTTAGAAGCAGAAATTAATGAGCTTATCCAACCCCTGCATTTCAATGCGTTCCCTGAGTACGCATCAGGCACCCACACAGCCAGGCACTCGGCTAAGCGCCGGGAACTCAAAGATAAACAAGACAGCGGCGGGCCTCGAAGAGGTAGTGGAATAAAAATATTTATAGTTAACTATAATTTCATTGCAAGCACAGCAATAGAAAGATGGACAAAACTGCAGGTCCCCAGAGGAGGGAGCTATTTAGTTACAGGGCCAAGAAACCGACCCTGGTCTCTAGACTCCAAATACAGTGCCTTTTTCCCTGTGCATATATAATATTACTCTTCTGTTCTTAAAAAAAAAAAAAAAGATTAGCTATGTAAGTCTATTTGTGTAACCCACATAGATAATATAATCTTTGGTCTTTTGGTCTTCTTGTTAATACACCACCAACACTAATCCAAAATCAACACTCATATATACTATTGACGGAGAACTATATGATTTAGATTCTGGTATAAACCACTCACTTCCTTTTAAACACTAGTTTGGAAACCATTAAACAGTAGATGGTCATCACCCCACATCCATTATTCACTAGAACAATTTGACTTAGCCGTGTCTGTAAAAGGCCACAGAATCAACCACATTTTGTTAGTTTATTTATTTTTTCGTTACTGGTTCTCTATAATGTTAACCCAACTAATTAAAAGTAGCCAAAATGTTTGACCATTTAGCAGCTCTGTGTCTTTTACCCTCTAGGTTGAACCTATACTAATGGTGAAGAAGTGAAATTCTAGTCATGGACATTTTGGCCCCATGTGGAGTAAAGTATGCATTCAAAGGAATTCTTACCTTCCTTTATTTTTTCAGAAATTCATCAAATATTTACAGAAGACCAATAACTGCCCAGCATGAGGCCAAGAGCACTGGGGGGAAAAAAGAGACAGCTTTGGTTCTCTAGAAGCTTTTAGTATAAATCCAGAGATTTTCAGACCTTAAATTTTTATTTTAAAGCAGATATTGGCTCTTTTAGTGGGGAAAAAAAACTTTTTAGAACAAAGACTATCTAACAAGGTTATTGTGTTTGAGCTCACTTAAGTGAACATTATTCTAAAGTGTCATGTCTCTAATACATTTGTTCTCTTTAGAGTTTCCTCCTGCTCTGGGGGCTGTTCCACAGTTTGTTTCAGTCCGACCGGGAGAAGAACGCAGTGATATGATGGATTTGTTCATCTGTTCCCTCCGCAAATAGCCCACCACCTGCCAATTTACAGGCATCGCACCAAGGACCCCGGGAGGAGTATAAAGGGAAAATGCTACTGAGAAATTTGCAGTCTTGTTGGGAAGGCAAGGATGGAAACAGCACAGGCATCATAAAATTGATGCTAAACAGGCAAATGAGCCGCATGCTGTGGAAACTCTGAGGGATGAGATTTCTCTGATTGGAGCGTTGAGGAAAGCGCCCCCAGAGTGTTACTAGGGTGAACGGGATTGAGATGTTTGGAAAAGATGAGGAGGATGTTCCAGGCTAGAGCTTCTTCTGTCTTTGCAGCATTTACAAAATTATGTGGCAAATACCACAGCATAAACCCAGATAAGAATTTCACTTTTTTTTTTTTTTCCATTTGGGAACCGCTGAAATGTGCCCACGTTGATGACTGGATTTAGGAATAATTTGTTGTAGCAAATTAGAACCACAGACTCCCTCTAAATATTTTCCCCTCCTGGTTGTTAACGATGGAGGCCTCTCTCTCAACATCCAAGCAGACAGGAAGGGAAACCTTGGCAGCCCAGCAGGCTACAGCCCCACCAGGAACAAAGACAGAGCCGTGAGGGGGGGGGTGGGGAGAACACGCTGCTGGGGAGGCTACAGGAGGAAGCTGGATGCTGAGTGCAAAGTACCCAACCCTCACCTGAGTTAATGTTTCAGGGGGGTTCACCCCAGGCGATTGCCTCTCACACAGGCCCAGTTCTGGAAGCAGAAGTGGGGAGAGAAACACTGGCATGTATCAGACTCGGGGAAGAGGCAACAAACCAAAGAAAGAGATTAATTTCTTAGAAACCAAGTGCTAATCCGACAGTGGTTTTTCAAGGGCGCCTTGAGCATTAGTAGGTCATTAAATCTTTGCCAGGAGAAAAGGTAAAAGAAGGGAAAAAGTGGTCAGGGTCCCGTTTCAGTTCACATGCGTGGAACTCTCATCAAATCACAGGATGGCAGTGATGAAAGGAAACACAAGACCCCAGTCAAGGCTAGATGTCCCCCAACAGTTCCCCAGAATGTCTCCTAAAGGACGCAACTCACCAGAAACTGTCTCCTCCGAATTTCAGTTTGACTTTTATGATTTGAGAATATCAGAGTCGAGTCTCGCCTTTCTCTCCCCTTCAGAAACTTGAAAACTGCCTTTATGGTCCTCCTGAACCTTCCTTTCTTTAGGCTATCCTTTATAGAAATATGGTTTTCTCAGCATTTCCTCATTTTGCACAGTCCCAAGCCCCACATCGTCATCCCCAACTTTGGCCCCTCCCTCCCCTGAAAGATGTCCAGCAGGGCCCCACCCCTTTTTCCACTGTGGCCTGGAGAAGTACACGAAATATTTGAAGTGTCATCTGACAACATGGAGCAAAAGGTTTCTATTATCAGCATTTGCAAATCACACTATTTTGTTTAAAGAAGCCAAAAAAAACCCCCAAAACTTAGGAGAGCAATCTTATTTTGTCAGCACTTTAAAATTCATGTCTTTAAATTGCTAAATTGTGATGATTTGCATCAAGTGAAGGTGAGACAAAAATGATAAAAAATTTAGCCATATCAGAGAAAGACAAATAACATATGATATCACTTACATGTGGAGTCTAAAAAAATGATACAGATGAACTTATTTGCAAAACAGAAACACTCACAATCATAGAAAACAAACTTGTGGTTATGGGGAGGGCAAGGCAGGGTGCAGGCATAAACTGGGGGTTCGGGATTTGCAGATACAAACTACTATATAGAAAACAGACAAGTAGCAAAGGTCAACTGTATGGCACAGGGAACTATATTCAGTATCTTACAATAACCTATAATGGAAAGGAATCTGAAAAGTAATATTTATATATAAAAAGCACACATACACATATATATAAAAAACTGAATCGCTTTGTTGCACACCTGAAATGTAAATCAACTATACTCCAGTAGAATTTTTTTTTTTAATTAGCCATATGTAAGATGCTGGTTTGACACGAAGCTGAAGACACCCTAGTGGAGCACACACCACACGCTGAAGTGTGACCCCTCTGGTTTCACCTATTTAGAGGCTCAGGAAAAGGCAGTAGGGTGATTCATTGTGCAGATCTCACAGGTGAAGATTGATGACCCTCTGTAAAAGGTTTCAATGTCACAGTCATAAACTTGGGTCAAAAAAATAAAATAAAATAACGTAGGTCTCAATTTTTCTACAATGAAACTCAATGAACCTATCAACCCCCCATTCTGATCATGGTAGAAAATGGAAACATTCCACTTGAAGGTAAATCAGTTGCTTCCAGATGATGTGTAATCTCTTTTGGATAAACACCCAGTCTGGCCAGGATTTCACTGGCCTCTCCCTTCTCATTGCTGGGGATCTGGTGTCAGTCTGTGTGTGTGTGTGTGTGTGTGTGTGTGTGTGTGTGTGTGTGTTGTGTGTGTGTGTGTTTGTCCAGCTATTTATTTATTTATTGCCAGGCAGAACAATAGAGATGATATAAAAAGAGGAATTAGTGTACAAAGGTGTTGGGAGAACTCTCAAATTAAATACGAGGAGGTTAGGTAATCTAGGAATTAGCAATGGCACAGAGCTAGTGTCTCCCCTAGGGTTGGAGGAAGTGCACACCAGAGTCCAGGACTGGAATCATCTGGAAGGGACTAGAATCTTGAAAAGAAGAACCAGAGTGGGGAGGGAATTCCCTGCCATACTTCTTCCAATCTCTTGAGAGTATCCCATTGGTTGACTCTATCCAGAAACTAGATTTCAAGGAAGCCTGGAAATGTTAGCTTGCAGGGCACGGTTTCTTACAATAAAGAACAAGAAGCAGGGACTACAGATAAGGAAAATAAATGATTGGCAGAACTGTTTCATTCCATTCCCCTATTGTGTATAAGACTGCACCATTATCTCCAGATAAACAAGACTGCTCAACTTTCCTTAGTAACAGACTTCGAGTTTTACCCTCATAGTCAAAAACTTATTTCTCTTATTTAAAATGTAATTCATTTTGGAGTCAGTGAATTCATTTTTGGTGGACTTCGATGGCTGATTATGTCATACGTAGAGGCTTTGGCATCATTATATTTTTAAAACTGTAAGGATACTTTTCTGTGTTCAGAGAAAACCAATACAAGACGATATCTTTTGGAAATTATTTCACCGTTTTTCGATTCCAGGAGAATGGTGGAGGGGAGTGGCTGGCAGGGAGAAGGTAAGAAAGGTTCGAGTTTTCCTAGATAGGGATGGAGGAAGGCACACAAGTCTGGCAGTGCCCTTCTCCACCTACCCTAAGCATGGCCAGCCCTTCAAGGCCCTGGGGGTGGGACTCAAGTCTATGGAGTGGGCGGGGCCTGGGGAAGGGGGCAGGGCTGGGAAAGGCCCCGCCCCGTCTTCTTGACACACTTGGGCCGCGGGGGCGTCTGGGGGCTTCTGGGGGCTCCTGGGGGCTCGGTCCACGACTGGTGCGCTTGCGCAGGAGTGCGTCGCGAGCGCGAGAGTGCGTCGTTGGCCTGCGCCGCAGCATTTAGGAGGCGTGTGAGGGCCGGGAGGGGTCCCCGCTTTCTGGCTCTGCCGTGACTTCCAGCGCAGGCTCCCCGCCTCGGCCTGGACGGCGACCTCAGCGGCTCCTGGGAGTGACTGACCCGAGCCCGGCCGCGAGCCGCGCCGGCAGGTACGCCGCGGGGCCACGCGGTACGCACGCGGGGGTGTGGCACTGGGAGTGCGGCTCGAGGGCGCCGGGCCGCAGGCGTCGGTCTCCGCGCGTGTTCGCGGGCCCCTGGGCCCCAGCGCTTTGCTCCGCAGGCCCTGCGGGAGAAGCCGGAGGAGCGCGCGAGCTGATGGAGGGTGGGGGCCGCTCTGTGGAAGGAAGTGAGTGCGAGTGCGGGAGGGAGGAGGTAACGCGGGTTAGGCCCGGGGAGCTGGGCGGCGGGGTGCTAGACCCAGCTCTGCGCCCTCTCATCCGCTCTGCTACGGGGCGATCTCCAGGTGCTTCGCCTGGGGTGCGTCTTGCTCAGGTGGCTGTCGAGTGACTAGTGTGGCTTCCCTACCAAGTGTGACTGGGCCTGTCAACTGGAGAGGTTCTCTTAGCTGGTTGTAAAGCTGGTTTGGTGGTGCTGAATTCTTCTAGCCATTTTCTGTGAAGCTGTTGATTTCTCCGTCAAATCTGACCGAGAACCTTGCTGGGTAGAGTATTCTGGGTGTCAGTTTTCCCCCTTTATCACTTTGTATCGTGTCACTCTCTTCTGTCCTGTAGAGTTTCTGCTGCAAAATCATCTGATAACCTGATGGGAGCTCCCTTGTATGCTATTTGTTGCTTTTCTATGGCTGATTTTAATGTTTTCTCCTTATCTTTAATTATTGTCCATTTGATTACTCTGTGCCTCGGTGTGTTCCTCTTTGGGTTGATCCCGTGTGGAACTCTCTGTGCTTCCTGGACTTGGGTGACTGTTTCCTTTCCCAAGTTGGGGAAGTCTTCAGCTATTATCTCTTAAGATGTTTTCTCAGGTCCTTTCTCTCTCCTCTTCTGATGGGAGGAGCGTCTCAACAAATCTTCTGCTGACGTGGCGTCTCCCATCTGTGTTTTGTGGGTGGTCCCCAGCCTCCCCACACGGACACACATGGCCGAGTGTCTACACCTTTCTGTTACCAGCTCCACTCTGTAGTACGTCATCCCAGCGATGAGGCCCTCCTAGGTCTCCCGGCTGGCCCTCCTTGTGGACCACACCCCTCCTGGAGGGACAGGAAACTCTCCGTCCTGTGAAGTGACCACTCAGAGGAGGGAATTTACATGAGGTGCTGTCTTCTAAAGAGAAGCACTTCATCATTCCTGTTCCGTGAGCCTTCACCTCATCAGCTCCGAGAAGACCGCGTTAGAAGGCTCCTGGCTTCTTGGACTCTGCCCAGAACGTGAGGAGCAGGCTGCTCCTGCTCTGTGTCTCCCTGACATCCTCTCAGGATTCTCAATTCTTCTCTGCTGCTTGATGCAGCAGAGAGGTTTGTCCCAGGTTCTTTTCAGAAGCTGACTATCACTCAGTTGCTCATCACACTCTCTCTAGCCCCTCTCTCCTGCCTGCTGCACCCCTGCCCCTCCCCCCATATCTGCTTTAGGTTTGGAAAAGTTCTCTTACATCATCGTTCATTGCGGTTTATAAAAGAAACTCTATCCTCTGAGTTTACCAGATCCCGGGTCTTTCTGGGCTCAAGAAGCTCTCTCTTAAAAAGCCCAGCTCTTGCCACAGAAAGCTCCAACTTCCAAGACCATGTCTCTATTACTAATTTTTATAAATATTCAGAAACTGAATAGACTCCTTTATTCTGGGATGTATCTGTCTTTCCCCTGACTCAACAGGAGAGGGTCCTGAGACAATGTGACAACTGCAGGAGGGAAAGACCTCATTCTCTTGGAGGGATTTTTTACATCCCAGCGCTTGTGTCATTGAGGGTTGATTGTTGATTCAGGAACAGGAGTTTCCTATTCCTTTACACATCTTGCAATAAAATGTCACAGTTTGTGAGTTGGGGAGGGTATCTTTTAGGGTTCTGGTAAGAAACATTCACTCCAAATGGTTCAGATGGAGAGAGTGTAATGAAGGTGTAGTTGCAGAGGTGTGAGCAGGGGGAAGGAAACCAGGAAGGGGTATTGACGTGATACAGGAGGTGCGAGAGGATGGCGGTGTCCCAGGTCCCAGGCAAGTCCCTAGGATGCACCCCATCAAGTGAGGATCCTTGGCTTTGCTCAGGAAAAAATTCAAGAGGGAGCCATAATAGAGTGAAAATAGATTTATTCAGAGAGATACACGTTCCGTAAACAGTACAGGCCGTCTCAAAAGGCAGGAGAAAGCCATGAGGTGAGGGGTTGTTAGTTTTTATGAGCTCAGTTATTTCATATGCTGACAAGCGGGAGGATTATTCCAGCTACTTTGGGAAAGGGGCTGGGATTCCCAGGAATTGGACCATCATCCATTTGGGGTCTTTTGTGGGCAGCCTCGGAGCAGTCCTGGCACCAGGGGGAGTGCCATTTACCTTGCTAATATATCACAGTGAGCGTGCACTGAAGCTGAAGGTCCACTGAAAGGCAACTCTCCTGCCGCCTTGGGCCTCAAGGTCCAGTGGGAGTTGAATCTTCTGCCATCTTGGAGCGAATTGCTGCGTCATTCTTTTAATGATTGTGCCCTGCCCCCTTCCCTCCCGTCTCAGAGACACCCAGAGACCAGCAGCAGCAGAAGCCATCATTACCCTAGGGCTGAAGAGGCAGCAGGAGGGGGAAGAGAGTCCGTGGGACGGGCAGAGCTGGAGTCATGGAGGAAGGGCCACTCGAGAGGAGCCGTGATTAGGAAGATGCCGTCAGTGTCAGTCACTTCCAGACCCTGAACACACAGTGAGGAGTGGGCAGAGGAGGAATTCATCCGTCTCGCTCTCCTTTTGTCCTCTGTCTCCCTTGCCTCCTGTGGACCAAACCCAGCCAGGCGCCAGTCTGCACGCAAGTCCAGGTAAGATGCCCCAGGGCTCAGGCTTCCAGGGCACAGAGACAGGTGGGGCCTGGGTCTGGCAGTTGGGGGGGGGGGGGGGAGGAGAGCAGACCTGGTGAGAGCAGCCTGCACAGCTCAGTCCTAGAGCCACGCCTTCCTCTGCCTGCTTCCTGCTGAGTTGGACTAAGTGGCTTAAGTAGAACGCTTGTGAATAGTTGTCACGGAGCCTTTGTTCAGATCGAGTCTTCCAGGGGATTCTGAACCTTTTTTGGTGGGTTAGTACCACCTAGAGAATTTCTGTTTTATTAAAGTAGAGTTGATTTACAATGTTGTATCAGTTCTTGGTATACAGCACAGTGATTCAATTATATATAATATATATATTCTTTCTCATATTCTTTTTCATTATAGGTTAGTACAAGATATTGAATGTAGTTCCCTGTGCTGTACAGCAGGGCCTTGTTGTTTATCTATTTTATATGTAGTAGTGTGTATCTGCTAATCCCAAACTCCTAATTTATCCCTCGCCACCCATTTTCCCCCGGTAACCGTAAGTTTGTTTTCTGTGGCTGTGAGTCTGTTTCTGTTTTGTAACTAAGTTCATTTGTGTCGCTTTTTATACTCCACATACAAATGATATCGTATGGTATTTGTGTTTCTCTGTATGACTTATTTTAGTTAGTATAGAGAATTTTAAAGAATATATATTTGGCCAAGTTCTGAGAAAAGGACACGATGTCAGAGATTCAGGTAGCACTCGAGGCCCATCTGTGGGTCCTCCAGGGTCCTGGATCCAACTGTAAGGACATCTGCCCCAATAGGACTTACTCCACTTATTCCAGAGAGTCTGTCCCTCAAACAGCTGAGGTGTCGAGTGCAGGGAGCAGAAACATCGTTGTCCCCAAGAACCCGTGGCTGGATGAATACATTTCCCTGGTGCCTTCTTCAGATTAGGCAGAGAAGAGAGTGACCGAAAATGAGAGAATGCTAGCCTTAAAAAAAAGGAAGAAGATAGAACACTTTTTCCCGCCCTTTCTCACACAGCTCAACCCCTCCCTGTTTACACAGTGCTACCTATAGCTTCTCTTCTCGTGGTTACCTCTAGAACATTACTTATGTTGTGATTAAATGACACAATATATGTAAAGCATGTAGCCATCACCCTTTTCCAGTATTTGCCTAAAGGAGTTGAAAATGTATGGCTACACAAAACCTGTGTGGGGCTATTTATAGCAGCTTTATGCATAATTGTCAAAACTTGGAAGCAACCAAGAGATTCTTCGGTGGGTGAGTGAATAAATAAACTATAGTCCATCCAGACAATGGAAGATTACTCAGCACTAAAAAGAAATGAGCTATTAAGTCACAAAAAGACCTGGAGGAAGCTCATGAGCATAAGTTTCATGAAAAGTCTACCCATTGTATAATTCCAACTATAGAACATTCTGGGAAAGCAAAATTATGGAGACACTGAAAAGTTCAGTGGTTGCCAGGGACTAAGGGGGAAAGAAGGATGAACTGGCAGAGCCCAGACGATTTTAGGGCAGTCAGACTACTCTGAATGACACTAGAATGGGGGGGAGATATGCCATCATTTGTTTGTCAAAATCCATGGAATATGCAACACTAGGAGTGAGCCCCGTGCAAGCCGTGAACTCCAGGTGGTGGCGCCGTGCCGGTGTAGGCGCCTCAGTTACAACAAGGGACCCCTCTGGTGGGGGACATTGATGGTAGAGGGGGCTGTGTGCATGGCGGGGCGGGGGGATGTGGGAAGTCTCTGTACCTTCTCCGCAGTATTGTTGTGAACCTAAAAATGCTCTAAAAAGTGAAGTGTATTTTTTTTTAAAAAAAAAAAAGAAGCAAGGAAAAACGGGGAAAAAAGAGAAACCAAACAGAAAGTTAGAACCTGACAGAATGTTTACCACAAGCTTGCATCAGAACACCCAGCCTCAGCTGCGGGTGTGGCACTTCTACTCTGACTTTGGTTTTCGCCCTGCAAACAGAGCCACCAGTCTGTGTCTGATTGTGTTTGTTTTTCCCCCTGCAGGGATGTTTAACAGTCCCCTAACCGCTGAGATGGTCCCATAAAATTTTATGACAACAATTTCTTAAGTGAAATTTCCATTCAGTCTGTTTGTGGGACCTTCAAAAACCCCCGAGAAAGCCAAATAGATATAACTCGGGGCATTTTTCTGAGGTCTCATTTAATTATAAATCATGACTTTATGAGCCTACCATTCAAAACTCATAGGATTCCTTTGCAGCACAAAATAATTTACTGCTCCTGCAAGACAGGGAGCTCATGTTAGAAGCAAAGGCACCCTGAACATCGTTCTTTTGAGAAACTTTACAAGTTACATTCTGAGAATGTGACATCTGACATTGAGGGTAGGGTTGGCGAGCTCTGTCCCCCACCCCTCACCCATCAGGCCCAGAGCAGAGTGATGTCAAGAGGCCTTGAGTGTTTAGTTAATGAGGAGAAAAGAGGAAAAGCAAGACACAAATGGCTGAGTTCCTCTCCCCCAGAGATGATCTGTTATCTGTAGTTTTCCAGTGTTCACACCCTTGGCAGTTAGGAAGCGGCAGGGCTGAACAATTACATGTCCTAATTTAAGGCAGAGAGGTTTCAGAGATGGAAGCTGAAATTATTGGGTGTGAAATGCAAATAGATTTAGCAGCTTTCCCTCTATTTATGTGGCCTTCAGCTGTGCCTGTTAGAGTGAGGTTTTCTTCTTTTTTTATCTGAACATCTGGACATTTGTTAAAGACTTTTCTGATCTGTGAAAGTTGGCCTTGTGGTGGTAACAGCTCACGGCTCTTGTCCGGGAGAGCCGGAATCACATCATTCTGGGAAGAGGGGGTGGAACTTATAACTAAGACTTTTCACAGTTAAGAAAGCAAGGTGAGGATTCTGAATGTGGCCAGAACCTACATCTGGGGTCAGATGCATTACTTAACAAGAGCAAGAGGCCAAAGCTGTCTGAACTTTTGTTTTCTCTTTAAACAACAAAAAAAAGGTGATGGTGATGATTTTAATAATTCCCATCTCTAGGACAGGGCTTTGCAACTCAGGTTAATAAAAGAAGGTACATTCAGAATGGCCAAAGGCTTCTTAAATCTAGGGAATTTGCGACTCTGTAGAGTTCTGTGTTACATGTTTTATAAGTAATTTATATATTCTCAGTAACTCTATGAGATGGTCCTGTAATTATTCCATTTTACAGATGGAGAAACTGAGGCTCAGAGAGGTTTCTTCCCCAAGGTTGTAATACTTATCCTGGACATTATGTGTTTTTAAAATAAAAAAGGAGGGGCAGGGGTATAGCTCAGTGGTAGAGTGCATGCTTAGCGTATGCGAGGTCCTGGGTTCAATTCCCAGTACCTCCATTAAAAAAAAATAATAAATAAAAAATTTTCCAACAAGTATTAAGTATCGTTTTCTACCATCCTGGTGCCATTTTTAAATATGCAAATGGTCATTACACACTTCTGTGTTCTGAATTGAAAGAGGGCGCTACGAATGATGACTGGCCCTGAATCCCTGCTCTGCATCAACACTGGGAAGGTGCCCTGCCCTTCCAGGTGACTAGTGCACCTTCAGGGCATCCTCTGGGCTCTAAGGAACCTTCATCTCCACCTGAAGTCGAAAAGCTTAAGGGCGACAGAAACGCCAGTTTGCTGGGATCCTCCCACGTGGCCTTAGGAAGTTGCTTTGATGGCTGCTGCTCCTGCTGGTTTTCCTTTTGAAAGGTGTGATCAGGTTTTTAAATGTTAAATTACGGATGACAGTGGGCATCTGAGTTGGAAAGGGTGAATTACCCTCTGGGGGAAAGGCCCAGAGAAGGCACATGTGCAAAAGTCAGGATCGCGCAGTTTGAGATGAATGAAGCAGCCAGGCCGAGCCTGCTGTGCAGGACACAGCCTGCAGTTGGTACCCAGCCGTCATGGGCTTGTGCTGGACTCCAAACAAACAGAGCAATACGTGAAGCAATATGGCATCCGTGTACATACACACCCCCGTCACCCACAGCCAGCACGTCATACTCGACCACGCTGGTGCAGGCCTCTCCTTTTCCTAAAGGGAGGGAACGTTACACACGAAGCTGCCGCCTCCCCTCACACCCTCCCTCTTCCCCCTCTCTTCCTGCAGTAACCAGTCCTTAACCTTGGTGTGTATCGCCCTGTGTTGGTTTACTAGGGCTGCTGACAGAATATCGCAAGGTGGGTGGCCTAAACAGCAAAACTGTGTCATCTCACAGTTCTGGAGGCTAGAAGTCCTCAATCAAGGTGTCAGCAGAGTTGGTTCCTTCCGAGGGCTCGGGGGGAGGCTCTGTGTCCTGGCTTCTGGTGGCCTTGTTCTTCCCGTCTTCACCTTCCCTCTGTGTTTCTGTTCCTGCGTCCAGATTTCCCTTTTTGTTGAGGACTTCAGTCATGTTGGATCAGGGCCTGTCCTAATGCTCTGTCTTATTAATCTGATCATTTGCAAAGACCCTATTTCCAAATAAAGTTGTATTTACAGGAACTGAGGGGCAAGGCATCAAATCTTTGGGGGAACACAGTTCAGCCCACCACACATCTTGTGTGTGTTTTGCACTCGAGATGGCCACCTTTTGGCTTGTCGATGATTTTGTCAACACACAGATACCCAGCATTACAATTTGAAGAGCTCCTTTGTCTGTTCAGCAAATCACATGAAACCTATGTGATGATACATACATAATTATAAATGAAATATAAATTGGATAAATTCTAGCTCAGAATCCGACTGAACTGGCCCAATAGGCTCAGTCCTACACCATAAATGCTCAGCTGAACAGCTTAATGCAGCTCAGCCCCCAGCAGGAGGATGCCAGTCAGGAAGTGCCCTTCCTGACGGGAGAGGAAGTGGGGAATCTACCCTTCGCTCCTTCGCAGCCCAGGAAGGGGCGTGCGTGCAGGGTGATTAGCCCTCAAAGCAGTAACGAACTGCGACATCTCAGGGGGGGGCTTGTCGCAGCAAAGGTTTGTTTCTTGTTCTTGTAAAGTCTAAACTGGGACAGGCATCCTGCCTGCAACTTGGAACTCTGCCATCCTTAATTCTGTGGCTTCCAGAGGTTGTCATGGAATGAGAAGAGGGACAGTGGAGGCACAGCCATGTCAACCCCCAGGTGTGCTCGGCCCCAGATCGTCATGTGGTCCGAAGGAACCGCAAGTGACTGGGATGGAATACTTGATCTGCAAGAGGGAAGAGAGACGGATGTTTGGACTCCTGTTTTCCCCTTCTCGCAATGAAATCTCAGAAAAGGAAACACCAGGAGCACCTGGACAGGTGTGGGCAAACCCGAGCACGTCAGGACACCCTGGCCATAGCCTGGAGATGCTGCAAAAGTTGCCAGTCTGTATGTTCAGCGTGAAAGGGAGTGGAGGGCCACCTTGCTGCAGGGAGGTGGCTGGACAGGTAAGCCTGCTGCTGTCCTCCTACTGTGCCATGCTGCTTGGAGAAACCAGAAGATTCTGAGGTTCCACGTGCCCCACTGAGGGGATGTGGAGACGGTGGGCAGGCTGGTGGATCAGCCGAGGTGGAGAATCAAGATAAAAAAGCCGCAGCGTACAGGGTGTTTGCGGCCAGAAGCCGGTGGACAGACCTTCAATTCTAGAGGCAGCTGCAGGCACAACATCCATCGTCTCGTCCGGAGGCAGGGCCGCACTGCCCGCCTCCCCAGCCTCAGCTCCACACTCAGATCATTCAGGGAAGAGAGTGTCCGTGAGGAGGCGAGGAGAAAAACATGAAAACCACACGCTTTCTCAGAGGAGGCTGAGTCATCTGGAAGGCTCCTTAGATTGGAAACCACTGTGATACCAAACACTGACAAACTGAAGGTTGGATTTTTCCTCTTCTTCCCGGCGTGGTGAGGAGATTCCGAGAGAAATCAGATACGTTATAGAAAACAGAAAAGTCAAAACTTCTGTGCACAGCTAAATACAGTGTAAATAAATTTGCGAACTTGCCACACATACTAATTTAATTACTTTCCATGGAAAATCTAGATTTAGTTGTACGCATTCAAAGAGAAAACCCAGTTCCCTTGAGGTTTTTAATTAAAAGGCAGCAGAGCTACACCGTTTTCTTGGTTTCATCTCTGACGGCTGTGTAACTTCATTTCTTAAAGAGCAGGGCTTCATATAAACTCTCTGACCCATGGCAGGACTGGGACCTGAGGGCTGACAAGGGGTCACTAGGCAGGAAAAGATGGTAAGACAGGGCAGGCCTGCCTCACGCCGGAGGAGAGTGAAGAAAAGTCTGGAAGTGGGGCACCTCCAGGCAGAAAATTGGTCCTCACAGGTTGGCATCTGGCATCCAAACCAGCCAAATAAGAGAGAGGCAACGGGTGCGGGGCACTGCGTGTAGACACTCAGACTCATCAAATGTAAATAAATCAACTACTCACCCACAAGTTGGCAGAAACTTGGCTGTCAGCGAGTAAATCCGTGGGTTTTGATTGGTAACAAATTTAAAAGGATTCAAGGATATGGTTCAGTTGCTTAAAAAAAAAAGAAAAGAAACCTAGATGGTTAACAGAGGCAGTGAGTGTTTATGATAATTTGTGCTTGTCAGATCACACCTAGAATTCTAATCACCAGTAGGAGTCAGGGCAGATACCCCGGCTCCTCACCCACAGGTGGGGCAGCTCTGAGAGTTAAGTTCTACTCGGTGTCCCAGAGGCACAAAGCGGAATGAACCCCCAGTTGCCCATAGCAGTGAACTCTTCTTCCCACTTCTCTGCCTGCATTTCAGCCCTCGCCTGCGGGTCCGCTTCTGGGAGAACCCGGCCTAAGGCACCACCATGTGGAGTTGCAGGTACCGCACGAATGAAGGATATTGACTGGAGAGGCTGCATCCAGTGGAAGAGACCCAGTGAGTAAAGGGCCTGGAAATGATGCCTCAAGAAGAACAATGAAAGAGACAAGGAGCATTTAACCTTAGGGAAAAATGTAAGGAATACGAAGATCTTTAAGCGTCTGAAACCCCGGGAGGTGGGAGAGAGGCTGGCTTGGTGTGTGCTCATCCAGAGGGTGAGCACTGACAGTGGGGCTTTGAGGCGTCTGTATGGAGGCCAGCTGGGTGCCTCAGCCCTGGGAGATGGATGTGGAGACAGCAAAAATGGCCAGCAAAGCCAAGGCCTTAGCAGACTTAGACTGTTTAGAGTGGAGATTAGTGTTGAGATAAAGGTTTTTAAAATGTTGTTGCTTTGAAGATCAGGTTGCTAACCGGATGGCGGGCGCAAGTCTGATTTTCCTCCTTAATCACCGAGGACTCTCCCCTTGTGCCTTCCGGATGGTGACTTTCAGTGAATTCTGTGTGTCCCAGCATTTCCAAGGGGACTTAATTGGCAGCCTCCCACTTGTGGGGATGAGTGAGATAATCACCCTTCTTTCAAGAGGCATGGAATAAAGAGACTGCACTTAAAGGGAAAAAAGGACAAATGCACCCAGACAGTAAAAATCAGCATTCTCGACAACTGTTATGATTATTGAAATGTGAACCTCTTACTAGTCATTGCCGTTCAGTGTTAACTGTGCGTGCGTTACCACCTATGAAAATTTAGAGTAAAATATTCAGCATGACTCAGAGTTCTTGAGAAACATTAGGACATTTTTACTTAAAAATTACACAATGTTAAAGCCCTCTTTCTACCTAAAAAGATAAGTTAAAATGTGCTACAGAAATGGGAATACCCCAGCTGAATAAAGCATGACATAGGTGAGCCCTTTCATTGCTTAGGCAACACACAACTCAGAAAATTCGCCTCCTTAATTCATGGAGACACTTAGTATGTACTTAACAAGGATTGGCCTACTGGCTCATACCTGTCATCAAGGTCCTAGTTCTTCCTTTCCTTCCACTTTCATCCTTAGCATCTTTGCTTTCTTCCTCACATTTGCTACCTCTTGATGGAAAGATGGCTGCTGCTGCGCCAAGCATCACCTTCCCACAAAAGAACATTAACTACTGCACGTGAATATTTATAGCAGCTTCATTCATTATTAGCTACACCTGGAAGCAATCAAGGTGTCCTTCAGTAGGCAAATGGATGAACACACTGTCGTGCATCCATACAGTGGAATAGTATTCAGTGATAAAGTGAGCCATCAAGCTGAGAAAAAGCATAGCGGAACTTGAATGCATATTGTTAAATGAAAAAACCAGTCTGTAAAGACTACAGAGTGTGTGATTCTAACTATGTGACATTCGGAAAAAGGCAAAACTATGGAAACGGTTGAAAGATCACTAGTGGTCAAGGGTTGTGAGTAGGTGAAGCACAGGGCACTTTTAGGTCAGTGAGACTATTCTGTCTGGTACTACAGGGGTGGGTACAAGACATTGTGCATTTGTCAAAACCCATAGCGTGTACAACACCAAAAGTGAACCCTGTTGTAAACCGTGGACTTTAGTTAATAGTAATCTATCAGTCCTGTACTGCACTTATGCAATATTATTATTATTATAATTATTATTATATACTATAAGATATAATATAAGTTAATGTAGTAACAATAAGAGAAACTGTGTGCCAAGACTGGGGGTTGAGAGGGTAAATGGAACTCTGTGTACTATGAGCTCAATTTTTCTCTAAATCTAAAACTGTACAAAAAAAAAAATCTGTTAGTTATTAAAAAAAAAAAAAGAACATCCAAAACAGAAATGGAAGGAAGGAGGTCAGAAATTGCTGTCCATGTTTCTCTCCTTTTATTACAGAGAAAAAGCTTTACCAGGACCCCCAACACATTTTCTGTGATATTTCGTTGTCTGGATTTGGACCAATTCTGGCTGAAGGGGAGTCCGGGAAAATAAATGACCCCAGAATCGAGAGGGTGGAGATGAATTGGGACTGGCTGTTGGGTTGGAAGCCAACAGAGTCTGGCACTGAATCTGTTCCTAAAGATGATTAAAGCATATAAATAAGCTCTTGAATTAGATTCAGCTTTCCCCCAATCTGATTTCCACCTCCAGCATGCCACCAAAATTGTTGTTGCTCACATTAGCAGGGACATGTTTATGCCAAGTCCAGCCGATCGGCTTTCACCTTCATCTTAGCAAAGGTCCCAGCAACAACCCACACAGCACTTTCTTTGGTGAAGCCGCCCGCCCCTTCACCTGCAGACCCCATGCTCTGCTGGTTTCTTTCCACGTCTTCGTCTCATTTTCCGTTCTCCTCTGGGGCTTCTCGTTCTACTGTCTGAAGGCTGGAGTTGCGTATTCAGGGGGTGAGGCTTACGTGGGCTTCTCTTCTCACTAGACTTCCTTTCTGTGTGATCTGATCACTGTGCTCGGCTCGAGTCTGCCCATAAACCGCTGTGTCCCAGTCCACAGTCCTCTTTGGAACTTGACCAGAACCTTCAGCCAGGAGAGACTGAGAATGTGTCCCAGCCATCTGGGTTTGCTCTCATCTAAAACAGAACTCCTGTTTCCCACCCTGTGCCCACTTGGGTTCCATCTTCTGTGTACTTCTCCATACGTGGCATCACAGTATCCTTGTCTCTCAAGACGAGAAAACTTGGGGTCGTTCTTCACACCTCTCTTCTCTCCATTTCCACATGGAATCAGTCACCAAGTCTTGTGGGTTCTACAGTCTAAAGGGTTCATGAGCTGATGAGCCAGCTTCCTTCCAGTCAGCATCCACCCTGTATCACGTATCCTCACTTCCGGTCAGCATCCATCCTGTATCCCATTATCATCACTTCAGGTCAGCATCCACCCTGTATCACGTATCATCATGCTCTGCACACTGGTTTTCCTCCTGTCCCTCTTGACCACCTCCAGTCCCCTCTCCACTTAGCCGCCAGGGTTATCTTAAACAAATAGAAGCAAAAAAAATAGAAATCTCATGATAAGGTACTAACTATCCCTATGCTGGCAAGCATATTACAATAAAAGTATCAAGTCAACGTGCGTTACACCTTGAATTTATACACTATCATATGTCAAACATATTTTAATAAAAATGCTTTGAAAAGAAGAAAGAAAAGAAATCTGATCACGGACCTCCCCTAACTAAAGTTCTTCATTGGTATCCTTTACCAGAGAAGTCTATGCTTTTGGTTCATTGCAGTTAGCACAATTTGTAATGATATAGTTATTGCTTTGTTTCCTTGGTTGATGCCCCTGCCTACTCAGCCGCAAGTTCCGTGAGGTCAGGGACCATGTCTGTCTGGTTTATCATTATGTACCAATTTTCAGCTCAGTGCAGGGCATGGGCCAGGTGCTCGATAAACAGTCTGACTCACTAACGTATTAACAGTGGGATAATTATGGCAGTGAGGCTCCGGAACAGTAACTGACCGTACGTTGAACAGAATAGAAGGCCAGGAAATAGATGCAGATACATAAAATTATTTATTACTTAATAAAAATGATTTACAATGGCCAAATTAGGGAATACCCCTTTCCAGGAAAACTGAATAATTGCAGGGGGAAATCAGTCTCTATATTATGCCTTATGTAAAAAAGTATGTACATAATGAAATAAGTAGAAGAAAATATAGGTGAAAACTTTGTAATTATTAATTATGCTAGACCTTTCTAAGCATAATTACAGAGGAAGGAATTACAAAAAAAATAGAAATGTGTAGAAGAGCTTTAAAATTTTTTAATACTCCTAATATTTCTAGAAACTTATTGTAAGGAAATTGTGAGAAACTGATATAAAATGTATATTTAAAGCTGTTTAAATATACAAAATTTGAGACATGGATAAGCAATTATAATAGGTACAACCAAAGCCATACTCCACAGCCATTCTGGACTGCACTCTGGGGAATAGGAAATGTTGACTGGTGTTAAGTGAGGAAGTGTTTCAAACAAAATATCAAGTATAATTCTATGTTTAAAATAACAAAAACTTAAAACATAAAATATTTTTCTAAGTATATCCACTGAATGCACATTTGTTTCATAATCAGAAAACAGCAAGGGTTCTTTTAAAAATCTAGATAGAATATCCATGTAGAGAGAGCAGATGAACATTAAAGCGTACAAGTAAGTTCTGAAACATCTTTTTTAGGTATCTCTGAAGTATATGGAAACAGTGTTTATCAAGCTATAAAAATGAAAGATATGAGAGAATTTTGCAAATATGCTCTTCCCTCATTGGAAGTTACATGGTAGAGGAAATACAAGTTGAGTAGAGTAATTGGCTATTTGAGAAGCTACCTCCAAGCGAAGAGAGTCTTGTCCTACATCCAGTGACTCCGCGGCGGCAAAGGAGTGTAAAGAATGCATAACGTGTATCTTGATTCATTCGTTAAAATGCTGTGAAACATTTAGCATGTCCACAACACCGCAGAGGACACAAGGAAGGCAAAGACAGTTTCTGAGTTAGGACTTAAAAGGGTTGCTTGGAAGTTAGGATGAAGTTGGGCATCTGTTATTATTTTATAGGAACAACCTCCTCCATCCAACAGAGTTTGCTTTTACCCCTCCTTTTCCATTTTCTGCAACATCTCAATGTACTTATTTTCTAGAAGGAACCCAAGACCCCAACAGCCACAAACGTCTGCTGGGCTCACTGGTTAAGAATGGTCGGTGGTTTGCAAAATATAAATAGAAGAAAGTCCAACCAGTTTCAGCCAGTCAGACGCCACCTAAAATACTGATGAATAAATAATGCGAGTGTCCTGCATCTTTCACTGGTTCACAGCCACAGCCCTCCCCTCGTGCCGATCACACAGCTCCACCTCTGTTACAGGCATTGCCGTCTGAAGTCAGAGGCGGGAGGCCCATGCTGCCGCTCTTTGAGGCTTTGGGGGGACTCAGTGTTTCAAAATGGTGCCTTCCTGAGAAGAGACTCCCCAGAGATGTCATTCTTCCTCAGTGGAATTTGCTGCGTTCGTTCATTTGGCAGCTGTGTACCTTGCACCTGCTATCCGTCAGCTGTGTTCTAGGACCTGGGCGTCAAGCAGTTGATAACACAGACCAGATGAGGTCTTTGTCCTTGGGGAGCTCCCATTCCAGTGGGGAGAGGCAGGGGAGGCGAGCAACACACTAGCAAAACCATAAATAAAACGACGGAGTGCTGTGGGGACAGAGCATGGTGAGGGCCGCTAATGAGTGCCATCAGGAATTTGGGGTTCTTGAGGAGGTGACGTTTGAGCTCAGCTGCAGAGGACAGAAAGAAGCCAGCCCAGCCGTGTGGAGAGCTGGGGCAGGAACATTCCTGGTAGGGCTAGTGTAACTGAGGCACAAGGAAATCAGGAACGTTGATTATTTTTTAGAGGAAGCTAGGAATGTAGGCAAGAGCCTTCCTATGCGAGGTCTGAGAGGTTACGGAAAGAGGTTTCAGCTTCGTTCCAAGAGCAGCGGGAAGCCCACGAGGCTCCCGGAGGCGGGAACTAATGACCGATTAACAATTTTGAAGGATCCCTCTGGCTGTTACGTGCAGAATGAAGTGGGCTCTGTTAAGACAAGAGTGGAAACAAAGTCCAGCTTGGATGGGATGCTTGGACCAGGTGGGAGCCATGGGGACCAAGAGGATCAAATTGACTTGAGCTGCTCTTGGAAGTAGAGCCAATGAGACTCACTGCTAGATTAGATGGAATGGGAGGAGGAAGGCAAGAAAGAGTCCAGGATGACTCCCAGGTGTTTGGTAACTGATGGTCTGTTTCTTTACTATGTATTAATCCATCTGTTTATTCAGCAAGCACATATGTAGTGTCCAGTGACCCTTCTGCTCCGCAGATTCGAGCCCTCTCAGAGCCTGTAGACTCATGGGAAACACGGACAACTGAACCACTGTAATCCTGTGTGATGAGTTCTGCGACGGGGCGAGGGTCTTACAAGGAGAAAAGAAAACTGAACTGGCTTGGGGGAGGGAGGAAGGGACTTCCCAGCTGAATCCCCAGAGATGAGTGGGAGGGAGCAAGGAAAAGCATTCTGTCCGGGGGAACTGCAGGAGCAGAAGCAGGAGAGGGGGCATTCAAAGAATGAGGAGATGCAGAGAGGAAGCAGCTTGTAACCAGGACAGACAGATGACTGGTATTTTGGAATCATCAGTTAGATGGGAAAAGGCAAATTGCAGAGGATTGCTTACAGCATGATCTCATGTTTGTTAAACTTAAAAAAAAAATGTGTATATTATTGACTGAAAAAAATGCACAACCTAAAAGTTGAGAATTATGTTTTATTTGGGGGACTGTCAGAGACTTTAAGCCCAGGAGGCAGCTTCTCGAGAGCTCTGAGGGACCACTCTTCCTTTTGCAAGTTGCATAATATTCCACTGCATGTATACACTAAGATAGCCATCTTTTATCTGGATTTTAAAGCAAGACCCTGACTCATCACCTTGGCAGGACTTCGGATGCCGCACTGATTCGAAGCCCGGAGGCTGGTACATTTTTCCAAAGTCCTGCGGAAGAAGCAAGATGGGGTCTGATGTTAGGACTCACCAGGAACTCCAGGCAGCTTCCAGGCTAACCCTTGGTTTCCAGCCCACCTATAAATGCTCTCCGATCTCAGCTTTGGTAGCCCTCATGTGCAGGTTTTTTTCTAGGTCCTTGTTCTTCTGATGGGACTGTAACTCCCGGGGTGAGCTGCATCCGCAGGCTAGAGCTCTGGGTGACTCCGCCCGCCCCGCTCACAGCCTGGGCCGCTGCCTCCTGGGCACTGGGCTGAGGTCCGAGGAGCCCGGCCCCAAGCCACCGACTCCACCTGTGCAGAGGAACACGGCCTCGGGACTCCTCTGCTCCCAGTCCAGAAAAACGTGGCAGGAACTTTGTGGAAGAATCAGCCCCATTGTTCATGGAACGCTTTGAAGATGAGGACAAGACATATGCACATATTAGAAGTGCCAAGTTAAACCAATTAGTAACAAAGCTTCCCTGCAAACGACCTCAGGAGTAGGAAGAAGAAATATTTCTGCTTATCTCATACCTTTCTGTGCACCTAAATTGCTTTAAACAGAGTCACCTCACATGTTTTCCATCAGACGTCATCAACTTCTGAGCCTTCCGCTCTTGTTTTTGTCAAAGGCGTTTTCTGATCTGACTGAACAGTGTCACAATGAACAACAGCAGACCAACAAAACAATACGATGGATTTGTTTTGTATTTTTAAAGCCAATCAAGCATGAAATGTTAATGCTAATTGCTTTTGGAAGGGAACTTGGATGCAAAATGAAGATACCGTGAAACATCCCCTACTAATTTGATGTGCATTATTATTTTCCAGTTCTTTCAAGTCCCTGGTTTAGGGGAGCAGCCCTACACTTAAATCCTCCACACAAGGCAAGTGCATCTTCTCCTGCACTGACTGGGCGTGAGAGGTGAGCGGTAGAAATTCTGTCGGCCTTGTAGCTACAGCACGGCCACTCTCCCCACCGAGCAAGCTTTCCACTGCAGATGGAGCCCTGCACGCCACCACTGGGTGTTCAGGACAGGATTATAGTAGCATCTCCAGCTCTTATAAAGCAGCTTTTGTTGATTTGTTCTTTGGTTATTTCAGGGGTAATAAAGGAACATATAAGCCAGTGATGTACAAAGTTAGTTATATATCTTTTTTTTCTCAATGCTTTGCCATAATCCACGCAGGACCATATTTACTATATTGAATGTAAAAAAAATACATAACTGAAAGAAGTCCCTCCCCCAAATTATAGCTCTACAGTAGAGCATTCAAGGATTTAATCGATGTGGTTTCAATTATTTAAGAGTAACCTTCATGCCACATAGCAATTTGTAATTTTTCTGAGCCAAAAATTTGAGTCACACAGGCCACAAGTCAGGTGGATGATCACGGCAGCCTGGCTAAGGTCCCAGCACCTACCTCTCACTGGGGCACTTCTGGGTCCTGCTGGTCAACAAGTATGAGAAATTTAAAATGTTTGTATCTCGTGCACCCTAGTGTTCACAGAAGCACTAGTTACAACAGCCAAGACATGGAAGCAAGTTAAATGTCCATCAACAGATGACTGGATAAAGAAGTTGGGGTGTATTTATGCAATGGACTACTACTCAGACATAAAAAAGAATGAAATAATGCCATTTGCAGCAACATGGATGGACCTAGAGATTGTCATACTAAGTGAAGTAAGTCAGACAGAGAAGACAAATGTATGATATCACTTCTATGTGGAATCTTAAAAAGGATGCATATGAACTTATTTACAAAACAGAAGAGACTCACAGACATAAAATACTTATGGTTACCGGGGGGAAAGGGGTGAGGGACAAATAAATTAGGAGCTTGGGATTTGCAGATACAAACTACCGTATATAAAACAGATGAACAACAAGGTCCTCCTGTACAGCACAGGTTTATCTTGTAATAAACCATTATGGGAAAGAATATGAAAAAGAATATATAGCTGTATAATTGAATCACTTGGCTGTATACCAGAAACTGACACAACACTGAAAAGCGACTCTACTTCAGTTAAAAAAAAAATGTATCTCTTCTTGAATCAGAGAAGGCAACTTGAGCCTCAGTGCAACCACTGCTGCTGGTGACAAATGTGAAAAAAAAAAATTGGAAGAGGCAGCACGGAGCCTCTAAGAAAACTGAATGGAGGGAAATTATATTCCAGAGATATTCATGCATATTGAATTCTCAGTACCCGTCCTTTGTGAGTACCAAGGGTCTCCTGCATCTGCTCCTTGCTCAGCTGTGTTCACTCCCCACACGTTCCTGAGAGCTGGGGTGAACGCTGGTGGTTTCCCCACACCGACCCTGCTTCCCAAGGAGGCCCCCTTCCCGGCCCCCTTAGGGCTCCACTGGGTGAAGAACTTCAGAAAATGAGGCCTGAGCAGAAGAGGCATGTTTCACCACTGGGTGGAGGCCTTGGAAAGCTGGTGGGCTGCCCCCAAGCTCTTCTGGGTGGGGACCGCAGAGACCACGTGGTGTGAGGGCAGCTGGAAACCTGGAACTGCACTGGGCTGTGTGTGGGTGAGCAGAAACCATCGTGCCTCCCTGGGCTTTTCTGTTGTTACTGCGGCATTCTTTGTACCCGACCCTGCTGATGAAGGCGCCTGCGACGCACCAGGAAGTGCTAAGAACTGCCTGTCAGAAATGCTTCTGTGGAGCAAAAAAGATGTTTGCAAGGAAAACTGTATTTATAGGCTAAAGTCTAAGGGTGTATGTGTGTGAAATATGTATGTATTATATATTATTGTGCGCTATACATACCGTGTATGTAAGTATTATATACCCTATTTAGTGTGTTGTATAGTGTGTACTCTATAGTGAGTATGTGTGTTGTGTATTATATTTATTATACATTATGTGTGCTGCATACAGTTATTATATATTATCTATATATAATTTATATACATATGTAATTAATTGGTTGAGAGCTGACAGGGCTGCCATAGCTATTGTTCTGGTCACACGTCTTTCCCACCCCCGTGCACCCTCAACAGCGCTATCAGTAGGAAATTTCTAAAAAACAAACAAAAAATCGGACCTTTTTACACCCCTGTGGAAGTCATCCATGGCCTGCAGGATACACTGCTGGTTCCTCAGCACACAGGCATTGTACTTACTTGTGTAACGCCACCTCCTTTCTTAAAGGAATTGAAGCAGCAACTCTGATAAACATTGTTCAGTTGAAGAATGTCAGTGAAGAAACAGAGAGAAACAGCATTCACAGCCTGGGGTGGGCACGCAGGGCAGAGCACCGCTGCTGAGGGGGACTTAGAGCCCGCTAAGAACAACACATCGTGCAGAAAGTGGGCGGTGTGGGGTGTAACCAACACAGGTCATGAGAAGGGGAAGCGGCGCATCTCGGTGGCGGGAGCCGTCTGGAGGTGGGCGTTAGCGCTGATGCCCCCTCTGCGTTTAGTTTTCTTCCCTGTAAAATGCGGCTGATAATAGGACCTATCTCAGCAGGTTGTTAGGGAGCTTAATGAGATAAGGCGGCGTGGAAAGCTGTTAGTGTGGTGCCTGCATTCCGTAGCTCTCAGTAAATATAGTGCTGTTTTATCTAATTAGTTATTATTTGGCCTTTAACATGCAAAACTGAAAGTATATCATCAGAAAGGTCAGCAGAGATCCAGCTGACCAAACAGACCTTGAGCTGGGCCAGCTGGGGCAGGGAGGGTCCGCGTGGCTCTCTGCTGAGCTGGGAACCTAGGAAGTAACTGGAGAGCATCTCCGAGACGGGATGTGGTTGGCCGGGCTGGGCGGGCTTAGGAGATAAGACCTCAAGGAGACCAGCTGGCCGCAGCAGTGGTTTAGAGCTGATTAAGGGAGGGGAAGGTTATAAGGTTAGAGGGAGTCTGATGGGAACTCACTTTGTAAAATGATAAAGCCACGAGTGGGTGAGCTGAGTGCTCTCACTGCAAATATGTGGGCATCTATTTTTGCCTGAGAAGCAGAAGCATTGTGAATTGTTCCGTAACAATGAGGAGCCATGGAAGGATTTGGAACAGCAGGTGGAGTGAATCTGCAACAACGGGCAGCTTCTACGAATGAGGAGAAGGGACAAGGCAAGTCGACTAGCTGTGGGAATTCTCCATATCCCGCCTGGAAGTGGCGGAGGCTTTGAAGAGGACGGAGGCACTGGGACTGAGGAGGAACCAGTGACGATGAACAAGGGCTGCGGGGACTGAGGAGGGAGAGAACTCGCGGGTTTTTTAGGAATTTAGCTTTGTTGTCATCAGTCTGTCATAAACAAAAGCAGGATGTAGCGATTGCTCTCCCTTTACACAGAAATGTCCACACACACAGAAACACACACACATTTATCAGCCTCGAAATATCCCCATCTCTCCTCTGTCAGTGCTGATCCCTGCCCTGCGCCCCCTCTGCAGCCCCAGCCTCCAGAGAAGCCAGCGATTCTGTTTGCCTCCTGGGGACCCACCCTAAGGCACAGTCCTGGAACTCTGCCCCCAGCCTGCCGTCCCCAGACAATAGAACATGCTAGAGAAGTAGTCAGAACTGACCCTTCCAGTCACCCTTTCCCTCAGGCCTGATCTCGGCTAGCCAATTTAATAAAGTTAATTCTGTTAATCCATTCATGATCCTGGCAGGTCGGCACATCTCTCTGAAGTAGTGTATTTGCGTGCTAATTGGGTATCCGGAGAAAAGCACTCACCCCAAAGATGCTGGGGTCTTTGCTCCACCTCCAGTTACCTTCGTGACAATTATTTTCTCTCCCCCGGACTCCATTTCTTCATTTGTTAGAAACTATGTTACGTGTAAGATTCCACGCACGTCTAAAACTGGGTAATTCTGTTCTCCACCATGAGCAAGGTGGACCACTTCTTGCACCCCCAGCCTGAAAGAGACATGGGGGATGTCACCAAGGTTTCGGTCACTCAGGCTACTGGATGCGGCCACGTGACAGCCCTGAAGCGTCAGGACCAAAGACATGGAGAGTTTACACCTGCCAGGGGTTATTAGCAGACACCCAGCTAGGCTGGCGGGAAGTTTGGGGGAGAGTAAATACTCGCTCATCTTGGTTCTGCCACCCCCGAGACCAAGGGAGGGTGTCAAGGAGAAAGTCGTAGAACCCTGGAAAATTCAGTGTTGATAACCTTCTGCGGTTTTCTGTTTTAAAATATTGTTTAAATTGCCAGTTTATACCAAGATATTCCCTATTTTATTTCAAAGAGCAAGGAGATTGCAACAAAACAAAACAACAGAAAGGAATTAAACGTCGAGAGACTACTGGATGTATTGTGGTATGTTCACGCAGTGGGACCAAACACAGAGAAAAGAATGAAGGAGTCCAGGAAGGGTGCTGCTGAGTTAAAAGTAGCAGCTCCCAGACCTGCACATAAGCCCTGGGATATAAAGTTCCACCGTGAGCAAAGAGGACATAGGTGGTCAAAAAAATAAAGAACGCATGCACGTAAAGGAGAAACACAGGAATAAATTCAAAATCTGGGATAGCGGCTGCTTCGTGTTTCGTGCCAAGTCTTAAGAACAAAGTTTTCAGGTGTTTATGATCACCGTCTACTGTGATGTTAGCTGTGGATTCTTCATGGTTACCTGTTATCAGGCTAAACTTCTTTCTAGTCTTGGTTTGCTGAGAGTTTTTTTTTTTTTTTTTTTAGCATGCATGGGTTTTACATTTTATCCAGTGCTGTTTCTGCATAGATTGAGTTGATCATGAAATGTTTTCCTTTATCCTGTTACTGTTTTAATACACTGATTGGTTTTTGAATGGTACACCAGTCACGTATTCTTAAGGAAGAAAAACTTCCCTGCCTCATGGTGTTTCACCATTTCATGTATTTCTGAATTCAGTTTGCTAATGTTTTGTTAAGGGTACTGGAGTCTGTGTTCATGAGAGACACTGGTCTGTGGGTTTCTTAGGATGTTCTTGTCTGGTTTTGAAATCAGGGCTATGCTGGCCTCCCATTTTCAGAGCTTCTATAAAATTGCTTTTATTTCTTCCTTAACTGCCTCACAGACTCTCTTAGGGCACCTATCAGTCCATGGGGTTTTCTCTGAGGGGAGATTTTATGATGAATTAAATGTAATTTCACGTGTTTGGAGCTATTCACTTTTTCTGTTCCTTTGTGTATCTGTTTTATCATGTGTCTTTCCAGAAATTTTTCCACGTCATTGAAGTTCTTAAACGTAATGACATAAATTCGCGCATAATACTTCTTTACTATCTTTTTAGTATCTGTAGACCCAATACTGGTCTCCCTCTTAGTTCCTGACTTAGTCATTTGCATTCTCTCCCGCCTTTGTCAGTACCAGTTTATTAGTTATTTCACTAGAGGTTTTTCAGTTTTATTGATCTTTCAAAGAACCAGCCTGTGGTGTTACTGATCTTTATTGTTTGTTCACTTTGTGTTTCACTGGTTTCTGATCTTATCCTCTATTATTTCCTTAATTCCTTTTCTTTTGGCTTTAATTTGCTCTTTTTTTCTAGCACCTTAAGGTGAAAGGTTCAGTGATTGATTTAAAACCATTCTTTCATGATACAAGCATTTAGAACTATAAATTTCACTGTTAACTCTGTTTTTGCTACATTTCTCTAATTTTAATATGTTGTGTTAGCCTTTCTCATTCAGTTGGAAATAGTTCTCATATGATTTCTCTTTTTACCCAAGGATTATTCAGGAGTATGTGGCTTATTTCTAAAAAGCTGGGAATTTTTCAGTTCTCTTCTCATTTTTAATCTCTAATTTAATTCCATTGTAGTCAGAGGAGATACCCTGCATGATTCAGTGCTTTGTTATTAAGACTTGCTTTATTAAGACAAGCACATGATCTATCTTGGTAAATTTCCACATCCACCCGAAAAGAATGTGCATTCGACTCTGTTGGGTGTGTTGTTCTATAAATGCCAGTTAGGTTCAGCTGAATGATAGTGTGGTTCAAATCTTCTATATTCTTACTTCTTGTACCATCTACTTGTTTCATCAATAACCGAAAGAGACTTGTTAAAATGGCCAGCTGTCTGTGTCTGTGTCTCACCGTAATTGTCAGATTTTGTTTTTATCATTATGAGATTGTATCTGATAGCACTCTGAGTCTTGAAGCTCACTTTTCCTGATACTGATGTAGTCACTCATGCTTCCTTATGCTTACTGGTTGCATGGGTGTGTCTCTTGTAAGCAGTGTAGAGTTGGGTCTATAGCTACAGTTTTGAGGGCACTTATCTTATAGGCCTAAGAACACTGACAAGATAAACTTTAATTTTAAAACTCCAGCAAAGAAAGCTGGCCTTCTTTTCCTACTTAGTACCTCTCAGTCAAGAGCTGCCAGCAAACTGCTTTAGCACAAAGGTAGTACAAGTTTGGGCCCGGGGGAGGGTAGAGCTCAGCAGCAGAGCACATGCTCAGCACGTGTGAGGTCCTGGGTTCAACCCCCAGTACCTCCATTCAAATTTTTTTTTAATTAAAAAAAAAGATTGGATCCACATCTGACCAAAGCAATCATCAACTATGCTCATCTATGTCTGGCATGAAGTGAAATTAATATAGGATCTATTATTCAACTGAAATGATATATCATTCTATAAATAAAATGAAACATATTCAATTCAGGGCAGGCGTATCAAATCAAAATATTTAGCCACCATATGAAAGTTCAGTCGGCAGCCCAGCTGGATGATCCTTCTGTCCGATTTTAGATATAGTTTAAGGACTTTTCTGAATGAACCGGCTGCTTTGGAGGAATTTCAGACTCTTCATTATTTGCTCTGAAAAGTTATCTCAAGAAATTGAGTTACATCCAAGGGTGAACAGACTACTCAATTGTGAATTCTGGTTTTCCTCTCCCATAGACCCACTGACAGACTCCCTGGTAATTATTTCAAAAACATGACTGGGGTGAAGGTCACGTACACTGCAGAGAGCAGTCATTTATTCTTCCCCAGCGGCCAGATTAGATTATCGTGTCTCTAGTCCCCCTAGATCTTCCTGCCAACCCTCCAAGGAGTGCGTTTGAAACCATGTTCCCACGAACCACGGCCTGGTTCAGATGCTGTCCTTCTGCTCTGAGCAACGGTTGGCCTTCCCGGGGCAGAAGAAGTCTCAGGTAGAAAAAGCAGTGGGAGAATCCCAAGCAAAGGAGACCGTCACAATGAATAGACGTCCATTTCTGAGTCCAGGAGAACCTGCTGAGCCGTCTGGTGAGCCTCCGTGAGGGCAGAAGCCTTGCTGCCCTGTTCCCCGGAGCCCGGGACGGCACCTTCCACACAGCAGGTGCTTAGTCTCCTCGTGATGACTGAACGCATGCAATATTACCTTGATTCTGTTCCCAGCTTTGCCTCACATTATGTGACTGTAATCATCTGTTTTCTTACCTTGAAATAAGGCAGATATACCCTTTCTTGGGAACTACAGTAAGTTGTCATTTCCTCTTTTTCACCACTTTAACCAATCAGGACGTGAGGGAAATCAGTTGTCCGAGGGGGGTCACATCTTAAGATTAACGCACAATGGAGTAAGTCCCATAAAAGGAATTTTCAAATATTGAGACAGAGGGGAGTCATTCTGGTTTATACATGAGTTCACTTGAATTTTATGCTAACTGAAATAGCCTGTTTGTGGCCTATCGAACGTGCATTGTACATCTGCTTTAATTATTAAAGAAAAGAGCACACTGACCAGAAGTAAAGGATGTCCATGTTAAAGATGAAATGCCCCTCTTCCTGGGACGCCAGTACTGGTCCTCGTTTGATGGAAGACTCCCTTCCCAGGTGCCCAGGTCACATGCCTCACTGTGGACGTGCTGGTCTGTCTTTTTTTTTTTTTTTTTTTTTTTTTTTGAAACCTTGAAGGAATGTATCCCTGACCGTGTTTAATGTTCTTTGTTTTGACTAGATACAAAACTGCTGGCAACCATGCTTCTTGGAAGCAGTTTCTCAGAGTCATCTGGGAAGCAGGCTTCTGGGCTAATTCTCAGTTTGGCTCAAATAAAAACTCGTAATTTTTAGTATTGATCATTTCTTATTGATTGTTTTCTTATTGATTGATTATTTTCATCCACAAATCCCAGATATAAAGTCAACTGGGACAGAGAGAATAGCTTCCAGCCATGTATAACTGTGTTTGAATATATATACACATGTAAACAACTTCCATCCTGCAGTGCAGCTGGTCAGTCTTAAAAACACAGCAGCAAGAGAGAACAGGGAGACGTAGACTGGCCTTGCCCATGGCAGCAGCGGGACATAGATGCCTTTAACCATCTGATTCATTAGCTTTCCCAGTCTGGGCTCCACGCTGGGCAAGCAGCCTTCTGATTATAACGTGGTCTGATTGCATTTGGATTTTCCAACAGGGAGAGACTATGCAGATCACACAGACCGACTCTCCCAGCCAGTGTGCCGACGGCCTGTCTCTGCAGATGGCTAGGTTTGCCTATCTGCTGTCTTTCTGGGTCTTGTGTGCTTTTTGGTTCCGATGAGTCCCTCAGAGCCTATCACCTCCGATCACCCGGAGGAACAGGCCCTCCCTCGGAGCGGAGGGCTGGACCCTGGGCCTTGACTACTTGCTTTGAGGATGGCTTGGCCTCCGTGGGGGCAACTCAATTCTAGAAAATCCACTGAGTGTGTGCTTAAGCTCCAACCAAGAGACGGATCACTAATATCACTAATAATAATAATGATGATGATGAAAGTAATTTAATATTTCAATATATGCTGCGAACATTCCTCCTCCAAAAAATTATAACATTGTTGGAATTTTTGCGATGGCTTTACAGTTTGGAACAGTTTGCATTTTGAATGGGCCGGCAGTGCGAAAGAGCAGGAAACGGGGGCTCCACAACAGTGTTCGTGCTTAGCCCTCCAAAGACCCTCGCCCGCCCCTGGGGGCAGCACTTCAGCCTGAGCCCGCCAGCCCTTCAGAGCAGAGAGGGGCCTGGCTGCTCACGTCCACGCCGTCGGGACTGGGAACTCGACGTCCACCCTCGGAGAGCAGGACCCGCCGCCCTACTGACCACGTGTCTCACGTGCTCCTGGGGCCTAGCTCACCCCTCTCCTCCCACTGACTTTCTTCAGGGGCCTCATCCGGGAGAGCCCCGAGGCTCCGCCCAGTTCTGGCAGTCAGTGACACAGGGAAAGAGCGCTGCAGGGAGTCAGGTAGCACCTTCTAGGGGAGTGCAGCTCCCACCCGGGTGTCGGAGGAGAAGCACTTCCACTCTCCTCTGCTCCTCTCTGCCCTGGACTGCAGTCTTCACTTCGCCTGGGGACGGGCAAGCATCAGGGTGGAAAGCATAAATATTTTGTAAATTTTCAGGACATGCTGCGGCTGCACAGTTGGGTGCCCGACTTCAGTCTTATAAGCTGCTTTTAGAGCAGCCTCAGAGCCTGCATTATTTAGGGCCCCTGCAGGGAACTTACCGAAGGCAAAGTGATTAGTGATTGATCCGATTAAAGCAGAGATTCAATCAATGAAGAAGCGTTGGGGAGCCCCTTGTGTGCCCGGAGCGCTGCTGAAATGATGGGAGTAGAAAAGGCAGGGAGGATGGGGATGGGATAGAGGAGACAAAACCCTCGATGAAGGCGTGAGAGCAGCATCCTACTTTCCACGTCATCCGGGAGGCGGTGGTGTGTGTCCTGGGGTTCAGCACAGCACCAGCACATGTCAGGTACCCAGGCAGTGTGTATCAGTTGACTGAACGGGTTAAATGGAATTGAACCAAGGAATGAAGCCGTTGTCATTGTTAAGGGCAGTTCCCGTGGTTTCTTGAAGAAAAGAGAACTCTCACGGCTGGGTCCCTTTGCTGAGCGTTTAGGAAGGTATCTCCTGAATGACTGACAAGCGTGGAAGTAACAAAGAGACACAACTGGGATCTTTTCCACAGAATTCTGAGGTTGCTGCCTTCTGAGTGGCAAGCCAGGTTGAGTGTGGGATGAAACGCCAGGGCTGTGAGTCTGGAAGATACCTCCGTTCAGGCCCCTCGGGGACATGGCCGAGCAGCGGGCAGAGAGGGTGCACTTACTTCGTTTTCACCTTGTAGACTCACTTGTCCTCTGAAGTGACCCACCCTTCCTGGAACTAAAGTTCTGTCTTGCGAGCTTACCTTTACGCCTGTGCTCCGGGCTGCCCAGCCGTGACAGCTCTCCTCCGAGGAAGGGCTGCGGAGGAGCAGCCAGAAAGCTGCTACGGCAGGGTCTTGAGCTTTACCGTGCAAATACGAGCCAGCGCTCACCAAGGGAAAGAAAAAAGGACTTCTAGGCTCTATCCAGGTAGCACAAAGCCAAGATTTCTCAATTGGGCAGCTGTCAAGAGCAGACATTGGAGGGCCCAACTGATATTTCAGCGTGGCATTAGAATCTAACATCTTGACCGGTATCTGCAGAGCTCTGATGGCTGTCCCGCTGCATTTCCTGGAACTGTGAGACCCAGACCTGGTCTTCACCGATGCCCGTCGGTGCTCCCTCCCAGGGGTTGTGCTGGCTGCACTGTCAGCGTGAGAACCAACTCCAAGAACCACATGCCTGGGCGGCCGGTGTCTGCTCCAGAAGCTCCTTGTGGAGAACAACACTTGAGAAACCTGGAATCTGTCCTGTTGCCACGGCCGGAACGTGACGCATGTCGGTCCGGTTTTGCAGGCTCACGGAAGGGTGGGAACTGACCTTTGCAAGAGCACTTGTGTTCACCGCCCGCTTGCCTTCCGGAGGTCCTTGCCTGTGTTTACTCTACTAGGATCCCTCTATGTGTTGTCGTTGTTTCCTCCTGTTTTGCAGCGGGGGTGCTATTGATGCTACTGAATTGGGACAGAATTTTCCCCTGAAAGATTAGGTCAAACCAACATTAGCAACTCAGACCGCGTCCAGTAAACGACAGCCATTCCTCCATGATCGCGAGGTGTGGTGTTGGACTAGTACCGGAGGCTGACTATGGGAGGAAGGCAAGACGGTGTTGCACCTCCAGAGTTCTAGGTGTTGTTTTCCTCATCAGATTCCTTTCGGGTCTAGTATTGCATTTAATCTCGTGATCTACCCGTGAGTTAGCTAGCGTTCTCACCAGTAAGTGATTTATGTCCATCCTTGGGCACAAGAGGATCTGGAACACTGGCTATAGGATTTGTTTTTAACCATCTACAAAGCATGAATCATGGCATTAGAGAAATATTAAAACCAGACAGGCCTTTGCGAGCCAGCCTTTAGCCTTCATTCTCTGCGTGCAGCATCCGAGCCCCAGGAAGGTGAAATGATTTACCCAAAGTCACACAGCCAGCAACGGCCAAAGCCTATTTTAATTCCAGACAGCCGTTCTTTGTCCCTGAAGATAAAATGACCCACTGGACAAAGTTGGAAGACGGCTATCGGGGACAGCAGAGCAGATGAAAGCAGGGCCGAGGGCCTTCCTGCTGCATCCTGTTGGCTGTGGTGCAGCCTCCTGCCTCTGATGCCACCAGTGCCACGTGGGGCCACGTCCACTGTGCATGCTGCCATCTTGCTTCCCACATGGCCTCCTTGGTGTCCCAGCCTACTCCTCTTCAACTCATTAAAAGACTGTTGTTGGGGGGAGGGTACAGCTCAGTGGTATAGTGTCTGCTTAGTGTGCACGAGGTCCTAGGTTCAGTCTCCAGGACCTCCATTAAAATAAATAAATACATAGATAAATAGCTAAATAAATAAACAAACTTAATTACCTCTCCACAAAAGAAGAAAAAAAATTTTTAAGTCTGTTGTCTTTGTTTCACACTGGACTTTATTTATTTATTTACTTTTAGGTAGGGGTTTTAAATTTTCCTTTCAAAAAGCTTTCTTGGAAGTGTATTTTCCCTGTCATCGAATTCACCCATTTCAAGGGGACAATTGAATGATTTGTAGTAACTGCTGAGACGTGCACCCGTCACCACGGTCGGTTTTAGGACACTTTTGTCCCTCCGGTAGATCCCTTGTGCCCCTTCAGAGTGAATCCGCATTCCAACTCCTTACGAGAGATTGGGTTTTTCTAATCCAGCTAATAAAGAAAAGTAAAACAGAAACAGCTGATTTTTTTTTTATATTGAAAGTGTTTTGACCTGTGACATTCTCTTCCTCCGAAGAACATTTTGCGTCCACGCTGGTTTATCTCCCAGAGAGTGGCTCAGGGTCGTGTTTGTTGGGATAGGAACTCCCACTTAAACTCTGAGATGTGGGTGGGTCTCTCTCCTGCCTTCCCAGGGCTGCGTAGGCAAGACTGCTGGTTCTTCTGGGTGTGTGCCTCCCTGACCCCATCTCTAAGACAGCTCTGTTTACGTGGCTAAGGGGTTAAGCCCTAAAGACACGGAAGATTGGTCCAAGCCCCGTTCCCCACTCAGAGGGCTGTTCCCCTTGCCCCGTCTGATGGGCTCAGTGCCTAAACGGCCCCCCTTTCCTGGTGAGTGGCAATGCTGAATGTGTGAAGTGAGTCTCCCATCAGCCCTTATCTGGATGACAGGCTATTTCTACAGGTCACTCTATGTGCTGTGTCCCCTGCCCCTCCCCTGGAGTATTTCCATAGTGACACAGCTTACAAACAATCCCCAGTCTCAACCATAAATGGCCAAAGGCATCATCAAATATAATTTCTATGTAACCATTAAAACACTGAAGAAGAGTATCTCAGGACATAGAAAAGTCTGTGTGGTACCATACTGAGGGGAAAGAAGACACAGTTTTCTATATAGCGTGAAACCCCCCTATGCCAGTGCATTTATACTTGTGAGCCTAAGCATGTGTGTATCAAAGAAATTTGGACCCAAAACACCAAAACATGAACAGTGCATTACCTCTGCATGGCAGGGGTATAGGTAATTTATCCTGAATTATTTTGATTTTTCTGAACTTTTCAGACTTGGCACACTGAATGCGTATTGCCGCTGTAAGGAGAGAGAGAACCGCAAGTGTCACAGCAAAAAAACCGAGAGGCAGGCGCCCTGGGCGGAAAGAGCATCTTCCCGGCGTTTGCCGCAGCCCAGGCGCACCGTCAGCACCGGGCTCTCGTTCTTACTAGCATCACTGTTACTACCGCGCTGATCGCAGTGTGCAGAGCTCCTTCCTCTGTGCTAACCATCCGCCACACCTGGGAGGCTGGTCTCGGTTGAGGAGACGTGGAATCCTGAGTAGACAGACAGCTTGGACTGGGTTCAGAGGCAAGCTAGCCAAACGATCAAGGGAGCGGGAGGGCTGCTGCCGGCGAGGGGATGAAAGAGAGCCCCACTTTTATAGCTCCGCTGAGCAGAGGCTCGGGGTGGGGAAACCTGAAAACGTCCTCAAACGTGCAAAAACCATGCGCAGTGGAAAGGGAGGAGGGAGCCCGGTGCAGCCTGGTCCACGCTGGCGGTGGGCTGCCGTGGTGACCGGGACCGTGGAGCACTGAGCATCAAAAGTCTCCCCTGGACACGTCCCACTCAGCTCAAAGCTGATCCCCGGGGTTGGGGGGGGGGAGGAGAAGGCCTCCTGTTCAATAAGTAGAACATGACTTTGCCTTGTCCTGGGAAAGCCTTGGCTTCACGGAGCCACGGGAACCTTCAGTCCCACATCCCGCAAGGTGAGGAGAGAGGCCCTTCTGGTTAGAAGCCCGGATGCAAGCTGCATCCATCAGTCATGGGCCGGGCACTCCTGCAGCCAAGCTCACTGCGGCGTCAGCATCCTCGGATCCTCGGAGAGCTGCCTGGTGCTGCCGCCTCAGCCTGGGGGCCTCTGCTGTTTATTCACCTTGTTTCTCACACCCCGTCTTTCGGAAGGATTTCCTCCAAGGCACCGGTGGTCCAGTTTTGTACGAAGCGTGGCTGAGAAGTATAGCTCGACAAAAGAGTTAATCTTTGCTCTAAAGGAGCTTACACGGTAACTTTGAGGTCAAAATGATGACCTCACTTAGGTGTTGCTGGCAGGGCGCTGGGACCTCCCAGAGCAGTTGGAGCCCAGAGCCTGAGGACTGCGATAAAACGGCACAACTGCAGCAAAGCTGAACGGGGTCTGTCAGACACAGCCAACCAAGCTGAACGATTCAAAGTGTCACTCCAGTTTCCAGGCTCACAGTCGCTATCTGTTCCCATCCCCAGAGGAGGAGACCCTGAATGCCAGTGTGGGAGCTTTGGAGCAAGAGAATCACTCCATCAGATCCTTCTTTCAAGAAGATAATTTTGAAGGTCAGATAGCAGAGCAAGAGACAGGAAGCAAGGAGGAGCTGTCAGGATGCTATCACAAGGGAGGGTGAAAGACTCTGAAAGCTCGATTGAGGTGCTGGCGGAAATGCAGGGAGTACAGTCAGGACCAGTCGCTCCAGCGTGGATCCCACCAGAGTCGGTCATTGTGCTCGCTGGTGCTGGCGCCCACGTCTCTAGAACTGCTGGCTGATAGGTGTTGATTGGAATTCGTGCCTGGGAAACCAGAGCAGGAACCAGGGCTTCAGGGGAGGTGGAGATACTGTTTTAGGTATGTTGGCTTTAGAGTCTGAGCAAACCTTCTGTTCTTTCTAGCACACTGTTAGAAAGACAGTTCTGGAGCTCAAGGAAAGGGCTGAGTCAAGAAAGGTAAATTTAAGATGGCCAACAGGCATGTGAAAAGATGCTCAGTGCCGCTAATTATTAGAGAAATGCAAATCAGAACTACAATGAGCTATCAAAATCGAAATAAAATTTTCAGCATAAGAGAGAAAACATCAAGTTGCTGTACTTACTATATAAAAATTAAATTAATAACTAACAAGTTAATTTTTAAGTTACATCTTACTGTTGATAAGTAGATTTAAAAAACCATGGATATAATGGCAGTGTTTTATATGAAAATATTTAAGCTCATTAATAATCAAATAAAAATAATGAGCTATTCATATCTATCAATTGGAATTTTTAACTAAAACATTCAGAACTTGCATAAGGAATCATTATAGCTTGCTGGTGAGTATGCAGAATGGTTTAATCTTCCTGGAAGGCAGCGAGGCAAGCCTTACCCAACAGCCCTACAATTTTGCACCTCCCTTGACCCAGCAATTTCTTGTCCAGAATGCCTCGTTAAGACAGACATTGTCTGGGCATAAAGATTAGATCTAGGAATGTTGGTTATGTTAGAAAAAAAAATTATGGGGACTAGAATATAACCTTATACTTCAGCCAGAGAAACAATTCCATTTAGGAATAATTTCTACCATGAAAAAAGTAAGTTACAAAGCAGAATGTCCAGTATGATTTCAAGTTTCCATTTTTGGAAGAGAGAAAAATACAATATGAGAGAGAAAGTAAAGATAGAAGACAATTATACAATTTATTAATTATTAAAGCACTAATTATTTATTAATTGTATTTCTCCATGTAGTGAGGTTTGAGCAATTTTAAATTTTCTTCGTCTTGCTTTTGTATTTTTCAAAGTTGTTCCCAGGATGAACTTGTGTTACTTTTATAATTGAAAGAATAACAGTTGTGTTGGAAAAAAAAAAAAACGTATAGACTAGTGTATGTTACAGGAAATAGCTGATTTTCAGCACCTAAAATTAATAGTCTTCCAGCGTAATATTCTGTTCAACAGTGTGAAGGAAATTTTCTCTCTTATTCACGGAGGTTACCAAGAGGCAAGAAACCCCCTCCCAAGTCTGAAGCCTTGTCCACATTCAGCTTTTATTTGATTTAAGGGCTCCCATTCCTTGTTTGGGAGAACCTCCCCCATGTTTTTATATGAGATCTGGGAACTACTTAAAAAAAAAAGTGCCAAATAAAATGCAAGCTTTCCAGTTATTGTATTTCCCTGAGCTATACCTAGTCTTCCACATAAACTAAAATCTAACCTACTATCAGGTGTTGCAATTAATAAGATTATTTTAGCTGACTCGTACCAAAAATGGCCATATAAATGGAGCAGATTTAGGATTTCTCCCAAGCTGTAGAGAAGGGGTGAGCTCAGAGAGTTACCTTTTTAAGTATTGCTCAGAGATCCCCCTGAAGTTGAACACTGAGAGGGAGGTGGAGGTCAGGGCCTAAGGGGTGAACTTGCTTTCTGACCCTTAGGCGGCCCCTGGGGAAACAAAAACAGAGGAATCTGGAAAAAAAGATGACCACGTTGGAAAGTTAGAACGAGGAGAAAACTGATGGTGTTGACTTAACCCCCAAAGAGGAGGCTCACCTCAACGTCACGGGTTTCCAGTACTCAAAGAATTATGACCAAGAATAAGAGCCAGTGGGATTTGAAGAGATTTCATGATGGAAGGAAACTTCCTGGCAACTTAAGTTTTGTGGCATACCAGCGGAGGTTCCTGGTGGGTGAGTTCCTCTTCTTTTTCTTTTCTTTTTTTTTTTTTTTGATGATTCTAAGTGTAAGACAGAAAAGCATCTGCTCCCAGTCATCCCTGATGGCAGAAAAGGATAAAGAAGACCACCAGAATGGGTGGCCCGCCAGTCCCCGTTAGTGCCGGCCCGAGCCCGTCCCCACATTTCCTTGGTCAGCTTACTTGCGTTGAGCAGCTAGGGGTGTATCTGAGGGTAGACAGGTGCATACACGGGGCTCTGGAAGAACCAGGAGGCCACAAAAATGTTGAACCGTTTTGCAGATGCCTTGGGATTAGCTAAAAGTCTTCAACTATTTTTCAAGCGTTTTCAGATCTGCTAAATTCCAACTGTGGTCTGCCCCTGAGAACTTTCTGGTCTAAATGTTTCATGCTTGTTTATTTAAGAAAAACAGAGGCTTGGTGTTTCTGGGTCCATGGCCGCTTAGCTTGCTCGATGGGTTTGTAAGCCTGTTCAGTGTCCAGAATACCTTGTGGGATTCAAAGGAAGTTGTCTCTCATCGGAAGGCTTGCCTTCGGTTGGCGTGAAACAGGCGGCCAAGCTGCCCAAAGCTTTGGTTCGGCTCTGTCCTCGCCCCAGAGGCGCGAGCTGAGTCTGAGCCCTCCCAGGGCTCCTAGGCTGCATTTGTGTTTAGGTATCAGTGTTTCCCACTCATCGTCTGCGCTGAAACCCACAGGTTTGCCTGAACACAGGGGAGTGTGTTTGAACTAGAATTGATGTCAATATCTTTATTATTTTTAAAATTCTATATATAAGTGACGTCATACGGTATTTTTCTTTCTCTTTCTGGCTTACTTCACTTAGCATGACAGTCTCCAGGTCCATCCATGTTGCTGCAGATGGCATTATTTTACTCTTTTTTAATGCTTAAATAGTGGTTACAAAACAGAGACAGACTCACAGACATAGAAAGCAAACTTATAGTTACCAGTGGGGAGAGGAAGAGGGGAAGGGATAAATGGGGAGATTGAGATTTGCAGATACTAACTACTATATATAAAGCAGATAAACAACAAGGTCCTACTGTACAGCACCAGGAACTATATTCAATAGCTTGTAATGGCCTAGAATGAAAAAAGAACATGAAATGAATGTGTGTGTGTGTATATATATATATATATATATATATATATATATATATATATAAAATGAATCACTATGCTGTACACCAGAAATTAACACAACATTGTAAATCGACTATACGTCAATTAAAAGAAAAGAATTGATGTCAGATAAATGGTGCTACTAGATGAAACTTTGCTAGGAAACGGGCAGAAGTAGAAAGTTCAGAACATCAGCTCCAATGAACCCTCTTCTGTCGGCTCTCTGAGCTCATCTGTATCCAGTGCTGAGTTGAATGGCCTAAATGTTTAAGTCTGAAAAATGTCAGTCATTCAACATTTATGTCTTTGTCCCTACCGTGTGCACCGACCTGTGCTTGTTAGAAAGTTAGGAAACATATAACATGTGGTCCATGTAACTTTAGGAGGCAGGGTTTGTGGGTGTGAGGGCATTAATATGTAATTAATTATGAATTGCATGGCATAGATTTCAGGAGTGATAGGAATTCGTCAGAGAGAAGGATCTGGTTAAAGAACTGGTTAAAGGTAAGTTACCCCAAGATAACCTTAAGTATACCAGGAGAGAGGTTGAGAGACAGACAGACAGAGGGAGAGAGAGAGGTATAAGCAGAAAGAACAGCAATTACAGGCTCATGGCAGAATGTGGCAGGGCCAACGGTCAGCATGCAGCCTAGTCTGAGCAGAAAGGAAGGTTCTTGTATTTGGGAGTAGTGGCAAATAAGACCAGAAGAGCTTGCTGGAGGAAGGCCGTCACAGCCGGGCAGATGTGTTCCTCCTAGGCTCAGAAAGCCCTGGAGCACCGCTGTTGGTGTTGAAGCATACGCGTGCAAAATGCAGTGTGGAAGCAAAATTAATATGAAGGGAATGTGGAGGATGAACTAAAGAGGGGCTAAACAAAGTTCAGGGGACCCAGCTGTGTAGCTGTTGGAAAAGTCGAGGTGCATAGTAAAGAGGCTCCTGTGCTTGCCAAAGATTGGTAGTCTCGTCTCAGAGAATCTCTAGGATGTGTTTGCAGGACTGCTGCCTTAGGATAATAATAGGCACTGGCAATTTCATATGCTTCAACATAAAAACTAGAGGTGGTAGACTTCAGGTATGGCTTGATGCAGCAGCTTGATGATGTCACCTAGATCCTAGTTTCTGTTTATCTCTCTCACTTCTTTGCCTTTTACCATGTCAGCTTCCCTCAAAGGCTGGCTCCCCTCTCATGGGGAGAACAGTGGATTGCAATACCTTTGGGGAGAAAAAAAGAAACTTCTTTCCCAGATGCCCCTAGCAAATGTCTCCTCTCAGTCTCTTGGCTAAAAATGAAATGCTCATCACAGAACCAATACAGCAGCCAGGGCAACAGGATGAGGGAATTGCATTAAGCCAATTAGAATCCATGTTAGTACTGAGGGTGGGGTCAATCTCACCCAAAGCCATATGGCTTTAAAACTTGAGGTCCCAATAGGAAGGGGAAAAGAAGCAATGGATATAGGAAGGCAACCAACAAATGTCCACTAAGACATCACCTCCTTATTGTGTCTGCCTTCTCCTGCTATACTGTTGCTCCGGAGGCACGGGGCAGGAAGGGGCTGGTACCCGGGGACCCTCTAGCCAGGAGGGCTCTGCCCAGCACAGCAGCCAGTCAGTCCTTGGAAGCAAGAAGGGAGAAGGCCAGCTCTGCTGCCCAACATGTGCCTGTCTGTACCCCCTGCTGGTTGAGGATGTGTGGACAGTGGAATCCAGGAACTGTCAGAGGCACACATGTGAAGTTGCTTCTCATGGAGTCGAGGGGAGGGTTAGTAACATCACCCAAGAATGAGGTCTTCATGGAAATGGGGCCAATAACACTGCCCATAGCACCGTAGATCTTAGGACGAGGGGAGATTAAGGTTCTCCACCTTGCCACCAGCACTCATTCTGGTGCAGCACAGTGTTTTCATAATCGTCCCGACAGCATGGAGCACATCACCGCTAAGGCCCAGCCCAGTACTGCCAGCCCTCTTTCTAAGGCTGTAACCTACACCTGGAGCCCCTCTGCCTGCCCCGAGTGGGCTCTCTTTGCCTTGATTCCTCACCAGGCACTTCACCTCATTGAAACTCACCCACCACGTTCCTGCCTGTTGACACAGCCTCCGAAGCTCTTCCCATGGTGTGTCCCCATCAGCAGGGCCAGGCGCTTTCTGGGGAACTCCGTGCCATGTGCCAATGTAAAGCTTTCCTGGTGCTTGTTTGTCTGGATCATTTACTTGGTGGGTGGGGAGAGTTCAACCAGACTAGACCGTTGTCTCTGGGAAGACTCTCCACTCTCCACGCGCGGGGCATCAGTCTCCGCTGGCGTAGCTGTTCCTGTCTCTGGTGCTGTGTCCGAGTCCTTTGGTTGTCCTTGCACCTGGAGGTGTTACAAACGCTGCTTTTGTTTCTAGATGCAGCAGTCACGTGCAGCCCACATAAAACAAGACAGGTGTTTGCATCATAAAACGAGTCCGTGGCCTCCCTCCTTTTTTTTTTTTTTCTGATTTCTTCAGATGTCTCAACCCCACCAAGCACCACAGGCCTCACCAGGGGGACAGCTGGCTGAACAGGACCAAAGAGAGCCTCAGCTGGATGCTTATTTTATGATGATCCAACAGCTCAGCAAAAAATAATATTAAAAAGTCAACTTTAAGCCAGTCTTTCCAAACGCACACCAGCCTGTGAGTGCTTTGCACTGTTTTCATATGAGCACGTAGATCCCAAGGCAGACTTTTCCTGCAAACGCCCCAAAAGCAATTAAAGACTAAATAGGGTTGACAGATGCTAGTAATGTGCAAGCTAGGGGGAAACACTCATCTAACCAGATGTGTGGGTGGAAGGCGAGCAACCTTAGCCTCTGTAAGATTGAAGAGATTAACATCTAAAACTTCGGTGGGGGTGGTCAGGAAGTGGGAGGTGGGCACAGATGGGAGGAAACTGAGTTCTAGAAGGTTCCAGCTTGACCACAGGGCATTGGCCAAGGTCAGAGAAGAGCAAAAGAGTGTGCTGTGCTTAGAAAAATTAGAATCTTCTTTCCGATGTCACTCCAAGAAGCTTTGTCTCTATAGTGGAGGTGGTGTTTCACTGGGAAAGAATCTGCTATCTGTTCTTGTAACTGATGACCTCACACTTCCATCCTGCTAAAATCTAAGATACAGCCTGACCCAAGTTTGTTCCCTTATTATTGATGGAAACTCTGGTAAGGAAAGTATTCATCTTTCGTAGTAATAAAGAAATGCAAAATAAGACCATAATATACCATGTTTCACCTGCTAAAGAGACGACTTTTTTTAAACAGTATCGTTCAGAAGGGATGTGGCATAAATTGATACAGTCTCTCTGAAAGACAGTCTGGCAAAACCTGTCAAGAGTTCAATTCCAGACACTGCTGCACAGAGGAAACCTTCACGCAGATTCCAGCTTCTAGAACCCGCCTCTAGAACCCGCATCAGTAGCATTCGGCAGGTATTTACTGAGCACCTGCTGTGGACCGGTCACGATGCAGGAAAGTAGGGATACGAGAGAGCATCATCAGAGAGCAACTGCTAAACTTGGCCCGCACAAAAAACACCTACTGATGGGGTACGCCCAGGCAGCGGGGTCCCGCGGGGCAGTGGCATCTCTTCCCTCCTTACTGTTTACCTTACAACTGCTATAGCTCTTGGAGGAATGAAGAGAAGGGTCCGGGTGGAAAGAACTGTGTTTGCTCAGTCCTCACTAAGTGCCAGGCTCTGGGCTGGGCACCTTACGTGTGTTGTCACTAGGGTCCTCTGTCCCGCGGGCTCTCCGGTCTGTAGACGAGCAGGGTGACTTTGCAGCCGAGTCCCAGGCTCTCCTGGCAGAGGGGAGGCGTGGCGGGCTTCGCTCTGTCCCCTTAACTCCCTCCTCCGCTAGGCGACCCGCTCCTCTGAGCTCAGAGCGGGGGGGAGGAGGAGATAGAGGCTGCGGAAAGTTCTTTCTGGACACTGGTTAACCTCCTGCCCCTTCCCTCTGCCCAGTGCAGGGCTTGACACAACCTCTTTTTCTCCTACTGGTTTTTGTCAGTTAATTGGATACAGCCCCAGAGAACCTGTGGACTCCCGGGGTGCAGGTAAATACACATCCTTCCACTGGTCACTGGATGGACATTTGATGACCTGTCCAGCCTCTCTCTGAGACCCACTGTCATCTCCAAATGTCTCTGCTAGGGGTAAAGCCCAGGATTCAGCCCCCCAGAGACCTTATTTCAAGTCCTTTGCTTGCTCACAAGCCCTGCAAAGTAGAGGGCAGAATTTCCATTTCAACCAACGAGAAAGCCTAGGCTAACCATTGGCACGACTGCTTTGTGAGTACCTACTGTGTGCCAGGCACTGGGTTAAGATATTTATTGGCGTCAGTTCATTTATTTTACCTAGCATTTGACACAGGAAACCAAAGCATTAATAAAGCACTATACCCACTTTAAAAGTGGAGAAATGGAATCTTGAAGATGCTAAGTAATTTGCCCCAGGCTCAACTAAAGACTGATTCCCGAGGCTCTTGCCCCCGGCTTCGTGATGCCCTGGTTTGGCAGAAGAGACAGTGACCTCCGTCTTCCTAAAGACCTAAAAAGAGACTTTAGTCAGAGACAGCATCACCATGAGGAATATTCTGATTTATTGTTAGCAGGTTTCTGCCAGGAGAAATGAGTCAACAAAAACTAAATTCTCAGGGATCTGGTAAACATTTATCCCAACCACAGTTACTGTCCATGAAGATTTTGGGAGACTTTTTGGTTAATCATTTTGGCAGGCTTTTAAGAATAAAGCTGATCTTAACACTGAATATCCTGTGCAAACCAAATACAAATTTTCCTTAAATAGAGGGAGTAGTGATGTGGCAATACTGCCGTCAGAGATGCTGAGACCGGAATCCTCGCGTGACGCCGGGACTCAGGGGATCCCAGGATGGCAAGAAGCGCATCTTCTTCGCCCCCGTGGCCTCAGCACCCAGCCTTGTGCCCAGCGTACAGTACATGCTTATGCACGCCTGTTGCAGGCACGCGGAAAGAACTTGCCCCAGTACTTAGTTTGTCCGTTCTCTTCTCTCCCCCTGCTGCAGGGGAAGGAAGCAGTCAGTCTGGCTCAGAGACGGTTAATAAATTGTTGGAGGTCACGTGAGCGAATGTTGCTGACGGTCCCAGTTCATACCCTGGGCCTCAGCTTGCACTGAAGACCCACCATCAACGTCGCAGCAGAGAGAAGACCTGGCCCCTGTGGGGCTGGCGGCTGAAACAAGCTGTTCTCCGCATCAGCGAGAATCTGGCCACAGCTGTTAAGGAATCATTGTCTGCCGGCTGTTGGAGAGTGCCTGGCACAGCCCTTGCCAGACGCTCACTTAGGCTGCTTGCTATTTGGGTGACCGTCATTCGATGGGCGAATGTGACGTGTGCCTCCTGGCTGCCCTCAGGAACGGACATGGGGACAACCCTCCCTGCACCTCCCACCACCCACTCTGGGCTCGGGCACCGACACAGAGCCAACCCCATCCTCCTTCATCTCCTCACCTGCTTTGTTTTCCTCCACCCTACACAGCACAGCCTTTCAGGACAAGTGTTTATTCATTTACACGTGTATCCTCAATCTCCCACCACCAAGCGGAAATTGCACACAAGCTGACATTTCTCTCTTTGGTTTGTGGCTGTGTCCCCAGTGTCTAGAAAATCAGTTCTTCTACTGGTTTAGAATCATCTGGGGAGCTTCAGAAACCCCCACACCCAGGCCATACTTGGAGCCTAATAAACTGAATCCCTGGGGGCAGGGCTCAGGCAGCTGTTCTTCAAGGCTTTCCAGTGAGATGATTAATTTTATGTGTCCAGTTGGCTAGGCTGTGGTGCCCAGTTCTGGAGTCAAACGTCATTCTAGATGATGCTGTGAAGGTATTTTTCAGATGTGATTAACATTTAAATCAACAGACTGAGTAAAGCAGATCACCCTTCGTAATGTGGGTGGGCCTCGTCCAATCAGTTGAAAGCCACAAGAGAAAAGACTGAGTTATGAGGAAATTCAGCCTCCAGACCTCCCCGAGACTCAAGAGTGCCATGTGAACTCCTTCATGAGTCTCCAGCCTGCCAGCCTGGCCTTCAAATTTCAGGCCTGTGGCATGAGCCAATTCCTTAAAATAAAGGAATTATATAAATATGTACAGAATTCCTCTGTATATATACATCCTGTTAGTTCTGTGTCTCTGGAGAACCCAGGGATTCTGAGTCTTGGAATTGGTGACCTAGAATGGTGTCTAGGGCAGGATGGGCAGTCGGTACATACTCAGATGAATGGGTGTCTTTTAAGTCAATTTTCCCTAAAATGTTTTGATTGCACTGGATTCTGGAGGATCAGTCCCCAGGCAGAGCCTTGGGGATGGGACGGAGTTGGTGGTCAGAGCGAAGAGCTTTGTCCAGGCATCGAGCTCAGTCACCATCAGACACAGCAGCTGAGAAGGGAGGACGGGGCTCTCAGACAAGCTGACACCAAGTAGGAATCGCGTCTTTGAACTATGGTTATGTGGGATTCTGCCTCTTTCCATTTTGAGGTGCAGATGTGAAATAGATGGGGTCCGAGGAGAGATGCTGGCGTCGTTTTGGGAGTCTTGGGTTGGTGAGGAGCACAGGATGAGGAACCCGCTCAGACAAATAACTTCCCATTCAGGGGAGCTGCCCACGTCGGCTGCCGCGAGCTGTCCCAGATGCCCACCGACACGACCCAGGACAAGCTGTGTCAGCTGAGAGCCAGAGGGAAGGCCACCGCAGAGTCGGCTGCTTAAGCACATTCTCTGAGGGAGAGGGCAGTGGAGACCAGATTGCCAGAGGGCGTACAAATCCAGTTTGCCGTAAGGGAAAGAAAACCCTCTGGGGCGGCCAGCTGACTGCTCAGAACACACCCTCGCTCAGGAGCTTGGAGGCAGAGAGGCGGAAAGAACGGGTTAGCTCAGGAGGCTGTTCTAGGAGCAGGTCCTCCCAGGATCGCAGCGGCCGCATCCTCCCAAGGCCAGCCTGCAGGGCACTCTCGGCACTGGGTGCGGTGGGTGCTCGCAGCCCGCCTTCCTCTGCGCCCCTCTGCTGAGCCGAGTGAGGCGGTTTTGAACAGGGACCCTGACGCTCTCTGCTCAAGTCCTTCTCAGCTGCTAGAAGTGGAGAAACACGGATATCCACATGCACCCCCAACTGCCCAGTCCCTGGAAGGACGAGGAAACAAAACCCCGTGCTTGGGAAAAAGTAGAGGAATGAGAGGCTGTGGCCCCCTGGTGAAACAGGCTGACTTCTAGAAACAGAAAAAAAATCCCCGCAATTGCTGTGGTTGGTAGGATGAGGGAAGGGACTAGGGGAACGGGGGCGTGGGACACACAGGGAAACCCCTGCCGGCTCAGAACTCAGAGCTGATAATTTGCGAACTATCAGGTGTCTGCTCCTGGCCAGTCTCGCATTTCAGCTTATCTGGGAAAGTTTAGAGAGAGCGTCTCAGCCTCCCTTGGGGAAACAGGACGCTCTGTACAAAGGGACAGAGCTAGTGTCTGGAAGCAATAAAAAAAAAAAGGACAAGATGGAAGTGCGCCTTGTAACATCAGTGTCCTTTTGTTTAGACGTAACATGGCGTTTCCAAAGGACATCTTCAAAGTTCAACTTCGAACATGGAACCAAAATGTCTTGCTTTTGCTGTGCTTAATCACAGCTGATCTCCTTTAGAATCTCAAGTAAAATCCGTACGGTTTCCAATAGACTTTATTATAGAGTGGGTTTTTGTTGTTGTTGCTGTTAAATTTGTTTTTTGCCCATTATTTCACCAACTATTAATTGATACTGTTGTGTTATTCACCGAAAAAAGAGGAAATCACACTTTCCCCAAAGTTCAGAAATGTGGGAAAGAAGATAAGGTGAGACAAAGCTACCTTAGAATTGTGTAGAATTTTGAAGCAAATCGTTGTGTCTAAGTCTTTATCCAGATAGAACAACTTAGAGATAGGTAGCCAAAGGTAATACATTGCATCCCAAAATTGGGACGGGGGAAGTAGAAACAATTAAGTTAACAAATCATTTTTTTTCATACATATGTATACATTTCAGATTCTTTTCTCTTACAGCTCATTACAAGAAAGTGAATATAGTTCCCTGTGCTCTACAGTAGGTCCTTGTTGTTCATCTGTTTTATATATTGAAATGTGTATCTGTTAATCCCAGACTCCTAATCTACCCTTCCCCACTCCATTCTCCCTCGTAACCACAGGTTTTTTTTTCATGTCGGTGAACAAATTATTAATACGAATGGTTAGAAAATGGTGACAGATTCACAGGTGCCTTGGGGAATTTACTAGTGCCAAAAATCCTGCATTCTGTTTTGTCTCAATAAAGGCTTCTTTTTTCTTAGATATGTACAGTATCACCAGGAAGGGGAGGCAGCACCAGACCATGATGGTTTCATGTAGTGTGTAGTGGGCAGAGGCCTAAAGACAAAGCAGATGGCGGTTTCTTTGGCAGGAGCCATATAATTTCATGGTGCATTTTCTCCTCATGGCTTCACTGAAATTCAAACCCAGGGGCCAGTTCTTTCTGGCAGTGGGGAGGGGCTCGGGGGCAGGGAGTAAGCGGCCAGGAGGGGGAAGCTTCACAAAGGGGGGAGCAGACAGGTCTCTGCTCCTTGGTGAGTGGCCACTGTTTCCTCAGCTGGTAGCTCTCTGGACTTCAGCCCAGCCAAGGCCCATGATGGTCACGCCAGCCCTGTATCTGCTGGCCACCTGCCCTCCGTGTCACTTCATCCAAATTCCTGATGGACTGGTCTAGCTCACCTTTCCGAGTGAGATCACTCAAGTCAGAGGTCAGTGGCCAGCTTACTGATGGATGACCTTTGAAGTCAGCATCTGGCCACTTAGGACAACTAGGACCCTGCATGGCTGGATTCCCCAGAAGAGTTTGGTGGGGGGAGCAGGTAGCTACCCTACATGTGTAGCAAGCAGCAGTTGGAAAAGGAATTAACTGAATCCCGAAAACAGTAGTTCTCAAAGGGTGTTCCCTGGACCAGCAGTACCTGCCCCGAGTGAGAACTTGTTAGAAATGTGCTCTTTTCTATGTCTGTGAGTTTATTGCTAGTTTGTGAATAAATTCATTTGTGTCATTTTTTCAGATTCCACATATAAATGATATCACTTTCTCTGTCTGACTTACTTCACTTAGTATGATAATCTCTTGGTACATCCATGTTGCTGCAGATGGCATTAGTTCATTCTTTTTATGGCTGAGTAGTATTCCATTGTATAAATATACCACAACTTCTTTATCCAGTCATCTGCTGTTGGACATTTAGGATGCTTCCATGTCTTGGCTGTTGTCAGTAGTACTGCAGTGAATATTGGGGTGCATGTGTCTTTTCAAATTAGGGTTTTCTCTGGATATATGAAGGAAGTTATTTTTAAATGGGTATAAAGTTTCAGTTTTAATGAGTTGGTTGAAATGTTCTGGAGCTGGATGGTGGTGATGATGGCAAAACAGTGTGAACATACTTAGTGCTACTGAAATACACACTCAAAGTGGTTTAAATAGTAAATTTTACATTACATATGTATATTAAATATATGTGTGTGTGTGTATATATATATATATATATATATATATATATATATATAGGGTGCCTCCTCCCAGTATGGACTTGGTGAGGACGATGTGCAGACCTGTGGCCAGAACAGACTTCTGAGAAGGGTGGGCTGTGCCAGTCAGAGGAAGGGGCAGGGACTCAGCCGTGCGGGGTGGCCACACCGCACCCAGAAGGGAAGCGTTTCTCAGCGCCGGGCACAACCCTCTCGGAGCGCTGCCCTCCTCGCTTCCTGCAGTGCAGGGAACCCGACCCCGACCTGATGGAAGGTGTGGGGAAGTGAGGCTCCCTGTGCCTCCCTGGCCACCCACTCATTTGGAATAGACAGCACTGATCCCAGGAGTCGCATCCCCAGGGCCTGCCAGTGAGGACAGCCACGCCTGCTAATGGAGGGTTTGCTCTGGGGGGTCACAACAAACACACTAGAGGATCCACTCACCACAGCTGTGACCTTCCTGGTTGCATGACCGGTCGACGCTGCCTGCCAGCACCTCACCAGTGGCTGGAGACTGCATCTGGCAGAATACAGACTCTCCTTCTGCCGTTTGAGGGTGAACATCCACAGCTGAGATGCCAGCTGTCCTCACGACGCACACGCCTTCCCAGGTAAAGGGCAGCTCGAGAAAAATCGTCGCACTTAAGAACACATCCACTAAGTAGATCCACACTACTGTATACAGAATAGATAAACAGCAAGGTCCTGCTATGCAGCGCAGGGAATTACATTCAGTAGCTTACTGAAAAGAATAAGAAAAAGAATATATAGAGGAGTAACTGAGTCACCATGCTGCACCCCAGAGACTGACACAGCATTGTAAATCAGCTGTGCTGCAATAAAAAAAGGACATATTCCCTTTTTCAAAATAAGGAGAACACTAAGGATCCAATGCAAATACTCTTCCTTCTCTGAAATGAAATGAGGAGATAAAAAAATTTTTTTAAAAAAAAAATTGTAATTTCTATAAAATTTGAGAGACTAGTGCATCTTTGCAATGAGAATAATCTGGTTATCAGAAGCTGTGGTATGAAAAACAACTTTCTAACATTTCATAATAAATGTAAAGACCTAAAAGAGATTAAATAAAAAAAAAACACACACACACACGCAGTAAACCAACCCACAGGTACTCACCACCCAGCTTAAGAATAGAAAGCTGCAAAACCACAGAGCTCCCCTGCAGGCCCCTCCCCAGAGCTCCTGTCCTCCTCTCGCCGGGTTTAACCATCTGGTTACAATCTTAAATTGCGATCACCCAGTCTTTAAACACTGAGGTGGCAGGAAATAGATCATAGACTCTTGAAGCTCAAGAAATACTTGCGAAGAAAATGAACCATGATTTGTTGCAGTATTTTCATATTTTATAGAGAAGTTTTACCCATTCCCAAAGCTTTTAAAAGATGCTCCTTGACCAAGGAAAATTCACTTCAGGAATGCAATAGATAGCCTTTATACTCTATAAAAGTTCATAATGTTTATAGGTCCGCGAAGCCAAAATGTTCATCTTGAAAAGCATCCACAAGATATATGATCAAATTTAACATCCATTTCTTATTAAGGGGATACCCATCATAAATCAACAGTCAGAATATTCTTTTGTGGTAAAATATGGGTTTATAGGAACATCACTCAACAGAATTCTAAAGCACCAGTCAATGCAATAAACAAAAAAAGGTTATAAGGAATGTAATCTTATTTGTGGATGGTAAGCACCCAGGAAAATCTAAGAAAGAAGACTAAAATTCATGAAAACTGTTCAGTACAACGGACAATGGTAAAAGTTATATACAAAATTTAATAATTTTACCATATATATACAATTAAAAAATCTGAATTCCTAAAACTTAATTTTAAAAAGTGACATGGCATTATTAACGTACATTTTAAGATGGGAATATAGAAACATGATGTAGACTTAAAAGTAAATCTCACTGTTTTAGCAATGTCAGTCTCACGAAGTAACAGATGATCTCAGTAAGATCTCAGTGGGTTATTTTGAAATTTGAAAAAATTATTCTAATGTTTATTTGGATGACTAAAGTTTGAGAATAGCTGGTAGATTTTTTCATAGAGTAGGGAAGAAAAGTTTGGGTATCACATAAAATAGAATGGTACTAGCAGTTAAATAGACAAATGTTAATAGAACAGAACAAAAGGACCAAAAGTAAACCCAACCATGTATTGGAATTTAAGATTAAAAATACATTATTGTAGATCCATGGAGAAATGATGATGGATTATTTAATAAATGATGTGAAGGAAAGTGATCAAGCATGTTAAAAATAATAAAGTTAAATCTCTCTCCCATACCCACACTCAAAATAAAATCTAACTGGCTTACAAGCCATGGAAGCAACCTAAGTGTCCATCAACAGGTGACTGGAAAAAGCAGCTGTGATGTATTTATACAATGGAACACTACTCAGCCATAAAAAAGAATAAAACACTACCATTTGCAACAACATGGATGGACCTGGAGATTGTTATTCTAAGTGAAGTAAGCCAGAAAGAGAAAAAAAAATACCACATGATATCACTCATTTGTGGAATCTTAAAAAAACAAACAAACAAACAAACCCATAAATGTACTTATTTACAAAACAGAAACAGACTCAGACATAGAAAACAAACTTGCATTTACAAAGGGGGAAAAGGGGTAGGAAGGAATAGATTGGTAATCTGAGATTTGCAGATACTAACTACTATATAAAAATTAGATAAACAACAAATTTCTTCTGTATAGCACAGGGAGCTATATTCAATGTCTTGTAGCAACCTATGATGACAAAGACTATGAAAAGAAATATATGTATGTATATGTATGACTGAAGCATTATGCTGTACACCAGAAATTGACACATTGTAAACCAACTATACTTCAATTTTTTAAAAAATCCAATTGGCGTTAACATATAAAAATAAAACTGAGAAAATAGAAATGAAAGAAGAAAACACGGATAATTTTTTATATATAAACTTAACCTGGAGATGAGTCTTCTTGTAGTGAATGAAGTGATTATCTTGCTATGTAACTTTTTAAATTATGCATATCATAAATTACCATAAATAAGATTACAAGGCAAATAATATTGGAGAAGATGACTGCAGTACATATGTCTGACAAAAGCCTAATGTTCTCAAATTACAAAGAGATTTTTAAAATAAATTTGAGACAAATTTCTCCAGTGGAAAGATGGGCAAAAGATAAGAAGAGACATTTCACATACACACAGAGCCTATTAACAAATAGTAAAATATTCAACCTCAGTAATCAAAATTTTCTGTCAAAACTGCGATGATCATCACTTTAGCCTATCAAATTGGTAATGATTAAAAAGAAAAAAATCACCCAGTGTTTACAAGAGTGTAACAGATTTCATATTCACTTCTTAACAAGTTAAAGCCAAATGATTACACATTCTTAAGTGTGTAATAAAAACCTTTAAATTTTTTTCAAATGTTGCAACAAGCAATTTTACTTCTAGAATTTAATCCCAAAGAAATAATCAAAAGATGTACACATGCACTCATGCTAGTCAGAATAATGCTGGGAACATAATAGTCAATATTTCTTAAATAAAAGAACAATGAACAAGTGTATGAATGCATAAACAAGGATGCTTAGCCTTGAGTGATTGTTAGTAGCACAAAAACTGACAAAGAAAAATGAGACAATGCTAGTACAGTCATAGAATTTAAGACAATGCAACCATTTTACATGTTATTTTAGAATAATGTTTAATGATATGGAAGTAGGTGTAAAATATATTCCTTTGATTATTATAAAACACCATATCTGGTAGTATCTGAATAGAAGATAGATAGAGATGATAGATATATAAGAGATAGCTCAATCGATAAATAATTTTATAGAAAAAGACAAAAGGATATACACCAAATATAAATATTTATCAAAAGGTGAATATTTCATGCCCCATTAAATGTTTTGCTGCGTTTACAGAGAATGAAGTATTCGTTTCTGCGTACAGAAGGATCTCCCAGCATGTGGAAGAATAATCTATAAACAATGATTCTAATTATATAAAAATCATCATGAAGTACAACAAACTAGTCAATATAACAACAACAACAAAAAAGAAGCAGACTTACAGATACAGAGAACAGACTAGTGATTACCAGTGGGGAGAGAGGAGGGAGGAGAGGAGCAAAATAGGGAGAAGGGATTAAGAAGGACAGATTATTATGCATAAAACAAGCTACAGGGATATGTTGTACAACACGGGGGATATAGCTGATACTTTACAATAACTATAAACTATAATCTTTAGAAATAAAAAGTAATCATAAAGCAAAACCATGTATTTCTACCTGTACTTCTATGTGAATATAAATGAATAGGAAAAGGTAAGGAAAGTTCTTCATGGAACTGATAATGGTGAGAGGAAATGGGAGTGGACTGGTCAAAAGGAAGTTTTGAAATCTCTTTATTCAACAGTTTCTTATAACAAGAAGGTTGTCATGAATTATTGATGCAGTAAACAAAGAACTAAATAAGGGGGAAAATGGATTAAAAATAAAGGAGCAAGTACCTACAGCCAGCATAGCACTCAACAGTGAAAAACTCAAAAGCTTCCCACTGAAATCTGGGACAAGACAAGGCTGCCCACTCTCACCACTCCTGTTCAACATAGTCCTGGAAGTCCTAGCCACAGCAATCAGGCAAGAGAGAGAAATAAAAGGGATCCAAATTGGAAAAGAAGAGGTAAAAGTGTCACTATATGCAGGTGACATGATACTATATATAGAAAACCCTAAAAGGTCCACACAAAAACTGCTAGAACTAATTGAAGAATTCAGCAAGGTAGCAGGTTACAAGATTAACATTCAAAAATCAGTTGCATTTCTTTACACTAACAATGAATCAACAGAAAAAGAAAGTAAAGAAACAATCCCCTTTAAAATAGCACCCAAAGTAATAAAATATCTAGGAATAAATCTAACCAAGGAGGTGAAAGACTTATACACGGAAAACTATAAAACACTGATTAAGGAAATTAAAGAAGACTTAAAAAGATGGAAAGGTATCCCATGCTCCTGGATTGGAAGAATCAATATTGTTAAAACCGGTCACACTGTCCAAGGCAATCTACAGATTTAATGCAATCCCTATCAAATTACCCAGGTCATATTTCACAGAACTAGAACAGATCATAATAAAATTTATATGGAACACAAAAGACCTAGAATTGCCAAAACATTACTGAAGAAAAAGAAAGAGGCTGGAGGAATAACTCTCCCAGACTTCAGACAATACTATAGAGCCACAGTAATCAAAACAGCATGGTATTGGTACAAAAACAGACATGGACCAATGGAACAGGTTAGAGAGCCCAGAAATGAACCCACAAACTTTTGGTCAACTCATCTTGACAAAGGAGGCAAGAATATACAATGGAATAAAGGCAGTCTCTTCAGCAAAGGGTGTTGGGAAAACTGGACAGCTGCATGTAAATCAGTGAAGCTAGAACACTCCCTTACACCATACACAAAAATGAACTCAAAATGGATCAAAGACTTAAACATAAGGTACAATAAACCTCCTAGAGGAAAATGTAGGCAAAACATTATCTGACATACATCTCAAAAATGTCCTCCTAGGGCAGTCTACCCAAGCAACAGAAATAAAAGTAAGAATAAACAAATGGGACCTAATTAAACTTACAAGCTTCTGCACAGCAAAGGAAACCATAAGTAAAACAAAACGACAACCTACAGAATGGGGGAAAATTTTTGCAAATGAAACCGACAAAGGCAGCTCGTATGACTTAGTAAGAAAAAGACAAACAGCCCAATCCAAAAACGGGCAGAAGACCTAAACAAGCAATTCTCCAAGGAAGAAATACAAATGATCAATAGGCACATGAAAAAAATGCTCAGTATCACTAATTATCAGAGAAATGCAAATCAAAACTACAGGTGATACTGGTGTATCACCTCACACCAGTCAGAATGGCATCATTCAAAAGTCCACAAATGACAAATGCTGGAGAGGCTGTGGAGAAAAGGGAACCCTCCTACACTGCTGGTGGGAATGCAGTTTGGTGCAGCCACTGTGGAAAACAGTATGGAGATTCCTCAAAAGACTAGAAGTCCCGCTCCTGGGCATATATCCAGAAGGAACCCTACTTCAAAAAGACACCTGCACCCCAATGTTCATAGCAGCACTATTTACAATAGCCAAGACATGGAAACAGCCTAAATGTCCATCAACAGATGACTGGATAAAGAAGATGTGGTGTATTTATACAATGGAATACTATTCAGCCATAAAAACCGACAACGTAACGCCATTTGCAGCAGCATGGATGTTCCCGGAGAATGTTACTCTAAGTGAAGTAAGCCAAAAGAGAAAGAAAAATACCATATGAGATCGCTCATATGTGGAATCTAAAAAATACAAAACAAAACATAAATACAAAACAGGAGCAGACTCATAGACATAGAATACAAACTTGTGGTTGCCAAGGGGGCGGGGGGTGGGAAGGGACAGACTGGGATTTCAAAATGTAGAACAGATACATAAGATTATACTGTACAGCACAGGGAAATATATACAAGACCTTATGGGAGCTCACAGAGGAAAAAAATGTGACAATGAATATATGTGTGTTCGTGTATAACTGAAAAATCGTGCTCTACACTGGAATTTGACACAACATTGTAAAATGATTATAACTCAATCAAAAAATGTTAAAAAAAAACACTACAGCAACTAAAAAATAAATAAATAAACAAATAAAATAAATAAAGGAGCAAGTCATTCCTGGAATACGAGCATTCAGTGAGGTACCCTAACTACTAAGTACAGAATAAATAAACAAGGCGCTACCGAACAGCACAGGGAACGATATTCAATGGCTTTTAGTAACTTGTAATGAAAAAGGATATGTGTAGATTTATGTGTACCTGAATCAATATGCTGTACACCAGAAATGAACACAACATTGTAAATCAAAAAAAAATTTTTTTAATTAAAAAAAATTAAGAAAAAACTAATGAAGTACCCAACTCGGTTCATGCAACAGTAGAGACAAGAGACTGAATTCTACTTTCTGCTGTTCACAGAAAGAGGAACTCATGTGTCTGAGCCTGGATTAGGACACGGGAGAGGGAGGGTGACTTAGTGGGAGAGCAAACTACATCACTTACTGGGTACCCTGTGTCCTCAGCCCCACACAGATTGGTGGGATTGTCCCTGTAGTTTACATTCCCACCATATGTATCTGTGGGGCGTGGGGACAGGAATGGTTCTAAGGACTGCCTAGCTGGGCACACGGTCAAGGTGGCTATCGCCTTTGTGGTCCCTAAACATGCCTCCAAGTTATCCCCACTGTAAGCAGGCGTCCTAGCAGGAAACTGGGCTGGGCGGGGAGTATGCCACACCACAACTGCAGGAGACCGAGACAGCTACCGAGGCCTCTCCCAGGAGTTCTTATGGAATCTTTCCCGGATGCATTGCAAATATCACCCCCAGGAGGAAACTGAAGTGTGCTGAGAATACCAAACTAGCCGGAGTCTGCAGAAGACTTGGAGATAAGTCAAAACTAAAATCTAAAATTGAAAGCCACAACCAAACCATTTTCTGTTTTCCTCACTCAGATGACACGGCAACTGACCTTTCTGGAAGTTTCATTTGTAGTTATCTATTCATCTCACTCCCTTTGTCTCTAATCAGAATATTGCATCAGCGTTTCCCATAGAGTAATTGCAAGAACTCTTATCTGAACATCATTGTAAACTCAATTATGCAGCACCCTTTGTATAACGTTCCAGGTTTAAAAAAGGATCCATTTGCTAGTAGCCCTCCTGTACCACCTAATCCAAAAGCACCAAATTCATCCTCTCCCTGCCTGAAAAAGCCTCCCTTTAGCCCAGGCTGCTTCTCCAGATTACTGCCAAACACTTGAACCAAAGACTTCTACCTTAAAACATCACTTACCACTTCTGCAAGACCATGCCCTAGTTAAATTCCTTAACTCCTTTAAATTTATTCTGGTATGTGTTTAGACTTAACTCGCTCGCTTTCCTAAACTCTTAGGTTCCAGCAGGAATGTAGTTTTCAAAGTGGGGTGAGAGGCTCCTGGTGGTGACTAAGCAGCAGTTGGATGCGGTTCCAAACAAGTGCTCCGCCTGAGAAAGCTTGTTTTCATTCTATTTAAAACTTTTGCTCTTTGGGGGGGGGGGGGGGCGGACCAGAAGGCAGCTGTCTTAGGAGTAAAGAGGGGAGGGGAGGAGTCATGATCTCTTGAAGAACAAACAAAGAAAAAGCCAAAAAGAAGGAGGGGGAGGGAGGGAAGTAGGAAGGTGAAGGGAAAGGAAGAACAAGGAGAAAGCACAGCTGAAATGCTGCTGCTCTTTTGCTCGTTCTGGTTGGTGTTCGGCCAACAACCAGACGAAAGGTGTTGTCTCCTTATCAGTTACATACCAGGCTGTATATTCTCTGTTGCATCACAGAGTCTATGGTTAACGGGGCCAAAAGACTGCTCAGTCCGGCTTGGGTTTCCCTTCTGTCTGTCTCCTCCCCACCTCCACCCCCTTTAACTGAATGACTTTAAACAGTATGGTGGACATTGTGGTCCGTTGTCCGCCATGCCTCCCACCCTTGTTTCATTTTGTAATACCCATGGTGTTTCAGGAAATAACTCCAGCTCTGGGAATGAGTGGAGTATTGATTGATCAAAGCCAGGCACGTTCATCCCATCAGATTGTTTACGGAACCTGCACAGGAACCAATCAGTGCACGGATTCTTCTAGCAACAGCAGCAGTTGTTGGTCCAGAGCAGACACGTGACCCTCGGATGGAAGGAAAAATTTAATGTCATGATTGCAAGATAGCTTTTTTTTTTCTTCTACCACTAAATCCTGCAATTGTGAGGGAAGCCAGCCCTAGGCAGAAACCTGCATTATGGACAAGAAAGGAAAGGGGCCACAAGAACCTGTGTTCTTGACCAACTGGGTTTGCCAATCCTTGATTCCGTTCCCCATTGTTAGACTTCCAGGCACGTAAGCCACAAATTTCTTATTTTGTAGGCCAATTTGAGTGGCATTTTCTGTTAGTACTGAAAGTACCCTACTACACAAAGCCAACATAAATGGTTACTTCTGATTATTCAGTGGAAATAAGAAATGTCCACTGAACCAGGACCTTCTAGGGTCAGTTGCCTTAGTAGTTCGGCAGCACATAGACAGAAACTTGGGAATGTGTTCTGAGCATTTAGAAGCTGAATCTAGAGAATGTCATTTTGTACATAGGTTAAATTATTGTGTTTGTTTCTCTGGCCACTTGCCAACTGTGAGTTTCATAATCTGCTTGGGCCATCAGAGAGAGGGTCCAGCCACTGAGCTGTAAGCTGGAGTCTGTCACCAAGTGACCATGGTATCTCGGACTTGCTTGCTTTGGCCAATGATAACAAATTAAGGCTATGCAAGCTCTCCAGTGAGATGAACAGGGACACCTCCATTCAGAAGGCTGCTCCTCGGTTCTGTCACCTCCTCCTGAGGGCTGAGCTCCCCCACTCCCCTGTTAGAAGGTGAGTGTGAAGGCCCGGAGTCGGTTCATGCCCTCCTTCAGCCATTTGCATCCTGCTAGGTCAGCAGCCATTTAGAGTTTAAGTGTGTTTTACTACGAGAGGTTTACAGGTAAACAGCTAAGTCCTGGGGCTTAACCTACCCTCCCTCCGTCTCTTCACTCCTTCCCTGCTTCACTCCACCTAGACTGCCTGCATCCCTGCCCTTCAGCTGAACTAGGAACACAAGTCGGGCCCACGTGAACACACTTTCCTCAGAGGCCCCTTGCAGATTATGGCTGAGCCTCAGAGCTCTCCCTCTGCCAAACCCCAAACCAAGGAGCAGACCCTCCTTCTCGGTACCCTCCCTCAGCCAGCTTTCACACAGTCCCTCTTCATCCCTGAATCTCCAGCCACGTGACCAAACACTCAGTTGCACTCAGCCAGGCGGCATAGAGTGCCTGCCGGCCTGGCACTGAGCTCGGTGCTGCGGTACTTGAGGATGTGTATTACCTAGAACCCTGTTAGAGTCGAACATGGGGTGTAGCTGCCCATTGGATGCCTTGGACCCCTCATTCTTTCTATGGCTCCTACTGTTTCCTTTCCAATCAAACAATCTCTAACTCACTATTAAATTATCTTTCCCCAAGCTCACGTTTTTAAATTAACTGCGTGGTTAGACTTTATATGATAGCTTTTTTCTTAATTATAAAGATACTACATGTTATTTATAGAAAATTTAGGGGTTTCCAGGCAAGATTGAGCAAGCTTGACATTCTCCTCCTTCAGCGCATTGTTCAGAACAGGTGCGTTTGGCATAAAAAAAGTGTTAATTTAAAAAATATATTTACATTTAAAAATGGGAACTTTTCAGAGTCCAGGATCAGAGAGCGCACACTCAGAGCGCTCCGTAACCCCCGAGAGGCCTGGGCTGGAGCTCAGGGGAAGTGCCTCGGGGGACGGAGTTTTACTTCGCTGTGAACACAGGATAGCACTTCCCCAAACCTAGGAGCACACCTGTAAGCATCCACCTGCCCCCTGGCCTGGGGCCTGCACCGGGGAGTGAGCCGCACCCCACACCATGGGTGGTAATAGTTACTGGAGGAAGTTGGGCCCTGAGCCATTTGAAATGGAACCCTGAGTGAAGAAGCAGCTCAAATACAGGTGCGGACCTCCTAGTGGCCCCCCCTCAGTGCAGAGGCAGAGACAGCCTTGCAACACTTCCCAACATCCCCTAACACGGACTGCCTTGGAAATCTAGTTCACAGGCTGGATTTCCGCTGAAGATGAGCTCGTGGTGAAAAATTACAAAACACACAAGGAAATAGTTCTAAAGGAGCGTCAGCAGAGAAAAAACCAGACAATACACTCTAGGAACTAGAAACAACCTACACAGAATATTGAATCCATACGTTAAAATTGTTGACAGAAATAGAGATAAAGAAGTGACTCTTCTATGCAATGAGAAATGACTATTTGAACATAACATTGTAAATCAACTATACTTCCATTTAAAAAAACATTAAAAATGACTATTTGAGAAATAGTGTTAAAAGAACAAAGTAGAAATCCTGCAAATAAAAAAGATAACCTGTATAATTGAAAGCTCAATAGAATTTTACCTAAGAGAATATAATGGACATGAAGGGGAAGTTTGTGTGTTTTTCGTTTGTTTCTGTTTAAGCCCTAACGCTTAGAATAGTATCTCATACATATATGCAGTCAGTAAGTATTTGTAAATGAAAGACTGAATAAATAAATTAGTAGGCTACCTAGTAGAAATGGCAGAGGAAAATTAGCGAATTGAAACACAGAACTAAAAAAAAAAAATCACACAAGACACATACAAAGAGATAAAACATTAAAAAAAGGAAGAAGGAAAGTTAAGAGAACTGGACAAGAGAAAGCAACCTTCCAACATGTATTTAATAGAGACTCCAGAAGAATAAAAGAGAAAAAATGAGACAAAGGCAATATTCAAAAGGATGCTCTCCAGTAAGCTTCCAGTATTTAAAATGTATAGAGAGCTCCTAAAAAATGTATAAAAGATGAACAAACAGGAGGAAAAAAGTCGGCAAAGCCTACTGAGAGGCAACTCACTGAAAAAGACCCAAAGGATTAATTAACATACAGAAAGATGCTGGGCCCATTAGTAATCAAGAAAACTCAATTGAAAACAGTAATTAGATATTATATTTTACTTATCAGATTGAGAATACTTAAATAAACTGATAGCATCAAGTGTGGGAAAATGGCAACTTTTATACACTGCAAGTAGGGCTATAATTTAGAACGATTAGTTTTGCCATTAAGTGGTCTGACTAAAGATAGTCACCCTGCAACAGAAGGAAAAATTGCTTGTAGTTTCTCCCCTAGAGAAATTCTCAGTTACATGTCCAGGGGAACATTTCCAGCAAAATTGGTTGCCACGTTTGTAATGAAATGTGTGCAAGCAGGAATCTACCATTCAATGGTGGTTTATTTACACCAGGATATTATTACACAGCAAGTGACATAAACGAACTAGACCTGTGTGTTATCAGTAAGGAAAATTTCAAACACAGGTGAGTGAAAAAATGCAGCTAGGTGAGACATGACACAAAACAGCAGCATACGTCGTTCACGGGGACACGCCTGTGCAGTAAACAAGCCAAAACGCGCATGAGGGCGATGCACCGCTCCTCCAGGGTGGCGCTTATCCCAGGCGAGAGGCTGGAAGTGGGATGGTTTTCCTCTGTTTTTACAGACTTCTAAAATGTATAAAGCAAAAATGGCGAAATGTTAACTCTTGAAGTCAGTTGTATTAGTGTGTGTGCTTTTCTGTGTCTTTAACATATTTAATAATTCAAAATAACTTTTCAAAAAGGAGAGCAAAATAAAGACATTTTCAGGTCTGCAAATACTGAGAATTTACAACCTAGGGACCCTGGTTAACATACTATAAGCGGATTTATGTCCTTTAGTTTAAAAAAAAAAGCAAGGAAGGAATGAAATATGAAGTAAAAGTGGACAAAAAACATTCCAGATCATGTTAGAAAATTTAAATAACCATGGACAGTAAATATATATACATATATTTATTATGATGATTAATTATTTGTCATAAAACAAAGCAGAAGTAAACTACTAGATAAAAGTATATGAAAGATGAGCAGATGGAGGTTGGGAACAAATGAAAACATGTTTATTTCATAATGTGCTGGGGAGAGAATAGCAATATTAATTAAGTTTAGACTTTGTTAGCAAAACATAAAGTTCAGGGCAAGTGTTAGAAATTTTAGGGTGACAGCTCAAGGCGTAGAAATACAAGGTCTGATTTCTAAATGAAAAAAAGAGAAAAGGAGAAACTATCAAAGGCTTCATTACTTCAACAGAAGGCAAAGAGTATCAAAAACAGACTGAAGAAAAAGCAGGTTAATTAAAATGCAAAATAAAAATACAAGTGATCAAACTAAATATGAGTAGATTTAATTCATATGTTAGAGATTCTCAGATTTGAAAAAGAATAAAAAGGATATATGGTATTTCTAAGAAGCATCTCACCCCTATTAAAAAATGACACCTGCCCTTCTAAAATAAAAGAATGAAGAAATACAGCACACAGAGAAATTCAACAAAGCAAACAGATAAACAACAACAACAAAAACTCCACCGTCAACAACAAAAACACACCAGAAAGATGCCAAAGAAAAGGAAATTGTCTAGCAGCAGCAACGTCCCACAAACACGAACACACACACACACACTAAGCATTATGGAAAGGAGAGCACAAGTCACGTCTCATGCCAAATACTGATAATAATCACCAATACTATTTGCATACGTTCTTCCAGAATTGGAATTCAGTTAAATATGTTTTTCTCATCTGTCTCAGTCATCTATTTTGGTACATTAGCATTTCACTATTCCTGTGCATTCTTCAATAGCATAATGTCTATTTTCCATCACATGGATGGTCGATAATTTATTATTTTGTTGTTGTTGGACATCAAGGTCCTTTCTAATTTTTGCTGGTATAAATCAGATTACAGTGAACATTCTTTTGCATACATCTGTAAGTGGTCTCCTGAGTGGCCTTACACTTGTGGCCTTTAGCAGACAAAGAATCTGTAGAAAGAGCTGAATAGAAAGTCATCAGGTTAACAAGTGTGATGATTGGCGTGAGAGAGTTTGACATGTTTAGATACAGGGACACATTTGATTTAACAAATGTTCCCCTTCATTGACAGTAAGACTCAGAAGGAACAAGAGGAGCATCTGGGCTCTTTCTCCCAACAGCTGGCTGGGTGGTTGCTTTGATCGAACTGTGAAGTCAAGATCTCTGCAGATACAGAGATGGAGATGGGAGCCCTGTCCTCCTGGAGCCCAGGGACAGCAGGTCACTGTGCCAGTGGCTGCAAGGGAGGGGCCGACCCAGTTTGATAAATTAGTAAATCAACACAATATGGGATGCTAACTAGCAGAAGTATATTTACTTGTTTATTTTATGGAAGTACAGTCAGTTACCACGTGTCAGTTTCTGGCGTGCAGCACGACGTCCCAGTCACGCATACACATTCACGTATTTGTTTTCATATTTTTTTTTCATTAAAGGTTATTACAAGATATTAAATGTAGTTCCCTGTGCTCTACAGAAGAAATTTGTTTTTTATCTATTTTTGTATATAGTGGTGAACCTTTGCAAATCTCAAACTCCCAAATTTACCCCTTCCCACACCGCCCCTTCCCCTGGTAACCTTAAGATTGTTTACTATGTCTGCAAGCCTGTTTCTGTGTTGTAGGTGAGTTCATTAGTGGCCTCTTTTTTCCAGAAGTATATTTAGTATTCTTAAGATACATTTGTATCCCCTGGAAGCTTTCTTTCCATTTAAATGTCTCTAGGAGTATTACAGTTTCTCAAACGGCAATCTAGACCAAATCTCTGACTTCCTGAGCCTAATCCACCTGCACAGAGCGTAAGGGATCAGGCGCAGCGCAGCCCTAAGACGGCCTGCGCCTTGTGCAGTTCACCCTGCGCCTCTGTCCTGGAGGCCCCAGGGCTGCTGCCCACAGTAATGACCTTCCTCATCACCCCTGTGCCTCTCCTTCTTGAGAACTGGGACTTCCCACTGATGACATGCAGGGATGTCCCAGGCAGAGGGGGTACTTTGCTAATGAGCTACAGTAGGAAATGCAAAGACAAAAGCAGGGCTTAAAGAAAAGTTACAGGCTTTGGGGGAAAAAAAAGCACAATGAATTTTTAACCGCAGTCACATTGCTGGAAAACAAGGCAGTTGATGGAAACAGCAAATAGTGCCAGCCAACAATGGCTTCGTCATAAAACACCCCCTAAAATGTGGTCCACACACTCATGCGCCTGCCGGCCAGAAACAGGGCGGCTCCCGCCACATGTCGGAGGAGACGCTGACACACCAGGAGCACTCGGTGAGCTGCGACCAGATACCGGCACTCCGAGCGTTTTTGGCTCGTTGAGCAGTGATTGGAATTGGTGAGCAGATGCCGGAGGATCTCAAGGAAACAGTAGTATTCCAGTCCTGTTCTGTAAACGGAAAGCAAATCAATGATCAACCAACAAGCTTTGATGAGCGTTGATCATCGGCTGAAGGAAACACACACCTGGGACAGCACTGGGATATCCGGTTCGCTGGGGAAAGTTAGGGTATTTTTGAAAAACAGTGTAGCCCAGTTATCTGGAGACGAAAACATGTCCGTATCGAAGCTGAACTGATTGGCTTGTGCCAGGTGAGGCGGGGGGTCCATTACTTGGAGAAAGGTCAGTAAATCTCCCTGAATGTGTGTGTAGGCAGGGGCGAGGAGGGGATGGTGTAGGTAAAGAGGATTCTGAAGGTCCTCTTTGGTGACAGAGGGGATTGAAGTCTCCCTTGAGACTGGTGGTTCTTACAAGGCAACATCACAGGGGCATCCAGGTTACAGGTGCGGCTCCCGTAAGACACAGGGTGGGCTGTGTGAGGCTCAGGTCATCTTAGGGCCAGGCTGCACTGGATCCCTTATGCTCTGTGCAGAGATGTTCTTTATCTTCAGGAAGCAATAGGGAGCTACTGAAGGTTTTTGAGAAAGAGAGTAATCAATCGAGAGGTACTTCAGATATATGACTAACTGGCTATCCTACTCTTGCCTGCTACAACCCTTTCATTTGTCATAAAGATGTAACCCATGTGACACTGATGTCAGTGTCAGGAATGACTGTGGTTTGCTTTACCCTATCTCCATCCCTTGGTCAAACTTTGAGCACTAATTGTTTACAGATCTGGGACTACATTTGAAAAGGGATCCTAGACAATATACATGCAGTATTTGAGAAGTTTGATTTGGAAACTAGAGGCATCTAGTCCACCCTTAGCATCCATCCATTCCTGTCCCTGCCAGGGTAAGGCACAGCATGCGGGCTGGCTGGTCTGGTAGGGGACCCTCTGGGCTGGGCAGGCTCGGGGCTCCAGAGCCTGGAGTTGAAGGGAGGCCAGGGTAGAGGACGAGCAGCACAGGTGATGGTGGAGAGACACTGGCCAAACCTGCGTGTCCGAGGACGGGCTAGGCCAGCAGTTGTGGGGTGGGGTCTGCTGCTAGCGCTGGGCTTTACGAAGCCCCCGAGGGCTCCACCTATTCAGAGGCCTGGGGCAGGGCTAAGTCAGGATTTCTGTACATACCTCTCTTTGGACCAGACTGAACACTTCTTCAAAGTAACCTCTGCCTCCCTGAGCATCTGGCACATCGATTCACAAACCTAGATCCTTGGTGCATATCAGTTACATTTTATTAAAAAGCCTCTTTCTTCCATGGCCAGAAACCAAAGGAGGTTCAAGGTCAAGGCAGTACGTGCAGCGTCAGAACTCACTGTGGAGGCTCTGTCCCTTCACCTGGCCCTGGCCTCAAATCCCTGCACTGGGATTCCAGTCCCTCCCAGGGTCTCTCCCCCCCCCCCCCCACCCAGGATGCACACCCCACAGTCGCGTGCTGTGGGTCAGCCCAGCCTCCTCTGGGGACGTCTGCTATCTGGAGAGCCTGCTTCCTTTAAAAAGAGCCATGTCCCCTTCCTGGTTGCAAATCTAAATCATACCAGAACTCGGATTTATAAACACATCTTCAGGCGAGCCAAACGAGGCTTTCCATCAGAGATAAATGGGGCAGAGTGATTTTTCCACTTCTGCCCTGGCTTGGAGCCAGCTCTGCTCCAAGGGACATGCAAAAGTGGTGGCTGGGCCAGGTCTGGAGGACACGCAGGCCTCTGAGGGTCCCCGGGGGAGCAGGCCTTGTCACCTGGTCACCCTGTCACCTGCCCAGCCCTGGCCCCACAGCAGCAACCCCTGAGACACTCTCTGAACTGAAACTTCAAAGTTACACAGTCATGTGGATGCACGGTGATTCGGGGGGAAAATCACTGTTTGATTTTGTCAACTTTACTGAGGTGGAATTTACATACAATAGAAGAGACCAAGTTGAAGTATATGGTGGGGTGAGTTTTGACAAACATGTGTCTGTGTTACCAGCACCATAATCCAGACAGAGAGCATTTCCAGGGCCTGGGTGGTTCCTCTGCCCCTTGCCATCCCCTGAGCTCAGCTCCAGCCCCTGGCAATCACCGTATCTGCCTTTTCTAGAACTTCCTGCAAATGACATCCTTCAGTATGTACTCCTTAAGTCGAACTGCATTAGCTCATCCTTATTCATCTGTGCTCCTGTTTATAAGAGTAGTGCTTCCGTTTTTAATCCTAGTAGTTTTTTGCGGGATGGATGTACCCGAATTTTTACCTGTCGATGTCCATTTGGGTTGTCTCCAATGTGGAGCTGTTATTTTTTTTTTAATTGATGTATAGTTTTTTACATTTTTATATTACATTTACAATGTTTCAGGTTTACAGAAAACTGATTCAGTTATACATACATGTAGATTTTCTTTTCAGATTCTTTTCCATTATAGGTTATTACAAGATACTGAATACAGTCCCCTGTGCTGTACAGTAGGTCCTTGTTGTTTATCTGTTTTATATATAGTAGTGTGTATCTGTTAACCCCAAATTCCCAATTTATCCCTGCCCGCCTTTCCCCTTTGGCACCCATAAGTTTGTTTTCTATGTCTGTGAGTTTCTTTCTGTTTTGTAAATAAGTTCTAATGTATCATTTTTTTAGATTCCACATCATATGATATTTGTCTTTCTCTGCCTGACTTACTTCACTTAGTTTGATAATCTCCAGGTCCATCCTGTTGCTGCAAGTGGCATTATTTCATTCTTTTTTATGGCTGAGTAGTATTCCACTGTACATATACCCCACATCTTCTTTATCTAGTCGTCTGTCGATGGGCACTTGGGTTGCTTCCATGTCTTGGCTATTGTAAATGGTGCTGCTATGAATATTGGGGTGTGTGTATCTTTTCAAATTAGAGTTTTCTCTGGATATATGCCTAGGAGTGGGCTGGATCATATGGTAAGTCTGTTTTTAGTTGGGGTTGTTATTGAATAAGGCTGCTATGATCATTCGTGTGCAAGTCTCCGTGCACCTTTCCATGCTGAGTCAGCAGCTGAGTGGAGTCGTGGGGGTTATGTGCTAAGATCGTGTCTGACTTTGTAAGAACTGAGGACTGTTCTCCTAAGCGGCTGCCCCGTTTGCATTCCCTGGCCCTGGATGAGTGTTCCGGTTGCTCCCTGTGCTCATCCTCGCTTGGTCTTGGCAGTCTTTTTTTCCTCTTTGAGCTGGTGTCTTTGTGGTTTTAAAGTTGTGTTTCCCTGATGCCCAATCATGTTAAGTATTTTTTTTTTTTTTTGATTGCTTACTGATCATTCAGGTAGCTTCTTCTGGGAAGTGTCTGTTTAAATCTTTTAGACATGTCACTTTTAAAAAGCCTTGGGTATAACAAGACTCTGAGGGTCAGAGGATGAGGCTGTGAGGCTTCGCCGTACACGTGACTTTGAGAAGTGATTCCCGGACTCTGGGTATCAGCGTCCTACTCTTACAATAAGGAAAAAGGACTAGATTATCTTTAAGGTTCTTGTTCTGTTCTGGAGACCAGGATGCGAATCTCCATTTCTTTATTATAAGACAGACACATCCCTGAGGCTCAAAGAAACGCGTGGTCACAGAATGCGAAAACAAAAAGGGACGTCGGCGAGCTCACCCAGCTCCTGCCTAAACTCAGGCACCGAGAGCTGAACGCGGCCAACGCAGCGCAGCTGTTCACTGGCACAGAAGCAACTAAATTTGGGTCTCCTGGCCCTATCACTTCTAATAGAAGAGTTTGAGAAATAGGTGTTATCTTCTGACTCTGACTTCAGGAGACATCCCCAGGGAGTAAGAGCTGGCCAAAGTGACTGTTTTTAGGGTTTGTTTTTTTTTCACCCCAAGTCGGACATTTTTGTTTGCACCGCTGGCATTTGGGTGAGCAGTAGAGGAAAGTTAATTCAAAGGATCTGGAGGGGTTCTGAGCCCAGGCGTCTGTCTGGGGGAAGCTTCCGCACCCTGGTTTTGCAGGTGCCTTCTCATTAAGACACAAAGCCCGGGTCCGAGGCCGAGGCAGCCTGTTTACAGAGCTGTGGCTGCTGTAAACATTGCCGTGCAAATTACATCTGCACTCTGGCCTGTAGCGTGAGTTCTGTAAACGGACGAGTGCTTAGGGGCCGGGATACGCTCCTCTGTAATTACGCCGCGCCGTTCCCATGGGTGTTAATGTTTATAGAAGGCTAGTTAACCTTGCACGAGATCTGGGATCACAAGGCTGTGTGTGCCGTTCAGCTGCAGAGCTCAACGCTAGTCCGCGCCAGCACGCGCACCGGCGCTGGGTGGACAATCGCGGCTTGTTCTCGGGGCCGGACAAAGCCCCCTGGACCTGGCTTGCGTGGCCTCGAGCCCCCTGATTGCCCGAGCAAGGTCTGCTGGGTCCCCTTCCCTGAACAGCCCAGATTTAATGGACTGTGATGATTGGTCGTACACCGTAACTCTGTTCTGTTACTTGAGCAAACCTTGTAGTTACACATTCGTGTGTAACTTTTCAAGACCCCCTAGGAAAGAAGGGGCCATTGTAAACCTTTGAAACAGAACCCAGACATGCTGAGAGCCTTGGAGATTGTCTCGAGTAACACGAAACTCCTTTTCATCATGCTCTCGAGAGGTTACAAAGAGGGGAAAGACGTGGCACTTTTGTTCCGAGAGCTTACAATCTCCGGTTTGGGGATAGACAAGGCAGGCGTACATGAAAAATTCCATAAAGTGCCAGAGGCGAGGTGCTGAATCTCTGCTGGAGGGTGTAGAGGTTGGTCCGTGAAAGGTTCAGAAGTGGGCGAGACTGCCGTGGCCAATGGAGGAAAACGTCGGGAAGATATGAGATTAGAAACAGCTTTTGATGGACACTGGGGTTTGGGTAGGCAATGGATCACGATGTGGAAATGTGAGAGTGTCCAGGTTGGAGGGAAGAGAGCGGTCTGGTTGAGGCAGAGCAGGGCACTGAAGCCAAGGGTGGAGTGCATGGGTCCTGCCCAGATGGTGAAGGTCCTTGGTGCAGAAGGGAAACGTGCAGTGACCACGTGTCGTCTGTCGGGCAGTACCCTCCACTGTCTTCCCGACTCACCTGCAGTAAAGCCAAGTCCTAACAATGGCCTGGCCTTGTCTGGCCCTGACTTCCCGTGACTTTCCTGACCTCAACACCTACCGTGTTCTCTTTTGTTCCCTCCACTGTAGCTACACCCACGTTCTTGTCCCTACAACCGTAGAAGCAACTTCCCACTGGGGCACTTTCACAGTGTCTGTTCCTTCTGCCAGAAATGCCCTTCCAGCCAATATCCACATGACTCTCTCTCTCCACTATCTCTTCCTGCAAGTGTTCCTGGTCAGTGAGCTTTCTCTAATAACTCAAAACTGCAACAACCCCTCGCCTTGGGTTCTTTCTGTCCTCCCTCTCTCGGGTTTGGTGTTTTTCTGAGGCATTCCATCATCTGACAATATATATACACACTTTGATTATGATCTCTCTTCCCCCATGAGGATGTAAAGTCACAAGGGCACAGGGTTTTGTCTATTTTGTTCATTGATGCATCCCCAGCACCCCATACAATGCCTAGATACTCAATAAATATTTGTCCAATGGGCGAAAATTAAGAGACTTCCAAGAGTGTTATATGATAAAGGAGCGTTCATAGGTGCACGGGGCACACATGCAGCAGAATGCATGGTGCGAGGGAGAGTCTGGAGGAAGATGGGTGATTTCGGTGCCACCCTTAGAAGAGCAGGTATCAGTCAGGGCTCCCATGTTGCAAGCAACAGAAATTAATCTGGCTTTCGCTAGAAGTAATTTATTGGAAAGGGTCAGGAGCTCCCCAAATTGACAAGAGGCCAGAAGAGCAGGCTGGGAGATGGAGGGAAACGAAGCAGCCCTGGAGGCCGGGGCCAGAGACCACAACGTCCGCACACACGGGGCTGGCGCCGAGGTCAGGAGGCTGCGGGGGCACAGCACGCGGCTGTTCTCCGTTTTCTTGTTCCTCTCCCCAAGAGTTAAATTCCACCAGGGGAGACCCAGTTGGCCTAGCTTGGGTCGCATGCCTGCCCTCAGCCCTCCTCTGTGTTTTAGTGGTCCAGCGCCCGCCGTCTCTTCCTAATGTCACCCCCAGTCTCTGTTTTTCCCCTCTCTATAAAGTTGGTGGAATTGTAATGGAGAATTTCTCGCTCCTCCGCCAAAGAGCTGAGCCTGCTTTTCTTCTCTGTGTTTTTACTCACAAGGTGTAATTCCCTGGAGGCCTGAACAAACAAAGAAGTTCCGGGACAGTGACCTTTTAAGAGCATAACGTAATGAAAGTAGCTTGGACTCACAGAAGACGTTGCTGTTTATCAAAATGCTTCTCTGTACATTGTCTCCTGGGAGACACCACACTTCTGGAGGTGGTAGGTGCTATTATCCTTACTGCGTAGATGCACAGACTGATGCTTGGAAAGTTTAAGCAGTTTATTCAGCTTCCTCGTGCCAGGGCTGTTTTGCTATTAAATTCTGCTCTGATGGTGACCAGCACTTAGGAGCATTTGTGAGGAGGGAGATGCGCACTGGAGGACTAGAGGGACGTGGGGCGCACCTCTTCCCACAAAGGTGAGCGCCTGCTGTGTTACGCACTGTTACACACAGTGCGTGTTTTCACAGTGTTAATTCCCACAACACCCCGGGAGGTGGGTCCTAATAACTCTAGTCAGTAGCTGGAGACTGAGGCAGCTCCGTGTAACTTTCCCAAGATGACGTATTTACGAAGTGCACGACCCAGGCTCCCACCTCTGAGTTTATGCACTGAATACCAGGCTAGAATGCCCCTCAAGGCTTATTAAATAGATGTCAGTGGATACACGTGGCAGCCACAGTATTTATGTTCAGCCAAAATTCCAGAAAAATGCATGCTTCTGTGGCTCACATTCAGAGATTCCAAAGATGCACAGTGCCTGATCTTGGTGGTCATTCAGTAAATTTGAGCTGAATGAATGTCTCAATGAATGGATGGACAGGATGAAGGTCTTTGCCTCACAGACTGTTTGCAGCAAGAAGCTTTGTCGTTCACGTACCTTTGCTGGTGCTAGGACTTGGGAAGGCGGGTTCATTTAATGCTCGTCGGCACCTTTGATTTTCCATGTGATGCCCAGACTCTGGGCACGAGAGAGAGTTCCCTCCCGCTGCTTTTCTGCATCTCGATGATTCTGAAGGCACCACATGCTTGGGGGAGAAAGTGAAGACATCTTCATCCCCCGACATCCTGCATCTGGTCTCGCGCCACGTTGTCCACTTTCGTCAAGTAGGGAAAAGTCTTCTGATTTGGAAAATGATGCGGAAATGTACCCTTTGTCCTGTCCCGCTGGCTGTGCTGACCTGCCGACTTGGAAAGCTCACCCTGATGAGTTTCTCCATCTGTGGGTGCCCTTTGCTTAGGAACACGGAAGTGAGGAAGGAACAAACTCATCTTTCTCTCTTAAGCAGTTAGATTTGTATCCTTTTTAGCATCGTGTAAATTGGCCTTGTAACCCCAGTTGGTGCAAATGAATTATAAGAGGGCTGAAGTATGAAATAAAACTGGGTAAGAGTCAAGGTGAGAAACAAACTTACGAACAAGGAACGCCCACTGGCATCTGCATCAGGCACGACGCTGGACTCTGGGGACGGGGAGGTGAGGTGAGGCGACCCTTACCTCAGGGCTGCTGCTGCTGCGGCTTCTGTTTTCGAAGGTTCGAGATGGTCCATGTATGAACCATACCGTTGGGGAATATCTTTCAAGGGAAAGTGTCAACAACAGTGAACTTGGTCCCGAACGACATGATCTGAAGTCAGAAAATCAACCAGGAAACTACAGTGAGGGTATCCCCACGAGAAGCCGAGGGTCTGGAAGAGCAGGACCCATGGAAATGAGAGAGGAAGGCAAAGTGACAGACACCAGGTGAAGGCCAGTGGTTCTCCATCCCCCTCAGATGTGTTAGTGGATATTTAATATCACACAGTCTCATGGAAGAGCTCCACAGAGAAGCAGACATACACAGGCACGTGCCTGACCGGTGCACGGTAGGTGGTCGTTTGCATTGTCACAGTCCTTCCAAGGGCTGCAGACGCACTAAGCCATCCACGAGTGGACTCCACCTGCAGTTGTATCTTTAAAAATGTGTATCTCAAGTCATGGTTATCACTCAAACAGACGCAACAGCTGATGACTTGATCAGTCAAGGAGGACAGCTGAAATGAGGGAAGTCACCAGCACGATCCTGCCCCGATCCTGCTGCAGAGCCTCAGAGAATGGGTATCTCAGCTGCTGCCTGAAAGACAGAGGCAAGTTACTTTTGCTAAGTTCAGCTGGAGTGGCAAACATCACTTTCAAACATGTAAATTCATCCCTTCCGTGTGGCTCGCAGCTAAGATCAGCTCTCCTGTAACTCACACGTGGCTTTGACTCGCCTGAAAACAGGTGTCTTCTTTATGCTAGAGGAATAATGGGACGGAGAGATGAGGAAAACAAAGAAAACAATTTTGGAGGGCTGGGCCCTGCCCGAGGGGAGGTGGGGCAACACTCTGATTCAAGATTTCCATAAATTGTTTAGTCTTGCCATCCATGAGTAAAATCGTTGACCGTAAATCCAAGTTGTGAGATTTTCGGATGCAGATGGACAGTCTGCATCTGAGAAGTTTTCTGCATCACCAGGTTGGTACAGAAAACAATCATCAATGAAAACACAGGATTTGGGTCATAGTTTTACTCCGAGTATGGCCCTGGGTTTATTCTTGGAAAAACACGTGCATTTAACTTGGAGAACAGTAAGGGTCCCAGATTTTATGAGTAAACCATTGCATTCCCCAGTCCTACAGTTTCACACCTCCGATGGCTCTCTAAACATCAACAAAAACTCCAAGGATTTGATGGAAAAATGGTGTTAAGTCTCATGTTGTTTCAGGAATTTCCCAATATGCACTAAATTAACTTTTGAGCCATGTGAGGCTGAGTGGTAGGAAATCGCTCCATCGGACACAGATGGTTGTCCTAATGTTCCCAACAGCTGCTGCGCACACGTGAAATCCGATTGGGATTAACACTTACCTTCAGAGCGGTCACACCCGGACGGGATGGCTTCTCTGTAATATACACCGAGCTTAGCTTATGTCTCTGAAACCACATGACCTCACGGGCCTTGGGAACATTTGATCCGGGAAATCTGAACCTGGGCAGAAATCATAAAGCATCAGGTACATGTGAAGCAGGAACTTATCTGCTTTTTGTCTGAAGTGGCCTCCCATCTACCCAGCTTTTGTCTGACGCGGAGTGAAATATTTATAGGCAAGCTGCGTCCTAAGGCAGGGTTACAGACCGATTCAGGGCCGGTGTGAAATGTCTCTGCCCGCTGGCCACCCGCTGAAGCCGAAACTTCAAGCGCAGCCAGGCCTAAGCGCCTTTGTACACAGTGAGCTTTAGCGCTGATACCAGGAAGGTAACCGAAGTAGAATTTACAACAAAATCCAGCTGCTGGGCCAGTGTAACCGGTTCTCGGCAAATGTATTAAAACCTACCAAGTTTACGATCACTTAAGCCCCCAAAGACCCCTTTGTCTTGTCTCGGAAAGAGGGGTACTTTCTTTAGGGAGGTTGTAATTTTACAGCTTCTGAAACTCTCTTTGGCATTATTTTCAGAAAACTGTGGCCAATCATTCAAATAGACTTACAGCTGTATCCTTGGAGGGTAGAAATAGCCAAGGGTTGTTCAGAGCTACACCTGATGATTTAGGGAGGGGATCGAGTTGGGTGATATCAATATATGTCAGAATGAGGTGTGACTTTTAATTAGTGAGGGGCGTTTTATTGTATGGCTTATACATATGGTCTTAAAGCAATTCCAAACCTTTCTTTTTAATAATGCTTATATTGTAGCAATCTGAACGTTTAAATTCTGGAATGTTTGCTTAAAAATAATGTTTTATTACCTACTATTACAGTCTGTCTGTGACTCTAATAAGAGCAAACATATAGAAGGCTATCAGAAATCCTTCCCTTTGGGGTTAATCACAAAGAACTAAGCAACTCGGGGTTCCTGATGCCTAACTCTGATCCTCGTCATTTTCCAAGGATATCAGTCCCATGTTTTCCTCACTTTTCTGTCTTTTAAAACATCTTCTAACCAGCTTTAAATCTGCTTTTATGATTCTCTTTCAATATCTTAACATTTATGGTTCATCTTTTGCAACAAAGTGTAAAAGACAAGTAGCTGAAACCCAACTGAAATTTATTTCTCCCTCGTTCCATTCAAGTTTAAGCATCCAAGGCTGACGCACTGACTCCAGAATGTGGAGACCTCAGGTCCTTCTGTCCCTCTGTTCTTCTTTTCTTCACATATGACTTCCATCTTGTCCTCCAAGATGGCAGCTCCAACAGCAGCCAACACATCCACCTGCCGGCCAGCGGACAAAGAAGGAAGAGAAATCACTCTTCTTTCAACGACACAGCTTGGATGTTGTATATACTATGTTATCGCTTCTGTTTAAATTCTCCTGGCCAGAATTAAACCGAGAGCAAGGCTGGGAAGTAGAGTTTAGCTCCCAACCACGTATCCAGCCAGCACTTGTGATTTTGTTATTCAAGTGAAGAAGAGAGAACACACATCGGGGAAAACCAGCAGTCTCTGACACGACATCGTTGGCAGTTTTACTTCACGTGCCGCATGGTTTATCTGTGCCTTGAGGAATTAGGGGAAGAGTGATGGGGATGAAAAAGCAGCTGAGAGACTAGTCATGACTTGATGAGAACAAAGTGTGGGGGGACCTCCGGTTGAGGTGAGGTGAGCGAGGGGCAGTCAGGACGGATTTGGGCAATGGCTGCTTTCCTCAAGAAACCTCACGACTGTTAGGCTGAGCTCTCTCAGGATGGGCACGGGCTCCTGGTGTTTTGATTTTGAAGGAAAAGCAATCCCAGGAAACTGGAGTGCGCGGGGGCGTGGAGCTGCTGCACAAGAGCAGTGGCGGTTCTGAAACAACAGCCTCTCACCCGTCGGAGCAGGAGCCCATCTGGACATGCTGGTTCTTCAACAAATGGGAACAGGCCGAGAGGAGCAAGGCTGGGGAGTGCGGGTCACTCGGAAGCCGGGCGGGAGGAGTCACTGAGCTCCCTGTGGAACGTGCTCGCCGAGGGCTTTGGGGTTAGCCCTCTAATTACACCGCAGAGTCAAACGAGCGTTTGATAAACTGAAGCTCAGGAGCCTTCCCAGCACCTGGCGCCACCACCGCACGTGGGGATTGCCGTCTCTACTCGGGGAACACCGCTCGGCATATGGCAAGGCTTTCCTCCTCTGGCACCAGGACCTTAACGCTTATGAGACTCTCCTGCTCGCCGTCAAGGTCTCCAAGTCCAGCTGCACCCAGAGGCCTGACAGTTGTCCTCGGTGCACTCATGTTGATAGGAAATATTGTCCATGCTTTAGAGCACCCTTACAAGCAGACCTTGACACTAAAAAAATTAAATCATGAGAGATATTCCTCGATTGTACTCTTAAGCAAACATAGTGGAAGAATCAGAGAAGAATCAGTCAAAGTTGGTGAAGCAATACATAAATCTGCTTCTTTCAAATACAGCTGAAAAGTCAGTGCATGAGAATTTCCTAGAAGACTGTGATCAAAAACTCCGTTTTTCAGAACGCCAATCAGTAGTGAAATGGTGGCAGAGCATCACCCACCCTCCCCCAGCCCTAGTGAAGGAGGACTTCCAAAGGAAGGAGAGGACAGAACAGAAGGGACAGCTCTGATGGTGCTGGAGGAGACAGGAAGCCACCAGTGCATCAGTGGGCCAGAAACGTTCGGGAGTGCAGAAACGACACAGAGCAGAAGCAGGTCTAATGTGTGCAAACAGACAGCAACCGAAGGAGGAGACTGCAGCTCAGAACATTCGCAGAAGGAGCCGCCTAAGAGGGGGCGGCAGTCCTGAAGGGCTTGGAGCCAGAGCCAGGGGCCACGAGAAGCAGGAGAGGAGCCAGGGCCAGGGAACAGCATACTTGATGTCGCAGCCCCATCCGGACGGTCTCTCTCCCTTCCTTCCTCTCCTGTGTTCATCAGAAGGTCACCGTGGTAAGGGTGTCAGGGACAGAAATACAGCACAAAGCCCCATGCAGTGCCCACAGGAGACGCAGCCATCAGTACCCACCCCCCAGCAGTGCTGGGGGTGACAGCTAAGGAAGATGCAGTGTCTTTTGGGAGGTGATGAAAATGTTCTGAAATTGATTGTGGCATGGTTGCAAAACTCTGTGAATATACGAAAAGCCACTGAAGTGATCACTTTAAATAGATGTATTGTGTGGTAGGTGCATCAGATTGGAATAAAGCTGTGGAAGAAAGGAAGAGAAAGTAAGGAAGAAAGAATGAATGAGAGAGAGGAAGGAAGGAAGGGGGAAGGGAGGGGGAAGGGAGGAAGGAAATCCTGAGTAAACTAGTAATAGAAGAAAACTTCCTCATCTAATAAAGGGTAACCATCAGAAAACTACAACAAATATCAAATTTAGTTTCCATTAAGATCAGAATAAAATTAGAATGTCAGCTCCCACCGTCACCCAAAACCATCCTTAATGTACTGTCCCATCAGTGCGTTAACAGAAGAAAAAATAGAGATCTAAATATTGGACAGAGAGGGAAAAAAAACACTCTCCACATTTTCAGATGATAATATTACCTGTTTAGCGTATTTAGGAGACGCTGCCCTGTGCTACTAGACCGATGAAAGGGCTCGGCAGAGCGGATGGGCGTGGTGTGAACAGACAGTCCCAGACACCAGCCGTCAACTTGCTAGAAAACGTGTTAGGGGAAGAAAAGCACTTTATTTGTCATAACTACAGGAAACATAAAACATCTAAAAGTAATGCATAAAACCCATATGCATAAACTATAAGAGCACCAATCACCATAATTCTCTTCATAAGAGAATTGTGAAGTAAATGGAGAGACACGTCATTTGCTGGACATGAGAATTTGTACTGTGACAGTGTAAGGGCTGCCCAAATTAATATACAAATTCAGATCACTCCTGTCTAAATCACTGTGGAACTTGAGGGAATGTAACAAGCAAATTCTTAGGTTCCCGAGGAAGAGAAAATGGGCAGGTGCAGCCAAGAGAAATGCTGATGGATCGAAACAGTCAGGGAGGCACACCCGGTGCTGTGCTAGCGTCGGAGGATAAGGACGAGCTGCTTTCCTCGAATGCTTCCATCTGGCTCGGGTCGGCTAGAAAGAGAATGTATTCTTGTGTTCCTTGTGGTAGATAATTGGCACTTCTCTCCTTTCTCAAAATACTGATCTGGACTTAATTGATAGCGATATTGTGACGTTAACTTCTGAGCTGCATTTGGTAGACAGTGCATTACTAATGCTTTGGGTTGGGGCAAAAAAAAGAAGAAAAGAAAAAGCACCAGATCATCTTTATGGAATAAGAAACATGAGTAAAAGTCGAGATGAACTAAGGATCTCTTCAAGAAAGCTGGTGTGTGACTTTCCCTGTGACCTCCACTGAAATCCCAAGGAGAAGTCACCGGGGGTGGTTTGGAATGACCTCTCATAGCCATCACGTGAGGTGGGCAGTGCCATTTGTTTCCTTGCTGGAAAAAGGCTTGAGGTAATAATACCTTTATAAAGCTGGATACTTCTGGAAAAGTCTTCCCAAGTTCCCCGCCCCGTTACCCCAGATGCCAGCAGGTGCCAGACCCGTAGGTGACTTTCACTAAGAAGCCGAGACCCCCCTGTGTTATTTGAAACAGAGGCACAAAAAGAACCTAAGAGAAAAATCCATTTCTTGGTTTATGAAAAGATTGCCTTGTGTACACACAGTCATCAGAAGCTAAGTGAAAATAAGGGATAAATGTAAGTGGTATGTGTTCTCAAGGCATTCTGCTCCGACCTTTGCTATCACACTTGTCTGCAATTATTTTAATTATTTGTTTACATGGACCAGTCCTCATGCTTATCAAATTGCAGACACTCCATAAATACTTGTTGAAGAAAGATGAAGGGAAAAAAAAAGCAAAGAAATTCTCACCATTACAAGACACCAGAACTGTAGTCGCTACATTTGCACTGACTTTCAGTCTGCTACTTAAAGATGGGGTTCTGTTTCAAATCATCTGTGGTCAGTCAGGACCCCTCAAACCCTGGGTGCCCTGCCCAGGTCAGCATTCTGAGATTTGACAAAATCCAGAGGTCTGTTATCGCCAAACCTCTCGCTTCCTTCATCCTACACAGAGGCTTCTTCATGGTTGCGGGTGGCGGGGTAGCATCCTTGGCGCAGCGGCAGCACTCCAAGGCCTCTTTCAGGAGCCGCAGTCAACATATGCATGGCAACGTCCGGATTTCTTGTTAACCCAGTTACAGTTTCATTTCCTTAACTAGGCTCCAGCTATCCCATGACTGTTCCAATTAACCTCTGGTCCGGGGGTGGTCCTTACTCCAGACTGGGCTCTTTTTCCCTCCCAGGCTTGTTTACATGGGTCTCCCCCTGCCCCCTCCACCGCTCCATCCCCAACCTCGTTAACCACCCTGGTCCTCATGAGCTAACGGGGCTCCTTCAGTTAACATTCCACCGACAAATTTCTTTAGAACTCACCTCCTGCCTTCCAGTTTTAAATTGTTTCCAGTTTCCCATTAAAATGCCTTTGAAAGCAAGAGAAAGCAGGAAACTCACAGTACTAATAAACCAAAATGGACAAGCAACAGAATATAAGGCCCTCGGAGGAATATCTAGCAACTAATGAGTCGAGAAGAGTGGGTCTGGAAAATTCTCTTCACAGGATGTTTTCATCCCATCTCTCCTCCCAGCTTCGTATCATTTCGCCAGAAAATAGTACCTTCCAAGTCACCATCTACCTTAAAAGAATAAATAATTGTTTTTTTTAATCTAACAAATAGCACAAAAGACAATGTTAACTGATTTATTTAGCAAAATGCCCACAAATAATAATATTATCATTATTTTATTATTGTACAAATGACTTAGATGGACCCGTTATGCCTTCTTACACCTGGATTAGTTTTGTCTGTTGCGCGCTTTGTGTAGGTGGAATCACACAGCGGATAGGCGTTTGCATCTGGCTTCTTGCACTAACGTTACGTTTGTGAGATTTGGCCGCACTTGTAGGTGGTTCAGGCTCGTTGCTCTGTGATATCCCGTTGTGTGAATATTTCACAATTTCTGGATCCATCCCATTGAAGGTAGACATGGCTCTTCCTCCATTCCGACTATTACAAACAAAGCTGCTGCGAACGTTCTACTCTGTATCTTTTGGTGACCCTGTGTCCCCCTCCCTGCTGTGTATAGTCCTGTGAATCCAATTGCTGACTCATCACCGTAGCATATGATTAGCTTCAGTTGATACTATGAAATATTTTATGAAACCCTTATATCAAGTCACACTCCAGCTAGCAGTGCTGCTGAACGTTCTCACCGCACTTGGTGGTGTGAGTCCTTTTGATTTTAGCAGCCCTGGAGGGGGTGGTGTCACCACAACCCATAATGGTTTCAATTTGCATTTTCCTTTTGACTAATGAAGTTAATTAAGCGCCCTTTGAACCATTAGTGGTCATTTGGATATTCCATTTTATGAATTATCCGGCCAAGTCTTTTGCCCATTTTTCTGTTGGTTTTTCTGGCCTTTTCTTAATGATTTATAGAAATTCTTTTTCTTTTTCTGGCTTAAAGTCCTTCGTTGGGTGGACAGAAATTGGGGAGGGAGTGAGAAAGAAAGAGAGAATTTCATCTCGTTCTATTAGTTGCCTTTTCATCATTTATATGGTTTCTTTATTTTTTAAGTTTTTACTTTTTAAAATAGTTTCATCTGTTTTTTTCTTTGGGGCTAGTACTTTTCGTATTCTGGTAAAATAAACACAGTTTCTACACCAGGGTCATGAAGGTGTTCTCTTGAGTTGCTTTTCCCTAAAAGCGTTATTGTTTTACCTTTCAGTATATCCGTAGTCCATCTGGAACTGATTTTGTGTATGGTGTGAGTCAGGGGTCAAGACAGTTTTCTTTTTCCATATGGTTACCCAGTTGACCCAGCACCATATTTTGAAAGACCACCTTTTCCTCACCATTATTTTTTAATTTTCATTCTGCTGACTCATGTTGAATTTGTGGTCAGCCAAACCATACAGGTGCTTTTCATATGGACTGCATTAAACCAGGTCTCCGCCATCCTGCGCATACTGCACAAGCGTTTTCTATCTGTGTTTGTTTTACCTAAACAGGGGATTTGATGTTTATTCCTGATAAATCTCCTCTTACTCTTTTCAACCTATTATTTCTGCGGATCAGGAAACATAAAATTTCATCTCACCATCAACAGATTTCATGAGCATGCACTTTCTTTTTTTTTCAACCAAAATACTTAAAATATTGAAGAGGACCAGGCCTTACATTATACCCACATAAGGCCACTAAAGAATGTCCTCTAGGGGTGTGGAGAAAAAGGTAATCTCCTACATTGTTGGTGGGAATGTAAATTGGTGCAGCCACTATGGAGGACAGTATGGAGGTTCCTTAAAAAACTAACAATTGACTTACCATATGATCCAGCAATCCCACTCTTAGGCATATATCTGGAGAAAACTATAATTTTGAAAAGACATGCACCCCAATGTTCACAGCAGCACAATTTACAATAGCCAAGACATGGAAACAAACTAAAATGTCTATTGACAGATGAATGGATAAAATATTACTCAGTCATAAAAAAGAATGACATAATTCCATTTGCAGCTACATAGATGGACCTAGAGATTATCATATTAAGTGAAGTCAGACAGAAAAAGACAAATCTCGTATGATGTTACTTATATATGGAATCTAAAAAAAAGATACAAACTTTATTTACAAAGCAGAAATAGACTCACAGACGTAGAAAACAAACTGTGGTTACCAGGGGAAAAGGGTAGGGGGAGGGATAGATTAGGAGTTTGGGATTAATAGATATACATTACTATATATAAAATAAATAAACAAGGACCTACTATATAGCACAGGGAACTATGTTCAATTTCTTGCAATGAGCTGTAATGAAAAAGAATCTGAAATATGTATGTATGTATGTGTATAACTGAATTGCTTTGCTATACACCTGAAACTAACATTGTAAATTGACTATACTTCAACAAAAAATAAGAATTATATTTTTAAAAAAGACGAACGTCTTCTAGGTAAGCACTGACTGATTTCAGCAATAGTTTGGCAGATGATCAGCAAGTTGTCTGCACATCATCTGGCGTGTTTATTTCTTGACCTGTCTTCCATACCATCTCTGTGGTCATCTAATCTCTTAGATCTGCTTCAGGTCACCCACACTCCTCCCCAAAATCAGTGTCTAACATTCAAAACAGCATCCAGGTAGCCATTTGGCAGCACAGTAATATCTTCTCACAGTCCAGAAAGCAGATCTTCCCAAGGAGTTGCAACCATACCAGCTCCTCCAGAAGTAAAATCCAACAAACTGCTAGCCAAGGACAACACACAGGAGCCCTGCACCTCAGCCCTCACTGCTAACACATAGCATTGTGACACCTGTCAGACAAGTGCCTGGCATCTTCCTCCCTTCCCTGTGGCAAGTCCGTGTTCTCTGGGGGACCCTTTTAGGGAACACTTACTACTTTCAGCCCATGTGCCCCGGGCGGGGTTGAGTCCAGCCTTACTCTCCAAGTGTAGAATTCATTACTTTGACCAAGGCCAGTTGGCAAACTCCTTTCTACGGAGGGCCAGATAGTAAATATTTTAGGCTTTGCAGGCCATAAATTCTCTGATGCAACCACTTAAATCTTCCATTGTGGCACAACACAGGCCTAGACTATACACAGACAGAGGAACACAGCTGTGTTCCAAGGAAACTTTATTTGCAAAAATGGCGCCATTGGTCAACCCCAGGCCTAGAGCGGTCAGCAGATTTCCTACCATTTGGCCAGTGGCTGGCTCAAGAGAGGCCGGTCTGGGCCAGTGAACCTCCACTCTGGGCCTTTGAGGTGTAGGCGGAGCAGGCTCTCTCCTCCCTTGGATTTGACATTGTGAAAATGCGGGGCTGGAGCCTCTGGGGACACAGGAAGGCGCCTGGAATGGAGCCTTCACAGGGGAAGTGACTGAGGGAAGGATGGCTTGTGATCACGTCTTCTAAACTGTGGCTGGTGGAGCCGCTTTTCCTGAGCTCTGGTTGTTTTGAGGTCCCTAAGTGAACATGGCAGCAACACGCTGTGCAAACAAGCAGACTGTGGTCTTGGAAGGGCTTCAAAGGCAGACATATGCACCGCAGCCCTGGTGCCGACTCCAGGACGGCTTCCTCTCAAGTGCCGGGCTTTGTTCCGCAGCAGATGTCAAAGGAGTCCTCACCGTCGGAGCCGGGCAAGCCCACACATGGCGAGCCCTGGAAGGGTCCACGCCGTCACCAGACTGCCTGTCACAACACGAGGGGTGCGCCCCCCCGGAGCCACCACCTCCTGCCCACGTGTGGGCTCCTTGGAGGGTTCTGGAGCTGGAAAGGCCAGTCCACTGGGGCTACCCCATTTCTTCCCATTACCAGGTCTCATCCCCAGAACTCATTCAGGGGCCACGAGCCTTGAGAACCCATAAAGGGAAGGAGACATGAGTGTAGAAAACAGGGCACTGGGAGGCTGAGGCTCTGTATTTTGGAAGAGAAAACTGACATCACTTTGACCCATGGCTTTCACAGCAGTCAGAGCTTAAAAATGATTGCATCTTTTTGGAATAAAGAAAAATCATAATGAACTTATCTACAAAACAGAAACAGACTCGCAGACTTAGCAAACAAACTTACGGTTGCTGGGGGAGAGGGCTGGGAGAGGATAAATTGGGAGTTCGAGATGTGTAAATACTAACTACTATATATCAATTAGATAAAACAGATTTCTTCTGTAGAGCACAGGGAACTATATTCACTATCTTGTAGTAACCTATAATGAAAAAGAATCTGAAAACAAATATATGTATGTATATGTATGACTGAAACATTATGCCACACACCAGAAACTGATACAATGTAACTGACTATACTTCCATTTAAAAAATTTAAAAAACAAAAAGAAAAATCCAACTCCTTGAGAGCAGGAGCTGCGCTTTATCGACAGCATCATGCAACACCAATCGCTTACTTTTTTTCACACTTACTTTTAATTTACATCTTCAGCTGTGACCTGTTCAAATTGACTCAGCAAACCTGCCCTCAACCCAAAGCCCATGGTCAGCCAAGGAAGGTGGAAGAAAGGCAGAGGGAAGCGGGGCTTTCCAGAAACACCTCATTCCAGGTTTTAGAACACCCGAGGCTGTGGTTTGCATATTTGCATTTCAGTAGAGCAGAAAGCACCGTTTCTCTGAGTTTCCCTGGACTCTGAAGAGCTCGTCCCCTTGTAGGTTGATTATTTCAAGCTTAACAAGTCTTTTAAAATATTCCTTGTCCTGGAGGGGACGGGGAGGAAGGGGTTGAGGTGTGGGAATGGAGAGGGAAACACGGCGGAACAGGGGCACAGCAGCACTTGGGAAGGCGGTCACAGCAGTCAGGGCTGCAGTCGGGGCTCCTGCAGTGCTCACCGCCTCCAGGAGGGGCGGGAGTGGGACCCCCGGGCCGCTGGCTGGAAACCCAGCCCACAAAGTCATGCTTGGCCTGCTCTTCTTCCCTGAGAACAGCAATTGGAAGATAGTTTTTTCATAATTTAACATCAAAGGTGGATTTCCACATTTACAACACGTTCTGTTTGGGGGGTAAACAAGGCATGCCGATGCAGTGAATCCTGCTATTTAACAAACAGGGGAGGCACAGCATCCCGAGGCCCCCTCCCCGGCGCTTCGCCGTCATGTGAGACGTTGGGAAGGCTCACGGGACACCGAGACTGGGGCAGGTCTTGGAAGCCCCGGTGCCGGGCAGTTGTCGTCCGCTCCTCTAACCCCACACAGCGACGGGCAGGGCTTTCCCTGCTCCCTGGTGTTCTGTTTCCATTGAGGTGACATTCACTTTGTCATTTTGTGAAGTGAGTGACTTCGTTGTATTTAGGGGACTCACAATGTTGTGCAACTAGCACCTCTTCCTAGCTCTGAAATCTTCTCATCACCCCCAAGAAGACCGCGCACCCGTCAGACAGCACTCCGCACCCCCACCCCCACCCCCAGCCCCCAGCCACCTCCAGGGTCTTCCCAGATCTATGGAGAGCCTGTTCTGGATATTTCCTATCCATGGAATCATACAGCGGGTGACTTTTGTGTTTGGCTTCTTTCCTTTAGCATGACGTTTCTGAAGCCCATGTCCCTCGTCACATGAGTCAGTACTTCACTCCTTTTGTAAGGCTTTTAGTGATATTCCAGAGTATGGATGGACCACATTCTGTTTATCCATTCTTCTGTTGATGGACACTTGGTCTGTCTCCACCTTTCGACTATCGTGAATAATGCTGCTAGGAACATTTGTGTTCAGGTATTTGTTTGAACATCTGTTTTCAATTCTTTGGGGTATGTGCCTGGAAGTGGAGTTGCTGGGTCATACGATAATTCTACATTTAACTTTTTGAGGGCGCAACAGGCAAGGCTTTGACATATTAGTAAGAAAATTTCCATGAACTGTCTTCTGGAGCCCATACTAGTGAAGGGCACTCGTGATTCAAAGAAGTAAAAGGTGGCTTCTCTGTCCTCTGAGGCCCTTGTGTTACCAGAGAGGGAGGACAAGAAAGCAGAATGGGAAATAACGGTAGAAGGCTGGGTGTTTTGAATACTTGTAAAGGTCCAGCATGTGTGCCTAAAACACCTCGGAAGCAAACCTACGGAAGACAGATCTCACGGCTGGCGGATAGAGTAGCCTGCGTGAAACTTTAAGTATCTCCACATTGCAAAACACCATCCGTTATACAAAAAAGTAGGCACCAAAATGAGAAGAATATTTGCAACTCATATAATGCACAAAACGTTTACAGCATCCTTATATCTCACTAAGGAAAAGGCAGCTACCAGACTTGAAAAAGAAATGAGCAAAAGATATGAACAGGCAATTCAAAAAAGGAATAATACAAATGGCCAGTGGGTGTGGAAAAGCATTGAACCTGTTTGTAACCAAAGAAGTTTAAGTAAAACACAATTTTCTCCTGTTAACTTGGCAAGAGTAAAAAAAAAAAACTTTTAAGAAGAGTAGAGATCCCTAGTTGGCAAGTGTACAGATAAGCAGACGTGTTTATATACTGCCAGCCGAAGCGTAAATTGTTACAGCTCTTCTGGATTCACTCTGGCAAGATGTTCCAAACGCCTTGAAAAATGTGCATGTCCTTTATCCCAACAGGCACTGAGAAATTTATGCCAATGAAAATATCATGGGTGTTCCTCAGACACAGCTGACAGCAGTAGGAAATTGCAAACAGCCCAAATATTAAAAACAAAAACCAAAAACAGAGGACTACTCTAAAAACTACTGTACCCCCATATTATAGAATGTTACACGGCCTTTAAAAATTATGACACTGAAGGGGGAGGATACAGGTCTAAGTTCAAGTTTGCATTAAAGTTTGAAAAGGGCTTCTCTGAGGCAGTGCCTCTTAAATATTAGAACTCCACGGAACACGGGTTAAAATGCAGACCACTGGGCCCCACCCTCAGAGTTTGTCTGTCTGTCTGTCTTTCTTTCTTTCTTTCTTTCTCTTTCTTTCTTTCTTTCTTAAACTATAGTTGATTTACAATATTGTGTTAGTTTCAGGTGTACAGCAAAGTGATTCAAATATACATATGTCTACTCTTTTTCCATTATAGGTTATGATAAGCTATGAATATAGTTCCCTGTGCTATATAGTAGGTCCTTGTTGACTATTTTCTATATAGTGGTGTGTCTCCCTGAAAACCATACTCCTGTTTTATCCCACCAGAGTTTCTGATTAAGTAAGTGGGATGGGGTCTGAAATGCTGTCATTTCAACCAGCCCTGGTGTGACTTGATGCTGCCGATCTGAGAACCACGCTTTGAGAACCTCTAGGTTCTGCTATGGACAGTCAGCTCCACCAGGGAAGGAGACTGGCCTATCAAACAGGCAGCTGGAGGTCTCTGCGAGGCAGAGAAGTTGGCCAGGAACCTGGCCCCCCAGAGGCCAGAGGCAGCAAGAGTGAGCACGAGACTCAGGGGCATCCTCCGAGCACCCCAGGTTTATACTGAGCCAGCTCTTACAGCCTAGCTCTGCTGTCATCACCCAGGGGGTACAGGGCGCCCCTCCCCGCAGAATCTCCATGTGCCTGGTGTGGTCACCGCCAGAAAAATGTCTCAGATCTGAGTTGCCCTTCTGACTTTCCACTTTATTGCCTCCTCTGAGCCTCTCCGTGCCTGGGGGACCCCAGCAGGTCAGATATGAATGACTCCCTTTACAAATGAGAAAAACCACACCAGGGGAGAATAGAGAACAGGGCACTCATCTAACTGCCAGCAAAACTGGAGTGAAAAACCATTTCTCAACTCTTACTGCATGAATTTCCCAGCCGCAATTCATTGCCCTTTTGGGTCCTAGGGGAGTGAGTATAAGTAAGATGTTTTTGATCGTATTCCAGGTGGGCAGGGACATGGCTCTTCCAGATGAGCGGGAAAGAACCATTCCACTCATTTTACACGTTAAATAAAAACTGAGACACACACACACACACGTACACGTATACACAAAGCAATTAAGTGACTCCCCCAAAACCATAGTGCTAAAGACATACTGAACTCAGCGCCAGTGCCCGGAGGATCAAAGGCTTTCGAGGGAGAGACCGTCCCCAACAAGAGAAAATCTGGTATTAATTCAGCTCCACGTCCTGCCATTCTCGGAATTACAGGCGGTGCCCAAACTTTAAAAGCTCTGTGCTCCAAACATGCAGGTTTTAAGTCAGCTTCTTCATGTACAACATGCCCTTAGAGCAGGCAGGACAGTGGGCACTTGAAAATTAATGCATTTCCTTGAAAATTATGATGTATACGGTGGGTATCTTTTCTAGGCTAGTCTATAAAATCCGATTTCACCCACCGGATACCTGAAACACCACTACCTCTCTGACCCTGGCTTGCAAGGGAGCTTGCATCCAGACTCCTAATCCAAAGCCGTGTGATGCGGGGCTTCCTCATAGGTGTTCGCGCTGTGTTTTAATGGCTTGATTACTTGTCCGCCCTCCCCTCTCGAAGGCAAGAAAGTAGGAACCACATCTCTTTTTTTTAATCACGTAATGAATGAACAAGGAATTGCTGTTCCTTGGGCCTGGAAGGCTCTTTGACTGGCTGAGTCTTTTTTTTTTTTTTTTTTTTAATTTTGTTACTGTATTACATTTTTGTGTGTTTTGTTTTGAGGGGGGAATAATTAGGTTTATTTGTTTTTTTTTAAATGGAAGGTACTAGGGATTGAGCCCAGGACCTCGTGCGTGCTACGCACGCACTCTACCACTGAGCTATACCCTCCCCCGCCGGCTGGCTAAGTCTTATGCCCAGTCGTGCAGCCAACCCTCCCTGGCCATCGGTCAAAGTCAGATACTCACTCGTGTCATTTTGTCCCCATAAAACCCGGGGTCATCCCAAGTGCAGCAACGATCACGCTGTATTTTAGATGCCTTCTCGTGTAGCTCAAGCACCTTTCTCTGAGGTTGTCCCCACTTGCTCAGAACTTCACATTAGCTTTTTTAGTTCCTCCTTCTTAACGTTGAACAGACAACAAGGCAAACATTTAAGATGGAGACTAGGACAGACAGCTAAAAACTACCTGCAGGAGACAAACTGCAGGAAAAGGGCAGCCCCAAGACTGGCATAACATCCTCAGAGAAGAATGTTGGGGAAGGATTACGTCTATGGGCCATGAACAGGGAGACAAGGATCCTGTATTTAAATGAAGGAACATTTAAACGAAAACGTAGTTTAGAAATTACAGAGTCAGTAGGTTAGGAGATAAAGGGGTGGATATCTCCCAGAAAGGAGACAAAGAAAAGAAAAACAGGAAAGAAAAAGTAAGGATATTGGAGGAGCAGTCCGTGGGGGCCAGCATCAAAATGACTGAGCTTCAGAAAGAGAGAGCCGAGAAGAGACCTACGGCGTCTGCTGCAGGACAGGTCCCAATGTGTCCATATCCAAACAGAAAGGGTAGACTTGAAGAAACTAAACTTGCACCCCAGCAAGCCATGATGCAACTGCAAACCATAAATGACAAACCCTACAGGCTTCCAGAGAGAAGGAGGGAGACCACATCCCCAAAGGGGCAGACTTGGAGGGGCTTCAAGCTTCTCAGCAACCACAGTGAAAGACGGAGGACGGTAAAGCAAGGTCCCCTAAACACTGAAGGAATGTCGGTTCCACCCTAGAATTCCATCCATGGCCACTGGTCATCAAGAACAGGTGGAATACAGACATTTTCAGATTTGAAATGTTTCAAAAACTTTAACTCCCAGGGAATTTCTTCTTAAGAGGATTTTCTCCACCAAAACAAGGAGCTACATATAGATATGTATGTAGATACAGACACAAAGATACAGAATCTAGGCTACAGGAGCAGGGAATACAACACAGTGAAGAAGTGACGGCACGTGCTAAGATGATGGGAAAGGAGACTCCAGGATAACAGCTGTGCATCACGTGCGGATGACAACTGGTCCAAAGCAGAGCAGACTTAAGAGACAGGTACACTGAAGGCTGTGGTTACCCTGAGCTCTGCTGTCATCATCTTCATTTGGGCAGTTACCGCAAGCTGTCCTTCACCAAAAGAAAGGAACTAATACATAAGATCCAAGGACCAGGGAATTCAACCCAGAAGAAAGACGAAGAATTCCTATCATGACAGAAAAGTCCCTTTTTCTGTGTGAAATTCGGATTTTAAAAAATGAGAAATGTATCTAAGAAAACAGTTTGTCACCGATACATCTCTGATATCATTGACCTTGTAGAAAATTTCGCTGAGAATCTTTGGGAAAGTGTGAGAGGAAATCAGCAATAAATGCAAAGAAAACCAAGCAATTAAAAACCAAGGGGAATACGATTGAGCCGGGGGTTCCCAGTGACCTGGAATTTAGAGCCTGCCTGATCTTGAGCACATAATATCTAGAAGGTCTTAGGTGAAGAAATTTCTGAAATACAGAAAGCTAAGTTCGACAAAATAAACGTCAAAGGTGCATAGACAGAAATTTATAAGTAGAAGTTATTGAATAAACTAGGACCAGTCTACTGTCTCTAATGACCCTTCTTAGAGCTCATTTCCTAATGAAACTCATGCCTTGGAAAGTCAGATCTGGCTTTGAGCAGATTCACTGCAGCACGGAGACAGGTGGAAGCACGCGAAGAAGAGACAAGGCACGAGGACCGCGGTCCTCTCCAGGTCCTGACTCCATGTCCTGCCTTGGGGTGCCCACAGTGACGGCAAAAAGTGCGTCAGAGATGGGAGAGCACCTCTACGTAAGGATGAAGGGACCACCGCTGCTGGCATGAGACTTTTCCACATGGAGGTCCATCACCGGTTGCCTTCTCGCCACCCTGGTGCTCGGAACCAGATCTGAGTTCCCATGGGATGAAGAGAAAACGAGAATTGGAAAGGCTGTCTCCTTCCGTGGTCTAGTTGTTTAATCCAATCTCTTGCACCATCTAAAATGGTTTCCACACCTGGGGAGAGGCGGAGGGTGGAAAGGCCAGGGGGCTAGTGTTAGAAACTACAGAGTTTCTAGGCCCACTTTGGACAATCCCTAGTGAGTGACTCTGGCACGTGACTTCAGCCCAGGGACCCCCGTCTCCTCCTCTTTCAAAGGGAGGCTGAACCAGATGATGCCCGAGGTCCCCTCTGGTCCTCACCGTCTTTGTTCCAGGTTGGACCCAAGACTTGAGTAGCAGCACGAGTCACCAGAGCACCAGAGGACAGATACGGCAACCCACACGAAGCAGTCTGCAGAGCTGCATGTCGTGCAGAGCGCCAGACATTTTTAATGTGTTTTCTTAAGTGTCAGATTTGTTCACTCAAGAGTTGAAAAATACAGTGAGTCACATGTTCCCATTAAAAAAAAATAAACAGCATTCCTGATCTATTCATCAAAAGCAGTTCTAATCATTGCTAAAAATAAAGCCTCTTACCCTGAGCCACATCCAAGTCATAATCATTAAGTACCGCGGAGCAGAAGCTCGCGAGGCCTGAGCTCTGATTTCACTCCAGATGTGCATTTTTTTCAGTGAGTGTCAAAGTCACAGAGCGTTTCTGCGGGGCAGCCAGGGCGGCTCGGTGCCAATCCGAGCATTTCCTTTGACCTGCAGAAAGCTAGCCTGCTGGACCTGAACTCCTGCGCGGGCCGAGCTCATCTTCCAGAGCAGCCGCCTGCGTTAACGGCCCGAGACTGACTAATCTGCCTGCGAACATGCGTGCGATCGCAGCAACCTTGCAGCCTGGAACGACTTTCATAGCATGCCCATCTTCCTGCACCGCTCATCGAAGACCAAGGCAATGAGGCATTTCCCGCAGCGTAGCCTCACTCACCACCAGCCAAACATCTCCTGCTTACGGTCCCCTTCGGAGGTTAACAACACTGCAAGGTCACGTTCTCCGCTGGCTCCTTTTAGCAAGGGGGTTGGGAGGAGAGGCGGGAGGAAACTTCTCTCTCCTGAGGTCCTCTGAGGAAACATCTTTGAGGATTACATATCAATTTGAAAACAATTTCAGATTTTGGTGTGACCTTTCTGTGTTGACATGTATGTATAAAACATTCAACTTGACGACATCGAAGGTCAGAGCTTATAAAACGTAATACAATGAATATAGATATAAACACGAAGCAGATGCCAAAGAGGGAGAAAAGTAGGAGGAACGACAGCAAAGAGGGATGGAAGGAGGGGGTGAGAACAAGAGAGCGAGAGAGACGCAGACGTAATGGACCCAAGTAATGGAGGAATAACGCGCGAGAAAAAAAGAAGGAAATATTTTACTTGCCTTCCTTCTTCTCCCCGACACACGAGGAGGAGTCTCCTGTGACGGCATTTTTATGATAGCAATGCTGAGATGTACCTAAGAAATCACCCAATTCTAGCCCAATCTCCTCTTCACAGAGGAGTCTGTCCAAGGTCACACAAGGTCAACGACAGAGCCGTGCTGATGCCCCTCCCTCTGTCTCCTCAACCCAATAGGATGCACCTTTAGTTGAATTATTGAAGGACCCTCAAGGGGTAATCAGAACAAATCACACAGTGTCCTGATCCGTCTTAAGAATTTTTTTTTTTTAAAAAGCACATTAGTAAGTTTGAGGCAGGTGAAATTTTACCAAGTACGAGGGTTTTCGCAGCTCTCTAGAGCCACTGGGAACCACTAACAAGTGTTCTTCAAAGTCTGGGTGAGGCCGGAGCACATTTGTCTGCTCATTTGTCTCAAGAGAGTGCACGGCGGCCTTCAGGGAACTCAAGTGTTTGCGGTAAATGAGGCAGGATGACATACGGAAATATTAATTTATGTTTGCTTTCTCTGTATTTTTCTTCCCTTTCTAATTGGCAGCCAGTGTTGCATTTTGCCTCTGGGTCTTTAGAAAGTGGAAAAATCTAGAGCTGTGGTCCTTCCTGTCTTTTATAAAGCCTGAAGTTGTTGCTGAGATTAAGCTAAGTGTCGGAAAAGAGGCAGGAAGACAAGGAGTGCCTCTGAGGACGGCGAGATGGGAGAAAGAGGGTGCTGGGTACCCCTTAGAGAGGAAGGGGTGTGCCTTCTCCCAGAACCTGGAACTGGCTTTTGCAGTCTTCCGCTGGGAAGTCAGAGCACAGAGCGGACCCCCGTGAGACACAGGAGGACTCTGGCCACAGCACCCGAAGGGAACTTGGGGCAGGGACAAAGGGCATCTTATGGGGACTGATGGTCCATGAGTCTAGGGGCCTCTCTACACTTTGATGCCATAGAAGACGGGGTTTCCAGGGCTACTGTACGTACCTGGGTGATCGGTGTCCTACACGTGGGCGCCTGGCCACGGCGGGAAGAAATAGCTGGAATCCAGCCAGCGCTCAGCTCGCCAAGCTTTGCGCCACGATGCAGCTGTACCTCCTCCAGGAGGGGTGCTTTTTCCCGATTCGCACAAAGGGGCCACGTGGCCTGGCAGGACCTTATCCCTGCCCGGGAGGGAGCACATCTCCAATGCCTGTGACTCAGTTTCCCCTCACCAGAGTAGGATGGGAGGGGCTCGCAGCCAGATGGAGGTGGTTTAAAGAAACACCGAAGTGGAACATCTGTGGAAGACAGAAGTTTATCCTCTCTATGCTTAACGTGGTGGCCCCCCTTTCTCACATCCCGCTCACGGGACGCTGAGCCTTCCCACATCGCAGGAGCACGTGGTGCAGCGTCCCTGGTAGACGCACAGCAGAAGGGGCTGGAGAGGCCTCATTAGTTCTCACTCGTAAGGAAGGAGGGCAGCGGAGACTTATTAGACGGGACTCCACCTGGGTAAATTAGAGGCCACCAGACCCACTACGGAGTGCCAGCAGCTGGGACAAGGGTGGGAGGCCATCTCCCATGAAGGCCGTTCTTTGTCGGGGAGGCGCCCCTTCTCACCGTCCGGAGGCACACATGGGCCCGCCTTCATCCAGGGACCCAGAATGGATGCCACCTGCCTTCACGGCAGCAGGACCTCTGGTCTTTGACCCATGCAAATCTCAATTAGCCAGAATTACTCAACTCTGTCCGGGCTCTGTCTTCCTTCAAAACACCTAATTGTGTGAAAGCCACATTCCTTGCAGCCATGGCCCCCACATCTGTGATCGGACCACCCCAGCCCCCAGCCCCTCCCAAGGGGACATCGTGTTTGCTGCTTCTCTTAATGAGCTGTGCCAATCATTAAGGAAATTCCGCCGAAACGTTATTACTCTTGGCGGTCTTTCAGTCATTAGCCAGTGAGCCAAGCAAATGTGCCCATTTATAGCTGCTTCCAACTCCCACATCCAGCCAGGCGCTTGGAGATCCCGCCAGCCTTCCCACCCGCCCTGCTGAGAAAACACAGTCAGGCAGATGCTCAAGGAACATAAAGAGATGTTAATATTGTACCAAATAACAGTGAGAAAACGGGCAAGCCAATTACGATACATCCGTTTCCTCACTCCGGGTCCCTTTCTCCTGCCCTGCGTGGAATAAGTAATGGGAAGGGGAGTCGCGTGCCCCGCGCCGACGTTAGCGGTGCATTGGGTTTCCCCAGTGCTGAGCTCTTCAAAGCGCACACGTGCTGGTTTTGTTGATGCCGCTGAATATCGCTTTTGAGTTGTATCTGAGTTTTGGCAGGAGGTTGGGCCTGATACAACACGAGGCTGAGAGCTCGGTACCGTGACCCACTTGCACTAATAAGACATCATCCCTGAAGTTGCCTGCGGTCTCCCCGCTGACAGTATTGAGGCAAAGATCCAGGATGTCGCAGGCATCCCCAGGGAATCAGAAGCTAGGTACCCCCTAACTGATTAGCACATCTGGAAAGAATCCGCTCTGAACTGATCCAGGCTAGAGAACGTTCAAACTCTCAAGTTCATTTCAGCTTTTTGGGGAAAAAAAATGCGTTTAAAAAGAAAACCTCAGGACATTCATTGCAAACAAATCAAAATTAGATAGAACAAGCCGGCTTTTCCTTTTTCTCCTTCATCCACTTCTGTTGCTTCTGACGAAACCACATCAGACAAATGAGATCCCCACTGAGTAAGCAGGAGGGGGGTTACATTAGGCAAATGAAAGCAGCAAATGCGAATCCGGAGACTTCACCTTAGGTCACTTTGGCTTCGTTCTCTGCTCTGTATGTAAAGCAAACAAACTCCGTCTTTGTTTGCTCTGCTCTGCGATTAGATGCTGCTGGTTTCCTGTGTCGAGAGAACCGTGGTGATAGTTTCGGATTTGGGATGTGCGCTGCTTGGCTGTATCGAGCCAGCCCTCTCCCTCTTTCTGTTTGCCCGGCTGAGACCCTACTGGCCGGAGCAGGGAGAAAGCAACGGGGCAAGTGAGGTGTGCTGTAGGTCTGCGGACTGCTCTGCAGGCCGTGCGGGGCCCGGGGGGGCCTGGGTGGAGGGGACAGGAAAGGACCCGGGCAGCAGATCCCTGCAGGAGGGCCTGGTGGGGCCCCTCTCCTGTGGGCCAGACCTGACACAGGCAATGCCAGGACATGCCGCACCGCCAAGAAGCCAGGCCCACGTCAGCCCCAGCCTGCGTGAGGTGGAGGAGTGGGGCCACAGCAGGCGGAGAGTTAGGGCTGGAGCGTGCCTTCGGGGTGAGATACCCCCGTGCTTGGCTTTTTCAAGTGTTCAGACCTCCCTCCTAGCACCTCGCGCACCAGCACCGCCTGGGAGTCCGCTGGCAATGCAGAACCTCGGGCCCCACCTCAGGCCGACAAATCAGAATCTGCATTTTGAAAATACGATTCTTACACACATTCCAGGTTAAGGAACACTGGCCTAACTCCCAATTTACAGAGATTTGTAAATACTAACTACTGCATATAAAACAGATAAACAGCAGGTTTCTTCCATCTAGCACAGGGAGCTGTGTTCAACGTCTTACAGGAACCCGCAGTGACACCGAGAGCCCCACCCAGCCGCGCACGCCCGCCGCGACGGCTCTCTGCTGGCACTGTCGGCTGCGCCCCCTGGGGTAACATGGGGCAGTGGTCAGGCCTCCCTCCACTCCCTGAGGGGTTCCCCAGTCCTGCTAATGCCTATGTTGGAGCAGTTCCTCCATGTCCTCAGCATGGGATGGCCATGCCCCCAGCTTCCAGCACGGATACGGACGGTCCTCCTCTGGCCACTTCTCCTACACTTGAGGAGCTGTGACAGGAGCCAGGGGAGAGTCTGCACATCACTACCAGAGCTGGAAACCTCAGCCCTCGCCCCTTTGAGCAACTACACAGGGCTTTAGGGCTTGACGAAAATGCGTTGGAATCCCAGCCTCTCCCCTTGGCAAGCTTAGACGTCGCCCCACCTCTCTGCATGTCGGTTTCTTCTTCTGTAACACGGGAGGCGAGATAATACCAGCCTCCCAGCGTGTCAGGGCTGACATAAAGCACAGGAACTGTGTGGGGGTAGAGTTATAACCACAACAAGTGGCGCTTCGTTAAAAAGAGACACACCTTCTGGGACCAGGAACTGAACGTGGTGCCCCTTTTCCCTCGCACAGTTATCCCATCTCTGTTTGGACAGATGTCCCTGTTGGTTGCTCTGAAAACGTTCCTGTTGAAGTTAGCCCCCTACCCACGTTCTTCACTGGTTTAAGTCCTTCCCAGCCTGCACGGTGTACCTGACAGTGTCGTCCAAGCTTCACTGGTCAGAAACGCTGGTAGAACAGGAGATGCCCGACTGACTGAAACATCAGCCTTGGTCGACTACTCCAGCCCGCACTTAAAGAGAAAAGAGGTTCCCAGGGGTGGAGGCTCCCTGGGCATTCCAAGGCCAGTGAGCGTCGGGGGAGAGAGAAGCAACAGAGGCCACTGCCCAAGACCCCAAGAGGAAACAGGCGCGCAGATGAAGGACCCGGGCCTTCCCCCTCCCGCAGGAGCAGGGGGCAACAGCCACGTTCACAGGATCTGCAGACAGAACCACCCATGCCTCCCTGTAGGACGCTCCAGTTTTCAGCGCGCCCTCTCATCTCATTCGCTCCTCACATGGGCTCTGAGAAGTCGTTTGGGCAGGTGTTATGTCCATTTTACAGATGAGAAACTGAGGCTGAGAAAGGTCAGGTGACTCGTGTGAAGGCCCTGTGGCCAGCAGAGAGCAGAGCGGAGACTGCAAAGCCCAGTGCCGTTTGCGGCTGTCCCCTCAGAGCCGGGGCCGGGGCGCAGAGAGCAGTGCGAGGGCTGACGAGAAACAGCTCCGGATTCCGCTCAGTCTCGCAGTCCATTGAGAAAGGATTGCTCCTTCCTGCCCGGCGGGGGCAGCCTCCCCTCGTGACAAGGGGCATGGAAAGGAGAACACTGCGCAGGGGGCACAGGGGGTGGTCCCTGGAGGCATTCGGAGGCCGGAAGGCGCCTGTCGGGCCGAAGCAGCTCACGCTGGAGCTTCTCTAAAAACCTGAGGACGACCCAGGGACCTCGGTCCGTGGAGCTCGTTATCCCGGAAGCCCGAGCGAGGCGAGTGCTGAGAGGCTGAGGAAGGCTTTGAATGAAGACATGGTCAGTGGATCCAAATCGGATCATTAAGAAGGGAGCTGGGACAATTAGGACTTTCCCCTCATGTTTGGGGGTGATGCTGAGAGAAGGAACTCGGACACTACCCTTCGGCCGACTTGATGCGAGCCGAGCCACAGCAGAGTTTTCCGTGCAGACCGTTTTTGTGGTTCTGATAAACAGTCCCATGGGAAGCACTGAAAACGCCCCGGCATTGTGACAGGGCCGACGTTGACGAGAAACTCCCTACCGCGTGCCTTCTTTTCTTCCCTTCCTACTTTTGAGTCCTACAGCCTTTGGAACTGATTCATTTCTGACTAATTTAAAAAAAAAAAAAAAAAAAGACAAACTGCGAAGCATGGTTCCGTGAGTCACATCTCCAGCAGCTGCGCTGACCCCGTTAGCGCTACGGTCTGGCTCCTGCTCAGGGTCTTCACCTCCTCTAAGGACAGTTTCTTTTTCCTTTTTTTTAGATAATCTAATCTAAGTTTTTTGCACCAGGGAGACCTTTCTGCACTGATTTTTTTTCCCCTTTGGATCAAAGGACAATTGAGAAGCAAAAGGTGGAGAGAAGATGTATTCAAGGTCGCAGGAACAGAGCAAATTGTTACCTACACAGGGTACACAAAGCAGGGAAGATCCTGAGAAAAGAGACTCTACCATGTATGTGCCTCAGGGATAAAAGCGAGTGGAAAATTCAGGTTAACTCAGGTCAAAATTAACGGAGAGAAGGAAGCTGAAAAGAGATCTAGAAGAACAGGAAAAGGGGCACATAATAGGTGCCGTGGAGAAGAAAAGGATGGAGACTGCAGTCATTCCAGCGGCACCACCGGAACCCAGAGAGGGACGCTGCGTGCAACCACGGGTGAAACCGGGAGCGGATGAAGGAAACGGGATCCTAGAGACAGGGGTCACCGGAGCTCCTCAGCACACAGCTGTCCAACACGTGAGCGAGTCCAGACCCTCTCGCCCACCGTCGCCCCATCGCAATCTGGCACGTTCTTATCCCAAATTATCTCCCTATTAAGTATGTCTGACACACACCGAGCGGGCTCCCTGCACGGCCACAATCTAAAATAAACAGTGGTGAGGAAAGCTCCCGCCATCGCGCTGGGTTCTAATCACAGAGGCTTTCAGGGTCCTTGTTACTCGCTATCAGCAGCCGCCGGGCTGAGAGCCCTGCTCAGGCCGGCTGGTCCCTCGCCGACACGGGGAAGGCTCCCAAGTGCAGGCTGCGAATCCCCGCCGCTCCCCCGCCAGACTTCCGGCTCATTAGAGCAGTTAGAAGCGCAGGGAGCTTGTAACAACAGAGCGTCCACCGCACGTCTGACGCCGGCCCGGGCGCCCCGTTAACCGCAGCAGCAGGGGGAAGGGCGGCGCGGCCCTTGCTGGGACTCCAAGACCCAGGGACGCTCCAGGGACGCGCCGGCGAGATGAAGCACGGCTGGAACTCCGCAAAAGGCAGAGACATTCTTAAGAGTTCAATGGTCCGCCCTCCTTCCCGCTGGAGAGGGGCCAAGACACCAGACGTCTTTCCCCCAAGGAGGAGGAAGGAAGAGGACCGGAAGCTGATTCTGAATCCCCAGAGTGGGAGGAGAGGCATCCCTCGTGACGCTGGTGGGAGACGTGGCTGCCTGTATCACTGCTCTGCTTCGCAGTCACGCGGGGCGGAAAGCTCGGAGCCCCCCCTTCACCTTCTGCCGAGGCTCCTTCGCCCTCGCCGATGCCCGTAAACCCTGCTCTGCTGACGATCGCCGCAGGGCCCCAGCCTCGGCTCAGCTTCATCTCTGACAGAAACTGGTGCAACTGCTTTCTGTCTCCCTCCTCCACTCTCCCTTCCACTGCCTGCCCATCCTTCATGCTGACGTCTCCTTCCCTAATTACATCCAGAGCGGTGGCTCCTCTCCACCTGTTTCTAAAGTCGAATCGCTTTATTCTGGTATCAGACTCCCCATAATCTGGCCCCACATTTATTTCCACTGTGTCGCCCTCGGCTCTCTTTCAGAGAAACTCCACTCCAGTGTCCTCGGATCTCTGCAGTCACCCCAAGCTGTCCTGCCCCTGTGTCTCTGCCCTGCTTTGCTCTGCAGTCAGAGCTGTCCCATGTCACATGGGCTGTCCTGCACCTGAAGTGGGGCTCGTCTGAACTGAGGTGTGCTGGAAGGGAGAGCACACACCAGGTCCCAGAGACGCAGTGGGAAAGAGAGAAAACAAAGTCGCTCTTTTATCGATCTTTTACATGGATTATATATTGAGTTGAGATGTGTTCTAAGGTTTCCAAGGCTTAGTACACAAAAAAGAGAGTGTGAAAATACCCCACTAATGTACTTTTTATATGAATTACGTGTTGAAATAATAGTGTTTTTGATACATTGGGCTAAATAAGACGTATGATTACATTTAATTTCACCTGTTTACTTTTCCTTTTTAGCTCAGCTACTAGAAACGTGTGAATTCCTTACGTGGCTCTCGGCGCGCGTCACACCGTGTGTGTGCGACAGGGCTCGCCTGGGACGACCGTCCTCCCGAGTGTGTAAGTCCTGTCGATCCAGTCGTCAAAGGCCACAGTGAACCTGTTCTCCATTAAGCCCTGCATAACCCACAGAAGCTAGAATTGATCTTTCTCTCCTCGGAAATTCCAAAAGGTTTATCAGTTAGCTTGTCGATCCCTATCGTGTAAAGTATCATTATCTCTGGCTCTACCCCCCCTGTGACACACCACAAGCCCCTCAAAGGCTGGAGCCGTTTCTGATTCATGCCCCAGTTTCGGTGTCGCACCGACTCAGGTGAGACGCTGACTCCATGATTCGCCGGCTGCTCTGTGATGTTGGCTAAGTGACTGAAACTTTCTGCACCTTGTTTGTGCATTAAAAAGTGAGCAATAATCACGCCTGTTTTATACGGTTGTGGAGAGGAAGAAAATAGATGGTACAGATGGAGCGTTTAGCCTGGTGCCTGGCAAAGAAATAACGTAAGTGTATTTCCCAGAACTGAACGGCACAGTAACCAAGATGGAGAAGCGCCCTACGTTTTATTAAAACCACACCCCGCCCTTCATTATTGTAGAGACCATAAGTGAAAAGGAGATTCAAACCCTTGAAAGAAAGAATAGAACATTTTTTCAACCAAGAACGAGACTCAAACTAGACATCCGCACCAGCAGAGGCTGGGGAACAATTACGCGGTGTCTTCAGATTTGGGAGGAAGTGTGATTTCCAGCCAAGCCAAAGCACTGCTCAGGGGTAAAGAGTGTACAAAGTCATGTTCTAACAGCAAAGGCCACAGAGGGTTGCCGTCCCACAAACCACGTTTTTAGGGTTCCACTTGAGGTTGTGACATGGGGTAAAGAGAGAGAAAATTCCGGCAAGGGAAGACACGGAAAACAGTGTCTCCAAGAGCAAGCAGCCCCGTGTGGCAGTCTCACCTCTAGATTTTTGTCTTCCCCCTGGATCTCAGCCTGGTGGGTCTGCAGTCCCTTGTTAGTTCTCCGATGGCTTCAGGAGGACTGTTTTCTTATTTGTCTGGCGTGTGTAGACAGCTGCAGTGAGAGAGTCCATCCAGCCTCGGCCACCACGACTGGAAATAGGAGCACTTGATTAGAGACGAAAGTTTCTTTTTTGCTGTTTTCCATGGTGTCTGACTATTTCACAGTGAGGCTGTGTTGTTTTTTTTTAACTTCTTTATAATCAGAAATAAAGCCCTATTTCACTTATAAAAAGATCCTTTAGTAAAAGAATCCATGGAAATCCACAAATTCCAGGACTCTATTCCATACTTGTTTCACTGTATTTCTGGTCCGTAAACATGCAGTCAGCTGTCAGTGGGACTGTCTGGTGCGTGTGTGGTAGACGGACCCTCTGTATAATCTGACCTTCACTTAATGTTTTTAATAAAAAGATTTTTTTTAATTGGGAAAGGAAGGAAAGAAGTAATCACTCGACTTTAGTTCAAGTAACTTTCCATTAGTAACTCTGTGACATTCACTCGCTCTCAAAAACTCAGTTTAGTCTCCTTCTATGTTAAGAAAGGATGTTCACTTTGAGACAATTAACAAGACAAGGATTTGCGATCACCTGGGTATTAGAGACACAGCGAATTCCAGCCCAAGTCCCGCCTCAGCCACAAAGCCTCTCCCACGCCTGTGGCCAACACCGATTTCTTGTCTCTCTAAAATGGGACTCATAACCTGGTCCCTGTCTCTCTGACTTAGCTGTCTTAGTCACAAAGCAAAAACCTTTGGAAGGCAGTTCACAAAGCATAAGGCATCGTACAGGCAGAACGTATAAGTGCAATCTTTAAGGATCCCCACGCCTGTTCATTTTGTTTCCCTAACTCTCTGACAGGGGCCTCATTTTTTGCTTCTTTTGTATTCCCTTCGCCAAGATTTAAATAATGCTGAGCACATAGTAGGAATTTAACATAATTGATGGGATGACTTGTATTGAAAGTGAAGGAGGGGGAGGGCGTAGCTCAGGGGTAGAGCACGTGCTCAGCGTGCACGAGGTCCTGGGTCAACCCCCAGCACCTCCATTAAAAGAAAGAAAGAAAAGAAAAATAAACCTATTACCTCCTCCCCAAAACATAAATAAATAAATGAGAACTGGTAGGTGCCAGTCTGGATCAATGTCGTGTCAGCTATGATAGTAGAAGTGTGGCTGGGTTACTATGTCAAGGTGGCAGACAAAGTGCTTGTCTCTGCCCCTCCTCCCCCTTGAAACACGCAAGTAATGCCGCGGGTGTTTTTTAATCACACACACAAAGCAGAGAAGGAAACAGGGTAAGCGGCTTCAGTAAGTGAAAGGCTTGAACCAGTGTCTGGAAAAATAGAAAGCTGATGGACCCTGAAGTACAGATGGCAATATGTTAACGTGTTAAATCCGGGTGGTAGGTACCCGGGTGTCCTAATATTTTTCATGTACTTAAAATATTTCATGATTGTAAAAAATTAAATTGAAATTAAAAGCAGATGGAGAGGCCTTGATGGACGAAACAGCAGACAACTCCACGCCCACAGTGCAAACAGAGGGGCCGCAGCTGAGAAGTTAGCCAGCGTGCGTGGTGGAGCCCCGGGAAGCTCAGGCAGACAGGCGGGAAGAACGAGGACTGGGGCTGCCATGAGGGTGGTGATCGGAGGTGTAGAGCCGCCTTCCCCACCTCCCTGAAGAATAGCCAGCCGCTAGGCTGAATGTTTCAAGGCATTTCTCCAAAAATTAAGCTAGTCTCCGGAGAGAGTAAGGACAGGTGGGGTGAGTATTGACCATCCAGAGCACAGACCCTCTGGCACTACTGGACCCCTACTCTCTGCCCACTTGCCCTGGTTTGAAGCCTGACCGACCACACAGTAGGCCCAGTAAGCCCACCGGGCTCACCCAACTCCCAGGCAGGCTTCCCAGACCCTGTGTCTGAGGCATGGACAGACTGAAAGCTCCACCAAGCAAACAGCATGCAGTATGACAGAGAATGACCTACCCACAGACAGAAAACGGACTCCAAAGGAAATAAAGACAATTGTTCAAAATAGAAGAAAACTTAAAAAAAAAATCCACTTCTTGTGAGTATGCTCAGAGAAGTTGAGACGGCATTGCGTTCTTAAAGCAAGAATAGGCAGGAATAAGAAAGGGCGCCTGCCAAGTGCAAATACGAACGTGGGAATTTAAAGTGCAGCGAGGGCGTGTGCACATGGTTGAGGAAGACTCCAAACGTAGGGAAGAGAAAGGAAGAGAGAAGAAAGACTGAAAGAAGGAAAAGAGACCAAGAGGGTTAATTCAGGAGGCCTCACATCCAGAAGACAGAGAATGAAGACATGAAAGGAAAGAATTAACAAAGAAATACTAGAAGAAAATCTTGCAGGGCTGAAAAGAGAACGGAGCCTCCGGACAGGAGGGGTCTGCGGAGGGCTGTGCTGGGCTGCCCCTGCAGGACACCCTGTACTCGGGGTCACTCTGCACTGAGTGTGTTCGTGAGACCAGGGGACTTAGCCACTGGGTTCCCGTCTTCTGATCTGAGAGAGTTTCCATTCAGCAGGACAAATCACAGCATCATTGTTTGGCCTCCCAGCAGTCAGCAAAGAGGAAAAACAAATCTGCTGATTTTCCTTCAGGAGATAAGCCATGGTCCTTGGACAAAACCTAAGGATGTGGAGCTTTTTTGACCTGACAGTGATGGCTGCGAAGGCGTGAACAGTCCTGGAGGACGGAATGGGCGGGGAGGGAGGCATTCTCCTGCCCGCTGGGTGCCTGTGAGACGGCAACACCGGGAGACGGAGGGCGTGGGCTCCCCTCTTTTTTTGCTGCCGGGGAGAAAAACCACAACCGCAGGGCAGCCTGAGCATCCACCTCGAGAACCGCCTCACCCAAGTCTAGGCGTCACCCCCAACATCGCAGAGGCTTGTGTTTTCACTCACAAAGTGTCCCTCTCATCTCCATATGCATCTGGAGCCGTAATTAAAACCAGACCCCAAGCGGGGTTTAAGCTGCGATGAAAGTATTTCCCCCTATACAGGTTCTCGGGCCGAGAATAATTCAGGAAACCAAGTGTGTGCGTGAAGATGAGCACACGTGGTTAGTCGTGCCTCATCACTGATAAGGGGGAAAACAGGAGGTGTCTTGAGTGTTCAGCGACATGGAAGTAGTTAAATAAGTTACGGGATGTTTGTACGGTGTATTACAGCCATTTAGAATGATTTATCCTGTGGAATGTTTAAAGGCATGGGGAAATGTCCATAGGAGCACATTTGATGGGAAAGGCAGTATAAAAAATAAACACAATACAATTCTGATTCTGCAAAAAAAAAAAAAAAAAAAAAAAAGGGGAAAATGTGTTTCTATGTATGCGTGTGTGTGTGCACTTATATATATGTTCTCACAGTGTCTATTAGGAAATACTCGTAAAATGTTAACTGTATTTTTGTCTCTGTGGTGGGATTGTGGATAGATTTATTTATAATTTATACATTTCCTAATCTTCTAAATTTTCTGCCAAGAGTCTGTATCTTTTTTATGATTGGAGAAAAAAATCATAAAGGACACGAGACCCCTGTCCTGCCAGGGGTCAGAGTCTCTCCTCCTAACGTGCACTGAAAATAACAGCCTCATCCTGAGGGTCAAGGAGGAGTTTCCCTGAAATACTCCACTCGCGCCGCCTTCCTGCTCCCCGTTCCGTGGAAAACCTAGATGGAGTCAACGGGGGAAGAACCGAGCCCGGCTGCGGCGCCGGGCCCTGAGTGCCACCCAGAGGGCACCACGCCGGTCACGGCTCAGCTGCGGGCGCGTCTTGAGGGCGCAGACGGAGAACAGAAGCCAGGTACGAAGCCCACTGGCCTTCCCAAGTTTCACACACCGGGTGCCTCACTCAGCTGGATGGCCAAGCCGCCGTCCTCAAACGTGCGTCTCCCGCGGGGTCCACCGGCGCGAACCACCTGGCTCGCGTTACCTGCGCGTGACCGGCGGTCCTGCAGCAGCGCCACAGCGTGGGAGCGGTCTGGCGGCGCTGCACGCTTCGTTAACGTCCGTGGGGAGGAGGAGCTCGTTCTGCGCTCCCTGGAGCCCGCAGTCTTTTTTTGCCTTAACTGAAGTCGAGCCGGTTTACAGGGCTGTGTTAACTTCAGGTGTACGGCACAGTGATTCCGCTATGCATGTGTGTTCCTTTCCATATTCTGTCTCATTACAGGCTGTTACAAGGTATTGAATATGGTTCCCTCTGAAGCCTGTGGTTTTTCAGGAGTGCGGGCTTGCATTCTGCTCCCTTGAAAGGCCTTCTGCAGCTCCCCATCTCCACCCCCAGATCACACGCTAGCCTCCGGCAAACACCTGTGCCCAAAGGAATGGCCTAGTGGCCACCCACATAGACTTGGCTTGTCGCTTTGATTCAGTCCATCTGGCTACCAGGAAAGAAAAGGGGGCGTTCCGTAGCTGGGCTGTGCTCATGGCCCATGGTTTATGTCCACTGTCGTGAAACAGGGCTGGGTACTGCAGAGTGACAGCTGCTTCCGTGGGCTGGAGAAGCCAGGGCCAGGCTCCATGGGAGCTGACACCTCGTTCTGAGATGGGCAGGGAGGGCTCTGCAGCACGGCGGGACAGAGGCCCAGAGCCGTCACTGGGCGTGGTCGCCTCTAGTCGCGAGAGTTCGCTGGCTGCTTCCACTTAAGTCCACGGTTAACACGTCCCCGCCTTCCCATGCCTTCCCCTGGGGCTATCTCTTCATTCGTTCATTTGCTCATTCATTCATCAAGCATTCGAGGAGTGCCAGGTGTGCATCAAAGACATTCCAGTATCGTAAGAGTTACTTTTTAATCACCAAAAAGGATGCCACTCCCTTTTTGCTTATGCCACGCCTTCATCCCTGGGCTCTCCCGTTTGCTGATCTGAATCCTACCCTCCTTCAGGACTCATCCCCCACCTGCACCCCCTCCGTCAAGCCTGTCTCCCCCAGGGCTCCAGCCTCGGTAGGATTTCATCCTCCAACTGACATTCAAGTGGCGGCAATGAAGGGTCTCCCTCATGAGATCTGGAGTCAGGGAGCCCTAAATTTGAGTCCCAGTTGGACACCGAGCAAGTTAAACTTCTTTAAACCTGGATGTCCTCATCTCGCAGGTAGGGATTAAAAAAAAAGTCATTTTAACTCTCTGGACTTCAGTTCCCTAGTTTGTAAGCAGAGAGAGTCAAACTGAGTGAGAGTAGATGAAATGAGTGAGGTGGTCAAAGGGCACAAGCTCCAGTGTCAGGGTAAGTCAGTCCTGGGGCCGTGCTGTGCAGCACAGGGACTTTAAGTAACAGTACCGTGCTATTTAAACACTGCTAAGAGAGTGGGTCTTACAGGTTCTCATCTCACACACACACGCACACACACACGATGTTTGTAACTACGTGTGGTGACAGGTGTAACTAGACCTAGTATTCGCCAAAAACTCTTCCAGCCTGAAATTCCTCCAACTTTCTCACATTCCATTCTTCACCAAGGACGTGAACATAACACTGGTGGCCACCCGGATCCAAGGCTGCGCAAAAAGACTATTTATGAAGTCAGGTTTAAAGGATTGATTTTTTTTTTTCTCTTTTGGCAACGTGACTTGAAGTGAATCAAAGCTTATAAATGCTAGCATTCCTGTTTTGAGATTGTAATAGTCACCTCCCCATTTTAAAGACCTGGAGAGTGTTCTCCAAATCAAAAGCTCTTACTTACCAAATAGTAACAATACCATCTTTTATAGACTTACCAGCAGAGTGGTTACAGGAGATCCAGTTACCTGATTCTACCACTCTAGAGAACACCTTCTTTGATCTTTCAAGTTCTGCCCCTTTTTTTCTTTATCCGTTTTTGATGCTCCATTTTCTTCAAGAGTATACATTTGCAATTTCCAACCTCATCATTTCTGTTCACTGTGGTACTGGAAGTTGGAGCCAGTGCAATAAAAGCAAACACAAAACAAACCAACAAATAAAAAAAGTTTTATATTGTACTGAAGGAAGCCACTCTGTCTTTATTAACGGGCAACACGATCATCTACACAGAAAATTCAGTGAAATCTACATAAAGCTACTAGCGCTTTATCAAAGTTGCAGGATATAAGCTCAATATACAGAAATCCATTGTGTTTCTGTATATTAGCCACGAGCAATCAAAAGGGAAATTAAAAACACAGCCTGTAAAACATCATCCAAAAATATGAAATACTTAGGGATAAATCTGACAGAGTAAGTGCAAGAAGTTTATACTGAAAACTGCTTGCTGAGAGAAATTAAAGACGACCTAAATAAATGGACACATTGTTAAGACGTCAGTTCTCCCCACACAGACCCACAGGTTCAGCACAAGCCCAAGAAAAATCCCAGCAGATGTTTTTATAGAAACTGACGAGCAGATTTGAAAACTCTATAGAAATACTAAGGACCCGGAGTCGCCAGAACAGCTTTGGCAAAGAAGAACGAAGTCAGAGAACAACCTGCTGTCAGGATTCATGACAGAGCTACACTTAGCAAGACAGTGTGGTATTGGTAACCAGGCAGGCAGACAGAACAGAGAGTCCAGAAATAAGCCCATCCATATACAGAAAATTGACTTTCAGCAAAGGTGCAAGGACAATTCAGTGGGAAGGACTACTCCTTCCACGCAGTGGTGCTGGAACAACGGGACACCCACATGCAAAACAGCTTCAATCCACTCCGCTCGCCGTGTGTGAAGTGCTTGTCAGAATGGATCACAGACGTAACTGCAATGCCCAAAATACAACGTTTCGAGAAGACAACGTAAGAGAATGCTTTTGTAAACGCAGGTTACAGTGAATAACCTTGTGCACGATATTTTGTATTGCTGGGTGTGTGTCTTCAGGGTAAGTTCCTAGAAGCAGTGTTCCTGGGTTGAAGGGTAACCAGGTACGTTTCTTTAGATGTTGTTAAATTCCCTACCATAGAGGTGGTACCATTTTGCGTTCCCACCGGCAGTGCAGCCAGATAACTCACTTGGGTACTTTTTATAATACACATGGCTGCGTTTCGCCCTCAGAAATTCATTTTCAAACAGTTTGGGGTGAGACCGAAGCGTCAGTAGTTATTAAAAACTCCCAGATGATTTTGTTGCACAACCAAAAGTGAATACAAAGGACTTAAGTCCAAAATGTAGAAAAGGCAGGGAAAGAAGAGGCGAGCCCAAGAGAAGACAGAGATGGTGAGCGCAGAGAAGGATGGAAAAACGAGATTAGAGCATCAGAGAGGGCAAGGGACAAGAATGGACAGGCGTGGTCAGGAGCATCAAGTGTCTGGGGCGTTGTGACTTACAGTAAGAAACACACATTTGGTCTCCACCCCTGTTTCTGGCACAGAGCCCTTGCAACCCTTGGAATTTCCTAAGAGGTGAGTGCTGTAAAGGCGTCTTTCATTATGTTAATGAGGTGACTTTGGAGAGCACCTAAGGATGGTTACCAGGGGAACCTCAGGCGATTGGAGATTAGAGCACAGGAACTTTCAGTCCCACCCCTGACCTCCAGGAGGGACGGAGGGGCTGGCAGGTGATTTAATCAATCATGCCTGTGTCATAATGCCTCCTGGAAAACCCCAAAGTGCAGGGTCCAGGGAGACCCTGGGCTGGATCTGGGGAGAGCCGCAGCTCAGCGAGGGCAGGGAAGCTCTGTCTGTCCCCACACCTTTCCTCGTGCTTCCCTCCCGTCTGGCTGTTCCCAAGTTGAATCCTTTTATAACAAACCAGTGATCTAGTAAGTAAAATGCCCCTCTGAGTTCTCTGAGCTGCTCTACAATCTAATCACACCCAGGGAGGGCGTCACTGGAACGTCCTGTCTGTGGCCTGTTGGTCAGAAGCCCAGGTGACAGCCTGGATCTGCAGCTGGTGTTTGAGGTGGGGGGAGGCCGTCGGGGGAGACTGCGCCCTTAACCTGTGGAATCTGATGCTACTTCCAGGTAAGGGGTGTCAGCTGAGTTAAATTGTAGGACATCCAGCCAGTGTCCAAGAATTGCTTGGTGATGTGTGTGTGTGGGTGGGGGAACCACACACTGGGACTGGGAGCAGAATGTTAGTGTCACTGAGAAGTTCAGCAGAATGGGCATAAACACTTGGCCACGGATCTGCTGTCACGGAGGCTGCCCCTGATCTGAGAGCTGTCATCGTGTACGGATGGGAACAGAAGCCAAGCTGAAGCGAGCTGGAAGGTGGGTGGGAGGTCAGTCAGTCGACACAGTACGTTCAGAAAACTCCTAATGAAATCTGGGCGGGGGGGGGGGGGAGAGAACATGTTTTGAATAGAATGGAACTTCTGAACAATGTTCACAAGTCGAACAACTGATGAGATGGAGAGAAAGAGATTGGGCATTCGGGGGAAATACAAGACAATGCGTAGTATATAACGTTCCCGAGAAAGAGGAAGGGAGGGAGACCAAAGCACACTTGAGGAACCGGTTTCCATCGGGAAGAGAAGCAGCTTCTCCAGGTAACAGGCGAGAAGGAAGACTGGGCAGGTGCTAATGCAGATATAGTGGCCTGGTCCATAGCAGGATTGCTGAGGGTTTGAGAGCAGCATTCTTGAGGGATTCTTGTCTCATCGTGTCTAGTCTCTGTGAAAAAAAAGTCTGCTGAGAGACTGTGGGGAGGAAGAGAGCAGTGGGTTGCTCTGGGGTCAGAGGTCAGCTGGGTGGGGTTTGACAAAAGCCCAAAGGGGTAGGGGAGATTAGGGGGCTGGCAGGAGGGTCGCTGAAATGATGGCCCTAACGCCTAAGGGGGTTAGGTAACAGAGTGACAGACAGAAAGAGAAAACAGAAGGTAAAGGGCTGGAGGTCACCACGAGATCGGGAATGAAAAGGCTGAGTTGGAGAGAGAGGAAACTGGTCAAGAAGGGGGCCTTGCGTCAGTGACGTCGGAGGTGATGCTAAGATCCAGGCGGACGACCGGTCACAGGAGTCCCCGGAGAGAAGCTCAGAGACCGAGGACATCAGTGCCTTGATGAGCGCGTCTGATACGTGGAACTTGTTTTCTTTACCCTTCTCTTTAGGATTTGGAAAATATACAGCCTGCTTTTATCTCAACGAGTTCTTATTTTGAGGTTGAGAAACTACATCCCGGAACATATATTTCACCAGTTATCTTTGTTAAGAATAAATCACACCCCCCAGGGAGCAATGAGGAAACGCGTTTTCTCCTGTCGTTGGTCTCTTGGCTTCTGCTTTCGTGTGACCGCACAGTAGACCCGCATTATTATAATCAGAACATGATCCTTCTTTCAAGGGTTGCCTTTACAAGCCCATTCTGTTTTGTAACCGTGTATATAAAACAATCATCGGAACTGAATTTTCTTTATGCCTGGGTCCGTGGTTGCCGTGTTGCAGAGGCGAATTTTGAAAACAGTTTAAGGTTGGTTCCTACGTGGTCAGCAGGCTTTTCTACCCAGATGCCTTTTGGATTTTTTCTTTTTTCCTTGATCTTGCAAAGTTCGCTAGGATCTGTCTACTGGCTGGTCACGTTCAGTAATTTTGCTTGAGACTTCGTGAGCCTTTTGGATGTTCAGACTTAAGTTCTTTTCTGGCCAGAAAAGAAATCAGAAATTTTGTACTAATTTCTACATGCCTGGAAAAGAGAATGATAATAGTAAATAACATAGATATCAATAATAGTGACACTCCTAGGGGTCTCAGTTTGTGGTCCCCTGCCTTACCCATCCCCAAAACAGCATGAGACATGGAGGTGGGTGTAAGGAGATTATGTGGAATGTGACCCCAGGAAGCAGCAGGGACGGAACAGAGAGAGACAGACAAACGGAGAAAGCCAACAAGGCGTGTGATGTTGAGCTGGTCACCCCAGGAGCAGCTCGGATCAGCCCTGCTGGAGACTCGCTGAGGAGCCCGCCAGGGTGCACCTCCAGCTGAAAAGCACGAGGCTGGGCGGTTCACACGCGATTCCAGGAGGCCCTCCGGTTCCCAGCGGCACCCAGGCACGAGATGAGCTAATTCTTGCTGTTTTGGAGAAAAGACCCAGCCAGCCCTTGAGTGGGAGGTGAGAGGCCGTGGACCTGCCCAGGGGACATGCACCCTGCAGCCAAGGTCAGAGGAGACCAGGGGATGGTGCGGGACACCCGCAGCATCGGTCCGCGCAGCCAGCCTTTACAGGCTCCTCCCACGTGCCAGGCAGCTGTCAGACGTCTGTGTGGGAATTGACGCATTTACACCTGACAGTGACTCCAAGAGGCAGGTGGACAACAGGTGTTTTCTCAGGTTGCCTCTAGACGAACTATTCTGACTTATCCTTCCTTTCTGAAAAAAGTCCTAGGACTCCCCTACAGCCCCAGGACTGTTTCTTGCTTCCCGAGCCTGCCGAGACAACACCGTGACACTGGGAACATTCGTTCACCATCGCCTGTTCCCTTGCACCCTGTTCTTCCGCTAAACCCGCACGGCAACCCCACCATCCGCCTCCTCAGCTCCAGGTCTGGTGCCACTGAGCAGCCCTGAAATAGAATATTAACTGACCAGTCCCACTTCTGGACCCCAAGTTCAACTGGATATTCAGCGAGCCCCTGTGTGCCGCCTCCTTATCCTGCTTCTGCTGGCGATCTAAAGAACGCTGCCACCCGCCCCAGGCCCTCTCCCAAAACCTAACTTCCCACTTTTAGAAGAGGGCCTTGTCTCCCACTTCATCAGGAAAACTGAGCTTATCGCCTTCCGCTGTCTGTCCCCCTCGATCAAACAAATCTGCCTGTGCTGCCTCCAGACTCAGAGAACGGCTCGTCTCTCCTCTCCGTCAGGGCAACGCCCCCCCCCCCCCCTCTTGATCGTGTGCTTTGTTACTTGTCTGCTGTCAGCAGTGGCCGTGAATCCATCGACTCCCCAGCAGTGGTCCCTTAAGAGATATTTCTAAAAATAACCAGAGTGATGGAGGCGTCCAGAAACCTGTGCTCCTGTGCTCTCTGGCCGTCCCGGGAGACATTCTCAGATGCCTCTGCTGTTGCCTTATGCCCCCCGAGGGTAGAGCTATTTATTGTGCCCTGAACTCTAGTAGAGGTTCAATTAAAAGCCAGGATTTGGCAGCAAGCACCCCTGTTTTCTTGTCAGACACATTGTAAATTGTATAAAAACTATTTTGGTGCAATTTACAACGTGGGAAATAAAAACACGCTCATGCAGCCATCTGTCTGCTGTGGCACTAGGAAGTCTGAGTGCCTGGGCTCCTGGTCAGAAGCTGGGAAGAAGCCAAAAACGGGGACGTGTTGGGGGGCGGAAGGCGCTTAGTGGTGACACTGGCAGCTAGGTGTGGGTGGAGCGATGCTTTCCTCCTCCTCCGGGCGCTGTGTGGGGACGAGATGGGCAGTGTACTTAACACACTTAGCACAGCGCCTGGCTCACTGCGTTTTAATGGGAGCAGAGGGGGTGGGGACGAGGACATTGGCAGGAATTGTAGACGTCGCCATCACATAGCAGTGGTAACAGTAGTAAGTCCTGAACTGGAGTCAGGGATACATCGAGTCCTAGCTCGACCGCGAATCATCTGTCCAACCCCTCATCCCAGAGTCCTGGAAGGGTCAGTAAAGACACGGGAAAGCAGATCCAAAGCAGGGCCGGGTGTCCACGACCAGCATCCAGTAATTCCTGGAAGCAGCCAGAGGTGGGCAGAACCAAAGAGGAAAATTAGACTTTAGGACCTGAGAATGGAGTGAGGCTAATCACACTGTCTAGCAATCGGTCCTCTTGGAAGTTTCCCTCTGAGCAAGAACAGGCAACAAAGTCCTGAAAGAGAAGCTGCTGGGTTTTCCAGATATTAATTACATGTATGTTACAGAACCTTAAATTGAAATGCTATGGTACCAGGACAGCAGTGAGCAGGCAGATAAATGAAATTAAGTGGGAAGTCTAAAAATAAATCCAAAGACATTTGGAAAGTTAGTATATGATGAAGATGACACTTTAGAGCAATGAGGGGAAAAAAGATAGATTGCAAAATAAGACATGTTGGGGAAAATGAATAGCCATTTGGAAAAAAAGAAAGAAAATTAGATCTCTAACTTATACTTTATCACAAAAGTAAATTGCAGATAAACAAAAATTTGAAATATGTAAAAGGAACTCATAAAAGGACGAAAATAAAACACAAGGCTTTTTTTCATAGAATGAATAAGACCTTCCTAGAAATATTATATAAAACCTAGCAGCCATTAAAAAAAATTATTTATAAACATGGCCTCCTCCAAAAAGGAAAAGCCTGAATGACAAAATATCAAAACAAAAGAAAACAAAAACATAGACAGCCTAAAGAAAAATGCCAAACTGGGAAAAACTTATTTGTAAGTCATAGGTCATAACGTAAAGGGCTAATTTGCACCATATGTAAAAAGTTCTGGCAAAGCAATAAAAAAAATTTACAAACACGTAAGCAGATTGTTCACAGAATACTAAATAGAGATGCTCTGAAATACACTAGAAGAAGCTTAACATTGCTTATAATAAGAGAACTAAAATTATAATGCCATTTTTGCAGCTCTCAGATTGGCCATTAAAAAGAATGGAAAGACCTTAAAGAAATTTGGTTAAGTAGTAAAATTGAAGATATATAGTTAAGTAATGAAAGTCATAATGGAATATAAGGTATTGCCTCCTGTAGGGAAACACACATTCATATTCTTGGAAATTCATAAAACATTCTTGAAAGTATTAACAAGAAACCAGTGCCTTTGTTTGTCCCTCAGAAGCAGAAATGGACAGGTTGGAGGCTGAGAAGAAATAAGACTCACTTGTCATTCTGTGCCCTTCTGTACCTTTGTATTGTCTGAGCATGGATTGCCTGTTTATCAAATTCACTAAAATAATAGGTAAGTCAGAGGGAGGGGGCTGAAAACAAAACCTTCCCCTGGTCCTGTCCTGTCTAGACTCAAGCCAACTCCTTTTCACTCCTCTAAAGGGTTCCGTCTCCACGTCTGCACACTCTGCTCTTCTCCAGAGCGCTGCTCTCTCCCCCTCAGCGTCGCTCTGGTACCTCCCTGCTTCCACCCACCCCCCGCCCCTTCCCCGCAGGGGTCTAACCCCTGCAGACCCCCTGGCCCTCTGTCCTCCAGCTGGCCCCGTCCATGGAGAGCACTGCAGGAGACCGGAGGGTGAACGGAGAGAGAGGCCGGGGTGTTTCTTCCCCGGTCCTCCCCAGTGCAAGAGCCTGCGTCCTTCCCTAGAAGCGTCTCACCTGCGGACCCACCAGGGAAGCACAGACAGAATTCCAAGGGCTTGCGAATTACACCATTTGTCCCCATTAACTTCTAGCTGAAATGTAGCATTTCCTTCAGTTATGAGTACAGGTAACTAACCTTAGTCATATTGGTGAGTAATACTGTTCAGTCGTGTCAGTGCTGTGATTCTGCCGCCAATCTAGATTAAATATATTTTTGTGTTTTTCCACAGTTGGTGCAGTATCTCCATTGTTCCTGCTCCTCCCTCCCTTCAGATTATGCGTTATTAAATCTGCCTCTTAATTTTATTTAACGTTAGTTACGAGGTTTAAAATGATTATATGACAAAAATGGTTTCTAAAATATTTTTAATAACTTTATTTCAATATAACAGGTTTGCTTTGTAATTAGATTTATTCTGAAAAGGAGTCTGTAAGTTTCACTAGGCTGCCTGAGGGGTGCAGGACACAAAAAGGTTAAGAACTTCAGCCTAAAGGATCTGAATAGACGTTTCTCCAAAGAAGATACACGAACGGCCAGTACAGGCACACAGCGCACCCAGACGTCCCTTCATCAGTCACTAGGGAAATGGAAGTTAAAACCACAGTGAGGTACCACTTCATGCTCAGTAGGATGGCTATAATCAAAAAGTTAGATTAAAAATTTTAGCAAGGATGTGAAGAAATCGGAATGTTTTTACATTGCTACCTGGAATGTAAAACATTGCAGCTGCTTTGGGAAACGGTCTAGCAGTTTCTCAAAGGGCTAAACGCAGAGTTTCCACGTGATCCAGAAACTCTGCTCCGAGTCATACACCCAGGAGAAGTGAAAACACATGTCCACACGGGTCCTTGCACATAAATGCGCGTAACAGCATTATTCACAACAGCTCGTGGAATAGTATTCGACAATAAGAAGGAACGAGGTTCTGACACACGATACTGCCCACAGGCGCCTTGAGAACATCGTGTTTCGTGAAAGAGGTCGTTCCGAGGGACCCCGTCGTGTATGGCATTTACAGGCCGTCCTCGTTATTTCGCGATGCCGTATTGGAGAATTCGCCTTCTCGATAACATTTTATTTGCAACCACAGCTTAACACTCACGGTGCTCCCTTGGTCACTGACAGACACACGCGGAGGAGAAAACCCGAGCTGCCCGTCCAGCACTTTCCCACCTGAGGCCGCGCAGGGCGGCGCCCGCCTCCCCGCCTCCCCTCCGCTGCAGGCGTCTTTCCCCCAGTCTGCTTAGGGCCACGTTTTCATGTTCTTGTGCTTTTTGTTGGTGATTTTGCTGCTGAAAATGACCCCCAGCTGTGTTGTTTCAGATTACTTGACCTTGCGAAGGCAGACGGGTTATCTGATAAGAAGTTCACTTATAAAAATAACCGTGCAGTCCAGGGGAGCCCCGCCTCACCCATCCCAGCGGCATTTGATATCTGTAAGATACAGACGCCTGCACAGGAACCAGTCCTTCCCAGACGGATGTACAAACAGGCATCGTCCCCAGCGGCAGCTGGAACGCTTTGTAATTTAGCTTAGCTTTGAACCCACTCAAGTGGGATGCGAAATAAGCCAAATTACGGTGACTCTCAGAAAGAGATAAGACGTCAAGATTCGTCTTCTCTTTTATATGGATGACCTGAAGCTACAGTCGGAGAAGAGTGCTCAATTACAAAGCACACTTGAAACAGAATCCTGTTTCAGTTGGTCAATTAGGATGGAATTTGGACTGGACAGGCGCAGTTTCATGTGCCAAATGTGGAAAGGAGAAGAAGAGCAAACACATGCAGCTCTTTGATGCAACTGGATGCTGGGACCTCACGTTCCCTGCGGCTTTTAAAGTCAGAAACTGCGACAATTCCTCCAGGGAAGCACCAGGAAAGCCAGTAAGTTGTCATGAAATCTCACGAAGAATCAGGCTCACTCTGAAGAATCAACTCCCCGTGGAATATATGCTGAGAGAGCACAGTTTGGTGGCCACGCGTGGGCTCTGGGTTCATTCTTGGCCCTGCTGCTTACAGACCTTTGAGCAAAACGCTACTTACCTCTTGTGCTTCTGTTTCTGTATCTGCAACGATATTTGCCTAATCAAGATCTCATGAGGATTAGAGAAAATGCCAAGCAGGGTGCCAGGCACAGAGTGAGCACTTTGTTAGGGCTGACCCTTATTGTCACTCCCATTTTAGCTTTTGCACGTTAAATTTGGGCAAGAGGACACCTTTAGGAAGCCTCCATTTCTGCATCGGTAAAATGGCAGTAATGACAGCTTCTGGGCTCCTGGGTTGTTGTAAGGTTTAAAAGAGACAATGTGTGTAAGTTTCATTATAATACAACATTTGATATTTAAGGAGAGCTTGATAAATGTAACTGCTATCACCATTACAACTACCACCACCATCACCATCATCACCTCTATCTCCATCACCATCACCACCATCATCACCACCACCATCACCACCACCATCACCATCACCACCATCATCACCACCATCTCCATCACCACCATCACCACCACCACCACCATCTCCACCATTGCCACCATCACCACCACCATCACCATCACCACCACCATCACCACCATCTCCACCATCACCGCTACCATCACCATCTCCACCATCACCGCTACCATCATCTCCACCATCACCACCATCACCACCATCTCCATCACCACCATCACCACCACCATCACCACCACCACCATCATCTCCACCATTGCCACCATCACCACCACCATCACCACCATCACCACCACCATCACCACCATCTCCACCATCACCGCTACCATCATCTCCATCATCACCACCATCACCACCACCATCTCCATCACCACCATCACCATCACCACCACCACCATTTCCATCACCACCATCACCATCACCACCACCATCATCACCATCACCACCATCTCCACCACCACCACCCACATCACTAGCACACGACTATTATTTTGTTATCATCACAGAGCCTACTGTCCGCCACTGGGACAGCCTTTGTTCTCATAACAGCAGTTAGCTTCCCCTTGACTCCCTTTCGGGCTCAACTTTCTGCAGAATCTTTGAGAGGAAGTGTTCCTTGTCTCCCGACATTGTGATGTTGATCCTCACTGCCTGCTCCTCCACAAATACTCATTGCTCTCTGCTGCACTCAGCAGGCAGACGGGTTCACAGCCAGGGCCTTGGGCAAGACTGTGTTCTCCCCAGGGCCATGCATAGGGGTCTGTGCTTAGTCCCTACTTCTCACCATGAACGCCACTCTTGGGCATCTATTTTCCTGATGCAGCACCAACGCACTAGAAAAAGCATGGTTTTTAAAGTCAGGCTTGGGTTCAAATTCTTGACCTTGACTCTGGCTGTATGACCTCAGGCAAGTCAGTTGACCTTCCTGACTTTCAGATTCTTCGCTAGTGAATAGTTTACAATATTTACTCCAGAGGAGGTAGGAGTCATGAGGAAGTGGGTGAAGTCATGACTATAAAGAACTTAGGACTCTATGTAGCATCAAGTAGGGGCTGAATAAATGCATGTGTCGTGCCTTCCTTTCCTGTCTCTGTGACTTTCCCAGTCCATTAAGCCTGGAAAATTTTAAGAAATGTCAGGACCACCTGGAGATCCTGTTAAAATCTGGATTTCCATGTCCCACTCTGCAGTGAATAGATCTGGGGTGAAACCAGAGAATCTGTATTTCTGACAAGTGCCCCCAGGATACTGGTTCCGCGGGTCCTGGGACGCCACGTGGAGAAGCAAGAAAAAAACAAGTAACTGAAAGACAGTTGAAGATAAAACACTAGTACTCAACAATAAATTTTGTGTTTTAAAAATATATGAAACCGTCAATCCACTTGCTTTATTTTTTTAAGAAAAAAAGGTAATAAAACATCTCAATCAATGACACAAACACAAAGCATGTGTGTGCTGGGGGAGGGTGTAGCTCAGTGGTAGAGCGCATGCTTAGCACATACAACGTCCCGGGTTCCATCCCCAGTACCGCCATTAAATAAATAAATAAATAATATAATAAATAAATAAATCAGTCTAATTACCTCGCCCCTGTCCCCACATAGGAGATGGAAAACCGTCTTTGCCATCGAAGAGAGTGTGTGCGTGTCGTTTTCCCCCTGCAGGAAGCTGCTTCCCTCATTCTCTGTGGGTCCTTTTGTCCTTCTGTCATTCTCCTGCACTGGACCCTAAACATCTGTCCTGGTCACCGTTGCTGAACCTCAGGACCAACTGCCATGTCTAGCGCAAGATGGGCACCAGGAAACAATGTGCTGAATGGAGGAGTGAGTGCATCTGAGTGCTGCCGCTGACCAGCTGTGTGACCTGGGGCAAGTTTTCTTGTCCATAACAGGAAATAAAAATGCCAACCTTAAAGGGCTGCTGTGAGAGTCCAAATTTTAAAAAGGACCTATAAACGCATCCAGTGGATGGTCCCCAGCACTTGACAGGAGCTCAGTTAATTCTGTTCTCTTGTTTTGCCAACTGTTCTGCTAATGTATGTAAGCACTGCACTGTTCACATGTACCCGGGAAATCCTGACAGCCCTGGAATCCGTCTCAAATAAAACGGAATGGAAGAAAACCAGCAGTTCACTCTGGTCTTGCAGGAACATCAACCAACCAACCGACCGCCGGACAGATGGGTGTGGAAGCCCACCCACACACCTCCTCCCAGAGGTACCATTTTATCCACACCCTGCAACAGGTGGAAACCTCACCTGCTTTTCCCAGACACCGTGCACCGTTTCCAAGGACCGTTAAATCAAAGGCAAGGTGGAAATCACTGTCATTAAATGGAGGAAGAAAAAAATGCTTGGACTGAGATTCTTAGAGGGGAAAACAATATTGAAGTATTCCCTGAAATGTTTCCATGCCATTAATAAAAGGAAAGAACCCCATTGCATATTTATGACCAGAGCAGACGCCCTTTACATCTACTCCTTTGTTCATTTCTGATTTTCAGCAATTCACATCTCCCCAACGAAATCTAATTTCCATAAATGCTTTACAGAATTCAAAGCAGACAAATCATCGAATCTTCCTAATATTATTAATAAATGCTAAGAAGGTGTAACACAAAATTAATGGGAAAATTTAATAATTCTCCTATTAGAATTTCCTCTCCATTTAGTTCCCAAGGGTAGAATGTTAGGGCGTACTTTCTGTAGACAATATTGTTTAATGGAAACTTTGCAAAAATTAGAATTAGGCCTTTGGTGAGCAGGGATCTTTAATTTAATTTGTTTTTGCTGCCAAAACACGAGGAATTACTCATAGTGTATTGCACCAGCAGGCGGCCCGTTAGAATTCAGTTTGGTCATGATCACCAGGGTAATGGCTTCTCCAAGGCCTGGAGTTCGGAGAACAGCATGGTTTAGTTATTACAGAAATCGTAAATGTCATTAATAAAGTCCTAGAGGAGCCATCGCATCCCAGAGTGGCCTTATAAACACGGGCGGCCACTCACTCTTCATGTGCTCTAGAGGAGGGGGGCTGTAATGTGCTGGGGGAAGGGGGAGAGAAGGGGAAGGGTGGGAGCCCTTGCTTATATTTGGATTTTTTTCCCCTTAAAGTCTGTCTCCGGTTTAAAACACAAAATAAAAACCCTTCATTGCTAATTCTTGCTTTGCTTTCCTGATTCTGGCTCTGTTATCCCCTCCTCTGCCACAGAGAGCCAGTCTATCTAGAGATAACCCAAGGAAGGGGGCTTCAAAGGGAAACTGCTTCTGCTAGGTACACAGCCAAGGAACTGAGAACAGACTGGAACAGATACACTTGTACGCCAATGTGCATCGCAGCACTTACAGCAGAGAAAAAGTGGAAGCAACTCAAGTGTCCATCAATAGACCAATGGATAAACAAAATGAGGTGTAGTCACGCAGTGGAATATTATTCAACCATGAAAAAGGAATGGAGTTCTGACACCTGCTACAACAAGGGTGAACCTTGAAGACACTATGCCAAGTGGAATAAACTGGACACACAGAGGCACATATATGATTCCACTTATATGAGGTGCCCAGAAGAGGCAAATTCATTGAGGAACAGAGGTGACCAGGCACTGGAGGGAGAGGAAACAGAGAATTAGCCCTTAATGACCACAGAGTTTCTATTTGAGGTAGCAAAACATTTTTGGAAACAGAGCATGGTGATGGTGGCACAGTAATATAAGTGTAATTGAAACCACTGAATTATGGTCCTAAAAGTGGTTAAAATGGTAAATTTTATGTTATGTGTTATGTTATATATTTTACTTATTTATTTTAAAAGAATACCCTCAAAATAAAGGAATCTGGACTTCAGGGAACCTCTCTTCCTCTTTTTTCACTTCTTTCTGTCTTAACATATTTCTCCCCTCCTCTCTGATGTAACTTTTAACTTACAGATTGTCCTTAAATCAGGTGAAGGGAGCAGAAGTGCCTGCTCATAGTAGGTGCTTAACAAAATGGTCCCTCCTGTCCACGGCTCGCTGTGTGGGTGAGATTCTACGGACGTAGGTTTGTGATCGGTCCCTTCTTCCCCCCGTTGATGTTAATTTTTCATTCAAATAGAGGTGTTTAAAATGACTTTTCCTGAAGGAGAGTCTGGTTCTTTTGGAACATGTCTCTGAGATGGATTCATGACACAGTCAGTGTTTGGGAGCAGGCTTTTTAAATAGCCACTTGCTAAGAGAATGGTTTTATTTAGAATTCAGTTCGTAAGAAACATCAACAGAAAAGCAAGTCACTCCACCCCCCCAGCCCCAAAGACAGATCAGTTGTCTGATTGGCAGTTGTGACCACCGGGATCCTGAGGCTGAGATGCGGCCCGCCCACCTCCCGCAGACCCCTGTCCCAGAGACAGGTTTCTGCCCTTCTAAGCCCGACGAGGCAATGTGAAGCATCCGCAAGGAAAACGGGGGTCTTCCCTCACATTCGCAAAATGCAGCATCAGATAAGCTCTCATCCCTCAGAGAGAGTGACATCCCAGAAACTCGAAGGATTTTGATTTGAAGATCAAAGGCTGTGGAAAACTTTTACCCCAGATTAAAGATTGTGTAACAATACGCGTGCGTACAATTAGGACTAGAAAGGCATCCCCGTACTTGTACCTGGGTGCTTTTTTATTGGCTTTTACTCTTAATTTTCTCATCTTACAGGGAGGAAATAATCCTAAAATACAGGTTTGATTGGACTTATTTATGCCTGCCTCTTCCACCCCCCCCCCCGCAAAAAAAAATTCGCAGCGGATAACAACATAATTTGGCTGGAGGAATACAGTCAGGAGAGTTTTTCTTTTCTTTTTTAATTAAAAAAAAATTTTATTGAAGTGTAGTTGAGTTACAACGTTAGCTTCGGGCTGTACAGCAGAGCGATTCAGTTACACACGTGCATGATTTTTCTTTCTTTTCAGATTTTTTTCCATTTTGTGTTGTTAGAAGAAATTGAATATAGTTTCCTGTGTCTTTATTTTCCAAGTTTGGCGTGGCTGTGTTCTCCCACGATGCGAGAGCATTGCTGTGATGTGTAATATGTTATTGAACGCTGCTAAGATTAGCTGTTTTAGTCAAAGGCCCTATTTTCCAACTGCAGCCTCGCAGTGGAAAGGCCAGCTCTGATCTGCTTCTCAGATCACGCAACGCCTGACAAACGGCAGGGCCCCACCTCACCCCTGGGAGCAGTTTGTGACTCCATTTTAAGGAAATTAACCAAGAATTTCTTGAGCTTACAAGGGTGTACCCCTAAAATAATGACAACAAACACACACATCGCTGTTTTTACAGGGTTGACTTAAAGGCCTTTGGAGAACCCAGACTCTTAAAAAGATTGCGCTCACTGCCCCCATCCCTTGTGATTCAAAATACAACAAAAATCAACAGTAAACGACGTATTGCTGTCACCACGGAGGCCGACTGTTCGCATTGCCTGGGCTTTCCCAGGGTTAAATGGCACGCTTTGGAAGCCCAGGTCCTGGCATGGGCCACCCAGCTGCTTCCACGAGGGGCCCGGGCATGATCACGGGGGGTGCCCACCCTGAGCCTGCCGCAGATGAAAGCACTAAAGCGGAGGCGACTGAGCCAGTGTTTCCCATCACTGTACAGGACTCACTGGAGCAACCATTTTAATGGGACTGCCTCATCAGTCAAAGCAGCGAGTCAGTTACATCTCACAGTCAGGTTAACTGATTCCGCCCCCACCCCGCCCCCACTGAACGGACCGAATCTCTGAACACAGGGAATTCCCAGGTTGTTTCCACATCACGCGCACATGGCCTTAATGATGGAGTTGGACCGGGGCCACTGCTGAGTTCATTGATTGCAAAAGTCCCTCCCCAACGTGTGCTGTCCCCCACCTTTCTTCAAACAAAATAACATCAGCCAAGAAGCCATCGGTCCAAGGGCCAGAGTGCCCCGGCCAGAGGCCCTGAGGACAGCGCAGCCCGGCTTCTGAGGGGTCTTAGCACCAATTCTGCCGAGATGCACTTTAGAGGATCGACACCCGCCTACTCAGTGAAGCAGAGCTCCTGCGGCACTGACGTGCGTCGCGAGCCTGACACGGCGGCCACGTGGCCCGGGAAAGCCACAAGCGCCTCAGGCAGAAACTGTCTGCCCTGTTCTTCCCGAAACCGTACTTGTCTGAGACCTCATTTTTTTAATCCCCAAAACTATGGTCACCTCTGTACAGAAAGGATCCACGTCTTCGGTGCCTTTACTAAGTCCCCTTCTGGACACACAGGAGGTCCCAAATGCCCATTAACAGGGCCTGGGGAGCCTCGTAAGTCGCTGGAGTTCGTTAATTGATACAGCTTCTACAGTTGGCGACCCAGCAAAATCTTTCCAAATCACACACACAGGCTCTTTGTCCAGGAGCCTGCTTCTTAGAGCTCGTCCTGCAGGCACACACGCCGTCAGCCTTATGGAAGAACTTGAAAACGTGATTAGTCATCGCAGCTTTGCTCAAACGCCAGAAAACTGGAAACTATCTAAATGTCCGCCCATAGGTGACTGGTAAAATACATTACTGTAAACCTATATAATACGTAGTCATAACAAACGGGGAAACTTTGTATACATTGGTACAGAACAATCTCCTAGATACAATATGAATTTTTTTAAGAATCAAGGTGAAAACAGTAACACATAGCTTGCTTCCTTTTGTTTATGTTTTTACTTAAAAATTGTTTGCCCATTCATTTATTTTTAAAGCTAAAATTTATGCCTTTGCTGTTTTTACACTAATTTATGTAGAATATTGCTCACTAGTAGCTGAAAAAATTAACTTTCTTTCTTACTAAAAATACAACACTTGGTGATGGTAAATGATACTTTTGAATGATAGCCCTACCCCAATCTATTAAAAAATTAATATTTTATTCAGTCACTTACTTATTTAAGTGGAACATCATGCAACAGCTGGTTATTTGGTGGGGAGAAAATTTAAACTAGCCTCCTCAAGTCTGGAAGATGTGTAGATAATCTTAAAAATAATAGGTACCAGGCATGACTTTGGGGATGTTTCTCTGGAATTTGACAAAGCTCCCTGTACTTCTCCCTCTTCTACTCTAAATGTCTGTGATAAAGCCTAGCACTCTTAACGGAGCCTTCCTTTAGGAACACACATGTTTGCTTTATCGAGAAAACCTAACATCCGAAGGCGCTGCGTCCATCCATTCAACAAGCATTGATTACGACACCGCTGATGTCAGGAAAAAAATTCCAGAAAGTTCCAAAAAGCAAAACTTGAGTTTGCTTCCTGCAGGCAACTATTTACATGGCATTTACACTTTATTAGGTATTATAAGTAATCTAGAGATCATTGACAGTGTGGAGTAGCTTACATGCAAGTACGAGGCCATTTGCTATGAGACTTGAGCAGCCCTGATCTGCGTGTCTGAGGGGGTCCTGGAACCAGTTACCCTTGGAGAGCAGGGAACAGCAGTAACAGTCACACAGTGCGAAGTGCTATGAATAAAAAGAAAATGCACGCTTCTGAGTAACGGACATCCAACGTTCTCTCCTTTCTCCCACGGAAAGTACAAAAGGGGAGGTGGAAACTTAGTCACTGGCCATTCGATGACACTGAAATGAATCACGCTGAGCACTCGGCACGATGGATAAACTCCCGGGGGGGCGGGGAGGAGTCTGGATTTTCACCAGAATGGACTCTTCCAGGGGAATGATGAATTCATGCTGTTCATCACCTCATTGGAAATGGACAACAGTTATCAGTGGTCCAGACAGATGCTCAGAGATTAACAAAACAAACAAAAAGCCCTCACCAGCCTGAAGATAAATAGCCTTTGAGGTGTAAACGCACTCTAAACCTGACTGTCAGGAGCCTGGGAGAACGTCGGTGAGAGCGAGCAGAAGCCTCCAGCCCGGACCGGAAGCCTGGAGGGGAAATGCTGTCAGGTGTGGCGTGAGCCTCCCAACGTGGCTACTGGCAAAAGTACCAAAAACACAAACCTGTAAGAGAGACGCAAACAGGCAGCGTCGTATCCGGGCGGTCTGCCCCGCGGGTAGGCACATGGAGATGGTCCATCCCACCTTGCTCGCGTCGCAGCCCCAGAGCCGCAGGCTCGTCCTCTGCGCCAGCTCGGGTCTCTGGGAGCGGCTGCAAGGGTATCCTGTATCTACTGTCCCTCCTGCTCCCTTATTTTTCTGGTTGGTCCGCACCTGCGCTGTCAGATCCTGTAACCACTGGAAGCACTGCCTTGCCTCCTTTCACTCTCATTTAATCTCAGTTCTCTGGTAACTTGATGTTGAACGCTCTACACCAGCCCCAAGGTCTCCAACCACTTCAGCTGTCTGTGTTTGTTCTAGAACATTCCTCGGTGAGGACAACAGCCATCTCCCAGGAAAGTACTTGGACAGTTGCTTGGGTTGCACACTGAACTAATGCTCTCCCCTCCCCCGCACCCCCATGGAATTCATTATTACTTGGAAAAGAACAAGTCCACAGTGGTTCAAATTTATAGATTTGGCTGATACGGTCTTGAAAATGAACAAAGTGAGCCTGTCGCTTCATGGAAAACAACTGACCGTGTCAGTGGCCGATGATAAAACACAAAGCTTTCAAGTGAAAATTAGAATTTTAGAAAACTTGTATCTGTCACCATGAACGTGACAGCTTTGCCATCCTTTAAAGACTTTTCTGATGACATCAGCAGTGATATTAATTACTGTAATTGTTTTATTTTGTATTAAAAATGAATGATTATTTGGAACATCTGCATAACTCACTGAACCAATATTCTCCAAATGACCCACATAGACTATTTTGTGAATCATGCATTGGTTAAAGACCCATTCAAAATGCAAGGCAGACTAATAAATTGTAATGTTAACAGGTCACAAGAAGTTCACTGATGTGACTTCAGATTCCACATTGAAATTAACCATAAGAAACTACTACTTAACTATATGCCGGTTCCTCAAGATGTTAAAAGCAGAATCACTCTACATTCTGGCAGTTCTGCCTCTGGGTATGCACCCCAAGAGAATCGAAAGCAGGGACTCAAACAGGTATCTGTGCACCCGTGTTCATAGCAGCATTCTTCACGATAGTCAAAGGTGGGAGCCATCCAAGTGCCCGTGGACACATGGATGGATAAACAAAGTGTGGTCTACACATACAATGGAATGTTATTCCGCCTTGAAAAGGAAGGAGAATCTGACACAGGCTACAACACAGATGAACTTTGTGCTGAGTGAAATAAGCCAGTCACAGAAGGAAAAATACTGTATGATTCCACTTCTATGAGGTTCCTAGAGCGGCCAAATTCATAGAGACAGAAAATAAAATGGTGGTTTCCATGGGCCGGTGGCGGAGAGGAATGAGGAGTTATTGTGTATGGGGCCCAAGTTTCAGTTTTCCAAGATGAAGATGGACGGTGGTGACGGCTGCACCGTCATTAAATACATTGTGAATGAACGTAATGCCCCTGAGCTGTGCACCTAAAGATGGTTACAACGGTCAGAGCGAAGGAAGCCAGGGAGGAGGGAAAGAAAGAAAAAAAAAAAAAAAAAAGAAAAACGGAACTACAATTTGTCAGGTTTGAGTACTGCACCAAAGAAAAATACCCACAGTTATATGAAAAGCTATTAAAATACTCCCCTTCCCAACTGTGTGCTTGTGTGAGGTCAGATTTTCTTCATGCACTTCAACCAAAACAACATCTTACAACAAACTGAATGCAGAAGCAGGTCTGGAAACAGAGCTGCCTTCTAACAAGCCAGACATAAAAGAGATTTGCAAAAATGTAAAGAAATGCCAGTCTCCCCACTGTGTATTTTTTTTTTATTTTGTTTTGGAAACTATAGTTATTTTCCCTAAAAATGCATTATTTATGTTCACATGGAATGCTTACATTGTGGCTATTTTTTGAATGAATGAATAATACATTTTTAACATTTTTCTATTTTCACTACTAATATGATAAATACCCACAAATATAACCCGCATAAGTAAAAGCACGTGTGGTCTTCAGTAATTTTCCAAGAGTGGTCCTGAGACCCACAGAAAATGCTCAACAAACATTTTTTGAACGGCACTCCCTTCTCTACTGCCAGTCGACTAAGAAGCCGGGACGTCAGGGTCTCCCTGCTAATGGAGACAGTCTGTCTCCTGGGAAACCTGCGGGAGGCCATCCCCACACATCCCTGGGTCCCCTCCCGGAGGCGCCTGTTAGGAGCCTACTGCCCGTCAGGCGCACAGCTCCTCCTCTCGTAATGACCACGTGCCCGAAGTGTTATCAAGCAAATAACTGCACGTAATTGAGCTTCTGGAAGAATGTGCCCGGAGGTTGGGGGAGGTTAAAAGAAATGTTACAAATTAAGATGATAGAGGATCATGGTAAAACATGCATCAGAACTGTCAAAAGGCTGCTAGCCCGCAAATTACGAACTTGGCAAACAGGGACGTGTGGTTCCACGGCTGTCCCCTGGGAGGCTTGATCCAGATTTTTGCTGCCTTAGAAGTTGTTGCAATTCGTATTGCGTTGCAGTATAATCCCAGATTTGTACAAAGGGGTGATTAATACAAAAAAAGCCAAAACACAAAAAACACCCACCTTCATTACTTGAGACACATCCCTGAGGTTTACAACAAAAGCCACCCAAACAGAGAGCAAGGCTGGAGATGGGGCTGCGAGGCGAAGAGCATTCCTGCCTCTTTTGGTCAGTGAAATTGATGGGTGCATCGTGACGGGAGCAAAGGGCTGAGGACTTTCCTGGCTGACTCTTGCCTGCCTCTGTGCGTGACTGTTGGCCGATCCCACCCACTCGGGTTTTGCAGGATGCACTCTTGGAGTCCCGCCTGTGTCCCTTAGCATCAGCCACGGCTGTGTGTGCTGCCCGGAACGGCTCCCGCTGCCCACACCCTGACTCTCCGGCCTCTGCCCAGCCCCTGGGAGCCCCTCACCCAGAGTGAGGACCAGCCAGGGACAAACACCTCCTGGGAAGTCCTCAGTCCCGGGCTGGCCAGACTTGACTGGTAAATGACTGTTCCCCTTCCCCTTGGGTGGAGCAACTCTGGAGTTTGCTGTATCCTCCCGCCTGGGGTTTCCCCGAGACGCTGAGCCCAGGTGCCCACCGTGGGCCTCTGCTCAGTCACGCAGATCGCTCATCTTCCTGCCACGTCTCAGTCTGCCACATCCCGTCTGTGTTTCCTAAGATCACCTCCCAAATAAACCACTCCCACAAAATCTTCACCGAGGGAACTGCTTCTGAGAAAACCAAGCTAGGACTTGATTTAAGGGTGGGGAGGGAGGGGTAAACTAGGAGTTTGGGAATTTGCAGGGACACACTACTATATATAAAATAGATATACAACAAGGCCCTACTGTACAGCCCAGGGAACTATATTCAATAACTTACAATAACCTATAGTGAAAACGAATATGAAAAAGAATACGTATGTATAACTGAATCACTAGTGCTATACACCAGAGACCAACACAATGTTGTAAATAAACTACACTTCCACCAAAAAAAAAAAAAAAAAAAAAAGCACATGTCCAAAGTTGAGTCTTCAATTAACTTTTTTTTTTCTTTCTCTGGTTCCTCTTAGATTTGATTGAATGTGGACCAGCAGCCTCTCAGGAACCGAGAACTCGGCTCCCAGCACCCGGCACCTTCTCTCAGGGAAAAATCACACTGTTCCTAAAAGGTGGACGAGAAGCAAAAAAGCTCATTCTTTCCCAAAGCCACATCAGGGCGCTGCCTCGGCCCAAGGTCTGTGTCCCCTCTGCCCCGCACATCTCCCCGCCAGCTGCTTCCAGTTTTTAGCACCTCCAGGGTCCCCAGGCAGAACTCACGGAGGGCTGACCTCCCCAGGGCGGCTGCGGTGGGCCGGCAGTGGCCCTGGACAGCAGCCTGCCCCGCGGGGTGGCCCTGTGCCCAGCTCTGCCCCTCTCTCGGTGACCACGGGTTTGCGTGAGCCTTGCCCCCAGCTATCTGTGTCCCTTGATCTCAGTTTGCTTTTCTGGCCCCTGACCCTTCTGACGGCCAGAACTTTGAGTGTTATCGCACTCTTTTGTCTCCGTCCCCGCTCTGTCCTGGCCGCCTAGGCTGGCCGTGGACAGCACTCAAACACAGAGGGAGAGGGGATTTCATGCGGTCAATCGAGTGGTTAAAAAGAAAAGAGGTTGCTTTTATTTATTTTTTTTTTAAAGGGAAGAACTTGTTTAACTTGCATTGGTCAACCATTTGACCTCATCGACTCATTGGTCCCAACGGTCAAGCTGATAGAATTGGGTAAATAAAGGAGAAACAGCAGAGGGGGTCAAGGCCTCCTGCCCTCCCCTCCTCCTCCTGATCTGGGAGGGAGAGAAACTGCTACCAAAGAAAGGGGGCTCGCGAGCTCGTGCGATCAACGGACTGCCTTTACTTCACGAAAGAGGGTCATGTTCGAAGAAACACAACTTCTCGCACCAAACTCATCTTCTCTGGGGTTTTGAAAGCCTTCTGAAAACCTCTTTTAGGAAACACAGGCAGATTTCTCCCCAAGGCTTCCGTGCTTTGGGTGGGACGTTAAGTTTTCAAAAATTATCTCGGGGAGGATAGAAACAGGTCATCCTGAAACTACCTCTAAAGTCCTGGTTTTAAAAAAATAATCTAAGAAAAATATACCGACAGTGAAAGGCAAAAAGCAGAGGAAGCGTCCAGCGCCGCACTGGCCGCGCACACCGCGTGCCCACGGCTGCTCCCTGTAGCCCCGCGGACAAGGCTTCTGCGTCCGTGATTGTAAAAAACAGTTGGGACTTCTGGTCACCGCAAAAAGACAGTGTTTAGTATGTTAAAAATCTTGGTGCTATGTCTGGTGGGGTAGAGCTAAGGTGATGTTTTTCATTTTCTCTTTTCCCAATATTATTTAATGAACTCTTATTCCATTACAATGAAAGGAAAGGCGTTTAAAGCTCTGAGTACGCAGACTGGTTATTTTCACAAAACATATTCATCAATGTAATTGAACAGTTGGAGTCATTTTTTTTTTTTAATTTAGACGTATGTTTCAGTTTTTCTGGAAAGTAATTTGAGAACATTAGTTAGAAACCTTAGAAAGTATTCATTCTCTTTGATTCAGAAATCACAATTTTAGACATTGATCCATGCCAAGGAATTTTCAAAAATCAGACACAGGTTAATTTCCTTTATTTCTGAAGTATAGTCAGTTACAATGTGTTGATCTCTAATGTCCTAGCCATATATATACACATACACACACACATACATTCATTTTCATATTCACGGGTTAATTTTCAAGATATCCACTGCATGACTGATTACAGTAACACCAACCTGGCAGCAACTTACTTTCCAACAGTTAGGACTGGACATAAACGCAAATTATGATACATTCTTGCTATAGACTATCCCTCGGCCTTGAAAGTTATCCTGATGAAAAAAATGGTAATAATGCTCAAACAGTGACGTTAAAATAGGATGTGAAACTACACAGTTGGTCTAATTGCAGTGAAATATATGAGAACTACACCAACACACACACGCTCGCACCTGTGATCCTGACGTTCACAGACGACACGTCTGTGCTGCTCACAGGGACCGGAGGGAAGCCTGGCCGTGTCTGTTGACAGAGAACAGAACTTTTCTAACCAGACGGGCCCAGGGCTGGCCGGCTAGACTCGCTTACTCCTTTAGTATGTGGTCCAGCCCCGCTTAGCACAGGCAATGCATTTTCAGAAATATCCAAGGATAAGGGAACCTGAATTAGACTGACGGCTCAAAGACTTCGCAAATACACGTGAATAAAAAGGACTGGAAGAGAGGGAGGGTATAGCTCAGCGGTAGAGCTCCCGCCTAGCACACGTGAAGTCCCGGGTTCAAGCCCCAGCACCTCCACTGGGCAAATAACCAAACAAACCTAATCACCTGTCCCCCCAAAGAACATTAATAAAGAAAGAAAGAATCAGAAGAAAATTACCCTTGAACGATGCATGTTTCTCTGGAGTGGTTTTATGTATACATACAAGTATCTACGTTACAATTATTTTTAATACATGTATGCACTACACACAATAACCACTATGCACAGCAGACACTAAACATTATGTATATATTTCCGTGTTTTTTCTAGTGAACCTGTATCATTCCTACAATTAGAAAATAAATGTTATTTTTTAAACGTACCCATGCGTAAATTATCCCATCATAACCTCTCAGTCAGTCCAGTCAGAGCAATCTAGCCACACTCAGGCCACCGGCACCGACAAAAGTTCCGGAATTCGTCCGTCACCTGGCAGCCTGTGGCTTTCATAGCTCTTAGGGTGATCGCAAATCTCACAGGAGTTGGTCGCAACGCTCGATGGAAAACTTTTCTTACAGTATATAAACAAAGACTCAATGAATCATATACTCAGACTCCATTTATTTGGAATTTGAAATCATCTCCACATGAGGTCAGCCTCCCCATTATGCACTTACCCTAAACTCCCATAGGTTTTTATCACACTCCTAATTGAAATTTGTGTGTTTGTTAGATGTCTGTCTTCCCTCAAAATAAGGGCAGAGAAGGCCCATCCTGCGCATCACTGCGTCCCCAGCGCAGCGCTGTCAGCGGCCGGCCCCACGTCACCTGGGCTCACATTTAAGTACCCAGGCTCCTGCAAGCTGACACCTCCCCATCTCAAGACACGGCTTCTTCTTACTGAGGACGTCGCTGGAGGTGTGCAAACCAATGCATGACCCCAGGGATAACTCTCAACCGGTCAGGGGCAGGAACAAACGCCCCACCCTCCTGTCCCGTCCGTGAACAGTTCTCAGGTGCCCACAGCGTGGCTGAGCCCCCCGGTCAGCGAGCCCTCCGCTGGCCGTGCCCCCACCCCTGCCCCATCCCCCACTCCCGTTCCTAGGGCGAGACCGCCCAGATGAACCACCTACACCCACATCCTTGCCGCAGGCTCCCTGAAGTGAGCCCCACCAACACGACTGACTCATAGTAGGTTTTCAATAAATGTTTGTTGAATGGATGGGTGAGTGAATAAATTCTCACTGTGCCTGGTCTGAGGTGAACAGTGTCTCGCAAACTCTCTTCTCACAAAGACTGTGAAACTATTAACGTATGGAAGCCTGCAGTAAAAGGAACTGATGAAAGGAAACTTGAAGACAAACTTGCATCTCTTTCCCTCCGTGGAAGAATTTGATGCTATTACATTATTCTCGTGACTCAATAAAGCAGGTCCCCCCAAATCCAGACCTTGGTCTGGTGGCCGTAGTTTCCAGGTAGTGGAAATAATCATTTCGCGCAAGAGGAAAGCCACCATGTCTCAAGTAGTCACAGTGCATCTTTGAACTCCCTCCTTTCTGATCAAACAAAGGTCATGGTTTAAACTAAATTTGGGGCAGAAACCAAGTAGGCCATTTTTGACTGGTTCCGCATGGTCAGGAGAGCGTCCTTGGCTCCACCTCCCGCGAGCCTCCCAGTTTTCTCGGGGCTGCTGTCAACATCTGTGAACAGCTGGACGGGCTGGCTGGGCTGGGCCCGGTTCTTCGAGGGCCTAATGTCAACAACGACTGGGACACCGATTCATTTCTCAAGACTCAAAAATAATTAAGGCCACGACAACCCCTCGCCCGCACACTCCCACAGTTTGCAGCCATTTCGGGGGGAGGCGGCGGGGGCGGCCTGCCGTCGGGCTCCCGCCCGCCCCGGGGGTGGTGGCGGCGTGCCCCCGGGGAGTCCCCCTCCCGCTGCCTGTGCGCCGCCAGCCGGGAGCCCGCGCCCTGCAGGCCCCGAGGGCACTTCCCCCGAACGGGACGGCCTGTGGCTGGGGAGGGGGGGCGGTACTCCCGGGAGTCTCTCCTCCAGAGGAAAACTGCCCATCGTGAACCCGCCCAGGAGAATGCTTACAGGTAAATACCCAGAAGAACCAGGAAGTGACAGGGCATCACTTGCCAGGGAACTTCCTGTGGCTGGAAATGTTTTGAGCACACAGACTGGGATCCCAGACCCTCTCCAGGTGGTGACCAATAACCAGAAAAAATAATACTGTCTAACAGTCAGTGAGCGCACACTTCGCCCTCCCTGCTAAGGTGATGTTTCTCATTTTCATTTTTCAAATGAGGGAACTGGGGCATTCAACACTAATTTCTTAAAAATCACGTACTATGGGTGGTGGCATCAGCACTCTTGGCTGCCATATAGTCAGTGCATCCCTGATCATTACAACAGGCAGTCCCAGAAATGGGCTTCCCTGCGTGACTTCGTCTGAGAGTCATGGAAGGTGAGGACCCCGCCTATGACACTATCTTAATCTTCTTCTCTGAAAAAGGCCCCGGTGTCCCCTGCTGGCGAGCGTGCACACACGTGGTTAGGAACATCCTTCCTAGCCTGTGACTGAGGCGACTGTGGCTTCCTCCTCGCCTTCAGGCTGACAGGAGCACCAGCAGGAGGGCGGTGAGATCTCAGCCCCTGCCCCTGGAGACCTTGACAACAACCTGCTGGTAGGTGGGGTATGAATTCCCTTGAGACTGAGAGCCAGTGGGATGCCTTGCTTAAGCACATTGGCTCAGGGATTTGTCCTGTGCCAAAGCTGTGTGGTCGGACACCATGAGAAAGCCCATGTACGGCTCTGTTAAAACCTAGCTATGAAAAAAATATGCATTTTCAAAAAGAACAGAACAGCCGAATGGACCAGTCACAGAAGACGAACTAGAGACGGACAGGAAAGGCATTCATGGTGTTCCGTCCTACACTTTATCAACCCTAGGGAAGCACGGTGGACACGTTGTTTTGCCTGCAGGGGGAGTAAATAAATTGGACAGGAAATTGCTCCACCAGCCACGTAGAGCTGGTGCACATCATGCCCCTCACGTGGCACCAGGATGGGCATGCGACCCAAGCTGTGTGCAACAGATTCTTCCCAAGAATTTTTATTTTAATGTCAACTGGCGCAAAAAGGGACCCTTTGATCTCCATTCATATCGTGAAGGTCTTGGGTCTGGAACTGCTCCCAGCCACATGTGCGGGCCCTCTCCTCCCTGCCGACACATGCAAGTTCACGCCCGGCTCCCTGGCCAGCAGCGGGACAGAATGAAGCTAACACCGCTGGATGCCTCGCTGAGAGCACAAGAGCCGGGGGCTGATGGATGCCTTTGCCACCACTGATTCTGGTTGTCCACAGTCCAGTTCCATCTCTGCCATCCTCTTGGTGTTGATACTTGAGCCAATGAAGATGCCTACATTTCTCTAAGCTAAATCAAACCAGAGTTCTATCACTGGCAGAGTCCTGATAAAAAATAGATGTATCATTTTTAATCAATAGGACTGGTAAAGGTTTAAAAGAGTGGTGAACCCCAGTGTTTGGGAAGATACGAGTTAGTAACAGGGACCTTCATACATTCTTGGTGGAACGTGGGCGTCCTGTCTTTGCAGGACGATTCCACGTGTAGACCAAGCAGCTCAGTGTATAGACACCTTTCATCGAAGTCCCACGTCAATAAATTCATCCTAAAGAGATAGCTGGAAACCATGCAACATACATGTGAAGGCATATCCTTTGCAGCATTTTTTAATGCTGGTAAAATGTTGGAAACCACCAGAAGTCCACCGCCAGGAGAAGAGTTAAGTGCAACCATGGAGCAAGTAATTCTCGGCAACCATTAAAAACGATCCTGTTGTTACAAAGAAGGAAATATTTTATTGAGTCAGAAATAAATATTTAACAGAGTACTTTTTAGAGAATGACCATTCTTCTATGGAATTAAAATTGTGGAATATACTTCACATCTAGACGTATGTACAGAAGAATATCAGAGAGACTGGAGGGAGACGGTGATGCTTTGCTGTTTGAATCTGTGCGGGAAGCATATAGCAATTTGTCTGTTTCGTTCTATGGTCTGTAGAAAGATTTGTGACTAGATACTCTGGAAAAAGCCAAAACTGTTCTAAAAATAACATATACACTATTTTTAACATATATTTGTAAATGTATGTTCTGGGAAGAGCCTCTAATTCTCAAACAAAGCTAATGTGTGGGGAAAAAACACTGTCACACTTATGTCCCCTCCCAACGACCCAGGGTGACTTCTCAGATTATAGGCACCTCAAGGGCAAAAGTCAGACAGGAAAAAGGACATCTCTGAAGTCTTTACAATCCAACACAGAAAAGCATTTATGTACAAAACTTTCACCGAAGCATTGTTTAGAATAATAGAACATTGGAAACAGCAGAATTTCCAATCACAGGGAAAAAGCTAAACAAATTAGGATAAATCCATAAGATGGACTACGTTGAGGTCATTAAAAATCGTGTTTTCTAACAATGTGTATTGTTAGGCGCATGCTTAATGAGTAAAAAAAAATGTTATGTTAAATAAATAAAGCAGGATATAAAACTGTGTATTTTTATCTGGTTTTTATAACATACACATATAAATTTATACACAACTATGCACAGAAAAAATGGAATATGAGATCCTACAGGTGTTCACCATGATTAACTCCTGGTGGTAGGAATCAAGTGTTTTTTTAAAGTTCTCATTATATTTTCCTGGAGTTTTTAAATGTCATGGGATAATTAGACATTCTCTCTTTTTTTTTTTTAATGGAGGTGCTGGGGATTGAACCCGGGACCTCAGGAATGCTAAGCGCACACTCTAACACTGAGCTGTACCCACTCCCCCAGACATTAATTTCTTTATCCAGAAGGGGAAAGATAATACTGCTAGAAAGTCTCTTGACTGAGTTAATGCACAAAAGTCATTAAAAATTTAAAAAAAAAAAACCTTGGCTAATCCTACACTCTACATGAATGATAACTGTAAATAAATCATATTTGTATGACAGTCCTTAATTAGGTGGAAATAGTCGTGCTTAAGAAAACTTTCTTGGGTTAAGTTTTAAAGCTTTTGATTCATAAATTCCAAGCCAAGCACTGGAGCTGTCAGGCCCTCACATCAGTCACTGTGTATCCAGACCGCTTTTCCTTTTTTCTTTATGATACTTTGAAATGTTATTTCACCAACTTAGGGAGCAGAGATGATCAAGATGATAAAGAATTGAATTTTACAAACTCTTCAAGTCAAAATTTATTTTTCCAGCGATGTATTTATGTTTCTTTCCTCGAACACAGGGCAGTCCATGCACAGAACACCATGCAGCGAGGAAAGATGTTAACGGCCCATAAAGAGCTGGGGCAGATTTCCTAGCCCGCAGGAGGGCTTCAGCGCGCAGCCCCGCCCCGAGGGCCGTGGATGAGGGGAGGCCAGGACGGGGCCGGTGAGCTGGCCACCTCGGGGAAACGGCTCTTGGCACCCCCCGGGCTGCACTGGTTTTGTTCGCATTTGCTTTAAAAGTTGAGGCAGAAAAAAGATAAAAACAAACAAAACATAAATACAAAACAGAAACAGATTCATAGACACAGAATACCAACTTGTGGTTGCCAAGGGGGCGGGGGGTGGGAAGGGAGAGACTGGGATTTCAGAATTGTAGAATAGATAAACAAGATTATACTGTACAGCACAGGGAAATATATGCAAGATCTTATGGTAGCTCACAGAGAAAAAAAATGTGACAATGAATTATGTGTATGTTCATGTATAACTGAAAAATTGTGCTCTACACTGAAGTTTGACACAACATTGTAAAATGATTATAAATCAATTAAAAATGTTAAAAAAAAAAAAAGTTGAGGCAGAATATTCTACTGGAAAGGACACAGACTTAGAATCAGACATGCGTGGAGATCCTGGATGGAGCCCCTGAAAGGTGAGCAACTGCTTTAGACACTCGCTTCACCCCTCGCGGACCTGAGTCCACCCCAGGTATGCGACGGGCCCTGTGGGGGAAAATCACCAATGTCTGTAGGGCTGGCAATCGATTTTTGTTTTTAGTGTCGAAACCCTGGTGGGCCAAACGGACCTCATCTGTGGAGAGAACTAGCCTGGTGGGAGTCCGGGTATCGTGCGGAATAAGAACCCAGCCTCGGAAACCAGTCATGGGTGTGGCTCCGGCCTTCGGAGCCGTGTGACCATGGGCGGGTGACTTCGCTTTCCTAGGTCTCGGCCTCTGTGGAATGGGGACCGTGAGACCACCTACCTCGTGAGGGACTGGGCCGTGTTTAGCACATGGCCAAACACAGAGTAAGCTCACAACAACCAGAGTTACTATTATTTTTGTTGTTGCTGTTGTTGAAAGGACCAGGAAGAGTTTGTTAAGTGAACGTCATACGCTCAGCACATTTTCTGAGCGCCGACTGTGGCCTGGGCACTGCCGTACAGGTCCTGGGCAGGACGGGACTCATGATGGGCTGGACGTGAGGAATGTGCAGGAAGGAGATGCCAAGAAAGCCTCCAAGCTTTCTAGCCAAAACACTCAAAGCAGGCGAGGTTGGAGGAGGAGACTTAGGAAAGAGAACCAGGAGGTCCGCGCTGAACAAAGCAGTCTGCTTTCATAAAGCCTGACAGGCCCTCGGCCTCCCCCCCCCCGTGCCCCACGGCCGCCCGCGTCGCCTCGCTAACGTGCTAGCCTGCTTGTAACCTGGGTTTCTCCCAAGTTTCACAGCCTTCTGGGTCCACACTTCACTTCCATCGCCAAATAAAATCACTAGACATGGGCTGCAGAAGTCCATGCTCTTGTCTTCTCCGTCTGAGACCCCCGTGCCCCGAGGGTCCTGGCTGTGTGTCACTGCCGTCCTCCCCCAGTTCCTCTGACCCTCCCTCACGCTCAGCGGCAGAGCTGATGTTCCTTCCGAAGGCCTCCGTTGGTCCTTTGTAAAGGTTCACAGGGGCTGTCCTGGTAAAGAGAGGCTTTGGGGTTGCCTATTGGAGGGGAATTGGAGCATCTCCTAGCAACAACCTGGATGGGTATCAGACTTGAATTGTGTCCCCGCCAAAAGTATGTGGAAGTCCTAAGACCCCAGTACCTGTGAATGTGGCCTTGTTTGGAAAGAAGCTTTTTGCAGATGGGGTCAGTTAAGATGAGGTCTTCAAGGCGAGTCCTAATCCCATACGACCGATGTCCCCATAAAGACAGGGAGACCTGGATGCAGGCTTGCCCAGAGAGGAGCACTCCTGGTGACAGACGCCGAAGGCGGGGCCACACTGAAGACAGGGGCAGAGGTTGGAATTTTACTGCAACATGTCAAAGAACGGCTGGGGCTACAGACCTGAAGTCAGGATGCACCCTCCCCTACGGCCTTCCGAGGCAGCGTGGCCCTGCCCGCACCTTTACTCCAGGTGTGCAGCCTCCAGCGCGGGAGATAACCCGCTTCTGTTGTTTCAAGGCCCCTGGTTCGTGCTAATACACAGACCTGACTTCACTCCGTCGTGGGGGTCTGCCCCTCTCTCCCGTGGGACCCGGCCATCCCAGGGCCTGAGGGGCGTTCTCAGAACCAAGTTTCTCCCCATGTCTGTCTGTCCCCTAGGCGTCCGTCTCCCTAAATGCCTCTCTAGAGCCCATCTCAAAAAATGAAGCCCCTTTCTCCCCCACTGCCCGAGGAAGTTGCTTTCTACGTTATTTTTCAGTAACTTTTAACCTCTCTTATCTCCACCTCTCTCACTGGGACCGAGCCCAAAGGCTTCCCTTTTCAAAACCCCACGTCTTGATTGTTTCTTAACCATGCGAAGAGCTCTCCAGCGGGAAGCCTTCCGTCCTCATTATGAGCCAGCTTTTACCTTTTTCCCTCCAGGTAGAACTATGTTGTCACTCACCTGCTTAAAACTCTTATCCTTTGCCCTCAGGATAGAATCCAAACCCCTTTTCCTCTCTCATTCAGCAACTGAGCAACTCTTAGGTGCTTTGAAGACCCTTTACAGGTGAATAAGATGCCGTGGTCTCTGCTGTCCCGGAGCCGGCAGCGTAGCGCTGGAGAAATGCAATAAACAAACGCGAACATCGCCATCAGTGGCGGCACGTGCTGGAAGGAAAGGCATCGGATTCCCTGAGCTGAGCCACAGTGAGGGCAGAAGGCCATTGAGGTTGGGGATCAATGCAATCATCTGTTACTGAATATCAAACCACCCCAAAACTTAGTGGCTTAAGACAGAAAGCAGTTATGACCACTCTTGATTGTGTTGGCTGGCTGGGCTCAGCCAGAAGGTTCTTCTGTCCCTCATGCTGTCGGCCGTAGCTGCAGACGGCTGGGGGTGCTCAGGTGGCTGGAACACCCAAGACGCCAACTAGGAGGGCTGACAGCCGAGGCTGGCTCTCTGCTGCGGGCTCAGCTGAGGCCACTGATCTGAAGACCTACACGTGGTCCCCCCGTGGCTTGGGGCTGTTCATGGCAGCTGGGTTCCAAAGGGAGCAGCCCAAGAGAGAAGACACCAAGGTGACCAGGCCAGGCAGGGCTTGCCCTGGGTGGGCACGGCCCCGTGTCGGTCGTGTCCTGATGGTTAAAGCGGTCACACCACCAAGTCAGGGCGGGAGAGGGCACCCCAGGGGCGTGAACACCAGGAGGCGTGGCTCGCCGGGTAACCAGCTGCCACAGGCAGTAGGAGCCTCCCTGAGGAACTTGTGCCCACAGCGGGGCTGAGATCTGGAAGGTGAGTGTAAGTTACCTAGGCAAGGAGTGGGGGGGAAGCACCCACAAAGAGAAGGAAGAGCGTATAAAGTTATGCCATGGAGGGACGTCCGAGACAAAGCAAGGAGTTGGGATTTACCTGGAACGTAACAGGAGGGTATTTAAGGGTTTTAAAAGGCCAGTCTGAGGTTTTAAAAGATACTTCCGAGTGCCGTGCGCGGCACGGGTGGCAGGGAGCGGCAGGGGTCGTGGGGGCAGCCAGGCAGCGGGCTGCCGCGCGGCCAGCGGGGCCCGACGGTAGCTCGTACCAGGTGTCAGCGTCAGAGCGGGGAGGAAGGAGTGGATGGACTTGAGAGGCTTTCTGGAAGTTGTCTTGACGGGACTTATGATGGATTGGACATGAGGAATGTGCAGGAAGGAGATGCCAAGAAGGTCTCCGAGGTTTCTAGCCAAAACACTCAAAGCAGGCGAGGTTAGAGGAGGAGACTTAGGAAGGAGAACCAGGAGCTCAGTTCAGGGCATGTTTATATCTGAGATGCTCATGGAGACGTCCAAAGAGGTGTCAGGTAGGCCGCTGGCTGGAGGAGCGGCTGGGCTGCGGGGACCTGGCCGGCAATGCAGTCTCCCGCTGTCCCTTCAGAACCCGCTGCCCCCCACACCCCGTGCACGTCCCCTGGACGGTCTGCGGGTCCCAGCAGGCGTTACGTGTGCACACCTAGATCTCTCCCTCTGCCTCCCGACCAGCATCCATCCAGTCACCTGGCTGCTCCCCCCAGAGCAGTGCCCTTGACCGTGCCCCTCCCCCGCCCCAGATCAGGCCGGGCACAGCCGTCCTGGTCCCCACAGCACCTCCTCATGGTCCTTGTCACACTGCGTTCAACCTGCCTCTTCTCCGACCCCAGGAATGTGAGTGCCTCTTAGCAGGAAGCGAGCCTTGTTTAGCAGTGTCCTTAGCAGCGGCAGGCACTCGGTAAATATTTACTGAGCGAGCGCACTCATCTCTGACTCCGGCTTCTTCTTGCTCCAATTCATGTGGAGATCACATCCAAAACAAACGTCTCCAAGCGTCCCTCCCGTCAGACAGCCCCCTTCTCGAGGTTCCGGAGGCTTCCTGTGGTCGCTGCTTCCAGCAGAGATGTGCTGTCCTCGGAGGCTCCTTCTGCCAAATAGATGGATGAGGAAGCACGCGAGCCTGGGTGTTACGGTCCGGATGCCGTGGGGCAGTTATAACAGCTTCATCTTCATCCTTACGAGGATGTAGAGGAGCCTCTGATACCCCCGCACAGGTGTGAAGGCCGGATGTGAGCACCTTTCTCAGGAAACTACACCCTTAAGCCCCTTTCAGATGACATGAAACAGACTGTCGGGTGGGACCCAAACGTGCCGGGCGGGACCCAAACGTGCCGGGCTCTCCGGGGGGAGTGCAGCAGGGAGCCCGCAGATGTTCACTGCAGCGGCCCTCGGGGCAGTATCCCCGCTGCGCTGTTGCCTTTCACCCCCAGGAGTTGCAAACATGCGTGAGAATGAAAAATACAACGAGGTGCCAGTGGTCGGAACCGCCGGTTTAGATGAGCTTGTAACTGAGAATGTGACCTCCAGGAATCTCCACCCCTGACTGGTCCGTCAGCGCACTTTGGGGGGTCCGTCGTGTATTCAGTCATGAAGGGTAAGGAGAAATAATTGCCCGTCGTAATATCCAAAGTGCTGGCAGCAGACGGACGGCTGAAGACGGGATGCAGAAGGCGAGGTGGCCAGAGGGATTTAAAGGGTTTCACTCTCTTAAAAAAAAAGCCCTTTCAAGTCCATGCTCCCACTTCCGGGCAGTTTCAGGAGCAGCTTATAGGTGGCAGCGTGGGGGCTGCTCATTGAAGAGGACCCCGCCGAGCGAGGGAAGTCGGGCAGACATGGCAACTGTTCGCAAAGCTGTGAGATCGAACTTGCCCTTAAAGGAAGCCCAGGGTCCAAGGGGTGACCACTTAGTCACGGGCTTGTGGAGGGCATGGCCGGAGGAAGACGTCCCCGCGTGGGCGCCCAAGCTCTCTGGCTGTAAAATGACATGAAGTCTGTGCTCTCACCTGGCGGTTCCCCTCGTTTCGCAGGAATCAGATCAGCTGGAGGGCTTGTGAAGCCCCTAGTTTCTGATTCAGTAGGTCTGAGTTGGGGCCTGAGGTTTTGTGTGTCTGCCAGGTTCCCGGGGGTGCTGACGTAGGGGCCCAGGAGACACACGTTGGGAACCGAGGCTCTCAGTCTTGGCTCCGTGTTAGAATCACTTGGGGCATCATTTTATATTTTATATGCCTTATTTTTGAAAAAATTTTCAGCTTTGCCAAGAGAAAATCGACCCATAACATTGTGTAAGTTTAAGGTATAAAATGTCTTGATTGGATACATCTGTATATTGCAAATTGATGACCCATAGTATTAGCCACACCCCCATCCTGCCCCGTAATTACCATTTCTTTTCCATGGTGAGAACCTTTAGGATCTGCTTTCTTAGCAACGTTCATCACACAGTGCTGTAAGCTATAAGCACAGTGCTATGACATTAGCCACCCAAACTTCTACCTTGCGGCTGGAAGCGTGTACACTTTCACCAACCTCTCCCCACCCCCCACCCCCCAGCTCCTGGTAGCCACCACTCTGCTCTGCTTCTCTGAGTTTGTCATTTTTAGATTCCTCCAGTAAGTGAGCTCATACAAGCTTTGTCTCTTTCCGGCCGACTTAGTTCACTGAAGCACAAGGCCCTCGACGTCCATGCTCGGGAGCCTTCTAAACACACCCGTGTTCGGGCTTCACTCCCTAGAGGCTCTAATGGAGTTGCTCTGAGGTCTGTTAGGGCCTCAGTGTTGTTCAAGACCTCTCTAGGTCACTCGGGTGTTTGCCCAGTCTTGAGAAATACTGCTCTCAACTGTGCCGTCAAGTTAATGAGTAGATTTTAGGTCCGTTTTATTACCTTTCTGTACAAAAAGCGGAAAATTGATGGAACGGGGTGGAAAGTCAGGTCAGCACTCAAGGTCCACCCGTGTATCACCTGGAGGCATGCGCCCAGGCTGGAATAAGGCACGAGTTCTCTGTGATGCTGGCTTTGGAAAACCAGGTGTTCACGGAGGCTTGTTTCCTGACCGACCGGCAAGCATCCTCCTACCTGCAGGAGCGTTCTTTTCACTGCCTTCCCGAAATGCTAGGCTAACCTCAAACCCCATGCCTCTTCCCAAGGCATTTTCTTAGTGTAAATCACAGTGATTCCCAAAGTGTAAGAAATCCCAGGGTACTTCCAGAGATGATTTGGGGAGGGAGGAGGGCTGGGGCTCCTGGCTTAGATATTTGTGGAAACCCCAAAAAGCACGGGCACACCATTCTCTCTTCAGTTCTCCTGCAGCCTTCTTGGCAGGGAGCAAACCCCAGTGAAGGATTTAACTGGTGCAGTTAAGCACTAGTCTTCCACAGGAGTGACCTTTGGCAGGAGAAGCAGGTAAGCCTGTGGCAAATGTGGCTCGACTTATATATATCTAGAAATTATTAGCATTGCTTTGTTTTCATTGTGTTTACCTTTTTTTAAATCACCTCCTCTTTATGGCAAGAGATAATGGCTGTTCACCTAAGACCGTAATATGTTGTCTTTTTTAATTGAGTAAAAGAAAAGTTTCAGTTTCCAAGACGTGGAAACAACCTAAATGCCCATCAACAGATGACTGGATAAAGAAGTTGTGGTATTTTTATACAATGGAATACTACTCGGCCATAAAAAAGAATAAAATAATGCCATTTGCAGAGACATGGACTGACCTGGAGATTGTCATTCTAAGTGAAGTAAGCCAGAAAGAGAAAGAAAAATACCATAAGATATCGCTTATATTTGGAATCTTAAAAAAGACACAAATGAACTTATTTACAAAACAGAAACAGACTCACAGACACAAAAATTTATGGTTACCAGGGGGTGAAAGGGGGTGGGAAGAGATAAATTGGGAGTTTGAGATTTGCAGGTACTCATTACTGTATATAAATTAGATAAACAAGTTTCTACTATACAGCACAGAGAACTATATTCAATATCTTATAGTAACCTACAATGAAAAAGAATGTGAAAAGGAATATATGTATGTTCACGTATGACTGAAACATGATGCTGCAACCAGAAACTGACACAACATTGTAAACTGACTGTACTTCAATAAAAAAAGAATGCAAACAAAAGTTTCAGTTATTCAAAACGAATTGTCCTGGAAACCTGCTGTCCACAGTAGTGCCTGCAGTTAACAATACCACATTGAATACTTAAAAATTTGCCAAGAAGGTGGATCTTATGCGAAATTTTCTTATCACAAAAAAAGAATAAACACAAATGGAGGGAGGGAATTTTTGGAGGTGATGCACGTGTTTGCAGCACTGATGGCGGCGTTGGTTTCATGGGTGTATGCTTACCACCAAGCCCACCAGGTGGCCTACATTAAACATGTACGCTTTGTGTAAGCCAGCCATACCTCACTAAAGTGGTTTATTGAAAAAAAGAAGTCAGAACTCTTGGGTTTGAGCCTTAATTATCAACTTAGTGTTGGCCACTTTAAAATTCAGACCAGAGGTGTACAAAATTGAAACAAATTTCTATCAAAAACTGAAAAAAAATAAATAAGTAAAATAAAAGAGTGAATCAAATGTTCACAGCAGTCAATGATGATCAGTAACTGTGCAGATGGTGTGCTATGTCAGAAGAAAACGGAAGATGGTTTGCTATGGGCTTAAGACACAGACACGCCCTCTTGTCCAAACCCTTTTCCACTCTGTCCCAAAGATAAGGAACTCCAGATGACCCACAAGAGAAGACTCTGCAAACGTGAGAAGGAAATGCTGCCATCACCCAAATCACCCAGCCAACAACGCTCTGCTAAATGACACCTGTCATAGGACACGTGACCACACGCGGCGGCTCCCTCGCGCTCCCCATCCCCTGCCCTCACCCCGGCCAGAACCCCGGGCACTGAGAGCTGTCACACACGGTGGTGACGGTGACGGTGTTCTTGGAATCCCGCGTTTACTCCTCCGGGGGGCGGGGGCCTCTCACCGATCCTGCAGCCTTCAGCATCTCTCACAAAGCTCTGCCCCAAATATTTGCAGATTACATGGATGTTTGACTGAACCTCTTAAAACTTGAAAGATCCACGTGTCTTCAGAAGACCTTTCTGTGTGTGTGCGTGCATGTGATTAATTATTGAATAAAGTATCACTTCCTTGTCCATCGCAACTGGTAATAAAACACAGAAGTACCCACGAGTTGGTAAAATATATTTTATTTGTCCATACAAAGAAATAGTATGAATTACCAGAATTTCATTTTCCTAGAAACATCTTTCTCTGTGTAAAATTAATTTGTGTTATACATAGGACAAAATACTTGATTTAATTTTTTTGTACATATTGGCTATTCTAACATCCAGGTTATAGAAGACACGGCTAGACTTTGCACAGTATTTCAGATTATTGGGCTGAATGAAACTCAGTCATAAATTAATGTTACAAAAGTGAAAAAAAAAATCTAACCACACCTTGAAGTTTTATTGACCATCCTTCTTGATAAACTGAAAAGAAAAAGGATACTGACTTCTGTGTTGCATTTCAGATCCTAAGTGTTTCTAGTTTACTGGAACCTTCCACTTTCCTTTCTTATGAGAATATCCTGGCAGGATCTGAACCCGTGTTTCTCCGAAGGTCTGCAATGTACCTGTCACTCAAAATGACTTCCTAGAACAATCCTACAAACAAGACAATTTCTCCCCCCTCCTCTCTCAATTAAGTGTTGACTACGCAGTCACTGCCCCTAAATGCCTTTCCAGGTACCACCAACCAAGTTAAGACTCCTGTACAAACCCCTCAAAGACAGTGTGGGCTAGATAGGAACCACAAAAACCTCCATTTTTTTTTTTTTTTTTTTTTTTTTTTGCTAACCTTTTGGTTTTTAATGAGAGAAATAAAACTGAGACTTATAAAGTACTCCCAAGAACATCAGAGCTTTTCCGGTAAACTGGAAGAAACCCAAAACATGTGTTGGGACAAACGGCCAAAACATGAAATGGTGTTTGTCGTCCAGCAGCTAAAAAGTTAAGTTGGTGGCCTTGCAGATGGCTAGAACAGGAAGAAACTCAGGGCCTAATCTGAGGTGTTGCCTAACTTCTGCAGGAGGAAGGCGTGCGGTGCAGGCTCTGCAGCAGGGGTCACGGGACGTGATGTGACCCTGGGGCAGGGGCTCCATCGGGATCGGTCGGGAACTGTAAGCGGTCAGGCCTTCTGAAGGCCAGCACGGGAAGCCCGGCTTCTTCGCCTTCCCCAGAAATACTTGCTCTAGCTCTTCAGTGCGAATCATCCACATCTGTTTGGATTCAAGGATTGGACCCAGAATAGAATCTTGCCCCACTTCAGTGTTCATGACTAAATGACCCTCCTATCTGAAAACGCCCCGTTTCAGTTGTAAGGCAGGGAATAAACAACTTAATCAAAAACTCTCCGGCTTGGAAAGACGGCAGGGGCCCGTGGGGGAAGGAAGAGTGCGTGCGTGTTTCTCCACCGCTTCATGGCAAACGCTTCTCTGAACTTTTCTGCAATGTTATGTGATGCACCAGGTCAGAGCAACGGTGGCCAGAAAGCGGACACGGCAGGACCAGGAGGAAGACATGGACTGACTTTTACTTTAAGCAGTGTTACGCTAGAACGGCAAAGAGGTGTTCTCAGCTTTATTTCTAATGAACCTTCTGATTGGAGAAATGCAGGACCAGTTAGCACCCTTAGGAAGACGTCTTTGACAGCCAGGCAGCAAGAGGGGAGACCCATGCTCCGATTACGGTGTTCTCCTCAGTGCGGGCAGAGGCGGTAACAAAGCTGTGAAATGACTGGCACCTCAGCTCCCTGTGCCCTTCCTCCCATACAGAGCCCCGGGGGGGGGGGTTCTGCCGCGGAGCCTGAGCTAGCCACATCTGGGCCAGGACAGACCAGATTACCCCCCCGACACCACTTAAAGGCCAGTGTTCTGTGACTCCATGGAGCAAGTAATCCCATAGGACATACAAAAGCGTCCTTTGTAAGTATCATAACCCCACCACTGGGACAGTATCTTCCCACCTATTCCTTCGTGAAAAGTATAACACACATGACAGTTCTGACGGCAGAAGCGTTCTGGTTCAGACAACTGAGGAGAAAGTGAAGATGTCATTACGTGAAGTTGCTTTTCGGTGACCCACCTGCCTGTAGCTGTCAACTGAAATGGTCCCCCAGAGAGGTGTGGGAGGGCATCCCGCACCTTGCGTGAGCAGCAACAGTGCCAGCGCCCCTGCTGCCGGGGGCCTGGCTAAACCAAGGGACAGCAGAGAGTGTCAGGTTCCAGTGCTTACAGGAAACGTGGGGCCGGGGTTCCCAGGCTCTTTACAGAGCCATCCTGGATCTTACAGTTTGTCTGTTGGCTACAGACACCATTGTCCGTCTGAGATGAGCTAGGAACTCCAAGAAGAGGAGTTCCAGACACCAGACTGGGGCTGGCTCTGCACCTACTGGCCCCTGTGCAGACTCGGATGGCCTGGGATGCACCTGACCCCTTCAGGTCTCGACCTCGGGCAGCCTTGGCTTGTGCCGGTGGTTCCGCTAGCCTAGGGGATTCTTTGGTGTGTCAAAGCAGAACTGTCTGTCGGGAGAACAGAGCTCGGTGCGCCCGCATGCAGATTAGAAGCACACGTCTTTATTTCTAAAGCAGCATCCCAGCATCTCACACACGTGACCTGGGAAAGAGGGGGCTCATATTTGCATACACTTTAAGCGGGTAAATGGACCAGGGACCAGGGCAGAAGAGGACGCAGGGCCATCCTTCTAACTCGAAAGTGGAAGTAAACAGACCTGACACGCAGGCTCTGAAAGGATGTGGTCTTCCCTGCAAAGGCAGTGATTTCCCCACGCACCCAGCAGACCTGGGGGAAAACCTGTGGTTTGGGGTCTACGCCCTTGGACGTGGCACCACGTGGGCGAGGCAGCTGCTACAGGCGCCCGGGCCTCGGAGGCCGCACCGCTGAGACCGCCTGGAGCTCCCACGGGGCGCATGGGCCGCAGGGAGGTGGGGGCCGAGCGCGGACCCAGGACACGGGGGTTGGCGAGTGAGTTCAGACAGCGATCGAAGGCTGCGTACCCGTAACAACGAAAATCTCAAGTTGTGCTTTTCTTCTTTTTTAAATACGAGTAGAAAGGGAAAGAAAATGGAAGCACCATCATTAGTGAGGAAAAGAAGAAAATCTTAGTTAAACCCTTTGGAATGTTAACAGGTTATGAAGCTAACTCTCTAAAGAGTGTGGCTAGGCAGCTGAGTGAATTAATTGCTTATGAATTAAAAATAAATTATTATAAAATAGATTTCTGTACATTTTACATACATATAAGCGCTCTCGATACAGAAGCCGCGGGGCGGGCCGCACGCCAGGGCCGCTCAGTCCCAGCCGAAGTCCTGGCCGGTCATCTGGTAGAACTTGCGGTTGAAGGGCCGGTAGAAGTCCCGCAGCCGCTGCAGCACCTCGCGGTCGATGTCGGGGTGGGTGCGGCCCTTGGTCTTGCCCAGGCAGTGCGGCCGGCCGCTGCCCTCGGCCTTCTTGAGGCAGGGGAAGCCCTTGGTCTTGTTGAAGTAGAAGTGCTTGTCGGTGATGATGCGCTTGAGGCCCAGGAAGTCCTGCACGCGGCCCAGCTCGCCGGCCGGGTCGCGGATGAGCCGCTCGCCGCTGACGAAGAGCAGCTGGCGCAGCGGGAAGTGGCGCAGCCAGTGCTCCAGGTGCTTGGCGTAGATGCCGATCTGGATGGCGCTCCACGACGTGTCGATGAGGCCGGCGCTCCTGTTCCGGAACGTCAGGCTCTCGAAGGTGGGGATGTCGGGCCGCTTGGACAGCGTCTGCGTGTAGTCCGAGACGGCCCTGGTCACCGGGTCGCGCACCACCACGATGAGCTTGGTGTCCCTGGACATGGCCGCGATGCGCGCGGGCGCCTCGCGCGTGACGAAGTAACTGGGCGTCTTCTCCATGGTGATCTGGCCGTCCAGGGTTCTGGGCATCAGGTCCCTGCGCGGAGCAAACAGACCAGACTCGGGTCAGAAGGTGACACGACACCCCTTTGGCCGCGGGTCTCAATGCCAACGCTTCTAATCCTGGTGGCTCCCTCTAATTACAGTCAGAGAAACACGGGAGAAATGCAAGCAGAATTTCAGAGCTGAGAGGTGCGCTAACGCCCCACCTGAAGCCCGGAGGCCAGCTGCTGTCTCCCTACGACGTGAAGGCACCTTTGTTCAAGGTAGAAAGAGTAAGATTCGAGTTTCTCTGAGATCCTCTCCTGGGTGTCACCTCTCCCTTGTTTTTCAGGGCATCCAGCTGTTAGACTGCCCCAAAGACCTGACTTCAGAACACAAAGCCCTCTGGCCCCTGAGAGGAGACTTTCCTCCGTAAAATCAGCCAGGGTTCCTGGAGATTCCGCTGTCCCCACAGCCTCACTAGGCTGCCTTCCTCGCTCACCAAGTCGGGCAAACGTACAGTGGACACTGGAAGGAAAACGTCCCCTGACCTGGCCAGGCTGTGCCGGCGTCATCACGGTGACCACAGACCTTCACTGTGAACGGCACACCTGAAGGCCACAAGGCACGTAGCAGCCAAAAAATCGGTGAAATCAGATAAAGTATAAACCGATGCAAACTTGCCAAGAGGAAATTCCCAGGACGCAAGTCTAGAAGCCTCTAAAAATACTTCAGATTCCATTAAAAAAAAAAAAAAAGACTTGTACGATACCTAACACAGCATTAATTTAAACGAAACTATGTGGGCAAAGTGGCCACAACCTACAGGAGACACAGGCCACAGTATCTGGACCATCAAGCATCTTGTGGTGGCGACTGGCACTAAAAATCCCACAAATCGGTGATATAAGATCGTGCCTTATACTTCAGTTAAGAAAGGAAGGGAGGAAGGGAGGAAGGGAGGGAGGAAGGGAGGAAGGGAGGGAGGAAGGGAGGAAGGGAGGGAGGAAGGAAGGGAGGAAGGGAGGAAGGGAGGGAGGGAGGGAGGAAGGAAGGGAGGGAGGAAGAAAGGAAAGGGACAAAAGAGAAAAACCCACTACACCTTATTTGATCCACGAGCCTCCGCAGCCTCAACCTGCTGCATTCAGCTGTCGGCGGGTTTGCAGAACTGAAGCATTCAGCTTAACAGTTCAGGCCCGTGGGCTTGGATGTCAGACCGCCTGGGTTCAAATCCCAGCCCTGCCACTCACAAGCCGCGTCACCTCAAACAACTTACTTCCTGGGCTTCCCTGCTCAGCTGTAAAAATGAAGACGAGTGCTGGCCTCCCGGGAGCTCAAGGAGGGTTTAGACAATTACTGACGGAGAGAAGCTCTGACCACGCCTGACACACGCCGCACACTCCGCATACACAGGCTGCTGCGACGACTCGCGCTCGCGCTCTTGCTGTCGTTATGGCGCTCAGTACACGGTTTACAGCACACAGGAGGACCGCACTGAGCAGGCGGGTGCACACGCTGGTGTGCAGACTTCAAAAAGGAGACGTTACCTAACTGGACACTAAGCAGTGGTCACAGATGTACCGTCTTCCATTAGCTATGGGATAGAGATTTCCGATTGATTCCTACCTGGGCCCAGGAATTTGAAAACAATTTCCACATTATTTTTTGACCAAATATTTACCTCTCAGTGGGACAGCTAAACTTCCAGCTTCAAGCCACTCCTGATCTACTGAGACCAAAGCCCCTGTATGGAGACATTTATAGAAATGACGATGTGAACTCTATTGGCACGAGCCAGAAAGCGCAGCGGGCTCCTCCTTCACAGCGGGGTGGGGAAGCAGGCCTCTCCCGGCAGCGGAGGACCTCCTGGCAGCGAGGCGGCCGTCCCGGCTTAAGCCAAAGCTGGATTGACCCACTTTACCCATTAACCACTTAGATGAATGTAGCCGTGTCATCAGGCTAATGTGACGGAGGATTAAAGAGAGCCCTGGCTCTCAACTTATTTTGCATTTTACTCAAAAAGCAGGTCGAAGCTGATCAAGTCCAACTTTTTTCCCTCTGTTCAGCCACCTGCATCTGGACCGAGTCTATAAGAAAGGGTTTAATATTCAGAATCAAAGTGCTACCATGGTGGAAAGAGAGCAGCCAGCTCTCAGGGTTCTCCGGGGCCGTGGCAGACGGGTGGGTTTGGGGGTCTGTCTTCAGGGGTCCGTCTGACCTAGCATGGGCTCTAAGGCCCCGCCACCGGTCTGAGTCTCAGCACTCCCCTGACTGAGGAGTGTGACCCCCGCCCGCGCGCCGCCTAGGGTTTCCGAGAGGGCCGTGACGCTCTCCCTGGTGCGGAGCCTGGGCGCTGGCTGGCACCAAGGAAATGCTGTCGGTCCCCTTCTGTTGCCAGCGTTGGGGGAGGGTGTGAGGAAGCAAGGTCTGCGCCTGGAGACCAGTCACTGCCTCATCCTTCCCCCGAGAGGGGCGATGCGGGGCTCAGCCCCCGGGGGAGGCAAAGCTGCAGGGACAGTGGGGTCCAAAGCCGTCTCGGAACCTTTGCTGCCCATCCCTCCAGAAGGGCCCGGCGGTAACAACAAAACAGCCAAGTAAGAAGCGCATTCTGAGACCCACAGAACAGGAAAGGGAGGGCCTCCCTGTCCTCCAGCCCAAAGGCGCAGCCTCCTCGGCCGTGAACAGGGAATCCCTGAGCCACGGGCAGATTCCAGGGCTTGACTGCCTGCCGCTCACCCTCGCCATTCTGGGGGCCCAGCTCCAGGGGCCCGGTCTCCCCAGGACCATCTGGAGGTTGCACACGTATGTCAGAAAGCATGAAGGGGGCCTGGAGACTTTGACTATCAGAGTCGCGGCCGGGGACCGCTGACATCGAACCCCAGCCCTCGTCCACGGCAGCCCTGCGGCCGTGCTGCCCTGGGCGTGCTGGCGCGGACACCGAGAGGCTGCCCGGGGAGCGCGCGGCCGGGCCCCCCATCACATCAGCAAACGTCTGCGGAGCCCTCTCCCTGGCTTCCAGGCGCACCTCCATGGCGGGGGAAGGGGAGCAGAACACGCCCACAGAAGATGTCTCTTTGGCATAAGGATGATTTGCAGGAAACAGTATGTCGGGAAAGCTCCGAAAACCAGAAGTCCCCCTTTTGTCAGAGACACTTACATTTAAACAGCAAATGAAAGAACAGCTTCCTCTCTGTACCAGGAAGAGAAGGATGGCTAAGTCTCTAGAAACTCGTGTCAGAGAAGAAGCCACCACAGAGTCTGCTGAATGGCCCAACTCTTCTCCACTGTGCTTTCCCAGGCCACCTCCCAGAGCTGGCACCCCCGCCCACACCTTCTTCCGTCTTGGGCCGGAGATGACATGTGAGATGGTGGCTTGGGCCATTTCCAAGAGTTACTTTGTTTTCCTGGGTGCTTCCCTGTACACAGGAGCACACATTATTAAACGTGTTTGTTTTTCTCCTGTTAACTGTCTTTTATTACAGGGAGCAGGGTGTGGGGGGAGAGGGGTCTCAGCCAGGAACCTGGAAGGGTAGAGGGAAAATTCCTTTTCCTCCCCTACATGAGCCCTGCGCTCAGACAGGGCCTCTCCCCAGCACAGCCCCGGGGGTCCACCCAGGGGGACACAGCGCAGCCTGATAAGTGTGCACGGAGATCCTGGTAGAACCTTCCAGCCGGTTACGGCCCCTTTCTCGCCTCCAGCTGCTCTTCTCCCGTCTCCCCCCACCCCGAACCACCACCACCTGATCCTGGAGCAAAGCCTTTTCCATCCACTTCCTGGGCCAATTGCCCCCTCCCCTCCCTCCACTGGTCAGGCTCTCCTGTCCCGACACTCAGGACCTCTCTGAGCACAGCAGTGGCTCAGAGAAGAAAGGACAGGGATGTGGCCACGGGTGACACCATCCTGTGGGCCCTGCACACCCATCCCAGGGCCTCCAGAGGTGGATCCAGCCGGGAGGCTGTAGCTTAATTGAGCAGCTCATTAGGAAAACCAGTTTCTCAAACTGATAGTCACAGCTAATAATTACCTGGTGCGCTGGAGCGCCCAGAGAAACGTCCTCACACGCTATCTGATCTGATCCAGCGCAATCCCCAATTTACCGAGGAAGGCGCTGGGGCCAACGGGGCCGGTCACTAGCTTGCTGGCTGAGCTGAGACCCAGCATTGGCCCCTCTGACTCCCCATCACAACCGCACCCCCCACCCCCGGCCTCCTTTGTTTTCCTTACTAGGGTGAAAGTCACAGAGAGCCACACACCTGTTAGCTCTTTAAAGACACACCTGTCTTTGTTCCTCTCACCCAGAGATTAGCATCTTAATAATAGGTATTCCAGGGCTAGAATCAGATGACTGCGATCATAATTGTTTAAAGATGAGTCAGATTTCAAAACAATAGATTGCTTAGGTTCACACACACCCACTGTTAACTGCATCTTTCGTGCCTGGACCATCAGCGTCAGTGGCTCCTCCCGCTGGCGTCCCCAGCCCAAACTTCCTCCCCTTTTCCCAGCTGGGCAGGAAGGGACACCTCCTCCACACCTGGCACGGTCCCCAAGGGGTGCTTGTGAAGCCAGAGAGGCCATCGGTCTCTCAGGTGCCAGTCTGAGGAAGACACACACTCACACCCCGCCACCGAAGTGTCCCTTAGGACAAGCCAACGAGATGCTAAGCAGAGCTGCGAGTGATGCCTGCGGCAAACAGCAGAAAAACCGCACTCCTCCAGGGGTGAGGGAGGCTTGTCACTCCCTTCACGCCTGGGGATGACCAGCCCGGTGACCTTGCGGGAGCACCAGGGCCCTCAGAGAGCTGGGCCACAGAGCAGGTGCCTGGGAACCCGGCGGGGGCGGGGGGGGGGGGGGGGGGGGGTTCAGGCTTTCTTTCTGTCTGAGGAAATTCACTAGAAAGTGATGTGCCCCTCGGGTGGCAGGACGCACCCTGGATGCCTGGGGTGCTGGCCGCCTGTGCCGGGCCCCAAACCAACCTAATCAGGCCAGTGGGTAAGGCCCCAGCACAGCCGGATTGGAAATCGTTATCCTGGGGCATCTGTGGGCCTGGTATCCGCTGGGCATTTCAGCCACTTATTCTGCTGAGGCCTTGCGCACCCACGTGGAGGCGCTGGGTGGAGACAGAGGCCATCTCAGTGGGAAAAAATCGGCCAGACAACACTGACCAGAACAAAAGTTGCCCAGCGAATCCAAGGCGTATTGAGTCAAAGGCCTCGAGTGAAGTTTAGAGAACTCAGGTCATACCCTCCCCAGAGGGAGAGTGGGTGATGCCTCTTGGTCTACACACTGCAGAGGAGGAACGCAGCAAACAGAGCAGCAATGCACAGCCAGGCTCATGCAGATAAAGGACGTGTTGTCCCTAGATACACGTGTGTGCGTGCACACTGTGAGAGACACACACACAGAGACACACAGGGACACACAGACACACACACACAGACACACACAGATACACACAGAGACACACACACAGACACAGACACACACACACAGACACACACACAGAGACACACAGGGACACAGACACACACACACAGACACACAGAGACACACACATAGACACACAGACACACACACAGACACACACACACAGAGACACACACACAGTTAATTACTGAACACAAGTCAAGCCACCAGTAAAACAAAACAAGGCAAACCCAAGGAACGTAAGAAGCATGAGGACTTCTCCCCTCGTGTGATAACGAGAGACTAAAAGGTGCATCTAATTCCTTCATTGTTGAAAGTTAGACAGTATCAACATAAACAGAAGAAAGAGAAAACACAGGTGAAGCAAACACAAGGCCCAGATTATCTGATTTACATTTTACCAAATTGATGGCTTAAAATAAAACTAAGTTCTCTTTATTAAAAATCCCATGAAACAAAGAGGACTTAACGGCACAGTGACCCCCGGCCGTCTTCCTCTCCCCCAGTCTCAGGGCAGGCGGACAGGGAGGCGTCCACAGTCAGGTGTGCGGATTTAGAGTCCCCGCCGCAGGTCTCAGCGCTCACCTCCACCTGCACCTTCGACAGACTCAGAAGTCAGGCGAGAGGTGAGCCGCCGCCCCGGGGGGACAGGCTGGCACCGCCTCTGGAGAAGCCCAGCGTTTACAGCTGAACGTCCCAAGTCTCAATGGGGCACTTACGTGTCACGGCTGGAAGCAGACTATTAACATAACAAACCTTCCGGTTTCAATGCGTAGGAAACCCTAATGAGCCAGAGACATTCTCGAAGCCCTGTAATTCTTACGCTCTCCAATAACAAATGTTGCCCTGAGATTCTTTTCCTGCTTCGTTTTTTTCTTTGGATGGCACGCCTGCTCCGGGGTCCAGCGAGAAAACATATTGTTTGAAGTGGCAAATTACACAACAATAAAGGGGAAGGTTATTGACGTGGGTGTAACCTAACTCGCTTCAGCCAAACAGATGCCGAGAGAGTTACACAAACCAGATGATGGAAGTTAGGGAGCTCAAACTTCAGCCAGGGGACAAAGCTGCCAGCCACACTGGGCTGGGGCAGGACCACATCCTGCCTAGACTGAGGAAAACTGGGAAGACCCAGGGGAACATCTGCCCCCAGCCCCATAACCCTCTCCCAGTGGGAGAATGACCTCCCTGCTTGGCTACAGAAACACCCCACGTTTCCTGACTTCCAACTACAATCTTTGTTCTTCTTCTTCTTTTTTTTTTTTTTTTTTTTTGAAGTATAGTCAGTTTACAATGTGGTGTTAATTTCTGGTGTATGGCATGGTGATTTCATTTTATGTATGTATGTGTGTGTGTGTATATATATATATTTTTTTTCTTTTTTCTTCTTTAAAATCTACTTTTTAGCCTACCTATAGTAAATAATCATTCTTGGCATACAGGTCTATGAATTCTGACAAATGCATAGCATTGTTTAACAAGCAAGCACCACAGTCAAGATACAGAACAGTTCTCACTCCAAAATCTTTCCCTTCGGCTACACTTTCCAACAAAGATCTTAAAGCAGACTCTTCACAGGGAAAATCCCCTTACAAATGGCCAGAGGCTGCCCAAATCCTCATTTTGATGGTGTTTGGAAGAAAATATTGACCGAAACTAGAAGATGGTCAGTAGGGACTTTGACATCTCGACATCCACATTTATATTTACGTTCCTTAAAAAAAAAAAAGAAAAAAGCGACAAGTTGGTTTCCTAAAGGTCGCTGTCAGTCCCACTTCCGGTGGCCGGTCCGCCTGGCCGAATTCCTGCCTTCCCAGGGCTCGGCTTCCTGGGCTGTGCATTAGCAGCTCAGAGGGGTCGCGTTCTGATAAACTGCTCGGAGGGCCGTCCCCTGGGGCACTGGACCAGGAAACTGAAATGCTGCCTCATCTTTAGCTTTTTCCCAAAGCCCGAGTCCAGCTTCAGAGAATTCAAAACAAAGAAACAAAAAGCCAAAAAGCAAAAGTGTAACGAGGAGCAGTCTTCACAAAAAGAAGCATCAGGGTTTCTAGGAAGTCCACGCCCTCCTCCTCACCCTGCAAACACACACGCGCACGCGCACACACGCACACATGCACGCGCGTGTGCACACGCAGAGCTCTCTCCACAGCCCCAGATCTGTGTGGGGAATAAGGAGACCCCTCAAAAGGTTAACACCAAAAAAGTGCCACTTTTTGAGCAGCCGATGAACCCGCAAGGAGCAGCAGCAAAACTCAAACCCCAAGGCCCCCAGGGATGGTGCAGAGAATTGTCAGGCAGGGAAACTACTCTGAATGACACCGTCAGGAGGGAAGCACGTCACCCTGTACTCGCCGAGCCCGCAGAATGCGCACCGCCGAGACTGAGGGCCTGCTGTAAACCCTGGACGCGGGGTGAGGAGGATGCGTGAGCACAGGCCCATGAGGACCAGTGGACCACTCGGATGGGGGAGGCTGTGCTTGTCGGGGCGGTGGGGGGTGGGCAGGGGGCACAGGGGAATTCTCTGTACTTTCTGCTCAATTTCGCTGTGACCCTCAAACTGCTCTAAAAAATAAACTCTGCTAAAGAAAAAATGAAAAACAAAAAAACCCCTGAGATCCCACTCCTCCTTGGTTTCCTGGCTATGAAGTAGGGTTTCCTCCCTGGGGAAGACGGTCCCGCACGTACACACCTCAGCCGCGGCACCAGCGCATCAGGGGCCTTTCTAACTCCCAGCCTCCCTGGGATGCTGCGGTCACAGTGCCTTTGCCTCTGCGACACTGGCTCCTTCACCCCCGAGCACCCAGGGGAAAAGGAAACCCTCTCCTGCCAGGAAGTGAGTGTGCTCAAACATAGCACATCCTGGTAACCCTAGAGCAGGCAAGACAAGGGGCTACCTATCAAACTTTCTGCAAATTCAAATATATGGAAAATGGATGCCCCGAAACCTCAAAAAACATAAAGCAGTCTTCTTTTATGAAAGGATGCCCTTGGGCTACCAGCATCTGAAGGCCTGGCATCCTCATCTTGCAGCACTGGGGCTGCCCGAGCCAAGCCCCTACTCAGCCTCTCCTCCTTGGCTCAGAGGCCCGGTCCCCAGGGAAGGGAGTTTGGCTGAGGTCAGCTGATTGCCTCAGTCTCCCCAACACGCTCATCACACACCACATCACCGGGGAAGCACGCCGTTGGCCGGCTTAAAAAGGGCAGAAAGAGCAGCTGGGGGTGCGGAGGGGAGGGGACACTTCCAAGAAGCAAACTACGAAGGTGACAGGCTGGCGGGTCGGAGGAAGGGGGTGCGTCCCCAGGCTTCAGTGAGCACTGGGGGCTCTGGACCAAGGAGTGAAAGCACTTTCAAAAGGAAAACCAGGGGAAGAGGAAGAGTAGGCCGGGGTCATTCCAACCCTAATCAGAGGCATCTCCATAGTAACAAGCGTGGGGGGAGCTAGTCTATCTTTTCTGAAGGCCCCACCGACCAGCCCTGAACACCCACCCAGCGGGCACCCCAAGTTCTCCCTGGTGCCCTTCTCCCGTGGACCTCGGGGCTGAAAAGACAAAGCTAGAGCCTAGTGTCTCTCCTCCCCCACAGAAAGATGCCACACCGGGGGATGGGAAAGGACCTCTTCCTGGAAACTTGCCTGGGGACACCAGTGGCTCCCGACTAGTAACTCGAACCCTAAGCTGAAACTCTGGGAAGTTTCTTCTTTAAAGCAGCTTTCTTCCCAGGGGAGGAGGCCGGAGGGGTGGGACGAAGAGGTGGGTCAGCTCAGCACCTTCTTATCTGGAACCTTCTCCCTTTGCAGGAAGTCTAGGAGCCCACAAGACCTGAGCTCCCCTCCGAGGGCCACATCTCCGTAAGCAATTATCTCCATTTGGGGGAGATGTTTGCATATCAAAGGGCTCCTTTGGGAGGGTTTCAAATAGTGTAAAATGAAATTGTAAATAGTCTGTTGTTCGCAGTGTCTGTCGCTGGGGCCCTCAGGCTACCGGAAGTGATGTCACTATTCACGATGAAGTTTACCGGGTCTTTTTACTTTCCTTTTTTTTTAAGGTAATGGGTAGGAAAGAAGAAAAATAACAAAGGATGGACTCCCCCGGCCCCCTCCTCTTCCAACCCTCTCCCCTTTCTCCACTCCCAGCCCCCAACCCCCACCGCAAGGATTTGGCCTCCATTGTGCTAGAATTTCAATACTGCTCAGAAAATGAAAAGCCTTTGAATGCCGTAAGGGGGTGGGGCTCAAAAGAGCATCTCGCTCCTCTGGGTCAACTGGAGATTCCTTTCATTTGGGCAGAATCCTCACTTCACAAAGGCCTGAGTTCCTGTTCCTGGAAGGGGCTGGGGCTGGGGGTGGGGGTGGGGGTGGAGGGAGGGTTTCAATGAAAGGCTAATAGCCTTTTGTGTAGGAGCTCTCTGGGGCATTGCTCCTGCTTACTGGACCTCACTGTGAGCCGGGAGGAATCACGTGAAATCAGGGCAATCTGTGTCCCGTTTCCTGAAAAAAGGAAAAAAAAATTTTTTGATCATTGGAAAGAAAGAAAAAAAGTTTTCTGGGAAGCACACTGTTTAGAAAGTAAAATCAGCCCTGCCATTGGGCAGTGGGTGGGAGGCAGAGCAGAGGGCCCAGCGAGAGGACAGGACAGCACCGGAACCCGGGAGCGGTACTGCTCTTTCCGGCCCCAGCAGACTCTTCTCTGTGTAGACCTGCCCCCGTTGCGTCTCCAGTCAGTGCGGGCTTCCCCGCCTGGAACAGGCTCCTTTCCCTGGGGCGGTGCGAGCCCCAGCTCTGCGTGGGTGCCACCCTGAGGGTGGCAACAAAGGGCCAGCCCTCAGGCGGTGACACTGGCTGGTGTGTTTCACATGCTCCTGGAAATCCTCTCCCAGCTACTGGCTTCATCTCGAGAAGGGCTGCCTCCTGCCTGCCCTGGCAACAAGGTGCAAATGTTTGTAAACAGGCCCTCATCCAAGAGCTTCTGAACCACTCAGCCCAGCCAGTCAACACCCAGTCAACACCGAGTGGATGAAAATCCCTGCCTCCCAGCCCACCCTGCCTAGGGAAGCCAGAGAGAACCGGCAGGGCGAGGGGAGGGGGGTTCCTGGCACGGCGAAAACCCAGGGGGCACCGGGCACGGGAAGGTTCCTGCCTTGTCACTGACAAACGCCTGAGGCCTGGGCTGAGGCACTAAAAGCTTTGGGCTCAGTTTCCCTGTGTATAAAAATGAATGAAATCCACAAAAAATAATGAAATGATGCCATTTGCAGCAACATGGATGGACCTAGAGATGGGCTTATTAAGTGAAGTCAGACAGAGACAAACATATAATATCCTTATGTGTGGAATCTAAAAAAGAAAGATACAAATGAGCTTCTTATTTACGAACCAGAAAGACTCACAGACATAGAAAACAAACTATGGTTACCAAAGGGGAAAAAGGGAGGGATAAATTAGGAGTTTTGAGATTTGCAGACACACATTACTATATATATATAAATAGTAGATAAACAAGGCTCTACTGGACAGCACAGGGAACTATGTTCAATATCCGTAATAACCTATAGTGGAAAAGAATCAGAAAAAGAATATATATATATATATTTTATTTAAATATAAATAACTGACTCACCTTGCTATACACTTGAAACTAACACAACATTGTCAATCAACTATACTTCAATAAAAACAAATTTTCAAAAATTAATAGATTGGCTTAAAAGGATGTTCTTGGGCTCTGGAATTCTGTAAGACAGCCCTTACAACCCCGGTCTCCCCTGTGTCCCCTCCCCCACCAGCAGTCAGTTGGTCAAGCTGGTCAAGTAGAGCCTACGTAAATATTTGATGATTGACTCTGAACCAGGTGCACCTCGGGCACCATACAGATCAACCCCAAGAGTGCGATTCGGATGGAGGTTGATGCCGAGGGTACCCTAACAGCGGGCACCCAGTGCCTAGTGGAGTAGAAAGAAAAGTGGGGTCCAGGTCAAGCTACATGTCTTCAGCCAAGTCGCCTAACATTTCTGAGCTGCCTCTCTCTTCTCGTCTGTAAAATGGGAGATTTGTCCTCCCTATTTTACCAAAAAAAAAAGAAAAGTGAGACTCAAATATAGTTCATATCTGAACAGCTCTTAAAGCAGCAAAACCCTACCCAAGGGCGAGGTGACATGAACCCCCCTCACGTCCCCTCTTGCTTCTCCCTTTTGACTTGTGGCTCTGCATACTAGGGATCCTTCCAGGGAAAACACCATTAAGGGAAAAAAAAATACCACACTGGTTCTTAAATCCAAAGGCTCAGTGGTAAATAAAGATTTGAAAGAGTCTCCATTTCCTGAAGTTCTTCACTTGTGCCATGAAGGGGCCCACGTGCGGACCTTCCTTCTTAGTCCCCTGGGAGGACCTTAGGACAAAGAAAAACCAAACTCGTCTCCTTTTCCTTTTATTTAAATTGAAGTATAGTTGATTGACAATGCTGTGTTAGTTTCAGGTGTACAGCAAAGTGATTCCGTTATACATATACATATACATATATATATATTGTTTTTCAGATTCTTCTCCATTATAGGTAATTACAAGATATCGAATACAGTTCCCTGTGCTGGACAGTAGGTCCTTGTTGTTCTTGAGTTGACATCACTGAACATGATGATCCAAGCCAAAGAGGAGTGGGAAATTTCTTTCTTCCTTCTTCCTTCCTTCCTTCCTTCCTTCCTCCCTCCTTTCCTTCTCTCTCTCTCTTCTTTCCTTTTCAAAAAAAATTTTTAATTCAAGTACAGTCAGTTACAATGTGTCAGTTTCTGGTGTACAGCACAATGTCCCAGTCATGCACATATACATATATTCATTTTCATATTCTTTTTCATTAAAGGTTATTACAAGATATTGAATATGGTTCCCTGTGCTGTACAGTAATTTTTATCTATTTTTATATATAATCGTTAATATTTGCAAATTTCAATCTTCCTTCCTTCCTTCCTTCCTTCCTTCCTTCCTTCCTTTCTATCTCACTCACATGAGAGAGAATGAGGTTTGTTTATATGGAGTAAAACAGCCAGTTTAGGGGCAGGGGCCATCTGAAGCTGCTGAAAAGAAACCATTCAACTGGCTGAAACCAAAGTCATGGAGTGAAGACTTGATATCGTCCTTGACCTTCCGGCCTCCTGACTGGGGCCAGGAGGAGCCTGGGATGAGAGAAACCCCACTCAGCTCTTGACTTCAGTCCAAGACAATGGCCCCGTCCTGCTCCCCCGCCCACTTCCCTTCCGACAAACAGAACCCCATTTTACGGTTATCAACTGAAAACAGTATAAAGTCAATTAGGTCAATAAAAACCCCAGGACAGAAGTTTGAGTTCAGCTAAACTGAAGGGAAATGAGAGCAAATAAACTTCCCTTATCACAGGCTTTAAATAGCTGGAGAACATTTTAGAGGAGGAACGAGGTACTTTCTACCCAGAAGGGACGTCCACGGGGGTGCAGAAAACAGAGAAACGGCCGACAAAGGAAAGCCTCCCGTTCCTTGTCTTGTACTGGTAACACCAGCGGCACTCACTTCTTCCCAGTCGGTCTGACCTGCGTGCAGCTAATCAGGAGGGGCCGTCGGGGACGTGAGGGACACGGCCAGGAGGATGGAAACTCTGAGGACACCCACCAAAGTGCCCCCCACCGCTTTCTGGAACTCTCAGCTTGGGAGGTATGGAAGCTTCCCAGAGCCAGCTTTCAGGAGGAGAAAGGTCAGTACCAACTTTCCAAAGTCTCCTCCATTCACTGTCATGGTCAACTGTTTCTATGAAAACTCAAGGAACCCGTAACAGATCACTACACAGAGTCAACTCGGCTGTGTGACTCGTGCCGAAGGATGGGAGAGATGGACGGTCTTGGAGGCGGAAGTTCTGCTCAACTTCTCTGAATTATTTGAGCACGTCTCATCATAATTTTTTCATATTCTGTGAGAACTTTTGGGCAGATGATGCTGCCTGCCTTGTGAGTCTGAAAATTTCCAGCAATTCTTCCGTGCCTGAGACAAAGCCTTCCCTCCCCGCCTCCTCCCCGCCCAAGCTGCTGCAAGGGAACAAAACTGTATGCACCAGGGAGATCAAATAACCAAATGGTCAGTGAGAGAGCTGCTTAGAATTGCAGGCGAGATTAGCCTTTTCCCCGCGTCAGCCCGAGTGCGTAACTAACCCTACGACTGTTTTGAAGCATGAGAGCTGCATCTAAGGACACAACATTTGGTGGAATCTGACGGCCCACCGTGCTTTGTTTTGTATTGGTTTGGACTGTGAATTGTAAAGATTTTATCTTCAAAAGAAATACAAGGAGAACAGCCAAACACTCAGCAGAGGAAGCCCATGAAAATAATACGCTGAATGAACACACACATGAATGAACGAGAGGAAATGAACTGGCAATGCTTAAAGCGAATGACTGGAGGTCACAGTGCAAATATGGAAAGAGAATTGGGGGCAGGCCAGCGTCATAAATTACCATTTGGGCCCAGGCTCGGAAGTGGGGATGGTCTGACGGTCTCAGTATCCTGACACCCAAAGTCGTTAATTCCAGAGCAACGTTCACGTACCATCATACCCATTACGTTAAGTGACACAATTACATTAAGAGGCCGTACACATAAAGAAGGCCTTGACCTTGAGTGCTCAGCGACAGCCAGGAACAAGCTCCTTATTTCATCTGGGGGACAGAAGCGAGCTGAGGGGGACCTGTCACTAGTGAACTCTGCCTCCGGTGGCTGGTAATAGACCACCTTCTCTATGCAAACCAAGAAGTGGTTGCAGGATAACAACAGTGAGAGAAATGACTCTAAGGAGCTCATGTATCTTCACGGTTATCGTATTTATTCTTTTGCTTTACTTATTAAAATTCATTTGCATTCCTCAAGTGATGGTAGGCTGAGGTACCCCCAGATGTCTGTCTCCGGGGCAGCAAGAAGAAAGCAGACACAGGAGGATTCAGGAATGAGTGATTCGGCAGGTAGGTCTCATTTATGGGGATGATTCCTGGCCTCCAGGGGCTTCCTGTGCATTCGGAGAGAAATTCCACACGCAGGAAGTTTACCAGTAGATATTGCATTGAAATGTGGAAAAGAAGCACCCAGAAGCTGTGTCCTTTGGGGCATCTGGAACTCCCTTGGGCTGGCCCCCCAGGCAGGTGCAAGTGAAGCCATTGGGAATAAAAGATACCCACGTGTAGGAATGTAAGACAGTGGCTGAACCCGTGAGCCTGGCCTGAAGTTTGGGGGTTTTGAGGAATGGTGAGAAACAAGGCTGGAAAGATTGGAAAACAGGCTGGAGTGGCCCCCTTTCCACTCTGCCCTCCACCCATGACTCGCCCTGACATTCTTTCCAAAAGCCAAGCCTAGAAGCCCTCCCAGCAGTCTCACCACGTTAAACATGATGTCCAAGCTCCCCGGCCGGGTGTCTCCCTGCCTGTCCCCAGGGACGCCCTGTGGCGCCCGCTCACCCCAGCCAGGGCAAACAGAGCCCTCCTCCGTCTAATGCACTCATGTGCCATCACTCCTTCCCTAGCTGGGTGAGCGATACTCACTCCCTTCTCAGGACCGCTGTCCTCACATCATCTTCCCTGCAGGTACACACGTGCACGCGTACACACACGTGCTCACACACACGTGAGCTCTCACACACATGCACTCACACAAGTCCGCATACCCTTTCTCCATCTGCTATTACAGACCTCAAGGACGTTGAGGACTAGATGGTACCTTATTTGGGTGGTGGCCAAAATAAACAGGTTGTTAGGTGAATGAAGGGTAAATGAAACCATGAACAAACGCTAGACAGAATTTGGATTTGATCTCAGAGGCAGCGAGAAGCCACATCCAACGTGGGAGGTGCATGGGTGGAAGACTGATACAGGAAGATATAAAAACATTTGGAACAAGCCAAACAGATCACTGGTGTCTCCAGCAGAAACCTGCGCGGTGTGCGAATCTGGCAGGAGCCTTTTTACTGCCCGTGAGGTATTCTGCAACTCTGTAGGTTACAGACAGCAACGCGGCGGTGCCATGCGGTGCTTGGCCCCGAGCATGCAAATGAGCGCTTTCTGGTGGCGGTTCCAGCGGGTCTCCCTCTCGGCCTCCCGCTACACAGAAACGTCAGTTTCCCGCTTCTCGGTAAATTCATCTCGACGTTCCTTTATTCCAAGGCGACTTATATTCTTTTGATTTCTCCTTTGTACCAACAGTGATATCTGTCTGGTTCTCTCATTAAGAATAAGTACAATATAATCCTTAACGTGATCATTAAGGAAATCTACTCCTTAGCATTGTAACTGGATGAGGGTCATGATTTTTACTTTTTGCTTTTAGAAACTTAATTTCTAAAATAATTTTTAGAAATTTACCGAAAAGGCTGGATTAACCACGTGCTTTCTGTAAGAGGGCTCCCCACACCAGAGGCGGGTACCCGGTGGCACCCTCTTTATGCACCAGCCTCCTCCCCCACCCGCCCCGTCTTAGTACCAAGGACAGTCATGCTTCTCTCGCGCAGCTTGCTGCAGCGCTGTGCGTCTCGGAGGCTTGTCTATCTGTGAAGGCCGCCAGAAGCTGAGGGTCCATCCACTGCCACTTGAGACGCATTTCTGAGGTGGGTTCCCGGCCCCGTTTTAGGGCCCCACTACTGATTCTCCTCTCTCACTCCCTCACTGTATGTGTTTGTGGCCCTCGTGGGATCATTCGAGAACCACATTAGGCGTGTGTTCAAGAAGGTAGATAGGAAAGAAATGCAGTTCTGTGGCTCTGAACGGGAGTGGGGAGGGAGGGGGCAATGACAGGGCAGCTCATTCAAACACACGTTGAAGGAAGGGAAAAAGAAACACTGAACACAGGTTGGAGATGAGACGAGAAAGGGTGCTGACACCTTTGCGGTGGACTGAGGGCGCAGCACTGACGCGCTCTTAGCTCCCGCATGTAAACTCAGGGTGGGAGTCAGAGCAGAATGCAGGTGCTCATCCCAGGAATGGTATATACACATGAGGACTTAGGTTTGAGTGTCCATATGTAAAGAACAGAAACTGGGAGAAGGTGAGTATCACCCCAGATTCTAAGCTAGAAAAGGCTTCCTGGGTGCAGAAAGGCCAATTCTGGGCAGACAGGCCAGGCCAGGGTGGGGTGGAACCTCCCTGGGAGGCCAGCCCGAGGCAGGGGGCTGTGAACAATGGCTCTCTCTCTGAGATGCTCAGCGGTGTTCTCCGTTCACCAACCAAACCAAATAAAGACTTTTAAGCTGCTACTTTCCCAAATGAATCCGCTTCCAAATCCGGGGCTGGGAACACACAGCTCTAAGCCTGTGAGCAAACAGCCCCTAAAGGAGAGAACAAGAGATGCTCTCTCTGCCGCCCCATTAGCACGTTTGGGAAATTAATCTGGCCCCAACCCTCCAAGGACACTGTATCCCTGGGCTGGCTAAATGCACATAGATTAACTTGTCACTTGCAGGCAAGCAGGACTACCAGGTAACAGAATGAAGCTCAGCTGGCTGCATAAAGATGCCTAAAGCTGGTGCCCCAACCATCTTCTTTCTTTTTCTTTTTCTTTTCTTTTTTCAACTGAAGCATTGTTGATTTACAATATTATATTAGCTTCAGGTGTACAGCATAGTGATTCAATACTTTTATAGATTATACTCCATTGAAAGTTATTATAAAATGTTGGCTGTGTTCCCTGTGCTGTACAATAAATGCTTGTGGCTTATTTATTTTACGCATTGGAGTTTGTGCCCCTTAACCCCAACCCCTCTGTTGCCCCTCCCACATCCCTCTCCCCACTGGTAGCCACTAGTTCGATCTCTGTTATCTGTGAGTCTGCTTTTTTGTTTTATTCACTAGTTTGTTGTACTTTTTAAATTCCACATATAAGTGATAACATACAGTACTTGTCTTTCTCAGTCTGACTTACTGCTTTCCACATAATACCCTCCAGGTCCATCCACGTTGTTGCAAATGGCAGAATTTCGTCCTTCCTTATGGCTGAGTAATATTCCATTATGCATATATATACCACATCTTCGTAAGCTGTCTCCACGAATCTGGAATTCCAACATTTCTTTAAGATACAAATACACTGTTTGTCCAAGAAAGGACCCCCTTTCCTGGGCCCCTTCTTCCTCTGAAGAGAGACAGCCCTCCTCTGACTCAGAACAGAAATGGGGCTTGTTAAGCATCGCATCAGGCTGTTACCCTCACTGACCACAAAACGGGCCCACCGACCCCAGACCTGCGCCCTCCGGGCAGGGCTCTTACACCTTTAGGGCTGCAGAGAATTTGAGAAAAGGGCGGGACACCCTTTGTGGCGAGTGCATGTGTGTGACCTGCACACGGGCCTTGGGATCCGGCTCCAGGGGGTTCACAGACACCCGAGGGCCATCCCCAGCCCAGGGGGCAAGCCCCAAGACAGCCCTGCAGTGATGCGCCAGCCAGCAGCCAGCTGAATGACCATCAAAAGCCCGGCCGAGCTGGTGGTCAGTGTGCACAGCCCTGCGGGCACATATTCTCTGTCCACATGTGAGGTCAGCATCACAGCCAGGCCCCCAGCTTTGCGCCCTCCAACCAGAATGCTTTGCCTGAACGACCTCCAAATGGGATTTGCCTCTGTATTTCAGTGACATCAGCATGATGGTCTGCACGTGGTCCATAAAGCCACAAAGACACTGCCCTGGTGATGCTCAAAGTCCCTCAGCAGGAAGTAAGTCAACCTCTGGGAAGGAACAGATGGGCCTCTTTGCTAACACAAGAGGGTTCTCTCTCCTCCTGGGCCATGATGAGGTCAGCGCTAAGACCTGCCCGGGACTTGGGAACGGACGGGCATCCTGGATCCCTGGCTCTCTGCACCAGCCTTCTGACAGGTGTCTGCCCCACTTTAGAGACAGGAGAGTGAGACCGACAGAGGTGAGACAGAGTTGCCCCCAGTACTGGGTCATGGTGAAGCAGGGCCTTGGCCTTCAGAACGTTCCGCTCTGAATCTCACGATCCCCCCAGTTCTCAGCAGTTCTAACCCTTGCCCCAAATCCTAGGACCAGTAGCACAGATCAGTTTGACTCTATGAGTCTCACCTAAAAGGCCCTGCTGGTGATACCTGCCCTGCTGGGGCCAAGGAAAGAATCAGAATTTCTCACAAGGTGTTTCCAGGCAGGTATCATGGGCAGAGGAGCTGCCCTGAGCCCACCCCTCTGCCTTCCTTCTTCCCTTTAAACAAACTAGGTGCGTAGAAGACAACACCAGCTGGTTCTAAACATCTAGAGGCCAGAAGTCACAGCTCAGTCCATCTTTAAAAGTGGGGAGATACGCAAAGCTGCAAAGCTGTACCAGGCTGAACAAGCCTCTCCAACCAAGAAAAACAGGCTGATAAATGAGTCTGCAAAGCCACCGAACAGAGCCCCAAGAACCAACCCCACAGGCTGTCTCTCCTTCCAGCTCATTAACTATCTGAGATTACCATCATGCGGGGAGGCGCCTCTCAGCTGGAAATTAAATTAGCCTGGCTATAAACCAGGAATGTCGAGTGGAAAGTATCTGCTGAGCCATCCTGGGGAAAAACCCCACCCCTCCCCCAGCCCGAGCCCCCAGGCCCCATCCTTCCATCCCCCAAACCGGGCTCTTTTGTGCGGTCTTTCTTCGGAATGAGAAGAAAAACAGCACAGCAAAAGCGGCACGACTTTCTGGTTTTGGTTTTTGGATAAAAGCACAGTTAACCGGGCTGGCTGCTAGTAAAACAACCCAAGAGGTGGCTCCCTGAGACGGAATGGCCAGAACTGTGACTCAGAAAAAGACAGAGGGAGCGATGGTCAGACGGGGGGGGGGGGGGGGTGGACACACACGTGGACCCCACATCCCTGGGAGTGGTCTGTGCAGAGGGACGGGTTCCAGTGAGGGAGCAGCAGGCACCACCTGCACATTCAGGACAGGTGTGTACCTGCAAGGCCACGTCGTAATTACCAGGTTGGGCATTTGGCGCTGGCAGCCTACCCACCCCTCCCTGCCGCAGAGCGGCTAAGAATGCTGGAACTGCGCGTGCGCGGGGCTGTTCCTGCTGCAGGTCCACGAGTTAAGTGGAATTTCTAATTACATGGCTTTGGGCTTCATCCTAATGACAGGCTCCATCCGGGCAAGCAAAAAGCACCCAGCTTAGAGGACCTGGGTCCCGGAGCACATCCTGAGACGGTCCCAGCACTGGCCTTGTTTTCTGGGTGGCATCTACTCTGATCACCAGCAAAAGCAACTCCTGTTTAACACTATTCCCCGGCACCTTGTAAATCCCACTTCCAAGCTAAAATACTTGAGAGAGAGAGGAAGAGAAAGACGCAGGATAAACCGTACTAGTTACCCTGTAAGTCATGATGCTCAAGGCTCATTCACAAGAGACATCAGCCCCCCTGCTGCTGTCCCACTCGCCTTCCTTTCTCCCGTGCTGGTCCTTCCCTGCATCCCCAACACTTTGTCATGTAAACTGTGTCTTCTCATATATGTTTCTTCTGCCAAGAAGCCCTCCTTCCTCACTTGATCTGTACCCGAACTCCTATTCATCCATCAAAACCTTGCTCAGTATCACCTCCTCTCTGAAGCCTTTCCAGGAAAAGATCCTCCCCGATCTAGACAGATTTATTCACTCCTTCCTCTGCAACATTTCTTTGCCTTGCACATCCTTCTCTTGACTGCATCATGCGTGACTGTATTTGGCTATCTCACCCCCTGACTTCACTCTTACACCCTATAGTCAGTCTCTACCAAGCAGCCAGAGGTTTTCTAAAAAAGCGGGCCAGACCCTGTACCCACCTTCTATTTAAAGACGACCCCACCAACTGGCATTCCCTTCACACAGAGAACATTAAGAACACAAAGAGCTTCCTCTCTCCCCCTAACCTGCCCTCTTTCTTGAGCTCTGACCACAGTGTTTTCTCACAGGGACATGCTCAATAATTTTTGTGAAATGACCAAATCTCTGCATCCATAGAGCCCGGCACAGAGTGGCAGCTCATTAAATTAATAAAACCCACATGCAACTCTATGGAGCAAAACTGACGTCAGCAGACATTCTAATGCAGGGACACCAAGACCTAAGGGAAATTCAACTGGATTCCTCCCCAATTCTCTGTCCCCATGTCTGGTTTCCAATGGACACAGTCTTGGGGGGCATCCCTGATGCCAGCCTCCCCCCAGATTATCCTCTCAATAGACCCCACTGAGTAGAGAGAGGCCAAGGATCGAGACAAAACAGCACCAAAAGCAAATTAGTATGTAACTGACCAGCAACTAGCAGCTGGAAGATTCTTCATGGAGGTCACGTGCTGAAAATGAGGGGTGCCCACTCACCCAAGCCCCCCGCTGAACCTGTGTGGTGCTGCCACTTGGGGAGCATCCTTACCTGCAGCCCAGACCGCTGCTGTCTGCTCGCGCTAGGTCTGCACCTCCGGCGTCGGGGGCCCACGACCCACCTGCCACGTGTGGGGGCCAAGCCACCACAGAGGACACATGCCAATATGTGTCATGCCTTGTACTTCCCAAATTGACATCCCCCAAAGACACTATGCAGGGTAGAAGGAGATGGCTTTGATCAGACCCCTCAATACGAAGGGAAGTTTAAGTCTCAAGGAAGCTGGCACACGTGCTCCCGGGCAAAGGCTCTTTTGACAGAACACAAAAAAAGCCATGAGCCTGTTCTGTCCTTCTGTTTCCGGTTGGGACTGGAAGAAAACAGTCCTAAACATACCTGTGAGTGACAGAACATTCCGCCAGAGGGGACAGATGGGGAGGGACAGGGCCAGGGTGCAGGGTCTGCCTTCCGCTCATGTTGGCAGCTCCCCAGCTGAGAGCCCCTGCCTGGGGGAAGTTTGGTCAAGCCTGGCCTCTCATCTCTGTGTCTTCTTTTAAATAGAAATAGCCTAGGGATCAGGGAAATGCCCTTCTAAGCCAGGCTTGATCAATAACTGATCACTTTTATATGCAAACATGGAAGGCGCCCAAACTTCCTTGCGTTCCTCCACAGTAAGTGATGCGAAGGAAGACGGGACCGCCGTGGGAATCCTGGAACTGGGAACCCAGCATGGCTCTCGGGATGTGCCCAGGATTCTGAGACAGTGGCCACCATCCCCTAAAGGAATGACAGGGCTCCCCCTCAGCAGAACTGGGGACAAGAGGAGGAGGTGGGTGGCCCTGCCTGCCGGCCTGTGGCTCTCTGTTTCTTCACGGCATCCAGCTAGAGAAGCCGGCCTCTGCAGCCCAGTGGGAACTTGGGAAGAACAGCTCTCTCTTCCACAAAACTTCAAACCACAGAGAGAAGGCCCTTTGGGACAGTCATCCGAGCCACCCAGAGGCAGCAGGGAGAGGGGTGTGTGGGTTCTGAGTGAATCCTCCCTCCTTCTCCCCATCCCTGACACATTCTGGACATTTCCCACAGAGCTGTTCTGCCCTAAATGCTTTTATCCACTTTCTGGGACAATCAGCCAGCAAACTCCTATCCATGCGTCAAAGCCCAGCTCCATGGTGGCATCTCCCTTGGGCCTTCTCTCTGCTCCCATGGCATTTCTCACTTTATTCTACAGTATCTTTCACTATAGCCCCTTAAGCAAGATGGTGGGGTCCTTGAGGCACCTGACAACGGCTTAACATCTGATTTTCCCAAGTGATTTCATACAGCATGGTCCATCCTAGTTGTTCTGAACTGTTGGGTGGATGAAATCAAGCCACAGGTGAACGAACTGTAGATTGCACAGCATTCCATCAGGAGGGCCATCTAGACGCTCCGATCCCGACTTGGCAATACGGCTGCGCGGCTGCTGCCTGATATTCACAGGCCCCGTAGAAAGACAAGGTAGGTATTAAGTGTCCCGTTAAGAGATACGTAACTTTATAGGGAAGGAAGGGAGATAAGAATGAAAAGCTAGCCAAGCACACGCCATCGAGGAGCCCACTCTGGTGTGAAACTGTCCACCTCCAGACCGTGGGAAACGCCCAAGCCGGATGCCTCCCCACAGGCGTTCAGGTTTCGCCAAATACGAGGCAAATGTGTCCGGAGGTAACAGACCAATGGAGCAACCCAGGCGCGCGTGCAACTTAAGTTTTGTACAAACAGGTAAACTGATCCCCCATCTCTCCCTGTGAAAGGTTCCACTCACCTCCTTTCCCAGCGACACCTAATCTGAAAGTGTCCTCCGTTTCCGGTGCCGTATGACCAAAGAACACTCTTAAGTGTTCCCCCTTGGCTCCGAGACAAAGAGGGGAAAAAATGCATGTTTTTTTTTTAAAAAGCGATTGGCTCTGTTTGCCGCTCGGGGCTGCCAGTGTCTACACGCGGCCCTGCTGTTACTTCCGAGACCTCAGGATTCCGCCCCGGGGGCGCCGGCATCCCGGTGTGAGGATAACGGCGAAGACCCTGGGGCGACCCGGGCGGGCGGGGTGGAAAGCAGCGTCACCCCCTTTCCCCAGCACCATCAGGGGCCGTGCTTGGTAAACAGCATGGAGACGGAGCACTTACCTTTGAAAGCAGGCCTAAGCTTCTTGGAAAGCTGAACCGGCAATCAGCCTGCTGGGAGAACAGCAGCAGTGGGAGACGGCTAAAGCAGCTTCCAGCAACACCGGGCTCGAACTCCTCACCATCTGCTCCGCTGCCCCGGCCTCAGCCTCAGCGACACCGCCCGGGGTCCCTGACTCCCTGCGACTCCGCTTCCCGTTCTTTACTTACTTTCTGCAGCGGTCATCCCAGGAGCAGAGGAGGTACAGACACTATAGGTCTGAGCCTATGTCCCAGTGGGAGAAGGGTGGGGCCTAATTCTCAGTAAGGGGTAAAGGTGGACAGACAGAGCACGGGGCCAGGGCTCAAACTCTCGAACCTCAAGCGCCTCTGGAGACCTGCTCTGATAATGGGCCCCCCGTGGGCCTCTGACTAACCAACCCCCCCTCAAATTATCAGCAGGTGTTGAATGAAAAGAGGATTCTGTACGCAGGGGAAATGTGGGGTTCAGTACTGTTAAACAGATTTGGGTTTTTCCTTTGGTTACGGTACTTATCACAGCCTTTAATGTGCTGACTTGGAACCATTTTTTTCTACATATCACCCATTAATCTTTCCAGAACTTTCTGTTCACCAAAGGAACTTGAGACAATGCTTCTCAAGGTGTGATGTGCAGACGACCCACAAACTGTCCTCAAGGAGATAAAGATATGACCTGAGATTAAGTGTTTAAAGCTATAGTAAGTCATCCGATGCAAGGCCGTGATCAATGAACTCACTGGGCAGAGGACAGACCAGAGTGGGTATTGACAGCAAAGAGATAAAGTGACCTGCTCAAGGTTACAAAGTGTCCACAGCAAAGAGCTGACCCCAAGAGTTGCCATCAGGGGTGACATGGAAGAAGAATGTCTTAAAGAACTAAAAAAAATTTTTTTTAATTGGAGAAGCATACCATGGTTAATGCTATGATGATGGTGATTCTGACTGTAAATGGCACCCAGCCAGCAGACTCCATGCATCCTCTCCCGGGATCCCTCCAGAGGCGTAAAATGAAAACTAAGTCAAATAGGGGAAAAAAGCAAATGCCCAAATCTGACAACAACGTTAAAAAGGAAATTCAATCCTGAAACAGCACACACCCGAAAGAAGGAGGAACAGGTTGTAGCCTCTCACTGGCATTGACCCTGACCCAGGACTGGGCAGGTGACAAGGGAGTGAAGCAGGTCCAAAGTGAGACAATAGGGAGTGGTGGGGAGTCTGTCCAACGGGAGGGACGATGGCCTGATTCACAGATGCAGCTGCTTTCCAGCTCCAGCAGCTGCTAATGCAAGAAAGACAGGCCTCAGCCTGTCAGATCTGTCAGAAAGTCTGCATTTGCATGTGGAATCTCCAAATATGACAATATTAGCAATGAGTCTACAAGTTTTTCAAACCCTACAAATATTCACTCAAGGATTTCATTTCTATTAAGTCCAACAACAGGCAAAGCAATCTGTGGTAGTAAAAGGTAGGGCAGTGAGTATCCCTGGGACAGGGACAGGGCCCGGAAGGGAGCATGAGTGTGGCTCCGGGGACTGGAGACCTGCTGTTGCATGGGGTTATGCTGACCTTCTAAAAATTCCTCAGGCTGCACACTCCTGATTTGTACACCTTTTTTTATAGGTCTATGAATAAAAGTTTTACTAAAAAACACAGAGGCCAGATGTATAGATAAAATAATATATCTGGATTGGCTTCAAATAATCAAGGGCAAGAGAGAACACACTTCCTGGAACCGATAGAGGGAAGTCTTGGGTGAAGCAGAAATGCAGGCCACGCTGAGACACAGGTGAGCGAGTGGAGTTCTTACAGATGTCGTGGTATAATCTTAAGAACTAAGACTCTGAGTGTCCCGGTCACGGCGCGCGGCTTCGAGGAGCAGGTGAGGGAGAAGAGGTGGGCGGCAAGTGGGGGCATCAAACGTACAGATCTTATCACCAGAGATGGGGCTCCAGGGATGACACCAGAGGGATGGGTCCATCCACGGGCGACATGAATGAGAACAACCACCATCAATGCAGACGACTTTGCAACAGAGATGGGGCTGACGAGCGAGTGGGGGAGCAAAAGGGAAAGTCGGGACAGAAAAAGAGAGGAAAAATATAATCTTGGGGATACTTTTAGGTGGAAAAGTCTGTGTTTGGGGGGTGAGGGTGGGGGGAAGGAAACAATAAAAGACATGGCTTAAACTGGTCCAGAAGGAATAGCATGTCGATTTTCAGCCACATAGAGGTGCTCCAAGTTGTGGAGTTTGGAGGGCCCTCAGGGAGGCACTGGGTTCAAGCGGTCAGGCCCCCTACAGATCCAGCTGGAGGACGTGAGGCCATCTCTGTGAACTCTCCCTTTCCTCCTCTGCAAAATGGGGGAAATCACACAGGAAATATCACTGCAAAGACTGAATAATCAGCAGCCTCTCGCCCACACACACACAGCAGGCCCACTCACGAAGGTGGAGCTGGTTTTTTCCTATCGTACCCCTGGTAACTGGCCTTCCCTCTCCTTCTCCTTAGCTCTCCCTGGAATAGTCCTGGAAAAGTAAAATATGAAATCACATGAAAAAACTTTTTTTTCATGGAAGTACAGTCGATGTACAATGTGCTAGTCTCTGATGTGCAGCATGGTGATTCAGTTATATGCATATATATATTCTTTTTCAGATTCTTTTCCATTATAGGCTATTATAAGATACTGAGTGTAGTTTCTTGGACTATACAGTAGTGCCTTACTGTTTTATCTGCTTGATGTGTAGTAGTGTGTATCTGCTAATCCCAAACTCCTCATTTATCCCTCCCTCACCCCTTCCCCTCTGGTAACCATGAGTTTGTTTTCTATGTCTGCAAAATCACATTTCTTAATTTTTACTATTTTATCACACACTCCCTCTTCTCCTTAAAATGGCTTTTAGATTTGCAAGTGGCTCGGCGGGACTGATGATTTTCTTTTTTTAACTAGTGCTTAAATTGCTTTGAGACCTCACTGAGCCTGTGGATGTTAGTCCCCTGACTAACACGGGCCCCTCAAAGACAAGTGCGTGTCTCTTACACTTCCTCAGGACCTCAAGCGCTGCCTGGAAGAGCACCTGATAAAAATGAATGCTCAAACAGGGCATTTTTAGGGCGGTGACACTGTTCCATAAGATACTGTAATAATGGACATGTGTCACTATACAGTTGTCAAAGCCATAACATGTGTAACAGCAAGAGTGAGCGCTCATGCAAACTGGGTTTTGGACCACAGTGATGAGTTGATGTAGGTTCACCAGGAGCATTGCTCTGAGGCCACACGTTGACAGTCGGGGAGGCTGTGTCTGTGTGAGGGCAGGGCATATATGGGAACCCTATCTTTTCACTCAATTTTGCTATGAATTTAAAAATGCTCTAAAAAGTCAAGTCTATATATATATATATATTTTAAAAGTAAGTGCTCGGCAAATCTTTGCTAGTTAGGTTAAAAAAAGGTCAGCACAATGTATAAGAATGTATTATTCATTGACTATAGAAAAAGACTTTTTTTTAAGATGAAGTAGAGGGTTTCTTTTCTTTAAATAGTTATTTAGTTTACATTGTCTTTTGGGTGGTAATTAGGTTTAGTTTTACTTACTCATTTTTTTTTAACAGAGGTACTGGGGATTCAATCTAGGACCTCCTGCATGCTAAGCAAGCACTCTACCACTGAGCTACACCCTCCCCTCTTAGAAAAAGACTTTAAATGGTCACCTTTTCCTCCCTCTATTAAGTATTTCAAACCAATGACAAAGTGATGGTCAGACCCCCTACCTTCCCCTCCCACCCATTCCCGCGCGCGAGTGGGCATCTGTAAGAGCTCTCCCCTGTAACAGGATGTTTATTCTCCGGGTATCTGTGTTAACTGGCAGCACTAGCATATGCTAAGTGCCTGGAGACTGGAACAATCAGATGGGAGGACACCAGGGACCCAACAGCACAGGGCGAGAGTGGCTGGGCTGAGCCAGGACGAGTTTCCAGCCAGAGAGGAGGGGAGGGGGAGAGGGACATCTCAGCTGTTGAGGGGGCGGGGGAGGGCACCAGGAGGGATCTGAGGGTAAATTACTGTTCTCTAATTGTTGGCTGGGTGTGTCGTCTCCCCCAGGGAGACTACTTTAATAGACCCGTCGGCCAAATCTTGCATTTCTTCAACGCCTCCTGCAGCGATAAGCAATGTCCTAAGTGAGCTCCCTGCCCTTTAAAGACAGGTCACCTCCTTCATCTCTGCAAAAACTTCCAGAAGACAAGGCTGCCTCATCCAAACCCACAACAGAACTCAGGGCCACCGTGTAGCGCACCCCAAGAGGAGGCTTCTTCGGCCTGGGATTCCGCCTGAGCAGCGCTAGGGGAGGCGGCTTGTCAGTGACCCCTCCCCACACAGGCTGGAGGAGCAGAAGGGCGGCTTCCAGGTTGCCTCTGGGTAGGGGCAGCTGCAGACAGTGGGCACGGGGGCAGAGGGAAGGAGGGCGCCCCGGGAGTGAGTGTCCTCGAGGGCAGCAGGGGAGCAGCGGGGATGGGCTGGAGAGGGGACCGGCCCCCTGGTCTCAGCCCAGCGGAGATTCTGGAGTCAGAAGAGGGCTGAGATTTGCTTTTCCTCTCCCTCCTCACCTCTCTGTCGGAGTCTTTCTCACTTTTTCTCTTCATCCCGTCACTTGACCAGTCACATGATGGGCAAGAAGCTATTTTTGCTTATCTACTGAATTTGCTGAATCGCATTTACAGAAGTGGGTGAACTAAGGATTAAATATTCCTTTCCGTCAAAGAGAAAAGGATGGGGGGGGGGGGCGGTGAGGAGCAGGAGGAGAAAGAAAAGAGACGTGATGTTTGAAAACACTCCACTCTTCCCCGCGCAAAATAAGGCCCTAAAAAGGCTGTTTCCACGTAAGGCTCTGAAGAATTAATTCAAACCCACGTCCGACGCCACGGATGCAGGGAAGGGAGTCTGACTCCATCCTCATTGCTCCACTTAACAGAGGCAAACGTTCCGACAAGAGACAGAGATGAGCAGATAATCGGGCTGGGAAAGCGGCTCAGGACCCGCGCCCCTCCCAGAAAGGATGCGCAGCAGCTGGGAAGCCTGACTAGGCTCAGGCGGGGCGCGCCCTTCCGCCCGCCCTTCTGGCCGGGGCCATCGCGCAGGCGAGCTGCCATTGGTCTTCCGGCAGCCGCTCGGGCCAATCAGCGCGGGGCTGGGGCCCGCCGGCACCACCCACGGCGAGCCCGCATCTCTCGGTCCGGCTGAGCCCAACAGGTGAGGCGGGAGCTCGGCGCTCTACTGGTCACGTGGCCGCGGCCGGCGACCCGCGGGGCGGAGGGGCAGCCGGGCCGGGCCCTGGCCCCGCCCTCGACACGAGGCGGCGCCGCCATCTGCCTCCTCCGACCAGATGCGGGGATCCCACGCGACCCAGGGGTCGTGCTGCCTGGTCCCCGAGGCCGGCCGGCCGCGGGGCCACTTTCCGTGCGCTTGGCTGCGCGGCGGCCACCCTTCCAGACCGGGGGTCCGCGCCGACGCCCCTCCAGCTGCCAGAGAGCCAGACACGTGGCACGTGGGGCCTGCGGGGGCCATGTTGGGCACGTCTGTCACCAGCCCTTCCCTCCTGACCCGCACTCAGTGAATCAAGAGGGTGCGTGGTGAAAATTCTGCTGCTTCTCGCTTCTCTTCCCGAAGTGGTTTCCTCCCCACCCCCGGCTCTCCATTTGCTGCCACAAGCCTCCCATTTGTCCAGAACAATCTTTCAGCATTTTGTGGGTTTCTACGCAAGTGTAACCATGTTAAGTATTAGGGGGTAAAGATTTGGGAAAAAACAGGGATTGTGAATGATATGCCCCCAAGCTGCTTGATGAACGCACATGGACTCATTCACAATCTAGTCAAAGGGGTTTAAGAGAAGTGACCCCTTGGCAAAAAATAGTCTAGCTTGTGCTGAAATACAATCTACAAAACCAGAGTCTTATTTTTTAACACATTTGCTATATTTAGAAGAAATATATTTTATTCCAGAAATTTATCTGTTTTGTAACAAATGTATCAACTTAAAGTCACAGTGAATATATGTGTGTATACACAATATATACTTTTTAAATGCAGGTAGAAAACATAAATTCCTCGCTGGAAGTGCTCTGTAACCAGCTCCCTCTCCAAAGTTCTTGCACTCGATTTGTAAAAGCCTCTCTCTTCGGGAGGCAACAGTCTGCATTTCAGATTTGCTGTTTACAAACATTTCATCCACAACACAATGAAGCACATTTTTTTTATTGCCCCAGAAACTGAGGCAATTGTTAATATTTTTCAAGTCACAGAAATGTGTATTTAAAGGAAGAATTTCAGCTATATTCTAAAAGAAACCAATGTCACCCTTATCTACGTGCAGAGGAAATTAATGGAGGGGGTTTATCAGCGCTGGCAGTACTTTTAACACAGTCTCTGGGCTACAATGACAATTATTTATTATCATATTAGTAAGGTGGTCATTGCTCCTTACCTCCTAAACTTTTCCCCAAATCTGAAATCACAAAGAGAAAGCAACACACCCTAACATCAGTTTTATGTGATGTTAAGTTTTATGTGATGTTAAGTTTTATTTTGGTATAGTTTGAGATGAATAGGAGAGTTCCAACAAGGAGATCTTTTAAATATTAAAAAAAAAAAAGTTTCATGCTCCACTCATGAGAAGTTTTCAAAGATATCAGTGTCTCATTTCTTTCCAGTCGTGGTAAATGTTTCCACTGGAGGTAGACAGCATCTTGTATTCATTACCCGTGAAAATACGCCACCGACCTGGGGAGTTCATTTTGCTGGGATGCCTGACTATTCCGACAGGCTGGCGCTGAAATATCCCTTACTGTCTGAAATCACTGACTGCTAAATGAGAGAGGTAGCTCCCTATTTGGAAACTAAGTCTATTCACAGCAAAAGAAATGTTCATTATGCTGTGCCTTTGGAGTGGACATTTTGTGTTTCTGTCAATCAACTTCATTTCCATGTTCATAGAGTTGAGAGCATAAAGTATTCAAAAACCACTGACATAGAAAACGCTGGGCAGGCAGCCTTGGTCATGTATTTCAGTCCCAAAGCTTTAAATAAATGCTACTTCCCTGATTCATGACACTAGCTGACTGCTGATTTTTTTTTTTTTAAGTCCTGGTGTGCCTTTAATTCTAAATACTTTTAGTGATACAAAGGGTCATCTTCTATAATCAGAAAACCTGATATCCTACAACATGTTTTAAACAACAAGGTAGATCAGCATACATATTTGGAATGGGGTTGGGGGACATACTGATTTTTCAAAGTATCTAAAGCTTTTTCTTCAGACGAAAATAAAAACATCAAACTAGAAAATAAAAACAGAAGCTGTGACACGTCCATTTAAAATTTCAAATAATATAACTTTAGCTGGGAAGAATGTCTTTTTATAAGTATTAGTCTATATTAAATTGTAAATTTTCAATAATCAGGCTCCATTAAAAAAGCAAAATCTAGTTTAGTAGTTTAGTCAAATTATAGTATTCTATTTTGATAAATATTTTTGAAGACATGGGCTGCAACCTAATTTTTAGAGACCTGTCCAATAATAATAGCACATCATTTGGAAGATAATAAGTGTAATTTAATTCATGCATTTCAGCATTTTATTTACCTAAAGCAAATAGGTTGCTATTAAAAATTGACTATTTTATTAACTCAGAGCATCTGGGAAAACACTTATGATTAGGTTAATTTATGTTATATTTTCCCCTCAACTTGTAAAAGATTAATCAACCATTTTATGGTGTAATTTAGGTGCCTAATTGAAAACAGAGCTCAACACATGCTACACTGTCTTGCTAATAAATCTTGACAGCTTTGTAACATGATGGTTTGTATTTCAAATTGTTGCATATAAATGTAATTTTTGATCTTCACCCAGCAGCCTGAAGTGAGCTGCATACTTGGTATAAACTCCTGGACTGAGAAAATGCAATTACTTCAAAAAGGATTATCCCCTATCAGATCTTATCTTAAATTTCCCTTAGGGAAGACAGACACAGTATTTGCCACCAAGTTTTTAGAAATAGAGTAGGGAAATAGGAGGGAAGTTAGTTTTCTCAGCATTTGTTAAATTTAAAATGTAGGAGAACTTGCTGCTAGCTTTCAAGGAGGAGATTTATGGAGTTACTGGGTTTTAGATTCTAATTCTAAAAAACATCGACTCAAAGTGTTAGTTATAATTGTCTTCTGGTTAATAAGCACAAGTTTTCAGTCTTGATTTGAAGCACTGTACTTTTTTAAATGACTAAGTTCACTCCAAGAGCTTTAAGAACATCTTATTTAACCCTAAGTTCTCCCACATCGCCCAGCCTTAAAAAGGACAAATGGGAGAGAATAAATCTGGTCTCAGTGGGGGCCCTCGCTGTGTTTTCTCAGCCTTTGTACTTCAGGATATTTTTGTCATTTTAATGACTCCATTGATTCTAACTGTCCTGTGCAGGCAGAGAAAGAAAGATGCCCTGGTGATGTAGTCAGCCCCAACTAGTTATCACCAACTGCGGATGTCCGAACTCTCCTGTTCTGAAGCGGGTTTTCTTTTAAAGTGAATGACGAAGAGTGAAACCCTCACTGAGGCCACTCCAACTTAAAAAACAAACTCAGTTTTGAACTCATCATATAAGACCAACAACATGTTTTTGTCACTTAAGTGAGTGAGAATGGCACAGAGTGACCTCTGGAGGAGGCATGCCTGAGTTGGTAAATCAGCTTTGCCATTTTCTAGCTGTGAGACATTGGACTGGTTGCTTAACCTCTCTGGGCCTGTGTTTCCTCATCTGTAAAAGTACCTACTTCAGAGGATGGTAATGAGGATTAAATTTGCTAATCCTGTAAAACTGGAAACAGTGCCTGGCACATAGGGAAAACATTCGGTAAGTGTTAGCTACCAACATTATTAAACCACACACACACACACACACACACACACATACACACACGCACACACACACACAAAGAGCACTTTTTTTTTTCATGTGGCCACAGCACTAAAGTGTCAGCTTAGTTTGCACAACCAAAAATGGAAAGAAGAGTCAAGGTGGGGAAGGAGTTTCTGACACTGTAAAGTCTAAGGAATATTTCTATATAAAAAATAGTAATTACACAATATTTGCCTAACTTAAATCCCAAACTGAGGTCATTAAAATTTGTGAAAATGTACCAGACTTAAACTAAATCAAAAAGAGAAACTTATTAAAGAATCTATGTACTTCATTTTTGATCATTCAAAGTTTAAATCACGTTGAAAGCCTACATGTGCAGGTCGGGTGAGGCTGGCATGTGTGAAATTCTCCTGGACCACTTCCCCCTGTTTCTCAGACACCATCACCCCAGTGCAACAGACAGTAAGGGCTACTTTCACCAGAAGTCCTGATCAGGCATCCATGGGGTCCTCACAAGCACTTGCTAAGTTGGGGAGGCCTGATTCAAGAGGGAGCTGGATAATGAACCAGAAAAATAAATCCAGAAGAGTTTTAATCCCAGACTAAAACAAACTTGGGTTCCAGAGCAGACGCGCTGCCCAGCCATTTGATTTTCACAGCCCTTAGGGGAGCGGCAAACCTGCCCTCTGGCCGGTAGTGAGGTCAGCTGGGCAGAGCCACCACCACAGTGAGCTCCATCCCTGCAGGGTCCCTCCCGTGGGGGCTGATGGCTTCCCCTTACTCCACGTGGAAGGAACTACAATTAACTTGGGAAACGTGTAAATCCGCCCAGGCTCCGGGTTACTGGTTAGGCCCCTGGCAGGGCCGTGTATCAGTCGATGAAACCCAACAACAACTCTTTCGGACAGAACCAATCTCTCTTTCCTCCGACCGACTCCGATGACGATCCTCGGATTCAACCATCCGTGCCTGTGCTGTTTAACGCCCTCAGAATGTTTAAATGCCTTCAGAATGTCTCCCCTCTCCTCTTTTCTAGCTTTGAGGATTTGTTTTAACCACTTGTTTCTGAACTGCAGTTCTGGCTAATTATTGTTTATGCTTTTCTGCAATCTGCTGCCTGATTGCACAGACGGAGCGGGAGATGCCAGGGAGCGCACCTCTGGGCTGGCGGACAGAACTCGGGGAGACGGGCGTGGGGGGTGGGGGGGTGGACACCGGATTTTAGGAAAAGCCTTCAGGGTCAGGCTTCTGCTCCCAGTGTGGTCTGCTTTTCAAGTTAAAACGGCTGCCTTCAAAATAATTAAGTCCACACATTCGCCTAGACATTCAGAATATTCTAAGTTAATTAAAAGTTTTAATTAAGCAGATGGTATTTAAAAGATTTTTTTCTTTGAAAAAAAAAATCCTTTAACCCTGTGGCCACGGGAACGCAGTTTCTGGGGCGAGCGGCCGTGTCTGCAGTTCGCTCTTTCCGCCGGCGCTCCGCGCCGTCACCGCCGCGGGCCCTGGGCCTCCGGGCCGGACAGTCCGGCTCATCAGTGGAGGGAGGTGGCTCGGGAGGAGGACGAACTTCCCGCCTCCCGCCGCCCGGCAAAGCCCCCGCGTCCCCCAAGCCCAGCTGCGCGCATCCCAGCCCCAGGCGCCGGGCCCACCCGAAGCTCCGGGGCTCGCTCCCGGCTGCAGGCGCGCGGCCAGCGTTGCCAGTGCGACTTCGTTCTTTATTCAACGTTTTTGAGTCAATCAAGAGGAACGTGGCAGGTGGAGGGCGGCCGTCTAAGAAATGGCGTGAATCTTCCTGTGGGGATTTCCGCAGCCTGCCCCAGGTGCTTCTAAAACCGCCTGACACTCAGGATTAACTGATTTTCCTGCCAGTTCCTCCCAGCCCGGCTCCCAGTGCGCCCGATCTCAGACAATCCCGGCCTCTGGTGGGTTCTACCTGGAAGCGCGCTAGTTACAGGCTACCATCCGGGCCTCCGGAATCATCACCCCAGGAGGAGGAGCGGTGGCAGAAGTCATGGCAACAATACAATCCATGACAACAGCTGCCACTTAGAGAGGCCCGCATCTGCCCGCCGGGCACCTGGCTGCGCCGCGGAGAACATGCTGCCCACTGCGCAGATGAGAGCACTGAGGCCCACGCGACCAGCGAGCTGCCAGGGCTGGGACGCGGATCCAGGCGTCTGGCCCCAGAGCCCTCATTCGCATCAGCCGGAGTCCAGGGCCCCGGGACGGTGGGCAGGGTGACTGTCACGGCTGGCTAAACCTCAAGACTTGGGCAACTCCTGACAATAATAAAAACATTAGGACAAAGGGGAAGGGGAGGGAGAGGCTGGGAAGAGAGCGGTTTTAATCCACTCCTTCGGACCCCTTTTATCTTTCAACCGTCCCCGTCCCCAAAGAGGGGATAGGGGCAGGGAATGGGGTTCGGGTGGAGCCTCACCTTTTGTTTTCCGAAGTCTCCAGCATCCTGCAGGCTAACTGGCCTGGAGGGGTTCCCGGGACTCCAGAGAGTCATGACTGTGGGGATTGGAGGTGGTGGCCGGGGACAAGGGGCAGGGGCCGATCGGCGATGAGATTTCCGAAGGCCGGTATCTGCACCCCCTGCCCACCTGCAAAACTTACCAGCAACTCGGTCAACCGACAGCTCAGCCCAAAGACAGCAGGAAGTACTGGGCAGAGGTCGTGATTATGACCCCGAGGGGCTGCTGTCCCTTTGGAACCGGACCCATCACCCAACACGAGAACTGAGTTTCCAGAAGCCCGGACCTCTGCGCAACCCGCATTTCTCAATCAACTGGTCCCGACTATTCTTTGAACCCCGAAGTGTCAAGTACGCTCAGAGACACGCGCCCCTGCCCTGGCTGTTTGTGTACCCCGGCCGGGAGGCGGAAACCGGCAGGCCGAGCCCCGGGCGCAGAGAAGCCTTCAAGGCCGCGCGCCGCTCCCGCCGGCTGCAGTGCGCGCCTTTGCCCGACAGGGACCAGCACTGTTCCACGCGCCGCGCGCCGCCCGCCGCCCGCCCGCCGGCTCACCCTCCCTAGCCCAGGCTGCTCGCCCGTGAAGCGGGTCTGACCCTCTTAGAAAAGTGAACAGCCTCCACCGGGCTCCGCAGGACGGCATCGCTCCCACCCCATCTCCATTCGGGCAGCAGAAGCTGCTATAGAAGTTGGTCTGGAGCAGAGAGGGCGACCGGCGAGGCGCAGACCGCCCTGGATCCGAGAGGGAAAATGAAAAAAAGAGCAACGCTGGCTTGATTGGTTTGGGGCACGGCCACAGAGGGTTGCGCGGTTCCCTGAGCGCCGTCCCAGTCGCTGCCCCACTTCTTTGGGGAGAGATTGCCTGATTAATTATAGGGCATCGAGGGCCACTGAGCCGCCAGGGCTCCTCGAGAAGTTTCCCTGGGCTGTGGCGAAAGCAGAGCCCAGCGCACCCCGTACCGCGCGGTCCTTGCTCGGACCCTCCCCGCTCCGGTGGCCCGAAGCTGTGCTCCCGTCACTCCCCCAGCACAGGCCACGTCTCCCTCCTCTCCCCGTCGGGATCGCGGCTGGCGCCTCTGGCTCTGGCCCTGCCGGGGAAACTCACCGGTACCAGGCGAGGCCCTTGTGGTAGCTGCGGTCGAAGAAGTGGGGCTCGGCGCCCACGGCGCGCACGTCAGGGTGCACGCGCAGGAACTCCAGCAGCGCCCGCGTGCCGCCCTTCTTCACGCCGATGATGATGGCCTGCGGCAGCTGCTTGCTCCCGGACCCACTGAAGAAGCTGGAGATGGGGCTGGGGGAGTCCGGCGCCTCGGGACTCTTCTCCTCCTGGCTCCCGGCGCCCACCGCCGTCTCCCTGCCGGCAGCCAACGGAGTGGCTGGCGCCGCCCGGAACGGCAGCCTGGAAGGAGGCCCTTCGGGACCCGCGGCCAGGGCTGGCGGGGCGTGGGCGGTGCGGGACCCCGAGCCCAGCAGCAGCAGCCCGGGCGCCGCGGCGCACGAGCCGGCGCACGAGTACAGGAACATGTAGAGCCAGATGCAGAGCATGGCGAAAAGCAGCGCGAGCTTCCTCCTCACCAGTGGCGGGGGTGGCGGCGGCTGCGGCAGGAGCCGGCCGGGGACATCGAGGCAGGATCGGCCGCCGCTCAGGCGCTGCCCCATGCGCTGCCCGCGGGCGCGGCGAGGGACATGGCTCAGCACATGGCGCAGGTCCCTCCGGAGCAGTGAGCGCGGAGAGAGTTCCCTGGACCGCGGGAGGTGCAGTTTATTGCCCTCGCGCGCCCGTGGCCGCTGCTGCCGCCGCTGCTGCTGCTGCTGCTGCTGCCGCTGCTGCTGCTGCTGCTGCTCTTCCCCAGGTGGCGGCGGCAGCTGTAGCGGCGGCGGCTTTTGACATGATGCCCGGAGGAGCCGCAACTGGAACGAAAGTCGGGTGGTGGCAAATGCCGGCCAGGGGCTGCTCCTGCGGCGCGACGCCGCGCTTAGGGCCAGCAGAGAGCCGCACTCCCGAGTCCTGGCTCCTCCAGACGGTGTGCACCGCGCGGCCGCTCGCCGGGGCTGCCTCCCCGCGGTCCTGCGAACTGAGCGCTGAGCGCAGCCCCGGCGCTTCCCCGCGGAGGCTGCGAAGGAAAGCTGCGCAGGAAGAGAGCCGAAGGCCGAGGCTGAGTGGGCGGGCTCGGACACCGGGAGTGACAGTCCGCTCCACCTACCAGAAACCCGGAGGGCCATGCAATTCCAGCCGCTTTGCTGAGGGTTCGGCAGCCAACCGGGTCCCGGAATGTGGGGGTGTGGAAAGGGTTTGGGGCGGTGGAGAGCAGTCTGGGGTTGCTATTGGCTGAGAGGCAAGGGGCGGGCTCAGAGGGACTAAGCCCGGGGTCGGTGACAGGAGCAGCTGGTAGGAAGGATGCTGGAGAGACCCAGCGCTGGGAGAGGACCGACCCGCGAGTGCTGCGCTCCGGCGCCCGCGCGCACTTCCGCACTCGCTCCCCAGGAGCCGGCCTTGTGTGGGGACGCGAGTCCCCATCCAGATGTTTCGCAGGCGGGATCCTGGTGGGTTTTTGTCAGAAGTAGGGAGGGGGTGGAGGAGAGTCAGGCCGGAGATGCCCGCCCACCCCACGCCTTCAGGGACTGGCACCTCTTTAGGAAGTAGAAAACGCTGTCAACTTTTTTTTTTTTTTTTAACGTTTAAAATCTTTCCTTCTCAGTCTTTGTAGGAGTTGATCTCTCTCGGGCTGCCGGTTAACTGGGGTCAGCGTAAACTATCCTCAGGAAAAGTTCTTCCGTCGCTTCCCAAACTGCCCGAGGAAAGAAAGTTCGGGGGAAAGAAGGAGAATGTAACGGGGAGATAAAAGCTAAGGGAAAGTTTCTCGGTCGAAAAGTGACTGTGAAAGTCACGTACAGAAAGTTTTGGCCGGTTATGAGTTTGTCGGGGACGTTAGGTGAAGACAATGTTCTCTTCCCTTTCCCCTGAATAAATATCGAAGCCAATACACTCACCTTCATTTAGGAGACGGTTTGGTTTGCTGACCTGTTACGCGAATTAAGTATCGTTTTTTCCCACTGATTTTTTCCCCTAAGTCAAACATCAGCTCGCAAATCGATCCCTGAGTTGCACTTAACAAAGTCCACTCCGAGCCTCTCCCCCAGGGTCTCTGCAAAGTGACCCGCCCGGGCGGGGCGGGGGCCGCGCTGCTGCGTTCCTGCCCCGCGTTCCGGTTGGAAGCGCGGGTGTTCACCCCGGTGGCGCTCAGGAAGTTCTGGATGCCTGCGACCCGGCCCCGGCGGGGACAGCGGGCCTCCCACGTCCGGCCCCGCGCGGTTCCGGGACAGAGCGTTCCTTCCGATCCCGACCCCGCGCCTGGCCCCGGACGGAGCACGGCCCCCGCTGCCCTCCCGGTCCGCGCGGGCGGGCGGCGGAACTGGGGAGCCCCGTTCCCCTGCCGCGCTGTGCCCGCGCGCCTCGCTCTCCTCCCGAGGAAGCGTCCGGAGTCTCGCAGCTCCGTCCCGGGAGTCCAGTTCCCCTCCGTGGGCAGCACACCGAGAAAGCCGGGCGGCCGTGAGCGCCTCGGGTTCGAAAATGTGCCCGAGAGCGGCGGCGGCCATCCGGCGGGGTTTGGGTGACCCTGCAGCCCCCACGGGGTCCCCGTGCGCAGCTGTGCTCCTGGTAACTCTTGAGCCCAAGACCTTTTCTACAGAACGGCTGAGGGGGAAGTAATTTAGGGAGAGAACTTCCTCCCCATTTGCATTCGCGGGGAGAATTTCTTTCCAGCTCTTTCCCCGGCCCTCCCTTGGAAGCGACTTGTTCACCCTTAGTTTCTAGTGAGATTAATTTATTGTTAGTTTATTTTAAACTTCTAGAACATGAGAATACATTTCTGCCCATTAGCTTAGCCCGACTCCCCCCCCCCCCCAACTCTGGAAAAGTGAGAGGGAAAACGTTAGTGTCTCCGAAGGGTTTCTTCAAATTCGTATTATTTCTGGGGGAAATGAAGTCACTGTCTCCAGTCTTGAGGCGGCTTCAGGTTTGCTGACTTCTGTGGACTTGGGGGGAGGGTGGCAGTGGCGCACGATTTGCGCGTGTTCAGGCGAACTGCACCTCCCACGTGGCTGACTTCAGGCCTGGTTGGGTGTGACTGTTACACTTGTTTTTAAAAGGGTTTTGATGATTCTAGTAAAAATGGCCCCTGTCCTGAGGGTTAGCAAAGTTCAGTGTAAAGGGAAATACAGTGAGCGAGTCTGCTGGATGTATTTAGGACTTTTATTTTTCCGGGGTGAAAGGAGGGAGAGAGTGGAAGCAAAGACGTGGGCATCAGGAATTGCCTGGGGAGTTCCCCAAGCCCAGCGCCCCCGGGCCAAATCGCCGACGAATCCACCCGAGCGTACTGGGTCAGGAGCACCGAGCAGAGCGCGGCGCGGGGCTCTGCAGTAGGAGGTCCGCAGTGACCCGGACCTAAGCAGCTCTCGGTGGGCCGTTCAGCGGGGCGGAGCGGGCCATGCCCATGACCTGGCACTTTGGCCCTTCCACCCGCTGGGCTCTGGAGCCCCATGATGCGCCGCGAAACCTCCACGAGCGGCGGGCGCTGCAGGCTTCGCCCTCGGCCAATGCCATCTCCCCCATCGTCCCATTCTGCGGATGCGGAACCCGAGGCCAATCTGCACGGAGCTGCTGGAGAGTCTGACCGTGAACACAGTTTGAGCCTCTGCCCTTAACCTTTGCTCAGCAGTGCGGGGTCCCCCACGCGCGAACCTGGCCGTCAGCAAAACACGGCCACCCAGACCGGAAGAAAGGTTTCCCTTCGATAAACTTATTCAAAAGTTTTGTCCTCAGGAAACCTTGGTAGAAGAGAATTGAATGTCGGCACACTTGCAAGGTTTGTTTTACTTTGGTTGCGCTCACCTAATGGGGTGCTTGGCTAAGACCTGTGAGGCTTCTAACCTGGCAGGCAAGGGACAAGCCGCCTCAGGAGCCATCTCCTGTCCCTTTTCCCCCAGGTCCCGCTGCCAGTGACCCGCTGTGCGACCCCAGTCGGGTCACTCTCTGGCCCTAAAATTCCCTCATCTGTATAGTAGGGCACTTGAACCAAAAAATCTCCGCGATCTTTCACCCCTTAAGTTTCTCTGGTTCTGGGCTCGAGGCCCTGCCGCCCTCCGGCTCCCCAGGGCCAGGCCCACAGCTGTTCCTGCAAAGACCGCCCTTCCCGGGCTACCTGAAGTGGCCCCAGAGCCTCCGTTCCTGTCACCGGAACCCAGGCCCCACCCCCCCCAACACCCGCCAGGTGCCCCTGCAAGGCAGCCCCTGGGTTGTCAGCTGCAGGCTGGCTCTGCCCTGAGCCCCGCGGCGCCCAGATGCCCGGCCGCAGGGGGGCGCCCCGACGGCTGCGGGGGTGGGGTGGGGTCGCGGGGGTCCCAGCACCCAGAGAAGGGGACCTGCCTCCTGCGCGCCCCAGGGCGGCAGCAGACCCAAATCAGAAATTCCTTGTAGGAGTGGGCGGAGGGCTCCACCGCGTGGAAACCGCTTCCCAGGCCGTGCTCCAGCTGCTCCTCACCGTGGGACGGGGCACCCACCCGCCCAGGGTTGGACCCGCCGCCCGACGCTGGGGCTCCGGGCAGCGCGACGTCGCAGGAGCGCTCCCGCGTCCCCAAAGAGGGGTGCCTGCTCTTGTTTTACGGATAAATAAGTCTGGTGCCCAGACTGGTTTGGTGGCTTGACTCCCCAGGAGTCAAGGTCGTGCGCTGGTTCCAACGCCCTCGCCCGCCCACGTAGCCCACTGCTCTGGACCCGAAGCTTCCCTTGCCCGCTGGCCAACGGGGGCGGGCGTCGTGGGAAGACTGCGGACAGGGATTGACGCCTCTGGCTCCCTCTTGGCTGGGTCACCAACGGCAAGACACAGCTCCTGTAGGAAGTCCTCTCCACACAGCCTCGCTGTCACCAGGTTCTGGAATGGCTGTCTCCCAGGCCTAGGGTAGTGAGGACGCCTCCCCTTACCGGCGCCAAGGCGCGTGCTGTCCCTGTGTTCTCCCTCCAGCATCCCTGTGAGCAGCTCCTTTAATTGCACTCTCGGCTCATCACCCAGCGGGAGTGCGCCATGTGTTTCCTGCCAGGCCCCTGACTCCAGGGCTGCGTTATTTCCCCTGATCTGGTTCCCAACCACTGCTGCGGGAAATTCAGTAAGCTTGTCTTTGTCCTCATTTGTTTTTCAGAAGGACTGTATTAGTCGTAATTCTTTGAGAGTTTAGACAATTATTATTCTTACTACCCATTTTTTATTTAATTCATAGGCTTTATTTATTTTTTAGAGCAGTTTGGGGTTTACAGAAAAACTGGGGAAAATATAGAGACTTTCCGAGATGCCCTCGCTCCCATTCCCACAGATTCCCTCATTATTAACATGTCATTGCTGTGGTACATTTGTTACTACTGATGAGCCAATATTAACACGTTATTATTAACTACAGCCCACAGTTTACATTAGGGTTCAGTCTTTGCGTTACACAGTCCGCGAGTTCTGACAAAGGTATAATGATGCGTATTCACCCTCCAGTACCAGACAGAATAGTTCCACTGCCCTCAGTGTATTCTACGTATCGCTCCCTCCCCGCAAGCCCCCGGCAACTGCTGATCTTTTAACTGTCTCCAGAGCTTTGTCCTTTTCCAGAATGTCACGCAGTTGGACTCACACAGTATTTTGCCATTTTAAACTGAATCCCGCAACATACGTGAAAGGTTCCTCCATGTCTTTTCCTGGCTTGGTAGTTCAGTCCTTTTTATTGCTGACTAATATTCTGTCATCTGGGTGTATCACAGTTTATCCATTCACCCACTGAAGGACATCTTTCTTGCTTCCAAGTTTTGGCAACTATGAACAAAGTTGTTATAAACGTGCATGTTTATTGGCCCAGTTTACAGGATGGCAGACTCACCTGCAGCAACACAGATGGGGCATCTTCCATCACTTCAATATTTACTTTTAAAAATCGAACCAAAATCCAGATTCCCTATCAATGCCCTTAAAATCCTGACCTACTTGTATCTGTCTGCCATCACAATGGGACCTCCCCTGCCCCATTTCCACCAGCCATAAGGGCTGACAAACACCCACAGGGACGGGTCTATACTGAAACTCGGCTTCTAAGACTGCTTCTTCCCTCGTGCAGAGAGAGCAGGGCCGGGAACGGGTAGAACCACACCCAGGAGTGCAGGTGCCCTACTGTCAATTGTCCAGGGAATTGAAGGAGATTTTGAAGTAGCAGGTGGCAGTCTGAGAGCCTTCGAACCAGGTTCTACTTACTTACTGGCTAAAGAGGAATCTTTTTTAAATCGAAGAGACAATCTTCACAGGTACCTGGGGGTGGGCACCAGTGGCTCTTATAACTTATCTCCCAAAGGTCTGTATACAGTTAGCAGATATTTCAAATTGATTCCTCTTAAAGGGGCAGGAAGAAACTGGACATAGTATCGTGCAGACCGACAGCCCCAGACTGGCTAAAGTCACATGGGGATTTTTCTCAAAGCAAACCAGTTGAAATATAACTTGCCACCCTTCTAAATCTTGAGACACATTCACCCTGGAATTTTGCCTACAGCCAGGTGCCTGTTTTTGAGAATAGTCACCAGGTTCTCCAACCTGCTTTTAATAACTGCAGAGGCACACTATTCCTTAATCTGTTCCGCATCCCAAAGGCTGCAAGTTCCAGAAGTTTCCATGCTCTGCTCCGCTGTCCTTTATTCTCACCACTTACGTGACTCCACATTCACTTCACTGTTGATGCTTTCGCCCCTCTCATTTCTGTCCATTCTTTTCCACTTTCCACTCTTCCTCTCTCTGGGAAATCACCTTTGTAACCTATTCCTCATTTTCAGTCCCCAGTAGTCACCAAACAGGCTGAAGTAACAGATAAGTGAATTTCCCGGCATCCTAATCACTGCCCCGCCCCTTGCTTTGCTAAGTGCAGTATGGAAAACATGGCCCTACAAGGAAGATGGTTCCTGTTGCCTTCCATCAGCACTTAAGTAACATCTTAACTTTGAGCTTTTGGGAAACCTGTCTGAAATAGGAACACTTGGTACTTTTTGTGAAGTTAAAGGCGTGAGTATAAAATAATGATGATGACTTTCATCAGCCACCCACGAAAATTAGTTCTGTTACTGAAAAGCCGGCTTTGTCTCCATAGTCGTCTGCCCACCCCTTAAATGTAAAACTGCCTGATTTCAAAACTTACTGGAAAGCTACAGTGATCCAAACAATGTGGTACAGGCATAAAGACAGACAAACAGACCAAGAGAATCAAACAGAGCCCAGACAGGGAGCCCACCTTCTTATATGTGGTCATACATTTTCAACATGGGTCCCATACTGTTCAATGGAAAGGACAGTCTTTTCAGCAAATAGTTCTGGGGAAAATGACAACCATGAAAGAATGACGCTGGGTCCTTACCTGACATCATATACAGAAATTAACTCAAAGTAGATTAAAGACCTAAATTTAAGAGCTAAAATTATCAAATTCTTTTTTTTTTTTCTGGTGGAGGAGGTAATTAGATTGATTGACTCTAATGGAGGAACTGGGGATTGAGCCCAGGACCTGCTGCATGCTAAGAACACACTCTACCACTGAGCTATATACCATCCCCTCAAAACGATCAAATCCTTAGAAGAAGACAGAGGGGAAAAATTTCATGACCCTGGATTTGGCAATGACACCAGCAAAGGGCAAAGTGCGATCCTCCGGGTAGTCTATGACCCTCGGGCAGAAAAAAGGCCACGGCTACTGCGAAGTGGGTGCAGGACTGCAGATCACAAGCAGGTCAGACCTCATCAAATACAGCAGTGAAGAGTCTTTGCAGATGAGAGAAGACACAGCACAAAGCGACTTGAGCCCAGAGTATCGACTGGCTCACGTAAGTGGGAAGTCCAGGCAGCCTCAGGCGCTGCTACAGTCAGGGGCTTAGACAGAGCCGCCGGGAACTGGCCTCTCCCCGCTCTTTGCTCTGCCTTCCCCTGCGGTGGCCAGTTTCTCAGAGAGGCCGTCCTCGGGGTGATAAGACGGCAGCCAGCCATCCCGCGCTTATGTCCCTATAAGGGCAAGTCCAAGAGTTCAATTCCAAGTCCAAGACCTGATGCTCAGGATTATGCGTTGGACCACTGGACCCGTCCTGGCCCAAAGGATGCAGCCCTTGCCCTGATCAAGCCCAGGTAAGGTGTCACCTGTAGTACCTGGTTAGAGTCGGCCCCATCCAAACCCTGTGGGCTGAGTGCAGAAGAGGGGGTCCTGCACGGGGAATCAGGGTGCCATTAAAGGAATAAAGGTGAACAGTTGGCTTCATGTCAAAAATAACAAGGTGTCCACTACACGGATTTTTAATCTGTGCGTATTTGAGAGTAATTCTAAGATGGCGGTTCTCACTGGGGTGTGATTTTGTCGCAGGTGGACACTGGCAATTTGTGGGAACGTTTCTGGTTTTCACAACTGGGAGATGCTACTGGCATCTAGTGGCTGGAGGCCAGGGGTGCTGCTGAGATCCTAGGATTTTATAAGACACCACTCCATACCCCAAAAAAGAATTACTTGACCCAAAACGTCAGTGGTGCTGAAGATGAGAAACTCTGTTCTAAGACCTAGAATGCAGCCATGGGATCTGTGACCTGCCTCATCCAAAGGGAGAAAAAGATTTCTGTCCAGTTCTGCTGGGAACACTCCTGCTCCTGAAGCTTAAGAAACCTGTTGGCCCCTAAAGATGGGTAAGAGGCCCCCGAGGCATCCCTGCTTCCTTTACCTCTTCTGGGGCTGGAGCCAACCTTCCAGCCCCTCCATCTGTGAATCAGGAATTATAATCATTGAAGGGACCGTGTTAGGTCCAAAGTAGTTCAGTGGGAAAGTTCTATAACTCTAGATTATGGGCAACAGTTAACACGCCAGACGGTGAGCAGCGGCCTGTGCTCTGGGTGACAACCGGCCAGGTGGCTCAGCAATTCCCATCAACTCCATCTGCAGTGTTTGGACGAAGGTGCCCACCCGTCTCCACTGACTGTCCTTTTGTCCACATGGGCACCAGGGTCAGAGCTTCTGAAGCACATCCCTTGGGGCTCCCAGTGGTACCCCTGTGCCAATGATGTGCATCGCAGGAAGGCAGGCAAAGGACCGTGAGATTTCCCTCATGTTGTCAACTGGGATGCTATTGAGTGCAGATGACTGAAAGCCTGACTCAGATTGTTTTTTAATAATTACTAGTTTTATTGAGTGTTTACTATATGCAGAATATTTTATAAATTGTATCTATTTTTTTTAATTGGAGTATAGTCTGTTTACAATATTGTATCAATTTCTGGTGGACAGCATAATGTTTCAGTCATACATGTACATGCATATATTCCTTGTCATATTCCTTTCATTATAGGTATTTTGGTGCAGCCATTATGGAAAACCATATGGAGAACTAAACTCCATTAAAAAACTAAAAATAGACTTACCCCATGACCCAGCAATCCCACTCCCAGGCATATACCTGGAGGAAGCTCTAATTCAAAAAGGCACATGCACCTCAGTGCTCAGATTGTTTTAAACAATAGGCAACAATTATTTCAATAACAGTAAGCCCAGAGGTCCTGCAGACCTATGCAGAAGACTGCAGGTTTCCTCACGTTTTACTGGTCAGGATCAAGTCGCGTGCTCACCCCTACACTGACTCCTTGCGAGTGAAATGGGATTACGCTGGTCAGCTTGGGAGCCCAGTCACCTGGAGCAGAACAGATGCAGGGTGTCTGCCTGGTGACCACTGTACGCAGTTAGCAGAGGGTGCTCGCTGACCCTTGCCAGGAGAAGTTGCCCTCCCTGGTGTCACAGCAGGTCCGGACTGTTGCTAAGTCCTGTCCGAGACCATCTGCGAGTTGGGATCACAGTGGGATTGCAGCCATCGTTGGTTATAAATAAAGAACCAGCTCAGGACAAGCCACAAGGGTGGGGCTGAGCAGGCATTTCTCTTGGTAGTGATCTATTAAAGAGCTTCCTCAAGGGAGAGCATAGGCGGAATGTTTAAGACCAACAGAGTTAAAAGCAACTTCGTTTTTGTCTGTCCAGCAAGTCTTTGGAAAGTAGCCCAAACGCTGAGCTCTCGTAATCCTGTGGGCTGAGTTCCAAGACACCAAAGGTGACACCTGACCAGCCATTACACTATAATGTAATGAAGTCTTCCGACGCCCCAGCCAGAGATGGAGGGACCCCTGCTCGCTTTGGTTCAGGCAACTCTGCATTTGAGGGGCTGTCGTTTGTGGTCCATTCCAGGTACCCACCACCTTCTTCAGGGGCAGGAGAGTTTATGAGGGAAACTACGTAGCAAGGGACTTTGGCAGCTAAAAGTTTTCACATTTGTGGTGCAAACACAAATGAAAAACAGTAACCCTCATGAAGGAGCACATTTATGTGCAATTCGTTGTCCTTTATTAATTTTTTATTATTACCAATCACTGAATAATCTAGTCCCAATCTTGAATATCTTGCCTTGAAGTCGGGCCCCTGCAGACCAGAGCTCTGTAATTCTTCTCTGATCAACACTAAATGCCCTTCAGGCAGCCTCTTTGAACTTCTCGAATTTCTTTCATTGACAAGCTCCCAGTTGCGACATCGCAGTAAAGGGCTTCCTGTGGACATCAGGGGTGCTGTCCCCCAACTCTGTCAGCGTTGCCCTCAGAGAGAGCAGGCGGTGAGGGCTGGTCCCCCCGTGGAACATTCTGGACACAAGGTGAGAGATTTGTGAGCTGGAGCATCTGAGTGCTGGCGGGAGACCTTCTAGGCCTCTCTCTTTGCCACCGTAATCGGCTACATTCAGGGTGATGACCAGTCTGTCGGTATGGGTGCCAGGGTCACCCACGGCTCTGGTTGGGGTCACCTGTGGCCTCTTGTCAGGGTCTCCCGTAGCCCCTACCTGTGACCCTGGGGGGAGCAGGACTGTGGGAGAGGTGGAAAACAGGAGAGGACTTGGGGCCTGGGGTGGCGGGGGCAGCATGAAACCCGGGGAGTCTGGGGCTGGCTTGGGAACCCCCACAGAGGGGGACAGGTTGGGGGGTGCCCCCCTGGTTCCCTGCTGTACCCAACAGCCAATTAATTTTCACCTTTTCGATGTTGGGGGCTTTGAGTCCATCACTGGTCACATTTGTTTCCTAGTGAAGCAGGCTCAGGGAGCAGATGGACCAGGGTCACAACTGAGGGCCCAAAGGGGGTGGCCCTCTGCTTCTCCCGTGGCCGCAGAGAACTCAGCCACTGACACCATCCTACCCCCCCGAGACCCGGCTAATCGCAGATCAGAACCGGCTAATTCCTTCTTCCCGAGCCGTCCCAGGCTCGGTGTGTCACAGCTGTCTGCCGGGACGCCGGGGGCGCGAATACATATGTTAGTGCCTTTGATCTCTGAGCACAGTGACGTAGATTTATCAAATGTTTGCCTCTTTCTGCCTCTTTGAAAGGCTGATTTATAGGACGCAGCCTTAGCCTCCCTTCCTTTCTTGAAATACGAAGTGTTCGTGAGTAGCCGGGGTAATATTTAATATCCTGCCAAGGAGCCTTTCGCTCAGGCTGACAAATGAACTACATCCCCACCAAATGGCCCACATCTGTTTGGGCTCCTCTTTTTGACTCAACAAATTAGCATTAAAATGCCTCTCGGAGGAAGCCAAGTGTCCCTTTCTAGATGAGGGAGCACGGACAATTCCAGGGAGAGGACCACTGCCCTGGAGCGGGCGCCCCGTGTGCGGCTGTTTCCCTGTCCCTCGGTGTCTGGGCAGGAGCCGGGCTGCGGGCTGTGGGCCAGGGGGCACGGAGACCCCGGCTGGTGGGGAGACGCCTGGCCCCCGTGGCCCACCGGAGCGTAGGGTTGGGGTCCCATGGAAAACGGACCTGCCTGGCCCATTCCTGGGTCTTTAATCCAAAGGAGTTTTCCCTAATCGATTCCAGAGGAAGTGTCTTCCGAGAAGCACTTTCTCTGGAGAAGAAAGCGCTGGGTTGGCGGGTGCGGATGCAAGGGCTCTGCGGGAGGAGCTGCCCTCCCTGAAGAGGGCGCCGGCCTGGGAAGTCCCGGGGTGCGGCTGCCTTGGCAGTAAAACGTTCTGGGTTTTCACCTTGTTAGTGGCCTTGCAATGAACTGACCTCAATCAGGGCCTGTATATAAAGGAGATCTTTCTTCACAACGAGTCGGGGACCACAGGTGTCATATGGTCGGGACAGGCTTGCCATCCTGGTTATGGGCAGCAGTGTCTGAGGGTCTGCACAGCAGCTGGGGGCTGTCTTTGCTGGGAGCCCTCTCCCGGGGCCCACGCCCTCAAGCCCTGACCCCAAGGCCTCTCTGAAATACCAAACTACAAGGTGTCTCCCCTTCATCCAGCCCTCTTACCAAGTTTCTCAAGCCTTCATTGTGGGAGGGGATGGCTGTCCCCTGCACACAGGCTCTGACTTGAAGCAGGCTGGCTGCATTAAGAACAAGCACAAACCCTAAGTCAGGCCAACCAGGGCCAGCACCCCAGTTCCAAGCCTTCCTCTCCCCCTAGGTTTGAACACAAGCTGTCTCCAGTCACCCCTCCCGCACCCAGAGACAACCACTGTTTCAGGGTCTTTGTGTTTTCTTCTAGAGCTACGAAGGCATGGGAGGTTCGACTCCTTGTTCACTGCTGCACCCCTGGCGCCTGGCCCAAGGTGAGTAGTAATGAAATATTTGTGAATAAAGGAATGAGTCATTGTTTAAGGGTTGTCTGCTTCTTAAGGGGAGAGAGTTTGCCAAGAGTGGTGCCAACAACAAGTGGAGAAAACACTCTGCCTCCTGGATCAAACTGTGCCTGAAGCCAGATGCTTCTGGACCTTTCAACTATAGGAACCCATACATTTCTTCTCATAAGCCAGTTTCACCTGGGTTTCCTGTCACTTGCAGTTACGAACCCAAACTGGTACAGGAAGGCTGGTTAATGGTTAACTAATGAGGACGCACTGTGCCATGAAATTAACTGTGAATTTTTCTCCCAGTCTGGTTCTCTGTAGATCATCCATATTTTGGAAGTGAACAAATGCCAATTGGCAGTCAGAGAGGCCTGGATGAAACTCAGCCACAATTTAGGTAGGTTTTAGGGTGAACAATCCCATTCTTATTTGGAAAGTTAATTTAGATGATCTGGGTGAAGAGGCAGGTGGATTATTCAGACTGGAGAGACTCAGTAGGTGGGGAGAAGCAGGGAAGGAGGGCATAGTTCCCGCTCTGGAAACGTCCGGGCAGAGGCACCAGACCCCAGCCCACCCTATCTAGCTCAGGGGTCAGTGGGCTGCCTGTATTGGGGGGCCGGGTTGTGCGTGTACAAGGGGCTGGGGGACAGGCTGAGGCTGTTGGGTCCCCCACAGGAGGTGAGAGTGGCCATCCAGTGACCACAGGCAGAGGAGGGGAAGGGATGTGAACCATGGAAGAGGCCCCTCAGGGAAGGCACCACCTTGCCTCCCACGCCAGGACCCCAGAATAGCCCACGTTTGGCCTCCCTCTGCCCTGCTTCTGCCCTTCCAGCCTCGTCTCCCCGAGTCTCCCAACTACCTTTCATGCTGTGGCCTGAGCCTTCTCCCTACTGTGTTCCTGCCCTGAGTGACTCCTCGGGGCCCCCACTCCCTGAGGATGAAGTCCCGGCACCTGTGAAGTGGGCTCCGTCCGGTCCCTTGGCTTCTTCAGTCTCCGCTCCAGACCTCCCCTGCCCGCACAGCCCCGCCACCGCCACGCCACGCCCCTCGGGCCTCTGACCCGAGGCTCCCGCTCCGCTCTGCTCCCACCCCCACATCTGGCCTCACGGCCGGCGGCCCACCCTGAGCTCTTTCCTCTGGACACGGGAACACGGCTGAGGTGATGCGCTGACACCAGACTGTCCCATAAAGAGAAGAGGGGTATGTGGGGCATGGGAGGGCCTGAGCCAAAGCAAGAGGCATGGGAACCAGGATCAAGAAGAAGATGCCGCGAGGGCAGCTGTGAGCGAGCCAGGCGGCCCTAGGCGGGCCCTGCGGCCTGGAGGTAAGACCTGGGCTGGGGGTTCCGCAACTTTCCCCGTCAGCACCTCTGCTGCAGACGTTGCGGCCACGAGCATTTCCCCAGCATGACTGATTGGCCACGAGGCAAGTCTGCCGCGAAAGATAAAATACCTGACTGACAGTCTGGTCTCACCTGGTTGATGTGCACCAGCCTTCCTTCCAGTCAGCAACGTTACTGATGGCTTGATGGAGTGGACAGACAACGGTGATTTGCTCCAAGAGCTGGTTTCTTATTTTGAGGCACTCTGCATTGGAGGGGAAGAGGCCGAGGGCCTAGAAGACGCAGGATGGAGCCCACAGGCCCCGCAGGACTTTGCAATGTCTGCCGGAGGACAGGTGACAGTGTGTCCGGGGCACACAGCTGGGAGAGGGCTTCACGACACGAGACAGGGCTTAGGTGCAAACTCAGATCCCAACAATTGGAAACCGATACCTCTCTTAAGGAAGGAATAAATTTCAGCAAAAAATAAAGTTTTTACCAAACGAGGAGACGGGCCAACAAACAGAAAAAGAAAAAAAGGATAATTCTATGAATGAAACACTTGGAAGACAAGAGTGTAGGTCCAAGCATGAAATAAAGTCAGACATTTGCACAGTATTGCCATGAACCTACACATGTTATAGATGTATTCAGAAATTTAGATTTTGTAATGAAACCTTTTTAATTCTGTTACTCATTTCTCATGTTTCATTGTGTCCTTTTTAAGGTCTTTTTTTTAAAAGCCCAGTAGTTTATCCTTGGTTTTTTTGGGGGGGGGGCAGGAAGGTATTTAGGTTTATTTATTATTATTATTGTTATTATTTATTTACTTATTTAATGGTAGTGCTGGGGATTGAACCCAGGACCTCGTGCATGCTAAGCACACATCGCACCACTAAGCTACACCCTCCCCTCCCAATGTCCCTGGGACTCTCAAATTCTGGGGAAGAGACTGGGTGCCCTTTCTCTTCCCTCCCTGGGGACTCTCTAGAGAGTAAGCTCTTGGGGGCTGGGGTGGAATCTGGGTTCATCCCTTTGTCCCCCTGAAGGCCTGGCTCTTGGCACCCTGGACGGCTCAATGGATGACAGAGAAATGGCTGTTGAGTCAACCTCGCTGATGCTGTGTCCAGGTTGTTGGTCTGGCGGTCGAGGCTGGAAAGGGCGGCAGGGGAGGTGGGGGGGCTTGTTTGTGTTCGCCCGGCTAATGCTCCCGGGATTGTCTGTCTTGTCATCTGGCCCCTCTTTCGATGTCTGCGGTGGGGTGGGGTTACTCACTCTGCTCTGCTTCCTCCTAAACTTCCTCCTTCCTACCTGCACCCCTGTCCCAGCTCTGTTCCCGGCTTTGCTTTAGTGAGAGGAGCTGTGGGTCTGGAGCAGTTCCAGGAGGTGCCCCGGGCTGCTGTGTGCTCAGGACAGACTGGCTTTGGCCCCACCTTCACCCACCCAGTCCTCCTGACCTTCTGTGCACCTGTGGTCCCCATTCTTTCTGCCTTCACTTCCCAGGCAGCCCCCCTAACTTATGAGCCTGGGTTAGGGTTCCAAGCACATAAGCTGATCTGGGTGTCTGTGCTAGACCTCACCCATGGAGGTGGAGCTGTGCTCACACCAGCCGGGAGTGAGTCAGTGAATTCAGTGGAAGGCGATTATGGAAGATGGAGCCAGAGGAAACTTGTGGCCTAGAGAAACGCTGGCCAAGAAGCTGACCTGGCTAAGAACTCCCTGCTGCTCAGCATCTGAGCCCAGGTAGCCTTGTAGGTGGAGAAAAGGGGAAAACGCACCACACTTCAGAAAACAAAGACCAGTGACGCCAGGAAGAAATGATAGTAACTCAACTCCAGTAATTTTCTTCACAAAGCAGGTTGAAAGCTGCGTCTGCCCTGGACTCGGTCACGTGGGGCATGTGCCAACCTCCCCCTCCCTCACGCTGATCCTCATGGAGCAGAGACGACTGTTCCTCCAGCTCCAGCCCCTCCCTTAATGCCACCCGAGGGAGCATCCACCACGTGGTCACCGACCGAGCACCTTCTGTTCTAGGTGCCCGTGCATCCAGCCATAGAGGTGGACGTTTCTGCCTTATTGAGCTTACGATCTGATGGTGCTGGTGGGGAGGCAGGGAGACCATGAATGGACAGGTGACACCTGCAGGCTGCACGTGGACAGGTGCCCGTGGAGAAAACCTTTCTCCCCTGAGTTCCTCCTGCAGTGGAGCCAGTTACAAGTGTCCCTGCGCCTGCAGTGTGCTGGGAAGGGGGTGGGTGGGTGATGCAGGACTGAGCCCCTGGGTCCAGCTGAACTCAGAGGAGTGGGCTCCAACCACACTGGAGTCAGCGAACAGGAGGAGCTTTGCTTCAGTCCAGGCACTGCCAGTGGGCAGGGAAGTGCTGAGTCCCAGCGATTTTCTTAGCAAAGCAAACAGGAGGTTAGGATAGATGGAGAAAAAGTAGACTAAATGATCAGAGGGAAATTCAACCTTATACATACTCAGGGCAAAACACAACCTCCAATAACCTCACTTTTCTCCCCCAGGATGAGGGCGTGGGGCATTCAAAGCATATTTAAAGTGCTATGAGGGTGTTTTCACTGGGCAAGACAGACCCCACTTTTACGCCTGGAAAGAGAAAGCAGGCCTGGGAGCAGGCAACGGCGCCCCTCACTGGGGGCCTGCAGGAGCGGGCCCTTACGCGAACTCCGGTTTTACCCTTAACTGATACAGTGGTCTTACTAAAGGGAAGTTGGTGCAATTTTCCCAGAGTTAGAAGGAACACTGTGTTAAGAACCATGTTTTCTGAAAAGCTAATTAAGGAACAGGACCTGACCCTTTTCCTGTCATCACTTTGCTGTACTATGAGATAGCCAAAGTCCAGTGTAACCCTGTTTCAAAGCTCAAGGCCCTTCTCCTATGAAGGTGGTCCCTTCTGTGTCCAGGCCTCCAGGCCTAGTCTCGACCTTGCAGCCTAGTGGCCTGAAGGACCAGGTGACGACTCTGCAGACTTTCTGGGCTGGTGTTACGTGGGGGGAGGAAACACTAGGGTGAGCAAATGCAGGCTTTCCTATCTTTGACCTCGAGTCCCCACGAGGCCCTCTGCACGCACATGCTCGTGACCCCCGAGAGCCAGGTGGCCAGTATTTCCCAGAGACCTGCCGAGGGGCGCTTGGAGCACACCGGCTTCACCACCACCACCCACCCCCGGCCCCGGGAAGTGCTGGAGGGAGGCGGTCAGCGGTTAGGGTCAGGGTCAGAGCCCCGGGCTGTGGAGAGGTGAAGCCCCAGGACGTCAGGAGTCCCGATGCTGGGGGCAGAGAGGGTCACAGAGTGTGAATTCCACATTCCTGTGGGGACACGGGGGGACCCAGGGGTGTTTGGGAAGGTGGTCATCTGAACACAGGTGGCCCCGGGGACGTGTGAGGACCCGCAGGGGGTGGTCAGTGAGGGGTTCCTGTGGAAGGTCCCCGTCATGGGGTCTGAGTGCAGGGGAGCTGGGACGTCATTTGTCGTGCAGACGGTGCACCAGCCACTGGTATTTTCTGAGCAGGAGAACAACAGGTCAGAAGGTCAGAGAGGCCCCACGGATGATCCCTTGGGTGATGGTTTTGCAGGAAGGAGGGAGAGGGAGAAACTGGAGGATTCCAAGCAGAGCTGCCAGGGGCAGGGGGAATCTAGCCTGTACCTCTCCTGGGAGCACAGGCTGCTCACTTCCACCACTGCTAACAGAAATATCCGCGTGCCGTCTGTTCCTCTGCCAGCTCGGGGGGAGAGCGAGGCACGTGTTAGCGGTTCTACCAGGAGCCGGAGATGGAGGGGAATGATGTCACACACGCTGCGGTTCCGAGGTGCTGGTTTATTGCAGCAGGAAAAGAGAACCGATGCACTTTACAAATCTGAGGGCTGGGGAAGCTCCCGCCAGCTCCCGCAGCACACGCAGCCAGCACACCTCTAGTTTCACTCTGATAAGTGGAAACAGAAATCAGATGCTAACTGCGATCGCTTTAGAAAGTTCTGAGAGGACGGGCACATTGCAGTGACTGTTCAAATGCTGTTCAAACTCCCCAAATGAACTCCTCCAGGGCAGCAATGGCCCTGGGGCCTGAGTAATTAAAACACCCTGTTAAGCTTCAAGATCTTCAGACAGATGGGACTGGATGGTGGACAAGCGGGCAGACGTGAAGGCTGAGGGACCTGCTGGTGACGGAGGCCACACCTTGCTGCGGGGACCCGCACACCTCCCAGGACCCAAAGCACCCCGCTGGGAGTCCAGCTCCTGCTTCTGACTCTCAAAGCTGCTGGACAGGTGCAGGATGAGCTCTGAAGTCAGAAGACAGCAGGACGGAAACGGTGTTTCTCAGGAAAGGGACAAGAATGTGCGCCATGTGGGCTGGCTGGCCCAGCTCACCCTTTTCCGATTTCCCTTCTTCTCTGGCCTCCAGACGGTGCAGCAAGGAGGCCCTGCTGGCCGTGGTGCTGACTGAAGGGGAACAGAGATGGATCCGGGCAGGAGGGATTCCTGGTTTTACATCCAGAGCAGACCTTTCCGGAAGGAAAAGCTCTGGCACCTCTTATATTTTAAAGTGAACTTTAGAGATGCTGCTGATTCCTTGGGGTTTCTGAAATGCTGATATGACTGGGCTTGGGGCACGGGCTAGCAGCCTGGTCTGAGATTCCCTGGGCAACCGTTTGGGCATTCCCTGGGCATCCTCCAAAGGTCGTGCAGCAGCACATCTTTGGTATTCAGTTATGGTTTGAGGGGACGTGAGGTCAAGATTGTGCGTGGGGTAGAGGAAGCTAGATCAGGGGTCCTGGCTCAACCACAGGGAAGGGCAGCTGCGGCTGGCAGCTTGCACTTCCTCTGACATGGCCCATGAGGGACCCGAGGCCACAAACCACAGATATCCGCGGACGAGTGTGCACCTTGTTTGGCCGCCCTGGCAGGCCAGCAGGCAGGTGGGGAGTGTGTGGAGGTGCCAGAGAAGGAAGGCGCAGCTGCACATACGTGTGAGGGAGAAAACAATGGGGGTGGGATTGGAGGAAGGGCTATATAAAGACCCTCAAAGAGAAAAAGCATTCTCTCCTTGTGTCAATCTCCTGAGCCAACCCAGTTCTTATTTGGGGAGCATTTTGGACATCACCACTAAAAAACTTCCCGAGTGATCACTGAACACCAGATTATTTCACAATCTTGTCCTAAACCCAGCGATTTCTCTCCCTGTGCTTTGGAATTACCAAAATATTCTTGCCTAAGAGCAAAGGGAAAAAACCAAACCCCAACAACTGTGCGTCTCCCTGTATGCGTTTTGCTCTTCCCCACGTGCCAGCGTGACGTCAGCTCGGAGGCTCCCCCGCGCCGCTGCTCCCGGCCAGCGGCCGCTTGCAGCTGAGCATCAGCAGCAGGAGCAGGGGCAGGTGCCAGAGGCTGCAGAAGAACAGCTTCCTGGAGCTCTTCCGGTCCGCGTCGCGGTAGAACCGGAAGCCGAGGTAGGAGATATACAGGTTGATGGGCAAGGTGATGACGGGGAAGGTCCACGTGGTGACATCCAGGGCGGGGGCCGCGGCCGACAGCGCCACCAAGGCCAGGCAGTGGCGCAGGGCGACGCGCCGGCACAGCCCCGGGTGCGTGACCGACATCATGCAGTAGCCTCCCCGGGAGTAGTCTTCGCGGAGGCCCCAGCTCAGGGCGTTGAAATGAGGGAACTGCCAGCAGTAGAGGATGCCTCCCAGAAGGAACGCTCCTGCACGGAGGTTTAGTAGAAAAGAGGGAGCAAGACACGCAGCCATCAGCCATTTATACAGGCGTCGTTTCCGCTCACCGGCTGCCGGGCCGGTGCTCCCCACCCACGACCGCACTGGGCCTCCTTTGGGTCCTCAGGTCCTCGCCCATCTGTGCTCCCCTCCCTGCTCAGAGGTGGGGACGGCGGTGCGGGAGCTGAACGCTCTCCTCTCCAGGAGCCCACGCCCTCACCTGGGCACCTGGGCAGCGCTTCCTGCACCGCTGAGCACCTGCAGCTCCTGTCGCGCCCCCCCCCCGCCCCCACACCACGGAAACAGACCCCAAAGCCAGGCTTGTGAGGGAGGGGCCGGGGCTGCGAGGTGCAAGGACACTCCCAGCAAGTGGGCAGGTGGCAGCTCCCTGTCCGACAGAACCGCATCACTCCAGGGCCGCCCGCTGGCCGGGCTCGTCGGGTGCGCGCACGTCACCGTCACCGGGGATGGGGGTTGCGGGGGCGCACCAGGGGGCACGTGGCCTGGGGAGGGCGGAGGACTCAACTGCGTGCCTTGAATGTGTAGGCCTCGGGCCCAGAGCCTGTGGCCCTGCAGTTTCTCAGGACAGGCGAACACCTGAGCGTCCTTAGCTCCTTTCTGCGGGACTGGGTCTCCCCCACAACACGGTGGGGTGAAGGCTGCCAGTTACCTCACTTAATCCGACTGCAGGATTCTACCTAGGTTTTATACTCATTAAACAAACAAGTCAGATGATGCTAAATTCTCCAACAAGGGGTGAGGGCGGAACTCAGTAAGAGACTGTCTGATACTAACCTCGGCTCCCGCGCTGCACTGAGCAGGTCTCTAGCTACTCCTGAGCAGACGGTTAATTCCTCATCGACTTACACAAAACATGTTCACCGAGCACCTGCTACGAGGCACTGGGGATACAACGTGAGCACAAATCCATGTGGGCCCGCAGCTCCGAGTTCACGCAGTCACCAACATCAGCCACACAGCCACACTCCCTCACCACTCAGATGCTGTGGGGGAGGAGGGCAGGCAAGGGGGGTCCAGGGCACCTGGGGTGGGGGGACGTCTGTGCTGAGCTCTAGGGGAGGGAGGACCCGGCCAGCACGGTATCCCAGGCCCCGGGCCAGGAAGGCACGGCAGTCAAGGCATTACAGGAAGGTCAGTGCGTGTGTTAGGATTCACAGAGCTGAACGTCAAAAGAAAAAGGTCGGTTTTACTGTATGATAATTTAAAAAAAAATCAAAATTAAAAGGGTAGGCTAAGGACTGTTCTATCCTAAAGGGAACAGAAAGCCACAGGGGGATCTTAATATGTGAGTGTGAGTGTGCATGCGTGTGTGTGTATGTGTGTGCGTGTGAGAGTCTGCGTGTGTGCTTGCATGTGTGCGTATGGGGTGGGGGCGAGGAAAGGGGCATTGGTGTCACCTGACCTGATCTGTGAAGGAACACACTGGAGGGGCCCCAGGCAGGTCTGGAAGGAACACTGAGGAGATGAGATGACAGATGAACTGGAGTGAGGATCAGGGTGGTGACAGTGGAGACGGAAAGATGTCCTGAGAAGGATTTAGAGGGCAGAAGTGACAGGACGTGAGTGCAGAGTGAATAAAGAGCAGGAGCGACCCCTGGGCTGCGGGGTGTGTGGAGACGCTGTGTCTGAGAGGACTCGCAGGGAAATGGGGCGGGACAGCTCCTGAGTGTGACTGGTGTGCTCAGTCTGACATGCTGTGGGGACGTCCACACAGCAAGCTGTGAAGAGGGTCTGGGCTAGGATGCGTTTCAGGGGCTACTCGCACCTGCGTCCACCACGGAGTGAACCACACGTCCCATCATTACTTGTTTATTTCCCGCTGGCACGTGAACTCTGTAAGGGTTTGTTCATGTTTCTTTGTATCTCCAGAGAGGAGCCCCGAATACCACGTGGCAAAGGGTCCTCCAGCCCAGCACTGGGAGCCCACTGCACAAGAGCTGCTCTACAAAGCGATTCCCAGGATCCCTGTTCCCCGGCACCGACGTGTGGACCATCAGGCTCCTGCCTGCTCTGCCTGCTTCCTTCCTCCTCCGGAGGGTCCCAGACGCCGTCTCACTTGGTTCCCTCTTTCTCTGACCCCACCTGCCTCTGGGGGCCCTGGGCTGAGAATTGGGAGCTTGGGACCCCTGTAACCTCCCCTGGGGAGCACCGTCCTGCAGAGAGCTGGAGCACGTGCACCACAGTCCTATTTCAGGTGATGAGGATCCTTTAAGCCCCATGTCTGCGGGGATATTCAGAAAAAGAGGGGGAGAGAAGGGGCTACTGCCAACACAGCACTCTCACCAGGAGGGAAAGCAGTCACATCATTCAGAATCAGGCGGAAAGGGAGTCTGTGGCTCCGCTCCGAGTCCTGGTCTGCACTCGCCAGCGGGGATCAGGACGGAGCCCGGCTCTTAATCCCCGACCTGTATGCCTAACCGTGTGGGCCTAGCAAGTCCTCAGGAGGAAAGACGGTGACTTTTACTCATGCTCTCTGGGCAGGAAGGCACCCATTTCTGAGTTCAGCTGAGCAGGCAGCTGCGGCCGGCCCACTGAACTGTGCGGAGGAGGGGGCTTAAGGGGGCAGGGCCTCCCTCAGGTCCACACACAGCTCCCCGTGGGTTCCAAGTCAACCATCCTCATCTGCCTTCTGATACAGGAAGAAAATGACAAAGACTAGATCTTAGGGTCCCTATTTCAGTCCCCCCAATCCATTTTAACCTTCTCTATAACTCACATATGTATGTATCTGTCTTATTTCATGCAAACACTCCAATTTTAATAATAAAGTGGCAGCTACTATTTGTTGAATTTGTTGGCAAACAGATGACTGGACTCCGGGTCCCAGGTCCCACTCTGGATTCTGGAGAGGCAGCAGCCAGCAACACAGGGCCCTGCTTGGAGCCCAGCGGGAGGGGCGGGCGGAATGCAAGCGACAGTGCCGGGCGCTACTCAGAGACTCAAAATCGGGGCCCGATGGGCGACTTGGGGTTGACCGCCCGGGGAGGGCCTCCCCGCAGGTGGCGTGTAGCCAGGACCCAGCTCTGTGGTCCCGCAGAGTCCTGGTGTGTGCTCCTGGGGCAGCGTGGAGGCTGTGGCCAGGCAGGGAGAGGGAGGAGGCCAGGCTGGCAAGGTCGGGGCCGGGTGGCGTGGGCATCTGCTCACCCGGATGAGGAAGAGCATCCTCCCCAGTGCAGCGGTCACCAGGGAGGCTGGGTAACACGCAGCAGGGACCACGGAGGGGGCAGGTGGTCAGGGGGCATGAAGCGCGGCAGACACCGAGGCCTCTTCCCGGGGCGAGGAACACTGGGGACACGCACCGGTGAGTCTGCTCACGGTGGAGACACCAAGGTTCTATCAGGCATCCCAGTTACGGCCTCTGGGCCCCCATGGCGAGCACCATGGAGAGGAGCTACGGGAGGCTCGCTGGTGCCCCCAGCACCTCCCTGCAGGCGTGCTGCTCGCGTCTCTCAGGTGGGAAAGGTCGGCCGGGGTACCAACACCTTCTTTTAGAAAGTTGTTGCCACACAGAGACTGAAATTGGTAACGAAGGACTGTCGGGTGGAGTCTGAATGCCAACAGAGTGCAGTGGAGGAGGGCTTGTTAGAAGGAGAAATTAAGAGTCCTGGCACCTTAAAAAAAAAGGTTTGCTCAGTTATGAACAAACAGACGATATTTTTCTTGACAGCGAGCCCCCTCGGGGAGTCAGCAGAGACAGAAGGAAGGTTGGACCACCCAGGTATGCCTGCAGTGGGGAACAGGGTGACAGAAGGCGACGTCTCCTTCATTTTCTGATGGAAAACTAGAGCCACCTCTGGACGTTACAGGGACCAGCACTGAGCAGGCCTTGCGCCTGGTTCTCAGAGCAGTGGTCGCTTGGAGGCTTCGAGCGGGGGTGCAGGAAGCAGCCCCGTGCCTCACGTCCAGGGGGCTGGAGCGGAGGACGCCCTGCAGCGATGACAGCCCCGGCACAGGGAAGCCAACAGGAACGGGCGTCAGGGATAACGCAGAAGTGGGGGGTGGGGTGGGGACAGTAAGTCAGGGCTCAGGAGCTGCTTTGCTATTGAAACGGCTGAGAAACAGCCAGTTCAGCCGGGAAACCAGGCCTGAAACAGTTAACACAGCAGGCTCCACTGCAGAACCTTGCTTGTCTTTCTCAAAAGCCCTCTTTTTGGGTGTGCCAACCGGAGTATTCAGTTTTGCTAAATACATATTTTCAGTTATGTTTCTGCTTAAGATAACACAATTTAAAAAATCATTTGCTTAACAGCAGCACGCCGCTCTCTGTGAGAGGAAAGAAGGAAGGGGCTTGGCTCCCGTCACAATGAAAGAGCTTTAGAAGGCGCAACTTAGCCTTAATGGGTTGTAATCAGACAACCACTACCCCCACAGTCCTCCTGGACGGGCTGCGACTGCTTCTGCTCGTATGAAAGATGTGAAACAAATGCCCGGCTTCATCAAGACAAGGTGAGCTAGAACAGGAAGACTGGAATTAGTGTGGGGGCTGCGGGGGAACCCGCCTTCCTTGTGGGGGAAACATAAAGCGCTCAGTTTCCTCCTGATTCAAAGGCCTCACCCTAGTCTCACCCCCACAAGGCAGCCTGTTTTTATTGGGCCTGTGTCCTGTGACAACACTTATTTACCGTGTGCCTGCCCTATGACAGGCAGCCTCTGTTCTCCAGGCCCTCTGCTGGAGTCAGGCCAGGGATGGGGACAACACAAAGGGGACTGTAGCCCAGGAAGGCTACCTCCGGTGCAGGGCTTGTGGGGGGCAAGACTGCAGCTGGCCTTGGAGAGGTCAGGGAAGGCTTCCTGGAGGAAGCGATATGGAAACTGAAATCTGAAGATGGTCTCTGAGCTTCAATCTATTCACACAAACTACGTGTTATCTGCTCCTTTTAAATGTATTTTCTCATTTTTCTTCCTAACTCTGCAGAATCTTCACATATGACTGGTTTAATCATATCCAGAAGAAACATCTGCTTCCTTTCTTTTAATCAAGTATTTGTTGATGTATGAATATATAAAATATGGAAATCTGTGCAACAGGTGGCATGTGTGTGCGTATGACTCCCCGGAGCGAGCACCTTCCTGAGGTGATAATGCCACGATCCCGGCTCAGAGGCAGCTCCGGGAGCACGCAGGGGCCCATGGCCTGTGCACTTCCCTCCACACACGGAGCACACGGCACATCTCCGGTGCTGTGTGCGTGTGAGCAGCCAAGGGCACCCTCGCCTCGTGGCCCCTGCTCCGATGGGGGGTGTATTGGGTGTCTTCCCAGGGACTCAGAACACTCGCAAAACCCCTAGCGCTCATTTCTGCGCAGTGCCGACGGCAGGGAGACTCTTACTCACGGTCCCCTCTGCTCAGGTCCAGAAACGCTCTGCCGTGGCGTACCACCATCATTTCGTTGGCAAACAAAGCCAAGGCAATCCCAGCCAAAGGGTCTCCCCACAGAGTGGCGACAAAAATCTCCACGCTGGAGCTCTGATTCTTGGTGTGTCCTCTTCCCAAAGACACCCCTTTAGAATGGGGTTCCGTGGTTTCGGCTTGCTTCCTCCGCTGCCTGGTGGGCATACATTCAACCCTTCCCACTCCGACCCAAACCATTCACTGCCATTCACTGTCCACGCAGGGCCCTGAAAAAGAGGCGGACACGCAGCTCCCGTGAGCCGGGGTGCTGGGCTTGGCCGGCCTTCCCTCCCTGGGACAGTGGGCTCCCTCCCTCTCAACCTGGCCCCGGCAGCCTGTCTGCTCCATGCCTGGTTCTGTCTGAGCCTTCAGGGTTCTGTGGTTATGTAAACCGGGCGCTGGCTGGGGGAGCCAAGCCAGCCCCCAAACTTCATGGTCACAGGTTTCAAAGCCTCTCTTTAGAGGGTGAACACAAAGGAGCTTGTGAAACAGATCAGCCTCCACAGTGCAACGGACTCTACAGCAGTGCAGAGAAAGGGAAGGGGCCGTGGGCCAGTTCATCAGCCGCGCGGCGACAAAAGGGAGGACGAGAAGAAGTCCTCTGAAAGCAGGACACAGTCGGCACCAGCCGCCTGCCCTGGAAGAGCTCCCTGGGAGTGACGGGGAAGATTGCAGAGGCCCGGCGCAGGGCACGCTGCCTCCCCACCTCCCCGTGCACGTCCGCTGGCCACGTTTCATCTGGGGGAAAGGCGGGAGAGAGGAAGCACACAGACCGGCTCTGGGAACGGTGCCCCCGCTCCTGTCGCATCTCCCTGGGAGCCGAGCGTCTGCGGGCTCCCTGGGGAACTTGGGTGCCCCCTCCTCCTCAGCTCAAGTTTGAAGGTCTGCCTCTATCCCTCCAACATTAACTTGGTCACTGAGCAGAACTGCTAGATGTGCGCTCTAGGCTGGGCCGTGTCTACCAGGGCTGCTGACCAAGCCACTATCTGCCGTTCCCTTCAGAGGGCGCAGGCCCAGCTCCTTGAGATACAGGAGGGGAGGGGGCCAGGGCACAACTCTTAAAAGAATGACACAGCCGTTGATACGACATAAACTGGTTAGAGCCAACTAGGCCCAAGATGGCGGAAGATTCAACTCCCTGTAGACTTGGGCCTCATTATAAGCTCACTGCGTCAGCCACTAAATGACACCCCCCAGGCACGAGGACAGTTCCTGGGCTGACGTAAAAGGCCAAAGACTGGGTGGGGCCCAATTCTTGGGAATCCCAGCCCCTTCCCCAAAATAGCTGGAATCATCCTCCCACTCAGTAGTGCATGAAATCACCCAGCCCATAAAAACTAACCACCCCGCACCCTGGGGCCACTCCCCCTTCTGAGATGGACCACATTCTGTCTGTGGAATGTGCATCTCTCTAAATAAACTTGCTTTCACTCTACTATGCCTCGCTCTTGAATTCTCTCCTGCTCGAAGCCAAGGACCCTCACTTGGCGGGGACCTGAGACATGACCGTCCTCACTCACCCTCTTCTCCTGCAACACCTGTGGTCCTGATCAACCACGGCGACCCAGAGACTGTTAAGATGGGCGCTTGGTACCAGAGGGGCTCTGATCATCCTGCCAACCTCCATCTCGCTGAGTATTTCTCATACGTTCTTTCTCAGACATTTGTTTTCCCCTCTTCAAAGAGAATAGGACTCTAAATGTTGTTCGGTTTGCTAATATCCCCGTAATGGTCCTTGTTGACTCTGTCTTTAAAAATGTCATTTATCTTCATCAATCTGAAGCTCTAAGGCTGGTTATGGAAAAAAGCTCCCACAGAAGGAACTCACTCATCTTCGAGTTGGATTTCAAACTGAGGCAGTATTTTAAAGGAAATCTTCAAGAGTGCTTGGGCTGGGCAGTGCCTGGTGCTTAGTAAGCCCTCAGTAAATATTTGTGGAATGAATGAGGGAGTAAATTCTGTCTATTCTTTCCTATCTTCTTGTCCTGGAATAAAGGAGGTAAATAAAGTGGAACAGTATTTAACATTTTGTAGTTTACCAGCTGAGACTAAAAAAACTCATTCTCTTTTTGTTACTAAAACCATCCATCTGCCAAATGTCACTTCCTGATAAGGGCGCGTTTCTGAGTCCTCGTCTGTCACTGGATGTTGGCTGACATAATTAATGGTTACCACACAGCAACATTTGAATTACAAACCAAAGGCAATTTAGAAATCAACCCTACAAGACAGTCACCAGACCCATTCCATCAACTCCCAAGACCTGGGGTTTATTCAAATTTAGGAAAGTGACAGAACAGAGTCTGAGCCTTTGTAAGGAGTGGGGGCGATGGGAAGAGAGGAGCTTTGGCCAGGAGGTGGGGGGGTGGGGGCTTTAACCTGAAGCCGGAGACGAACGAGACAGTCTCTGAGGTAAACACTGTGGAGAGGCCTAATGCGTGTGGCTCCAGGCCCGGCTGCAGCTGGAGGGCACTTATCTGCACTGCCCCCCCCCCCGGCCCCCGCACCAGGGCCCGCAGGTCACAGCTCTCACTGCTGTCCCCGCCTGCAGAGTCAGAGCAAGTGCTTCCACCCCTCAGCCAGCCCGCCACCTGGACAGCCCTCTCGCTCGGCCTTCTTGCTTTCAGTTGGTGAGCGTTTTTAATATTTTCTGCTAACAGCACTATGCTTCCCCCCACCCACCCCCAAATAAATAAATAAGCCAAGTAATCAGGCAGGCAGGAGGGAAGGCCTCCCCCTGGGTCTCAGAGGGGGCGGACACGGGAAATCCCACGTGATGACCACCGTTCCTGACGCGCTCAGGGGCTGGGCCTGGGCTGGGCTGGCGGCTTAGAACCTGGCACTTTCTGAAACGGAAATCCCACTGAAGGCTGTTTGGGCCGCGGACTGAGAGAGAAAAGCTAGCTGCTTACAGGTCTTTGTGCAGCTAAGAAACAGCAAACACTGAGGAAGCCTAATATTTGTTTAGCTTTTACAATTTCCACATGTTAATCTGTTTACTCGTCTACACCCCTGCCCCCGCCCCCTCATCCTGCCTCGCTGGCTCACTCGCTCCCACCCCCAGACCCCCGCGGAGGCGGTGGGGGGGGCAGTGGGCGGATTCCAAGAGGTCAGATCAAGCATCAAGCACAGGCCTGGACCTACACCGCTGGGGCAGCTGCAACGGTGAGAAATTCTTTCCCACGAGTGATGACAACAAGCCAACAACAACAGCAACAACGACGTCGTGGGGGCGGGCACCAGAACCCCGCGGGCTGTCCTCACACTGACCATCACTTATGGTATGCTTTCCGTCTTCCCTGGTGGCGGGAAGGCAGCGCCATCTCCTCAGTGCTCCAGCCCTCGGGGGGTCGTGACTGGCCGGTGGCCACCACAAAACCCACAGAAGGACCCAGGTTCTAAGAAGCAGGAGAGGGTACTTCTGGACGTTTCCACCGCTCTCCTCCATCAGCTGTCTGAGATGAGCACGGCTTCCCAGTTTCTCATCTTGTATCTTTCCTCCCCATCACCAGTTCCTCCCAGACCTTGAAGGAGGCTTCAGGACCCCATCCCACGCCGGCCCTGGCTGCTTCCTCCCTAGTCCTGACCACTGTCTACTGAGCCCCCGGAAAGGGCTGAGACACCGGAACACCCGGCCAGGGCGACGGTGATGGGAATGCGGGTGCTGGGCGTGTGATGTCCTGGCTGAGTGGGGGGGGGGGGGACCTCGGGGGCAGGGGGAAGGAACGGATCCCATTCAGTGCAGATGTTCATACCTACAAACCTCTGTAGGTGCTCCTCCCTCTTCTCGGAAAGCACCTTCCCTCCTCAAGTAAACCGGCCACGACTTAACACAGAAGTCAGTTCTGCTCCAACGTCTTCGAGGACCAATGTGGGGAGGGCAAGAGAGCCCACAGCCCTCTGAAGACGCCCGTCCTGCTGACGCTCCCAGTCAGTTGCTGGTCTGCCTCCCCGCCTCTCCCTGGAGATGCTGACTCAGGTCCACGAGAACCGGCACCGGGTTTCCGTGGTTCTGGGTCTCCCCAGCCCAGCACGGGGCACATCCTCAACTGACCCTGCACAGCAGAGCGGTTATGGGGGGAAGGTGCGGGCCCAGCAGCCCTGACCTCTCACACCCACCTCCCCTCCCAGCTCCTCTTCCTCACGACTAGTTCAGTGGAGAATTCCAGAGACTTCCCTATTCCCAGGATGCCCCATGGTGATCAGCCTTTGGTGGTTTCAAGACAAAATGTTTTGGAGATACTACAGAAAGGAGGCATTTTTGGCTGCCTTTTTCTCAGAAGCGCTCTTCCAAACAAACATTTCCCCTAAGATAAGAGCCCAGAAGAGATACCACTCGCCTCGGCGGATAATACAAATGACACCGTGGGTGCATCTCGGATACCATCCGCCCACGCCCTCTGCCCGAATCCCTTGGTATTTCCAAGTCACCCTAACAGCGAGGGCCCTCTCTGCCTCTGTCTGTTCAGATCGGAGGTCCTCAAATGTGGTCCCTAGACCGGGGCGTCGGCATCATCCAGGAGCTTGTTAGAAACGCAGGTTCTTGGGCCCCACCCCAGACCTCCTGAACCAGAAGCCTTGGGGCTGGGACCCAGGAATCCAAGCTTGGACAAGCTTTACAGCCAGGTACTTCTCATGTGCACTGAGGCTGGAGAACCACCATTTTGGACTTTGGCCAGTGGCTGCTATGATAGAAAGTGCAGTTCTAGAAAATGATAAAAATATATAGAATCATATTCAATTCAGTCCCTAAAAATCCCAGCAATAAAATCTTTACACCCCATTCTCTCAGAAGCTGCCTTATTTCTGTGCATCACCTCCTCCTGTTACAGTTCCTCACACATAGCTGATGCTCAGTAAATACCTGGCAGTCGACCTTGGAATACCTTTGTTTTTTCATTTCTAAAACGGACGGTACTTACTCACGGATTCATTCACTCATTATGTCATTTATTCAAGTCACTCAAAGGTCTACTGCGTATCTCAAGTTGGCTCTACCCATCAAATCAATGTTTTGAAACTTCTGAAGCGGTTTACGGCATTATGCAAAGTGGCATTACTCTTTCCATATAAATTTGACAAGGCTTTACGTGGATGATGTGATCTGTGGTAAATCAGAATCCTGGGGGCAGGAAACCGTGTCGTCATTGTGTGCCCTGAAATGCATCTTTAAGATTTAGTAAAAGGGCATCACAGAAACCGCAAAAGGAACTTCTTTTTGTGGTTCTACAAATCTTTCAGGCCGCTCTGCGTCACACCAGTTTAAGTGGACGAAGGTCTTGTTTTTCAAGATAAACGTGCATTTTCGTGCATCTTCCTACAAGGTAGAGCATGGCCCTCAACTCTTCCTCATTAATGAGTTTGTATACTAACAATTAAATTTGAAATGCAGAGACTATCTCTCAAATTTTCAAATAATAATTTAAAATATGCCTGTTAGCAGTTTAGCCAGATCCGGGCTGGGCCTGAACAAGCAAGGCTTCTACTGCAGGTGCACCCCAGGGCAGGGACGCTGGCAAAGCTCCCTGTCTCTCTGGCCTCTGGGGACACAACACTGGCCAGCCTCGCTGAGACCCAAGGACTTCACAGGAAGCTGCCTGGGAGGATGTCGAGGCCTCTACCCTTTAGCGAGAACCTGGGCCCCGGGCCCTGCACAACAGAGGTGGCCCCGGGCTGGGCCGCCCTTACTTGCCTCCGGCCACACCTGTCCTGGGGCTGGAACCCTTCGCCCTGACTCTGGCCCTGGCTAGGGTTCCCTAGACAGAAAAGGAAGTTTTTAGTGCCCTGTTCTTTTTGCCAGGTTTGAGGAAATTGAACAGGGTTCAGGGCTGCCTCCACGAGACGGGCAGGTGGCATGTGGCAGGTGTCTAACTGCTGACGTGGGTAAGAATGGGGCCGCAGAGGGCACCCACTGTCTTTGGTGGTCTCCATCTCAGACGTCTGGGCAGTCACGAGGAGGCACGGAGGGTGCAGGAGGGAGAGGCTAGCTGGGTCCAGGCGGGGGCTGCAGGCAGAATTGAGGGAGGAATTCCACCAGGAGGCCTGGCGGTATACAGGTGTGCTCCTCACGCTGAACACGAAAACCAGGGGGAAACTCACACGGTCGTCTGGTCCGGGGATGCCAGACCCACGTTTTCCACTCTCTCCTCCCTCACCCAGGACAGAGATCACTGAACGGACCCCGGTTCTCTTTCCCACTAAGCCTGGCGGCATCTCACTGTCTGCAAAACAACAGCCAGGAACAAACAGAAACTGCTCAGAGTCTGCAAACGAGTAAAACCTCACCGCCCACCTTCATCTGTTTTACTGCAGTGACTGCACAGATGAGGAAAACCTAGGAACGCCTCAGTGACTCCTCAAACTGCTCCATGATCGGGGTCACTGTGCCCCAGGGGGAGACAGGGAGGTGGCACTGCCAGGTCCAGAGTGGGCCTGAAGGGCACCCAGCTAACGAGCGGGGGCGGGGCTCCAGGCCCAGGCCCCACCCCCAGAGCCGGGCCCCTCACCACGTGCTGGCCCTGGAGTCAGGTGACCGCAGAGCAGATGAGCCCCGAAGTCTCAGAACTCTGCAGACTCGTGGAACCCCAGCGTTTATGGGTTATTAAAACTGTTCTCAGAGACGGTCGTGGTGAAGGTGTAATCGTCGTCTTTGTCAGCTTGCCAGCTCGGAGCGTAAGAGCTTTTATGAAACGTTTCAGAAACGCGGCTTGTGGGGCAACGGTTTATGGTTATCAGGTGTTTGATCTCTCATGTGAAAAATATGTACTTACACGTATTGCAGGAAACCTCACCACTTCCTTCCTAAGTGTCGGTCAAAAACACTAATTACTTGACTAATTAGACTGTGAAACTTCCCTTACAGATGGTAAAAATGAGCGATTTTCACCCCACAAATTTAGTTGTGACATACCAGCCCCAAAAATGTAGATATGTTCCAATGGTTTTATTGTGGACAGCGTGAACAATCTAAGCAAATCATGTAAAAATAAATTAGAAACTAATGAAAATCGTCTGGCTCTCCTAAGAGGGGAAACCAGGCTGGTTCTGCGTGCGTGAAGAGCCAAGCAGGCGGACAGCCCGCAGGAGGGGCCCAGTGATGGGCGGGGCTGCCCCCACGAGTCGCCAGTCCTAACTTGGGGGTTTGTGACTTGTAGGCACTTCCTTTTCCTTCTCCCTGTGTCCTTTGCTTCCTCTTCGCCTTTCCCTACGTGGTGTCTGTTCACTTGGAAGCCGGGACCCCACGGTCTCCCTTCAGCTCAGCCCTCACAAGGCTTCCGCCACATCACACTTGTAAAGAATTAGTACCAAGGAAAGCGGGACCTACTTCCAAGAACCGCAGCTCAGGGAAGGAAGTGCCTCTGCGACTAGAGCTGTTCACACAGCGAGGAGCCCCTGAGCTCTCGGTCCCGGCCCCGAGGCCGGGGGTCTGTGCAGAGGGGGGGACACACTCACCGGCATCCAGGCTGCCCGTGGCCGCTGTCCAGCCCATGACGGGAGGGATGGCCCCGACGATGGCTCCGAACCCACGTGTTGGCGATGCTGACCCTCTTCAGCGGGGTGTAACAGCAGGTGTACAGGAAGATGTTGAAGACCCCCAGGGCTCCTGTGAGTGGGTTCACCCCCCAGGTCAGAAGGGCGACTCCTGGAACAGCACAGCACGCGGCAAAGGACACAGCTAGCAACGGGCTGGAAGAGAGCGGAGAACACAGAGCCCTCACATTCAAGTCCGGTTAATCCCGCCGTGCGGATGCGGGGCTGACCCGGGGTGATGGTGCAGCGAGCTGGGAGGAAATTGAAAACGAGGAGGGACTGTGTTTGCAGGAGCTGGGGCTGCTCCTCCTGGCTTGGCCAGCTGGAGCCAACAAAGTGAAGAGAGTGGAGGTTTCCAGGCCCTGGATTCGAACAGAGGCTCTGCTCTGTCCCTCCCAGGCCTCCCTGGATGTCCCGGCCTCCCTTCCTCACTGTGCAGGAGCAAAGACGCCTCCTCCTCGCAGGGCTGGCGTGAGGACTGACCGGCCCAGCGCCTGCCCTGCACATGGCTCTGGTGCACAGCTGGTGCGAAGTGAGCGAGAGTGACAGATGGACCACTCGGAACATGGTATTTAATATAAGGGCAAAACCCACTATCTTACTCCTGGAAGCAGGTCTACCCACTTACTTACACTTTAATTAAAAACATCACCCAGTTAGCAATTATGGATAAGGACAGTGAGTCTGAGGACATCTACTGAAGTGAGTCACAGGCTCGGCACAGCACCGGCTCTGCGCCAGCGATGACACCCCGGGGGGCTGCCCGGCAGCGACAGCACTTCCCGGGCCGTGGCTCGGGTTATGGGCACGGGACGCCCAAGGGAGGTGGCACGGCGCTACCTACGTCCACTGTCACATACAGCTCTGTGGTGCTAAAGACAGTCGCCAGCCTGATTCTCAACAGGGCCCGCTTTTTAAAGTAGACTTTGCAAGGAATCTTGTGAAAGGCTTTTTGGAAGCTTGAACTGGGTCCACTACTTCCTGCTGTGGGCACGTTTGTTCCCTCTTCCCCAAGAAACCTAAGGAGGTTACTAAGGAGGCTGCCTTCTCCTTAGGGAAGCTGCAGTCCACTCACAGCCCCCACCACGGGACTCCCTGGGATGCAGGCTCTGGTTTTGGCAACGGCCAGCTCCGCCAGGGAGGCCATCTGTCCCCGGCACGCAGTGCACGGGGCTGCTGCCCGTCCTCACACGGGTGTGGCACTTCCTGGAGGGAGAGAGTCCTGTGTCTGCAAGCCGGACTGCCTGCCCCCGGAGAGAAGACAAGCTCGGCGGGAGTGGGGCGGGGGAGCGGCAGGGCCCACCGGCTGGAGACCAGGGACAGTCAGGGCGCTGGACCAGTGAAAGCGGGAGGTGACTCTTGGAGCATCTTGGCTCCTGCTCTGACATGGGGACTGGCCCCGACCCAATGAAATGGGAGTTTTGATGGAAAACGGGAGCATATGAGGGATATTTTATCCAGGTGCCCAGGATGGGAGAGCCAAGAGCTACATCCTGAGACTCGGTGCGGGTTCGACCCTAGGAGGTGACTCTCCATCCCATTCCTGCCACCTGTTCTGCATCTCCTGTCAATTACTCCCTCCCGGGGCACCGCAGGCCGCCTGTCCTCCCTCTGTCAACCCCCCTCCACCGACGACCCCCGTTTCCGGGTCTGCGCAATGACCTGCTGTCTCTGCTCCTGCTGGAGGCCCCGCAGTCACACTAAGTGGCCGAGGCGAGAGGGCGGCTCACAGCACGGCCACCTGGCCAGGGCTGGGGTCCCTGCTGGTTCCCCAGAGTGACGGCAGCAACTCCTCACCTGCCTCCTCCAGGATCCAGACTTCCCCCGCCCCCACCCCCTCAACAGACGCCCTTCCCTCCTACGCGAGAGTGAAGGTCGCCCTCATCCTACTTTCTCCCATTTCTCTCTCATTTGTGAAGGTGAACGCTCCAGGTTTGCTCTGGTTTAATCCCTCCCTAGTCTGCCCTGATCTTCTCTGTCCACCAGCCACTGGGCTCCTGGGTCCTCAGATCAGCTGCGGTGCTGACACTCCCCCAGGTTCTCACCAGCCCGCTTCACACTCCAGCATCCCTGTGGAGCAGACTGCACACCTGGTCTCTACTTCCCGTCCCTCCCTGTCCCCACCTGCTGAAGCAGGTTTCTGGCAGGTTGTGACGCACACCATGTGACCTGGGGCCCCTGGCTTCCCCAGTGTAGCAGACGACACAATTTTCCAGAGGGTGGGCGAGGAAGGCACCTGTGTTGTCTCGTCTCACAGAATGTCCAGAAGGAAGAACCGAGATGGCTGAGAAGCAGTGCAAAACCTTAGAACTGCGTTCTTCCTTCAGGAAGGCAGGTTTATAGCTTAAACAGATTTTTTTCTTTTTTCTATGGGACTCTAAAAAGCTAGTTTTATTTTGGGTGGGAGAAAAATGTGGCTCATAAACATTTTTATTTTTCCTGAATTGGACCTTGTGCGGGGGAAAAAAAAAAAAAAAGAAGGCCGTTCACTCCTTCTCCAAGGTCTGCGGAAGCCAGTTGGATTCAAAGATATTAGTATTCTGAAAAGCTCTTTTGGAAAAGCACACATGAATTTAATTTATTGAGATAGGTAATTTTATGGGAAAGTTTAGTTTCTGACCCTTGTCGGAATCACAGAAAATCATGAGGCTCAATTTTGGTGTTTAAGTCAGTGTTCAGGGCCACGAATGAGAACTGAGTAGGCTGACAAGCCACGTAAACAAATGAGAGTCTCCCCGGGTAGCCACGATCGTTCTCAGCACCCAGACGCTCAGGGCACCTCCTCCCTGGCACAAGGAGCCCTGGCTTGGCTCACCCTGTGGGCAAAGGGGCTCCGGGTGCTAATTCTGTGAGGTTTATTCTCCTGTGATGCTTTATTTTTCTTAAACTTATAAAAGTAACACGTTCATTTCAGAAAATTTGGAACTACAGAAGATCACCAAAAAATTCTAAATTAGTTATTCAAAGAAACGTATTGGTTTATGTCTTTCTAGCCTTTTCCCAACGATACGCCTATTTTAAAACTAACTGAGAACACAGTGAGTTGTGGTTTTGTTACTTACTTTGTCTTCAGTTTATATTAATAATTTCCCTACGCCATTAAGAACTAATTTGCACCATCATCATTAGCAGCTACATCAGTGGCCTATTCCGTGGATATACCACAATTAAGTCAGTCAGCGTGCCCTTCCTGGACACAGTCTTTTTCCCTTTTGTAAATCAGAAATAATATTGGGACAAATATCTTATAGACAGGTGTGGCTCACAGCTCTGACTAGGACACACTCTGAGGACGACTTCCCAGATGTGAGATCAGTCAGGCAGACGACACGCACATTGTGAGGGGTGCTGACTCGTGCCGCAGCCTGTCCTGTGTTCCAGACTTTATCCTGGCTTACACCCCCACCAGCAGCGTTAAGAGAGCCCCTCCCCTGAAGCTGTATCAACACTGGGTAAGGCACTCAGGACAAACAAAAATTAACAAAGTCAGACAAGTTTACTGAGGTAGTATTATCCCCATTTTACAGATGAGAAACTGAGGCTCAGCACAAGCAAACCTGTGGGCTCGTTCCGGGAACCCGGGGCTGCCCCGCTACCCGGTGTGTGGGGTGTCCTGGCCCATTGCCACTTATGGATGTTCTCGGGTCCGGGGGGGCCTGGGATCTGCAGGCCACTGGAAGCAGTCCCTTGTGGGTTCACCCCACAGTATAAGCTGCCTAACTTTCTACTGCATTCCTTGAGAAGAAGACGACTGGGAAGCCCTCAATTTTTTTTTCAAAACAAAGGACAGCCCTGGGATATAATGTGGCAAGCAAGGCAGGTGTGGTCCTTGACCCAGAAGCACTTAGACTGGAGGAGAGACAATTAAATAGGTGGTAGCCGTCCAGTGCAGGGCAAGCCGTCTGGGAGCCTGAACTCAGTGTAAGCAGGGGGTCTGGGGGGACTTGAGAGGTTTCTGGGGAGAAGTGATGTGTACGCAGAGCCCCAGTGGACGGACACGAGGAGGGCAAAGGGCAGAGAAGCAGGTTCCAGGGGCAGGAAGTGTCAGAGGGCAGAGACGTCGGGGAGGCTACAGGGAGGCCTCTGGGCAAGTGCAGAGTCAGCGAACTTTTCTGCTTCTTAAATTGGGGAGAAAATGCTCAGATGACCTGCTTTTGAGAGGCAGCTTTCCGCCTGCCGGGAGGCCAGCATTCGTGCACCTCACGAGAGAGTCCGCACTAGGCGTCCTTTGAGGAAAAAGGCTCGTGAGCGCGCCAGCACACAACTTTCCTCAAGTGCGCAGCTGGGAGAAACAGCATCTGAGCAGTACGGCGCCTGTAGTCTCCCTTCCAGACACCCCAGACACACCTGGAGCGCGGGAGCGCTGCGCCGGGCGGCCTCAGGTGGGCTGACACGAGGCTGGCCCAGCTGTGTTTTCAGCTCTTGTTTCTGGCAATCTGTCTCTCCCTAGTCTTTTTGGCCTTTTGCGCGGGGAGGGGGGGCCAATTCTGTCACATTTTACATACCTGTGCAAGTTAACGGAAGCCTTGTTTGGAATAAGGCGGAATAAGAGTTAAATAAATGAAGGGTGGTGACAGGATTTTGGTCAGACTCTTCGGACGTGACAAAAATACATCAGTCAAAGAAGCGAAGGGTTCTTTTCGAAACTGCAAGTAGGAAGAGGAGGAGCAGGAGTAAAGAGAACGTGTACCAAGAGGTGTCTGGGTTACTGCTTAACGTCCGATTTACCATGAAATCCTTAAATATCACAGTGATATAAAAGTTGTTCAAGTTTAGGTCTTCCAATAAAGAGATCTCTTTCTGACACAGAAAAAGATTAGAAAAGCGTGCTCATTTCTCATCTCGGTTAAATACAGAGGTTTTCTGCCTTAGTGCTCATAAAACGCGGTCAGAGCTAAATCTCAGAGACCTGAAGGGCAATTTTGTCAAAGACTGATTTTCTCGTTTTAGGTCAATTACTCGAAGTCTTCTTTCTTCTAATCATACTGCTCAGCCCTTGATCCGAAAAACCCATCTACTCTCCCTGTTCTGAGGGTCTTGGAAAGTACCCCAAACCTGGGGAGACATACACCACCCCCCATTGCTTCTCCTTTTATCATTTATTCTTCATTTAAATTTTTGTTTACATTTTTTCATCACCCTTTCTGTTCCTTCCATCGTTCAGATTCCTCAGCAGTTCTTCTCCATTTCAGGTGCTACTCTGATGCCTGATTTCCAGAGCAAGGCCAGAAGGAAGGCTCCTAAGCAGGCTTCCTTGGGTTTCCCTGGGCCGAGAGCACCCTGAGCGGGAGGCCCCACCGGAACTTCCTGGCAGACCCTCCATACCGCGGTTCTATCCTGAGTGTGGTCTCTGGGCCCGTGGCATCGGCATCACCCGGGAGCTTGTAAGGGAGCCAGGAAACCTGGAGGCCTGCCCGAGCCTGAGACCCACGGCTGCATCCTCACCAAGAGAGGCCAGGCCCAGAGCCGCCACCTTCACTCCGCCCCCAGTGTGACCGTGGCGGCCCGGGGGTCGCCTCCTCTCCTCTGTCTTTGGGTAAATGTCTCCTGTCGTGCTGCAGTGGGAAGAACACAGGACCGTGGACCTGACAGAGAGACTGCAGGGTGCCCCTCTGGCTCTCTGGTCCCTCTGCCTCGATGTGATCTGGCCACATGGCTACAAGCATGCTGATCGCTGAAAGGGCGGGATGAAGCGGGTCCGGTGCAGTCTTGGTCACGACCGATGGTGGGCGATGGGGATGTCGGGGTTCACTGTGTTATCTCTACTACTGTGTCCCACGGAGCATCTTCACAACAAAAGTGTTCGTGGGAATGCTCTGATGTTCTCTACTAGTAGCATTATTACGTTCTGGTTTCCGCACATACAATGTAACTAAGCAGGTGGTTTGAGTTCTCCGGTGAGAACTCCGATGTTAACTGTACAAAAGTGGGCAAATTATTTAACCTCTCTGGTCCTTAGTTCCCTCCACTGTAAAGTGAGGGCTGGATTAGGGCTCTTTTGATGGCAAGATTGCAACCCAGGTCAAACCAGCTCACACAAAAAGGCTCAGTACCAAGATCACAGGGAGGGCAGAGGCTTACCCACGCCCCGCCCCACTAGGCTGAGCTGAGTGATCTTCAGCAAATTACATAACCGTTGGCCTCAGTTTCTTCATCTGTGAAATGGGAGACACTAACTTTACAGAGTTGTTTAAGAATTAAATGCAATAATGTCAATAAAGAACTCAGTGTTCACTAAATGAGCACACGGTGTTCATTCATTCATTCTTTCATTCATTCAAATTTCTCATTGCCTATAGAGCCAGCCGCTCTGCAAAGTGTGGGTATACTGCAGTGAACAATACAGACAGTAGAGTTTAGTCTAGAAAGGAAGATAGACATTAAATAAACACAAGTCCTATGAATTCTCAAGTTGTAAAATCAGCTACAAGTAAAAGAACAGGTGACATGAGACAGTTATTTAAACAGGGAGGACTTATCCAAATAGAGCTGGAGGTAGAGGCTGACTGACTTGCAATAAATTGTTTCCCCTCATTTATTTTTTCAAAATTATACTTATGGATATACATTAGAATATGAAAATATACATATATATACACTCAAGAATGTCATTTTAAATTATAAATGTGATGGCTGTGAAGCATGTTTCTAATAATGACAATTACAAATGGCAAACTATTTTTATTTTCAATTATAACTTTAACTTAAAAATTTAATATTATCTAAAATTACAAAAAAATAAACTAGAACCAGGAAAAACTAGATTGATCACATGCAAAACTTGTTTTTTTAATGTTGGTGCTTTTGTACATCTACCAGAGTCGCTGTAAAGGCTTCCATTAAGAACTGAGGAATCAAGGGGGAGGGTATAGCTCAAGTGGCAGAGCGCACGCTTAGCATACACAAGGTCCTGGGTTCAATCCCCAGTACCTCCTCTAAAACTAAATAAGTAAACCTAATTACCTCCCCACTAAAGCAAAACAAAAAAACAACAACAAAAAAACCTGATGAGTTAATATTTCTGTGAGTGGATCTTGTCAGAATGAATTTATCTAGGAAAAATCAGAAAAGCAGGTGAATGGGGTGTGACGCTATTACAAAACATTTCTAATTGTCAATAAAACAGAATAAATGTATGAATAAGGAAAACAGCACAGTTTGATTGGGGTGGGGGAGGATGGTGGCAGAAAAAGGTCCAGCAATTTTCTTGAACTAAAAAAGATTCTTTTCTATCCGTTCACTCACTCACGCAAACAGGTTCATGGCTCCTGCTGAGGGTGGAATGGTGATTTATTTCCAAACTCACATCCCAAACTGAATTACATTTTAAATGGAGATATCTTTCTACTGCCTTTCCTGCCCAAGGCCACTGCGGAAGAGAAATTAATAGAGTAGAGTGGGGGAAATTTGTCAACACATTTCAATGAATTATTTATTCCTCCTTTAAAGTATAGCATTTCCTTGTTTACTAAACATCAACCCTTAGTAGCTCTATTAAAGCAGATTTTTCTATAGAAATTAGGAACGAATGAGAATACACATGCTTTAATCTGATAAATGTGATACCCCCTTATTATACTTAACAGATGCAATTTAAATTACCTGACTTTTAAATAAGTTACTGGAAAAATGTGGCCTTTCTGTTTAACCAATGTGTCAGAGAGGTCTATGAAATGTTACATTAAATCAAGAAAGCTTTATATTTTAAGCAGCTCTGCAGGTAATTGGTTTACACAAAAATTAATCTCATGCTTCTTGGCCATTTCTTCCAGAATAAATGATTTTTAAATTATAAAACAAAATTTTCTTTCTTCAAAAACAAAAGAAAACCTTAATCAAACCAAGCCAATTTAGCTTTAATTTCCTGCATAAATCCTCTATTTGAGCTTTGACCTGAGTATTTGGGGAAAGTCTCCACAGATAACTGCTTTGGAAATATCTCCCTAGAATCTTATTTAGGGATTTTTCTATTTCTGAATTAGTCTCAAGTTATAGATACTGGAAGGTAGCAGAGGACTGATGTAAATTCAGAATTTTAAGGTCTATGTGAAGAAAATGAACACACAAAACATATTTTAAAAGAAAACTAATTAGAGCAATTTGGGAAAAACTATCACTTATATATAAAATGATGGTAACCTGTTTCAAAAAAAAAAAAGGACATTCAACTTTAAAACAGGTTTAAGAGAAATGCAAGAATAAGTATGTATGTTTGGCACGGTTATATGCAAAGCCTGGAGACGATGGCCCTACATTAAGTAAAACTTTTAAGGAAGAAACCAAAGCAGGTCTGAACTGAATGAGTCTTTGAAAACCAACGGAAGAATTTTATTAATCGTTAGGAAGAAAGAAAAGCTCGAAGGAACTTTAGCCCACTGCTGCCCTCTCGGGTTCAGCCTTCTAACTCAGGGAGGAAGCAAGTGGTAACTCGTGAATTTTGCTACATCAATTCAGCTCAGATTAAGAATCTGCTATTTGTACAAAGACTCTGGAGTTTTCAAAGAGAAGATTCCTGTTGTTCAATCCCATCTGTGAAAATCAAGTTTCTGCTGTAAGTGGTCCAGGCTCAGCGTTTTCTCACATCCTTGAGGGCAGGGACCACCTACGGAATTCCTCCATTGCCCCCAGGGCCCAGAGGAACACCTAGTGCCTGCCATGTAGGAGACACATAATATTCCTTTTTCCTGGTTGAGCCGGATGGTTTAATTCTCTGACCCCCACCTCCCTTTTTAATTTATAGGAATCTATTTTTTTTAAAAAGCAGCTTTGTTCACCTGCATAAGATTAGGGTCAATGAATTGTAAGGAGTCTTCGAAAAGTTTTAATAAAACCCAATTTATAAAAAATGAAGCTGGGAAATCAAACCATGCACCCCCGCAGCCTTGGAGACTACCTGGGAGCTGCAAGCACGTGCAGCCCCTTGAGAGGAAGGTGCAGGTGGCGCCATCCCCTGCACGGCCAGCCAGGGAACCGCGCCTTTGGTCTAGGAGTGTCTGCAAACACAGACCTCCACAGGGACCAGACTGGCAATACCGAAGAGGAAAGTGGGCCGATTTAAGCGAAGGCAGGAGTGGTGAGGACTGTGGGAGCTGCGCGTCAAGTCTGGCCGGCAGGTCCCGCGTGGGGGCTGCCGAAGAGGCCCAGGAATCCGGGGTCTCATGTTCAGGTTTCTATTTTTAAGTGTCAGCAGCTGGAGGAAAGCCCTGCACGCCAACAGAAATGCCTCTTCAGGGTCCGGGCTGGCGGCTGCGGCGCTGCAGCCTGTGGTCCAAGGGCAAGACCTGCCCTGTGAAGTGTGTGCGGAGCAGACCCACCGCCCCCGCCGCCGCCGGCAACGCTCAGCTCATCCTTGGTGTGGCCGTGCCTCACTCCTTGAATATTCAGCCTCGACGTGAACACAAGTTCTCCAGGAACATCTTCCCTCACCCCCTCTCCTTGCTGCCCGCTCCCCACGGGTGGTCTACGCCCCCCTGCTCTCTCAGCAATTCCCGGGCCGCATGCTGACCCCCTGCTGCCTCACCTGCCCACCCCCGCCACACACTTCCCGAGGGAGGGCGACAGCACCGTTCATCTTTATGTGCCCTGTGCCTAGGGCTGGGGCCCACGGTGTGGGCGAGACAAACCTGTGAACAACAGGCAGAAGGGCCTGCTGCTCATACAACACCAGTCAGCGCCCACAGCCCTGATGGTGTCAAATCTTTTCACATCATCTTATTTGAAAGGCGAGGAAATAAAGTGACAGGACATTAGACCAAATGACTCCAAATTATTAGTCAAAGGTGTTTGCTCTAACGACCGACTTCTCACGTGGTGGCAAGCGATGGCTATGCTGCATCGATGTGACACTTGACTCCTTCTGTTCCTCGTGATCAGATACGGGGACTTCCTCGTTGTGAAACGGGGCATGGGGACTGAAGGATCCCCCCTCCCCAGGACTGCAGTCAACACACGTTCACAACCCACGATGCTTCGGAAAAATCATAAATGCTGTCCACTTTCCTCACGACAAGGAGAGAAAGGGATGTCGCTTTCAGGAAGTGCCCGTCCCTCTCTCTCACCCCCGTGGTGACTACGCTGCTGGCTCTTCATGACGCTTCACCACACCGAACGATTTCATTTCAAGAACAAAGCTCTGTCCACTAGCACATGATTACATTGAGACCAAACGTGTTCTTCCTGCCACTTCAAATCACAGCGAACACCAAAAGCAGAAATGTCTGTACTTACAGAATGTTTACATTCTTATTCCATCTGCAGCACACACACGCCAGGAGACTAACGGTAGCTGCCCAGGGGCTCTGCAGAGCTGCGCGGGCCTGGGGCCGGGGCTACCAGCCCAGCCTGATGGCCGACAAGCGGCGTTCGCGGCTCCCCCGCAGCCCGCAAAATGTTTACATTTGCTTAAGTGCTTACTGGTAAAACCTTCAGCAAATGTGAAAAATGTCTCCTGTGAAGCCCTGTAATGCTTAAGCTAAATCCCGTTCTTTAAGTTAAGAATGCCAACTAAACAATCCATTCATTTCACTCCGAAAACTCAATCTTCATCATTCACTTGAGAACCAGGTATGGGCTGTCCCGATCCCGAGCGCTCGGGATTTATCCGCTCCGAACGACCTTCCCCTCTGCCCTCCTCCCTCTCCTGCCCACGGCCCACAGCCCACGGCCAGGGCTTCCAAGCGGCCCACCACTCTCATCGGGTCAGGCAGGCTGCGAAAACGAACACCGACGTGTATTATTTCCCTGTCGACTTTACCGAGCTGGAAAATGGATAATCCAAAGGGGATGGAATCAAAATACAGATGTGCTTCCAAATAACAAAGAAGGCCCAGCCTCCCGACTTCTTCACTGCCCAGTCTGTCCTCATCTGAATCTTCTCTTTCTGACACCCTCCACCCTCACCACTGCCAGAGAAGCTCTCATTTGGACCAATTCATTCATTTCATTCAATACATGTTTATGGGCGGCCCTGTCTTGTCTGCTAAGCCTCTCATGCATTTGGCTAATGTTTCCACCTAGATTATAAGCCTTTTGAGCATTATAAACATAAAACTGACAGGGTTGGTTACTTTATAGGGAATCAATAAATTCTTAACAAATTGAATTAAACAAGGGAATTCTTTAATTCTAGAATACATAGAAAAAACATTTGGCCTTGACATTCTTAAGAAAGATTAATTTTAATTAGGAAAGACCAGGAAAAAAGGTTATTACTTTAAAAAAAATGTGTAAGATACATCAGAAATTTAAGCCTGAGGGATTTCAAGTTAGATAAAGCTGTATTATCCCTCTGCCCTCTCTAGAAACAGAGAGGAGAATGAACAGAAAACAGCAAACTCCAAGCCTGACAGAACTAGGGAACACTCCTACAGCAGAACCAGGGGGCAGTGAGAGGACCCACACCTCTGTCCAGCTCGGCAAATGGTGAAGGTCCAACTTCAGAATCTCCTCCTTAAGCTTTGACTACAGGTCACAGGAAGACTCTGACATAAAGTGAGTGCCCTGGGGGTGGAGGAGGCGGACCCAAGTTAGAAAGTTACCAAGTAGAATCAGGGCCAAGTGCAAGCTCAAGATGTCAGAAAGCAGCCCCGGAAGGAGCGGTCGTAGGTGCTTTCCGTGCCCCATCTCCTCGCACCCACATGCCTAACTGCAGAGGTAAACTCTGCGCTCAGGAGCGGTCCCCGGGGCTAAGCCAGCACCATCCCGACCCCCTGGGGCCCGTCCCTCCAGACGTCCTCAGATGCAGACGTGAGAGCTCTTTAGCCAAATGCACTGCGGCTCTGGTCCATCCACGTGCATCTGGGACACTTCCTGAGTGAAGTGAGGGACATCATACTCGCATCCGTCAAGTGGCCCCCAAGCCATTAAAGACTCAATAAATAATTCTGCATAAAGGCCCCAGAGCTGAAGTAAAAAGCAGAGAGTCACGGGGTCAAGTGTTTCCACAGGAACGCCATTCGGTAAACAGAAGCTACAAAAGGATGTTTCCATGAACCACCTGCAGGCACTGTGAGGCCGCGGGCTCATAGGCCAGACCCCCAGAACTAACAACCGCGTCCCTGTCCCCGCAGGAATTAGGCTGGACTCAGACACGTCCTCTCAACCTAGAAAGGCCTTTCCCCTCCACGAGAGAGAAAGACGTAAAAAGCAGTATTTTCCCAAATGGTGGACATTTTAAAACTACAAAGACTTTAGGTGCACAGAACCGGCCTTTCATGTGGGTAATCAAAAGATAATTAAAAGTGCCGCCCTCTGTGCTCTCCGTGGGAAAATGAAGCAAATAATAAAGCAATTTCATAGATTTTTTTTCTCATTCAACGACACTTTCGCTGTGAAGATTTTCTCCTTTGATTCTCAAAAAAAAAAGAGAAAATATCTGTGGCCTAAAATATAAAGGGTATGTTTTTACTGTAATTGACGATTTCAAAAACAGCCAGTTAAACTAGCATCCCTTGTTGGTTACTACGCGGTCAATGGCACCTGCCCCAACAGCTGAAGCAGGGGACAGACGGCAGCTCAGGAGAGAGGCCGGCAGCGCAGGGCCGGCCCAGCCAAGCCCTGGCGGCTCCACTCGCACCTCCCTCTTCTCGAGACGTTGGAGCGGCAGCTCCCTCGGCCTGTCCAGGTCAGCCCTCTAAATACAGGCTTCTCTTTTTTCAGTCTTTTAATTTAGCTCAGTGGCTCTCAGAATTCAGTGGACTTACCACTTGAAAAAGTTAATGAAAATAAGCATCCACAGTATGTCTGTAGAATGGGTAAGGCCAAGCTCCGTGCAAAGGCTGGGGCAGCTGTCAGCACAGAAGACCTTCCAGGCTTCCTCCCCAGACTCACAGCACTGCCGCCCTGTCAGCAAGGACAGGGAGGACGCTTCACGTGCCACATTGGAGCCTGGGTCTGTGAAGTTGCATAGATTCAACAAAGCATATCAGCCCAAACCAAGTGGGACAGTAAGTCCCAAAAGAGAATCTCCCAGTGAACTGGCTATGCTTTGTGCTTAAAGACCCAACAGCCGTTATGAATGCGCGAGCCACCAAAGCTGAGAACTAAAGTTAGTGGATCGTCTACAAGACTTTCTACCACATGCCTATGGCCACTCACGTATAAAATACCCGTGTGGCAGATAACAAGTGACTGAAGTACAATAAACGCTAAAGGGCAGATATAAAGTCTTCAGTTTTAAAACTAGGATTCTCAACGCAAGATTTTGCTGCAGACGCGTAACAGCTCCTTGTACCTGTTTAATAAAATGTATCCTAGCTGCAAAAATAAACCTGAGTCTGTTTTTTTCAGGCTTGTCATTTGGCCTCTAAAATAGCGGTCGAGGTTTACTGTCATAATGAGATTCTGCCTGGGTCATCTTGCAAACAAAAGATGGGTCACAGGTCCACCAAGACTAGTAAGTCGCCCTTCGCCTTTGACAGAAGAGCAACGCCAGCACCAGCCGCCAAGGCCGCGATCCGCTCCCTCCCGGCTACCGGCTACACCGAGAGACTCTGCAGGAATGACCGCGCTGGGGAAAGAGACGTGAGCTGCACGGGAAGGGCGGGCCCAACTGGGGACCACTGCGCGCCCACTGGCTGCTTGATGAGCTTCTCCCTGTGTCCCCCTGGCTCTAAAGGAGAGGACGGCTTTCCTGAGGGAAAACCCTGGACAGAAATCCCAAACAAGTAAGAGCTTACCTGTGATTCGACCAGCGGCAACAGCAGCTTTCAGTTCTTAAGATGGGTCAGAGTTGGCACTTGCCCCTCTTAACCAATTCGACTCAAATAAAAGTGCTTCTGACACTTTCTAAACATAAACACAGCACACGGCTGTGTTATATCTCAAAAGGGACAAAAAATCCCAGCCAGATATGAGATTTCTCTTCTTACATCTTTTCACCTGGCTCTACTGCCGTTTTTAATATTACGGTATCTTAAATTCATTGAAGAATCGAATGGCTACAGACATATGTGTGTATATGCATGACCGGAACCTTGTGCTGTACACCAGAGATGGACACAGTGCAACTGACTGTACTTCGATAAAAAAATTTTTTTAAATTTTTTAAAAAGAATTGAACAGCTAAAAGTAGCAAATGTTAAAAATTGCTTTTACACAGACATTTGACTGTATCTGAATTTGTTTCCTTTATTTTTTTACTTAATGTGTGTGATTATTTGGCCCACAAGTGTTAGCCCAGTACATTTTCAGCTCCATGAGGGCACTGCCTGGACGTGTGGAAAGGGGATTCTCTGATTTAGAGGAGCCAGCATGAACCACTGGCTCTTTTTATTCTTCTTGGTTTGCAGTATCTATTGGATTTTTAAAAATACTTTAAAATGCCAGTTTCCAGGTCTCCAGGAAGTAAAATGTTTAATTATTAACCATTAGTGATATTAAAATATTTATATGCCTTTTAATTCTGCTGGATTGGACCCGGTGGAGAGGAGCGCGATGGAGGCCGCATTTCACCTGGCGAATCACAGCACTGTCAGTTTACCTGGACGCAGCCTTCTTCTGAGACCTGTGTGGCTCTGTCTGGAATCACTTGTGTTAATGGCGTGCTTTTACCTTTAGTCACTACAAGCAAACCAAGTCCACGTCTCTAAATGGAACCTAGTAGGGAAATCTACCACACGCGTTACTCCCATGGCAAAACCGCCGACCTCAGATCCATTCTGAGAGCTGCGTGGTACATTCTGGCTGCTGCACACCCACACCGGTATGTCCCTTTGAGGGTTCTTTTCATCTCACAACTCACGGCAAAGTACTGGGAAACGATTCAGGAAGGGCCGGCAAATGAATGTTCTATATTGTGAAGGAGACTGACGCTCACAATCTTACCTGATCTGTCCACGAACCAGAGGTCTGTTCTTTGTCCTATTCATGTTTGAGTCAAACGGAACCTCAAAAAACTGCAAAAAGATGGAAAGAAAGACAAAACATTGACTATAACGTGAAACAATTACTCTCTTCTGCTTTAGTTCTACAATTTTCTTTCAACAGCAGATTTCGTTTCTATTTTGATACTACAAACTAGTACTCTTGGTATTTAGAGAAAAATTCTCTGGGAGAGATAGAGTTTAAAAATTATATTCATTAATTGTCAGGAATATGCACAGTCCTACTTCCATCCACTTCGCAAACCACATGTTGAAGCCACAGTTAGATTTTTCAAAGTCACTGTTTCAAGTTTAAAGCGTTAGTGCTATTAATGATTTCAGATCCTTTCACACATCCCAAAGCCTGTGAATCAACCAAGAATCAGTCAACCACGGGAAAAGGGCTCCTAGAGGCAAGAGTTAGGTCTGAAGCAAATAAGATGCCAGATGAAACTACACAAGCGATGAGGTTACACTGGGACTAGGTCCCCATCCCTCCCCGGCTGGGACACCCTCCCGTACACCTGGGACCAGGTCCCCATCCCTCCCCGGCTGGGACACCTCCCATACACCTGGGACCAGGTCCCCATCCCTCCCCGGCTGGGACACACTCTCCCGTACACCTGGGACCAGGTCCCATCCCTCCCCGGCTGGGACACACTCTCCCGTACACCTGGGACCAGGTCCCATCCCTCCCCGGCTGGGACACTCTCCCGTACACCTGGGACCAGGTCCCCATCCCTTTCTGGCTGGGACACTCTCTTGTACACCTGAGACCAGGTCCCCATCCCTTTCTGGCTGGGACACTCTCCCGTACACCTGGGACCAGGTCCCCATCCCTCCCCAGCTGGGACACTCTCCCGTACACCTGAGACCAGGTCCCCATCCCTTTCTGGCTGGGACACTCTCTTGTACACCTGGGACCAGGTCCCATCCCTCCCGGCTGGGACACTCTCCCGTACACCCTGGGACCAGGTCGCCATCCCTTTCTGGCTGTGACACTCTCCTGTACACCTGGGACCAGGTCCCCATCCCTCTCCGGCTGGGACACCCTCCCGTACACCTGGGACCAGGTCCCCATCCCTCCCCGGCTGGGACACTCTCCCGTACACCCGGGACCAGGTCCCCATCCCTTTCTGGCTGGGACACTCTCTCCTGTACACCTGGGACCAGGTCCCACAGCCCTCTCCGGCTGGGACACCCTCCGTACACCTGGGACCAGGTCCCCATCCTCCCCGGCTAGGGACACTCTCCCGGGACAACCCATGGACCAGGTCCCCATCCCTTTCTGGCTGGGACACTCTCCCGTACACCGGGGACCAGGTGGCCCATCCCTTTCTGGCTGGGACACTCTCCCGTACACCTGGGACCAGGTCCCCATCCCTCCCCGGCTGGGACACTCTCCCGTACACCCGGGACCAGGTCCCCATCCCTTTCTGGCTGGGACACTCTCCCGTACACCCGGGACCAGGTCCCCATCCCTTTCTGGCTGGGACACTCTCCCGTACACCTGGGACCAGGTCCCCATCCCTCCCCGGCTGGGACACTCTCTTGTACACCTGGGACCAGGTCCCCATCCCTCTCCGGCTGGGACACTCTCCCGTACACCTGGGACCAGGTCCCCATCCCTTTCTGGCTGGGACACTCTCCTGTACACCTGGGACCAGGTCCCCATCCCTCTCCGGCTGGGACACCCTCCCATACACGTGTGGTTCCAGGATCATCAACAGCAACACCCACTTCCACTCTCACAGCAGCCCCGTCTGGACGATATATTGGTTCGGCCACCCAAACAATGAAGTACTGTTTCTTGTTAATCTTTTAAAGAACAAGGTCCAAGGGATCAACAGACTCACCACCCAAGGCCTGGACAAACTGCACCCGTGTTCTTACATTTGTTATCAGCATCTCTTACTTGTCATCCTTTTTTGGTACAACAGAGTGCTCCAGACATGTGCTGATTAGGTTATTATTTGTGAATAATCTGACTAAATGGACTTGAAGCAAATCAGTAGGTGAGACAGTAATTCCATCAGAGGTCCAGGTCAGTATTTCCCCAGCCATGTTCTCTGACAGTCCACGGAGTTGCTCTCAGGAAGGACCATTCCAAGGTCCAATCACATTAGTTATGATCAAGGCCCTGAGAAATCTAATTAATGTTGTTTAGCTAGTGTTTCCCAAACTTATTTGACCATGAAAACATTTTTCAAGAAAACTATAACACATTTTAGAAATATCTGGCCCAGTGATAAGGGCCATTCTCACTCACGTCTACATGAACCACAGCTCTCTGAACAGTGGGCTGTATTCTACAGGTCTTCCACAAACATTAGGAAGAAGAAATATTAGTGCCAAAAAGACAGCCTAGAAATAAGTAAAGTAGTATTTTCTTTCTGTTATTGTACTTTAAAAAATCACCCGGTACTGCCTATAATAAGTAAATGTTAACATGAAAGAAAATTCTTACCCTGAATGATTTGGGAAATTTAGGATTTATCCTCGCAGGTTAAGACACCTGGTAAGATGTGTTCCCTTCATTTTCTAAAAAACTGACATACATTTCCTCTCCCTTTATCTTACGGGGCAAGACTGTCTTTACTTTTGTTTCTTAAACAGTGTTTTAATATCCCAAAACACAATGCTGCCTCCTAAACGTATAAAGTGCCTCCTTTTCTTGTCTCCTTCATTTCAGGTTACGGGACTCACTCACAGCACCCTGGCTAGAGTTCTCCATGGGGACAATTCCTGTCATTCAGGAGCCCCGCTGCCCACACCCGGCTCTAAGGACTGGTCCCCGTTTAGCCAGCGCCATCGGGCCATCTCTGACCCCGAGGTGGAAGCACACACACACACACACACACACATCAGGAGGGAGCCGGTGTCGCACCCGGGAATTATGAGAGTGACAAATCCCCCTCTGTGACAGCTGACCTTCACAGGGATGGGCGGCACACGCAGGCACCTGACGCACAGGGAGAGGAAGTGGGTGCTGGGTGTGCATTTTCACAGCTTCCCGGGACACGTGCAGCCCAACCACATCATCGTGGCTGCAGTCAGAAACTAAGTGTCGGGGAATCCGCACGTCTACGTCTCACCAGCTCTGCCCGAGGCCAGGCCACCTGAGGAGACCCCCAGGCTAGGTGACGGCAGTGCTCACTCTCCAGGTGGGCTTTGGGAACTGGGTTCTGCTGTCAGCAACGGTGGCACCACCCTCTTACTCCACTTTAGGAACTCACAATAGCGCCACTCCCAGAGAGCAGGACATTTGGCTTGCTCTTGTCATTCTGCACTACAGACAGCCCTGAACATGTGATGTGCACTGTCCCATGGCCAAGGGTGCCTCTCCTGCAGGTCACCTGCACCATCAAAGGGGCAGGCTCGGAAGCGGCAGGAAACAGACGCCAGGACCAGTCTGTTCTCACGAGCTTCTCCTGGCAGGATCCCAGGTCACTCCCGCCCTCCTTGGCCTTCTGGACTGACGGCTCTGCTTCCCTTGGGCTGGGACCAGGCACAGGGCATCAGCCCTACAGGAATGCATCGTCCCCAGGACCACATCAGGCCTAATTTCGCACAGCACACCCCTTACATCACTCACAGAGGTTCCGACACCCTGATCAAACTTTAACTGAAACAGGCCTCTCCTCTATGACTTTCAACAGCGCCACTATTTAAAAGTAACTTTCAGTATGTCCATCTTATCTAATGATATAAGTGACAGGCTTCCTGAGATACGTGAATTTACGATCCTTAGTGTTAAAGAGGACTATGCAGATAGGCACTTAGTAAAGCCACTGCTGCAAACAAATGTATTTGTAGATTGAATTACATTCATTTTGAAATGATTCATAATTTATAAGGGTTAAAAAAAATTCTTTGCCTGTAAGAGTCTATATTCTTTACTGAATCAGTTCAAGTAACACATAATTAAAACATTCTGTCTGCTCACGTCCCCTCCCTTCCCCAATATTCAAACACATTCTATAGGTATTCGAAATAATCTTTCCTTCATGACCTATTAATTTAATTTCACAGGACTAATGAGGATTCCAATTACAAATCATGTTATTTAAAAGCTGGTAAGGTGTTATCTCATGTAACACAGAAACTCTTGTATAAATAACTATCTTGGCAGTTCTCAAGTCTGCGCGTCCGTGCACGCACACACAGCTCCGGAATTCTGATGAATTATTTCATCTGGATGGAAAAAGATGTTATCTTTTCTGAGGTTCTGGCAAGTCAGTCATCCAAAGGTGGGAACTGAGGTCTAGAACACAGCAAGTGAACTCGGCAGCAGCTTCTGCCTCCCGCGAGTGCTTACATTTACAGGACAAGCAGCGGCTGGGCAGAAACACCAGGTCGCCAAGGCTCACAGGTCGCCAAGGCTCACAGCTCGCCTCGGGGAGCGCGGGACGGTCCCCCGGGCATCGGGGCTTCAGGGCTCGTTATGCCACTTGGCGCTGTTTCTCGTGCATTTTCTATCATGCCTTCCAGTGGGGGTTACTGCTTTGGTGCAGCTGTTGAAACCACGGTTCCAAAACATAAAGCGTAGTATATTTAGATGAGAAGTTTAAACACTTTAGCACACAGAGCTGGCTTAACCTACTCACGCTCTCCCCCTGTGCTTTAACGTCTTTTTCAAAACACTTTTATCATTTCAGTTGGCTCCAGAGACTTCTGAGGCAGAGAAGGGAAATTCCGGCAACTTGTGTTGAACACAGATGCAGAATTACAGGCTTTAGAGGACACTGTCCTGCCCGCCTCACTGCCTGAATGACACTGGCAGTCGTATGCCGCAGTGACCGTCGCCTGGACAGCGGGGCAGCTGCTCAGCCCACACTAGACTCCCAGGGCTCCTGCAGAGGGCGCTGTTCACCCCGTCTCAGAAGGCCTTGTCACCCAGCACTGCACACCATCCCAAAACACAGGGACGGGCTTAGTGGTTATCTGATTCAAACAGTCTTTCCTTGGGATTTTCCAAACCAGAAGCCCAGGGAAATAGATCCTCCCTTCTCCTGGGTGGCCTGTGGCCGTGGAACAGGGTAAAGGGAAGTGGAGGAGACACCCAACGGTGCTCCCTGGGGTCAAGTTGCCTCCAAGCCTCCCCCTCTGCCCTTTCCAGTTTAAGCCAACACCATATGGGTCTATACCTCTTGGTTCCAACGTCTTAATAGATGTGCAGACGGTAAGACTCTCAAACATTAGAGCTGTGCATTGCTCAGTAGTGAATAATACTTCCTTTTTCCTCCAGCGAATGACTTATTTTCTGTCTATGTTCATTTTCAAAAGAAGTTTTTCCTCCAGGCTCTTTCCCTCATACAAATCCATCAATCTCCTCGGAATCCTTTTCATTCCAAATTTTCCCTTGTATGCAGGTTCCCAGCCTCACTGTCTTCCTTCCAATCAGTCAACTGCTCCCCCACGTCCCCTGCCCTCCTGCAGTCCTATGAGCAGCCATATGAGTCAGGCCCTTGGGGTTGCAAATGGTAGAAACACAACCCAAAGGAGCGCAAAGAAAAACGGGGCCTCCTTTCTTCCAGCGGGCTTGTGCCTTGCTTTTAGGGATTCCTGGGTCCAGGGCCCAGCGTGCTGGCATGATTCTGACTCTTTCCATCTCTCGAATCCGCTCGAGTCCCCCGCATGCAGGCTCCTTCCAGGAAGCAGGCGAAACAGCACCGGCAGCCCCAGCTCTCATCCTCCCTGCAACCCGAGCAGAGGGTCTATTCCCTGAGAGCTCCAGAGAAAAGTCCAGAACCACCAGGGCCGTGAATCCCAGGGGCAGGACGGGGGGACTGGGGGGTGCGGCTCTCCTGTGAGCAGGGCAGGGTGCTGAGGGACAGACACAGCGACACCGTAGCCCATGCAAACCACACGTATTATCTCCTCGACAGGAAAGAAAAATGCTGTCACAGGAGAAAGTAGGAAGACGTTAGGCAGACAGATGCCGTGAAATTATCTGTGATTCACTGCAAAGCCAACAACCCCAAATCGTTTCACTTCACCCCTGTCACACCTATAAAATAACGTGCCTATGTTCTTCCTAGTTTAAGTATCTGAAAGGCATTGATCAATATAAACATAACGAATAATTTATATTAATCTTCGTCTCATAACCAGTTTGGGAATCAGCAGTTCTGTCTATTGAATAGAGTAGTAAATGGGTCATTTCCCCTCCTCGCAGTCACATGATGTAGGTCACATGGTGTAGGTCACTATTATACCAATGGATAAACATTTATTAGATGCCTAATATGAGATTTGTGTTTCTGTTTTATACCACACTTACGTATTAGTAGATAAGTACTATTATTCCAAAGAGACACTGCTCAAATCTAAAACACACTTACTAATCCTTCTAACAGATAATAACATACCGGTGACGTTACTGAATTTTGTGAGCTAGGACGCATACCAGAAGAGGGCAGAAACGTAACTCGGCCCAGGTGATGAACTTCCTATTCGTACTTTGATTAATTATACCCTATGCAGAAAGTAGACGTATTCTAGAGATGTTTGTAAGTCAGGCTCAGAAAATATTGACTTTGATAACGAGGTGCAACTTTTTCTTTCCCTAGGCTAAGTGATGGGGGCGACATTCTTCTAAAGACTCAAAAGGAAAACAGACATGTGAACCCTGTCGGAGTTTGTTTTTCCATCCATCTTCTCAAAGCTGTCAACAAGTGTTTGTCATTCCAATACGGCTCACCGCTCCCAAGGTCCAAGATAATGTCTCCATCAGGTCTCCCAACAAGTTAAAAGGGATGTGAAAAACAAACAAATAAATCAAGCACAGGGAGAGGCACCTTATCCAGCAGGATTCCACATACCATTACTTTCAGCTCACAAATCAGTTAAGACCCTCAGTCAGCCATTGCTCTTTGGTTGCTACCACCACACTAAGGCCATGCCTAGAACAAACAAATTATACCAACGTACTATGGCCATGCCTAGAACAAACAAATTATACCAACGTACTATGGCCATGCCTAGAATAAACAAATTAAGACGGGCCGTTCCCATTGACTTTTCCCCACAAGGTGTTTGAAATAGGGTGTGTGTGCTCCGGCATTCATCACCTCTCCTGGCGCCTGGGCAAGGTTCTCCTCCAGACGTGCTCCTCCAGCCCTCGCTCACTAAGCTGTATTTTAAGGCTACGTCCTAAAAGGTCACCCGGCACTCATTAGAAGCCTAAAGTACCACAACTTATTAAAAAAAAAAAAAAGTCAGAAAGTTGCTTTGGTTTCGACTCGCTTCAAAGATGGTGCTTAGGCCATCCTCTCTCCTGCCAGAGGGACCTCATTTGTAACACCGCTTTCTGAAAAAAGAAGGGAGGAAAATACATCAAAATATTTACAGCCGCCGGGTGGAGAGATGCAGGGTGATTATTCTTCACGTCTTTGTATTTGACAATTACCTATAGAAACCATGTATTTTCTACTTAGGGGAAAAAGGTAATAACGAATTTTACCTAAGTGATACAGACACAAAATCTGGACAGACCGTCTTTAGGTTAACTAATAAAGAATTATTAAACTTACCTAGTATAAAATCAATATTAATGGAGCCTTAGCCAATTAGAACCTTCCCCCAACCCCCAGAAAGAATCACAGGAAGATAAAATGTGGATCCTAAATATTTCTCAAATATTCCCATTTCCTCCCACCCTCAGTGCCACTTGTTTTAACTCAGGCTGTTATGTTACGTTACCTAGATGACAGCAGCCTCCCAGCTACTCCCTGTCTTCAGGATTTTTTTTTTTCAGTAGAGACACTGAGGATTGAACCCAGGACCTTGTGCACACTAAACGTACACTCTGCTGCTGAGCTATACCCTCCCCAGCCCATCTCCAGGATTGATCCTCCCCCCGCCCCCTACATCAATTTTTCACACATTAGTCAGAGTGATTTTTTCAGGTACAGACCTGATCTTGTTAGCTCCCAGCATAAAACTCTTCCATGACTGCCCACTGCCCAAGGAACGAGGTCTCCTCTAGCTCCACCCCTCCCTTCAGTACACAACGCAGCATCTACCTCATTAAACACCCGAGGCCTGGAACAGGTCCCTCTCTGGTTTTGCTAGTGTCACAGGTACCCACGTGTGACCTCCTGTCCCTCTCTCCACCTGGGCGGGCGTTCCTGTCCCCTCCCACCGCCCATGAGATGTATACCATCAATCACCCCTTTCTCTCCAGCACGTCCGGCCTGTGTCTTTCAGCTGGATCATCCCGCTCCACACCTAACTTTCCCCCAGGCCCCACACACCTCCTAATGTCGCTGGCTGACTTCAGCACAAGGTTATTAGCATTTGGAAAAGAGAGGAAATGGTCTCTGTTCCTAACATACATGAAGTCTAGGCCTCATCTTAGCCAGCATGGTCAACAACAGGAGATGTCCACAGTGAGGTGAAGGACACTCCAAAAATCCACAAATAAGCGCATAGGAATTTCCATTCTAACGGCTGCCGAAGACTTTAATTCCAACTTTACAAAACTCATTTTCAAAAGAGTGAATCCTGAAGGCCAGTTCTGAAGAACAATAAATGAATGCATCACAGCCCACTAGAGGTGATTAATATGATGACTGTTTAGATTGCAAAAAATTTTTTAAAACCCACCTTTAAACTCGGGCTTCACAGATTAAAAAAAAATCTGTCCTCAACTAATGCTAATTCATCATAATCTAACGGGGACACAAGACTATCAAATTAATAAATTTCCGTGGGTCCTTCCACAACTATAAAAAATAAATAGGCATGCTTACCAAAATCATTAACAGTGATAAAATAATATGACAAGAGCCTGACCTCCCAAACACTTCCCTAAAATGACTGCAAAGAGTTTAAATGACACCATCCAAAAAAAAAAAAAAAAAAAAAAAAAACGAAAAAAAGGACACGAACATTTTAAAAGGCAAGAAAGAAGTAAGATCATTTTCTTCTAGGAATTCATGGCAGAAGAATGGTACAATACTCAAAAAGAAAAGGTTCTGCCACATGGTGAGCAATAAAACTGGCAAATCGACAGAGGTTCAAATGCTGCTGTAATCTGCATCTGGTCAGTCGGGTGGGAGTGGGAACTAGAGAAATCATTAAGCAATCTGAGAAGTTCCCCACAAAGAAGCTGTAAAAGTCTGAACTATAAAGCAAAGGAAACACACTTAATCCCTCAGGAGTTGCAGTATGTATTTCAACTGGGTGATCCCGTCCCTCCTAAGGACACAGCCATACCCCAAAACCTGGAGTGACACAGGATCCCCGTGGACCCCAGGTGGCACAGAGCCAGCTCGCTCCAGCACCCAGGCACCTGTTGGTCTCGTCACTGCGGTACTCACCCCTCACCCCTCCGCTCTGGGAGGGGCGGGGAGCAGAGAGGGGGCAGCCGGCGGAACTGGGAAAAAATACGTCCCATTCATTTTGCCTATCAGAGAATATATACCTTAATAGTTATGTACGCTTTCTGTAAAATTTTAGGAACATGTTGGAAGATGAACACATTTCTTCTAAGATTACAGTTTGTTTTCTGAACTTCAGATCCTATACACCTGCAGAGGAAAACGATTTGTCCTGTTACTGTGCTGCCTCAGCAGAGCGACTTGAACCCTCTCTTTCATGGCCCTGTTCTTTCCATGTCCGAGATTCTGTGATGGGGGCACAATTACAGTGCATTTCAACTTTAGCAAAAGCCCTCTGCTGCCCATTTCTCCTACAGTCCTCAAATAGTCTCTTGCCGAAGACCTAAAATTAGGTTTTAAATAACTTTTTCAAAGTCTTCATGTTTAAAGCAGGTATCTTCCAAAATGTGCTTCTTTATGAACTTAAGTGGAAAAAAAACTGGAATGGCGAATAAAAACAATGACTGTGACAGCCAAATAAATACTAAATAAATAATTACAGAACTAGTACTTGCCTCAAAGGGTAAAACAGCACATAGAATGTAAACTGGGACATTTTCAGAGGGCTTAAGAAGGGAGCACAGGTGTTACATCGTAGTCGTTCACCGGAGTGCTTCCGACAGCTTTTTACAATTGTTTCTGTTCCTGCGTTCCCACTGCTTTCCTGTCAGCCCGCTGACTGCACATGCCTTAATTCCGTGTCTGATACATTCAGAATATGCATCTAACATAGGGTAGGGCTCACAGAGGAGGGCCCATTCCTGTCTTTCCTTTGCTGAAAGACAGGAAGCGGCTGAAAATTCTTTTTAGCAGGGCAAGACATCTGCCACGCACAAGGGTAGGATATTGAGTGACTTCCCAGAACCCTCAGAAGTTTAATAAGTCTATAGCTTCTTTCCTGAGAATCCAAACAAAAACCTGTGGCGTGTTATAAGCCTGGTCACCATGTTCTGAGGGCATGACACATGCATTTGCCACCTTCCAGAATGATCCGAAAATAACACAGTGGTCAATCCACAGAAGAAAAGCTCTCAGCCCACACACAAAATACTTTCAGTCGCCTGTTACAAGCCAATCGGGAAGAAATGTTGCCTTTTCTAAGATATGTAAATAAAAATTCCAAATTACTTGGAGTTTCTAGAGAAGACAAGTTATAATAGAGCACTGAAGTTCACTTTGAGTTTTTCAATGGAAACTTTTTTAAAAAGTTTTAATTTAATTAATTAAAAAATGACATAAAGAGAACTTAAGTATTTGTAACTTTTCTGCCAAATATCAATTTAATCCCAGAAAGCAGGCAAACATTTAAAAATGACTATGAATTACAGTAATTGATGAGTGACTGTGAACCTATTAGTATGATTATACAGCTTGGATAAATGGCTAAGCCATTTATTTGGTCATCAAATCCCAATACTTAAAGAATTACGACAGCTTATACGTTCGTGTATTTTCTGTCTGCATCACGGTTTTCTGCCTCAGAGGCAACTCTTAGAATATCAGAAATGTATGATTTTTCTAGGTTTGCACAATGATCTGTGGAAAGGAGCAATCTAGTTTTCTGACAGATCTGAGTTAAAGGAAGAGCATTAATGTCTTTATGAAATACTTCCGAACAGAAAAGGTTTTAATTTTAATGAGCACCTTTCTTTTGCGTTTCTTTCTAAGTCCGCTACAGTGAGGGGACAGGTTTTCTGAGAGATGCACGCACTCCCTTTCTCACTCTTGGGGAGGGGAGACAGTGAGAGCAGCAGAAGAAAGGCTCCAAACCGGCCACGGGCCTGGTAACATAACAACGGGTGAATTCTAAACGACACTCGAAGTCAGCTGTTACAGACGGAGCACGTAAGAGCTTATCTGAGTGCACTTCTCATCAGAGACACTAACTCTAGAAATATCAAATGGACCACAATTCTCAATTTAACTCCTTCCTCTATTTTTAAAAATCTTCCAGATCCTGCCCTGCTTCTTGTAGGTGAGGCAGAGAAATCCTGAACTATGTTCTAGGATAAAACATGAGTACAACACCCATCACCTCCCCCAGAAAATCCACAGAGAATGGAAAGGTAAACAGACCCTGCATAAATAAATCTGCAATGATGTACGACAATGCTAGATAATAAGTGTCTGTACAAAAAGATGGTCTGTGAATTATCTATCCATTAATACATTTATTTTAGCTTATCAGTTGACAGTGACTTTTGTCCCATAATGAGAAGACATAAAAATATTTCTCACTCTATAAAAGGCAGTCTTCACAGGTATAATGCAGATTAATAAGGCAAGTCGCACTGGGGAGAGGGGCTGGGGTTCTGTTGACTGATCTTTAACAGATAAATCAGTACTGTAACTGGAAATTAGACTTAAAAATCCTAGACAAAATTTCCCCCGAGAAAAACTGCCCCTATTCACATTCTCACCAGCCTTCCAACAACCTCATCAACATTAGTTACAATGATTTTTTAAAAAACAAACAAAAACTATGTGTCTTTACTCATTTAATTGTTCATCATCTCATGCAGCTTCTCATTAAAGAAAAAAACCCAGAAGTCTTCAATCGAGGAAAACTTAAAGTTCAAGTGTTTTTTTTAATGAAAAATAAAAAGAAACAAATAAATGAAAAGATTTCAACACAAGATATAAGCTAAACCCACAACTTCATGGAAAATCGTAGGTTGCTACGGTGTGGACTGCTGCAGCGCAGCCACCAGCACGGGCCGACGTCTGGATGAGCAGACTAGGGTCGCGCAAGTCTTCCTCCGTCTCCTTTCGCTGTAATTAATTTCTCACGCCGTGAGCCAAGGTAGGTTCTTGTTCTGCCAACCTCATAAACAGGATGATTACAAGAAGGAACGCCCTAGCAAACGTATTGTGAAGTAGGAGAGGCCCTCTAAGTGTTTCTAGTGCAGTATCCAAACCACCGAAGTGTCGGCTGGGCTTTGTGGTGAGAAATGTCCTGAAACGTCAGTACGGTGCAGTCAAGCCAATTGTAAAAAAAAAAAAAAAAAAAAAGCGGGGGGTTAAGCAAACTGGAAATGAATGAAAGCAAACCCAGGCTTTTGGGTTAGCGGTAAGAAAAAAGTCTAAAAAGAGGTACCTATTTTTACCCAGCTTTCCTCAGAAGCATGCTTAGTACTCAAAGGTCAAGTGAGTAAGTCACACCTCATTTTTCTGTCATCTCTGAGAAACAAAATGTTGCACACAAATTAACTTTCTAGATCAATAATGTAATCTATTTTGAACAGCCAAATGTTAATAAAATTATAATCAGGTTTTGATGGAAATCTTTCTAAAATTTCTCTGCTTTCTGGGCTTTCAAAATAATTTACTGAGCGTCATCTGGCCTTGTCCACGATGACTCAGGATACCTGCCATCACAGGAGACCGCTCTAACTCCCAAGCTTTTAAAAACAAATCACCTTTATTTTTCTTTGTTTTGTTTCACGCCAAAATTTTCTTCCTCTCTAACTTCATCTCTAGTCCTTAACTTATTACTTTTAATCTTCTGTCATTACTTACTAAAGTATTTAAAAAGGCCAGGTAGAAAAAAAAATCAACCAATCAAACCCCTTGATTAAATGCAATTATCAAAGACAGTGCTTTTAGAGTGGTTCTCAACCCCTATTCCAAGCTCTTTTTTTTTTAATTGTCTAAATGCCTTTGCTTCTCCCGAGTTTCTAGCCATGGGCTTGAGAAGGATCTCAAATGGAGGGCAGAGGTGTTTTTGACTTGCAACGCTGAAATCTAGAAGTTCCAATACGGCTGACGTGGGTGAAATTGGTCAAAATGTACAAACGTCCAGGTATAAAATATACAAATGCTGGGAATGTGCTGTATAGCACAGTGACGACAGTTAACAGAACTGTATTGTATATTTGAAAGTTGCTAAGAGAGTAGCTCTTAAAAATTCTCATCACAAGGAAAACAAATTTGTAACTATGTATGGTGATCATTTCATAATATATAACTCAAACACAAATTTTACTGAGTAAAAATATGAAACTAATGCAACGTTCTATGTCAATTATATCTGTTAAAAAAATCTAAAAATTCCAATAGGTTAAGTAATAAGACTACTGAAAAACAGTAATTCCATATTTGAACAAAAATCTGAAAAATGAGAATGATGTTGTTTATATACACCTAGAGAAAAATATAAACATTCCATTGCTTCTACAACACAATGGTAGAAAGCCTCACATCTAGTTAAGTATTTTTCAAAGTGCAGTTCAGGGCCCATGTGCGTCAGGAATCCTCTGCGGTAGGTACGTAATCACAAATGCAGATCCCTGGGCCCGATTCCTGACCTTGGAAAACAGAACAACATCTCGGAGTGCAAACGGGGAGCCTGCATTTTTCCATCAGCTCTCCAGGTGACTCTTTATAGCCAGTAAAATTTGAGAACGACTAATCTAGACTGTATCTAAAAGCAGTGACGTGCTTGCTACATACATGCCGACACATTTTTGTTCCCAACAAAACAGCTGCATGAGCTCCAAAGAAATTTTATCATTACAGCAGTGCTTAATTACCAAAATTATTCAAAAATTTCAACTTAATATAATCTGTACATGACTCCAATAAAAAAAAAAGTCAAAATAAAAATGTGTCAGTAGAACCAATAAACTAAACTGCACAGGAAGACAAAGTGCACACACCACACAAAATCTGTAAGCGCCAACCACTCACAAAGGAACAGCTTTATAGCACGGACCTTGTGTCCACAAGGTGGTAACAGAGCTCTCATATCTTTACTAGAATAATTTTAAAGATATTTTTATATGTACAGTTACACACAGCTGTCCTTTATTCAGAACGAAGGAAAAAATAGTGCTATGTGCTGGCCGTGTGGATAGACTCAAAAAGTGTTTTGAAAACAGCCAGGCGAGTCAGTATCCTGGCGGTGATGCCACGCTGTGGTTTTCCAAGATGCTATCATTGGGGGAAAGGGGTGAAGAACACACGGGTTCTCTGCCTCATTTCTTACTGCGGCACGTGAGTCTAAGATGATCTCAAAATAAAGTTTAATTAAAAAAAAAAACACCAAGGGCATTTAATTGACCCAGGTCGGGTCAGAGAACTGCTTTGGAAGGCATACTTTCTGCTGCTGAAGTTCAGTGGCGCTGCTGTTTTTGTTTGTTTGTTTTTGTCTTATTAATAAGATAGTTGACGTCAAAATCGTCTCCAAAAGTACACTACATAACCCATATTCCTTGGGAACAGGTTTAACCTCCTTTTTATGTACTTGCGATCCCTTTTTAGAAGTGAAAACATCTGTGTCCCACATACAGAGAAAAAATTGGGCATCTCACAGAGTTATTCTGTGCTCTCTGAAACACTATCTGACAAAGGAGATGCTTTTCATCTTCCAATGTGAACATCCATTAAGGTAGTTCTAAGACCCAGCTAATTCCTTCCAGAAAACAGACATTTTCTAACACATACATTGTTTACTAAAGCAAACAGAGAATGTAACTTTGTATTTTTATCTCTGTTTGCTTTAAGAATACATTAACAGGCATGTAACCATATCATCAATAATATCTCCAAAGGTCACAAGTGTCAGAGACAACGCGATGAAACATGAAAGACTATACTCTTTAACGATCTAGATGCAATGGATTATGAAGAATCACTGCTTTTCCCTTTAACACACTAACATTTGTTGAATTTGAAGACATTACAGAGTCTACATCACGAAGCCTTTTAATTACAAGTAACTGAAAATCTATGATTAGTATTTATGGTGTAAAAACCAAAGCAAAGCGGAACCAAAGAGAGTTCAGAAACACTAACTCAAAGAACTATCGTGAACACAGGGTTCCTCTCTGTAAAAGTCAGTCATTCAGCAGCTACGTTAACGTATTTTACAAAAAGAAAGGATTTCTTTATGGTAACATACAGTCTCACTTATGTTCTATAAAGTCAACACAGACTAAAACTTGTAGAATTAATGAAAAATCTGAATCAAAGATTAACTTTTTTTAAAAAAGGATGTTTCCTTGATTTCAATTACGATACAAGTTTCATGTACTTCATTAGTAATTGTTCTCATCACCCATACTGCAGTCAGCAAGAAGCTGATTTTCCTTTAGAAAAGCTTTCATTCTATATAGTATCATTTCATAGTTGTAACCATACTTGGAGTTGGTAGTGGCAGCAGGCATTTACAGTGCTTGATAACCAACTGTTTAAATATCTTCAAATACGTTTTGTCAAGTACTCTGTATTACACATTGAGTAAAATTACAAACCATGCTTGTTAATTCAGTGAATTCCACCATTAGCTACCACGGGGCACACAAACACAGACACGTTCACTCAAAGATTAATCCTAGAAGAAACTCTTCAAGAACCTTATTATTCTAATTTAATTGGAAAGATAACAATATTGGATTTCTTCAGAAATATTCCATAATTTGAACCTTTCACAAATCCAGTTAATACAAATCAGTGTAATTTAACAATAATACAGATTAGTGGATAACCAGAGGTTCCGTCAAAACTTCCTTTAACGTATGATTCACAGAAGTAACTAACAATTCCCTTACATTCAACACACTATAGTTAGTACATTTCTGATTTTTTGGTTTTCATGGAAAGTACAAAAGTAAATTATAGCCCAATCTGCTGAATGAAAACAAAGTCTATTTACTGAAATACTCAGTTTTACTGTATCATTTCCAATTAAGAAAACTGTTGAATAAATGGCTTATTTTTAATAAACTGTAGCGAAATTCTAAAATTTTTTTCAAATCCATATTAACCCAAGCTTTCCCTAGTCCCTCTATAAAGTTTACAAACACCACTCATCCTCTCTGTAAATAAGCTACAAGGGTTACCACACTACAAATTTTTAGCTTAAAAATTTCAACAAAAAGCTCCAGTTGATTGAATTGTATTGTTTTATTTAGGAATTAAATAAATCTAAAATGACCTAAACTCAAAATAAGAATGGTTAAAGTGCTAGCTATATAATTCTTTCAATATTAGATTATTAAATTTGTACAGTAACAATCATAATTTTTCTCTAATAGTATCTAAATGTTTTTTATGCTATGATTAACATCAACACAAGCATGGAAAAAGTAAAAATAACCAAGCTTATTCTTTGACTAGTTTCTTAATGCAACAAATTTCTTTTTCTTCTCAAATAATAAGTTAGAGGTTAAGCTACATATATATCCCACAGAAAATTCAACATTTTGTCAAAAAACTATTCTACAGTAGGTCAACATAATTGTAAGACTGCAAAAAAATACATAAAATTTTATTTTTTAAGATGAGAGGAACATCATGGATAGAAAATTTTTTAAAAAACAATTATGTTCACATAGTGCTACCACCATTCATTAAATTGCTTATAAACCCAAAGGGACAGAAAGCAGAGGGTCAAGTTCAGGAATATTTAGTAACGCAAGGGTCATACCTCCATGTTGCTGAAAATCGATCTATCGGTTGTTTTACTTCAGATAAAACTTTTTCAGGTTATGGATTTGACCATCTACACTTCCCCTCCTTCGGAATTTAAAATAACAAAACTACAGGACCCGGTTTCTTATACATACGTTAGGCACGAGTGACCGCACAGCTGTGTAAGTCCACTGTCTCAAATATCAAAAATTCCTGATATAATAAAATGGTGTAAACTTAAACCACCCATTTCTAATCCCATTACTTTATCTCCTCACCTCATCTGCAGTGATTTCATGATGTTTGAATAAAGAATGATGCGGCATTTTGTTCCTAATTAAATTCTAACGTAGAGTGTAGGAATGATAGAGAAACGAAAACCAAACAAGAAGCAAATTTAAGTATTTTTACCATAAATATAAATGCTGAAAATGCACATATCATTAAGGAAATGTCTGGCTGGAAGAAAATTATAAACAACTCGCTTGTTCATCATTTTATCCTTTAATCCCCCAATTTTTTTAGTTGGAAAAATCCTCTAAATGAAAGCGAGTCTATCACAAAGCTCCTGCCTGGTCTCAGAACCTCCTTCTCGTTACCGCCCAGGCCTGACTGAAGGTCAGCACCGCAGCTCGCAGTCAGCATCCTTCACCACACCGCGTCTGTCAGCCCAACGCGACACAGGCTGCCATGCAACTATTCTAAGGGGAAAATCTATTTCATAATTTCTTACATCACTGCGTTCTAAATTCCTGCCATTAGAATATTTTAAATGGAATGCTAGCTGTTTTATTTGCCCCGTCCAGTGTATCTCATGGTGCAACGTGACCATCCCATCACCGTCACTCACCTAAAGCTACTCCACTGTGCAAAGCTGGGGCCGGAGCAGAGCCCCTGGCAGGGGACTTACCTTCCTCAGGGAAAACCAGTTGAGAACCGGAGCTTCTCTGTCCTACCCCCTTGACTTTTGCTAAGGGGCTCTGCCAGACAGGGAGGTAGTTCCAGCGTCTCCCCAGTGTCGCAAGAGAGGAGGAATCCAGCGGCAGAGACGCTCCCGTGTGTGTAAGAAATCAGCCCAGGAACAGAAAGGACACACAAGCCGAGGCTCTCTGTGCTTCCGCTAATTGTTCCACAGGCTCGGTGGCGGGGCGAGCACACCTGCCTCGCAGGGCCGCCCTAAGGAAGGACTCGGGAATCGTGCAGGTGCTGCGTCCTCGTCCAGCTCGTGCTCCGTGCTCAGGGAAGGGCGGCTGATCTGATTTATTCCCGCCCTGCAATCAGCAGTCCATAGTTTTTTTACTTTGAATCAACTTATTCTCATTGAGCATTTGAAACTTTTCAGCCTCATGGGCTTATTAATAAATTACCCTTAAACAGCACTTCACAGCTTACATAGTGTTTTCACATATATTATTTCACTTGAGAGTGTATTTTTCCATGGGTACATTTTTAATACACGACCTTAGGTAAAATGAGATGGGGTGGTCCGTGCTACTTTTCATCTCTGAGTATCACCTCCTGTTTGGCTGCTTCGAGATATTCTCTTGGGCTAAGATTTAGTTGCTTAAAACTGAGGGCCTTTTTGCTAAAAAGACTGTGGTGCAAACTTTTGAACCACAACATGTAAGTGATACACAACAGAGGCAATTCAAAATATTTAACACCCAGCACAGCCTGGGTCTGGGGCCAGTCCTGGGGACACTGGTATCACGCCTGCTATCACCACTACTCAGGGAGCCCAGGGAATGCAGGGAAGGGGGGCTTGCCGGGCGGCCCCACAGTCTGACAACCAGGATCTGCTGACTAGCAGCCCTGCGTGTAGGTTTTTATCCCCATGTTCAAAGTGGACCACTTGGCTGTACCGGAGGGATGTTAGAATGGGTCCTGAGAACTCATTCTTCTGGTGTCATATGGTCTTCAACTCCTGTGTGCGCCTTCTTGTACATGGTACATGCTAAATGCCCCTACAGTGGTCTTCTGCGACCCAAGTTCCCGCTTCTGCACATCAGCTGACAAAGGAGAAATCTGACCTATTACAAAGTGTGGGTTTCTACTTTCTCACATTTGAGTTTAGAAGCACTGTTATTTCTGTCTCAACAACAATATTAGCGACATTTTTAAAATATTTTATTGACTCTTCTCTATTTACAAAATGAGTAGAAAGTGTAAAATTGAAAGCGTAGGTACTAGTGATGAGGGAAACTGGGGAGGAAAGCCTGTGCCTGCAGTTTGCACCCTTATCGCTTTTACTTACTGGATGATGATGCTGGGAGATGGTCTAGTGGTTGTGAAGAAAATATCCAAAAATTTAAAGCACCAAGAAAATTTCAGAAACAGAGTGTTTAGACTGAAGATCATGTTTAATCGGGGGCTGTAATTAAGACTTAAATGAGCATCTGAAGCCAGATGGGAGTATTCAGAACGCCTCTAACAATAGGCAAATTCTGTACAGTTTTCTTAGGCTTTACGGAAGTTTCACACTTTGTTTTCTAATTATAAAATCAGAAAAAAAATAGAAAATAAGAAAAATTAAAAGATAAGTCATGCTGATAGTCATATATAAGAAGTTAATATATTTTTATCTATATCTCTGTATGTTGCTTTCAAACACGCTCTTTCTCTTAACAATAGACTGAACGCCATTTGTGTTACTAAACATACACACGCACACATATATGTAAAATGCACACACACACACACACGCAGATCTACCTCACCGTGTGTAATGGCTGCAGAGTACTTCTGTCAACAGACACATCAAAATGTATTTAAATAGTCTCCTTTTAGTTTTTCTCAAGTGGCTTTTGTTGTTATTCTTGTAAAGTACAGAGTAACTACTCAGAAATGCCCTTCAACTTTCTCTTCAATTAACTGCCCTTGTAAGGTGTCTAGAAATCAATGACCAGTTGGCCATTCCTTTCAATGACTTAACATATCCAAAGTATACGTCACAATGAAAATTCAGCCATTCATTCATCTGAGAAGAATTTTATTAAGCACCTATTATGTGCTGCCGGGGATCCGGTAGGGAGCTAGGTTCCTGATCTGGCGGAACCACTAGTCACTGAGGACACAACCACAGACCAGCCACTGTGTGAGCGCTTCTCAGACACAGACTAATTCAGGGCTTTCAGACGCTGTTTGAAGAGCCGCAAGGTTCCCAGAAGGTTTCTGAAAGGTCTCACAGGGTATGATGGGGAAGAGGAGCAAAGGAGGAGGGAAGGATGGGGGTGAGGAGGACAGAAAGACAGCAAAGGAGAGGGAAGTGGGGAGCTGAAGATGAAGGTGGCTGTGGAGGGTGGAGAGGAAGGCCAGCAGGCAAACACGTGACAGGGAGAGGACACAGGGGCAAGTTCTGAAACTAGCAGACCTCACTGCATCCTTAGAACAAAGCCCGACAGGGCAGGTGCTCCAGGCCTCGACTGCAAGGTAAGAAGGTGGAGGCTCAGGGAGACTGAGCAGTGGCGGAAACACACCTAGCAAGTGGAGCTAGAATCTGGCTCTGGGCCTGCTCTGCTCCCAACCTCGTCCCCTTCACCAGCATTGTTACTGCATGGACTTCTGTCTGTTACAAACAGGTTGATCATTACAGAGACAGTGACTGGGCTTTGAACCCTCCTATCATTGATGGACACTACTCGGATTTTATCTTAAAGAGGCAAAATCATTCAGTAACAGTAACATATCTAGAGTCTCTACTTGTACAAATTCTTGACAAACACGAGAGAGACGTTTTCCTAGAATTATCCTGAGGGAGGCCCAGTACATTCACCCACAGGGTACTTACTTCTTCAGTGTAATTTAATTGGGGACTGAAAACTCCCCGTTTATGTCCAAAGCACTTCACTGTCGTGACTTTTGCTGAAACGCCAGCCTGGCGGTGGCTGACTTCAGCACGTCCCCTCCATCCTCCCAGGAGAAGAGATGTGAGAAGACACCGGGCTCACAGGTGCACACACCTGGGACTAAGGAGCATCACAAGCTAACTTATCTGGGCTTCTTAATATGTGACTATATTGTTTCCTAGACAAGCTGATCCCCAGGCTGAAAAAGGAGAAGGAGGCTGACAATCTTTACTCTTTAATGAATAAAAAACCAAACCGCCGACCGTATGCGACTGTATTTCACCCAGCCTCCCGGTTCCTTTGCTGTCACAGCCCTGCAGAAGCTGACTTCTCTGCAGGCACGCTTTCAAGGAAGGAGGTCTGTTTTTGTTGAGCACAAACAGCCCGCATCTTCACTTCTTTTGCTAACGGGACACGTGGCTTACAGTGCAATGAAGAAAACGATTTGAGTGATTACGAGGAGTGTTCTCAAGGGGCCTTAAAGACACAGAGTAAAGGCAAACAGAAATAGAGAAGGCTGAAAGGGCTGGTTTGCTCAGATAAGCCTAAATAAAAATAGCTCTACCACATAAGCACTGAGAGTAAGATCCTGGTAAAGATTACAAAAGACGTAAATACCACAGGAAGTCTTAAGCTGATTCAGACGGCGTGTGTATAACTGGAAATCAAACAATGGAATTCAGGTAGGAGAAACTGAGAACTTGAGTAAATAGTTCTTAATGGCAAGGGGCTCGTCAGCTGAGGAAAGGTTCCATTATTTATACACTGATGTGGAAATATTAAGTACTATTTCATCAAGGGGAAGAAATTTCATTTCTGCAAAGGAAAACTGAAGCATAATGTACCTGGCTGTATCTTAAATCTAAAGAAAAAGATTTATTTTTACTAATGCAAAACGGGTGTTTAAGAGAAATAAATGTAGAAATACAGATTTTAGAACTGTACCTTGAGACGCGCTCTTGTTAAAGTTGGACGCTTTGTTTAGGTTCTGTGTTCCTGCTGTAACTCAGTCCAGCTGTACAACCATAAATCCATCCGTGATGTCCTTCACCTCCCCTCAAAGCCCCTGCTCCCCGCCTCCAGTAACCTTTTTATTCAATTAAATATCTGAGGAGAAAGCATTTTTACCAGAATTCATGCATGCAAAAAAATCAGAGACTCCCTTACAATATGCACACCTTATTTCAAGAATTTCAGATAATTTGTGTCTTAAGTCACTCAATTTTGATGGCTTATTCTGACCAAAAGAATATTTGTGAATCATTACCTTCTGTCTAGAAATATAAAATAGCATAAGAACAGGAGTATTATAATCAGGTCATAACTGAAAAAAGATATCTGATATTTAGTGTTTTTTATTAATGACTGCAGGAATAGATTTTCGTCAAATTAAGCGTTGTTTCCTTCTAATGTTCAGAGCTAACATTTTTATCTCATAAGTATATGACAAGCTAAAAAAAGATGGCTGAAAATGCAATTGCTCAAAATTGTAGCATTAAAATGTAGATAAAAACAACATAAATTCTATTATCCTTTCGTGTCTTAAAATCTACTTATGAGCATATGGTAGTTTGTTTTCATATCCTTTTTTTTTTAACTAAGAATTCAGTTCAGTGAAATTGCTTATTAAACTATTAGAGGTACCAAAAAGAGTAAAATTAAACATAAAATGTCTACACTGTAAAAAGAAAAAAAGAGAGATAAATCAGATTTATACACAGCATCTGCAACAAATTTGAAGCACTGGTTAGGGCTTCAAGGTTCCATGCTATAATTTAAAAACCACACACACACAAACATACACACACACACACATGCACAAAGATTCAAATTACTATTAAAAATGCAACTTAAAAAAAATGCAACTTTTGAAAAAAATTAAAAACACTTCTGAAGGTGGTGCTAACTTTGATGTGGCCATATTACCAGACTGTTTTAGTACTTGAGGGCCAAACAGTAACTTCTCAGTAGCATGTAATTAATAGAACAGAATCTAAGTGTGCAAAAAAAAAAAAAAAAAAACTTTTAATTTTTAAATATAGAATAACAGTAACAATACCCATATTTTAATTCAATCATAGGACAAAATGTGTAAATTCTTAATGCAGGACACTCACACACATACATAAAATTTTTATCTTATAGAACTCACTGGCTCAAATGACTATTTCTTAGTTTTGACCTATGTAAATATAACAAGCAGAATGCATTTACTGCATCTGAATTTTTGTTCAGTAATCTAAAAACTTTCTCTGGGTGCGGAAAATTTAAACTGACTATAGCTTATTTTTATTTATCAATGTTAAGGCTTGACAACAGAGTATGTCTTACCTCTCCTTCCTCGCCACTAGTACGCAAATATATGAGAAAACCGAGGTAAGAATAACAAACAGCTGAAATATGGTGGGGCCGTCGCCGGCCCATCAGAATGTCTCAGTGGTATAACTTTACGTGGTGGTGGCACCAGGAAAGTGGATACAGGAAAAATATTCTTCAAAAATAATCTATTCAAGACATTCAATTTATAAAAATATGCACCTCCAGTAGAGAAGCTGGTTTAGTAAAGAAAGCAAATAGCTTAAATTTACACATTGCTCCATCACCTACCTTAAAACTAACGCTCTTTAAAAGAGCCAAAGTTAATTCAAAAATTATACCACAGTCTTGGTTAAATTCAACTATTTTCTTTCAAGATTATATTTCAAAAATTTAAGTATGAAGCCTGGGACTTCCCATCCTTTGCACCAAATACATGATCCTATTATTCAAGGAAAGATGAATTATAGTTATTGATCACCTATTTCTTCTGAAGTTAAAAACAAGTCAGAGCCCAAATCAATATGATTTAACATATTTCACTAATGCTCGCACTGATTAATACTTGGAGTAAATATTTCCTCATAATTTTAAACTACTAAAATATCATATAGAGCAAAAAATACATAGATTTTAATCCTGCAAGAGCTTGAGAGAATTAAATTACACACCAAGTTACCAAAGGAACATTACCAAGTTCACCCCATCGAATTACACCCCATTGCACGCCCCCACCCTGTAACAGCCCCTCCAACAAACACCGTCATATCAGTGAGCTTAACAAAGATGATTTTCATCAAAATAATAAGAAAAACAGAACTGTGACCACCATCACCATTTAACACACATAGTTCAATAAAAATGGCTTAAAACATGTATACCAATGAAAGTATAGAATACTATATTAAAGTTTAAACACATCTATATAGATGTTGCAAAGAGAAAAGAGTTACTTTTCAGTTAATTAGCTGTGGTAACAGGATGTTTATTAAAGCTGGATTTATTTTTAAAATATACATCATACATCTTCAAAACTAAGGAGAGGATTACAGAAATCAAAAACTTTTAAAAGTGTGTTTGAATGCAGTAATTCAAGAGTTTATACTGAACCCTTTATTCAATGGTTTGACTAAAGGAATTTAAATTAGTGAGACCGAAATGGCTTAAGTTTAAATGGATATTGATGGAGAAGTAAACATTTGGGTACATTTTAAAATAAAGATGAAATGGTAAAGTGCCTTCAAGCTAAACATATTTAAAATAATAAATAGAAAGTAATGAAAGCTGCATCCTTATAAGGAATTAGGGGGGAAAAAAATCCCAGCCATGAATCAACACAAGTACCCCTTAGTAATCGCACTGTTTTGTTAGAAGCATTTTTCTAATTGACACTGAATTAGCATTTACTACCCCAGAGAGAGTTCTCCGTGGCAAACACTTTAATGGAGGTTGTCTGACGGCTTTGGCTCGTATTAGAGGTGTAACGAAGGAGATTTAGTGAGCAGAGTCGCGGTGGTGGGGCAGGCGGCACCGAGGGGGAGCCCTCCTCCGCGCGCACGGGACAGGCTGTGCGTGGAGCTCTTGCCCTTGGCCGGGCTACGAGGTCCTCGAAGACAACGCGTTAATTAATTATGCATTCCCCGTGAGCTCAGACACTGTGCTTAATATGATTAGTGCTGCTGTCTACCCGACTTAAGTACTGACGTGTATGTTAGAGACCGAAAGTGAACTGGATGCTTCGAGTGCCCAGAACGTTCGCTGTGCAGTCTTCTCAGAGGATGCACAATAGAGGTGGACCCGCACAGGCCTCGGCTGCTGGCGCTCACAGGGGGCCTGGCTTAGTTCTTTAAACTCACAGGCGTTTCCCTCTGGAACCGGGTCCCAGGTTCATTTGCCTGCTGGAAGAGCTGCATTTCATCGTCTGGCTCTGAACGCCGGCCTCTGAGTATGTTTTAAACTTTACAGTGTGGTTCCCAGTATTGAAGGAAAATTTTGTTTTTCAATAGCCCAAATGTTTTCCTTTCAATGGCAATGAACCTTTTTGGTACAAGGCTGATGCAGCCGAGAACGGCTTTAACGCTCCAAAAGTTACAAACAGCACCTAAAATCCCATTCTAGACGGCTTCCGGGCTTTACTACATTTTTACTAATATGATGACAATGTGGTCCAAGAAGGGCACGCTGTCACCTCCCATCAGCTGTAGGAGCGGAGCATTCTCTTTTCAGAGCACGTTGAAAACTACAGCCTCCGTGAAACGTTTCAACTGGAGGTGACAGGATAAAAACATTCCTGTACTTATTTTACCGATGTGCATTCATCAGTGACAACCTGTGTAAATACATTTAAAGATGAAGTTCACATTTCATTGTTCACATTTCAGGGGGGAGAAAACCCAACCGGCGTCTCATAAATCAATTTGTCACCTGCTTTTACTGGCCATTTTCTATTGGATTTCAAACCAAAGTGAAAACCGATCATGCAATGGGAAAAAAAATGAGACTTAAATAATTTTACACAAAAAGGAACATTTCTAAAATCAGGGAACATTTGTTTCCGGTGTAACTTATAAATCGGTCCTGAATCAACATTAAACAAATAATCCCCAGCATTTGCCACCTCCACACGTGTGAAAACACCCAACCCTCACAAGCCTCCTCAGGGTAGGAGAGACTCCCCATCCTGACAGATAAAGGAAACAGAGCACAGAGGGTGTGGGGGAGCACCGGGGGTCTCTGACCCGGACCACTGACGGCAAGAACGCGACAGGCCATTCCTTCCCTCCTTTACCCAATTCCCGCAACTCGTCATCTAAGAACCGGGGCTTATGCAAGGAATACACCGTCCTCATCATCAAGGGGCCCCTTAACAAATTACACGTGCACTGCCGACCGCGCGGGCAAATGTGCACGACCAAGGACAGCGGGCTGCAGCCGCACGCCCCACTCATATTCTGAACCGAGAAAGAAAAGCATCATCAACTTTGGGTTGTCCTACAAGAATCTTACCTTCTTTATTCTACATTAATGGAAATTAGGGGGAAAACAAACAAACAAACAAAACCAATGTGAAAGTTCTTGAGGAATATTCTCGGGGCACTGTTCTACTTCCCTGAAACTACCCTCTACTTCTTTACCTTCGACAAAAGGGCCATGAAGTGTAACAAACGCTAAATACAAGTCTCTCTAAAGTGGCTGCTCACAATTTACAATTTTTTTTTTTTGCCAAGTTAAAGAGATGACGTGTTCTTTCTATCGCTAAGACAGAGCTGTACGAATCTAACAGAGTGGTCAGCCTGCAAAGTTGAAGCCACAACTAACCTAGCTATAGCTGAACTGAGCAGAAGACAAGAATCAGGCACCTGATTTATTCTTTAGAGACCCACTGTCACGGTGACAGGAGAGAGGGACGTGAACTCACCCCGTGCAATCCACGGAAACTGGTCTAAACATTTTATCTGCCTTTAAGTGACACAAGGCAAGCCTGGTTTCACAGCTGGGTACTGCTGATGCAGGCCCTGAGAAAGGCGGAGAGCACTTGATACTGAGAGGAGACCAGTCCGTGCCTGAATATCATATGGTTTGACTTAAAAACGGACTCTGATTAAAGATACTTAAGCGGCTCTGAACACAAATTGCAGGCACCTGTCGCTCCCAGGCTGGCAGCAACTGGCCCCCCCACCGGCCCCCCGTGAGCAGAGACACTGCTCCCCGCCCAGAAGGCCCTGGCTCCCACCAGCTCACGTTCCCGGACCCGGGGAGGGTGGACTTACTCCTCGATTTCACAGTTTCCTTGGATATACTATTTACATTACAATGTGATACCAAACAGACCACAGAACTCACATTTACAGTCCCTACTTAATGCCTTTCGTTACAAACTGCCTTCCTAATTTTATGATTTGTATAAATTTTTCTTTTTAATCAGACAAATTAGTTTCGTATGTTTCCATCAAGCTCTGGGCTACTTTATCCACACTGGGGGAAAAAAAATCTCTGGTTCTGAAAAACGCTTTAATTTTCACAGCTCACGCATCAGGGGTACCACCTGTGTGAGTCCGTTCTATTCAAGTAGTCCTCAGACAATTACTGAGTGACTGCTGCTGAGAAGAGGTTTATGATTTGGGATCCAGATTCCTTACGACGGACTGTGGGTCTGCAGCTTCAGGAAAACTCGCAAGCAGCGGCTTCCCCAGGTCAGGAGCTCACCGCGTGAGCGGGCTCACGGCTGGTACGGTAGGTCCCCAGACAGAAGCGCCTGGCGTCCCCAGTGCGCTCCGGCACCCAAGGCAAGGCGAGTGCACCTCCAAGCCTCAGTTTCCCGAGCGGTGCGCAGCCAGGGGCCTCAGAGAGCTGCGGGGGGATCAAGGACCCGGCCCAGGAAGTGGCTCCGTACGCCGGCCGCGAAGTGCCCGGTCCCGCTCCGGCGCCAGCCCTCCCTCCGCGACGCCCGGCGGCACATCCTCCCAGGGCCGAGGGCGCGGCCTCTGCTCTCCAGCCCCTTCTGCGGTGGCCGCCCCCGCACGCCGGCCCCTTCACGGAGAGGCGACTCCCCAAACGCGGCACTGGAGGTGCTTCCTCGCTTCTTAGGTTCGGCAGGAGGCGGCTGGTTTCTGGCCGCTGCACACGTGGGAAAGGTACTAACTGAACGTGGGTGGCTGAAGCAACGGCGTCCTGGCCAGCGGGCTGTCCAGCACTGACTGGGCTTCCGTGGCGCCCGAGAGGCCGCGAGCTGTCGCAGCGCCGCCGCCTGGCAGGACTTCCTTCAGTCGGCCCAGGGCATTTTCCTTCCCCAGTCACTGCCAGCAACCAGGGCTGGGGTCGGACTACACGGGGTGGGGGGGGGGGCGGGGGTGAGAAGCCGGCGCCAGCGGCACCGCAGGGTTGAAGTCACCACGCGGCACTCGCGCAGCCGCAGGCCAGACCCACGGCTCTGCGGCTGCCGGGAGGGGGGCGGGCGCCTGGGAGCCGGGCGCTGTGCAACGGTGTCTGGCCAAGGCCAGGTCAGAAACCAGGTGCTAAATCCGAGTGGAGAGGGAAAGGGCTCTGGGGCCAGATAAAACTGGAACGCCTTCCAGCGCTGCCATTCGGCCAAGCACCTGAGGCAAATCACTTCACTTCTCTGAGCGTCCATTTCCTCATCTGTCCGACGGTGAAAACAAGACCCGGCTTCCAGGGTTGCTACCAAGACAAAATCAGATGATGCGCTAACGGGCCTGGGACCTGCAGTGATGCTGTTGTCAGCCTTCACGATGATTATGGTTATTTGTAGAGTGACGGAGCCAGAGACGGAGGAAGCAGTGAGTCACCTGGAGGCCTCACATGCCACAAGCAAAGCAAAACGTACACGTTTAAAAATATATATTTAATATCTATTTGGATATATGTTTATTCAAAGGATAACCCACAGGACTAGGAACCAGGAGACACAGAACTCAGGGGTGGAGGGAAGCCTGGGCAGTGTGCAGGGGCAGAATTCGGTGCCTCCTTGCCTCAGGTGTTAACACTGCGTTAAGACTGTTCCAGCGGAGGAAGGAAACAAGCCAACAGAATCAACCCAGCAGCAGGTTAGCCGGAAGCTGGAAGAGATTCTCGGGAGCACATCTGAACGGAGAGACTCACGTGTGCAGCCTCGAGCAGGCAAATTCTAGCCCTGCGTGTACGACTCTGATGATGGTGAGATTCCTATCCACTGGGGGGTCAGTCTTCCTAACAGTTCAAGGATACCCACAGACACAGACTTCTCATAAAAGCAGGCCTCTCACCACCTTACCCCATCCCTCCCACACCGAAGTGGACAAGGGCCAACAGAAAATGTCTACAGAAAGAAAAACCACCCAAAGAGGAGGATGTCAGCAGGCTGGTCGATGCCCCACTGACGTGGCCCACTGTCCTCGGACCAGCAAGTAACAAGTTGACGGCGCTGTAACCGTGCCGGAGCCTGGGCGGGAAGGAGCGTGTGTAAGAACGGTCTGCAGGCATCCACCTTTGCTTCACTTGTAATTTTAACGTTTCTGAAATTTCCATGTAGCAAAAGGGGGAATTAACTACTCCCAAGAGATTTTAGAGGAAGTTTGGCATTTCTTAAAAAAATATTTTTCTTCAACTTCATGATAAAGTGCTGCTAATCGTTTACTCACAATTAAAAGTACAGGAAAAAAGATTTTCTCTCATCAGAATCTTCCTTATAATTGTATTAAACTTCTCTTGACTTTCACTACTTTAAAAAAGTTAACCACAGAAACTATGATAAACTATAAAAAAGGGGGCTACCAAGGCCCTGTAAAAATCACAGAGGGAAACACCAGGTGGTTCAGCGGGTGACGTGACGTCACCCCAGGGGCCAGAGCAGGAAGGGGACTCTGACCACAGGGGCGGCTGCCACCCAGGTCGGCAGACACATCTGCCTATTAAAAAGTCGTGGCTCAAAGTAAATTCTCAGAATGAAGGCCCTTTTTGTCTCAGATCCATTTCCTCTTCCTTATCCTCATCACTTCTGAGGCCCTGTTTCCTCCAGTTCTTCCCACCTCAGTGACTCTATCTCCCCTGGACTCCTCTGCCCGGCGACAGGACACCCACAGTGTGTCTCCAGCCTGTGGCCAAGTCCCTCCTTCCCCTACCTGGCCCCCGAGGCCTGGACGCCCCCGGTTCCCCTGTCTGGGCTCAGGTTATTTCTCTGGATGGGAAGCATCTTCTCCGCATCTCCCAGCCCTGCACACTCTCCCAGGCCAAAGCGCACCCCCCCCCCCAGAGGCCAGAGATCATCTTTCCTCTGTGATACCCCATACAACTTCACTTCTCTTACTTATCTGCTACCTTCCGCCGCAGTTACCTGTGTAGAGAGCTCATATTCCCACGAGGCTGTGGGAGAGGTAATGCTTTGTTTACTCATCTCCAGTGACAGCACAGGACACAGGCAGGCGCCATCACTGCCACCTCCATTCTACAGATGAAGTCGAAGCACAGAAAGGTCAAGTGATTGGGCCACGTCTCAGCACCACCGACAGCTGGGACCCGTGCCTGTGTCCTCAACCATGACACCAGGCTGCCTCCACCAGGATGCTGCAGCTCCTGGAATTCACAATTATTCCCACTGTCACGCTGACCACCAGGCTGCTTAAAGCCTACATGGCTGAGCTGCAGCCGCATGGCAACGATGACAGACATTAAGCTATGCGTCCCTAAGCACTGACCTTGCTTCTGCTTAAGTTTTCCAGTTTATTACTCTTTCTTCCTTATCACGGTTCTTAGCAAGTGCCTGGGAATAAATACACAATTTTTAAAATGGACACTGACTTCCTATTCATAATAAAATTCAGATCATAAAGCCTGAAATCAAAGGCAAAATGAAATACAGCTGGCTGAGGCAGACAGGGCATAAGAGCTGCAAGGTATGAACAGACACATTTAAACAAGCAATTGCAGAATTAAAGCCAGCGCCAGAACTGGTAAGGAACAAAACCCACTCTGAAGGCAACTACACCCGTCGTGGGCAGAGTGGGCAGGGCACACTCACCCAGATGACACAGCGAAGGGACAAAGGGAAGAAAATGGCCAAAAGGGCATCCACAGGGTGAGGACGGATGACAGAGAAGGAAAACACATGCACCACCTGCGCGGGAGACTGGGTGCTACGAAGGCCGGGCCCTCCACATGCTGGTGACGGCACTTCGAAGGATCGAAGCTGCAGAGACAGAGCCATCGGCTGGACAGACCAGCTGGATGAGCCTCCAACACTGCAGCCCGGGGAGCGCAGACATTGCTCACCATTTCCGTGTGAACCTCCCTACACCCACTGCCCCGTTTCATCCCCTTCCATGGAAGTCCTGTCTCCAATCCAGTTCCCCACGCTCCCGCACCCTGCTGCTCCCCGGAGGACTGCTGGTCTTCCCTCCTTGGGAATGACGTCCTCTGGAATTGTGCCCCATGGTGGGTCCCCGGCTTCCCCACCCACCAGACTTCAGCACAGCTCTTCCCAAGTCATCGCCGACGGTCTCATCACCGTCCCCACAGTCCTCAGCCCTCAGCCCACGCCACCTGTTGGCCGCTTTCAGCACTTAGCAGTGCCCTTTTGCTTTCCTGATATCCCGGTTTCCTTCTTTTTCTCCTTAGTGTCCTCTGCAAGGTCACCTCCTCCACGAGCCATGCAGCTGCGCAGCCCCATGAGGCTGCTCCTGGGCCACCCCATCTCACTTGAGTGCACAGCTACAGTCACTGTCTCTGAGGGACGACACGCACATTTCCACCTGCGACCATTCCTCTGCGCTGACTTCCAGACCCAGGTGTCCACCTGTTTCCCTGTCACTTCCTCCCAGCTATAACGAAGGCACCTCCAACTTAGCATGTCCAAAACTGAACCCACGATCCTTCCAGCAGACCTACGTCCTCCCTGAGGGAGAAAAGCAGGGACCGTGGATGACTCCAGAGTCTCTGGCTTGAGCAACCATCCTGTCAGATTGATCAACAGCACGGAGACAGGCAGCAGAGCAGGTTTAAGGGGGAGGACCACAGGCTCAGAGTTAGACGCTGCATGCCTAGCATGTTGCAGAAGTCCTAGTGGGCGGCGGGGAGAGTGCAGCTCAAGTGGTAGAGTGCGTGCTTAGCGTGCACGAGGTCCTGGGTTCAAATACCTCCCCTGAAAACCCAAAATAAATAAATAAATAAACCTCATGACCTCCCACTGGCAAAAAAAAAAAAAAAAAAAAGTCCTAATGGGGCCGTTGAGGAGGCGGGAGGAGATGTAAAGAGTCGGGGTTTCTGTATCTCCTAATTTTTTCCTCTGGTCATGAAGCTTCTGAGGAGGAAATACATCGCTGAAACACATTTTCATTAATACCTCTTTGTTGTACAGAGAACACGTAACTCATAGCATTACCTCCAAATCACTTTGGGATTCCAACTAATGAAGAATAATTTTTAAAAGCCTCCAAATGACAAGGATGAAATTAATACCCGATCTCATTCAGTACTGTATGAAAAAACCCACCGTGCTGTTATAAATAACTTGTACGTTGTCATTGACTTAAGCTTGATTTTATCTACTCCCTTAGTCTTGCTCAAGTTTAATTTAACTTGTTTTATCACAATCTTTATGCTAATCCTTTCAAAGATGACTAATACGTTTCCAAGACAACTTGTACAAACAATAGGATTATCCTCTTTACCTTGTAAAGTGTGACTTCATTTTTTTTAAATAACAGCTGTTAGTTGAGGTCAGAACAGCAAAGGCACAGAGCAACCTTGCGGATTTGGGCCCCGCTGGCCACGGGGCTATGTTGTCACCTACGGGCTCATTTTCTCATTCATTCATTCAACAGCCATGCAGTGAGCGCCAGGCACCAGGGATTAAGATAAATAAGATAAGCCCTTGTAGCCAGAAAGAGGCTCAGAGGCTACTGAACATTCAGATGTGAGCAAAACGTAAGTGCAGTCTAGTAAACGGTGTCATGAATGCATGAGGAGTTAAGAGGCCGAAGCAGAATGTATCAAAATCCAGGAAGGGTTAAATTAAGCCCTAATATGTAAATTCACAGGAAACCTGTACAAAACAATGGTGATTAAAATGACCTTGGGGCAAAAGGTTAACTGTAACTAACATGGAAACGCCTTTCACACCAATCTCTGCCTACCATACTTAAGAATATCCATTTAAGGTGTTTCCTATATAATAACTGAGAATTATACACGCTTATGACTAATTTTTTCAACTGAAGTAGTCCTCAAACACCTCAGGCGGACCTCAGCTGAATTCAGCAAGCAAGGCCCCCACCAGACCGGAGTGCTTCTGCTGCCTGAGCAGCCTACCCATGCAAACCCACACCTCCGCCCGTAAGCACCTCCAGGTGGAGAGACCGCAGCCCGGGCAGCTGACCACAGGCCGCCTCCTGAGCGCCCGACGACCACACCACCTCCTCGCTCGCAGGTGGGCCTCTCTGAGTCTTTCCGGGGCCCCCTGTCTGTGGCGCTTTGCCAACCACTCCTGGTTTGGTGCTGCCTGACTTGAGTTGATTTTTGCTCAAATACATAAACTCATGAAAAATTTAAGCTGCCTCAGCTTATCCTTTAACCCCGCTTTTACAGAGGATGACAGTGGCAATGTCACCTGCTGGCAGCTTGACACACTCAGGAGTGCGACATCAATGGCGAGCCCAGAAACAGTTCTTTGAGAGATGAATTATTAAAAACCATTCTTCACCATTACCCCACCCTCTACAGACTCGGGGAAAGCAAGGTAAGACTCCTCCGTGTGACTGCGACTCAGATTCCAACCTGACAGAAGTGACGAGAGTGGGGAAGCGAACAGGCAGGGCGGCGAAAGTCAGGATGACAGCTTCGCACCGACCAGATTCTTCCTGCAAAGGGAGCAGTGGAAACAACTGCAGGCTAATTCAAGCGACTTTGTTAGAAGTTCACGCTGACTGTCGAAAGCTGTGCTTGGAAAATAATAAAGATATTTAGAGTACCATACTTCATTTATGAGTGGACATTTGGGGGAAAAGAAATGGGCTAGGGAGGGACAGGATGATTAAGACACGTGGTTAACTATTTAAATACTTAAGCCAAGAAATGCACTAATGCGGAATGGCACGAAATGTAAATTAACACAGGGTCTGGTCTTTTAATTTGACAGCCGTTTGACAACTGCAAAATGGAAAACTGACCACAGACAACTGCACATAAATGAGAGACGATGAAGCCGAAGCATTTCACGTGGAATGATACAACACCCACCGGAGCAGCTCCTCACAGGGGACAAACGCAGGCTGGAAGCGCTGTTGTCTTTGAAGGTGCTGAAACTTGATGATGTAAATTTTACAGAGGGCTGTGTGTTCCTCTGTTACAATAATGGCACTTTCTGAAACACAGAGCCATCGCCACCAGGGGAGACGCAATCGTAAACGTATTTGAAATTTCCAGGTGTTTCTTGAAGCAATGTTCAGCTGACCCTCTTTGACTTTACCTTTTGGATGCTAAAGCAGTACCATACTCCCTTTTCCAAACTTAAAACCAATGAGCGCATCTGTGGTACGGCCTGAGAAGACACGCGTATCCAAGGCCAGCCGCTAACCCACAAGCTCGGGTTCAGCAGCTTAGTTCTATCTAAGCTGCTGAGATAGTCTGTGCTTCACTTCGCTTGGTGCGATGAAAATGAGGAGAGAAAAGTATGCCCCACTATTTAGTTGTGAAGAATTCTGTTTTCAGAAGAAAGATCTTTCTTTCTTCTTCTTCAAAAAAAAATGTTTGGTCAATGATGATATATAAATTATACGTCCTATTGCAAAGGCCAGAACTGGGAAGTGGGGTCCCCAAGGAAAATTCAACCCACTGACAGGTTCTGTTCGGTATAGGCAAGGCTTCAAAAAATTGAGCCAACATTTCATATTGAAAACTCAGAGAATTTCACTGGAAAATCCATGTGTCTAGCGTGTACTAAAAACCAGAGGTCCTGCACTGACCTAGGCCGGCTGACCGCAGCCACTGCCTGGCCAGGGCACTCTCTCCTCGTTCACCAAGGCCGCCACACAGCCCGCAGACAGCAAGCAAAACACAGACGGAAGAGAGCCCAAAGCATCTGCCTCTGAAAATGGAACAAACCACTAGGGGTGACTGAGATGAATTCCCTGTGATCAGGGAACAGCTTTTAAAAAAAAATCTCACTTCTGAGGTTTGTCTATAATCACTTGCCAGCAAGACTGTTTCCTACAAATGTAATTATAGTCCCAGGAACCAGGTAGCTTAAGAGGTGGAAGAAGCAACACACAGGAAGACAAAGGTGAGCGATGAGGGCCAAGCACCGGTTCCCAGTTTGCATCCACTGGTGTCAACCCACCTGCCTGCCTTCCTTGGGGACAGGTCAGGCGTACCCTGTGTGCCCTGAATGCCTAACCACTTACCACAGTTGTAATTTTACATCTGTCTGTGTCACTTCTTCATTGAGGCCCATTCCTCCCACCAAACAGTAAGCGGCTTCATTATTCACTTGCTCATCAGTATGCTGGGCTCCCACTATGTGTGGGACAATTTTCTCAGCACTGGGAGAGCAGTAACAGATAAAACCAAGGCTCTCCTCTCACGGTGCCAACCTTCTGGTGGTGGTGGGGAACAGACAAGGCACCAGAAACCACATCGGAGGCTTAGGCACAGGAGTGTGGAGCGTGGGTGTGCCCTTCACTCAGAGCAGGGATTCTGAGCATAAGTTCGAATGAAGCCACGTGGATGCTGGGGGAGAGCTGCCAAGACCCTGGGGCAGGAGCACTCCTGACAGGCTGGAGATGGTGGCCAGGGGCTGGCGTGGCTGCACTGGGGTGAGCGGGGGAGGAGCTGCACCCCGAGGAGGGAACCTGAGGCTTTATCCCGAGTTGATCAGTTCACACTGTCCTGTCTGTCCAGTATCTTTATGGTCCCATCCCAGGAAACATCAAAAATGTCCACAGCACCCCTGTTGCAGACCGCAGCCTCTCCACCGTCCTCAAGGACAGGCTGCTCTCTGCCCCCGCCCCCAGCTCGCCCACTCTCACCCAGATGCCGCCGCCAGCCTTCCGGTACCAGCTCTCCACCTGCCTGTCTCCTGCTCCTGCAGTTGAACGATGGCCCTGTTCATCCCGCCTGGATTTACCAAAAGCACAGCAAACGCCTCCACCCCTGCCCTCACCTCCCTGCCAAGAAATCCGAACTGAATTACCATTTCTCTGCCAAGACTTGCTCCTTCACCTGTGATCCCTGGCTTACTGGACGGCACTCTGTCCGTCCGCTCCGCCACGTCAGACACCTACCAGGCATTACACTCCTTTCGTCTCCTCACTAGGACGTTCCATCAGTGACCGAGGCCTTGTAACTGGACACCTCTCCTAATGATGCCCTGCAGGCTCTCATGAGCTAAACGACTTGACTTGTCTTCTGAGTTGGTCTGTCTTTAGGCTTTGCTCGCAGAGAACAGCTAAGTCAATTTTTATAGAAAGAAAATCTCCCCACCTCCTTTTCTTATTCGATAAATTCCTATAAATAGAAAGTAAAAATAATTAACATTAATTGCGTGCTTTCTAAGGACCAGGCCCTTCTCTAAGGACCAGGTATGGCCTTGAGCTCTCTCAACAACCTCCTCTGTTGAGAGAGGTTAACTCAACTGACCAAAGTCACAGCGCAGGCACAGAACCGGCTCCGGCAGTCTGCTCAGCGAGCCTGGGCACCACCTCGGCCTGCCTGGCCCTGAGCTGTGGATAAATAGACGAGGTCCTGCCCTCGCTGAGCTTACAATCAAATGATCTCCCAAACGTACACTTACAAACCGTGAAAAGCACCATGAAGGAAGGCTGCGGGGTGACAGGGAAGAAGAGCTGGCCAGGACGGGGGTCAGGGCTTGCGGGGCTGCGATGCCGCTGCTCCAGCCGGTTCTGGGCCCACCGCAGGACTATCCCTGCCTGACATCTTCTTTTTAAATATCTACTGCCCACCTTTTGCTTCCCCACTTCCACTCCATGGGAGGAGCGACCTTCTGTCTGCCCGGCATGCATTACGGTGCCTGGCTCAACACAGGCAGCCGGAGACCCTGCTGAAAGGGCGACGTTTCAGCCAAGGTCACGGCAGATGCGATGGTCTGAGACGCGGCTGGTGGAAGGGGGTGAGGCTGGAGAGGAAACAGACCACGCAGAGCCTGGAGGAGAAGCCAGGACTTTCGTCTTTGTCCTTGGAGTGCTGGACAGCCACCGACGGTGGGCTGGCTTTGCGGACACCTGCCAGTGGCAGCCCGGTGCCTGCAAGTAAGTCTGGGTGCTTGAGCAAGGCACCAGGCCCGTGATGACCACCCTGCTGACTTCTGCAGCCCGACCCCGCACACGTCCTCCACGCCTGTGCCTCATGCCTCTGCAGCGCTATGGTGTCCGCAGGTCCTGTGTGTACAGACTTTCCCGCCTCCACGTCTTTATACATGACGTTCTCTCCAGCTGGTACCAGTACGTCTGCCTGGCAAACACCCCCCTGATCTCCGGAGGCTCGGTAGCCTCTCTGGGAAGCTCTCCTAACATCCGCAGGTGGAGACGACCAGCCCCCACCCTCCCCGGCACACCTCAGGCGCTGCCGGCATCGGACTCCCGGCCTCGGCCGTTCCGCAGTGCTTGTCCCCAAGCCCGCCTTCCTCTCCTGGACTGGGAGCCACTTCAGAGCAGGCACTGCTCTTTTTATCACTAGCAAAGGTAATCAATGAATATGTCAGAATCCCTTCTGAAAATGCCTTTCAGGAAGAGACGACCACACGGCACTGGCACTTCTGACTACCTAACGACAGCTTGCTCTTCGGTCGCTGGCAGTCGGCGTTTCTCCCTGACTGGCAGGTGAGCGCCACGGGGACGTCAGCACCCCCACCCCCACCCCGGCCTCGATGGTTTTAACTTGAACGAAGCAGAGTAAACAAAATTCTGTGCAAGTGAGAACTAGTTCAGTCACATTTTCCTGACTTTCAAAGGCATTAAAGCGAAGTCCCGAGGCCTGAATGTTCAGAGTACTTATGGAAAGGGTCATTTTTAATACAGTCTGACTTTGCTTGAGCCAGAGCTATTTGAGACGGCTAAATACCAATGTGCTGAACAACTTACAGACTATTTTTCTTGTGTGACAATATGGTAGGCTTTGAATTAAGGGACTGTCTAATTGTTCAGGATTAACCGCATGCTTATTTAAGTAAACTACTTGCCGCTCATTTACCCAAGAGTGAGAATCGTGGAGGGAATCCAAGCTCAGTAAAAAGTGTCCTTTACTAATATTCTGATTTACAAAAAATCCCTGAATATTTTTTATAAGAACCGAGAATCTGGTCTTGAGATATTTTTATACTCTGAATGTCCAGCGTTCTATTTAACCCCCATTATTTTAAATAGGAGGTGACAGTGGTAACTTTAGGGGAGGGGTCTTTATCCACGTTCTCCGGCCGGCTGTTTAAGGAAGCGAGACACAGCACTGGTTAATCCTTCTTACTGGTTAACCGAACAACAGCGATGTAAATGACACCAAACTTCTAGGTCATCAACCGTCTTTCTGCTAAAAGCAACACCAAAATAACCCTAACTTTACTCAGATACTTCCATGAAAACATTAGGATGTTACACAGAACTTTTATTTCAGTGATAGTTTTCTTTTCCAGTAGCTTTCTTTGGCATAAGCTAGCAGGTAAATACCTTCTCGTATTAAAGAAGCCTCAGTTGGAGTAAAAGCTAAACCTGTGCGTTATTGCAGTGCTGTGAGGTTACACGGGGCACTTTCAAGCATAAGGATACTCGATACCACAAGTTTACATAAATCTTACGAACGACTGAATTTTCTCCCTTGTTTCATCCTATCTCTACATTCCATCATTCAAATCCTTTAGAATTTCTTTGTTCCCCTTGTGATCATTGCTTCCGGGAGAAATCTGGCATAGGATCTGAAGGAAATGCCAGAGTGAAATTTTCCTTAAGATTAATCACCCAGGTAAGTAATTTCCCCTTCTTGCCAAACAGTATCTTTTAAAACTTCTTAGAAAATCGATAAAACAGTGCTGGGTGGTCGTGAAAATGTGGATTTGAGGATTTACTTACCACGGACACACAAATTTTGAAGGTCTGATAGCTTGCCTAAAGCAGCACGGAGCTCCCCCACCCACTGGGCGGGAACAGCAACGGACGAAGGAGTCTCAGGAAGAGCAGGGGGGCAACAACTCCGTCCCGCTGTCCCTCCCGACGCCCTCATTCCTGTTCCTGCTCCTTTCAAGTGTCTGGCTGTTCAGTGTGGAATTCAGAATCATCAAAGGACTCCAACTCTAAAGTATAAATACTAAAGCATCAAAATTTCTCACGTATTAAAGCTTTACAGCAGGTGCCAAGGCAAAGGGACTATGAGATCGTCTCCCAGGATCAGCCACACAGGATGTTTTTACATCAGTGTCATCAGCCAACCAGCCAAGCGTCAACCTAACCTGGAAAACGGGGGAAGGAGTCTGCGGTTCAGAGCAGAGAACAAGCTACCAGGAAAGGCAAAACATAAATGAAGACTTTAAAAAGAGAGAGAGAGAGAGAGAAGACAGACAGTTTGAGAAGAAACCCAGCCTGCCTCCCGCGGGGCTGGAATGGCAGTGGGACATCTAGGAAGGAAGCAGGTTTCTGAGTCTCCGAGTCAGAGTTAATCACAACCCGAGACCCAGAGGCACAAGCCAAGAACCACAGCTCCAACAACCCCTATGAGTGTCATTTCCATCATTTCCATTATGCCTCAGTTAAACATCTACCTGTTTGATGTATTAGCCTTTTCCAGCACTGTTTCTGAGGTTTCCCAGAACTGACTGCACAGTTCCACGATGCCGAGGAACTGGTAGAGCGCTAACAGCGTCTGCGGAGCCTGGCTCACACACACAGCGTCACGTACTCGGAATCAATGTGTACGTGCATCCACTCACCCGTGCACTGCAGCTTGCAGGTATACCCCAGGGCTCTCAGCTCACTGCGGAAAGTAAGCATAGCCCCCCCCCCCTTTTCCACATCACGGCCCTGCCCAGAGACAACTGGATGATGACCAGATTCGGAGAGCCAGCCAGAACCAGGCCAGACTTCTGTATCAGTAACAGCAGCTACCGTTAACCAAGCACTTGGCTGTGACCGCACACACGTGCTTTAAAGCCTCCCGGTCTCTCCAGAGATATGGACGTTACTGGGCGCACGAAGGCTCCTCCCCCTCGGGGACTCAGCAGCAGGACGTCAGCCGTTACCCGGTGGAAGGCAGGCTCCCTAACTGGGGACCGCCCTGTTCTGAGGGGGTGACCACATACGACATTTCACCTGAGAGGAAGAAGCAGTGACCGGGCGGGGGGGGGGGGGCATGGCCCACCAGTTCTGCTCTCAACTGGACCAGGTTCAGACATGTGATCAACAGCATCACTAAGCTTCGTCCTGTTCCTCTACGACACAGGGATAACGCCGCCTCACAGAGTTGTTGTAAGAAGCAAACAGAATAATGACCCCTTAACGTGGCATGTAAACTGCAAAACACCACCTACGGATATGTGCTCAAATGATCACCATCTCTACATTTACTGGCAAAACTTCACCGACAGTTATTTTGGTTACAAATTCCAACGCCAAACTCTCTCTGCTTAGAAGGATCATTCCAAGGAGGAGAAGCAAATGTCATTTAGGAACTATTTGGGGTTCTGTAAATTCTGGAAGAGACTCTGCACTGAAGTGCGTTGTCTTTCTGACGCTGCTCAGTAACGCTCATCAGTTGCCTTTTATAAAGAACAGATTTAGCTGGAGACTCTTTCCCACATGCCTGTCTGCAAACCTGATGGAACGCAGTAGCTAATCTGAGTCATCTGAATAAGCCACAAGTTGTGGACCTCGGAGGCCGCTCAGTGAATGCATGTTGCCCACCAGTTGAAACATCAAAGTCAGACAAATCACAACATTCAGAAGGAAGACACATTTCTCATACTGATTTTTCTTACACACACGATGTTCTATAAATCACATCGCCGGTGTCCACCGACATCAGCCTTACTCTCCTAGAACATAACATCAAGTTTCATAACCACTTCTGTTCAGCACAGGAGATGAAAGTCAGTTCCTATTGCTCAGGGCAGACTGCACAGACAAAACAAAAGGAACGTCAGAGAAAAGGAAAATGCGGAGAGATGCCTTAGATACTAATCTCATATTCGCCGGGAAAACAGGAGAATCTTTATCTGTCTCTCCTCTCAGGGTTTAAAAGGCTGTGAATTTTCTTTTGCCCTACCCACCCTGTAATTCAGAGCTTTTTATCCAAAGCTCTTCCTTTTTACCTTATTTCAGCCAGGAAAAGTCTCTCAGGTATTGTCAGTATCAAACAAAAAACACGTCTCTTCTTTACTCTATTTTATTCACACCTCTTGATCTCTTTCATTTCCTTTCATAAAAATTCTTCAACACTCACAGATACACTAGATCCCAAAGATAACACAGCCTTATCACTTTACCTTTCTAATTATAACCTGCCTCTCAGATCTGAAACTCTACTTAACATTTTGTGCCTTTCTTGTAATTTTCTCCAAAATAAAGTCTCTGAGAACATCAATAGTTCTTCTAAGAGCTAGGTCTAAGTTATGAATTCATTCATCATTTATTTGATCTTTCAAAGGAGCCATTTTCTGAAATCCCATGAACCCAGATTTAAACAAATGAGCTAATATATGTAAAATGCTTAGAACATTACTTGGCAAATAGCAACTGCGAAGTGTCAGCTGCAATTACTGTTATTAAAACTTCTTGGTACTTCCCCCTCTCCCCTCGTAAATATTCTTTTATTCCCGAGGTGACTTACTTTGGGACCTCACCCTACCGGCCAGCGATGCGCCTGTGGGAAGCGATGGCTGTACAGGTCAGTAAATCACATCACTGGTCTCAGGAGTTAAGCATTCTCTGGGGAAGAGACACGGATGAATCATTACACAGCAGCACCACAAGTGCCTGTTAACCACAGTTAGGAGGTGACAGGTTGGAAGTGCTGTCACACGGAAGAAGAGGGGACTCTGGGTTTTACAGAGAGGAGGACGATGACTGATAGGCTGGGGGTATGGGAGGCAGACTCCAGCTCAGTCCTGGTCACCCACAGAGCCAGTTACCCTAAATGCAAGCAGCAACTGGAGTCATCAGTGTCCGCCAGGAGTGCTGCAAAAACCAAAGAGGCCCAACACGAAAGTCATCCAAATTCTTGAATGACCTACTGAGAGTAGAGCGATGATGGAGGAAAACACTCTTTGTCCTGTCTGCACGCACCCGCACACCCACACACACACACACACACACACACACACACACACACACACACACACAACATCACAGCTGGGCGTGACCGTGGACCCAGCATGTAGCCACAGAGACGGTGAAGGTGGGGCGAGCCAGGGGCCCCGGGCTGCGCTGAGGATACCACACTCGTCTAGGCAGCACACCTGTGAACAGAGAGGTCGGAGCCCGAGCCCAAGCCTCCGACACAGAGATAACTCACTACGTCTCCTACAGTGGGAGGCTGATGGCGCCGGTGGGCTGTGGACAGAGCATACGGCTTCCTGTCTGAACTGGAGCACTTGAGGGTTGAAGGGGCATTACTAATACTTACACCAGGGGCACAAGCATAAACCAGGACACAGGGTCACCCCAGCCATCAACGTGCATTACACAAGTAGAAATGTGAGCCAGAGGTTACCTGTGGCAGAAACTGGAGCCAGGATCTCGAGGGAAATCGAGAGCAGACGTTACCAAAGCCGTGGTTCTCCACCGGGGGGTTCTGGGCCCCGAGGAACACATGACAACTTCTGAAGACATTTTTAGGTGTCACAACGAGGGGGATCGGTGCTAACAGCATCCAGTAGGTGAAGACCAGGGACACTGGGAAACTCCCCACCGTGCACAGGGCAGCCCCCACAACCAAGTTTTCAGGCCAAACTGTCAAGAGTGCCGAGGTTGAGAAACTCTGTATTAAAAATTAAGAGATCTGACTGCATAAACTTATAAAACATCTGCACTTCAAAAGAAAACCCCCCAGAACTGCAGAAAATATTTGAACCCCACATGACAAAAAGCTAACAATCCAATCTACGTACATCAAGACCTCATAAAGGTGGAGTCCAACAGCAAAATGGGTAAAACTCGCCGGCGAACACAAAGGGCAAATAAGCATTAAAACTACCCTCAAAACAAAGAACAACTCTGCCTCCGAAGTAGTCAAAACATGCTGAATTAAAAGGACACAACCAAGGTTACCCATAAACCCAGCACAGATTTTCCAGTGCGCAGTGTCAGTGATGAGCTCTGTTACACCGCGCCAAACAGCAGTATAAACTGATTTCAAACGAACGAAGAAAGACCTTCGGGGGAGCAATTCAGCTGTACGTAAAATACGTACCCTTTTTAATCTCAACTTTTTACTTTGAAAACTACGTATCTTCTGATACAATCGCACAATTTCAGGAAACTAAAGAAACAGCTGAGAACATGTTCAAAGATTCAGCTATAAAATTGTACGGGCAAAAGACTGAAAATCCCTAATAAGTCAAAGAAGGAAAAACTTACTAAACAAATCAGGGTACGCCTATATATACAACTCTTAAAATCGGGCTATGTAGCAAATACTGACGCGGGAAGGTGTTCATGACATTACCTAAAGCTACACAGAAACTACACATATTACAGAAATCACTTCTGTGAGAAGTTAATTTATATGTGGAGGTGTGTGTGTGAAAAAAGTCTACAGAGTAGTAACACAAATCACACGTGAACAAGTGCCTCTGTGTGGGTGCTGGGGTATGAGCTGTAAGGGCGGGGACTTTTGCTTTTTCTCTGCTGTCCCTCTAACGCACAGAACAGTGCCCGGCACAAGGGAAACAAAATAAAAAGTGATACTGTTATTTTTACTTATTTATGGTTTCTCATTGATCTGCAATAAAAACTTTATTTGCACAGAAATTTTTTAAATGTTGCTGTTAAAAGAATGATTCAATGGCAAACAAAATGTTTTACAAAAAGAAAGGGACATGATGCCACCTAGCTCACGGGGTTGTAAGCTTTAAACAGTAACTTACGTGGACAGGCTTTGTAACCTCCAAAGCACTGTGTGAATGTTAGAAGTTACTTATTCTGCTAAGAGCCACACAGTTGCACCAGTTTCATACGTGCTTTGGCCGGCAGCCTACCGCTCAGCAGTTTCATTTCCAGCATTTTGTCCTTTACAGACAGAGATGTGTGTGCTGTTAGTGTAGAAGCAAAAACCTGCAACCATAGAGAACTGGCTGCGAAAGTCGTGGCGCATCCATGAAACGGAACAGTGTGTCACCAAGACGATCTGTCCTGTAGAAATGTACTTACTGACACACTCTTCATCTCTATTTTAAAAATTCAAGGATGTGTAACCTAAGTGAAATAATCCCAAAGACAGCTTATTATAACAATAGCTATTATGTCAAATACTCAAAATTGTCGTGATGATCACTTTCTGATAATTCTTATCTTTCAATTTGTTAATTCGTTCTACTGGAATTTTATTCAGCTTTTTCCTTTCAGTCTCTCGTTTCTCAAGATTCAATCAGTCTAAGCCATCTATAACGTTTTATCTTCCAGCTGCTGGACTGGACGCACTGCTTTCATCCTTGCAAGGCAACCTCGCTTTAAAGTTGCCCCGTGGCTTTAAATGAAGCATGTGGGTAGTTTCCAAAACACGGATGTAATTCCTTTTTCCATCTTAATGTTAGTAGCTTCTTATGTACACACATCTCTCTCTCTTAATGCTGTAGTCTGTGCTCTATAAATCAGGAGCTAAATCCCACTTTCCTACTTTAAAACAAATATTAGGAACAGTTTTCCAAAGCTCTGTTTTTCCTGCTTTCACAGAGAGATCACAGAAGTAGGGTACGAAGAAGAAATAGAACTAAATTCATAACAGCTAAAGAAAGTCTTAAAAATATGAAATGTTATTTGAATCCTTTTATAAATACAGACAGAAGTGAATTTTTTCCCCACAGAACCCTACCGGAAGCTGGAGAACATTCATACGTTCCAGCCGCACATCTGCAGTCTTTACGTCGAACACCAGCTCCCTCAGAGCAGCCGTCAGCACCTCCTCTCTGCCAACGACTCCTTCTTGACCTGCTCCGCAGGAGCTCAGTCCAGCCCTCGCTGCTGGTGCTCTTCATTCTGCTGCCACTAATGGAAATGGCCTCATGTTCCTTTGTTTTAACTTTAGGAGACTGCTTCACAACACCAGAACTAAAATAGTTTCAACATGATTTAGAAAACATTGTGATCTGAGAAGCTAGTTGATACCAAAACAATGAAATTCTGTGATGATGGAAATCATTAAGATTTGTCAAGTATTACAATGCTTCCAAATGAAATCAAAGCCCAGGACAGGTGGGAGGAAGCAGTATGATGCGGACAGGAAGATGAAGAAATCACAGAGGAAGGGCGGACGCCCCGTCCAACACTGAGGGGCCTGGAGGGGACGCGTGGCGGAAGGAGGAGAGTGAGAAGGTCCCCGAGGAGGAGCAGGAGGGCCGCGTGCGTGAGAGCGGCGGGCCGGGCAGGAGAGCAGCCCAAGGAGACGGTGGCGGGAGGGACAGACACTGCGGAACCCACCACAGAGTCTGTGGCCTCCTGGGTAGTTTCAAATCGGCGGGACCAACTCGCCCCCTACAGCAAATACACGTCCTACGGATGACGAAATAAAGCAGCCGTCTAACTCACCTAAACTTTTCAAATTTCTAAAACCGTGGTTTATGTTCAGCTTCCATAAATTTCTGCCTAAATGTAAATCATTCCTTTTTTTTTTTTTTCTCTCCAGATACTTTCTTGCTACAACCAAAGGGTTTTTCTCCTTGATGAATTCCTGAACCACCTTTCTTTCGGGGGGTGATGGGGGAGGGTGGGCAGGCAGCTCCAACTCAAGGCAACTCTGTATTATCTTTTCTAATATTTTGGGATTTCTGAACCATTTTATGTTTATTAGTTTGTTGCTGTTGTTGCTTCTGAATCCTTTATTTAAAATCTATATGATTTAAACAGGAGACAGCAGCTAATATCCCAAGGATAAATACAGCTCTTCAACTTTAAAAAGGAGCCTGAAAACTAAAATGTTTTCCTGGCTTAATCTGATGACCCAGATTTATAACTACATAAAAGTAATAATTTAAAAACATTTTGAAAAAACAGACCCAAAATAGCCCCATAAATCCATCTTGCTTATATTGCTTTTTATTCAAATTTTCATTAAAAACATGTTCATTGCGAAACCATGATCATTCTCTTAGCCAAGAACTCTGGGAGGGCAGCAGAAAGCCCTGGAAGAGACGGCTCTGTGTTTACAGAGCAGACAAAGTGGCAGGACTATCTGAACCTCACTACAAGACTGCTTTGACATTTACAATTGTAAAAAAAAAAAAAAAAAAAAAAAAAACCAAAAACCAACTTTATTTGAAATAGATTGATCCTTCTCCAAATAGCTGATAACACATTGTAAAAACACAACGATGTTAAGCATTACCAAATTAACTCTCATATTTTGCAGACTACCAACTTATACATCCACTCAGCCAAGCTGTTTTCCTGCTGGTAACCTGAATTCCTGTTTAAAAACTGTGCCAGCTCCTCTTGGGTGTTCTGGTGATGAAAATGACTTTCCTTAAGTTTAAGCCAAGACTTTCCCACATAGTATCTTATGAAAAAGCCACAACTATTGGGGCACACCACAACGAACAGGCCGGGGTGGGGGAAGTATTTTAAAGAATCATTTTGATGTTGAAAATAATAGGGGGGTGGGATGGAGATGCAATAAAAACAATATGCTAATTAATTTTTGAAATATTCTGATTCCACATACCAAGTTTACTGAATACTGAATTGCTGATTTTTTTTTTTTTTTAAAAACCTGGATGTTCTTGTTTAAAACAGCCTGTTGTGCATAGCGGTGGTTTAAAAGGCAAACCAGTCAAACCAAAGGAAGAACAGCACATAATCACATAAGATCAGGGGAACGTACCTGAAACAGGCAGAGGAGAGAGTCTGACGGCCCGAAAACACCCCTCAACCCCAAAGCCCGGGCATCTGGGGCGGATCCGCCACTGCTCCCCCACCCGAACACATGTGAACACCTTCCACCTCAAGAGAAAGGACAGACTGGTCATGCACCCCACAGACCTCTCAGAACCCGGAGTGTGACAAGTTCATGGTACCTTTCTGGCAACGGATGTCATTTTGGAAGGTTTTGTTTAAAAATGAGACCATACGCAATCTGAGAAAAGGTAACAACACGGCGACCCAGCTGAGAGGGGACCCACTGACCTGGTTGATGGAGTTGGCGGCACAGGAAGCGAGGCCGGTCCCGAGGGTCGTGAACAGGAAGCAGGGCCAGGCGAACGGTTCCGGGGCCAGCGCGAACCCGGCTGACGTGGTGCTGACGACAAGGGCTGTGGGACAGAAACAGAGCAGGGGCTCGTCAGTACACCCGGACGGGAGCAGCCAACCGCCAGCGTCTCCCAACTCACCCGTCGGTCACACCAGTAACACAACCCATAGGCTAATCATGGATTAAAAAAAAAATGGTTAAAAAAATTTTCTCTGATCGTAAAAAAGTGTTCATTATAGAAAAATGCCAATTCTCCTTTAACTCCATTACACTCAAGAGTAAAATATAAGATGGGGTTCCAGATCCAATCATTCATTTATTCACTCATACATTTCCTGAATACCAACCCATGGCCAGTACCGTGCTGGGCAGTAGGCTCTCAGAGGATTTACCTGGGGGAGCAGTGACAGACATACACTAATGACTGTAACACACGGCAGCAAAGAATATCAGTCCCAATTCTGTGATGAGCGCCAGGCACCCTGAGCGGAGGTCTTACCCATCACAGATGGTCCTGGCGGCCCTACAGCCACCAGCAGGAGCACAGGGAAGAGACAAGGTGCAGGGGCGAAGCGTGCAATTCCAGCACCCGCCAAGGCTGCTGCCTTTCTAAGGCCCTGGTCCTTTCCTGGGGGTTTAGAGAAGCCCCCGGGGCCAGAAGATGCCTAAGAGTGGTACTGATACAGGCTGGAGAAGTCACTGGAAAAAGACCTCCAGTGTGGGCTCCGCGGGGAAGGCTGCAGGAAGAGCTGGACCTTCAAGAGGCGCTGCAGGAAGAGGAGGGAGCGGGGGCTGGGCAGGCAGCATCACAGGTGGCTGGACATTCCGGGAACAGACCCAGGGGCAAGAAAGAGCGATGTCAAGGGTCTACAGTACAGATGACACCACCTCCTGAGACTGCCAAGCCAGGCGGATGACGTCATCGATGGGCGGCCAGCGCAACGGGGGGTGACAGGCGGAGAAAGAAAATAAGGACAGACACAGACACCGTGGAGACAAGACTGAGCAGGATGGTGAGTAGACAGGCGAGGAGCCACCAGGGCAGGGCCAGGAGGTGACTAAGCGGGACGGCGAGGAAACAGGCGAGTGGCCGCCAGGGTAGGGCCAGGAGGTGCCGCTACTGACGTCAACACGCCAGCGCCAGACAAACAGCAGCTCCCCCGCTGGTCACAGACTGGCTGGCACGTCCCTGAATCTAGTTTTATGGGCAACATATAGAAACTCTCTTCAGGTCTACCAGATGGACAAGACCCTTCTCCCTAATACCTGGACCAGACACAGGTTTCCTAATATTTCTGGATTTCTCTGATTGGGGTCAATGAAATTTGCAAAGATAACTTATAAGGACATGTGCATACATGGTCATCCTAAACCAGAAGTCTCTAGAGAGCATGCATTTCGGCAAAGAGGTCCTTCTTTACCGAATGGTCCCAGTGGTCCCTAAATGTGGTGTGCATCTGGATCTCCTGGGGGACGACTCACGTCCAGAAGAGAGGCTACGGATGTTCAGTGCAGAGGTTTAAGAAGAGAGAAGAGTGAGGGCCAGGAACAAGAATGCAGGCCTGGAGAAGGATTACAGGACAAGGAGCTGACGGCAAACGAGAGGCTGACGAGAAGTCACAGAGACACACGCTCAGGAGCAGGGCAGGCTGGCCCAGGCCGGGAGGACCGCCCTGGCACCATACGGGCATGTGAGTCAGCACAGCAAGTCCACAGAACAGCAGCAAACACCCAAGTGGAGCCAAGACAGCAATCAAAGACAGAACCCTTACTCCCAAGGAACCATTCTAGAAGAAACTTTCAACTCTCTGATTTCCACAACGACTGATGCCCAAAAGAGAATGCCACAGTGATTCCAGGCTTTGGAAACAGTCCTTGCAGGTGCACGTGAAAGGACACTGCACCCACGGGCAGCAGGGAAAGAAGACCCCTCACCTCACACACAGGCCACCCGGCCACACCTGCCGCGGCTCACGACCAGCAGGAGGAGCGCGTCTTTGGAGCAGACAAAACCCCTCTGAGGATGCTCTCGCAGCACCCATCTTTGAGGAGGCTTCCTCACTCTTTGCAGACATCACGCCACCGACCGCAATGCCTCAGGACAGGCCGGTGTTCCAGGATGAGAGTCACCTTGTTTTGCACAATCAGTGGCTCTGCAAGTGGGTCAGGGTCGCTCCGCGTGTGGCGATGACCCAGGACTGAGAGAGGAGCCCTCAACACCCAGGCTGCTCCCTGGCGGTGCCCGCAGACCGCTGCCGCCCAGGAGGGAGGGTCGAGGGCGTCCAGGGAAGAACCTGAAGGAAGAGGCTGCGGGCTTCTCCCTCCCAGAGCAGAACTAAGTCAACTGCCTCTCTCCACAGAGTAAATCAGTTGAAATAATTCCTGACTCTATTTTGAAACCTTGAATCTTAAACCAAAAGGAGACTCCTTATGAACAACCATGGGAGTTAAAAGGGTAAAGAAAACCCATGATAGCTTTCTTAATATATAAAATTAGTGAAATCTAGAATCACCAAAATAAAGAACAACTTTAGATCTTTCTAAATATCCAGGTCAACGTTTTATATTGTGCTTTACAAATAAATTTTAAAAATCAATTATCACCACAGTGGAAAAGACAGCACCATAATCATTGAACTGTCAAACCAGAAATGCTGCAAAAAGAAAGTTCACTTTGTTTAAAATCAAAAAGGGTATGGAGTTGCACAAAAGCAATGTTTTTTCTTTTTATTTGCCCCAGAGCTTGACTGGGTGATGAACAATACACAAAGTACATCAAATTTTTGACTAATGGGTCAACTGATGGGCTGAGAAGAGACAAAAAGTGGTTTGCAAAAAACTGACAAAGAGAAAAGGACAATGTTTTAATAAGACATAGCGGTGACTAAATTTACAAAATGGAAATGCTGCCTTATTTAAAAATACACAAATTGTAAATAGTAATACAAGTAAAAAAATGACAGGGGCTATTATTACTACAGATGAAGAAATTTGTATTTTGTAACACATTTCTAAAGAAGATCAAAAGCTAACAAAGAATGTATTTACACTTGCTTCATCAAAGCAATTAATTTAAAGAAAGAGAAAGGAAAAGAAAATTGATAAATTGTAAAATTGACCAAAGCCATATTCTCACACAGCACTGCCCCAACTGTAATTAAACTTTTCATTGATTTCCTGGGATTCATTACATGGGATCATTTTGCAACACCAGGATCTCATTAAAAGCGAATGTAATATATTCTTTCATTAATAACACTTGAAATGATATTTTATTTGGTAATCTCATATGCTGTCCCTTCACAAATAAACATAAAATCATTGTCACCAATGAAGCGTGACCCATCCAATGGAGGCACGAAAGCACTGTCCTGCTGGCACAGGGGTGACTCTGGGGACCCAGGGAAGAGTAACAGGCCCACCCTGACAGGCCTACCCCCACCCACACCCCCTCATGGTGGGTGTCCGGTCAGTAAGCGGCAGGCACCCCCTACGCAGAGACCCGGCAGCTGCCTGCGGAGGGCACAGGGACAAAGGCGGCCCTGACACTGGCCGTACTCCCTTCAGAACCATCAGGCCCAACATCGGACTGGCTGGGCCGAATCCTCCCAGAGGCCATCACTGACAGGTGTCCCCAGGTGCTGTCTCCTGCCTGCCTTCTCCAGGGAGAAGCTCTTACTGATGCTCTCCGTAATTAAGAGGAAAAACAATTTTTTTTTTTGAAACAGTCACAGGCAGGCACACTCTGGAGGGCCCAGAAGAAAGCAGACACCCTAATGGGAACTCCCCATGGGGGCTGCTTGGCAAAGAACCTCGGGTGGCCTCCAGGGGCAGAGCAGCCCATGGCCACCCCGGAAGGACAGCAGGGACCTCGGTCCCAGAGATGCAAATAAACAAGTCCTGCCAACAACCTGGACGTGGACCCCGAGCCCCAGAGGAGAGCCACAGCCCCGAGCAACACAGTGACCTCAGCGCAGGGAGCCCCTGAGCAGGTGACCTGGCCAGGCCGCGCTGGGACTTCCCACCTTTAGAAACTATGAAATCATACCTTTGTGTTGTTTTAAACTGCAAAGTTTGTGGTAACCTGTTCTGCAGTTAAGAGAAAACTAACAATGCCATATGGAGGGTGGCATTTGAGGAAGACTGGACTATGGGAACACAGAGACTGACAGGAGGGGAGGGGAACTCACTCAGGGACACATCGAGGACACTGCAGGCAGCAGGCGGGCAGTGCTGAGGGGCCGGCAGGGACGCGGCGGGGCAGGCAGGGCAGGCGGGGCAGGCCCTCAACCTGAATAAAAGGAGGGTGATGACAGCAGAGGAGTGACACACAGTTCAGTAACTGAAGAGTCATAAATCTTAAAGGTCAAAGGGAACTCAGGGTCAACTGGCCGAACCTCTGTCCTGATGGAAGGAAGGACGCTGTCTCTGGATCTGGTGACAGGAAGTGATTTCTCCCCAGGCAGCCTCTCAACAGAAGAGCTCAGCTGTCGACAGCTCTCGCCCCTCAGACCAAGTCAGGACAATTCCTCGAATCACCTCCCTCTGGCAGTAACTCCTGCCTCCTGGGGCAACGCTGAGTTCACCTTCTCTCTCGGCACAGCCCTTCCGTCATGCAAACGCCAACCATCCCAGTCTCTGCTTCTGCGGGCTCGGTGTCCACGGGGACCCGCCACGCCTGGCTTCCATGTAGTAACAAACGTGGACTGACAATGATAACGAGAGAAACAAAGCTTACGCCTGCGCCACGCTCTGCAAGGCCAGAGCGCCGTGACACGTGCTGTTAAGAACTGGAAACTCCGCTCCGCAGAGTCGGGCGTGGGTCCCGCAGGGTCATGGGAAGAAAGTGTGAGAAACTCCACTTAGGTTTGACTAACTCTTCCTTTTAAAACGCACATTTTTGCATATCTTAAGATGAATGTAATCACTGGTGTGAGAGTACATGAACTTTATTTACAACTAACTTAACTATATATTTTTGTTATACCTGACATATTTATATACAATAGTACAAATATTTTATAAATATACATATGTGCACTTAAAGCATTCTTACTGATAAAGTACATGCCCAGAGAACTGTGGAGAACCCTGATCTAAGATAAACAGCACGGCACGCAATGGTGGGTGTGACGTCTGCCTTTATACGTGGAGAGCCACGTGCCGGCCAGCGGTGGTGAACTCCATCCATGGTCTCACCAAGACTCATACGCTCTGTGCACGATACTTGGTGTTACGGGTTATTCTGTAACAAGTACTCCAAAGACTCATTTTCAGAAGAAAATTCCATGAAGTAAAGGGAAGACAGACAGACAGACAGACAGACAGACAGACACACACACACACACACACACACATCACCCTGCTGATCAGAAAAATCACAAACCAGTTCCTTGGAGAAGCAGCTTTACCAAGAGCGATTTTTTTTTTCAGTGAAGTCTCAATACTTTGAGAACTGTTGGTCTCTGAGCCTAAGCATAAAGGAGGTATCATTTTTTTTCTGAGATTATCAATTAAAAATAACTATAAAGGTTATATTTAAAAACCGCTCCTCTACATGCTGCTTTATCTCAAGGCCTCATGACTTTTCAGCACTGGCCCCAAAAGAATTAAGTGAAAAACAAAAACTCCAATAAATCAATCTGGACAATTATCAACTCTGATAAAAGATTTGGTCGTAAGATTGAAACCACCGGCTTAATGAGAGTTGGAGATTCTCTATAGATTTCAAATTATCCCTGTGATCTATTATATCTCATTATCCTTGATGGCAGATACGATGCAATGTTATAACCCAAGTCCTACAAACCTGAGCTGGATTCTCTTTAAAGCTCTTTTATGTGCAAAGCCTCCAGAGAACAGGCAGTTAATGAATTTGCATGTGCTTTTGTTCATCTGTGGGTCTAAGCGATGGAATGTGTTTGTTAGCTGAGCTCAAAGTCCAAAATTATACAACTTAATGAAGAGGCAGCCCCTGAGTCTTTTCTGATTTTCAAACAAGCAGGGCTTCTTACTTGACAGCCATACTTGTGGTTTCTCCCTCTCTCTCCATTTCTATTAACACCTTAAGCTTCAAATGGTTCAGTTTCTAATTTAAGTGAGGTTTTTAGGCTTCACAGCTTGGCAGCGCCCTGTGAACCTCCTGACACAGTGTCTTCCCATCACACGTATGAAAGAAGGCGATAATTCTTATGCTTACTGTTAAGTTCAGATGAAAAGTCAATTGATGAGAGACAGGGTACTTTTTTTCTCAGCCACATTAAAGGCTGTCAGTCAGGGGTAACTGATTACAAACCATAACCACTCCTGGTGAAAAACGATAAAGACTTTCAATGGAGATTTTCAATAACACAGCTGAGAAACTCAGAACTTACAGGGCCTTCCAGTTTTCCTCCTTTTTGTCATACTCAGCGACCAAAGCTGGTTGGAAAAATACTAGGACCAAATGACCAAACCCGTAACTTCAAACTTACTGACCAAAACTGTTACCAAAATGAAACACTAAAGTACATACGGTCCCCAGGCTAGTCCCAGGGAAGCACTGGGTCTGCCTTTCCAGCCAGCATTCAGGGCAAAAATGAAGTCGCTATCAGGTCTGTGTAAACGAACACACGAATAAAAGCTGCTCGTGTCCAAGCTGATTATGAAACACTGAGTGAGACCCTAAGGCTGTTCTTTCAATGAACCATCTAAGCTTTTCTACTTTGCCATCCTACTTTTAGTTTTTTTCAATAGAGAAACACTTCTTCTCAATATACTTAATAACCAACACCTTGTAACCTTTGTTTAAGTAACTAAAAAAAAAAAACTTTTCCATAAAACTGATGCTTACCAAACTTTTAAGTGGAAACATGTCTCTTGAAAAATGAGTTTGGCAAGAAGAAACCGTTAATCGAGCAGTTTTTGCTGAAATAGTGAAGATTTTGCTCCGCTCCATGTCTGTGCTGACAGGGGAAAGTGCCACCGTAAGCAGCAGACGGAGGAAACACAAAGGACAGCCGTCCACGCCCACCTGGGTCAGGTCCAGTGCTCTTCAGTCAACCCTAAACATTTGACCATCACATTACAGTAAAATAACTGATTATTCGAAATTAAAAGGCTAAGCTGTTCAAAATTCTACAATGGTGGCAACAGAGTTCATAATAGTTCTTTCTTCCCACCCAGCTTCTATTTCTTGGGCACCTATTATGTGCGAGGCTGGAGTGAGGCCCTGGGAGGACCACAGCTAACAGGATGGATGTGGGTCCAGCCCTCTTGGCCCCCACAGGCTGGTGAAGGTTCAGACAAGCCAACAGGCACCCACATGACCCACTCCCACCAGGAACCAACTGAAATGATGGAATAAAGATGAAAATTGGAGAAAAACCTACATCAGCAATAAATTAGGTAAAGAGAGGATACTAAAACCCTCAAGATCTGTGTGTTAAACATAGTACAGATGAGATGGAATGGAAGACAGCTGCCGAGAGCTGAAATTACGTAAAATTCGACGACCTAAACACCAACCGGTAAGAGGATGGATAAACACGGGAGACAAAGGCTCTCTGACAGGCCCCTCCTTCCTGGCTGGCGCGAGGAGAGAGGAGCGAGGCGATGCGGCCGGGATGGATCCTGGCGATGTGGACCCCTTTCAACAGCCGCCTGCATCACAACTGGAGGGAGAGAAAGGCAGTCACACCAGAGAGGCAGTGGGGCCTGGTCTGGACATCATTCTCACTGAGATCGGGCAGAAATGCCCCTGAGGGCCCGAACCCATGGAGCAAGGCACCCACCACCAACACCACCGGTGCTGCGGGTCTGCCCCAGCGCAGTAGGCAGTGACGCCGGAGAAACAGCTGGGCCCAGACACACGACCCGCCGGGAGTGGAGGCAGCCGCCACTAACCGCCAGCCTTGGGGAGCACGACGCTGGCACTGTGGCTTCAAGCACACACTGAAAAAAAGTTTTTAGAGAAAAAGTTCCCTGGCTGGTAGCTCCCTCTGCATCTCCTTCAGGCCACCGGAATGTTCTACCAGTAATGCAGACTGAGAGACTCCATCCTCTGGCTTAAAATGTAACAGATGTCAGGTGACGGAGAAGACTCCAACCATGCCTGCGTTCCGATGGCATGTTCAGTACCGCTCTGGGTGCTGGGGACACAATGCTGTACTCAGACAAAAAGCCCTGTCTTTCCGGAGCCCACCCTCGTTGGGGTCTGACTCCCAGCTGGAACGGTCAGGAAAGGACAGAGACGAGGAGAGGTAAAGGAGGCCAGTGAAGGACTTATAAAAAAGGGCAGACAACATAAAATAAAAAAAGGGAGCACAGAAGATAAAGAGGCTGAATGTCCTTCTGAGAATGATGGACCAGAGCCTGTGGGCCATAATAAGCCCCCCGTCAAGAGTAAAACCCATGAGGCAGGGGCCTGTCAGCCTCAGTCACTCCTTCCTACCCATGGCACATGGACGGGGACACCTGGGACATAGTGGGGGCTCAATGAAGAGCAGGTGAATGAGTTAGAAAAAGTAGGAAAACAAACCCCATGAAACAGACAAGTGATTAAGCAAAGTGTACAGAAACTGTCACAGCAGAATGTTAAGAGTCATGAGAAATAATCAAAAGTAGACAGCATAAAATCAAATCAGTGCTGCACGTAACATGTCTCGGGGGATCCTACAGAATGAAGCAGAAAATTACAGTGAGGAAGGCAGGTGGAGAGAGTGTAACACAGGCAATCACACCAGAAAATGAAATAATTGGTGTAAATATGAAAAAAGGAGATGACCTAATCATTTTTGATTGGCTATGAAAAACTCAAGAATCAACTGAAAAAAAAAATTTTCAATATCCCCAAGTTGATTTAACAGTAAATGTATATAATCTATCTAAAGGAAACTATAGAATTAGAGAGGCAGAAAACTCGGACAAATGAAGATGATGTAATATGATAAAGATCTCAGTTCATCTCCAAATTAACCTGTGAACATGCTGAAATTTCAATTAAAGTCCTCATGGAATCTGGGGGGTTAGGGGGACTGGGGTGTGTCTAGGGATGGAGCCTTCCAAAGTCTTCTATTTGTTAGTAGGACATTCAACACTGGTTAATGACTTATTAAAAGCTGGGTATATCTCTACCTTATACCACTGACCAAAATACATCTGCCGAAATGAAAAATTTTAATGTAAAATATAAGCTCCTAAGAACATCAGATTAAAAGTACAAATAAATGTGCATAAAACCTTTTGTATGGGAGAGCTCAAGCATGACACAAAAACCAGGGGCCACGAGGAAAAATGCTGACAGATCTGAGTACATAAAGTTAACGTTAGCACATCAAAAGAGCAATAAATGAACAGAAGAAGCTGACACCACATAAGGTATAAGACTTACAACAGGCACATGTAATGGGTTCATATCTTACCCTTACAAACAATAAATGAAGGCAAACACTGAAGAAAGAACAGAAAGCACACAGGCCATTCAGAAAAGAAACACAAACCAATCTACATATGGAAAATATAAAACTTCATCAGCAGTTTTAAATACATATTTTAAAACTCAAAAGCTATTTCTCACCCATCAATTGGTAGAGTTATTTAGGAAAAAATATTTCCTCTTCAGGGAAGAAAGCAAACAGAACCTATACAAGCATTAATATAATATAATATAATAACTGACCTTTCTTGAACTGGCACAATATGCTAGGTTTGGTACGAGATTATTTACCTGTGTTATCTCACAGAATCCTCGTAACAGCCGTATGAGGTAGGATTATCCCTATTTTACAGATGAAGAAACTGAGACTTAGAGATTTGAAAAAACTGTGCCCATCATCACAAAGTCAATACATGGCAGACCAGAGATTTCAACCCTTACAGTCTGATTTGGAAATTGTGCTATTAACATTACAAGACAGACTGTGAACAGAAAAAGGCTGAAAACCATGTGCAAAAGATTGGTTACTGCATGGCCTGGAGGGAAGTTTTTGTATATTATTATGTGTTTTTTTAATCTTAAAAAAATACTATTTAGTAAAAAAAAGTCACCAAAAACAAGGTAAACATAGTGACACAAGATATGCACAGAATACAAATTTTTAAAAATTACAGACAGCATTTACGTTATCATCTTACTTTTGTTTAAAAGCAAAAATATCTGAATGGGATATAGAGAGCCATTCTAGAATACGCCAAAATCATCAAAACAGTCACTATTTTGAGAAGGTGGAATTATAAGGAGATTCCATTCTTCTCATTTTTGCTCATCTGCATTTTCTGTTTTTTCTAAAAGCAAACACTTAATAATAAAAATACTACTTTAACATTTAATAAGCATATAAGTATTAAACCATTTCAAAATATACATTGAAATTTAAGAAATCATAATTCTACTCAATATTTTTATGAAAATGTGAAAAATCCTTTACATAGTATCTGACAGCAGATGATCACAGTACCTTGTGATCATCTTTTAAACTTTTAAAAACTTCTAAAAACTACAAGCAATCTAAAATAAAATTGTATCCTCTATTCTTGGTTTTGGGTTTTTTTTTTTTCCTTTTAATAAAAAGCAGCATTCTAGGCTTTAGGGGAAAAAAAATCTATACATTGATAGAGTGTAGTTTATATCAGTTCCATCAGCAGCATAATCTATTGGTTCCAATAAGCAATCTATTTTTAGCGTTCTGGTCTCAGAAAATGTGTTATAGCTTTTCAGCACAGACATTATTCAGGAAAAAATTTCTGCTTTTTATTGACCTATATTAAGCATACTCAGTTGAGTTATGATCCTAATCATAACTTATGATTAGGATCTTATGATCTTATGATCCTAATCCAAATAAAATTTCTTTACCTCAGTGTGGTCCTTGCAACAAACTCCAAAAACATATTGTAAATAGCTCAGTTGGCAAGAGGAACTCGGGGGAGACATATTACTGCTTCTTTATAAACTCAGTCTTACTTCCTCTCATAGAAGAGAAAAATCTTTAAATGGCATTAGCTCCAGCAAACTTTGGCCCAGACCCTGGTGTAAATGCCAAAGCAGTGTCCCGCACTGCCGCCCTCCCGTCCTACAAGTGGAACTGAGTATGATCTCTGCAGAGCTTTGCTTAGTCTCCAGCCAGTTAGCCCTGCCACGTTACAGCTGTAAACCAAAGGTGGCAAAGAGAGGGAGACTAGTTCTCCAACAGTGGTTGCTAACTCCCAGATACTTCTGCCTTGGCGATCATTAGCTTAAATGAATTGCCCAAGATGTTAAGAGTCCCAAAGAAATCAATTGATAGATACCAGGGATTTTCTTAAAAAAAAAAAAAAAATCCTGCTGACTCCAAGACATGTGTGAATTCAAGTAATAAAATAAATAGGGAGGCAGGAGGTCAAATAAGAGAGCTGGGGTCACCCAAAGGGTGCTGCCTCTTTAAATGGACTAAGCAGAAGGAAATGACTTTAATTCAATTAGCTCATCCAGAAACCTGGGGCATGGAATATATGAAAACGATACGAGGAGAAATTTACTGTTCGGACTTTTCCATCTGTGGCTGCAGGGGAGGCTGTGATTCACTTTCTTCTCTTTGCGTCGTGATTTTGCACACCTCTCCTGTGTGGTCTGGAGCCCTCCCTGCCCCCCCCACCGCTGGCTGTTCCTGTTGCCAGTGGTGGCGGGGGCTGCACTGGCCCTCCCGGGGTGAGAGCTCCCCACATCCACCAGACCACTGGGCCTGGGAGCTGCACTCTGCCCACACAACACCTACTTCACTCTCTCAAAGGTGGTCTGGGACCACCTGCGTCAGGTCATCTGCACATCTGCCAAAATGCAGATCTCTGGGCCCTGTCCCAGGCCTCCGGGATCTGACTGCCTGGGGCCAGCGGCCACACGTGCCCTGTGTGCTCCTTAGCAGACTGACACGTGGGGACCAACGAGTCTTCACGCAACGGACAGCACAACACGTACCAGTAAAGGAGTAATTTAACCACCACTTTAGATTTGTGACACCGTGTTTTAAACGTCAAACCCTGCATCTGGAATGCCTATTCAGATGCACGACACTATAAGGCACGGAAAAGGAAAAGCAATATGACAGCCAGTGGGAAGTGAAGGAAGATGTGTGCCTCGCCACCCCAGACTGATCCTAAACCAATGATTGTACTTAACTGTCTGCCCGTAAAGAAATAAGCATTACAAAAATAAACTTTAAGACATTATTTTAGATTAATTATTTAAAGTGCCTCCTTTGAGATTCTAAGAGGAAACACTGATTTAGCAGTCTGGCAACGCTGGCTTCCTAACTGCCAAACAGAGTAACTTTGTAGCCAGGTATCTCAGGAGACCTCCCAGGTACTGTCACTGATACAGGTTAATACCCAAACAAACACAATAAAATCTGGTGCAGTTTCCTAGACTTAGGCCAAAAAAAACCAGGTCCCAAACCTCTTCCCAGAGAAGCACTCTGAATCCCCACACACGTGGGCCGAGCCCAGAGGCGGGATGAGAAGCAGAGCGTGGCAAGCGGGGAGGCCCAGGGGCCGCGGCGGGCTCACCGCACGTCGGGCTCACCGCACACTGAGCACAGCAGCGCGGTTCCCCTTGTTTTCAGAACTCAGCAGAACTCATCGCCTCACTGCGTCTTTCCAGGACAGTAGGAAACACACAGAAGACAAGGAAATAAGCCAGATAAGCATTGTGCTCTAACTGCAAATAAGAGAGAGACTATTTTTAGCGTGATACGTTTCGTGCAATACCGTTTACAATTCTGCGTTAACAGAATTCCAAACATGTGACTTCAAATCCCAATTAAAATGAAGGGGGGAAGGGGGAAACTCTGTAGTTTCAAAATATCCCTTTTTGGGGCAGTAATAAAATAGCATTTTATACCTGAAAACCAGTTTCAAGTAAGAATCTGACGAGACCGGAAAGACAAAGTACCTGTGAGTTTGATTTTGGACAGCCGAGCCAGGATTCCCGGCAAGTCGTCCACACTCAGCTTCATCTCCTTCCACTGCTTTTCTTCTTTTGTCTCCTTCCCCACAGCCATCGGGTCCTCAGTGACTGCGGCGGATGCCAGCCCCATCAGCTCTTTCTCATCTGGCTTTCTGGGCACAGACAGGCTGGGGGGCGAAAGAGGTCTCATCTCGTATATTTCATCTTTGGCCCCACCCAAAGCTGTCTTTTCAAGGAATGGAGGTGCCACTGGTTCTGGCTTCGGTTTCGCTTGCTGGTTGAGGCTTCTGCTCAGTTGTGTGACATACTAAATAAAAAAGTGCATGTTACCATAAAACCAAGGCCCAAGATGCTCTTAAGCGGTTGTCTAGTTAACACCTCCCATCAGCCCAACGCCTACAGGCTAGAAGACTTCCTCTACCTTTGTAAATACACACTGAAATAACTAGCATTAGTGTCTGTTACCTGGGGATCACTGTACTGAGAGATACGGAGAAGACAATGAATGCTTCAGCACTGGCTTTCAAATTCTATGGTTTAGAAAGTCCTAGAATTTAAGTTCCTTGAAAGAAAGAAATTTATTTCTTATTCATCTCCTCCAGAATTTTCCCCAACATAGTACCAGAAACTGGAGGTGTAACATTCCAGCTACAAGGAAAAAGTTTTCTCCAGTCAAGAGCCCAAGTCAGCCTGCCGAGTTTCCACGTTCTGAGATGAACAGAGCAGAGAGGGGCTCAGTGGGAGGCCCCATCGCAGGGCTGGGGGGTGTCACTGCAGTGTGTACAAGTGTCCGTGTGTCTGTGTGCGTGTGGAAAGACACGGCGTTTAGAGCCAGACAATCTCTACTACTTACCAGCAAAAAGTAATAACTGTGACTCACATTCACGAGGCGCTTTACAGGTTTATAAGTAACATATATCTTTATGGTTCATATAATACACATCTGGTTCAATTCTCAAAAGTGACTAAGAAGACGATCGTTACTAGTGTCTCTCTAACTTTCAGAGGAGGAAACCAAGGCAGAAAGGAACTGGCAGAGCCAAGACCCAACAACCAGTTAGTCACAGACACCCTGGGACAAGGAGCCACCTTTCCTGGTAACTAGGTAAGTGGCTTTTCCATGACATCACAAAGGCCTGAAATCACACACACTAGTCTCAGACAGGAATTACAAACCCGTGAATGAATTCAGAGTTTGTTTACATAAAAAAAGCATTATACGTATTTGAGTTTCTCTTCTAAATCTCTGTTATCCTCGACCCCCAACTTAAAAACGCTGAACATTTCTGGATATTAAAAATCTCTCATCAAAACAACGAGTTTTATTAAGATTTTAAGTTAATTTTAAGTGGGCATTTTAAGTAAAAAAAAAAAAAAAAAGATAAATGTCAACTAAGACTTCCAATTATGAATTTGCTATTCTTTCATGCTTGCATCATAATCGTGAGTTTTTAAATATCATTTCTTCATTTTATGATACTTTACAATTGTTGAAAATGGCAAATACAAGTTACCACGTTGCTGACATCCCGGCAACCTAGTTAAAGGCCTGCCTATAAGAGGACTGAGCGATATTAACAATGCTCACTATAAAATGCCCAGCAAATCACAAACGCTCTATTTGTTTGAATCTGCTCAGAAGAATCTGGGTTTAAAAGACTTTAAATACGCTGCTGGTGTAAGGAAACAGTAGGGTCGCACTGTTAGAGCAATTATTTCTGTGTTACTGATGCAGCCACAGAACTCCACAGACTTTAAAAAGATGCATTATAACGGGTCAGCTTTTCTTAATTTTAGCCTAGTCGAAACATGCCAGAAGTTTTCGATCTTTCTCCAAACCTAATCAATAAGTTCAAGATCATACTTTTAAACTCAAACACCAGAACTATTCTGGTTTCAGTTAAGCATAATCAAAACAAGGGATTAATGTTTTGGATAAACTTAAGAGCACATGAAATGAGAGTCCTTTTCAATCAGTACTTCTGACGACCTGTCTCATAGCTGGAATCTCTGAAATTCCCTTGCACGAGGAGAGTAAAGGGCGCGAGCAGCAGAGTGAGGACGGCCCTTGGAACGCACCATGCGCCGGAGGAAGGTACAGTGCTGAAATGAGATCCACTGTTTACTGCGGCTCCTGAGAAGACGCGTGAGCCTGTGAGGTGACTCCCACACGGCGCTTCTTTCTAGATACCAGACGCATCCTCCTCCCCAACCTACAAGAGAGAGAAAAGGGGGAAAACGTTAATTAAAATGGTTAGTGCTTCTCACCAAATGTGACTGTACCTGCCCGGAAGCAGAGCCGGCACCTTGGCAAGCCATGCACGCGTGAGGGGTCAGAACTCTGAAGCGACCTAACCCAGACTTGTGAACGAATGGTACTTATCAGCCCTACTCACTGTTTCCAGTCCACGGAATTCCTCGGCAGGGCTAGGGAACTTTTTCATTTCAACCAACCGGCGCTTCCGTGTAAGGCCCCATCATGGGCAGCCTCCCACGTCTCCTCTCCAGGGCTCCCAGGACCCTGAGGACCCTGGTTCTCAGCCACTGGCCACTCATCACCTTGGTTCCCGAGGTGTCTCCTCTTGCTGCGTCTGCCACGTTAAGGCAGTCGTGTCCCCACTGTTCTGAACACTACATGTTGTCCCTGAACAGATGCAATTATAGGGTAATTTTTAATCTTCAACCCATTTCTAGAGTCACTATGCCTATTTCCATCTGTACCTCCACATGGGTGGGTTGGAATACATCTTCAAGAACACTTTTATTGTCACCAGTATCTCTACTCTGTTCCCTGCTGCAGGTGAAACCATTACCTGCTTGAGATTTCAGGACCATCTTGAACTCTTCCTTCATCATCTAATAGTCATCCACTCCAGTCAGCTCTGAAATACCAGTCAAATCTGGTCACTTCTTTGCCTGCCTACTGATACAGTCCCTGATCATCTCACTTTGGACTACGAGACCATTGTAGAGTTCAAGCCACTCGTCCTGACTTCAGTTCACATCCCTTCCTCTCCAACCCAAGTTGCATAAAGCTGATGGTTTTCTTCCTGGAGCCCGGAACACATCTCACTCACCCGCACGTGTGCCTACAACTCATGGCAGTGCAGCAGGCCCATCCCTCCACTGTGCATGCCAGTGTCAGTTTGCCCGTCTGTGTTTATGCCGTTTCCCTGCTTGCAGTGCCTTGCCTCCACTCTCTGTGGGTCAAGTGTCCAAGTCTTTTTCCACTCTATCACTTTACCCTCCTTTTCGTGGCACGCCTAATACAAACAGCTTCTGTTTGTTTCTACATCATCTTTTGTGATTCCTCGAGGGCAGGGCCTCTCCTGCTCTCACCTTTCCTAACCTGGCCACCAGCATGTAAGAATGAGATGATGTCTGATGCCTGGTCTCCCCCTCCGCTTACCTGGGCAGGTCAGTTGGAGGGTGGTCACTGCCCCTTGGTAAACATGGCATGTATCTTACACTGGAGGTAAGTCCCTTCTTTACTAAAATCATACCCTCAAACCTCAGTTAAGTATGAAGTGATTATTTTCCATATACATGGATATGTGTTGTCTGTATGTGTGTATAGGAAGAAATAGCAGTGTTGAAATCAGTCTGCTGATTGAAATTTCTTTGAACTCAGTCCTCTGAGAGTAAATGTTTGTTGTCTTTTTTTTTTTTTTTGATGGTGTGGTATTTTCCTCTTTTGCCTTGACATTGTTCTTTGGGACAATAATTTTAAGATTAAAAGATTATATTTGGAAGACATCAAGTTTTACTGTTCTGGGCCTTAATTTCATAACCAGTTTTGAGTTCCATTGGTCCAATGAGAAATGCATGTTGCTGGGAGGGAAAGAACCACCTCAGAAAATATCTCTCAAGATTAACAGGGTTAAAATGAGATTTTACCAGGGGGAGGGGGGGAGGGGAATACAGCTAGGAAACTGCCCTTTTAAATGATGAAAACACTTCACTTAGTCAAAACATGTCACATCTCTATAAATCCGTGCCTAGAAATTTGAAGACATTTTGGCCCCATGTAAACAAATACAAGTTTGAAGATACACAGGGCTTATAATAGATGCATTAAAAATCTGGGACCATGGGACCATATCCACTATGCACCATCAACACTGAGTCATGACTGGAGGGCTTTTTAAATGAAGTGCACAGACAAGCAACTGAAAGGACCTGAAAATTTTGTAATGGCTATAAAACACTTTGAAGTTTCAAAGGACAGCCGGGCATGATCACTAGATACCTAATACAGTTCCGGTTTACGTTTCTGCCCCCTTCCCACCATACTGCTTCCACGTCAGGCTCTTACAGTGGCTCTTCCAAGTGGATCGCAGCAGGTGGTACACTTACTAGCAGATACTCTCTCAATTATGCTCATAGCTTCAGGGAGCTAAGCTGTCTATTAATTCCTCCCATAACAGCATCAAAAGGACTGATCCAGTGGCAAACCATGTGAACCACACCCAGCACACTTACAGGAGCTGGGGAATTCTGAGTAGTCAGGTAGAACTGTCCTACAGGAAGCTGAACATACAGAACAGAAAGGCAGAGAAGCACCCAGTCTTGAGGAATGCACACTGGAAAAACCTCTGTACAGAGGCAATCATTCAGGCACTAAGAAAGGATAAGCTCTCTGAGAATGAGAACCTAGGGTCGGGATCAAACACTCACAGGCACAGATGGGAGAAGGTAACAAAGCAGTGTACTTTGCAAAAAGAATCACAGACCCTTGAGGAAACTTTTCATTATGGAAAATTCCAGTCATATACAATAGCAGAACAAAACAATGAGACACCATTACTTAACCCCTGGCTTCAACAATTACCAAACCATGGCCAGTCTGGCTCACCCACCCTCCCTCCCACTTCTCACCCTCCTCCCCTCCTTTTGAACCAGAAGAGACCTTTGAGATCATCTAGTTGAACTGCCTCATTTTATAAATGAGCAAACTCAATTCCAGAAAACACACAAATGATATGTGCTGAGATCACATGGCCAAGAGAGACCCATAAAATAACAATATTATGAGACAAGAGGAAGAAAGAAATTTCACAGAATCGCTGTGAACAAAACTGCCAGATACTGTAGAAAGTCTATGTTAGGTGAGGCCTAAAATGTTTCCAGAATTTGACCAAAAGGGAGTCCATGGTTTTTCCTGTCCATCTCCAATGCGGACCACCAGCAACATTCCTGACACATTAGTTATCATCCTCAACTACTGGGGGCAAAGCAATTCCCAACATCCTCTTCTTCCATTCATTCACAAATCATTACCGAGCAGGCACAACACACATCAGGTAGTATTTTGGGCACTGTGGACACAGAGACGAATCAGGCAGAAACTGTCTCCGCCTTCACAATTTTTAACATTCTCATTGAGAGAAACACACAATAAACAGATTATAAATAAACAATTACAGGTTGCGCTAACCTTGATGAAAGAAACAGGGTGATGTAAGAAAAAAAGGGACAGGGTCTGTACTTTAGATATGCTGGTCAGGCTTCTCTAAACAGGTGACATTTGAGCTGAGACCTAGCCAAGGGCTGAGAAAGAGTATTCCATTTTCAACATATAGTTGTGACAGGTCCTTGATGTGATTAGATCAGGGAACACTAACGATAGAAAGACAAATGTGGGGGGAAGAGGCGGGTATGGCCCGCTGTCCATGGTGGTTCTATTTGTCATCATGACACTTCATATTGGAACAAGGCTTGGCGGGGAGAGGAGGGAAAGCACTTCCCCGGTCCTTATAAGTGGAACGTACAAGTAAAACTTACAAATGGCTAGGATCTAAGGCTCTGATAAGCCAAGAGGCTCGTGGAGCCCCAAGCTTCTACTCCTTCCTCTCTCCTGAAGCCTCCACTATCTGAAAACCTAAAGAAGCACCAGACACCCCTTCCATGGGGGGAGCGGGACAGAGGCGGTGCGGACCAGCGCGGCCCCAGTGCAAGACTAGACCCCAGCTCCGTGGCCTCTTCACGTCAGGCTACTCCAAAGGTCAATTCCCCCACTGGTACCCAGCCGACCTCGCCAAGGGCTCCCCAAGGTTGCAGCTAACCGGAACCACAGCATCGCATCGGGCAAAAAGAAGAGAATTCTCCCAAAGTCGAGTCCGGGGGCGGGTGCATTACCTGTCAGGAGGCGAGCGGAGAGAGTGTGAGGAGATGGGGCCATAACGCACGAGTCCGGCCGCTCCCCGGGATCCCCGTGTCCGCTCTCCTCACCGGCTGCTGGGCGCCGCCATCTTCCTCCCCGCCCCTCCGTGAGAGGAGGGGAGCTTCCGGTCCGTCACTTCCGGCGGGCGGGACGCGGAAGGAGGGAGCTGTGGCGCGCAAGCGGGAGCTTGCTGTCCCAGGGGTTCGAGGCCTGAGGTGCTTTCTGGAGACGCGAGGAGCGCCTGCGGCGGGGGCTTCCGAGGGAAGGCCGCGCGCGACGGCATCTGTGGCGTACCCCCGCGCGGCCCGCGCGGCCCAGCGCGGTGGGCGGGGCCTGGCCGCTCGCGGGCAGCTCACGGTTAGCTCACGGTTAGCTCACGGTTACCTCAGGGATCCTTCTGCGCAGCCGGAGCGCGGGGAGGAACAGGTCCTTGGGACGAGGCCTCCGCCTCCCCGTCCCGCCAGTTACGGCTTCACCAGCTTCACTGTCAAATGCGAGGAGCGGGACTCGACAGGACATCTCGGGAAGAGGAAGGTGCGTGTAGAGTTAAGGTTTCGGGCTGTGCAGCGACTTCTGTATTCCCGGCCCCCCGGCCCGTCGAGCAGGTCCCGCGAGCCCCCGAGGCCCCGCCATCCAGCTGCGCAGCGCAGGCAGCGGTAGCACCTGCCGTGTCAGCCGGCCGAGGGCGTGAGACGGGCGCCCGCGGGAAGCGCGTCCGGGAGCCGCTGCGTGCGCGCCGTGACTGCCCGCCGCTGGCTCTCGGGCCGCGGCTCCACGGGGAGCGCGGCGGGAGGAGAGACTCAGCCTGTGGCCGAGGAGGGCGAAGTAGCCAACTGGTCCAGGAGGGCGGTCTCTGTGTCTTCAGCGATTAAGTGCTAGACGGCCCTGCGGTCCGTCGCAGCTGACTTGCCGGCCGGTTCCCTGGGCCAGTGGGCGTGAGCGGGCTGCCCCTGAACGAGGCCGGGGGTGGGGCTGATGCGCAGGGTGCGGCGGGTCGGGAAGGCTTCCGAGAGTTACTCAGCGCCCCGCTGCAGGAACGGTACATTTTCCCTACCTGCAAGGAGAGGGAGGGCTATTCCACCAAGAGAAAAACAGCATTAAGTACTGTGTTAAAAGTTTTCAGACTCCTTATAATTTTCCACGTGCTCTTATAAACGTGTGGTGTTTGCATCCATAGCAGAAGTTAACCTCTTGAATGTCACCCGAAGGCTCAGTTTTATCTGCCCAAAGCTACCCAGCTGCTGAGTCCCAGAACAAGACCAGAACCCGTCACACTTTAGGGCCGTATTTCTGCCGTGCCTTCCGGCCTTATGCATCTCAGCATCTTGAAGAGTCATAGCCTCTGCGATTTATAAAGCACAGTATTTCAGCCTCGGCTGCCTGTCAGAGTCACCTGCAGAGCTTTAAAAATTACAGATGCCCGAGCCACCTCCAGACCTGTTAAATCAGAAGGGGTGTGGAATGGTTGGAAGGGACCTATAATTTTCTTTTTAAAGCATCACAGGTGATTTTGGTACACAGGCCTGAGAATTACTAGATTCCAGCTTTTTCAGGATTTGACAACACAGCTGTATCTGAAAGGTTGATTCACATGAGTGTTAAGTTTCACATGCTCAGAAAATATGAATTCTTGAGTTCTCTAGGCTCATGATAGACAAGAAGTGTAATAGACATGTTCCTCCTTGGCCAGGAGATTTTTCCTTCATTTTCAATCCTTTCAATCCAAAAATGGGGCCAAGGTAAGATCAAGTACACGAATGAATGCATAGGTTTTTATTTATTGAGAGAAACCAGAGTGAGTGGTTTGGGAAGAAATGCCTAAAAGATGAATACATTCTGGTGTGATTGGTGGGTTAGGTGATTGGTAGGTTTATTCATCTGTCTGATTTGTAATTAAGTTAGCTTATGTCAATAAGTCTGTCAAAGCAGTCTCTGGAAAAGTAATCCCTGGAGACAGTTGTGGGAAGAGGAGAATTCCATGGCCGTGTGCAGTGAGTTGGCCACCTGTAGCTGCAAGGGAGGCTGAGAAAGCTTGAGTGCAGGATTGCGGTGATGAGCTTAGGCCGGTCACAGTCCATCACCCAGATGTATCACTGCCTTGAATCAAACTAAAGTGATGCTAAACTGAGGAAAAAGTAGACAATGGATTTTGGTTAAGCAGCTAAAAGAGTCTACTGCAACTTTGTTGAACCTGTTGTTTTCCAAATGTTTTGGATACAACTCATTTTGTGAAATAACTCATGAAAACTTGAGAAGTGTAAGCCTCACACACACACACACACACACACAGCCGACATACAAACAGACAATTTGGGGATTAGACTGTGTTTGTACTGGCAATTTTTACTTATTTTAACTTGAATCATTCTTGCTGATTTAGAACGATCTTGCTTTATTTTTTATCAGACTTACTTTTCCTGGACAGGTTTCCCTAGAAAATGCCACATACAAGCTCCACCTTTAGACATTGTAGATATAGGCCTCAGACATCCATATGTCTGCATGTTTTCACTTCATAGATTTGGAAACTGAGGTCCAGAGAGATTGGGTAATTTACTCTAAGTGAGAGACTTTGTCTCCAGGCATCCAGGCTGTCATTTTTCCATCTCATTATGTTATCTTTCTTGTCCCTCACTCTACCTGTAGCATTTTCACTCATAAGATGATGTAGGGCGCCACAATTATACACATTTATTTGACTTTGGATCTTTTGGCTTTTTACATTTCAAGTAAAGATATTTTGTAGATTATGTTTTTAATTTCCTGCTTATGTTGTTCAGTGTTGCTTATGGAAAGAGATGTAAAGAATTAAAAGTATTATTTTTAGCTGAAAGTGTAATTTTAATTATTCCATAATTAATGAAAGTTGGGTTGTATTCAATTTTATGTTAACATGGTCGTTAGCTACAGTTACCACTTGCTTGTGTATTTTTTTTTCTTTAATTGAGTTATAGTCAGTTTACAATGTTGTGTCAATTTCTGGTGTACAGCACAATTCTTCAGTCATACATGAATATACATATATTCATTTCATATTCTTTTTTACCGTGAGCTACAAGATATTGAATATATTTCCCTGTGCTGTACAGTATAAACTTGTTTATCTATTTTATGTATACCTGTCAGTATCTGCAAATCTCGAACTCCCGGTTTATCCCTTCCCTCCCCACTCCCCTCTGGCAACCACAAGTCTGTATTCTATGTCTGTAAGTCTGTTTCTATTTTATATATAAGTTCGTGTGTCGTCTTCTTTTTTTTTAGATTCCAAATATGAGGCTTGTGTATTTTTAAACATGATTTTAAATAATCAAAGTAAAGCTTTGTACTTTGTCTCTTAAAATTAATGTTATTACACTTTACTTAGATAATGGCTTAGCAACTCAGTTCTAAGCTGCTCTCAAATCCCACTTTGTCCTGTCGTGGATTTGCTTCAAAATTTCAAATAAAATTTCTCCTTAGAGAGTCTGTACTGAATCAAATCTTCGTTTTATACCATGTGACATGACTTCTGAGTAGATGCTGACTCTTTCAAAGCCTTGATGAATTTGCTACAGTGGATAAAGACCTGGCTTGCACTAGGAAAAATCACAACCTACGAGGCAGAGCGTAATCAGTTGGCACAGAACAATCTATCTAAAAGCAAAATAGATTTTACAAGCCTAAGGATAGGCAAAGGATCTGAACAGGGTTTTTCCAAAGAAGATATACAAATGGTCAATAAGTACATGACAAGATGGTTAACATCAATAGCAGTCAGAGGAATACAACTTAAAACATCATTAAGATACCACTTCATGCTCCCTGAGGTGGCTACAGTCAAGGGGACAGATAAGAGATAAGACCAAGTGAGAATGTGGCAAAATTGGAACCCTAATATGCTGCTGATGGGAATGTAAAATGGTACAAGCTGCCTTTGAAAACAGACTGGCAATTTTTCAAAAATTTAAAGTTAAATACAGGGTTATCATATGACCCAGCAATTCCACTCCTAGTTGGAGAAATGAAGACATACTTACTCAACAATAAAATTTTTTTAAATGGGCAAAAGATTTGAATAGATGTTCTTCCATAGGAGGTGTACAGAGGCCAATAAGCACATGAAAAAATGTTTGACATCATTAGTCATTAGGGAAATGCAAAGCAAAATCACAATGAGTTATCACTTTACACCATGAAGAAAGCTGTCATCAAAGTCAGATGGTAATAAGTATTGAGATTGTGGAAAAAGTGGAATCCTTGTATGTTGTTGCTAGGAATATAAATGTAATAGCCATTTTGGAAAACAGTTTGACAGTTCCTCAGTAATTCCATTCCTAGGGATATACCCAAGAGAAATGAAAAAATGTCCACACAGAAACTTATACGTGAATATTCATAGCAGCATTATTCATGATAGCCAAAAAGTGAAAACAATCCAAGTGTCAATTAACTGATTAATGAATAAATAAAGTGTATATCCATGCGGTGGGATATTTGGCTATAAAAAGGAAGGACATGCTGATCCATGCTATAGTATGGATGAACCCTGGAAGGGTACTAAGTGAAAGAAACCAGTCACAAAAGATCACATATTGTCTGGTTCCATTTATGTGAAGTTTCCAGAACAGATAAATCCATAGAGACAGAAAGTGGATCGGTAGCTCCCTAGGGCTAGGGAATGGGCTCAAGAGAATAGAGAAATGACTGCTGATTGGTACAGAGTTTATTTCTAGGGGGATGAAAATGACCTAAAATTGTACAACTCTGTGACTACACTAAAAAACCATTGAACAATACACTTTCTTTAAGTATGTGGATTATATCTCAATTAACCTCTTACTTAAATGAGGGTAGAGTTAGGAAGAGCTACATTCAGAGACCAAAGGTAACAATTCACCGTGCTGGACAGAGGCTGCTCATCATCTACCAATAGCTGTTCTTCCCTTATGTGGTTTAGAAGACATGGCTATCCAGAATAAAGACTACCTTTTCCAGTCTCCCTTGCAGCTTGCTGTGATTTTGTGACTAATTCTGGGCAATGGGATATAAGTAGAAGTGTTCTGTTTAATTTCTGAGTGTGTCCTTAACGGTGGAGAGCAAGTCCTTCCCTGCTTGCTGGAATGCAGATGAGGTGGCTGGAACTTGAACAACATGTTGGATCATGAGGTACAAGCCACATGTTGAAGCCAAAACAGGTGGAGTCTTATGTATCTACTGGATGTGAAACTGCCATAGTAGCTCTGGACTGACTACATGAGGGAGAAATAAATTTCTAACTTGTTTAACAGTGTTATTTTGGAGTTTCTGTCACTTGCAATACTACATAATTCAAACCAGTGTACCATTAATGTGAATACAGATGAATAGTAAAGTTAAATGAACTAATGTGCCTAGCTCATTAACAGCTCAAAAAGTGATAGCTCTTCCTACTAAATGACTCCCCACATGCTTCAAACAGCAGCCAAGATAAAATGTTAATAGTTTAAAAGTATATTTTTAGAAGGCAAATTTGGGGTTGTAATGTTTCAAAAGTATATTGTAATAAAGCAGCTTGATGAAGCTTATGGAACTCAGAATCTAGAAAAAGCAAAGTTTTTGTTTTTTTTAAGAAACAAAGAATTGTGTGTTCTTCCTGTGTTTTTTAGGAACGAAGATGCCATGAGTTTTGACTGTGGGGTGGAGAATGGGATTTATTCAACTTCATAGAAACATTCCTAAAGATTGTCCACTGCCCTAGCCCTGGTATTTCCCACATTAGTTCCTATAATTTGTTCTCCAGAGTAGACTCTACTTAATATCCTTTAGGGTTAAGGTCCCTTAGGATTAAGAAATGTGCTAATAAGGAAAGGTTAGAACTCGGATATTACTGGGCATGCTGCCAAGAGTCAAGGTTTTGAAGAGATGGTCAAAGGGATTAAAATTTTGGTCTTGACTCACATATTTCCTTTGGATTCAGTCTCTCGAGATTCCTGGCCTTTGGATTTTCCTCTCTCAGAATATGCTCCCTACCCCTACCAGTCACCTTTGAGGGGTGCTCCCCTGTTCCCATGATGTTGGCAGTAGGTGGTAACAAGATGGGCCTGGGTTTGTTTCTTGCTTGAGGGCGGCCTCCTGCCTTGAAAAGGTCAGGGCTGGGGGAAAGGCCGGTGCTCAGACTTTTTGTGGTGAACTGGGTTCCCAGCCGGTCTAGCTCTGCCCACCAGCAAGGCTCCCACATAAGCGTGTGTGTCCAGAGCCTCCGTGTGATAATAAACAGTAGCTTTTGTCTGCTCTTACCCTCCTTGGAGGCTTAGTGAAGGTAACTGCTGCTGAAATAGTAACTCAGGTGCTAGGGGACAATGGATTATTTCAGGGCCCTGCCTGCAGCTGTGTCTCCATGCTGCTGCTGCTGAATCAGCTCCACTCGGAAGACTGAGGTCACACAAACAACCCTTGGTTTTGAGGGAGCAGCAGGGGCAGCCCAGGAGGTGGGTCAGGATTGCTGCTGGCCTTTCAGGGTGACCTCGTCCACATTCTCCCAGGGGTCCTTCCAGCTGGGAAGGCCATGCTGCCCAGTTCTGGCTGGAGAGCTAGACAAAGAAACCTGCTGCAAGGTTGCTGGGGATAATTTCGTTTGCTGCTAAAGCTGGGCGTGCAAAGGGTGGTGCTTTGGGCCTTTCCTTCCTTTTATTGTCAGGAAGCAGGGCTGAAAATGGAATTCCTGGCACTGAGGCAGCCATCTTGCAACTGAAGTGATGAGAAAACGTGCCAAGGAAGGCAGAGTGGGAAAAAGAGAGCCCGGTTTTGGTTCTAATGCAATTGCTGCATCACTGCTCCAAGCCTGGATCATCTCTCTGCAGACTTACTGCTGTAGGCATATTGTTCCACTTAAGCTGCTTTCCAGATTTCCTGTTCATCGCATCCCTGATGATACATTGAGGAGTGGGACGGGGGAGCCCCGGGACCTGCACCAGCGCTCGCTGAAGATGACATGGAGAAACAACCAGAATCTTGTCAGCTGAAAAGCACATCGTGTTAAACAGAAATAGCACAAGCTCAATATGGTGGCTATTTCCAATAGGGTATAAATCCACAGCTGGTTTAAATAACACGCAAATAAAACACAGTTTTGTGCAGATTAGCTTCCTGTCTTGTTTCTTTTACTGTGTGCCCAACTCCTTTGCTGATATCACAGAGTCCTGCTTCCCCACATCGGGAAAGCGTTCCTTTCCTGGTTTCCTTCTCCGTGGAATCTTGAAGCCTAGTGAAGAATATGGTGAAATGTTCCAAGTGCACCAGGAAAGAAATCCTGTGGGGCACCACTGGTTGAGAAAATCATAACCCATAAAGAGCATCCTTAAACACACATTTTTCTGTTAGCTGCCAGGAACTCTTAAAAACGGCTCTTATATATTTAGGTAAATGACCTATCAGCGTTAGAAAACTGGAGAATTCCAGGGTACAAGGAGGTTTGCTAAAGGCAAATTAATAAGAAGAATCCCAGAAAAGTTATTCTCAGAACAAAAATAATTAGTAAGCCACTAGGATAAACATCACATCTTTTCTAAAATTAGTTACCAGTTCTCACCTTGGACCTCGTTTCTCCCTGCACTTGTGCTTTTAAGATACATGATAGCAGAAAATGTGTTGTTGCTTTCTATTTTGAAATAAATATCCATGCATGTTTGCAGAAATACGCCCTTTCTTTAGCCCTGACTGTGTGTTAAGTGCTTTCTCATGACGTCCCATTTACTTTTCATTAGAACCCTGATATGTGACTGTCCCATTTTCAGATGAAGAGCTTGAGACCTTAAAAGATTTTGAAAGATTAAATAATTTTTCCAAGTTCACATAGCTAGAAATTAAGCACCACAACTAGAATTTCAGCCTGCCTGATTCCAAGGCATGTGTTCTTAATCCTAATACTGGACCGTCTCCCATATTTTATGTATTATAGAGTCCTCATTATCTGGCATTTTTTCATACCAGTCTAGAGTTTCATATTTCATCAAACTAGTGAAGTTATTGAAGTCCAGCCTCTAAAAGTACTTGATTTTACGTTTTCTGACTTGGGTTCAGTTTCTTTGACCTCCGTCTCTATATTTATAGACTAGGAATACTGATACCAGGTACCACTTAACTTACATTGCACTTTCAGTACTTAATGGCAGTTCATATCTGGACACCTTCAGATGATGCTCATCCCGGAGGCCTACCCAAGACCCACCAAGTCAAAAGTCTTTGGGGGCGGGCCTGGGAATCCACAGCTAAGCAAAGTGACTTTATTATTTTTTAAAAATTGCATAAGCTTTGCATAAAATGTCAAGAGTACAGAAAAAGAAAGCATTCTCAGGAGAGAGGGCTATGTAAGGAAGGTGGTGGCGGTGGTGGTGTGGCAATGATAATAACAGCACAAACAGCCCATTCTGTTCCTTAGGTTTTTCCTGTGTCCCAGAATTTACGTATTTTGTCTCATCTAATCACATTTCACCTTCTCAACAATCTTATGGCTAACACACTTAGCCTCATTTATAGGTAATGTAATTGAAGCTCATAGTCTGAGAAATCTGTTTGTATTTGTTTCCTAGGACTGTGATAGAAAAGTGCTGCAAATTGGGTGGCTTAAAACCACGGATGTGTACTGTCTCCCAGTTACAGAGACTGGAAGTCAGAAATCAAGGTGTCAACAGGGCCACACCCCCTTTGAAAGGGGAGGATCCTTTGCCTCTTCCAGCTTCTGATGCCCCAGGCATTCAGTTCCTTGGCTTATAGCAGCAGACCTCCAATCTCTGCCTGTGTCTTCACAAGGCAGTCTTCCTTCTGGGTGTCTATCTTTATAAAGCATTCTCTGTGTCTGTCCACATTTCCCTCTTTTAAGGACATGAGTCTAATTGGATCGGGGCCCACCCTAATCACCTCGTCTTAATTTGATCACATCTACAAAGAACCTATTTCCAAATAAGGTCAATTTACAGGTACTGGGGTTCAGGACTTCAACATATCTTTTTAGGGGACACAATTCAACCCGTAACACCATCCAAGGATACAGTGGCCAGTAAAGTGTAGAACTGGATTTGAACTTCAGTGATGACTCTGGCCCCTTGGCCATCAGCCACCACGTGTCCTATTTCAGGGGACTGCACTTGTGCATGCTGTACAGCATTGCTTTGAGCAGAGGAAGGCGTGATAAGGAGGGTGAAAATCTTGGCAACTATTCAGTAATAATTTATTTACAAGAACACAAAACTTTGGGTTAGTCTCAGACATTTCCTCTGCAACAGTTAGATGCCAAATGACTCCACAGCGTTTTGAGGGGGAAAAGTTATGAGCTAAGAACTTTATACCCAGCAATTTGTCTTTCAGTGAGACAGGCGGGCATTCTCAGAAATGCAAGGGCTCCGAAAATACTCCACATGTTGAAAAAAACTATTTGAAGATACATTCCAGTGGTTCATAGGGTTTGGGACTAAATAGACCAGAAAAAATCTCAAAAATAATTTAGAAACCAACATAGGGATTGCCAGCTTTTTACTTTGTAAAGGCATTTAAAACAAATGAAACTACCATCCAGTGTACCTATAATCGCTTCGTAAAAGGTAGGTCATTTTAATGCCAAAAATATTAAAAAGATATCTGATAGCTAGTTAAATGAGCTGGTTTAGCTCTATGAAAAAATATTTGTACTTAATATATTTTACCCCAGAGTAGTGAGGAACTTTTTGTGTAGATACGATCTCACCCGTGAATGGGTGTTTGACAAGCAGGAACTCACAGGGACGTAAAGAAGGACAAGTGAAAATGGGTTCTGCCTGGCATTCAGGATTTATGCAACTGAGGGGAAAATATTATTTGAAACTGACCATAATCATTTCCATTTTCTAAGGGAAGTTTCAGTGGGAAAATAAATCTTTGCAGTACTGTTCCCCTCCATGTACAGGGGGCGGTGGGAGCAGAGAGGAGGTGACGTTCCCTCAGCTGCCATCTGGGTTTCCGCTCAGGCTTTTCCGAGCTCATGAAAATACTCATGAAAGGACCACTGGCTTAAATTAATGATTTGCATTTGCACATTTAATTAATGCTCCCTTCCAACTCTCTATAAAAAGGACATGTCTGCATTTCAAACTGAGGGTAGTGCCCATTTGGCTCTAATTTCTAAGAATTTCTACAAATTAGAGTGCAGGTGAGGCCAGACTGAGGAAAGAACCCATCAATCTATGGTTCATGACATATAAAGGGTGGGACTCAGGGAGGGAGGGGAGGAGCGGCCAAACAAATTCTAACCAATACCTCCCTCCCCAAACTCAGAGCGAGAGGGGCTGGAAGCCAGGACAAACAGCATCTGAAAGCGAGTGTATCAGGTACAGACATGGAGGCAGCTTGAAGCATTCAGTCGCATTTATACTTGGAACAAGTTCCTGGGCTCGGTAAAGAAGGGCAGCAGTGAAGCTGGCTTAAGACTGCGGAAGTGGGCTTGAGTTGGGAAAGTCTGCCCTGGAGCCTTGCCCTAGAGCCCCAGCTAAGTGAGAGCTAGAACTGCAATCAGGAGTAGACGCTCTGAGACACAGCTGTGAAGTTTCTACAAGGTATCTGCTCCCTTCCACATTGCTAGGCAAATGGACCTACTGTCTGCTATAAAGTAATAATACGGGAAATCAAAACATCACTTCCCTATCACAGTGACCATGGAGGTTTGGTATGTAGACATAAACTGAAGAAGAAATTTGCGACCTTTCCTGAGGGACTGTACTTTGGTAACAAACCCTCAAATCTAAATGACTTGATGCAAACAAAAGATTTATTTCTTGCTCACTTAGAGCTTGATGCTGGCTGGGTGACTCTTCAAGACTGCCATCCTCCAAGCAGTACCTCAAAGATCCAGGCTGCTTCTACCCTGTGGCTCCATCATCCTCAATATGTGTCTTCTATGGCCACCACCTTATTAAAGAAAGAGACTCACATGTACTCTTAATTCCCTCTGAGCATAAACAGCAGATGTCTTTTATACTCCCAGCCCATTGTTCAGAACTAATCAGATGTCCCCAATGTAATTGCAGTGCAAGGGCAGGAGAAATATAGGTGAGCTGTGAAATATATGAGAATTACTCTGCCACAGGGACATAAAAGAAGACCTGAATGCTTCTGCATTAGGAGAGACAATATTGCAATGATATTAATTCTCTCCAGTATAACATATGGCTACAACATAATCCCTGACAGTACGTAATAAAATAAGTTCAGAGTTTTCCAGGAAGAATAAATGAACAAGAATAGCCAAGAAAACTTAGAAAGAAAAGTAAAATAAGGCAGGGCTCTCCACTAAGGTGTTACGATGTGTCGTGGAGCTCCAGTAGTTAAAATAACTTGGTGGTACTTGCCCAAGAATAGACAGCAAGATCATTGGAACACAATGAAAAGTCTAAGAACAGACCAAAGGATAGATAAGTATTCAGCACATTTAGATAAGGGCAGCATGTTAAATCAGTATGGAAAACAGTGCTCATCTTAATAACAGCATAGAGACCTGAATTATCACTTGGGAGGGAAAATGTTACACCTGTATCTCACACTGTACTCTAAAATCTATTTCAGGTGGATTAAAGTTTTTAAATGAGTTAATAGAGGAAAATACAAGCTTGGAAAAGATAGTATAAGCATTATTTAAGTCATAGAATCCATAAAGATAAAGATGCATGCATTTTTAACCCCCAAATTTTAAATGTTTTTGTGCCCCAAACAACGGATCAAGTTAAAAAGGCAATCAAAAGTGAGAAAAGAAATTGCATTGCATGTGACAGACAAGGGGATACCACTGTTAATATGTGAACAGCTCTAGAGATAAATAATACATGCACAAAATTATATGAACAGAAGGACTTTTTTGATAAATATTAAAACATCAATATCATCAGTGTAAAGTACAAATTAAAAAAAAAAAAACCCTGATAGTCTTCTACCTACTGAACTGACAAAGATTAAAAATGTGATCATCACTCCATGCAGTTAGGGTGCTGGATGAGGTGTGTAAATTTGTGTACAGTTGACCCTCCACATCCACGGGTTCTGCATCCATGGATTCAACCAACTTCAAATCAAAAATATATATTTTTTTAATTCAGAAAGTTTTTAAAAAAATCTTGAATTTGCTGCACACCAGCAATTATTTACATAGCATGTATACTGTATTTTAGGTAATCTAGAGATGATTTAAAGTATATGGGAGGATGTGCATAGGTTATATGCAAATACGAAACGATTTTATGCAAGGAATTCGAGCATCCGTGGATTTTGGTAACAGTGGAGGTTCTGGAATCAGTCCCCTGTGGATACTGATGACTGCACTCTCTCTGGAGGGCAATTTGTATTAAAAGTCTCAAAAAGTTCCTCTTTGGGCATTCTACTTCTAGGAATTTATCCTAAGGAAATAATAATAAATTTTTAGAAATATTTATTAAAATACTCATTCAATCTCAGTTTTACGAACAAAAGTTTGAAAACAACCTAAATGTTCAGTAATAATTCTTGGTGAATATTCAGTATGTCTTGACTGAATAAACTGTTTTATGCCCATATGCACAGACATTGTAAATATTCTTATAAAGGCTGTTTATAGGCATTAAAATGTTCATAGGCTATACTTGAATGAACAAAGCAAGCCACCTACAGTATGTTCCTATTTTAATTTTGAAGAGCTTATACGCATTAAAAATTCTAGAAACATATGTTCAGAATTAACAATGGTTACCTCTGGTTGATAGAACTAAGAAATTTGAAATCCTCTTTTTCATTCTTCATGTTAAAAAATACGTATTATAAAGTGAGTGTGTCTCAATTAAACAGTGGAGAAGTTGGAGGGGAAAAAAAATTGTGAGACTCCTGGAGTGCCCACAGCCAGGTTCCTACGTGTGGATGGAAAAAAGAGAATGACTGTTTTGCCCCTAAGGCTGCCTGAAAACACCCAGATTTCAGAGTTGGCATACTTTGCGGTAGCTTTGTATTCCAAGGGCCGAGTTTTGCAAACAGGCTTCGCAAAGTACAGCGTGTGCCCCATCAGGTGGTTTTCAGAGCTCACCAGGTATGAGTAACACGAGCTCGTTTACCTTTGGCTGCGTCTGTGTTGAGCACCCAGGTGTTGACAGGACCTGCGCTGAGAACAATGTTTATTTATATCCGCACACAATGTTTCACGTCTAAATGTAGGGCTTTCGCTTAATTTGCTCACAGTTTGCAAACATTTGCAGTTCTCGGCACTGGTGATCCCTGGTTTGGTTTGGCTGGGCTTGAGCAAATGAAAAGGAGCTCAGACGGTGAGTGGAGCTGAATGCCGCGATTCATGCGTGGAAAGGGCACAGTTGCTTCTGTGATGTTTGTTGGAGACGCCAAGATCTCCAGACTTCTTTTTTGCACCTTGAGGACCAATTCATATCTGCACTGCTTATGCTAGAAGATGTTTTTAACTGTGTGGCTGTGGCTGTGTGTGTGTGTGTGTGTGTGTGTGTGTGTGTGTGTGTGTGTAGCCAGTAGCGGTGAGAGGAACCCTCATAATGTCCTGGTTAGGGGTGAGTCATTTGTAGCCTTTGAATGTCTTATGGAACATGAACACTCCTATAAGCCTCTGTTTATTATGGAAAACTTCAAATACATAAAAAACAGAGAGATTTGTATAAGGACCCTCCTCAAACAGGGGTAGGAGTCATTGCCTCGGCGTCATCAACATATGGCCAGTCTTACTTTCTTTATAATCCCAGTCTCTGCCCCACCCCACTGTTAGACACTGCAAATGCCCGCAGCTGTGGAGCTCAGGTTGGAAGTCTGAAAGCCTCTTATAGGGATTGTGGATTGTGGGGTGAGAGAGAACAGAGCAAAAGATTAGGGAGCCAGATAGGCCTGATCTGACAGGCTTGACCATTACAATTTGCTGCTTGATTGATCTTAGGCCACTTAACCTTTCTGACCCTCACCTGTAAAGTGGACGAATAGTACGTAATTTATAAGCCACCTGCGTTAGACCCATGGCACGCTTACAGTCCCAAGCACCGTTCTCTGTACCTAGCGGGTCCTTAATTGCGTTTTCTAACTTTTTCTACTCCTCCATCTAAAATCTAAAGTATAGAAAGAAAGTCTTCCACAACGTTAAAATTCCCAAACAGCCTGATAAAAACCGTTAGCCACTTGCTGAAGTGATCAGTCAGGGATGAGTACCTTTTTTTCTTAAACCATTTTTTATTTATTTACATATTTATTTTACGATATCTTTTTTAAATTGAAGTATAGTTGATGTACAGTGTTATATGTTACAGGTATACAGTATAGCGATTCACAAATGTTTAAAGGTCATACTCCATTTATAGTTATTATAAAACATTAGCCACACTCCCCATGTTGTACAGTCTACCCTTGTAGCTTATTTTATACCTGATGGTTTGTACCTTTTACTCCTCCACCTCCATCATGTGCCTCCCCCTTCCCTCTCCCCACTGGTAACCACTAGTTCCTTCTCTACATCTGTGAGTCATTTCTTTTCTCTTATATTCACTAGTTTGTTATATTTTTTTAGATTCCACATGTAAGTGATCTCTTACAGTATTTGTCTTTCTCTGTCTGACTTATTTCACTCAGCATAATGCCCTCCAAGTCCATCCATGCTGTACACCAGAAACTAATACCACATTTAAAATCAACTGTACTTCAGTTAAAAAGCAAACAAGCAAACAAACAGCCTATCTAAAATATGGGCAGAAGAACTGAACAGGCATTTTTCCGGAAGAGAAAATGCAGATGGACAAATAGGAACATGAAAATTTGTTCAACATCACTAATACCAGGGAAATGCAAATCAAAATCACAATGAGACATCATCGCACACCTATCAGAATGGCCATCATCGAAAAGAACACAAGTAACAAATATTGGCAAGGTTGTGGAGAAAAGGGAACCCTTGAACACTGTTGGTGGGAATGCAAACTGGTGCAGCTACTATGGAACACAACATGGAGATTTCTCAAAACCCAAAAAATAGAACCGCCATATGGCCCAACAATTCCACTCCTGGGCATATATCCAATAAAAACAAAAACATTAATTCAAAAAGATCCATACACACCGCTATTACCAGCAACATTATTTATAATTGCCAAGATACGGAAGCATCCCAAGTGCACAACAATAGATGAGCGGTTAAAGAAAGTGTAGCTTCTATACGTAATGGAGCACAACTCAGGAAGTGACTATTCTGATTCTGACTGTTACTTGACTTGGGTTCTGTAGGTTTCAGGGAATATATCTGAATTTGTGCCCATAGGAAATGTGCATTTTTATGAAAGAAAAAATTAAATAATGTGTGTTTTCCCTTGTTTTTTACTTATAAACCAGAAAGGGTTTTTTTTTTGTGTGTACTTTTAATCACAGGAAACATAAGAAAAAATCCATATTAGAAAAAAAAGTATCTCAATTAGGAAACCAACATTACAACATTTCTCAGGACTTTTCCATGGCTGGCCCCTTCAAATAATAACAAGGGCAAATTTAGTATAAATGCTGGAGAGCTGAAAAGAATTCAGAAAAAGAGCCAAACAGGAAAATTACTGTATTAAATTTTTTTTTTTTATCACTTCCAACCGTTGCTTTATAGAGAAGGTAGCCAGAGACCTTTATTTACCCTGCCTGCATTTGTTTACCGGGCTGCTGCTTTTAAAATGGGTCAGATGTCCCATCGTGTTTTAATTTTGTCCTGTTTTCATCTGGACTCAAAACTAATTTGTTCCTTTAAAAAAAGAAGACGAACACACTGAGCTCAGGTACCTTAAGGTGTTTTTAACATTGACAGAAAAATCAGTACTTAGTACAGCTTATTATTTTTATCAAGAAATTATGAAACATTTGTACTATTAGAAAACTTTGTTCAAAATGTAAGACTTTACTATATATCCATTATTTAGTGTTGGGACAGTTTGAATTTGCTTAAGAATTCCTTAAAAGTTGTTGCTGAGAATTATGCCTTTGAAAAAAAACGAAACAAAAAGCCACCTTTTTCTAGTGAACCACATCATTTGCCAAGTTAGGGAATATAGAAATATGCACTTAGTGCTGACTAAAAGCATGATGTTACATAGTATTAGAAATTTCTGTCTCAAAATTAAATAATGGTACACACCTGGGCAGAAGAAAGTGTAACAGATGTGAGTCTCAGGCCACAGATACAGGGAAGCAAGAAATATATCTTCTTTTGCGTACTTTATTCCATTTTTATTTTTTTTTGCAACCACTTGTCTTCTCATCCGAGTCTATTCTACCATGATTGGGGTAACTTAGCCAATTGTGGGTTCACTGCCCTTTTCACTGTGCCCGCCCCCCAATTCTGGTGAGCTTATGTAATGAGAAGGTGTGTGCCAGGAGGGAGGAGCGACAAGTAGGGAGCAACAAGTGTTGAAAATTTGTGTTTGGGTTATGACCCCCTGCCACTCCCCAGCCAGCCTCTTCTGCTCACACCCTCTCCTGGCTCTGTTAAGGTAATGGTCTGTGAATTCAAAGCCAAGATGTCCCTCTGTCCTTCTGTAAGGCACCTCCACATGCAACAGTTTCTCAGCTTGGGCACAAGAAACAGCATGAGGTAAGGCCCCCTCTGCTCAGGTACGGCCCCTGACAGTTCCTTCTCTAGGGTCTTCATGGCTCCCTAGGAGTCTGTGGAGGGAGTGCAGCCCATACCATACAACCTACCTGCTCTCTGTATCTGCCTTGGCTTCATTTAAGGGCAGGAAAGGGGATCCCTTCCCCTCTCAGGACGCCCCCTCAACCCCCACCAGGTCTCTGCGAGCACATATGCTGCCTCTGTGCAAATCAGAAAAGGGCACCTCATCCGTGTGGTCCGAGTAGCAAGCGCTGTTCCCTGTGCATCAGTGCAGCCACACAGGCTTGCTGCTTGGGAGCAAAAGTCCTTTGTGCGAAGAAAAACCCCTCCTCCTCTGGGTGGAATGTGGGGGGAGTGACAGGTGGAACTGGTGTCCCTCACCTAAGATCTCGTTGCTTCTCTGATCACAGGGAAAAAATCTTCTCCAAATCTATGTCTGTAGAATATGGACATTTGAAGCTCAATACCCAGAAACAGCTTCCGTTTTTTCTAACGCATCAGCTCTCTGAGGCAAACGGCCTAGCGTCTCCTGCCTGTTGCGTGAACGTGGCTGTCAAAGGGGGTGGCTGATGAGGGGTGATTGCTGGTGTCTTGGTCTTTCAGGGCAGTTGAACTTCTAATCTGGCAAAGGAAAAGGACACAGCTCCCTTCTCCCTTCATCCGGGACTGAGAAGTTTGAAGGGCGCACAGACAACTCCGACAGAATCCGTCTCAACTTTCAGTGCAGGATAAACACAGATCCTTCCTGTACCAGGAGGAGCAAACAGAAAAATCAGCACACGTACAGTCAGTGGTCGGAACCAAAGCCAGCAGCCGCCCAGACGTTTCCTCACGGAAATGGGTGGTGCATGCTAGGAGCGAGGTGCCCGAGGAAACCGAAGCCATCCCAACAGCTCTTAGCAGTTGTGCGTAAACTTGGGAAACATTTCATTTATTTTTCATGTATTTTATTGTAAACATAGTTAGCAATCCTGGTCTTACAGGAATTCCAGTGAATGAGTCCAGTGAGGGAGGAATGAGAACCTGACAGTGATTCTGTTCAGATTTTGAGGGGAATGGGCAGATTCTGCCAAAAACTTGTTCCCATAACAGACTCAGAAGCACATTTAATTTTTATCAATCCATTTTGGCACTGGACTAGGGTCAAAGGCGTGTGTAGATATCCTACGACCATTTTTTAAAAGATTAAGAAAATAAAGCTTTCAAAACACATACTACTTATAAATCATCACCACTCGAGTCATATTACCTGCAGAACAACACCTGCCAGTGTGAACAGTGGATGCTCCCTTGTCCCTTAGCTGCAATATTCCCATAAAAATCATGCCCAGCTCTGACTTCTGGAAGCATATTTAAGTGTTTGTATTTGTGTTCCTCATTCTTTGAGTGCATACGAGCTGCCTGGGAAATTTATCAAATGCAGATTTTGATTTAGTAGGCCTGGTGTGGGGTCCGAGTTTCTGCACTTCTAACAGACTTCTAGGTGATGCCAAGGTTCCCGGTGTGGGGACCACTCTTTCAGTAGCAGGGTCTTGCATGGCTAGAAGATCAAAGATGCTGCTTTGCCGGGAACTCCAGGGACTCTCAGGTCCGCCTCCTTCCCCATCTTCCCTACCCTAGTTCCGGTGGGTGGGGCCTTTCATGGCACCAGGAGGTGGTTGTGGATCTCAGGCTGCTGGCAGAAACTGTAATGCCAGTGGGTCTGGGATGGTGGCGTGCCAACATTCTCTGAGTGTGTGAAGTGGCCCATGTGTTGGGCTGGCTGTGTGTCTAGAGGACTCCATGTGTCAGGGTGATTGCTTCCTGGAGTAGTCAGTTTGGATCATCACCAGGTTGAGAATATGTCTGGGCTGGGCCACATCTCCTGTGAGGTCCGTGCATCTGGGGCGGTCATTGTGTCCAGCCTCTCAGTCTGTTGAATGTTTAAGAAGTCTGGGCTGTCAGTGTGTCCAGAGCAGTCAGTCTATCTGGATTGGTCAAGGTTTTGGCCTTTGTAGTCCTCCTGCACCATGTCACAGGCCTGACAAAGGCCATGCAGGCAGCTCTCCAAGTCAGGAGTGCAATCGTGGTGGGTGGGGGTGTGCTTTGAGGTGGGTTGGATTTCTGGAGGCCCAGAACTCTTTTTATAGCTTGGCCACTGGGTCTACAAAAGGAGTCCACCTCAGCCTCTTAAACGGGGGAATCTGCTGCTGCCCCCTGTCATTATCCACCCCGACTCCCACCTCGGGTGTTCTGCACGTGGAAAGATCTCTCCAGGGAGCCTTGAGAAGGAGCCACCTTTGTCGAATAGCATCCCGGTCAAAGGGCTTCCCTCCTTTCTCCCCGTAAAATAGACCAACAAATAAAGCAACTCCCCTCTCCAGTCTCCCCTCTCCAGGCTTTTTCATAGCGAGGAAAGTTAAGGAAAGCCCAGAACTCTCGGCTGCTCACATCCCAAATCACTGGGCCTCAGCTTCCTCCCTGTAGAGCGGGGGTGAGAATATTGCCTCGTAGCATTGTTGTGAGGGTTACATGACATCAAGCGAGGAGTGAGCTGAGCTGTGTGCATGGGGCACAGGGCAGAAAAATAAAGGGTGACAGTTAGTCTCTTTTAGCCATGAAAACTCTGAAGAGACACAGAGTGAAAACAAGGCTTAGCTGAATCTTGGAGAAACATAACTAAGTTTTGTATGGAAAGTGGCCATATAATTTATTGTTCAAACTGGAACACTTTTGAACATTAAATAGCTTATATTTACCTGTTAATAACAATGGGAGGACAACAGGTGTAAACAGACTCTCTGTGAGCAGGATGTATGCTCACTCAATTTGTACATAAATATTTAAGTTAAAAAATCAAAGTATGTTGGAGAAGTCATTGTTTACTCACCAAAAATAATCTGAGATAAGGAAAGAATCAGATAAAAAGCAAATAGTGAATTATAAATGATCCATAAAAGTCAATGGAAACAGGGAACAGAAGACGGGAGAGTATAGAAAATTATATCAGAGACTTAAAGAAAAAGTTCAACAAGTTCTAGAACTCATAGATAGGATAAATTGAAAAAAATTACCTGAAAAAAATATAAGAAATGGTGATGACACAACCAGACATCCACATGAAAAAAATGAATCTAGCCACAGACTTCACACCTTTCATGAAAACTAACTCAGAATGGATCGTAGACCTACAACTAAAATGCACAACTACAGAACTCCTAGAAGATAACATAGAAGAAAAGGTGAGTGTCCTTGAGGGTCGATGGCAACTTCTTAAATACAACACCATTTAAAAGCTTCCGCTCTGCAGAAACAGACACTGTTAAGAGAAGTAGAGGACAAACCACAGACTAGGATAAAATCTTTGCAAAACATGTATCAGACAAAGGACCAGTATCCAGAATGTATAAAGAACTCTTAAAATTGAAAAATCAGAAAACAACTGATTAAAAATGGGCAAAATATCTGGACAGACACCTTGCTAGAGATGAAAGAGGGATAGCAAATAAGCACAAGAAAAGATGTTCAACATCATACGTCACTAGGGAGATGTATTAAAACAGTGAGAGGCCACTACACACCTACTAGAATGGTCAAAATCCAGAGCACTGACAACTTCAAGTGCTGGTGAGGATGAGGAGCAACAGGAACTCTTACTCACTGCTGGTGGGATGCAAAATGTTAGAACCACTTTGGAAGACAGTTTGGTGGTTTCTCATAAAACTAAGTATATTCTTGCCAGATGATACAGCAGTTGTGCTCATTGCTGCTTATAACCAAGTTGGAAATTTATGTCCACATAAAAACCAGCTCACAGGTATTTATAGAAGCTTTATTCATAATTTCCAAAACTTGGAAGCAACCAGGATGTCCTTCAGCAGGTGAACAGATAGGTAAACTGGTTCATGGAATGTACAATGGAATATTATTCAGCACTAAAAAGAAATGAGCTATGAAACCGTGAAAGACATGGAGGAGCCTTAAATACATATAACTAAGTGAAAGAAGCCAATCTGAAGAGGCAACATACTGTATGATCCCAACTATATTACATTCTAGAAAAGGTAAAACTATAGAGGCAATGAAAAAGTCTAAGTTGCCAAACGTTGTGGGAGTACAAGGAAAGAACAAATAAGTAGAACACAGAGGATTTTTAGGGAAATGAATCTGTTATTCTGCAGGTTTCTGTAGTGGTGAATTACATGTCATCATACATTTACCAAAATCTATAGAAGGGACACCACTGAGAGTGAACCCTCAACTATAGACTTTAGTTAATGTGTTGATATTGGCTCACCGATTGTAACAAATGACCACCCTAACTCAAGATGTTCATAATTGGGGTAATTGGGTGGAGTGTGAACTCTACTTTTCTCTCAATTTTTTCTGAAATCCTAGAACTGATTAAAAAGAACAATTAGTTTTAAAATATATGTAAAGAGTTATAGAAGAGGGATTCTCTGAAGAGAAAATCCGATAGATCTCATACACCCACAAAACTATTTCCACTAGGAAAGAACAAAGCCGGCAAAGAAGAGCAATAATGAAAACAATTATGCATGAATTTTTTTTATAGGAGAAACATTTAGCCTAGAAGCACATCTAGAGATTCAAGAGTCCTTGATGACAAGGGTGCAGCATGAGGATATGCAGGAAGTAGGGGAGAAGCGAGTCTCAAAAGGTAAGGAGGGTTCAGATCCTGAAGAGCTTTCCCTGTTTTTATCCTTAGAGCAATGGAGAGCCATTGAAGGGTTCTACCTAGCGAAGCAATGTGATCAGATCTGGTTTAGAAAGATGACTTTAACTGCAGAATGAAAACATAATTTGAAATATGAGAATTGGGACAGGAAAACCAGTTAGGGGACTATTCAAGCAAAGAGCGATGGGATACCAGATAACATCCAGATGAGAGATACCTGCGACATGAACTGAAGCGTTTCCGCTGGAGATGGGCAGAAGCATTCGATGGTTCAGGTAGAATTGAATGTATGGGGTGGAGAAGGTGGAGGAGAAAGGGGATTCCAATATGGCACCATGTTTGTGATTTTGACCTCAATGCAGATGGTGGTTCCATTCACTGAGGAGAAGAGAACGCAGGGAGGGCTGGAAGTTTGGTGGAAGGAGGGTGAGAAGACAGTGAACTCTGTTTTGGACAGATTTGTTGAGACTGGACGTGGAGGTTTCCACTAGGCAGCTGGGTGTGTGGAACTCCAGTGGGCTGGAGTGAAGCTATAGCAACAAATGAGAGCCCTGCTGGGGAGTGTCTGACATCACAGGGTCCAGAAGTGAAGCTGGCATGGAGGAATATGTTTAAGGGGGGGTCAGCAGAAGAAAAGCCTGTCACTCAAAGAGTTGTTAAATGACACCACAAATGACATAATAAGCAAAACCCACAAAATGTTAAACTCTTTTAGTTGGGATTCAGCCAAAATGACCATCCTCTGTTAATGGAGAATGCCTATGTACAGGCCAAGTTGGCACTTGCTGGTTTCTGAAGAGGAAAATGCAGCGTGCAGCCACGGTGAGAGGCTCCGAAATGGTCTCACGGAGACGACGACCCGGCCGCCCTGCCTCTCGCAGCGCGCTCACCCTACGGCCGCCGACCGCGGGGCTGCTGCTTGAGGTACTTCTTTTAAAGCCAGGGTTGCTAAAGCACTCACATTTTCATTAAAAAAAAAAAAAATGCTGTGACAAAACACAAAACAAACCTGGCTTAGCTAGTGGGAGCTGCTGCTTTATTGATGCATTTGCTTATGGTCTAAAATGGGGTTTTAGTAAATTTATGCTCTGGTGGACACATTCAGAGCCGAAGTATTTTATACCCGGATTGCTGCCTCCCGCCAAGGCCTAGCACTCTTCCTCTCCCTCTGGGTGCCCAGGAAAGCAAAATGCACACTTACCACCACTTAGAATCCTGCTCGCCCGGGGCGCTCTCTCCACAAATCCCAAAATGTGTTACATCAAGTGTGAGCGGGTCAACTTGTTCTCCACCGTCTCTGCTGTTGTTTTATTCTCACCAACAGATTTAAAGATAAACTATCAAATGAGAAATCACCATGCTCAAATGCAAATGCAGTGAAGACTCATTCATCTAGACTCCACCAATTCCAAGTCTATCACAATTATTCATGAGCGGTAAAACGCTCTAAGTAGGAAATTGGACATTATGTCTTTCTCTATGAATTTTCAGTTTGCTCAGGGGTAAAGTAAATCTATTCAGATGTCAGTTGCTATTTCAAAAGAAGGATTGATCTTATGAAATTAAAGATGTGTCTAATATTCTTTAGGAACTAGAGATTTTTGTGTAGTCAGGGATTCTGATATTTGATATATTATAGTGTGATGGTACAATTCATTACTTGGTTGATAATAGATACCATCTTTGAACTAACGGAACCACTTTTTAAAAACTGATGAACAATTGAGAATTTTTACTGTCAACTGAACTTTCTCCCCAGATGTATTATAAGCTCCTGGAATTTAAAGGTTATGCATTTTATATTTTTTGTGTCCCTATATTTTGTGTCTCAATTGCTGCCTCATCACAGGGCTCAGAAAAGTACCTTACATATAGGAAATACTTAGTCAAAGTTTTTCCTGCAGTATTGTGAGATCTGATTATTCTGAACATGTGGATTTGAACCAGTTTAAAGCAGCTAGATGTGCTCTTGTTGGCTTCTTATCTATCTAGATTTCAAAAAATCTCTCATTAAATTGTTTGCCTTACATTTTTCAGTGTGAGTATATCAGGATGATGCGGCTGCAAGTAACAAAGAATCAAACAAGAATGGCGTAAACAAAGAAGAAAATTTATTATCTCATACTACAAGAAGTTTGGGGACTGAGTGGTTAAAAGGGTTGATTAATTTAGCAACTTAACAGTAACATCTGGGACCCATTTTCCCTATGGTAGCTACCGGCCCTCATGCTTCCGGCTGTGAGATCACTGCATCACTGCAGCAAAGAGTTTCCCACACAGCAGAGTTTCAGGACTGGAGAGGGGGCCTCCTTCCTTCTATCCCTTTCTGGAGGTTCCGCAGAAGACTTCCCTTCATGTCGCATTCCATTCCTATACTGGTCACTAATAGGGGAACGGATTTACCATGCTGGCTGAAGACCAATTAAGAGTCACCCCAAGACCATAAAGAGGCCCAGTCTCTGGAGAGCATTCTGCTGCTCAGTACCAAGCAAACCTGGTACCTCGGCAAGGAAAAGGTGGATGGTATCTACTGGGTTCGACAACATTGTCTGCCACGAGCAGCATGTCCTTCTGGGGAGAACCATGGGGGTGCTGTGTGGTTCTGTGTCTTCTCTGTCTTCTGCCTTTGTCTTTCCAATTAGGTAAGAGTCACCCTTGTTCCTCTTTGTGGCTTTCCTACTTGCCAGCATAACCCAAGTTTTGTGCAGATACAAGGGGCAATATGCTAAAAGAGGATGCCCAAGGCCTCGGGGATAAACTAGCCACGGGTCTAACAGTCAAGGTCATCCCAACTCCATCTGCCAATGAACAGTTTAGGAATGTCCACGTCACCCCGCTCTGGTTGCTGAGATGGACGACAAGTTCTCTGGAGGGGTTTCTGGGAAAGGTTTTTCCCCTAATCAAACGGGAGATGAGCACAAGGTCTGCTACCCAACGTGCTTTCTGCCTTTGAGAAGCCACCATGTCACAGCCTTGAGTGGAAGCACTCCTCATACACGGGACGGCAGAGCAGAGAGGCAGAAAGGGCCTGAGTCTTATGGATGCTACCAGCAGTTGAATCCACGCGAGGACTGCTTACCTTCAGACTTCTCCTTAGGAAAGAGAGCAAGAAACCCCAATTGTTGAAGCCATTTGTAGATGGCTGTTGCTACCTGCTTCCTGATGCGTAATCTTTCTAGGAACATAACTCCCAAAACCCTTTATTGTGATACACATACTTGTAAACTTTTCTTTCTTTTTCTTCTTTTTTTTTTTTTAAAATAATAGCTGAAGTCTGCCTTAGGCAAAAACAAAAAACAAAAACAAACTGGAAACATGTATAACATACACATAATTGAAGCTCAATAAATATTTTTAAGTGAATGATTGTTCTGCAGGTTACTATAATAGTGTTCGCAGGGAACATATTTTTTGGATACTTACATCAACTAACAGTATTTCTTTGGCATTTCCAGGAGCTCTGTGTTTATAGCCTTCCTAGAAATTGCATTTCTGTGCATTTTCCTGCTGCTTTGGGATCTCAGATGTTCCTGGAAAGAATCACTTTTCACTTTCCCTGGCTTTTCCCTCTAACAGTTAACTTGTAACTTCCTGTTACCTAACAGCTAGCGAGGTATCAAGCATTTGTCCAAAAATCTGTTCCTACAACACCTTCCTCTCACAGGCATTCAATACACAAGACAGTTTAAACATTTCTCCATAATGTTCCACAGATCATTCATCTTTTTACTTAAAAAAAACTTTTGATATATGAACGATTTGAGTCATACAGCAAAGTTCAGAAAGTTATATGGCAAGTAACGTATGTGGTACCCTCAGCCACGTACTCCTATCAAACTCAAGTTTAACGTGTGTTACATACAGCCGTATTCTCTTATGGATAAAGCCATCAGTTCGTGTCCACCCCACCGCTCCCTTCCCAGAAGTAACCGCTGTCTTGACCACGGGGGTAACGACAACAGTGATGATGCTTGTGATATGCATGGCAAGTCTACGACATGCTGGCCACTATTCCGAGAACTTTGCCTACATTCGCTCCTTGAAAGCCTACAGGAGACATGTGACACAAATGCTATTTTTATCCCCCATTTTGTGGGCGAGGGGTTGAGGAAAGATTGGTTAGGCAACTTGCCCAAGGCCACACTGCTGGTAACCGGAGGACCCAGGATTCCAACCAGGCAATCTAGGTGTCCCACACATCACCTCTATCCTAGCGTTGCTGGGGATCTTATACTTTCTCTAAATATGTGTCCATGATAAATATACATTGGATTTATTTGTGTATTTTTAAAAAGTATAAGATTTGATAACATTTGTTCTTTTTTCCTCTTTTTTTTTCCTATTATGAACCATGTTTCATATATACTTCCTCGTGCATGCTTTGCTCTGTGGCAGACATCGAGAAGTCTTATTTCTGGTTGGTAGATTTTGCACACTTTCAATTTTTTTTAATTATACCAAAATTGCTCTCCAAAGTACTTGTACCAGGTTACAGCCATGCCAGCACTGTCTAAGACTCCCCAATTCCCAGTAGCCCCACCCATTCTAGTTATTACTGGATTTATTGATTGATTATTGATTATTGACTTTTATCAGTTGATAGGTATGGGATGGTACTTTATTGTTATTCTAGTGTGAGTTTTTCTTTGATTACCAGAGAGGTGGAAGCATCTTTCCACTTGTTCATTTGTACTTCCTTTTTGCTTGTATTGTTTGCTTGCTTGATTTTTAAAGAATTCTATTATATTCCAATTATATAAAGCTAGTTGCATGGGTTGTAAACACCTTATAGTGGCTATGGACTTCCTTTTCTTTTTTGGCTTTCTTTTCATTGTCATCCTGATACACAGAAGTTCTTAGTTCGACACAGTTATAGTCTCAATATTTTCTTTTCTCAATATGGTTTATGCTTTTGGCATCATAAATAGGAATGACAGTAATCAGATGTCATCAAGACAGCCTCCTATATTTTCTTTTTAAATTTTGCTTTCATGTTTAGATGATTTGGGGGTATGATATGAGGTAAGTAGCCAGTTTTGCCCTCTTTCATGTAAATAGTTGGACCTGTATCTTCCCCTGTGGTGATGTCCCAGCATCATTTATTGAATGCTCTTATCCTTCGCCCAGTGACTTGAAATGTAGTCTCTGCCATCTTTCAGATTTCCATATCTAAGGGGTTATGTTTCTAAGCGCCCCGTTCCCTGTGGCGATATCACACTGTTCACATTCCTCCTGTTCTGTAATGAGTACCAGTATGCAAAAGGATACCACCCTTTCCTCCTCCTTCTTCTCCTCCTCTTTTTTCTTTGCAACTTTTTTAGCATAGTCTTATTAAGTTCTTTGAAAAACTCTACAGATATTTTTATTGAAATTGTATTGAATTTATAGGTAAATTTGGAAAAAATTGCAGTCTTTAAAATACTGAACCCTCCCATCCATGAATATAGTAATTCCTTTATTTTTTTTTTCCCTTTCCATAAGGTTTTGTGACTTTCTCCATAAAAATCTGACACCCCATTTGCTAGATTTATTTCTGGGCACCTTAAAAGCTTTTATTGCTGTGGTTAATGATGTTCTTTAACAATAACTATTGATTTTTGTATATTGATTTCTAGCAAACTTACTGAACTTTCTTATTAGTACTAACATTTATTTGCAGTCTCTTGGACATTCTGTATAAACATGTATTCTTTGTACTAGTTACTTTATACCTTTCTCCTAATCTTTAGCTTTTTATGTCTATTGTGCTTTTTAAAATTGAGATATAAATATCAACCAATAAAATGCACAGGTCATAATTACTTAGCTCAGTTAGATTATATATATAATCAACACCCCAATCAACATACTGAACACTTCCATCACTCCAAGAAGTTCTCTTGTGTTTCCCTGCAGTCAGTTTCCACCTCCCAACCTGAGACAGCCAGCGGTCAGCCTTCTGTGGCTATTATTTGGTGTTTCCTGTCCTTGAACTTTATATAGATGGAATCACACAGTATATTTTAGGGCTGGCTGCTATTGCACAGCACAGTGTTGGTTTAAGTTTCATTTACCTTGTCACCTGCATCCATAATCCGTCCTTCTATGATTGAATAATGTTTGGGTATCCCACAGCCTGTTAGCCCATATCTCCATGTTGATAGAATTGGGTTGTTTTGAATTTGGGGCCATTATGAATAAGGCTGCTATAAAGACTGCTATTTCAGTCTTTCAACCTTTTCTTTTTTTTTTTTTTCCTATTATGTTAGCTAGGGCCTGTAGTATGACATCGAAAGTACAATAAGGGGGTATCCTGATGTTTTTAACACTATCACTTTCAATATTTGCAGTGAGCTTTTGAAGACATACCTCATTAAGTTGAGAGAGTTCTTACCTATTTCTAATTTACTTGAGAGGATATTTATCTTGGGGAAGAAGATACAATTATTGTTTACATGCAATGTAATGTGTATGTGCTCAAGAATGATTGTTGTTTACATGCAATATGATGTGTATGTGCAGTCGAACTGTAATAATTCTACCTAATGAAACTGAAAAAGGAAAAAAAATGGTTGTTGAATTGTATTACATGTCTTTTCTGCATCTATAGAAGTGATTTTTCTTCTTTAATCTGTTAATGTAACGATTATATTAATCAATCTTCTAAGGCATTTCTACATTCTTGGATGAATCTTTCTTAGCAATGAACTACGAAATTACTTTGCCAGATTCTTAAAATAATATGTTATTTCTTACATTTGTCTCTGTGTATGTGTATGTGAAAGTGGCCTACAGTTTTCTTTTCAGTTTTGCTTGAAGGCTTAATGGCCTCATAAAATGAGCTGGATAGATTTCTTCCTTTTTCTACTTTTCTGAAGCAATTTTACGATATTAAAATTATCCATTTCTTGAGGACAAAACTTAGCTGTAAAATCAGCCACACTTGGCAATTGTGTTTGTGTATATTGGTAGGGGGGCAGCAGGGGGCACACGGACTAATTCAGTTCCTTTGATGATAATTCGTATGTTCACATTTTATATTTTTTCTTGAGTCAGTTTTGTTGTTACATTTTTCTAGAAAATTGCCCATTTAATCTGAGTTTTCATGTTTGTTGGCATTGTTTATAACATTTATTTTTTATTTTTCTACTTCATCTCTATTATGTTCTTTCAGTTCAGAGTATTGTTTATTTTTACTTTAATTTCTCTTCTTTTGATCATGTTAGCCAGATGTTTGCCTATTTAATCTGTCTTCCGAAAGAGCCATTTTCCCCTTTTGTTACTCTTCTTAACTGTGTCTTTGTTTGTAATGTTATTAACTTCGGCTCTTATCTTTATTATTTCCTTCCTTCTAATTCCTTTGGGTTTACTCTGCTGCCCTGTTCTTCTTCTAACCTTTGATTTACATATAGAGTACAATTGTTTCCAACCCATCTTCTTTGTTTAATGTGTGCATTTAAAGATATATTTCAGTTGTTTACAGTAGTGTGCTGGAACCAACTGTAGCCAGCTCATTTTGGGTTGTGAGCGTTGATTTTGTGTATTTCTTCAAATTCCCACGCTTGACATCGGTAGCTTGCCATAGACCTGGTGGAAAACTTGCATTACGGATGGGCAAATGCTGCAAATTGTACCCCACCACGCTCCCCCCCCCCCCACCCCCAACACACACAGCCTCTTGGAAAGCGTTTACCCACACACCACTTGTTTTCCAGATTTGGTATTTAGTGTTTGTATTATGATTTGGTTCTAAAAGTCCGTGAGTTCTCCTTTAATCATTGGTTGCTTCGAAATGTATTTTTAAAAAATTTCAAGCATCTTAGGTCATTTTTGTTGTAGCTGTTCATTTTCAGTTTTATTGTGATGCCGTATGTGGCATAACGATTCTTTAGCGTCGGTTTGGACTTGGTCGGTAACATATTACATGGTTAATTTATTTAAAATATTCTGTATATACTTGACACCATGTGTAGTGTGTATTAGTTAACTCTCAGACACGTCAGCGTGTTAACTGTAGCTGTCCAGGTCGTCTCTATCATTGCTAACTTTTTGTCTGCTTAATCTGTCAGTGCTGAGAAGGGAATATTAAAATCTTCCACTACCTTGATTTATACATTTCTTTTTGTTTTCCGTCAATTTTTGCTTTATTTTGAAGCTAAACTGTTAGGTACATATGCAATTATTACAGCATTCTGACTAATTTTCCCTTTTATTAATAGGTAGTGTCTTTTTTTAATCCTTAACAGTGTATTTTGCCTTAATTGTTCTTTAATCTGTTACTTATTGTCAACCCAGTGGCTTTTTTCAGTTAATATTTTCCTGGTATGTATCTTTCCATCTTTTATCACTCGCCTTTTCATTATATTTTAGGTATGTTTCTTATGACCAGCTTATAGCTAAATTTTTTTCCTGTCACCTTCACTCTTCCGATTGATTATTTTCTCTCAGTATCTTGAAGCCATTACTCCCTGTCTTCTAGCCTCTAATATTACTGTTAGAAATTGTTACCATTTATGTTGTTATTCTATGATCAATAATTTATTATTTCTTCCCGGATATTTTAGTTTCCTCATTTCAGTGCAATGAGTCTAAATGTGAATTTATTTGTATTTATTATGCTTAGACTTACCGTGCTTTTTTAATCTGAAGATTTATTTCTTTTTAAATCAAATCTGGATGATTCTGAACTACTATCGTTATACACACTATTTCTCCTCCATATCTTCATTCTCTCTTTTTTAGAATTCTTATTAGATCTACAGTTGACCCTTGAACAAGTGAGATTGGGGTGGCAAGTGTCCATGCAGCTGAAAATCCATGTATGACTTTATAGTCAGCCCTCCATATCCACGGTTTTGCATCCAAGGACCCAAACAACTGCAGATTGTGCCATAGGAGAGCATGTATTTATTGAAAAAAATTCACATATAAGCAGACCGCTTGCCAAACCTGTGTTGTTCAAGGGTCCACTGTATGTTGAATTTTTTTCAATCTATATTCCTGGCTTTTAACTTCTCTTTTAAATTTCCTGTCTTCTTCTATCTTTCAATCTGTGTTCTGGGCATTATACCTAGACTTGGCTTCCAGGTCATCAATTCTCTTTCCACCTTATTATTTCTGTACTGTTTAATACCTTTCCTTCTTCATGTCACGTCGTGTTCTCCTTCAGATTATTTTTCAATTACACTTCTGGGCTCTAGTTTTAATGTCTCCTTTTTCTGTTGACTTTCATTCACAATGAATCATTTCCTAGCTGCATTTTGTAATTTGGGATTAAAGAGGGACTTTATTTTCCTTTGGGACTCCAGAGTCCCTCCAGGGTGTATCGTTTGCTTTCTTCTGAACAGCCAGGGCCAGCACAGCCTGAGAGTGCTTTTACATTACCTTTCAGCTCAAGGGTTTCCCACCCCATGAATGCAGTGCAGAGCAGACTCTACACACACACGCATGAGATGCTGAATTTTCATGGGAGAATTATTTACTGATTTAGTCTTCTGATTTTCCAGCAAGAGTCATGGCTAAGACAACTTCCATATTGTGTCTCTGGACTATTGGGCAGAGTTTATTAGTCCCCGTTTTCACTGAGTTAGCAATCCATCAAGGGTCGAATTCCTAGCTAACCAGATTAGATAACTTGCCCCCGCCCCCACGGCTGAAGCATAAAGTCCTGCACCGACCTCTGTGGCCCTCAGCTCTCCCCCAGCTTCTGCCATGTGGGCTTTCCCTTTCTTTTCTATGAAACACAGCCACAGATTTTTTTTTATTATGATAAAATATGTATAACATACAATTTACCATTTAAACCGTTTTAAGTGTACAGTTCAGTGGCATTTAGGATTTTCACGTTGTTATGCAACCCATTACGACTTTCCATCTCCAGAACTATTTTCATCTTCCAAAACTGAAACTCTGTGTTTATTTAACAATAACTCCCCCAGCTCCTGGAGCCATCATTCTATTTTCTGTCTCTATGAACTTGATGGCTTTAGGTACATCATATAAGAAGAATCACACAGTATTTGTCCTTTTGTGTCTCAATTATTTCACTCAGCATAATGTCCTGAAGTTTCATCCATGTTGTAACAGGTGTCAGAATTTCCTTCTTTTTCAAGGTTGAGTAATATTCAAATGTATGTATATGCCACGTTTTGTTTCTCCATTCATCCAGCAATGGACACTTGGGCTGTTGCCAGCTTTTGGTGATTGTAAGTAGTACTGCTATGAACATGGGTGTACAAATATTCTTCAAGTCCCTGTTTTCAGTTCTTCTGGGTACATATATACACCTCAAAGTGGAGTTGCTGGATCATCTGGTAATTCTGTGTTCAATCTTTTGAAGAACTGCCATAGCGTTTTGCACAGTGATAGCCATAGATTTCTAAAAGGCTGCGTTTCTGTGTGTCAGTAGTGGGAGGCTGTCGCTAGTGCGTAGTCAAGTCTGCTGTCTTCCCAGAACCAAAAATCCTGCCTCTTTTAGCTGATATGATCTTTTCTCCCTATTGATCCTTTTTCTTACCCAAGGTCTTTGTCTTTCTGTGACTATTCCAGGTCTTGGATAGCCGTTCCAGGATAGCTAAGCTAACCCAGGTCTGCTCAGACATATATAAATACACATACACATATTTTGTACATATACACACATGCACCATATGTGCAGCTGAATGAAGCAGGGGGAGCTCCTTTTCCTGAGTTGAAAGTACGACGTCTGACTGAGGGAAGGACTGTTTTGAATGGATTTGTGTTTAGATAAAGATTTGAGGGTTCTTACCGTGTAAGAAAACATTTAATTGCAAAACCCTGGATTGTTTTTTCCACTTAAATTATGTGTCCTTTACAAGTGTATTTCATATCCATGAGTTTGCTAAGCCTCCTTTATTAAAAAATAACCAGGGTTTAATATAGGGTGATATTTAATGACTGAAGTGAAATGAAATTCCAGTTCCTTTTCTGTATTTTTTTAAAATTTCATTAAGTTCCTCTAAGCATGCTGAATTCTTCTATACTATCCTCTTTCCTACAGATTTTGTCCTGAATTTATTGCTGCCTTACCTTAAAATTTTTTTCTCCTCTCAAGAAGAGGGTGAGCAAGTTGTAGCAAAGTCATTTTCAGCTAAAGAAAAAAACTTCAAGAACATGACTCTTATTACATTTCTAGTTATAAAAGAAAATAAAAGTGTATCACTTTGAGGGGGTGCTTTAATCAAAATTGTATTCACTCATAATTTTAATCAGCGAAAACTTACTGAGCTCCTCACACAGGGACAGGTCCCTTGTTCACAAATAATTCAATACTGGGGAAGGCAGTTGTGAAAACAAGTAATTTCAGACTGTTATTTCCAACAGGCTTGCAGACTTGAGGCTCTGACCCATTGTTCCTCTGAAAACAACGAAAAGGCGGGCTAAAATGCAATCAAAATGTTAAAAGCCTATACTGATAAGCTGTTATAAAAATAAGGATTCTTTAGAGGACAAAATTTAGTGAAAGCAGAAAGCTGCAGAGATGAGCAGAGTACTAAAGAATATTCTCTGAATATTGGTGACATAAAGCTTTTGTTTTCACAGCTTCAGGGAGCAGAGAACGTGGCCTAATTGCTGCCCAAGGTGCAGTGTTTAATAGGAGACCCCACCGTTAAAGCTGGGACTGCCCCCTCCCCCAAAGGTGACCTACGTAAAACTGTATTAGAAATTATCTTGACACCCAACGAACATCAAAGAACATTTTCTGATGAAACTGTATGCTGAGGAAAGAGGAAAAAAATTCCCCGTTGAAACCATATCTATACCCACCTATTCCTCACACTGTTTTGCAGCCCAGATTTAGACTGACTGAAACTTCTAAAAAATTGATTTAAAGTGATCTTGGCTTGGTCGTGCCCTCTGGCATCTGGCGGACACAAACACAAATTCTCTTTGGAGGATTTTTCCGAAGGAACCCACCTTTAAACTAAACTTCAAAAAATTCCTCTGAAAGTTCCTAAACATACTCATTCATATAAGAAATGCCAAAATAATAATGAAGCAAATGACCATGAGTGAGAGGCAGTGGAAACTAAATACCAATATGAAACATGAAAAGATGTCAGATGTTGGCGTTGTCAAAGACAGACGGTGAAAAGTTATACCTAAGAAATAGAGAAGAGATTGAACTTATGAGCAAGGGACAAGAAACCATAAAGATGATCAAGCAGATCTGAAAAAGTCATATAAAACTTCCTTTAGAAATAAAATATATATATATATATATTATATAAATATATAAATATAATAAATGAAATTTTAAAACTCACTGAGTTTAACAGCAGGTAAGACCCAGTAGGAGAGAGAATTAGTGAGCTAGAAAACAGACATAAAGAAGTATTAGACTACATTATGGAACTGGATAGTATTGACTCAGAGGTCTGGAAGAAGAGAGAATGAAGAGGAAGGGCGGGGAGAAGGGGTCGGCATTTGAAGGGTTGGTAATGGTGGATAGGGAAAGGACCAGGACTGAGGGAAGATACCAGTGCTGGGATTCATGAAGTCAGAGTCCCAAAAAGGATATGCAAGGAGTGCCGACCAGGACCCATCACAGTGAAGCTGTAGAGCACTTCACATCAAAGCAAGATCTTCGATGAAGCCACAGAGAAAGCGCAGGTCACCTGTGCAGAAGATGCTGCTTGCACGGGTGCCTGACCTCTCAGCCACAGCGGTGGAAGCCAGAAGTCAGTAAAGTCATAACTTCAGTGTGTTAAGAACAAACAGTTCATTCAGATAATGAACTGGATCTTCAAGAAGGAGTAGGAAGCTTCAGGCCCCTTGTGTGTGGAAGGGCACTCCTAGTAGAGGAAACAGCATATGCAGAGGCACAACACAGTAGGTTTGTCGGGACTTCCACAGCGCTGAATCAGGGGCTTTGTGAGGTGGAGTGGAGGGTCGTGGGGCCAGGCAAGTGGGCAGAAACTCACAAGCCATCCTAGGGTTAGGACTATAGCCATGGCTACAGACAAGCTGAATTTCTTGAGGGACTTCGTGTAGGGGAACGATGCTGGCTAATCCATGGAGCACGTTCTGACCTCGCCGACTTCTCGTGTTTCTTGTCCTTATCATGGGCGTGATTCTGGGAATAGAGGGCTTCCATCCAGATGGACCACAGAGACAGCGTGTGCTGATCAAGCTGATGGATGTGTGCTCTGTATGACAGTTAAGTTAGCATCCTCCTTGGTCTCATGTCTCTGCAGGTCTCTGTCTCCCCTGGGTATTGACAAGAGCAAGCTCCTGTTCCTTCAGAGCACAAATATGCCAGTGATTTTCTAGCCTGTTGGAGTTTTCAGATACTTTGGAGAGTTTTAGAAGAATGAATGTAGCAGATATAAACATTAGCCCACAAACTCTAGTATGGAAAAAAAAAGTGATTCTTTTTTGTACAATTCAACCTCAGTATATAGTTTTGGCTCTCATTCTGTTGGGTGATTGTCAGCTCGGGACCACCCAAGAGTTCCTCTAGGTTCTGATGGACTGATGGTCCTTATCCTAGACAATGTCGGTGCACCCTGACATTCATCACCCCACCTGCTTCTTGGTCATTGGTTAACTTGGGTAACCAAAATACTTTTCCTCACTTCCGTTTCCTTCATCCTGTAAGGGCCTAATGCTCTCTCACTGCTTCAGTGCCATTCTTGGGAGGCAATAAATTCATTCACTGATTAAATGAAAAATCCGGGGCGGGGGGCTGGCTAAAGTTCCCCTTCCCAGACACTCTACACCCAACTTCTACTCTGAATTTTGCCACATCACCATTCTCCACCCAAACCACAGCACCTGTTTCTTCCCTGATTGAATTCTGCAGGTTTCCTTACATCTTTCACCCTTTCCCTAGAATTCCATCTAGAGTGGGAAGGCAAAGCCCTTTCATCTGAAGCCCGCTGATGTCTATTCCCTCTGGAAGAACTCGAAGCCTCCGTCGTAGTCTATGCGGAAGCATCTCCAAATTTGAAAAAATAAATGATCAGAATCAAAAAGCATCTTTGAGTGTCTGTTATTCACTAAATGTTTTGCATACACTCTCCTAACCCATTTGACAAATGGAGAAACGAAAGTGTGGAGAGATTAAGTGATTTACCGCTGGTTGCATAAGTAACGGAACTGTGATCAGAGTCTAGGTGTGTCTGGCTCTAGGGCCACAGTCTAAACCTAAATTAATCTCTGAATTTCACTCTTAATCTCTTGATCCTTAATCTTACTGACTTTAAGATAGTCTGAGTTCCGTCTCTTAATCTGGGCATCCACCATGCCCTGTGCATATTTTTATCTTAGCAATGAGTGAGGTATCTCTTATTCAGAGCTCTGTACCTCTAGGGCCCAGCACAGTGCCTGGTGTACAATGCAAATGTCCCTTGAACTGATACAGTGTTTCTTCTACTGCTACCACTAGGCATGCCCTCCCTTAGTCCCAGTGATGGAGAAACTGAGATGTTCTGAGTTACTGAGGGGTGCATGACCTTAGTAAGCAAAGGTGGCCTCAAGCTGGGATTTGGGGGCAGTTAGAGAGTATTTAGATCCTTAAATCTGCTACTGAGGGAAGAGCCTTATTCATTCTGGTCTGATTCATTAGGACTTATTTGGAACCCCAAGAGTAGGGAAGCACTCGCTTCTTACTGCATTTTGTTTTTGTAAACATAGCCACAGAACACCAGTTCACAAACTGGTAAATAGATAGATGCTATGGGCCGAATGTTTTGTGTGTCCCCCTCCCCTGCCCCAGAATTCCTATGTGTTGGCATTAGTATGTGGGACCTTTCGGAGGTGCTTAGGTCATGAGGGTGGAGCCCTCATGAGTGGAATTGGTGCCCTTATAAAAGAGACCCCATAAAGCTCCCTTGCTTCTTCCACACTGTGGAGACAGGGAGAAGACATGGGCTGTGAACCCAGAAGAAAGCCACCACCAGTACAAGACCATGCTGGCACCTTGATCTTGGACTTCCAGCCTCCAGAACTGTGAGAAATAAATCTCTTTTGTTTGTAAGCCACCCCGTCTGTGGCATTTTGTTACAGCAGCCTGAACAGACTAAGAGAGTAAATAAGAAAGAACTCTAATCTTTATTTGACTGAATACAATTAATTTGGAAGCTGGTTTTTGTTTGTTTTAAACTATGTAAAGTAAAACCTGGTGCATTACTGAATCCAGGTAAGTAGAAAATCAAAATAATTTCTGTCAAAAATCCCAACTCATTTCCATTTAAAATACTTTTTTTCAAATCAATGTAGGCACACGTTTATTGAAACGTTTAATAGTTGTTATAATGAAACTGCCACATCCCATCTCTAAGTCCCACTTCGTGCTTTCAAGTCCTATTCTTGTTTGTTCTATATATATCTCTAATATCCTTATACTGCTGTTTATTGACTTTTACTTGAACAATTATACTGTACACAAGGCACTGTGCTGGGCCCCAGAGGTACAGAGATCTGATTAGGAGATACTTCATTAATTTCAATATATTGTAACAAGCACCAGATTAAAATACGCACAGGGCATGGTTATCATTGGTTTTTTTCTACAGGAGAAAGGAACTCAGCTGTCTTACATGACCCCACATATACACTGCCATCCCATTTTCTGCAGATAGAGCAAAAGGTTAGATCACACTTTTTGTTGGTATCAGTGTTTGCATCGTTAAGGCATGCAGATGTTAGTGCATGTTGAGCCATGTTGCTTATTAAGGCAATTGTTCCTTTATCATTACAATTTTTGGTTCTTCTAGAGTTATTAATCATCTCGTATTGTTGTTTGCTTAGTTTTCTTTACACCTATCACTAATTGTACCAAACTTTCTAATTGAACTATGAAACTTCATTTCATTTGGCAAAGAGGGCAGGTAATTTTTTTTCATTTTTTTTATTGAGTTATAGTCATTTTACAATGTTGTGTCAAATTCCAGTGTAGAGCACAAGTTTTTCATTTATACATGAGCATAATATATTCATTGTCACTTTTTTTGCTGTGAGCTACCACAAGATCTTGTATATATTTCCCTGTGCTATACAGTATAATCTTGTTTATTATTCTGCATATGCCTGTCAGTATCTACAAATTTTGAAATCCCAGTCTGTCCCTTCCCACCCCCCGCCCCCTTGGCAACCACAAGTTTGTATTCTATGTCTATGAGTCTGTTTCTATTTTGTATTTATGTTCATTTTTTTTTAGACACATATGAGTGATCTCATATGGTATTTTTCTTTCTCTTTCTGGCTTACTTCACTTAGAATGACATTCTCCAGGGACATCCACGTTGCTGCAAATGGCATTATGTTGTTTTTTTATGGCTGAATAGTATTCCATTGTATAAATATACCACATCTTCTTTATCCAGTCATCTGTTGATGGACGTTTAGGCTGTTTCCATGTCTTGGCTGTTGTAAATAGTGCTGCTATGAACATTGGGGTACAGGTGTCTTTTTGAAGTAGGGTTCCTTCTGGATATATGCCCAGGAGCGGGATTCCTGGGTCATATGGTAAGTCTATTCCTAGTCTTTTGAGAAATCTCCATACTGTTTTCCACAGTGGCTGCACCAGACTGCATTCCCACCAGCAGTGTAGGAGGGTTCCCTTTTCTCCACAGCCTCTCCAGCATTTGTCATTTGTGGACTTTTGAATGATGGCCATTCTGACTGGTGTGAGGTGATACCTCATCGTAGTTTTGATTTGCATTTTTCATGTGCCTATTGATCATTTGTAATTTTTTCTTGGAGAATAGCTTGTTTAGGTCTTCTGCCCATTTTTGGATTGGGTTGTTTGTTTTTTTTCTTATTAAGTAGTATAAGCTGCTTATATATTCTGGAGATCAAGCCTTTGTCACTTTCATCGTTTGCAAAAATTTTCTCCTATTCTGTCAGTTGTCATTTTGCTTTACTTATGGTTTCCTTTGCTGTGCAGAAGCTTGTAAGTTTAATTAGGTCCCATTTGTTTATTCTTGCTTTTATTTCTATTGCTTGGTTAGACTGGAGGGCAGGTAATTTTTAATTGACCGTCATGGTCCTGAAAGTCCATTTTATTTTCAGTGCAAAAATTTTTTATTTTCGTGTGGTCTTTTTGAATTTGGGACCATGCCATATACACTATTTTGTAAGTGACTTTTTCCCTGAGTGATACGTCATGGACATGTTTGATGACTAAGCATCTTGTTTAATGAATGTGTAATATTCTACTGTATAAACACACCATAATCCATTAAATGAATTGCATTTAATGCATTCAATGAATTTAATTTAAACATTGTGACACATTTATGCAATTTTCAATTTTTCAGGTTTATAAACAATTCTGAGATTCACATTACTGATGCTCAATTTTGGCTAATTATTTCCTAAGATAAATTCTAAGTGTAGAATTGCTGGATCCATTGACATACTGGATGTATAAATCCTTTTAGAAATCATACTAAATTTGAGAAGCGTTACCAGCTCTGGGCTTTATCATCTTAAACTGTTTTTGTCAGTTTGAAGTGTTGTCTATTTGAATGCTCATTATTTTCTGCAACATTTCTTTAGTAGCCGTTGAGGTTGTGTATGTTTTCATATGCTTATTTGGTATTTTGATTTTATATTTTGTGACTCGCCTGTTTATATCCTTTGTTCACTTCACCTTATTCCTGCCACTCCTTTACGTAACCTCTCCACTTGAGTTTGGAATTGTCTTGTCAGACTTATTCTTTGCCTTCTAGCTCTTCCAAACCTTTTCTCGTGCTGTTTTCATGACTCATTTATTTACTTATTGTATTTCTTTATTTAAATAGTTATGCATCTCTCTAAAGTTTACTGAGCCCTGTTGCAACCTTCAAGGAACCCTGAACAGAGTAGAACAAACAACGACACAGCTCTTTTGGAAATACAGTTTCAGAAGGGGAAGACAAATGAAGCAAATAAGCAAAAACAATTAAAAATCTCAGATAGTAAGTTTTAGAGAGAGGTTTAAAACTAGGTGCTACACTAGGGGACAGTAGGGGGCTCCTTCAGATGCAGCAGTTAAGAAAGATGTCTTTGAGGAGGTGACACTTAGTCTGGGACCCCTGAATGACACCAGGGAGATGGCCATCTTCAGAGCAAGTTTCCAGGGAAAGAAAACAGCAAGGCAAAAATCTGCCTCTTGCTGATCTGAAATGTAACCATTCTCAAAGGTGAAGTTCCAGTTCTGTGAAGCTTTTTTGAACCATTTTAGCCCAAAGAAAGCACCCTTTTGATTTCATATAACCCTCGTTGTCCAAACTACATAACTGTCACTTATAATTCAGTCTCACATAGTTAATTTATCTTAGGTTTACTATATTTTCTTTCTCAGATAAGTCTAAGAGTTTCTTATGGTTAAGGGACTGCCGCTAATGTTTACCTGTAGTACCTATATTATCTGGCCTACCCTGACGTTCAATACCTGTATTTACAGTTAATAAATGAAATTACAATCTTTCTTGCTTGCCATAGGACTGTCTAATTCAGTTGTCAAAACCCTATGAAAGGGGTGGGGGGGTATAGCTCAGTGGTAGAGCAGATGCTTGGCATGCACAAGTTCCTAGGTTCAATCCCCAGTACCTCTGTTAAGGGGGGAAAATGATTTAAAAATGAAATAAATAAATAAATGTGAAAAAAGATGTCTGCCTCAAAAAAAAAAAAAAAAGCTGTAAGAAGGTCCTATGAAAGGGCTGTGGCATATGTAGTCCTTGGTTCAAACGGTCTAGAAGTAAAGCTGTTTATTGCAGAATGTGAACTTAAAGAGGATGGTAAGGCACTTACCTTCTTCCTGATGAAACTTTTACAAGAGAGTCAGTCAACAAAGGAGAAAAATCTAGGCCCAAAATACAGTTTAGATGCCTGGTGTCTGAAAGGGAGCAGGGTTGCTACCATGTGTGTGCAAGTGTGCGTGTGTGTGTGCACATGTGTGCAAGGAGAATTTATTTAGCATCCCCTATATGCTCTGGCAAACACCGAGGGAAAATGGAAGGGAAATTGCTGGATGAAAGAGATCTGCTTCTCATCCTCAAAGATCGTACCATCTAGTGGGGAGGAATAAGTAAATTGCCAAGACCCCCCCCCATAAACTTAAAAAAACTCAGGCCATAGTATAATCAGTCCTATATTTAAGGACTCAAGAGTGCTAAGCACACAGCTGCGGATGAGGAACAGATGGTTTATCGTGAAGGCAATGGCAGAAGAGTAACTGCAGACAGATTAGCTGTGTGTGTGTATGTTCTGCTGTATGTTGGACACACAGGAACTGGAATTCTAACCAGTTTCCTCTCACTCACCTTTTTATGATCCAGTATATCTGTTATTAGTGTCTTAATGAATGATTTTCTGGTTCTCATAACTCTAGGTGTAATAACGCAGAAACCCAGAAATGAAGGTCCAGAGAAAAGGCCACCAACCCCAAACATTTTCAGTGCGCAGAACCATAAAAATACGTTGAATGCTCCCAACCAGAGAATGAGGATACTTCACATTTCTGATCTCTAGAAACATTTAAGAAATTTTTGGATGATTTGACTTGAGATAAAGATTGATAAATGCCAAACTAGACCAGTGAAAAGATTTGATAAATGAAAAGAGGGGGGGTTTGCATAGACAAAGGAGAATAGGAACATCTTGGAAACAGATAAACAATTCTGTTAAGAATTGTGATAAGAATGCAGGACTCTCCTGTCTGAGTTGGAGGCCCAGCTCCAGAACTTAGAGTGGTGTGACCTTGAGGAACTTATGTGAACTCTACATGCTTCTGTTTTCTCATCTGTATAATGGAGGTTCACTTCACAATAAGTAATTTTCAGGCACCTGTGATGTGACAGGTTTCAGATGCTGGGGCATTACTCGAGGTGGTGGACAGCAGTTGCCTTCTTCAGAGGGCTGTTATTAAACTGGTCCACAAAGGCAAAGAGCTGAGAACACTACTGGCCCCATGAAATTGAGAAATCCATTTTAGAATAGAGAAAGGGATGGAAAATAAGGCAGACTGAAATGAACATACTGCAGACAGAATTAATGGTTAAAGTAAACAAGAATGCCATAATAGAATCTTCAATGGAATTGAAAATAAATTGATGTTAAGAGAATACCACGTGGTATATAAACGTTAAACAAAAGCTCGTGTCCAAAACTTCCTTAGTTTTCCTTCCTTCGGCATTCCCTCATTTTGGTATATCTACTCGTACACTTTGCTGCTATATTAATTTTCCAAACATCGCTTAGAGCTACGTTCACCCTCAAACACTTAATGGTTAACGCCCAGTGTCTTCAAACCAAACTATGAAGTTCTAATTTAGGCATTCGGGACGCCTTGTAAAATTCCTCCTAACCACCTGTCCAGCTTTATTTCTCTCCTCACCCCCCCCATGTTGGGTCACAGACTACAGAGCATGCCTTTGAAGGAGCCGAGTCTTTCAAGTGGTATTTGATCATGGTATATAATCTGTCATCTTACCACCTCCTGCCTTCACGCAGCTCCCATACCAGGTATGTTTAAGAGTATACATCTTCCCTTTCCAAATAATTGAACAATCTACCCTGATTAAACTTGCTGTACATTTTTTTTTCCCTTTAGAGTTAGCAGAATGCTTTGTACACATTAGGTGCTTAAGAAGTATTCGTTCACCCCTCTGTCTCCGTAGCTGCACCCGAGTTGCTTGCTCTGCTTAGAATGCCCTTCGCATTTCCTTTGCTTTCCAAAATAATAACCGTCCTTCTAGGACCAACTCAAAAGTCACCTTCTCCAAGGCCTTCCTGCCCATCTCATCATGGGCGAGACCTCAGAGTGTGGCTTTCTCCAGACACCTTTTATATAGCACCTTCTCAAATGCTGCCACAGGCCACGCTGCTTGTGTGTGCGTGTCTCACGGCCGCATGGGCCGCCATGGACGACGAGGGCTGTGTTCTCCCAAGTTCTGTATCTTTACTGTGTTCACCTAGCACCTTGTACACAGTGAATACTAGAGAGACTAAAACGAAACTCGTTGATTAAATGGGAGAACTGGGGAAGCCGTGGGCAGAAATGGGCCACGGGAGGTTTGTTTAAGGTCTGAGTGGCTGAGGAGAGGCTGTGTGGGATTCTTCAAGGCTTTTCTCTAAGCGTCCCCAGCAGTCCGCCGCCCCGCAGCCTGCACAAAGAGTAAGTCTGTTTAGAGTAATGTGATTTAAAGGTCACATTTATTAGCAAATAGCTGTGTTTATAAACTTAGTTGGACCAAAAAGGGAGCCTTTGAAATGAATACTGTTTGCTGAAACCAGAACCAAGTTCAATCAACAGTGCGTACGGAGTCTGGTTAAGGAAATGTGCAGCCAATGTGGCTCTCACGACCTCATACTCCTCACCCATCCCTTTAATTTTTTGAAAAGTAATTAATAAAAAAAAGCTTGATGGAATTATTAAGCTGGGATTTATCCATTTTGTGTCAATTTGCCGTTGTCATGATATTCTGCTTTGAAGGGAAGAGATGGAGCCTCGGGGCCTAGTTTGATCTTGCCCTCTTCGGCTCCCCCCACGCTCTAGGACGTGGGTTTACTTTCTCATCGGGAGAGTCCAGAAAATGGCTGGTCCCCTGCTGCCTCCAAGCATCCTGTTGGAAAAGTCACCCTGAGATGGTGGTGGCCTTGGTTTGTGATAAAGAAGAAACTACTCAGAGCCTAAAGCTGAAAAGAGGCACCTTCTGACATGAATTGGGCTGGCTCCTCTGGCCCCAGGTTGCAGCTGCACAGAGAGAAGACTCTAGGTAGAAAATGACCCCGGGGGCAAAAATTCAACCAAGGAAGAGTATAACCCAACCACAGACCGCTTACAAGCTCTTTGGTTGGTGTTACTGAACAAGAGGTAATCGCTCCACCAGAACGTCTGACTTCTAGTTGCCGAGACAGAGATCAGAGAATGGAAGATGTTGGGGTAACTGGCTCATGATTCCGCCCAGAGAGATGAGGACGCCCACCCTCCAATTAAATTGCACTGTGGGGGAGCTGCCCCTGATGGGTGATGGAGCTTGGCTGCGTGAGGAGAGATGGAGTTTCAGACTACTTTCTAGAATGCGAGAGGCCACAGGGCTGTGCCAAGTGAGAGGGTCCCTTGGGGGGGATTAGTGATGGGCCCAGGGTATGTGGGGGCTGAGACCGTTACACCCCCACTTGTTGAAAGGAGTGGAGAGGGAATGATGATGATAAAGGAGCATTCTTTCCCCATCCTCACGTGAGGGGCTCTCCATTTTCTCCTCACAGAAGTGCCTCAAAATGCTTAAAGAATTCCGCTTTGGAATGACTTCTGAGCTAGTTTATGTTTTCTATCTCATCACTCCACAATTGCACCTCATTTTTAACCAAAAAAATAGTTTCCTGCTCCATCAACCACCTTATTCATCAGACTTGGCTCTGGATGATTTTTTGGTTGTTTCCAAAAATGAAATTCACCGTCGAAGCAGAAAGATTTATGTTACTGAAGCTTCTTAAGTCTGAAGACTTTAAGTCTGAAGAACTCAAGAGGAGCTCCAGATAAATTTTGTACTGAAAAAAATTCGCCTCATTATTTTGCAGCCCAATCTCATACATTTTCATAGCCTCTTCCCTTCTTTTGTTTTAGAAATGAAACTCTGATCTGAATAAAGTATTCCAAGTGCATTAATCAAAGCTGGGCTTCATCCAGCCATCTATAACTAAATTTCTGCTTCTACAACACCTCTTTAAGAGTGAAAGAAAGAAAAGTGTAAAGATATATGTAAGAAAAAAATAGAGGTGCAGAGAATTAAATCGTAAAAGAGTGATAGCTCTCACCGCATGCTCTCCACGCAGGCTCTGCTAGCCCTGTGCGCGCTGTGTGTGTGGAGGGTAAGCTTGCAGCCCTGTTTGCTTCACTTCACTAGAGTAATACACGTTTACTGTAGAGAATTAGGAAGAAAGAAAAGCAAAAGAAAGAGAACTTAAAATCATCTGTAATTCCATCAACTAGAGGTAATGATCTTTCATCTTTTTAGCCTTTATTTGATGGATCATTTATTTTGTGGCAGATTTAAGTCATTCTTTTTTGTTTGTTTGTTTATTAAGAAAAGATACATACAGAAACTTCCATAGAACATGTAAATAGAGTGAAATTTGTTAACCGCTAGTCCTCTCCCTCCCCCTTTCACCTATAGACAACTGCTACCCTGATTGGGGGAAAATTCATTTTTTAAAAAAGTTTTTCATATTTGTATTGTCTAAGCCAAAACTAATTTTTCTTTTCTCTATTAGTATCAGTGCAAAATCGTGGATTTTTACTTATTCAAGTGCAGTCATTACTCTTTTTCAGACTCCAGTTGTCTTAAATAAGGCCACTGGGAGCTGCTTCAAGCAGGCCCTGTAACCTTCCGCACAATCCCTTGAACCTTTTTTGCCCTCTGACACAGCTGGATTTTTCAGGCCCTTGTGGACTCCCTGCCCTGACTGTTTCTCTAAGGATCCCTGGCTTCTGTTAGTGAACACACAATCGTTTTCAGAAGTCAAGATCTGGGCAGTGCATACGCTTTGCTTTTGAAGTACCAGTGCTCCTAGACTCTCTCAGAGGGCAGAACTGGGAAATACACACACACAACATATTATGGACTTGTTTGGGAAAAAGCACGCTCCTGTGTTTCTCCTTTACTCATTCACTCACTGATTCACAATGCTTCTGATACCAGAGGAGTAGATTTTTCCACACATCAAGCAATTCTTCGACACCAGCTGGTATCCTATAATTCACTCCAATTCTTATAATGTTTACTTGGAATGAGCATCAGATCCTACAAGTTAGGGGCTCAGTCCCACAAGACTGCCCCTACTTTAAAAAATTTTAATTAAAGAAATTTTTTTAAATTTAAGTATAGTTGATTTACAATGTTGGGTTAGTTTCTGGTATACAGCATAGTGATTCAGTTATACATATATATTCTTTTTCATATCCTTTTTCATTATAGGTATGAATATAGATATTGAATATAATTCCCCATGCTATACAGTAGGACCTTGTCTTTTACCTATTTGATCTACAGTAGTTTGTATCTGCTAATCCCAAACTCCTAATTTATTCCTCCCCACCCTTTCCCCTTTAGTAACCGTAAGTTTGTTTTCTCTAAGACTGCCCCCACTTTTGACAACAATTAAGTCCTGGGTTGCCACCTGTATTTCTAATCACCCAGCTAAAAATGGGGGTTCCCACAACCCCCTCCATGTATCTGATAATTTTCTAGAAAGGTCCACAGAACTCAGGGAAACACTTGTGTTTATTGGTTTATTATAAAGGGTACAAATGAACAGCCAGACAGGGACAGCTGGGGAGAAGGGGTACAGAGCTTCTGTGCCCTCTCTAGGCACTGCACCTACCTACCTCCTGTGTTCACCAATTCCAAAGTTGGAATAGAGTAGTTTCATTAAGTAGTCACAATTGAGTAAATCACTGGCCTCTGGTGAGTAACTCAATTCCCAGCCCCTCTCCCTTGCTTGGAGGAGGTGGGGCTGAAAGTTTCAAACCTTTAATCACCTCGTTGGTACCTCTGGCAACCAGATTCCAACCTGAGGTTGGTTGGGGGCCACAGAAGTCACCTCATTAGCATAAGCTCAGGTGTGGTTGAAAGGATCTCATTCCATAAAACAAAAGATGCTCCTCTCACCCTATTGCTCAGGAGAGTCCGGGGATTTAAGATAAAAGTCTTGTGCCAGGAGCTGGGGACAAAGACCAAATAAATATTTATTATGTCACAACATCACGGCTTAATAGAAGACAGCAGTGTTCTCCTGTCTGTCCCTGCATTCAATTTATTGTGCTATCACATGTCCTGTAGCCTCTGCAGAACTCTACTATATACTCATGAGGGAGTGAGCATAAAAAAGGATGAATAATGTCCTACTACTATTACGAAAATAATTTTAATCTTGCAGACAGCCTTAAAGGTCCCAGGGTCCTCCGAGGGTGACCAGACTACACACTGAGAAGCCCTGGTGTAGAGTGGAGGCGTCAGCACTGACAAATACAGGCTAAACTTTAGGATCTTTTGTCTTGATCATTGCGGTATTACAGCGATGGGCCCTCCAACAAACTGTTAAATATCAGCTAATTTTTTAAAAGTTTACAAAAGTTAAGTAAAATCTGAATTCAACTTCAGAACTACTCCAAACTCTTCTATGTAACAGTTACGGACCCTTTCAGGTTGGGCCCCAGAGTAGGTCCTCCTGCCTGGTGTTGGAGCTAATAGAACCAGACGGAATTTGGTTCAGAAGCAGAAGAAAACCTCCTTCTTGGATGGAATGGAGACGGGGGAGCTGGGCTTCGCATGTTTCATCAACAGGCGCAGGTGGGGCTGCTTATAGGGCCCAGTCAGGCAGGAGGGGCGGTCTTCGCTGGGTGGGCGCAGGTGCGCTGCTCACGCCCCAGGGCAGTGCAGGTGCGGAGCTTCTGCACGCGGCCCGCCCCCCCACCATCTTGAATCCCGGTGTTGTGGGCGGAGCTTCTGCACACGGTGCGAAGCTGAGGCGTCGAGCGGTGGTCTTGCACGAGGGACGCTGGTCTGAAGGGCCCGCAAGACCTTCTCCTGCGGCCCCTGCTGCGAGCCAGGGAAACCAGGCCGAGCACAGAGGAAAAGAAGAGAAAGGTTAGACTTTATTACCCAGACTACGTTTATTTCCGAGGACTTGTTCCTGGGCTTTCCGGGTGACGTAGCTCCGCCTCAGCTTCTCCCGAGCTGCTTCTCCCCTGCGGGCTCTGCTGTGCCGCGTTTCCCCCTCTCGTTCACGAATGGAAACCCTTCTCTGCGCGGAGTGTGGTCTGGTCACCCCTGGGGGACCCTGGGGCCGCCTGAGGGTGTCTGTGAGAAGTCGGTTACTTTCGTTGTAATAGGAAGATGTTATTCACCTTTTCTCCTCTCGTGAGTGCGGTTGCTCAGGCACAAAACCCTAGAATCAGTGCCGCCTCCTCCCTGGGACTACTCTGGCCTCAGCCGCCAGCCTCTCTCACCTGGGGCTCCTACCTCTTCTCCCTGCTTGCCCCCCCCCCCCCAAAGTCCGTTCTCAGCAGAACAGCCAGGTGGTCCCTTTAACACCCGAGGCCTTGCGTCTGCCTAACAAGATGCGCTGATGATTCCTTTCCCTCAAAGTAATGGTTTAAAATGCATCAAGGTCTTATCCAATCCATCCCAGACTTCCCCTTTACGATCGCCTGGCTCCCACCTCTCTGGCTTCTGTCAGGTCTCTGTTCCTGGAATGCTTCTGCCTCAGGGCCTTTCCCCAGCAGCCCCCTCACCTCACTGTGTTCTGCTCCGAGCGCTCTGCTGGAAATGGCAAGTCTCACTTGCTACACTGCGGTGCCTGTCCCCCTTCCTGTGCTCTGCTTTTTCATTCCCTCCTCACAGCATTTACAGTCTTCTCTTTATTTAGTTATTGTGTGTTGTTTGTCGCCTGTCTTGCTCCACTAGCATGTCAGTTCCACAGGTCAGAGATTCTTGTCAGCTTGCTTTCACTGATGTACCCAAAAACCCTGAATAGTGCTTGGCATGCAGTAGACACTGAATACATATTTGTTAAATGAATGACAACATGGATGCCAAATGCCTTATAAAAAATTAGGATGCTGGGAATATTTGAGGTTATGATTTAATTAAAACCTACATGGGTACCAAATGCCTTTATAAAAAACTAAGATGCTAGGAATATTTGAGGTTGTGATTTAATTGAGACCAATCATCAGGAATTTGTTGAGCACATTAATAATCAGAACTCTTTCCTCTGTAAGTGACAACTCAGCCAACCCTAGCTTAAGCAAAAATGGAAGGAAAGAAGTAAGGAATTTGTTCACTGATAAATAAGCTTCAGGCATGGCTGGATGCAGGGGTTCAAATGATGTCATTGGGATTCTGTCTCTTTACTTTCCTCCTTCTGCATCTGCTTCATACCCAGGCAGCCTTTCCCTTTATGGTGATGATAATACCACAGGTGTCTTTTAAGCTTTCATGTTACCAGCTCAGCCACCCTATAAGAAGAAAGGTACATTTATTTCTGTTGGGTGTCCTGGCTCCCAACTGCTCTCAGTGGTATAGCAAGGGGATGGGTATATACATCTGTGTTTATTTCTGTGCCTAGCTCTATAACTGAAAACCACGTGTTCACTCCCATCCCTCCAATTCCAATCCAGCAGCACAGGGTTTACTTTCACTTTCTCCCTTTCCCCACCTGTGCACCTCCCTTCTCTGACAGTGAAGCCAGGCCCCCATTTCCTTAACTTATTTACTTATTTGGCCAATGCTCCTGTGTGACCAATTCCTCTTCCCCCTCTTGCTGAGTTTCTCCTCATTCAAATGCCCTCCTCACCTGCTTACACGCTAGTATCTCAGGCCACTTTGTTTCCCTCCTGTTCCTGCACAGATGCTGACCCTTGTTCTGATCCCAACAGCTTTAGGGCTGAATTGTTCAGGGTGGGAAGGGAAGATTAGGGAAGAGGAAGCGGAGTGCCTTTATCTTTATTTATGTCAGTTCCCCCAAGAGAGTCAGGACTTGATGACTGTCCCCGATTTACAGGATGTGACTGCCCTCGAGGCTTCTTGGTCAATGAGACAACTTGCAGCTCCCCTTCACCCAGCCTCAGCCAGGGTCTCCTCTCTCCTTTCTGTGATGCATTTTCCTCCTGGCTCTTGTCGCCACCCCCATATTGGTTGGATGGATTCTTACACCTTCAGCAGTGGAAGTATCGGGAAGTATTTGCTACATGAGTGAGTCCCAGGAGAGAGCCGTTCCATGTGGACAGGGTGGCTCCCAGCCCACTACAGAGGGTGGGTGTTGTGGCTAAACCACGTCCCCCTGCCCCCGAGGCCTGCTAAGGCTTGTGTGCCCTTCTTCCCGACACCCCAGCAGATGGCATCTCCTCTGGCCGGTGCATCGCTGGTGACTGATGGGAGCAGACAGACGAGGAAGTACAGTTAGCATTCATTCATTGCTTATGTTGTACGGGCTGTCAGAACTAATGAAATTTTATGACAGATGGGCGATGACCAGCTTCCTGGTGTTATTTATCTTTCTCGCTTCTGGCTCGGAGTACGGGGTGATTTTTCATTTACATTTAAAAATGCTAAGATGACTAAGCACAATTTGCCTACTCAGAAAACTAGCAAATTGTATCAATGCACAAACGTAATTAATAATCATCAGGCATGAGAAATGAGGAGCAGTTAAGCAGGAGAGTCTATCTTGCCAGTGCCCCTCCCTCTCTCCACCACCATTTCCACCACTTCCCAAACACCAGGGACACACGTCATGAGTTTATCCTTTGCTCATATCTGATATTTGCAATATTTGCAATGACAAACAAAAAGTTCTTTTGTGTGGTGACATGGGTCCCTGTGGCTCAATAGATTTATTTGTAACAGCCTTAGAGAGATGATGCAAATAGATGTAATACATGGGGGTGGGAAGGGGAGGAGAGTATTTTTAAAAAGTGGAAAATTTAATGTAAGAAGGGATGGAGGTCTCAGGAGACAGGTTAATCCTAGAGTGACAAGACTCAAGATTGTGAGACTGTGTTTATATAACCAAGAGAAATCCACAGAACCAATTAATCACAACAACCCAAGCCTAGGAGCTACATGTACTTTGAAAATTCTTTTGTATATACGGCTGTTTCTCTTATCTTATTCCTGCAATGTTATCTGTGCTTCCAGCCCCACCTGCTCCCGTCCCCACCTGCGGCTGCAGGGTCTCTAGCCTCTGCCGTTCCCTGCCCTCCACAGATTACTTTCGGGGGGTCTCTCGGGTAGCTCACACGTGTTCACTAATCAACAGTTGAGTCCCATGTAACACCTGCATTATTTATTTTTTTCCTTTTCTGCCTCTCCCTTGGGGTTTTGATGAGCTGCGTCCTTAAGACACCAGAGCATCCTTAAGGTACCTTGGGTCCTTCCTCTGGGGCCCTTCAGAGTCTGGAGAACACTCTCTCTCCACTCCCAGTGTTTTCCCACAGATTTCAAAATTGTGCTGTTTGTGTTCCAGTGCCTTCTAGATTTTTTTAGTAAACAGCTCTGGGACAGGGAGACAAAGCTGAAAGGCCAACATTATGCTCTTCTCCAAGCCAAGCTCCAGCACCATGACTAAGGCTTTGTGAGGGGCCGCGCCGTTCTGCTCACCTTCTCCCTCAGGACGGGCTCCTTCCCAGAGGGCTCCTCAGGTCTCCAGGCGCCTTGGCACCGGGCGGCCGGAGGTGCCCGAGCTGGCCGGCTCACCCATGCGGGCGCTAGCTCAGACTCCTGGGGGGCGCTTCCTGGTTCAGAGGTGCTGTGGGGCCAGAAAGCCAGTCAGACACACGACTTGCCCTCAAGGACTTTATTTCATGAATAGGCATGTGGTACCTAAACAAAGGGCAGTGGAGGTAAAACTAAGTGCAAGGAGAGAGCTACGGACAGTGGGGCCGAGAGGAAGCTACTTCCTGTGGAGGCCAGGCGGGAATGCCCTCGGGGAGGTTGCCTCGAGAGATACCCACCCGTGGAGGAGGTGAACAGAAAGGAATTCCAGGGAGGAGGAGCCCAGGGTAGCTTGTCCTAGCAACACAAGGGGGGTGGCAAGGGTTCAGATGGGCTAACACACACGTTGTGGGAAGGGGATGTTCGGGGAAACTAGGGTGAAAAGGGGAGTGAGACTATGTACAGAGATCCCCAATCAGCAGCTGAGTCACTTGTATCGTACTTCGTAGGCTGCAGAATGTACCAAACTGCGATAATACACCAGACAGAGCCATTAAAAGCCATCGAGCAGAGGGATGTGATTCTGGATGGGGTAGATTCACCTGGATCAGTGTGTGTCAGGTGACTAGGGGCACCAGGGAGGGCAGACCAGTGGGGAGACTTCTGCAGTAGCAGCAGACATGGGTGCTGAGATGGAGGCATCTTCTCTTTTCAGTGGAGAAGATGATGGGGTTGGAGACAGGGCAGACAGGGACTGAGGGGAGGGAGGAGTCTAAGGAGAGCCATACATGAGCACTGAGGAAAAGAGAGCAGCATGGTGTCCAAGAGGTGCACTGAGTTTTTGGAGGGAACACGATGGATTCATATTTTCAAAACAACTTTCATAAGGTGTGTAGGATAGGATCAATAATTCCATTTTCGAGGTAGGAGAATAGTGACAGAGAGTGGTAAATGGCCATGGGCTACAAGGCAGAACTGACCCTCCAACCCAGACCTTTGGATTTTAAAACCGTTACTCTTTTCCTTATGTATCTACCAAGTAGATGTATAGAGAGGATGGGAGGTGAAAAGGAATCAACAAAAAGATAAGCAGTAAAAAATTATGCTATTGGTGAGGAGAACACATTTTGTAGTGAGTCTTGGGAGAGCCATCAGGCACACGAGCTCTCCTAATCCAACCGAGGGAGAAATTTCCTGGGTACATGGGTCCGTGATTACACATAAGTCCTCTAAAAGAGAGACTAATGAGAAATCAGCTCCAGTGAAAAGCAAGCTCAAAGGTAATAATGGTGGAGGGACACCAGGCATTCGCCCCAGGATCCCAGGCTGTTATAATAAAAGCTGTGAAATCCATAATAGAAATTGCTTCACCTGGAAGCTTCTGAAAGGTCCACACGTTCATAACTAGAACATTAGTAATAGGCCCATTGTTCTTGGTTGTCTTCGGTGATAACCAGCTGCTTATGAAGCGTCTGTTTTCTGAGAATTTGGACTCCGTCATGGTCTGTTTTACATCTGGGAATGAGGTGGTGGTATGTTGTTTTTCTCTTTGGTTGGTGAGGAGGAGAGGTGGGAAGGCACAGGTTTGCCAATGTCCTATTTGTCTTTCTGTTTGTTGTTGCAACTGGCCTCATTAGATCAGTCGAGAGCTGCCAACATTTATAACTTTGGCTTTTCTAATTAAAGTTCCACTGAAAAGGCTACCCCTCTCCTCTGATTCTCGGCAGGAATGTGCTCTCATAACACAGGCATCTGCCCCCTGGACTAACCTTTCTCAAAACCAGATAAACAAAGTAATACTAATAAAAATATCCATCTGTGCTTAAAGATAAATAGAGCATTAATATACCAAACTGAGATCTGGATTCTCTCGGAGCCAGCTTTAATGATATTAGACATCTGTTCCAGCCTGCTTTCCGCTCATTTTCCATTTGCACATTCTTCTATGAAAACAATGTGAAAACGGTTTGTCTGGGGAAGAAGGTGCCCCCTGACCACTGTCCTCTACTGAGACCACTGCCCCCGTAGAGGGTGAGACAAAAGTGTAAGCCAAGCCTTAAGATTTGCCCCCCTGCTTAGATTTTGTCATGGATTTTAAGCATGGTGGGGTTTTTTTTTTTCAGTTTTATTTTTAGATACCATAATGCCAATTTGTTTATTGTCAATGGTCAGTAGAATTGGCAGTAGACCAGATGTACAAATGTTGGCCTGATCATGGCAGTCATTCTCTTCTTGGAGTCAAGATGGGAAGGCATCTAAGAAGTCGCTGAAGCCGTTTGCTTACCAGGAGAGAGCAGTGTCTCCACCTGGAGGGATGGGAGGACGATGGTTTCTCTAAAGGGGAACTGTACTTGGACGGTAGAAACTAGCCTCTCAGGGTTACTTTTAATGTTTTTAACACTCAAGAAGAACCACAGGCAAGGTGCTATCGTGGGACCACTTTCTCCACCGTGGGCAGACCTGTTGATCTTGGTTTCTTAGATGTGGCGCTAACTCCAAAGGGATATGAGCAAGTCAGTGGTGGTGGGGCTAAGATGAATGGGGGCATTAAAAATTGCTACAGTGATGGGGCAGGGGTGCTACTGACTTTTAGTGTCTGAAGACCAAGGAAGCCCAAGTACAGCAGTTTGAGGGGCAGCCTTGTCCAGCCAAGATTGGCCAAGGCCCAAATGCTGATGACACGGTGCTGAGAGGCACCCACATTTTAAAATAGTGGAAATATTTTTTTCCAACAAAAATGTCACACAGAACCCCAATATATAAAACATATTAAAGAAGAGGTATTTTTTCCTGGGGGGAGGTTCCTGAAACAATTTTTGGGGGAATAATTTAAGAATCACTATTCTAGGTGCTATCAGATGGGCATACAATTCTAATGTTTCTAATGTTCTCTTTGGTCCTACAATGTCCTAAAAATTGAGTGGTTTAAAATATTTTTTAACTATAGTTTTACTCCCCTTAGCATTTTATATGAGGGTTTTTAAGCATAAATAAAAGTTGACACTATTATGAATGCCCATGCGCCTACCACCTTGATTCTACAGTGGCCCAAGTTTTGCTCTTTCTGTCTCATCACCATCTCTCCATATACCTCACAGTTCATCTTATTTTTAAATTCATTTCAAAGCAAGTTGCAGACACCAGTGCTTCTGCGCGCACGTCTAGCGTTTAAGAGCCCCGTCTCTGCTTACGGTTCTTTGTTTGGTTTTGAGGGGAGGAGGTGTCTAGGCTTACTTACTATTTTCTTTTTACTTAACAGAGGGACTGGGGATCGAGCCCATGACCTCATGCGTGCCAAACATGCCCTCTACCACTGAGCTACGCCCTCCCCTCTACAGTTATTGTTAAGGAGTCGAATTTACATACAATGGAGTAGATCCAGTGTATAGTTTATGAGTTTTAAAAATATAATGTGCAGCTCAAACCCTTATCAAGATATAAAACTTTTCCGTTATCTCCGAAAGCTTCCTCGAGGCCCTTCCCACCTAGCCCTTCCCAGCTAGCCCCACCCCCCACGCTCCGTCTTCTCATTCCTGGTGACCACAGTTCCAATTTTTTTCACCACGGATTAATTTTACCTGGTGTTCCAGGGTTTCTTTGGACTAGGATCACCCTACAAGTACTCTGGCTTCTTTCATGCAGCCCTATTGCTTGTAAGACTCATCCATTCTGTTGCTTTAATCAGGAGCCCTTTCCTTGGAATCCAGTGATGTTTTTTGGCTATGGACTGAGGAGAACTCTGGCTTCAGTGATTCATGATCTGACATTTCCCTACCAGGCCACTCTCGTTATTTCTAGTAGAATTAACTTTGTCTAAACACCAGCAAACAGTCTGTCAGTAGAGTTCACTCTGTCAAACAAGCTGACAGTTTGCTGAGAGCATCACTGTACCTGGTGTCTGAGTGGACAGGGCAGGCTGGGTGATGTGGCCACAGCAGGGGCACCTCCTCCAAGCAGTGGTCATTAGAAGGCTTGTGGCCCGTCAAGAACACTGCTCTCTTCTGTTGCCCAAAAGCCAGAAGGTTGGACTGAATCCTTGACTCTCTCCTTAGTTTTTTTTTTTTCCCTGGTTTTTAGTTGTGGTAAAACATATATAACATGAAGTTTACTATTTTTACCATTTTTAAGTATACAGCACAGTGGCATTAAGTACATTCACATTGTGGTGCAACATCACCACCGTCCATCTCCAGAGCATTTTCATCATTCCCGAACTGAAACTCTGTTCCCATTAAACACTAATTCCCCTTTCCATTCTTCTACCCCTGGCAACCTCCAACCTTTCTGTGTCTATGAATCTGACAACTCTACGAATCTCAGAATGGTGGAATCATACAGCATTTGTCCTTTTGTGACCAGCTATTTCTCTCAGCGTAATGTCTTCAAGGTTCATGCTGTAGTATGTGTCGGAACTTCAGGTTGAGTAATATTCCATTGTATGTATAGACCACATTTTCTTCATTCATTTGTTGGTGGACACTTAGTTTGTTTCCCAACCTTGGTTATTGTGAATAATACTGCAGTGAACATGGGAGTGCAGGTATCTGTTTGAGTCCTCGTTTTCAATTCTTTCAGGAACATATTATTGGATCATATGGAAATTCCGTTTTAAATTTTTTGAGGAACCACCGTACCATTTTCCATAGTGGCTGCACCAGTTTACATTCCCACCAGCAGTGCACAGGGCTCCAATTTCTCCACATCCTGGCTGACACTTGTTATTTTCTGTTTTCTTTGGTAATAGCCATCTTGATCAGTGTGAAGTGGTATCTCATTGTGGTTTGTATTTGCATTTCTTTAATGATTAGTGACATCAAGCACCTTTCCATGTGTGACCTATGGTTTACGTGAGGGGTAGTCTAAGAGGGAACTGTAGGACTGATGTGACCAAGGTCCAGCAGGAAGGTCATGTCCAGCTTGTGGATCTTGATAAGGAGCTCAAGTTTGCCTCTGACTGAGACAGGAGTCACTGGGGGGTTTGGAGCAGGAGTGTAGCTGGTCTGACTTACATTTAAAATAGTTTCACCCTGGCTTTCTGACCACACAGATTTTTTTCTTTTCCCCCCAATGGGGGGGCATTGTCCGTGACTAATTATCTACTGAACACACTTAGTAGCAATATTTATCATCATCATAAAAACATACTGTGTGGTAAAGAGATTTGCACTTTACAAAACACTTCCTCATACATCACCTCGTTCAATTCTTGGGGCAGTTTCTGCAGCCTCCTGTCTCCTGGCAAGTGCCTCCTCCAAGCCATCTCCCAGTGCTCCCCACCCCTTGGTCACTTGGCATTTTAAGAGAGGAGCCTGGATGTGCCCCACATGCTCAGAGAAGTGGGTTGGACCTCTTTGGCAGAAAATCCAGCTCCAGCAATAAGGTATTGGTTGTGAAGTTTTCTTGAAATCAGCCCGTTTGTTTAAAGCTCACCCATGGTTGCCCATGCAGAAGTCCCGGGGACAATCCCATGATCCTCCTTAAATGCCATTTGTCTTCTATCCTTTGACACTATGGTTGGTTAGTCATGGTCACTGCTGCTGCATCGAGGGACCCTGAAGATTCTACTCTGTCAATGGGTTCTTTCCATGCGTTTTAGTGGTCCTCCCTCTGGGAAAAGTGAAATTCATGCATTTATTCATTCATTTGTTCATTCGTTCAACCATTGTGTATTTATTGACTGTCCACTGTGTATAGTACATAGGATACACTGGAGACACAATGTTGAACAAACAAGTTAATGTCTGGTTCCCTGGATCCAGGGAAGTTAGATAGATGGGCCCCCAAGACACAACTACATGTGCACCAGAAATTAACACATCATAAATTGACTATACTTCAGTTAAAAAAAAAAAGAAAATTGTAAGAAAATAGTTAACACATAAACCTGAAAAAAAAGAAGAAAAAAAGACATAATTAACTACGGAGAAAATCCTGCAGGGCAAAAGTTGGTCACTTGGGACAAACATGCTTTTTGTCTGGCAGAAATAAGTAAGTTTGGAGCAAGAATCCAGAGTTTCGGTAGTTACATTGTCCCAAGAATTCAAGGACCAATTCAGTTTTTTTAAATCACACCAACTGTCTCACTGCCGTTTAAGCTCGGGTCTTACCTGCAGGACTGGGTGCCCAGGGCTGGTGGACTCTGGGTGCCTTGGTGATTGGAATGTGATCTCTGAGGCACTGGAAAGAACTTTCCTTTCCCCCCACTCTCCAGTGGCTTGAAATCCCTTTAGTGGGAGTGTCAGATGTGTGGGGAGGCTTGGTAGAATATCATGAACCTTAAGTGGAAAACTCCATTAAGAGACAAAGGAGCAGCTTAGATCACAGTAAGCTGTCAGTGAGCCCATTCATTTCTCATTCATTCCTGCTGTGCTCAATGTGGACAGACACAGAGCTCTCTCCCCTCACAGAGCTTCTACTCCCTCTGTAGAGAAGACAGTCAGTACAAAAGAGGAAGCAATTAGATACACAGAAAAAATATCCAGAGACCAAGAGCCTGTGAAGGAAATAGAAAAGGCCGCTAGGAGGGGAGAGGGTATAACTCAGTGGTAGAGTGCATGCTTAGCTTGTATGAGGTCCTGGGTTCAATCCCCATTACCTCCTCTAAAAATAAATAAACTCAATTACCCCCCCCCCAATTAAATAATACAATGATAAATAAAATATTTTTTAAAAGGCCACTAGGAAGAGAAGGATCAGGAGTGCAGACTCACCTGGATAGATGACAGGCTCCGAGACAAGGACTTGTGCGCAAGCAGTGTGTTGGGGAGGTTGTTCCAGGAGGTACCAGCAGAGGGGTGGGGAAGTGAGACAGGGAAGAGGGGGAAGGAACTGGCAAAGGGCTTGATGCCAACAGAGTGACCACGCAGGCACTGGGGAGCCAGCGTAGGCTGCGTGCCTCAGAGATATCCCAGCTGCATGCAAGGGTGCTGTGTATGGACTGAGGCCTGCTCCTGGGGCCATCAGTTCACTGGTACATCCAGCCTGACCTGCATCTGGGCAGAGTGGGCTCCAGTGATCAGAGGGTCTCAAGGGGAGTCCGGCCATGTGGACGGCCAGTGCTGACCAGGGAAGCACTTGGTTTTTCAGGGGTGACATTGCTGGCTCAGTTCTCTAAATCAACAACAAGCAGGCGGTAGCCATGGGGAGATCTGGGATAAGTACATTCACCACAAAGGAACAGCATGTGTAAAGGCCATTTTCCCAAGAAAGAACATGATGACCAGTGTGGCTGGAGGGCACTGGGCCTGCTGCGGGTGAGGAAGGGGAGGCAGGCAGGGCTTCCAGTCCACGCACGGCAAGGAGCCGCATGTCAGTCTGAGTGCAGTGGAAGCCAGCAGAGGGTTTTCGTGGGCAAGCCAGCTTTACTTTTTACCACATCTTGGTTGGATCAAGTTTTAATAGTGCGGGTAGGGACTGGCCACCTGGAGTAACAGGAAAACAGCATCTCAGAGGCACGGAAAGCAGAGCCTGAGACAATGAGGGCGGCACCGCCCGCTCCGAGCTGTGGGAAGGGCCTGTCTTTAAAATGAAAGCAGGCCAGGCAGAGACCCGGCTTATTCTGAGGTTGGCCAAGCCTCGAAGAAGAAGAACAATTAGAAAGTAAAAGGATTGGAAAACGGGGAGTTTCCACTGGCCGTGTCTTTGTGTAGCTCATGATGCATTTTGACAAAGTGTGAAGCAGGGAAAAGCCGTGGGATTGCAGGACGGCCTGGCTGTGCTCACAGAGCAGCTCCAGACAGCGGGCTCTCTACTCCAGTTATGAATTTGGAACCGAAGCATGCAAAAAGAGATTACCGTTTAGCATTCACCACATGCATTCAGTGAGAAATGAGACTGTCATGCAGGCTGGGACTCAATCTACCAGGGAACGCGTGGACGCAGGAGCCCTGGCGGCTGAGCGGACGATGGGCAGAAAATGCCCAGGCTGGAGGTTTGGGGTTTCAATGGCGTTGGGTGAGAATGTCTTCTTTCTGGCTATGAATTCCATCCTTCCTTGTGTCTCTGGCTCTGTGATGTTTCTTTCCCTTTTTGACTTTTTCTTAGATTATTCTCCATTTAAAAATGTGTCACCTGGGTTTCAAAATTAGGTAGCTGAAATAGGGGGCCCTTTGAGTTCTGGGGTGAGGGAAGAGGAAGACATTGAATAAATTCAAACCAAGACAGTACCTTAAAATTGTGTAATTTTTTGGAGACTCAAAGAATCCTCTAGGCCAGACCCCTCCTTTTAGAGACAAGAGAGCAGAGGCCCAGAGTAGTAGAGTGACTTCCCTGGATTCCCACGGCCTCCTGGTCGACAGAGCCAAGGTCAGAGCCTAAGTCTACAGGCTTTCATGCCAAGACTTTTTCTGTGACACCCACGGGCTTATTTTTCTCCTTTATTTGTGGGGAAACTTGAGTTATTGGCAGTTCATTCAGAGCGCAGACAGCCAGAGCCTTTGGTTGACTACCAAGCTTCGCTCCTTCCCAGATGCCAGGGCCATGGAAGGGACGTCTGTGGCTCATTATCCCTGCTCTCTCCTTTGTGCTGGCACAGATGCCAGGCCTCAGCCTTGGCACTGGGACTGCAAAGGATTCGGTTTGGTGCCCTGATGGGGCCCGTGGCTTCAGAATAGCAGTCCCCATGCCAGGAGAGGGAGTGAGACAGCAGCAGTGACGGGTGAGCTAGTAAAGTGTTAGCAGAGGCAGTAGCATGGAGTAGTGAAGGCTGATCTTCCAGAACCAGACTTTCTGGTTTCTCATTTTGCCTCTTACTTGCTGTGTAAACATGGACAGTTCACTTAACCTTCCCTCAGTAAAACAGGCGTGCAGCTATCCATACCACAGTGTTAGTTATCTATTGCTGAGGAACAGCACTACTGCACACACAGTGGCTTCCAACAACACATGTTTATTGTCTCAGTGGTTTCTGTGGGTCAGGAGTCCGGGCACAGCTCAGCTGGGTCCTCAGCAAGACTGAAGTCAAAGTGTCTGGTGGGGCTGAGGTCCCGTCTGAGACTTGACTGGGGCAATCCTTGTGGTTGTAGGGCCAAGGGCTGCATTTTCTTTTTGGCTATTGACCAAAGGCCACTTACCTTCTCAAAACCAGCCAGGGAGAGAGAGGCTTCAGCAAGTCAGGCATGATTATGTAATCACGTCCCCTCGGCTGTATTCTGTTAATAAGAAGCAAGTCACAGGTCCCACCCACTACTCGGAGGTGGGGAGGCGGGGGGTGATTACTCAAAGGTCTGAGCACCATGAGCTGGGGACCGTGGGGTCATCCTTAGAGTGTGTCCATCAGAGTGCCTCATATGGTGGTTGTGAGGAGTAAATGAATTAGTTTACATCAAGCTCTTAGAAGAGGGCCCTTTCTCAGTAAGCACAGGGGCTGTCGGTTGTGGTGGAGGTGGAGAACGTGCCTCTAAATTGTCCTTGCTCTTGGGAGGTCTTTGAACAGTCTTTAGGGGATCTGGGATGACAGGATTCAATTTAAACAAATACCTATAGTAGTTAATAAGTAAAATAATTCCAATAACCATGCTAATTTAACTTCATTTTCTTAGCTGGAGACTGCATGGTGAGTGGGAAATAGGCAAGATTTGGAGCTTGAAATGCTCTGAATTCATAGGTAACTTTCTCTGGACTGCACAAATGTTGGCTGTCATCTTTACTTTCCTCTTAAAACTAGACTTTCCAAATTGTCATGTTTTTATGTGTTTATGAATTTTAAATATTAGAGAAGTATGTAAGGTAGTATAATTGCCACTTTTTTATTTTATTTGTTTGTTGAGAAAGTAAAATTGACGTATGACATTATATTAGTTTTAGATGTATGACATAATGATTCGGTATTTGTACATACTGCAAAATGATCACCACAATAAGTCTAGTTAACATCTGTACATAGTTACAGAATTTTTTGTTGTTGTGATGAGAACTTTTAAGATCTACTCTCTTAGCAACTTTCAAATATGCAGTGTGGCATTATTAACTATAGTTACCATGTTGTGCCTTACATCTCCAAGACTTATTTTATAATTGGAATTTTGTACCCTTTGACTTTCTCCACCCATTTCACCACCCCTCCCCAACTTCTGGCAGACACCAACCTGTTTTTAGATTTCACATATAAGTGAGATCATAGGGTATTTGTCTTTCTCTGACTTACTGCACTTAATATAATGCCCTCAAGATCCATCCATGTTTGTCTCAGGCCAAATTATTTTTGGTTGTGTACCCCATTGGTTAAAAATGTCTTATCATGTATCCCAATGGACGCATCTTTATTCATATTGTAAGATAGCACAAAATAGAAATTACGAGAGGTTGAGGTAAATTAGAAATAAGCAGTAAACTGTCTTTCTGATCCTGAAGTCTTCCAACCATCATGAACTCAGTTCTTGGTACTTTGGGTGAGCACTGTCATCAGTAGTGGATGTGCATTCATATTTCAGCCTTTTGTCGAATCTAATTAGGAGTTAATCCTCTTGTTTTTGCCCTCGTAGTGTGGCTGACAGAGGTCACACAGTGGTGGGAGAACAGGCTGCTCGGCTATTGTTGCTTTGAGTCTACATGACTGGTATTACCTTCAGTCCCAGTATCTTTGCAGAAATTCTTTGAGGCCACTGGTCTATTTTGTAAGAGTTGGTTTGGGTTGAAATAAGTCATGTAGTCATTAGGTTAATTTTACTAGCCTCATGTAAACTGTGATACTTGAAAATCTGCTTCAGGTATAGACAAAGGAGGGCACCTCTTCCTGCCGTGGACCTGTGGACCCCACGAGATGTGTCCCATCTCACATAGAAGTTGTGTGAAGGGGGTTCTTGAGGAAATCGGTATGTTAGAAATGGGAAAAATCTTAATTTCTTTTTTCTTTTTAAAGCAAAAATTAATAATTCTAATGTATTGTTTCTCTACATCAGTGCATCATCTATGTACCCCTTGGGAAATGTGCACACAATTTGGAGACCCCTCTTGTATATCACACCACACAAGTTTCTGCCGCCTGAGGGACTTCTGGCTTTACACAGATGTGTCTGGAAGCTTCTGTCCCTCGCTGGTTGGTTGAGATTTTTGATGATCACATCATGCCTGCAGCAGATCTGCCCCACAGTACTGCCAGGCGGCTCTGAGCTCCCACCCTGGAAGGGTTTTAGAAAAGTCTGCAAAGTTTGCAAATGTTCTCGGCCACAAACCATGAGGGTCCACCCCGCGCAGGCTTTCTGAGAGAGAGAAAGTGCTGACATCTCCAGCAGCCTTCTGCCATCCTTGTAAACAGGGTCGAACCAGTTTACTTTATCTCTCTGTGCAAAATGCAGATTTAATAGGAAAGTGCCCTCGGAATCACTGCCGCTGGGTTGAGTCTCCAGAGGAATTAGGGATAACAGTTTAATAACTGTAGAAAGAGCTTAGGCGCTTCGCTGTGTCGGATGTATCTGAGTTAGCTACTGAAAAACGAACTTGGGACATTAAACCCTTTTATCACTCAGATAGAGCAATTCGGGGAAAATCCATTCCTTGGCAGGGGATGAGTTTACTAGCTTCTGAAGGGGTGTGTGTTTGAATGTGATAGGGAAGGGAGCATTTGTCAGAGTGGAAGGTGGATCAAAAGACAAATGGATTCTTTGAGTTAAATAAGAGCTTTAATTTATCCCACTTTGAACTGCTTCACCATCAGCAGAATGTGCGACACGGAAAGCCAGCCTGTCTTTCCGAGGTCTGTGGATGGCACAGGGCTCACTGTCTGCTAATGTTGCATTTTAAAGGAACAAGCAGTGTTAGGGCAGATGGCCAAGGCTGGGGAGGCAAGATAAACGTCTATTTCGCTGGGCCACAAAGTCACTTCTGCTAACCCAGTCACCTAGCAGCCTACAGAAAATAAGAAATTTAGACAAAGTTGGCTCCTCTCATATTACTTAGGTGGACTAGAAGTCATTCAGCCAGGCTGAGGATGGATAAGTCAGGTTAGCTTAGCCCATGATTTCTAAATTTGAATCCATAGAGTTCCAGCAGAGGTTGCCTTCTGTGAAGGACTGAAAAAAGGCCACAATTTTTATCTATTCCTGTGTTCCTATCTTGGCAATGTACCACCGCAGTTCCTCGCATCAAGAGGGGGAGACTGATTCTCTGCTCTTCAAATCTGTTGGACAGGTGACTTCCTGGCCAGTGGAACACTATTGATTGTGACACAGCAAAGGCTTGAAAAGCATTAGTGCATTAAGGCTCCCGAGGCACTTAGAAACCATGAGAAGCCCAGGCATGTCTATAGGATAATGAGAGATCCAGTGGTTGTCATCTCAGCCGGTCGAACCCTGTAAGAAGAGCTGCCTGGCTGTTGGGCAGCGGACTACAGATGCCGTATGGACCCTAGCTGAAGTCTGCAGAAGAACTGGCTAGCTGAGCCCAACCCAGACTGGTGACTCCCAGAATCATCAGCTAAATAATGGCTGCTGTCATAAGTCATTAGCTTCGGGAGGTGTGTCAGGCAGCAAAAAATAACTACAGGCAGAACTAGGGGGACTGAGGGGCAGTATTTAGGGTTCCTAAATCTGGTTTCATGCAGAGTAGCTCTGATTTGTTTACTCTTTTATTGAAGTTCTTGTTGGAGTAAACTAGGGAGTAGGGGTAGGGAGTGGAGAGCCTTGGGTTTAGTCTACAGCATCTCAGAATTTCCTGTTGCTAGTGAATAAGCCTTGAGCTATCAGCCCTGAAACTACTACTTCTGGTTTTGTAGTTTGGAAATCTGGGAAAAGTTTCTAGGGATGGTTGATCTGTCCCCTGGTTAAACCACTTCCTTGCCATGCAAAGGGCTGTACATCTAGCCATCTGAGTCTAGGATCAGTTCCTACCAGAGAAGACAGGAGTAAATCAGCTGTGGATTCTCTGAAAGGTATTTAAAAGAACAGCCATTTGACTTTGCTCAGTTTAAATTTTGCCTTTTTATTGTAGCCATTAATTCTTCCCGAAGTCATAGTGTGCCATTGCTAATGCCCTAAGATAGGATGAATGCCTGAGGAGGAAAGTGGGAGGCAGACTTTTTGGAAGAAGTGAAGCAAGAGAAAGTTATAATCTTAGGGGTCTCTGGACAAGGGATACAGATATTCAGTCCTTGTATAATGTCTTACTTCGTAGGCATGCCATACTTCCATCAGCCTTTTAAATTATTGTATAGTGATCTCTGCATAATGGACGTGAGCAGCTTTTTCTTGTCCTCCATTATTCCTCCTCCTCCTCACAGGCTCCTACGTCTCCTTGGTTTAGTGTCCTTCCTGCCACTGCACACAGTCTTAGTGAGACTGTTGTCCCGGGTGCCTACTCATCCCCGGTCAAGGTTGGCACATGGTCCGAGCTCAGCCAGTTGGATGCTGTCATCTAAGAATTGGAAAGTTGAAACAAATGGCATGAGGACAGATATGGTTGTAGCTGATTCATGGAGCAGTTGGAGGTTCTCTGAAGATCCTGTCAATCTGGTGATTCATCTGTATGCTCAAGGCTGACCCTGGTCCTGTTCTCTTCTAGGCAGATTTCCCTTAATTCCATGAACTAATCTGTGATACCCTCCCAATAGATTGATTTTTGGCTCAAGTTAACCAGAGTCAGCTTTAGTTGGCTGCAGCTAAAGAGTACTGATTACTATACTTTTCTTAGCCAAGGTTAGTACCTGTGCTGGTCACAGGTGCTCTGGCTCTCCTCTCTATCTGGACATACGGTCCAATGGCACTTTCCTGCCCTTTCAAGTGAGGTGTGGCCTTATGATTTTCTCTGGTCATTAAAGTTGAGTGCAAGTGTCAGTCCCAGGTAGAAGTTTCAAGAGCCCGTGTAAGATACACCTCATTCTCTTCCTCCTGCCATGGTGATTGAGTGAACGTAGCAAGAAAGAGCCTCTATCAGCCTCAGTCCCCAAGAGATTCTGATGAGCAAAACCTCCTCCTCCTCCCTTTACCCGCACTGGGCATACAGAGTGAGTGAGAAATGTGAGGCACTGGGATTTTGGAAATGCATGTGGCCTTACCTAGCTTGGCTCATAAAGCACCCTACTTGGTTAAGTCACCATTCACATTAATAACTCATCATGCAAACTACCCTTGTATTTCTCTACTGGCTTTGCCTGATCCCTGTTCTCTATCAGGCAAGGATGGATAGGTTTATGCTTTTGAACTTCTCATTATAAGGCAAAGCAGCCACCTTCAAGGGTGTTCTAAGCATAGCAACATTCACTCATTCCCTAAGTATGTATTGAGTGCCCAGCATTGATTTTATTATTGCATTGGGTGCTATAAGACATACAAAGAAATAGAATATATAATCTGAATGAACTAATAATCTAATTGGAGAGACAAGATTAACACGAATTAATGTCAAAGAAAGGCAATAATATAAGAAATACTGTAGGGAATCTACAAATGCCTATTTAAGCAGTAGGGTCAAAAGGGCTATGAGATTCAAGATGGAAGAGCTGATTTTGCTCAAGTGCAGCTTTTCCAGTGAGGCAGAGATTTGGCTGGGTCTCAAAGTCTGGATTAAAATGGAGAGAGGTCTGACTGGGATTTCAAAATTGTAGAATAGGTAAACAAGATTATAGTGTATAGCACAGGGAAATATATACAAGATCTTATGGTAGCTCACAGAGAAAAAAATGTGGCAATGAATATATGTATGTTCATGTAAAACTGAAAAATTGTGCTCTACACTGGAATTTGACACAACATTGTAAAATGGTTATAAATCAATAAAAAATGTTAAAATAAAAATGGAGAGAGGTCTTCTTATAGTGAGGAGACAATATAACCAAAGTTATAGACTGAGAAAAACAAGTTTTGAAAGTCAGTTTGATTCAAATGGAAGGAAATTGTAAGAGAAAATTGGAAAAGTAATTTAGAGCTGGATTAGAGAAAGTCTAGGGTTAGTTTAGGAAATTTACCCCAATTTCAGGAATCACATTCAGAGTCTCCAAGGTGGGCAGGAGGAAGAGGTTTTGCCAGCCACAAATGTCCCCCTTATTGGAAAAACAAAAGCCTTTCCAGAAGTCCCCTGCAAGCTGCTTTTTCTATCTCATTGGCTAAGCTGTATCTCCTGGCCACTCCTAACTGCCAGGGAAGGCACTGGAAAAGTCACTACGGAACTTTCCTCATCTCTGGAATGAAGGTGGGCAAGGATGAAGGGGTCAGAGCAGGGGTAGCCTTAGAGAAATGTTAGCCTCTGCTGCTTTTCTTCACCCCATTTCACAGGGGTCATTACTGCTCTGTCATTTCACTAACATAGAAACAGACTGTCATAATATCAGATGGATACAGAAAGTCAGTGCCAAGAATATCCCAGTATGTGATACAGACATCAAAAATAGTAGACACGAGGTTGGTAAACTGTAATCACTAGGGAAGATTGCCCAGTAAAGGTGAGTCTTGAGCTGAGCTGGGGGAAGCCTTTAAAAGTGCACGATGTAATCCCAGCTCTGGAAGGATTTACAGTCTAGATGAGGTAAGTCTAACACACAGGAGACACGAGGGACTAAGGCAACTCATAAATAAGCCCTAAAACCAGAGGGCATAAATGAAGTATTATAGAAATTAAGAGAGGAGAGAATTAAAGATTAATTCAGCAATAGAATCTTTAGGGAAAGGTCCATGGAAGAGGTGATTTTTAGGCAGAGGCTTGAGACTAGTAGCATTGAGAAGGGAAGAGGTGCTGGCTCTTGGGCAGGCTCATGTGGCAGATATGAATCTTAGTTTACATATTTCGATTGTGTAACAGATGCAACTTGATTTTTCTGTAGCTCAGTTTATTTCAGTTCCTACTGCCTGGGTATTGGAAGCATGATGCCTGTCGCTTTAGGAAGTAGGAGTTGCACTGAAGTTTGGAGGGGTCACTGCTTTTGACGTCACCTGTTCACACAGCATTTGCTGAGATGTTCCTTATCTCCCTTGCTCAGCCCCATGCCTGGTTCAGCAGGTATTTCGGTAACTTCTGTGCCACTGTCCAGGGTGTATGTGGCCCATTTTGTATCTCTGTTACTAAGGCAGGGAACTGTGCAAGACTGTAGAAGACCTGTCTACCCTGACATACTCCACAGCCATCTCTTCACTTACTGCCTCCACGGGGCTCTTCCCCTCAAAAGACACCTCTGCCCTCTTACCTTGTCACCTTTCTAGAGATGTTTGCTTCTCTCTGGGATTTCCTGGGGGTGCATTTTCCCCCCTACACAATCTGGAATTCAACAGTCAGATGTTATAATAACATATCCAAACTGAAACATTACATGTTTTATTGAAAACAACAGTTTAAATATAAACCATTTCCAATATATAGAGATGCAGAGAGACTAACAGTGAACCTCTGTGTGCTCATGTCCCCCCATGTCTCCTGTTGCTAGCATCTTTCCATTCTTGAGAGACGCTTACATCTTTATCTTCAGAAATAGAGAGAAATTGTCTTGAAGAGCTGAGGGTTTTTTTTTTTCCTTTTCTCCTAGCAAAATTTTAGTGAAATTTGGCCTTTGTGTCTAGGCTCAGAAATCAATTGAATTGAGATGGCTTTCAAGAAGGTTAATTTTAGACAAGTCTGCTGTTTCATTTTCCCAGCACTGACTCTCTGACTGGAGCTCAGCTGCCTGCTTGTCCCTGATGTCTGCGCAGGGGCCTGATGTTGATGGAGCAATTCTTTTCCCGCAGTGTCCTTCTCTAGGAAATGTTTGTAATGGAGTTTGGCTCCAAGGCCAGCCAGGTAGCATTCCCTGCATGAGGACTCCTCAGAGGCCATTATATATAATCATGGAGTGTCACAGGCATGGCATGAATGATTATGCAAAACTCTACGCCCAATTTCCAAGTGGCGCCGCAATTTGACAAAATGATGTGGCCATTTGTGAAATGCAAGCAAATGAGAGGAAATGGAGGGTCTAGGGTTTCTGCAGAAGTGACAGGCTCATCCAAGAGCAGGAGCTCTTCCGTTCAGCAAAACGTGCAGAGCAGAGTTTCACCCTGGGTGAACCAGCCTTAGAAAGAGCGAGTTTATGGCCAGCTGTCATTGGGAAGCATTCTGCATTAGTTTTAACCAATTGTGGCACAAGCATCCTGGGCTCACTGGGATGAAACTGCTGCCTGTCCCCCACTCTCATGGGAAGCAGTTCAGGATGGAGGTAAGGCTGCCTTCAAGCCCCCAGCAGCTGGCCGCCAAGTAGACACGCGTGCCTGGTCACCTCACATACAGACTCCTGCTACATGGCCGGCCTCCCCAAGGCTCGTCCACAGTGGAAAGGGTGTGATTTTATTCCTATGGCCAGACCTAAGAATAATTCTAAGGGAAGACAATGGAAGGAAGTCAAGCATTCAGATTTAGCAGCATTTACTGGGTCCTCTGTTCTAAGCCACTTGATCAGGAAGGTGCATGCTCTGTGATTTGCTGGGCAAAGTAGAATGAATGACATTCCCTCATGGTGGCCAGCAAGCCACTCATCAGGTGTATCAGGGGTGGGTGGACTTTGGTGGTCCATCTGTAACTGGGAGACCAGCTATGACGCATTTCGGTGACTCATACATTACTGAGCATCTCTGGGCCTCAGTTTTCTTACCTGTAAAACAAGAACACAGAGTGGACCATACTGCTCACATCTTTCTGAGATTGAAAAATGTTATCATTCTGTGGTTCTGGGCTATTTGATAGGTCCTTTCTCAGCACTGCTAGTGAGGAGTTCCTAGGCAGGGCTACAGCTACTTCTCGGTGTTGTGACATGGATTTAAACAAGAAAAGGCAAGAAGAAACCCAACATCATGGTAAGGAATTCTCCTAGTGCTGACACACGGCCCCTTCCCTTTCTTACGCATCCTGAGTTTAATGTGACAGTTGACAGAGTTGCAGCTTTGAATTCTTGTCATTGGCTCTTTAGTGGACCTTCAGGAAGCAGAGGTTCTTGAAGGTCAAAGGTCTTGCTCAAGGTCACAGCTACTGAGTGTCAGAGCTCCCAGCACACAGCAGATTTGTGGGAAGATTTCTGTGGATGCAACCCAGAGCTGAGAATTGCTCTGAGCAATCAGCAAACCCTTCATCTACTGACACAATACTTGGTCTTGATAAAACTTGTCTGTCACTGTGTAGACCAGGTCTACTCATCACCCATCTGCTCCACCCTCCACATTTGGCATCTCTGTTACAGATTTATCTTTCATGGCGTCAGGGATTAATAGGGCTGTGGAGAGATGAAAACGTCCCTTGCCTCTTGTCCTATTTTAAAGTCCAAGGTGCAACTGTACCCTCTAATTCATACACCCACCCACGTGGGAGACAGGGCTGTGGGTCACCTTCTGAGCCTTAATATTCCTGTAAAGCTCTAACTATAAGGAACAAAATGTGGTTTCTTTTCGGTTGTGACTGGGAGGCTGGTCGTTGTGCTCAGTGGTGTGTGGTTTTAATTAATCTTCAGCATTTGAACCTTAGCCAGGCTGATGGGGACTTGTCACCAGAGTTAGGTTTCTGCCGATGCTGGGCTGTTTTCGGATACTCTACGTGAGCTGAGAGTTTTCAAGTGGAGCCTCTTTTGTCTTCTTAAATGCCATGGGTTGGGGTGGGAGGAGTAGGAAAAGCAAGTGACTTGATAACATCTTTAGAAACCAAGTAACGAGCCATTAGGAGGACTAACAATAAATAAATGCATTTTCCATTCAGTGTCTCTGTGGCAATCCAGACGAGCCTATGACTAGGAAAATGTAATGAAAGCAATTGTAACTCTTTCGGTGGAGAGGTAATTACAGTCTAGGGCTGCCTGACTGATGAAAATTACACTGCTTATAATAAATTGCCACACAGCTAAGTCTTTTCTGAAGTCCTTAGTATGATTTGTGTTTGTGCACTTACTTAAAACATCAGGGAACAATTTATAAACATGAGCCTTTTTGGACACTGCCAGGATCGGCATTTACGATTAGAGAGGCTGTTTCAGGTTTCCTGATTTATAGAGGACAGACCATATTCCCCGACACTCTCATGGTCAATTACAGACCTGCACGGTGCATTTGGTAACTTAAAAGCAAATTTAATCTTTTTTTTTTTTTTTTGTACTTGTGAGCATGCCAAGTCAAGAAAACATTTTCTCTTAGATTGAGGAGAAAGACTGTTTCAAAGACAGCTGACTGTTGGTGGTGCTAATAGGGTTGGAGAGCATAAACATTCGGGGCTTCTTGATGGAGATAAAGGGTACTCGGCTGAGCACCTGAGTCCCCAAGCCCTTGTCACAGGGAAGTGCAAGAGGCCAAACACCTGTAGTGTCGTTGCCTCTGGGACACAAGAACCGGTGCGATGTATCAGCAGGGGCACTGGCCCGGAAGTCACAGGGCGCAGATTCTGAGGCAGCTGTCCAGCGGACCAGCTCTGTGATCTTGGGCAAATCACTAAGTGTTTCTCATCTTTCCAGTAGGGGTTGAACTTTTTGAGGTCTAGGTCCCTTTGGACAAATGGTCAGTGATTCTGTCCCAGCTCAGGGGTTCTCAACCCTTACTTCCCAGAGAGACACCTGTTAACAAATCCTGAAGCCCAAGCCCCAGTCCTGATTGGTTAAATCAGGAGATCAGGGAATAGGTATTCATATATTAAAAAATACATGGCACCCCTCAGGTGGTCTCAGGGCAGCTGTGGTTGAGAGCTCTGCTTTCTCCCCTAAAAATGTCTGGAAGCCTGATGGCTAGAGCCGGGGGAGGCTGTGTCACAAGGGCATATTGCCCTGGTCCTTCCTCAGGGGCGCTAAGAACTGAGTCGACTTCTGCCATCCTAACGGGAACAGGGCCCAGGGCTCACTGCTGCCTGTTCTTGGACTTCTTTCCACTTGGAACACTTCAGAAGATGAGCAGATGCAGGGGGTGGATGTGAGGGAAGGACTCCTATGACAAGTTTAGGGCAGCTTCACAATTTAAACTGGCTTCCACTGGAACTTTCAGAAGAGTAGCCTCAGCATTCTGTGTTTCAGAGGCTTGAGGCTCCACAGTGAAAACAAGACAGGCCAGGTGCTGAGCTGGGCCAGGTCATGGAGCATTCAGCATAGTGGTTCTCGGTCCACCACCATCTTTCTGGCAGTACTGGGAAAAGTGGTGCAGTGATGGGTGGAGTCCACTCACACCAGACACAGGAGTCGACTGTGCACATCTTCACCCAGTGTTCTGTTCAGTGACATCACATTGGTAGCTTGAACTTAGCCACGTCCAGGTGTATTTACCCAACAGAAATTGGCAAATGCTATACATCAGCACCCTTCCCTGCAGGCCAGTTGTTAAACGTCTGTTGGCACACCACTGAACTGAAGAATTTAGATGATCCTTTCCTGTCCTGGCAGCTGGGACTTTCTCATATACTCCTGGGAAGAAAAAAGCCCAGAATAGATGTTTATATTTCGATTTTACCTCTTGCTGGCAGGTTGTTAAACATTGGGGAGGAAGGAGCCTTGTGTTTTGTGCATCTTGAGCTGTGTGAAGTTGCTTGAGTGGGTGAGGTTAACCTGAAAAGAAACAGAAAGCATGGTCTTTTCTATGGACCAATCCAGTTTAGTGGGGAGACCTGATACCCACAGTGAAACCTGGAGCGGTGGTTGTCCAGGTGTGGTCCTGGGACCAACACCATCAGCATCACTTGAGAATGTGTTAGAAATGCAAATTCTCAGGTCCCACTGAAGACCTGGTAAAGTCAGAAGCTCTGGAGTGGTGCTCAGCAGTCTGTTTTAACAAGCCCTCCAAGTGATTCTGATGCAAGCTGAAGTTTTTAGAACCACGTTTTTTAGAAGCACGAGGGACCATAAAATGATGTACTGTAAAAATTCTACAATGGCATGGTTGAATAGTTGTGACACAGCTCATATGGCCCACATAGCCTAAAATGGTTACTATCTGGCCCTTTACAGAAAGAGTTTTCCAACCCCTGCTGTTGGCCATCACATGCCCACACACACACGAATGAGTGTGAGTATGAACGCTCCCCTGCACGTTTATAAACTGCTATTCATTATGACATCTTGGAGGGGTCCTCTTTCCCTGTCATCACCTCTTTCTCACCTCCCACTTTTCCCTCAAAGCTCTGACATTTTTCACTCTCCCAAAGCTACTCTTTTCCCAGGTCATGAAAAACCTTATTGTTGATAAATTCAAGGGACCCTTTTGAAAATCCTTAACTCCCTCTCCTTTTTATTTGGTACAGTTGATCATTACCTCCAATTTGAAACGTTCTTTTATTAGTGTCTCTGATACTTTCCTACACTTTCTTGGTTGTCCTCTCTTTGATGGACCCTCTTTTCACTCCCCAGGAAGGGAAATCAGGAGACAGGTGTCTGTGAAGACTCGGAGTAGAGTCCTTTGAGCAGGAGGGAGTGGTCAAGTAACGTGAGAATTGAAAAATTTCATTTCCCCGGGGTTTGTCCTGTGCCCTCTGCTGACATCACACACTTGTGCTGGTGATCACACTCCTGCTAAAGCCCTCAGTAACTGTCTTTATCCAGGACTCACTGGATATTTATCCCACAAGCACCTCAAACTCAACATGTTTTCCCTCAAAGTCACCATCTCCCCTCAGAAATCCCTAGCTCCTTCACTGGTCCCCCTGCAGTGGATGGTACCATCTACCCAGTTGCCCAAGTTACAAATTGAACCTGCCTTTACAGGCTCTTTCCACAACCAGAATGGCCCATTAAAGTATTTTGCTGAACAAAAGCCACTTTCTTCTTACTTTTTCCTTCTTTTGCTCTCAGATTTTAAATCAGAGTCACAAACTCAATTCCTGCAAGAATTAGGAAAGGAAAAAAAATCATTAATAGAGAATAGTGGGGACTGCGGTGCAATGGAGAGTGTGTGTTTCTCCTCCCCCAACCCCAAAGTGTGTAAATTATTTAAATATTAAATGTTGTTTTGGCCAAATGCAGTGCACCTGCAAAGTGAAATTTATCTCTCAGGCCCCCACATTGTGACCCCACTTAAAACTAAATTTAAGGCGCCCTCTCCAAGTAAATGATAAAAACAGAGCTCATAATATACATGCTCTTCTGTTAACCATCTGTAAAGCTTAGCCTTGTGACTGTTTTCCCATGTCGTTACTATACTATAAAATGATTTGAAATGGCTGCATAGTAGGTGTATGTCATAATTTATTAAAGATTTCCCCTTTACGTGGACATTTAGATTCTTACTAGATATCTTCCCTACAAATTCAGTTTGTCTAAAATGAAAGTCACCTTCTTTGTAAATATTTCCATAAGAGCAAACCTTTAGAATAAGAAGGATCAGAGGTTATTTATTCCTATGAGTCTGACCTGTATGCTAAATTATTGTCTAGATAAGCTGTACCAATTTGTATCCTCATCAGGCTGATATGAGAGTGCCTGTTGCCTCAAGCAACATTGGGTTTTCTCATTTTTAAAAATGATTTTTTTTTACCTTGAAAGGCAAAAGGGCATGTCATTGCTTCCATTTGCATCCCTTTGATTACTGGTTAAGCGGAACACCTGTCTCAAGGCAGGTCCCCTGGAAACAGACTGGAGATAGGTTGGCTGCTGTGTATCTGTTGGGGAGGCACCCTGGGGGCACCACCTGAAAGACCGTGAGCAGAACAGGACCTGGCAGAGGAGAGGAGGAACTGTGTGCCGGGTCAACTTCAGAGTTGTCCTGACTCAAGGCAAGGGGGCCTATCCTTTGTAACCCCTCTATTTTTCCAGTCACTGGGTGTGGGCTGCCCCAGGGTGGGTGGACACCATCTTGGAAGAGACAGCTACCTTTGCTGGAAGAAAGTCCGGTGAGGGACTCAAGCAGCCAATACTTCTAGAGGGTGGGCTCTGCTGGTGGGACAGACCACAGTGTCTTCACCCTCAGCCTGCAAGCCTTTTGCATGTTGATGGACATAGGGTCTGGCATAGAGTAGGCATGAGTCTTTGTTGAATGAATCACTGAATTTCTCCTTCTTTTGATCATAACCTGAGCCCATTTTTCCTGTTGCTGCATTTATCTTTTTTTTCTCATTACTTTGCTAAGTCCTGCTTACATTTAAAAAACATTAAGTCTCCATCATATAGCAAAGTATTTTCTCCTATTTGCCACTTGCCTTTTGACTTCGCTGATTTCATTTTTGTGATATTGAGAACTTTCTTGTTTTTATATGATCCAAACTACCCGTCTTTTCTTTTTTGCTTGCATGTTTAGTAAATCTTTACAATCCCTAGATCAGAGAATGCTTACTTCTCCCTATTTTTCTAGTTCTTTTTAGGTTTTATTTCTTACATTTTACTCTTGAGCCCATCTGGAAATTATTTTGGTTTAAAGCAGGAGGAAGAGATCTAACTTAATTTTTTTCCAAGAAGATCTCTTTATATCACTCCAAGGGATGTGGATTCCATTTGGAAGTTGATGGGGAGTCCCTGAAGAAGGCTGAGCAGGGCAGTGATGTGATTAGGTTCGCTCTCAGGAAGGGTTGACGGTCCTGTGGCACCTGGATACACACAGATGTTTTGGGGCAGTGGGCCTTATTCCTCGCCACATCACACTGTGGACGGCTTTCTCCACCTTCCTGAAAGGCTGGCTTTGCCTTTCAGTGATTAAAGCAAGATCCACTGACACTTCAGGAACGCATCAGAGAAACCCATCATTAATTTGCTACAATTCAGCACTTGCCAGAAGCTGGCTGGAGACATTTGATGTGTGTAAGAGACCAGTGAGGGCTCATGTTAAACATCCATTCATCCACATTCTTTGAGCTCAAGCCCGGTACTGAGTTGGCTCTTCAGAAAGCCATGTGTCTGGTCCATATTATCTTAGTCCCCTTCAGAAATGCTCCCACTCTGTTAAGATTTAATGCTGTTTCCCTAGCTTTTATCTAAGGGCCATGCAAGAATCATCCATTTGGTGAACCTTTCTTTATCTTTCACAAAAACACATGGCATCTGGGTCCTTTGTTTGAAGAAAATATTTTACATGTGTTTTAAGATTAAAATTTATCTCAAAGTCTCCTTGGAAATTATAACCAAAAGAACATTGGCAAATTAATGATTAGAGGGCTTCTGGGGGAACCTCAGAGAGGTGTTTTGAACATTAAATGAGTTCTGACTGAATTTGAACTGCTCTTAACAGAATACCACAGGTTGGGCGGCTTAAACAACAGACGTTTACTCCTCCTAGGTCTGGAGGCTGGGAGCCCAAGACCAAGGTGCCGGCAGATCTGGTGACTGGTGGGAACCCACTTCTGGTTCACGGATGGGCAATGTCTCCTTGTGTCCTCACACGGGTGAGGAAAATGACCTCCCGTGTCGTCTAATACAGGGCATTCACCAGGGCGCCACCCTCACGATTTAGTCACCTCCCAGAGGCCCTGTCTTTCAAACACTGTCACATTAGGAGTTGGTGTTTCGGCAATTTTGACAGACACTGGACATTTTGTCCATAAAAAGCCACCTTTTGGGCTCAGTGCTATCCCGGATCCCAGAATGGCTTCTGACTTACATGGGCTGGGTCTGATCGGAAGGCAAGAGATGCAGTCTTTGGAGGCCTGGGGTCCCCCTGCCCCGTCTCACTCAGCCTGCCTCACTTTTACTGAAGCCTGATTCCATCTTAACTGGTAATGTCGCATGTGATCCCAGAACCCTGAACTATCTCATAGGCATTCACCTGTGATATAACTCTTGTCCACTTCTTAAAGCCCCCTCTGGGGCTTGAGCCCAGTGGGGCCTGTATTATTCACTGGTCTGACCTCCATGATGGGCACCAGGCTGACTGCACCATAGTAGGGATCTGGTAAGTGTTTATGGAATGAGTGAAGGTGAGGGAATTCTAGAGGTTGAAGACTGGATGCTGGGGGTCCAGAGATGGAACTTTAGACTGGATTTAAAAAGAAAAATGATCAAAGACATTTTCAGAGTCCCTTAGGATCAAATATTTTTTAGTCACTTTCATTCCTTCATTTCTTCATTCTTCCCTTCATTTTATCATTCAGTCCTTCATTCCATCATCCGTTTCCTCATTCCTTTTTAATTCACTCACAAAGTAACTTCTGTTTTGTTTTGAGTACTCACCTACACCAGCTACTTCAGGGATTACTTATTTGAAATCACTAACACGGGACGGAAGACAGAGCCTCACAGGCCAAATCAACCCACTGCCTGTTTTCATCTGGCCCCCAAGCTAATAAGAGCTTTTACATTTTTAAATGATTTTAAAAAAATCAAAAGACGAATCATGTGTTGTGACTCATGAAATTCAAATTTTAATCGCCATATAGTTTTTTCTGGAAGGTAGCCTGGCTCATTTGTTGACATATATTATCTAGGGCTACTTTCAGAGGATGTGATGCTTAATTTTATGGGTCAGCTTGATTGGGTGAATGGATGCCCAGAGAGCTGGTGAAACACCATTTCTGGGTGTGTATATGAGGGTGTCCTGGAGGAGATTAGCATCTGATTCAGCGGACTGAGTGAAAAAGATCACCTTCACCCCTGGGGGTGAGCATCCCCCATTCCACTGGGGCCCCAAAGGGACAAAAAGGTAAAGGAAGGGCACATTCTCTCTGTCTCTTCCTGTGGGATGTCCATCTTTTCCTGCCTTTGGACCTTGGAGTGCTGGTTCTCAGGCCTTCTGACATAGACAGAATGACACCACTGGTTTGCTGGTTCTCCATCTTGCAGATGGCAGACTGTGGGACTTCTTGACCTCTGTACCCATGTGAACCAATTCTCATAAATCTCTATCTGTCTTCTTATCTATCTGTCCATTCATCTATCTACATATCTATAAATAGAAGAAAGCCTAAGATACTTACTCTCTGGCCCTTTGTGGGACATACTTGCTAATTCTTGCTCAAACACAAAACGTGCACACTCACAGCACAGGGCACATGCCCCAGTGTCCTGACTCTGAATAGTGAGAGTGGAACTGGCAGGGCCGGACTGGCCAGGGCCGGCAGTGTGTCTGGATGAGGCTGGGGGTCTGCAGACCCCGTGGATCAGATGGGCCATGGGGCAGGAGTAGGGGAGGGAGGCAGCTGATGCAGCTCAGGCAAGCACAAAATCAAGTTCAAGAAGGCAGCTGAAGCAGGAATGGCCATGGAAGCCTGGGAGGGGCTAGGCAAACACATTGTCCACTGTGAGAAGCAGAGGGCCAGCCTGGCCAGGGCAGTTCAGGAACCACCATCTCACTCCTACAGCAGAAGCTTCCCTGCAGTAAAGCTGGGACAGAGCTGGTAGGGGTGCCCGTGGGCCTCCTGGCAAGTTCATTCACTGCCAAGATAGAGGGAGGAACTTCTTGGAAAGATATGAAAGCTGGAATTTACAGCATGAGGAAATGTACTGAAGCTATTATTAACAAGCACCTCCACAGACTTCTGTCTCAGGATTGTTAGAGTACTTATCTTCCTGGCATCTGAACACACTAATGCAACATGAAATGTACATTGCAGGAAGGCAAATATATGATGAGGTGGCACCTGTTTCAACTCTTGATTTCATACAACATTGCTTTATGTGGCGACAACCTGCAATTTGTTGGGGAAAGTCTCTCTGTAAAGGGACCTGACATCCCTTTGCCATTTGAGAGAGAATAAAATCTCATCAGTGCTTTTGGGTAGGATATTGCTTTTTGTTCCATTTCTCCGTGGCATACGGAGAAAACCGAGTTTGGTTTGTTAATGGAATAGACTCGGGAATGTTAAATACAGGTGGTTCTGCAACATTACCTGCGAGGAGCTGTCAAGATGCTTCATTTTCATGTTGGTGTGGCCCCAATATTCCCTTAAATAGGAGGGAGCTGGAACTGACAGCCTCAGTATCGAAAGGCAGGAACTTAAGGCCATTGTGTATTTTCAACTGTAAACAGACAAAGGAAAGCACAGGCCCTGTCGGACAGTCTTAAGCAAGTTTGTACAAACTTTCTCACTGTTAAGGAAGTTAATAAAAGCAGGGAATGGGGTGGAGAGGTTTTTATTCAAATGGACAAAAAAAAAAAAAAGACGGACATAGACCACAAACATATATATCTTAGTCTGTCTTTTGTCTCTTTCTTGTTGTAATCAGGGAAGGAAAAAAAATCATAGTGAAGAAGCCTGGACAGGTCCATTGCACAGCGCTGTCCTGCTCTCCCTCTGCCGCCAGGGAAACGTATAAAGCGCGACTGTTCTCTGGGTGCCCTGTCAGTTCACAGTCACGGGAGCCCCTGGGATGAAGCCTGAGTCTTAGAAACAGAGCTTTGTTTCTGTAACTCGTCTGATCTCTGCTCTGACCCGACCCTTACTGTCTACACGTAACTTAGTTCAGTCCATTTGTATGCCTCCAGTCTAGCCATTCCTAACTGGGACCGTTTAAAGCTCTTTCCGTGGAGTTTTCCTCCCTCCCTGCTGTTGCTGGTTACAAAACAGCCTCAGCCAGGTGTTGGGTCTGGGAGGAGTGTCCTGTCTGAGGCCTCTTTTAAGTCTCCGTCTATCATCAACAGCTGTTGTCCTTGAGGTTTTTTTTTCTCCACTTGGCACAAGAGGGAAACATTGGTGGCCCTGGGGGCTGGCACCCTCCACGACAGTGTAAGGGTTTGGTATGGGGTCCTCTTCGCTGATGCAGCCCCACATCTGGCAAAAGGCCCAGGACTTCCTTTGATGTGTTTCCTTTCATTTTACCATTTTCCTTCTTGGGGCTAATCAGGGCAACCTTTGAGGGCACCTTCTGCCCCTTGCTTTCGGCAAATTTTGAGTTCCCTCTCATACCATTCCAGGCCCAAAGGAAACTCTTGTGTCGGGTTAGAATCTCTGTTATTTAAATATACCATCCGTCTTCTACATTTTTTTGTCCCCAGGGCTACCACTTTCAAACAGCAGCTGGGAGTCAGCATGTCGCCCTTCTCTTCCTTCATATACCCCAAACTTTGGGGGTCTCTCCTCTTCTTTTCTGATTCTGCTTAAGCTCCTTCTTGCTTATCACTGTTTTTGTTTTTCTTCTTGCTTTTCCATCCTCTCAAATTGAAGATTTTCTTTGTTGTCATTACTGATTCTCATGCATTCTCTAATGAATTTTGTCTCACAGTAAATAATAGACTTGTTTTTGACCTACGGATTCACTTTTGACATCTTTGCTGTTGATGACACTCATTTGCCAGGTGAAGTGGGGCCAGGCCAACAGAGCGGCTGCAGGCTCAATCAAGATGGGGTTCATTCAAGGGGCACCTCACATGTCCAGGATGCCCCTTCCTGTGATGTTTCAACAATTAATTTTTGTAGAAAAGAATAAATCGATGGGCTTCCATGGTATCTCGATTCAGTTGTGATATCAACTTACCAAGATAAGGTGCATACTGTTTCTGAAGGGCTCCCTGCCCCCCAGGCGGCCTTTTGGTTGAGCCCTTTGGCTGTGCAACTGCTCTGCAGGGTACACCAGAGACCGATCTCCATCTTTCCTACCACTACCTCTTCCACCCTGTTTTGTTCATGTATTTTTCTCTGCCTTCAGATGAAATCCCTGAAAGTTTCCAGAGCTTTTTCTGGCTACTTCTCTTTAGGTAATAATGATAACACAGTCCGGGCCAGTCTAACATCAAAAGTCTGAGCTCTTATTCGAATTGAAAGTTCTCCCCTCCCATTGCTTGCACCCATCTAGGCTTGGAGACCCACAGTGGGAGAGGGGACCCGTCCACCTCCTTCCCCACTTCCTCTGGCTGCCTCCTCTTGCACTCACTGGATGGGGCGGTGGTGGCGAGCTTAGAGGGAAACGGGGGGTCTTAGGTGGGTGGTGCTATTTTACACAGTGTTGGTACTCTCTGGCTGTGTCACAGTCATCGTTTGGTCATCCTTCTCTTTTGTATTTTTTTGGGGAGGTTCTTTAGAGATCCTTGCTCTGCCGCTGAGGTCTGCTACCTGCAGTTCCCTTTATTGGAGGTACCTCGTTTTCTCGGCTGCTGTGACTCCCTCATCTCCTGGCTTTGTCAGTCCACCTTTCTGTCAGGATCACCTGGCTCCACCAGGTTTTTTAGGTGGGGTCCACTTGAAAAGGACTCATGACTGGCTCCCTTCCAGAAAGAGCTCATGTGACTCCAAGTAATACTTATGCATATCCTTATTTCAAACTCTGAAGTTTCAGACCATTCTTACTAATGCAGTTTTCTTGCCCTCACTGGGGCCCTTCCCATTAGTTCTTCAGGTGTCAGTCAGGTACCAGTCCCTGTGTCCCCAAGTTCCATGGGGGAAAAGTCCAGCCTCTGAGTTTTTCTCCTGAAGTTCCCATCTCAGCTTAAGGTGAGGGAGTAACATTCTACTTCTCTTCCACTTGGGTTAAAGAAAAAAAAAAATGCCCCCCCCTAAAAAAATCTTTATTCTCTAATCTTTCTTCTTAACCTGTCTCAGGGCCTCCCACTAAGTCCCTGAGGCTGGGTAATGAGGTAATGCAGGCCTGATAATTTGGGGACCGCCCCTTTTACAAGTCTTGTGTGGATCGATGGTACAGTACTTTGCTATAAGAAGAGGAGAGCGGTGCTTCTTGGCACCTATTCGTCTTGGCCTTGGAGGTTTCTACCAAAATCAAGATAGCAGGAATTGAGATAAATCTCTTTCTCCCCTGTTAGACTGAGCTAAGAAGCAGCTGCTTTCACAGCCTCTTGCGAGACACTCCTTCAGGAAGGAACACTTGATTCCAGGTCTCACTGAGTACCAAGTGATGGCCAGCTCAATAGAAAGCCTTCACAGTGGCCCGCCTGCCCCTGCCTCATTCCCCTTCCCCTCGCTCCTGCTCCTCGGTGTGGTCCACCTTCTTACGGAGAAGACCTCAGCCTTTGCTTTGGCCTCTGCTTTCTGGGGAAGCCAGGCAAATAGGACTAGTGATTGGGAAAGTCCTCTAGATGCTGGGAGAATACGAAGTAGAAAAGAAAATGTGGTTTTTCTCAAACTTGTTGAGACTTTGGAAATACTAACGAGATTAACTACAGCTGAGGGAAGGCCCAGTGATTGGAAACAATGGCCGGAAAGTGTCTCCCTGGGCCAGTCTTAGGACATCTATTGTGTTTCCCTCCATTGTTTCCTCTGCGAGGTCACTAATGCATTTTTTTTTTCCTCATGATTTGGGTTATAACAAGGAGCTGAGAAAATAAGGGCTTGGGAAGAGTCAAAAATCTGTATCGGTAAATATCGTGATCACCTATTAGCCTAGTGATTATGGTACTTACTTTTCTTTAATCTCTCTATCAGCTCCCAGCACAGTGAGTGGATGGGTCCAGGAGATGACTTGGGGGAGGCCCTTGCAGATAAATCGTTCTCTGCTTTCTGCTCTTTGTCTTTCTAGGCTAAGGAGGGTAGCTATGAGTGTACCTTAAAAAAACAAAACAAAACAAAACAAAACAAAAGCCTCCCAGCTCTTTTCCCCATTCTATTCTGCAGATGCCTCCTAACTTAGTGATCACTAAGCGGGAGTCACAAAGGACGTAAGAGACATCTACCACGTTCAAGGTTACTTGATTTCACACTTAAACAGGTACAGGAGCACAAACACATTCCCGAACACACAGACACACAACTATCCACATTCTTGGATAAATTTTCTCTTATTGAAAGTTGCTGAAACTCCTTGGGGAAATTAACTGTTGTTATAAAGAAAAAAATGCTGTTGGCCTTGGCCTCAAGATAAGCATCAACCACAGGAGACTTGAATCATGCTCAGAAGAAGGCGCTTCCCGTGGGGGCAGTGAAACCCTGGCAGCTCTGGCCTCCTGCCCAGAGGCACTGTCTCCTGATGCCTTGTGCTGGGACTCTGTTCAGAGATTTCTTGATGTACATTTTCTACACTGCACATGATGTTTTCATTAAGTCCAAACAAGAAGACCGGATGATTATCTAAGGAATTTGGGGCTACCTCCTGCACTACAGTGGGATGTTTTGACCTTCATGAAGGTTCTATCATCCCTTAATTTATTGCAAGTCAGCATCTCGTTAGCGATGAGTACTGATCTGAGTTGTATCAGGCAGAGTCACTTTAGCTTAAAGAGTGTAAGTTAATAGGCAAGAATTTTTAAGTCTGTGACTCACAGATTCCATGATTTTCTCAAGGTGTAGCAGGAGAAGAGGCAGAAATGGGTGAAAAAAAATAGTAGAAGCATCAGAAGGCATATTGGACTGGTTAGGAGAGATGGCAGAGAGTCACTGTCACTGCTCTGTCACTGACCAGTGAAATGACCATAGATAGGCACATAACCTTAAGCTTTCGAGGGCCTTAATTTTTATTTATTCTGTGAGATGACAGAATTTGACCAGGGATTAGATAGTCACATTCCCACAGGGCAAGCAGGTAACGAATGTGGATGGGGTGGCCAGGTGTAGGTATATGTGAGTACATTGTGGGAGTGGTGGGGCTGGTTCTGAACTGCACAGCATGCCCCTGCGTGTTCTTAGAGCCCACTCCACACCACCCCCCAACCCATTCTAAAGAGTGAGAAGCCAGCACTCTGCTTTAACCTATTGCTGTGAAGGAATCCAGACTCAGTGGAAGCAGGGGTTTCCATTTTTACAGAGAAATTAGAAATCCGGATTTTAATGTGAAATCTCCCAATTAAAACCAGCTTAAATTACTCAAAAGCATTGTATTGACCAGTCAAAACCTGTCTTCAGGTTATATAATTTTTGGACCACCACCTGACAATCTCTGAACTGTCAGTATTTTTGAGGTATCTTCCTATAGAGTAGATGCTAAGAGATGGAACTGACAGAAAAAAAAAAAAGAGTCTGGTGATCAAATAAGTTTTGGAAACACTGGATTAAACAAAGTTAAAGATTTTTTTAGGGAGCGTACAGCTCAGTGGTATAGTGCGTGCTTAGCATGTGTGAGGTCCTGGGTTGTCCCCAGTAACATCATTAAAAAAAAGAAACCTAATTACTCTCCCAACCCCGCCCAAACAAAGATGTTTGTTTAATGTTGGCCTTCTCAGAGCCCTTAACATGCTAAGGCAGTGCTGTCCAGTGTGGCATCCTCTGGACACAGGTGGCTACTGAGTGCTTGAAATGTGGCTTGTCTTGAGATGGGTTGTAAATTAAAACGCTGGATTTCAAAAGGTTGGTATTACCAAAAGAGAATGTAAAATAATTAATAGTATTTATATTTATTGAATGTTGGAATACTAATATTTTTGATAGATTGGGTTACATAAAAATATGATCAAACTTAAATTTGTTTAAAAAAAGTCTCCTCTAAATCTTACATTACAAGCATAACCCACCTTATAATCCTGTTGGGCAGTGCAGGTATAATGTATCTTGTGATCATGCAATAGGTGAATGGAGCATGAGCATTTCCAAAATTTATTTGGTTTGAGATTGTTTTATTCATTTACTCATGAAATCGGTGTTCCATGGAATATACTTGAGGAAAGTGATCCAGCTCTGACATAGGATTATATGATACTGGGAGGTTCTGGATTTCTCCTTTGCCTTTGATTGTGGTCAGGAGCCCTCACAGTCAGCTCCTGGAGAGGTGGCACTCTGGGGACCTCAGCACACTTCCTGGCCAGAGTTCTGGCCACCTCACCTACTCAAACTTCCTGACCTATTTTTTCTTCTTTAATTTTTAAAACTTTTTTTCAAATTTATTGATTGACATAAATAATTGACATGACCCAACTTGATGCGTTCTGACAAATGAATATAACTGTGTGACCATCACCTCATTCAAGACAGAGAATATTTACATCATCCTGAAAAATACCCTTGAGTCCCTTTCCAGGTCAGGCCCTACCCCTCAGTATCCAGCTGGTACAACCACCAGTCTGCTTCCTCATCCTGGTCTTTTGACCTCTGATCTCTCCATCTCCCACTCCTTCTCTTTTTCAGTTTTTCTCTCTACCCCACCGCCTTTCCTCCCATCATTGGACAGTCATCTTGTCTATCCAGAATCCTCTCTTACACTTTCCCTCTCCATTTAGTTCTGTCCGTTTCTCAGCCACTCTAAAGAACTCCTCTATTAGCTCAGCAGCCCAGCTTCCTGGAGCTCTGCCTGGTATCTGTCAGTCTAATCAGGATTTCTATTGAATGAGGCCCAGTTCCTTCCAAAGGGGATAAACCAACCAAGTAGTGAGACAGCAGATAGTTTGCCTTACTGAATATGAGAAAACGTGTTTCTAGAGTTTAGCGTCCTAACTGTAGTCCAACCTTGTTTCAGTCCTTTGTTCCACTCCCCCGGATCAGTGTGCCAGGCGAGCTAGTCTCCACCTAGATGAGAGAGGCAGACGGGCAGCACGAGGGCAGGGAGCCAGAGAGACACAGAGCCAGGGCAGGAGGAAGTTGAGGGAATGGAACAGTGGTCTTCAGTGTGGCCTGCACGTTACAATTTCCCTCAGAACTTTGAAGATGTAATAGATGTTGAGGTGAAGCTTCAAAGATTCTGATTTCATTGGCTTTATATTAAAAAACTATTCTCCAACTGATTTGAATATATAGCCAGTCTTAAGATCCACGAGCACAGTGGGCCCAACCCGGTTTGCTGTCTTCGTGCATCTCCCAGGTGAATTGTCCATAGGGCTCTTCTTGGATTTAGAACTTTGTTCAGGACTTGGTTTGTAAATTCTCAGGTGTCATGTGGACACAGTTGACAGAACAGCCATCCTATGCTGGGTTTTTGCAGTGAGTTCAGGCAGAAATAAGACCAGGACAAGTCTACCCAATGGCATCTTAATGCTGACACGGCCCCCCAAACTGACCCTGACATAGAAATCACCCCACTTTCCTCCCTCACAGCCACAGGGCCAGTGACGAGAAGACAGTTGGCCTCAATATCCCTGGGGTGGATGGCGAGAGTCCCACACGCGAAGTTACCAATAGGAAAAGAGCAGAACATTCCCAGGAGAACTGTGGGTGGTTGAGGGGGTCTGCAGTGTAAGGTGTGCAGCAGTGAATGGGATGGCTGGGGTCTAAAGTGAGGAGGGGTGGTAGGTGCCCAGGTTAGGCAGGCAGGTGGGTAAGGGTCTTGTGGGCCAGGCACATGGATTTACGTGTTAGCCCAGGGAGGGGATGAAGCTGCTACAGACTTTGCAGATATCTGTGGTCAGGGTAGAATGTAACAGTAAGAGCCTGTTCTGATAGCAGCATGGGGCTGTGTGCAAGACCGGCCCTGGTGGGGAGGGAGGGCGCTGGCATGGGCTAGTCCTTTTTTCTGGTCATAGTTTTCCATTTCCCTGTGCCAAGGCCATACTGGAAGAGGCCCCCACACCTCAGGGAGCCAGCGTGATGCTCCAGTTCCTTCAGTCCCCAGAACTCTCCCCAGCATCAGGACCATGCTGGGGGCCCTGGCGGGAGGAGCTGGCCCAGGAAGCAGAGCTCGGCTGAGGAGCGAGAGCTTCGGGACTGTAGGTTTTCTGGGTGGTGCAAGTTTCTGAACAGGGTGTTTGTTTCATGACTCTGCTAAGACCTCTCAAAATAAAATGCCAGCCTTTGTGGTGTCACCCACCCTGGGCAGCTATATAAGAATTCTGACAGTGCTGCCATTGCTCCCAGCCGTCTTTTCCCTCTTGGCGTATTACTTTCAATTTGAGTCACACAGGAAGTCAGTCTGATGCTTTTGAATTTACTTTGGTTTATCATAAAAGTGATTCATCTTCATGATCAAGAAACGTCACCTTTATATGACCCCAGACGCTGGGCTTAGGGGTTGACCTGATTCACCTTCCCTGGCTCCAACCGTCTGCTGTCTGTTTCCAAACCTCAGATCCCACTCAGAGGATTAATTTCTGCCATGGGCTTGGGGGGATTTTTACTGAAGGGGTATTTCCAACTCTTGCTTCTGTAAGTTCTGGAACATTTGGTAAAAATCTATTCGTTACCTTATAGTAGCACCTCGTAAAGTTGCCCTGGAACCCAGATCTGGTCCCTGGGAGGTCGATGAAAATGGTTTCTCCAGGTGAGCTGAGGCTGCTCAACAGGCCCCTGGCTCTTCCTCGAGCTGGTTGTGTCAGTAGGGGCGCCAGCTCCTGCACGGCAGTGTCTCGGCTCTGCAGAACCGGCCTGGCATCGACAGCACAGCCATCTTCTCCATCCCTCCACTGTAGACAGATCCACTTTCGGAAGATGCAAGGAATCCCCCTGTCCCTTTGAAGGCAGTCACTTGTTTCCTAAAAGAACCACGCATGGGGGCAAGACTATGCACATGGCTTCACCCTTGTGCTCTGCTTTAAAAAGGAGGCTGACCAGTTTTCTTCATTACACTAACTTACAGGAACTCAGAAGGGTCTTTGCACCTAAACCCACATTGGATCATGGATGCCAGGCTCCAGGATAGGGGGGCCTGCTTTTCCATAGGTTCAGAAAGCTGCTCCTGGCAGGGATATGGGGCGACACTTGGCCCATCTCCTTGCTTTACCAATGAGGATTTAAGACTTAGAGCAGGAGAGACACCAGCTTACAGGTCTGCCTTTGTGCTTCTGGCTTCAGCTCAGTGGGATTTTTGGCGAGGACCAGGCAGAAATTCCTAAAGGCAGCATAGGCATGTTACAGGCCAGAAGTACAGGCCCTCAAAGGGACCCAGTGGGACTGTAATGTAGTCTTTGCAGCTCCGTCTGGATCACCCATTAAAGGCTTCCAGAATTCCCTGAACTTGCTACTTGGTTAAAGCCTTTGGGCACCTGAGGGCCACACAAATAACTCCTGGTTCCCCCACTTAGATTTGGCCAGACGTCTGTGGGTACCTTGTGCCAATTTCTGTTTGCCTCCGTGTCTGTTTGGCTTTGCTCTCTTAAAGGTTTGGTCATTTTTCCTCATTTCTTACCTCATCCCACACTGCATTCTTGTGTTGGTGCTTTAGAGCAATTATCATTAAACTTTTCCTTTAAGCAATCCTTATTCAAAATAAAATTTCTGCAGATGCTCAATATTTAAAGCAGTGCAGGTATAAAAGCCTGCTTGACCCTGATGTGCTTCAGCATTACCAATGAATTACCACTTTAATCACACCTTAAAATTGCCCCAGAATATGCCTGAGAGTATCTTGTATACTGCTCAGGTTCAGAATTAGAAGGTTTGGGGTTCAGTCCAGGAATCTGCATTTCAGGCATCCTTGGTGATTCTGAGGTAGGATTTTAAATGTTTCATAAATTAAAAAAAAATTAGTGATCTAATTCAGTCAGACCAAGACCACATTTTGAGAGACACTCTCATATAGTCTTAAAATGTTAGTTTTAAAAATACTGCTTAACAGAAGGGCTGGTTGAGGAACATATGATCCCTGTTCAGAGGGAACTTAGACGCTAATAAGAGACACTGAGGTAGATGGGTGGGTAGACAGAGATACAGGGAGAGAGAGAGAGAGAGGGAGGGAGGTGGTAGGCAGGTAGATAAAAACCACTTTCTGATCAAGATACTGTTTAAACAGCTAGAATGTCTGAGTTTATTCTGCTTTGACTCTATTAGTTAAGATACTGTCTTATCTCTAGTTTGTCTAGGTGGTTCTGATAGTGGCTGGTTATCTCAGTGCTGTCTGGGAGGACTTGCTCCGGAGTAAGAGGAAGCAGACCCCAGGCTTATTCACTCTTTGGAGCTCCAGTGTGGGAGGTGGCTCTGAGAGACGGGAAGGGAGTCCCATCCCTGTGTTCCCTAAAAGTCCAACACAGGCTTCTTTCTTTCCTTCCCATAGCAAAGGTAAAAGAGGAGGCTTTGGAGTTGGGGGCTGCCTGAGTGAAGTGGGGAGAAGTTGGGAGAGCTGTGAGACTCCTGGCAAACACCAGCTGTCACCTAGGACTGTCCCACCAACAGGCAGCCCTGGACCCAACCACCTGTTTACCTTCATCCCCATGCATGGTGCCTCCATAACTATGGTTTCCAACTTAACGGGGCTCTTGACGAGATGGAAGATTCTTCTGCCGTTCCCAGGCTTGGGCTGTCTCCCAAGACCTGTGTGGCTATGTCAGTGTTTCTCTACCTTCCAGTGCCTACAACCCTACCACTTCCCTTCTTACTCTCAGCGAAAGACCCTGCCAGCTACCTCATGGAGGAAGTGGAGTTCATCAAGTTTCCACAGCTTCCTTCCATTAAGAGTGCGTGGGCAGCTTCACCCACATCCACCCACAGACGCCCTGTCCTCCTGCCTTGTGATAAGGGAGAGGTGACCCTCTCGCATCTGAGCCTAACACCGCGTCTGAGCCCTGCACTGCGTCTCCTCCCTGTGTCTCCCACCCAGCCCTTTGCTGGCTGCTTCCTGTCAACATTTAAATGTGCTTGAGTCTTCCACATCTTTATAAAAATGTCTCTCGGCCCCATGCCGCCTTCCATATTCTGTCCCCTGTCTCTTCTCAAGTACTCAGCCAGTCTTTTTAAAGTTATCTGTAACTGTTATCTTCATTTCCTCGCTTTCCCCCTACCCTTCTACCCACTGAAATCTGACTTTTTCTCTTATCACTTCATAAAACCATAAAACTGCTTTTGCAAAGGCCATCTACAACCTGCTTGTAGGTAACGTTAATGGGCACTTCTAAGTCCTTTGGCAAGAAACCCCCCCGGGCACCATTTGGAACTGTTGACAAGGTTCTCCATCTTGAAACACTTTTATCTTGGCTTCTGTGACATTGTACTTCCCTGGTTTTTCTCCTGGTTTTATCAGATTGCTTCTTTGAAATCTTGGTGGTTCTTCTTCTTCTTTTTTTTTTTTTTGGTTCAACCCTTAGATATTGGTGTTCTTAAGAGGCCTTCATCTTTCTCACCCAACACATTTTCTCCCCAGTGGTCTTCAACCCAAGCTATTTTGCTGATAACTGCCATTCATTTGTTGAACAAATAAATATTGAATTAGAAACAAATAGCAGGAAAGATAAACACACTCAAAAGCTGGATCTTTGAAAAGACCGACAAAATAAATCAACACCTTCTGAGCCTGATTATTTAAAAAAAATAAAAGAGGAAGAGTAAAAGCAAGATTGGAAATAAGAAAGGAGGTATCATGGATACAGAAGAAATGAAAAGGTCCATAAAAATTTCTACATCCAACTCCTATGGTAATACATTTAAAACCCTAGAGCAAGGGATGATTTCCTGTCTTATAATAATATAATTCATGAAATTTGACTCAAGAGGTAGAAAATTTGAAAAGGAAAATTTCTAATAAATGAGATTTAAAGTGATTAAACAGGCACTGCTGGAAAAGGCATTGACAGAAGGAGATACCATAGCTGAATTCTGCCTTACCTCTGAAGAAGAGGTAGTTACACCAATAGTTAAATAATTCCAGATCCTGGAAAATGGCAGAAACCACCTTAACTCATTGCATGCAGCAAATAAGTATAGTATAAAAACCTGAAAATATAGCACAGGAAAGAAACATAAGCTTAACCTACTAGTGAATATAGATGCAAAAATGTTATAAAATATATACTAGGAAATAGGACCTTGCAATAAAAAGAATGATCAAGTAAAGTTTATTCTAGGACATATTAAGAAATTCATCAGTAGCTTACTATACTAAATTAATAAAGAAAAAGTAACATTGAACGTATCAGTAGATTCTGAGAAGAGATTAGGGTCCATTTATAGTAAAACTCTAAAATATAAAGAGAAGAAAGGGATTTGAATGTAAAAAAAATATAATATAGACCATATTCCCCAAACCAACAGCAAATATAAAGTATTTCAATTAAATAGAGAGGTAATAATCATTTTAGTTAAAATCAGGAACTAGGCAGGGATGCTTGTTACATAACATTCAACATTGTTTAGAATGTTCAGGTGAATTCACTAAAACAAGGAATGAAATAAATGGTATAAAATTAGAAAAGAGAATAAATACATATTTTCCTGATAAAATGATTACACACCTAGAAAACATAAGAGGCTTTTTGCAAGAAATAAGTCTACCTGGTAAGTTGATCACTCGTGTTTTGTTGTTGTTATTGCTAAATAGAATTCCGTGGTATGGTCACAACAAATTTTATTCATCCGTTCTTCTGTTGGTGGATGTTTGGATTTTTTCCAGTTTATTTTGGGTGGTGGTTATTGTGAATGAAGCTACTATGAATATTGTATTCAAATCTTTGTGTGGACATATGTTTTCAGTTTTATTAAGTACCTAGGAGTGAAATGGCTGAGTTGGAAGAGTACATACTGTATAATTCCATTTGTGTGAAACTCTAGAAAATGCAAACTATAGTGACAAAAACAGATAAGCAGTTGCTTAGGTTTGGAAACAGAGGGATGGACTATAAAGGGTGATCAGGAGTCTTTTGGTGGTAGTGGTAAAATTCTGTATTTCTATTGGAAATGGCTTCCTGGGGACAATTATCTTTTAACTCATCAAATCATACAGTTTAAATGGGTGCAATTTATTGCACATAAATTTGAGCTCAATAAAGATAAAACATATACTCTTTTAGTTATTACATAGAAACTAAATTAGTTGTCAGTTATAGCTGTGTTAGTATCATTTACTTTTTTAGTTTTTTGAAACATTTTTTATTGAAATGTAGTTGATTTACAATGTTAGTTTCAGGTGTACAGCAAAGTGATTCAGTTATACATATACATGCATATATATATTTTCTTTTTAGATTCTTTTCCATTATATGTTGTTATAAGAAATTGAATATAGTTCCCTGTGCTATACAGTAATGTCCTTGTTTATTTTATATATAGTGTTCTCATTTACTTTCAAGCTAAGTATTTGGCTGTTACTGTATTTCCTTTCTTATATACATTTTGTTTTGCATATAGTTAATAATTGGTTTTTAAATTTGTGAGCTTTCCTTGAGCCTGTGGTTGTCTTCCACCTTTTTTAAAGTTGTGTACAATGTTTCTCAACATAAATTTCCACACTAAAAAAAAAAAAACAACCTGTCAAATAATCATTTTATTTTCTTTTTCCTGAGGACATTTCTCCCGGAGTCATCTGTCCTCGTGCCCCAGCATGGACTGGAGAGTGTTTAGTCATTTGTCCCCATGTTATCCTCCAACTCCTCCATCAGTGTCTTGAGACTTTCCTTCATCTCTCTTTCAAGTATTGGAAGCTCCCTGCCTTTCTTTCCTCACTCTTGGTACAGCATATCTCCCAGTCGTTCCCTTAGACATGGCACAAGAGAATACATATTGTTAAAGATTTTGAGAGTCTGAAAATGCTTGTGGTCTACCCTTATATTTGACTGATATTTTGGCTGAGTGTGGAATTCTAAGTTGAAAATAATTTTCAATTAAAAAATTGAAAATACTGTTCCATTATTGCTTTTTGAGATGTCTGATGTGATTTTTATCCCACAGTCTTCAGTTGTGACCTTTTCTTCCTCTTTGGTAACAAGATCTTCTCTGGAATGCTGAAGTTTCACAGAAATGTGCTTTGATGTGGATAATTTACACTTACTGTGTTGGTACCTTGGGGGTCTTCTTCATTTGGTGACTTGTGTTTTTCAGCTTTGGGGAATTTTGTGTATTATTGAACTGATAGTTTTGTCCTTCCCATATTCTCTATTTTCTCTTCTTAGAATTCCTAAATGTTTGTTATTGAACCTGCTGGATCCACCCTCTAATTTTCCATTCTATCCTATTTTCCTTCTAATTTCTTTCTTCTGTTTTTCGGGGAGATTTCCTATTTTACCTTTCAACATCTTTACTAAATATAAAAAATTTTACCTGCCAAATTTTTAATCATCAAAAAATCTTTATTGTTTTATAATTATTCTTTCAAAAACAGTGTTCAAATTTTTTTTTTGTCTTCTCTTTAGAAAAAAGCTTCATAAAGTCAGTTATCTTTCTATTTTGATCACTACTGTTTTGCTTTCATGTAGAAAAAAGTTTGGCACACTATTCACACTCAATAATAAACCTGTGTTTAATAAATAAAAGGGCCTCTCTGGAGATATCAGAGTTTCTCTGACATTGTCTTCTGCTCTCAGAGTGTCTATTTTCTGTTTGGTTGTTTTAGTCTCTGTCTTTTATGCTAGAAGTTTTCTTTAAGTGTCAGAGGGTCTTTTGCTGTCTCCTTGTGTTGGAAAATGAGGCTGGTTCCTAGGCCCTTGAGTGAGAACTATTGGGGTTTCCTCCCCACCCAGACCCACTGGGTCAGGCTCACAGAGCTTGACAAGCTGTGAGCTTCACTGTAGGACTAGTGAATTTTTTATCAGTGACTTTTACATACTAATATCTTTAGATATTTTCTATTAGGTTTTTTAGTTTCTTGAAAGAATAACATCTTCATTTACTAACGTACTCATTTACTTTTGAGGAGAGTGAGGGTTCGGAGAAAGTAGGGTGTGGTGAGTAAACTAATTTTTGATCAGTCGTAGAAAGTGAGGAGTCTCCCTGTTCAGCATGGAGATTTTACTTCATCACCGAGCTTATCACCCTAGACCAGAGAGTCTTTAAGTTATTACCAATTGGTCAAATCCAGCCTACCACCTGTTTTTATAAACAGTTTTATTGGCACACGCTCTCACCCATTTGTGTAAGTGTTGTCTGTGGCTGCTTTTGTGCTACAGGTTACAGTGATTAGTTGTGACAAAGACTGTACGGCTTATGAAGCCTAAAATATTTACTACCTGGACCTTTACAGGAAAAATGTGCTGACTCCTGCCTTAGACCTTCACCTCCACCCTCTCTGTGTCTGGTGGCCCCATGTTCAAAGCTTCTATAGTTCATTTTCTCTGGAGAATATACCTCCCATTTCTTAAGGGGGAAGAGAAACGATAGTTGCTGAACTGTGAGGAAGAAATGAGAATGAATATCTAGTTTAATTTCTTTTTGTGCGTGCTTTTGTGCAGGCCTCGTGGTTTCAGCACTCTCCCCTCATCTCTGACAGGATCTGGTGCCCCCGTTTATTATTCCTCAGACATTCTTTGGGGTGCCGGTTGGCGTGCTGCTCTGTGAGCATCTTGGTTTGATTGTACTCAGGTTTTCTAAGTCATTTTCCCTTTCTTCATTCAGTCTTCATGTATTTTGGTTTAGGGTTCAAGGAAGTTCCTTAGTTTTACTTAAATGTGTGTCTGTTTCTTATTCTATTTGTTGACTTAAAGTGATAGAATTATCTTAAAATTCAAATTGAAGTATAAATTTCTGAGAAGAGCAAATCAAACAAATGAACAGATCTCAGAACTCACTATAAATCTACTATGATAAGAGCAATGTGTAATTGGCATAAATCTATTGATACTGATCCATTCAGAATGGATCAATGACACCAAAGAGTCAATATGGTAAAGTATCTCCGTACGTAAGATAATTTAATTTATGACTGTTTTGTCAAGGCTTTCTGTGGCAGACAAAAGAATTCACTCTTGGTAGTTAAGTGAAAGGATTTATTAGGATGGTTCAAGAAGCTTCTAGAAGCTGTATGGGAAGATGAAAGAATACTGGTTGGATGTCATGTAGTGACAAAGAAGGTCCAAATCATACGTAAGACTTTTCAAGCAGGAGTGTCACTGCTGCTGCTCTTGCTGTTTGGCATTTATAATATAAGAACTCAAACCTTTCACAGCTGCCCCAAGATAACAAAGTGCCTGCTCTACTTTGCTGACCGGGGAAATGAGGATCCCTGTGCGCAGCTGAATATCAGACTGCTCTCTCAGCTCCAGGGATTGCTGAGGTGTGTCTGCCCAGTGGAATGCGCATCACATGTGGAGCCCATAGGACGGCTGATATGAGCAGCAGTAGGATTTTAGCTTTCCAGTCTCTGCAAGAAGGGAGAGGGAGTGACTGCTGAGTGAGGCAGACCATAATACCATCCACAACAACAAAGACCACGTGACAGCACCCCTGAAAGAACACAGCCTCAGACCCTATCCCACACACTAAAAAATCTTGGCAAAAAGAGAGGATGTCATAAAATTTGAAAAAAATCCACGGGGACTAGAGACTTAAATGGAATAAACTTAACAATAGAATTCTTAGAAATAAATCTTAACCTTTTTAACAAGAGAGAAAGTCCAGAAACCATAGAAGGACATAGTTTGACTACATAAAAGTGAAATACTGATTGCAGAAGAAGGTACAAGCCGTTGTGACTACTGGTGTGGCCAGTGGACCAGTGCCAATCTGCAAGTTGCTACCAACCCACGTCTTGGTAAACACAGAAACTGAGATGCATCATTTATAAGTGTTCCCGGTAAATTACCATTGCCATGACATGGAAGTGTGGGGTTTTGTATATTATGAAACATTGATCTGCTGTGGGTTCAAAATTTTAAAATACTGGCCCTTTGCCACAGAGACTGTTGGATATACTGCCTTAAACAAAGTACATATACGTGTATGAGCTCTGGAAAAAAGTTATTTGCAGTGCAGCTGACAAAGTATTAAAATCTATAGTATACAAGAATTATACAAATTGACATAAAAAAACGGACGAAGGGATTAGCTGTAATTCAGAGAAGTAAAATCCAAATGTTCAATAAAACCATATGTCATTTGAATTTATGAGTAGTCAAGGCTATGTTTTCCTCTTTAGACTTATAAAAATTATTTAGCATGTATTATGTATTATATACTTAATGGTAATGAAGTTATGGGGAAATTCTTACACATTGCTAGTGAAACTATGAATTGTTACCGCCATTTCAGGAGACAAACTTGACAGCATCCATAAAAATAAAAATAAATTGAACATACAATTTGACTCAGCAGTATTCTTTCTGGGAACCTATCCCATCAAAATAAAAGCACCCATCAGTAAGTGTATCTGTTCAAAGATGTTTATTGCAGCCTCTTTCATAGTGACTAGAAACACAGTGTGTATCAGCAGTAGGAGAATGGCTGAATAAATTATAGCTCATCCACCCCAGGGAATCTTATGTAGCTATTAAAAAGGGTGAATTAGAATTATACCAATTACCTTGGCAGGATTTTTATGAGGTATCCTTGAGCGAGTAAAATAAGATACAGAAAATGTTTAATATGATCTCATTTTTATGAAACAATAAATGGAAAAAGATGCTGTGCATGTTTTTGCTTCTGTATAGATGTTGAAATATACTTATGAAAAAAGAGGAAAAAACATATACTAGGCAGTTAACATGAGTTATTGTGGGGTGTACTAGTGAAGATTGTAGGGAGGTGTCAGAGGGAGACAAGAAAAAAAAAGACTATTATAAATCTCATCATGAATGGGAGGATTCAGTTTATATAAAGTGTCCATTTTGTGTATACACATAAAACCGTTTTTAACACGGTCTTTACAGAGGATGAGTTAACTTTGAACCACCTTGTAGAGATGATCATGATAAAATGACAATAAAATAAGTCAATAAAGAAATCAATCAGGAAATCAATAAAGAAAAGGTTAATATCTTGGTAGAAAATTGTTCAAAGGACATACATAGCAATTCAATAAAAGATAAGCACAAATCTCCAATTACCTTGTGGAAAATGTACAACTTGATTAATAATCAGAGAGACTCAAGTGAAAATCCTGTGAGTTGTTTTTTGTCACAGGTCAGCCTTTGAAGTATTATTAAAATTAGTAAACTTTGGGTTGAGGATGGCATTCTCAAGTATTCTCGAGAAGCATCTGGAATATCCTTCAAAACATGTATATGTCATTGGTGTTGATTCCCCTTCTAAAATTTTGTCCTGTCAATGAAGTACATAAGGGGGAAGAGACTTTGTCTGTGAAAGAATGCCTATCAATAGGTGTTACTAAATGAATAAAACAGCAGAATCCCAGTTTCATTCCTAATAATGAAACCTAAACATCCAACACAAAGGAATTCGTTAAGTAAAGTATGTACAACCATATAAAAATATCTCTTGTTATGGAGACATGCTTACGACACGTTGTGGCATTGAAGAAGGCAGGTGAAACAGTGATGTCACAATTTTGCTGATTTTCAAGTCAAACATGTATGGATATATAGAAAAAGTGAAGAGACAAACATAAAAATGTTAAGTGATTTTGGGAAGGGTGATGGGATTGTGGATACCATTATGTCTTTGTGCCTTTCTGTGTAGTTTCCAAGTTTTCTGCATTGAGCAATAGTTTTAATTAAAATGAAAAAAGACGTTACAAGCATGTTAAAAGGCTATAAAGATTACCATCTTCTGGAAGTGCACTCGGAGGGGAGATGAAGCAGGTAGGAGTCATGAGGCAGGGAGAGAGCTGGCAGCCAGGCTGTGTCACTCTCTCAACACTGGTTTGGCATATGAACTCTAACCTTTAGCTTTCAAAGCTGGAGATACTATCAAAGGTAGGTCATTAGTTAATGGCTGTGAGGTTATTTCCGAAGTCCCTTGTGGGCTGTTGTAAATGATTAGTAACGTCATTATCACTTATACATTTCTGGGCCAGCCTAGTATTGCTTTATCAGCACTGACTCAGGGTTTTCATAGGCAAATGGCTCTCATCTTGGGGTTCCCTAACCTCAAGAGGTCCAACATGGTGGTAAGCTCTCTGAACTACTTTATATACATCAAAGTGTCATAAAATTATGTGTTTACCCTTACAATGCTGTACTGGCTGACAAAGCCTTATTTTAATTGCCTTTTTTTTTTTTGCTTTTAATAGAATATACAATATTCAGTTGATATATTGTGGTGAATTGGTCATTAGAATGGTTTTTGATAAATATATACATTGGGGAAAGTTGATTTTTTTAAAACTAAATTTTTACAAATTTAGGTTTTAAATGTCTTTCAAACCTGAAATCAGTTATTTTTTTCCTGGCTCTAAGATTACTCTGATAATTGTATTCAGGCTTAGCCACACTACTTAAAATTATATTTTAACCTCCTTATAGATATGAACTTCTTGATGTGATATTTCTGTAGAAGAAACCATAGGGAAGATCTCACCTAACTTAGCAGCCATTCTCTATTTTCCAGATGTGTACCAAGGCTCAGAAAGATGCAGAAAGTCCTGATTACTGAGGGAGAGAGATGTTGCCAGAACATGTATTTTGTGTCTTACTTTTTCACTTCTCCTTGGGCACTAGGGTTATTTCCCTAGGGATAACGTAAGCCTGAGGAAGATGGCACTTACACACACACATGGAAAATCAGAAAGAGGAAGGGGAGAGGGAGAGAGAGATTTCTTGTATATAGCATTATCTGGTGAAATTCTTTCTAGACTTCTGTTAGGTTGTTACTATAATTAGTTCTTTTTAAACAGAAGAAATGCTGAAGCATGGAGAAGTTAAGCAACTTGCTTAAAGTCACACAGCTAGTCAGAAGCAAAGTCCAGATTTGAACTTGTGCAGTCTGAATCCAGAGCCTTAGACTTAACCCCTCTTATAACAACATTACATTCCCACACCCTGAAGAAAGGAAAAGTCAACTGGAAACACTGTGAAAACAGCTCTTTAATAAAATGACTAATTTTGGCAACTGGCCCAGAAAGGAGATGGGAAACCTACCTAGTTTTACTTCCATGAGTGATACATAGTCTTAAATCTGAGTTTCTTGCTAGAAGACTTTAAAAATTTTAATTGTAAATGCTGAGGACTTTTTAAAAAACATCAACTAGCTGAAAATTCTGGACATTGTTCATCATCAGGCATATTATACTTTGAAGAAAGGATGTTTTTAGCCAATTTAGCACCTAAATTACATTAATAGATCCTCAATCCAGTTCAGTGTGGCTTTTAAAAGACATCATCTGCTCTTGGTCTGTTTTGTAAGTGACCAGAACAAAGAAAGAGTTTTCTACGTTACTTCCTCTTCTGTTCTCTGAGTGTTTTTGTTATATGAACGATGCTGTCATGGTTCATCTGAGGGAAATTTAGCACTGGAGATAGTATTTTGACCATCCAGAAGGATCCTTCTAGGTGGAAGGATTTATATCTTGGATTTCCCAGCAAAACTTTTAATAGGTGAAAAGAAAAAAATCAAACAGCTTTAAACAGGAAAACAAAATGGCTGGTGGCTGGTTAGGGTATGCTGGATGTTGAGGGGTGTGGGAGACCAGGAGGGGTGAGCCCGCTTTGTTGGTTTTGCTAAGTCTACAGTTGGGAGAGCCAGGTACATCAATATTTTACAGCATTATTTTCAACTGAAGAAATGAAAGAGTTCCCAAGTGCAGCCATCCAAAAGTAGAAATTTTCACTGAAAGCAACAAAAAAGCCTCTGGTCTGTGTCTTGCTGGAAACAGAAAATGTATGGCAGGGGCTTCATCCTCTGGGCACTGATCATAGAGTCCAACATCTTACTATGATTTTGTAGTCAAGGATTTTGAAGTCCAGGCACTTTATTGTAAAAATGGCCTCTACAGCATCCTCCGCAAATGGTACCTGACTCTTCTTGAGGGTATTCTTATCATCAGGCTCCAATCCTGTGAATGTCCTCCCTTACGGTATGTGTGAAGGGCTTGATGAATAAGGGCTGGATGGTGTTTGTGAGGACCAGCCTCTTCAGTGCTGTCCTCTCAGTGAGCACCCCCATCCTCAACTGGCCGTCTTCCCCGTCCCGCTTCTGTGAGCCCAGTCTAGGCAGTAAGGTACAGCTCCACCATCTCTCATCATTGTCTTTGTCAAGACTATCAGTGTGCTCTACACTTCCAAGTTCACTGGCCTGTCCTTACCCCTCATCTCACTTGAACCATTAGCAACATTTCCCCTCTTGCTTTCAAAACGAACACCACCCTCTCTTCATTTCCCTCCTGACTCACTAGATGCTTCTTTCTTAACCAACTAGATCCCCGTCATCTTTCTACCCACATGTGGAAGTGCTTTACAATTCACACTTGGACCTTTTCTTGTCTCTAATAACATATGCGTTAGGTGAACTCACCCTGTCCTGTGGTTTTAAATACCAATGCTCTCGTGACTCCCTAATTTGTATTTCCCATCTCTCTCAAACTCGAAAATCTCCATGTTACTTATCTGACAACATTGTATATCTCATAGTCGTACAGCTTGAGCATATCCAAAATAAAATTCTTCTTTTCTAGTACTCATCCCTAAACTACTTCTTTAGAGCCTTTACCATCTCCATTTAAAGAGAAAACAAATACAAAGTGAAACAAATCTGTAACCATTTTCCTAGGTGTTGGCCAAAATTCAAGGAATCTTGACACACCCTTCCCTTTCTGACACAACTCATATTTAAGAATGGCTGAATAATATTCTATTGTGTATGTATGTAGGTATATATATACGCACACACATTTTCATTATCCATTCATCTGTTGATGGACACTTAGCTTGCTTCCATATCTTGGCTGTTGTAAATAATGTAAATATTTTGACTTAATTAGAATCTAATTCCTTATTTGTATGTTTCACTTATTAAGCTAAGACCTTGAGGACAACAACCTTTGCATCCTTGGTATGGCTAAAGAGCGTATTAGGTTCTCTTATACGTGTTTGTTGAAATAAATTGCTTTAATACCTATTAAAATGGTATTGGGGTTACTTACCCATAGGGTTGTTTAAGATTCAGTGGCACGCTGTCTGTAAACTCAACAGATGGCGGTTGTAAGTCATATCACATGGGAAAAACCACTAGCACAGTCTAGTAATCAGGTTGCTTGGTTTTTTAGTTATCTGTATTGCAATTATTTTGGGTTTTCTTTTGTTTGTTTACTTGTTCTTTTACTACTAACTACTAATTCTACTGGCATGTACATCTGAGTGTCTGTTCCTTAGTTCTCAATTTGCTACATTTAATAAAATACTGAAACAAAAAATACATGGTAGTTGTAAAAAAGAGTACTAAGTTCCATAGTAATTTATGCAGGAGCTTACAGAATGAAGGACTCACTTCCAGCCTTGGGAGAGGGTATGAGTGTAAATCTGAAGACTTTTCAAGAAGTACCCCCTGGTAACCGCTAGTTTGTTTTCTGTGTCTGAGTCTGCTTCTGTTTTGTAGATAAGTTCATTTGTGTCCTCTTTTTTAAAGTCCACATATAAGTGCTATCATATGGCATTTGTTTCTCTTTCTGGCTTACTTCACTTAGAATGACGGTATCCAGGTCCATCTAGGTTGCTGCAAATGGCATTATTTTATTCTTTTTGATGGATGAGGAATATTCATAGATATATATGTGTGTGTATGTCTGTGTGTATACATATATATACACATATATATATACATGTATACCACGTCTTCTTTTTCCAGTAATCTTTCAATGGACATTTAGGTTGTTTCCATGTCTTGGCTATTGTAAACAGTGCTGCTGCGAACATTGGGATGCATATGTCTTTTCGAATTATATTTTTCTCTGGGTATATTGCCCATGAGTGAGATTCCTGGATCATATGGTAACTCTATTTTTTGTTTTTTAAGGATCCTCCATATTGTCCTCCATAGTGGCTCCAGTTTACACTCCTACCAACAGTGTAGGTGTAGGAGGGTTTCCTTTCCTCCACACCCTCTCCTGTGTTCATCCTTTGTGGACTTTTTAATGATGGCCATTCTGACTGGTGTGAGGTGGTATCTCTTTGTAGTTTTGATTTTCATTTTTCTAACAGTTAGGGATGTTGAGCATCTTTTTATGTGCTTGTTGGCCATCTGGATGTCTTCTTTGGAGACATAGCTATTTAGGTCTTCTGCCCAGTTTTTAATTGGGTTGCTTTTTTTTGATACTAAACTCTGAGAGCTGTTTTTGTATTTTGGAAATTAGTCCCTTGTCAGTTGCATCTTTTGCAAATATTTTTCTCCCATTTTGTAGGTTGTCTTTTTGTTTTGTTGATTATCTGTGCAAAAGATTTTAAATTTAATTTGGTTCCATTGGTTTATTTTTGCTTTTATTTCCATTATTCTAGGAGCTTGTGTGATTTATGTCAAAGAGTGTTCTGCCTATGTCTTCCTCTAGGAGTTTTATAATATCTCATCTTACATTTAGGTCTTTAATCCATTTTGAGTTTATTTTTGTATATGGTGTTAGAGAATGTTCAAATTTCAGTCTTTTACAGGAAGCTGTCCAGTACCACTTATTGAAGAGACTGTCTTTTCTCCATTGTATATTCTTACCTCCTTTGTCATAGATTAATTGACCGTAAGTGTGTGGGTTTATTTTTGGACTCTCTATCCTGTTCCATTGATCTGTGTGTCTGTTTTTGTGCCAGTACTGTACTGTTTTGATGACTGTAGCTTTGTAGTATAACCTGAAGTCAAGGAGCCTGATTCCCCAGCTCCGTTCTCTGTTTTCAAGACTGTTTTGTCTATTCAGGGTTTTTTGTGTTTCCATACAAATTTTTAACATTTTTTGTTCCAGCTCTGTGAAAAATGTCATCGGTAATTTGATAGGGATTGCATTGAATCTGTATATTGCCTTGGGTAGTATGGCCATTTTAATAATACTGATTTTTCATATCCAAGAACACGGTATATCTTTCCATTTGTTTATGTCATTTTCAGTTTCTTTCATCAGTGTCTTATCGTTTTTGTAGTACAGGTCCTTTGCTTCCTTGGGTAGGTTTATTCCTAAGTATTTTATTCTTTTTGGTGCAATGGTAAATGATACTATTTCTTTAATTTCTTTTTCTGCTATTTCATTATTAGTATACAGAAATGCAACTGATTCCTGTATATTAGTTTTGTATCCTGCAACTTTACCAAATTCATTGATGGGCTCTAGTAGTTTTCTTGTTGCTTCTTTAGGTTTTTCTATGTATAAGTATGTCATCTGTGAACAGTGACAGTTTTACTTCTTTTCCAATTTGGATTCCTTTTATTTCTTTTTCTTTTCTGATTGTTATGGGTAGGACTTGCAAAACTGTGTTGAATGAAAGTGGCAAGAGTGGGCATCCTTGTCTTACTCCTGATCTTAAAGGAAATGCTTTCAGCTTTTCACCATTAAGTATGATGTTAGCTGTGGGTTTGTCATATATGTCCTTTATTATGTTGAGTTATGTTTCGTTTATGCCCACTTGCTGGAGAGTTGTTAGCATAAGTGGATGCTAAATTTTATTGAAAGTTTTTTTTTTTAATCTATTGAGATGATCATATGGTTTTTATTCTTCAGTTTCTTAATATGGTATATCACATTGATTTGTGGGTATTGAAAAATCCTTGCATCCCTGGGACAAATCCCACTTGATCATGGTGTATGATCCTTTCAATGTGTTGTTGAAGTTGATTTGCTAGTATCTTGTTGAGGATTTTTGCATATATATTCATAAATTATATTGGCCTGCAGTTTGTGTGTGTGTGTGTGTGTGTGTGTGTGTGATATCTTTGGTTTTGGTATCAGGGTGATGGTGGCCTTATAGAATGAGTTTGGAAGTGTTCTGTCCTCTGCAATTTTTTGAAAGAGTTTCAGAAGGATAAGTGTTAACTTTCTCTAAATGTTTGGTAGACCTCCCCTGTGAAGCCGTCTGGTCCTGGACTTTTGTTTGTTGGGATTTTTAAAATTACTGGTTCAATTTCAGTACTGGTAATTGGCCTATTCATATTTTCTGTTTCTACCTGGTTCAGTCTTGGCAAATGGTACCTTTCTAAGAAATTGTCCATTTCTTCTAGGTTGCCCTTTTTGTTGGCATATAATTGCTCATAGTAGCCTTTTGTGATCCCTTGTATTGCTGTGGTGTTGGTTGTAACTTCTTTTTTGAACTGAGCTCTGGGGAAGAAGAAGTCTATGTTCACTTCTTCCACCATCTTTTTGTTTCTTCTAAGGGAAAGGAATACAGATTTGATTGGATCCTGACCATGGATCATGGATTGTTCCATATTTCCTCGTGGGTCTGGTCACAGAACACTACATTAAGTCAAGTGCGTGAAACAGTATTCTCTCTCCTTTCCTGCTTCTATATGAGATTCCACTGGTCTGGACATCTTACTCTCCTTCATCTCTCTCTTCAGTCCTGCCTCCCGCAGATGGGTGGGCTGAATAGATAATGTTCCTCAGAGGCTGCCCTATTGCTTGACAGTTCCACCCTGTCAAGGATCTTTGCTTTCTGCTCATTACATCCTCATTTCAGATTGACTGATGGTAAAAATCTGTGGTCCTAAGTAGAAGTCTTAGTTCTCTAGGGCCACCATAACGAAGCTCCACAGACCGGGTGGTTTAAACAGCAGGGACCTATTTTCTTACGGTTCTGAAGGCTAGAAGTCTGAGCTTAAGGTGGTAGTAGGTTGGTTTCATCTGATGCCTCTCTCTCTGGCTTGAAGACAGCTATCTTCTCCCTATGCCTTCACATCATCTTCCCTTTGTTCATGTCTCTGGCCAAATTTCCTTTTATCAGGATAGCAGTTATATTGGGTTAAATCCTACCCTAACAACCTCATTTTAACTCAGTTACCTCTTCAAAGACCCTATCTCCAAACACAGTCACATTCTGATGGGCTGTGGGTTAGAACTTAAGCATCTGAAGTTTTCAGGGCACACAATTTATCCCACAGCAAAGTCCTATTAGGGCTTGATTCTAAGTCAATATCCCAGTCTGGTTTCCCAGAAAGCTCAAAATATAGGGGTACTTTGAGCTCCTATTGTCCTTGTCCCTTTTCCATCTCTCTATGGAGCCCTCTATCATGAAGAAGTGACTTAAGTGCACCTGATTCCCTTCCCAAAGTACCAGCCATCTTTGCACCCCTTACCTGCCAAAGGCTGATGTGGACTTTGAAAGATGCCATAATTTGAGTATGTGGAGATGGTGGAGACTGGCTGAGCCTGTGCAGTAAATGTTACCTGGAGGGCTGAGGCTCAGGGGAAGTACGTTGGGTATTTGCCTCATGCAGAATTCAGGAGGGTGCTGAAAACCTCATTAGTCAAGGTAATATTTTAATGCAGTATTTTAAAATGAAATGAGTACAAAAAAATCTATGACAAACTATCAATGTTTTGAATTTGGACAGAATCCATGAAAACCCCTTAGTTGCTTTTAGACAGGTGTCATTACCTCCTGAGAGCCTCTGTTTCTGGATTTAAAATCTTGCTATCCCTTCACGTGACTCTTATGGGACATGGTATTTAGATGTCTCAACACTCTGCTTTTCATTCATTCAACAAATCATTTGTTTATAGAGTGTCCTAAGTGCCATACGGGAGAGGAACTAAACATTTGTCAAACTGATAAACAAGCAAATACCTAATTACATGTGTTTTAAAGACACCCACAGGGACTTTGTACTCTTTTAGCAAGAGGAAACACTGACAAACTAGTGGGTGTCCGGGGTTGGAATGCATGATTCAGGACCCTTAAAATTGGTTTTTCATCTATTAAACCCACAAATATTTATATAGCACCTACTAATGCAGGACAGTGCACATATCAGTTAAGCATTTTAAAATGTTAGTGGACAGAATGATCTAGAAACTCGTAAGTTGTCAGTATTTTTAAAGAGTATCAATTTCATGGGGGAATGCTTCTTTGGTGAATTCCTCTAAAAGAAAATATTTGCTGGATACATATCATTTCATTTCCGCAGCTGGGCATCAGCAGTAACTAGAGAAGAAGTAGGCAGAGATAGTGGAGAGAGGCATTTCTTCTTTATTAGTTATGACAAATGAGAGAAATAAACCAAACTGGCAAAAAGTAGTACAGTGACGAACATTTCAGTGAAGCAGGTATGTGTTTGGATATAAAATTCCGGGTCTGCCAAGCTCATATGAAAACTGCAGTTTACTATCAGTTAATCTCTACTGTTTAAAGTTTTAGGGAGGGAAGGAAGCAAATTCCTCGTTCATAAAACCAAATGACCACTTTCAACCCCAGAGGGGAGTTTGTGGCAGATGCTGTTTTAAGTGATTCCTGGAGCACTATGGAGTACGTGCTGAAATACGAGGGAGCTACAGGATCCCTCTTTGTGGGAAGGGGATGCTATGGGGAAGAAGAGAATTGCCCTCCTCTCCTGGGTTAAGGGGATGAAAGAGATAAGGAAGAAACACAGGCTAACCCAGGCAATAGGCAGGAAATTTGGTGTAGTAAACGGGGCTATAAGGAGACCGCACAGAGCAGTGGTGGGAATGGAACCACTGAACCGATCCAGACACAGTTGTCATAACTTACCTAGTGTGACTTCACGGGGCAGTACTACAGCCAGAGCCATTGCTCACAAGGAGGCTGTGAAACAGTCCATTTGTGGTCAAGTGAGATCAAGTGAGGCGGTCCTGATTAATTCTGTCACTGTAACCCCCAAGCCCTGGGTTCTGCGGGGTCACAGACTCACTGACTGCCCAGCTTTGCATCTGGATGAGTCACAGGACAGCTGACTTTGCTGCTGCATGGAGACCAAGCTGGGGTCAGTCCTCAGCAGCGTGAATGCTGGGGGTCGACTCTCTTTTAATTGTTGATATGGACAAGACAGTTTGGCCTCCTGCCAAGGTTCTTGTCTCTCTGGCTCTGGTTCCCGAAAACATCTGTCTTCTGCAGTGACACCAGCAGGGGAAATGAACTGGCCTTGGCGTCTTTACATTCTCTACTTTGTCAAAACAACAGACACAGCTCAATACATTGAGGGCTTGTCTTTTAACCTCCGCTTGTGTCTGCGGCTTTAACGTGTGGGACTGGGGCTCCAGGCCCCTGGCAAATGGACAGATCCATTCCTGAGACACTGCTTGTCCTGCAGGGTCAATATTGGCAAAGGAGGGGGGCTCAGTGGAAGTCTAGCTGGTCAAATCAGTCTTTGGAGGGAAGAGAATCAAAGACCATGTCAACCCTGGTTTGACTGAATTTTAACCTCTTGGACGAGTCAATTTAGAGGGTTGAACCACTGGGCATGGAAATGCAGGCAGCAGGTGCCTCCTGAGGAACATGGTGGGCAGGGAACACAGATGGGCCTCGGAGGCCTGCCCAGAGCCTGGTGTGTGAGCACGATTTGTCCCTCTGCATGATATGAAAAGAGAAAGCTGCAGATTAGCTGTCCTGCTTGGAAGTCCCTTTGCCTTGGAAAGTCCTAGGATGCTTCTGCTTATTCTAGGGAAACGGCAGAATTCCCAAGAATAGCCCGCAATGCCCAGCATGGTGCCAGATAGTTCTTGTTTTCCCAGTAGTTGATCTCCAGTCAGTGTTAGGTTGCTAACTGAGTGGGTAATTTCTCTTGACACTCATGGAGGAGTGACCAGATGTTCTAGGAGATGTTTCTTGCTCTTCCACCCCTGCCATATTTTTTGAAGTTTATTGGACAAAGAACCAAGTTTATCACTGCACTTTGTAATTACAATACTTATGCACAATGAATAATATTTGTACAATGTTTGCAAAGCCCCCAGGGACAAGCATTCCTCTTGGGGTTAAGGAAGTGACTTGCCACGGACTCTTGCCATAGTCTGTTCAGTCATCATGATGAAAGGCCACTTAGAAAGCAACCCTTTTAAGGAGCAACTGGAGATACTGCGGCTGTTTATTCCAGGGAACTGATAACATAGCAACAGTCTCTAGTTGAACGGCGACTCATTGAAAGGGGTTAAAATGACTTTCTGTCATCCTAGGACCAGTGTGTGAATGTTCCAAGGAAACAGATTTTATTCAGCCTCCCATAGAGAACTTTGCAACAAATTTGAGCTGTTGGGAAAAGATCATGCTCCCTTAGAGCACACTGAGCTCCCCATCACTGAAAATCTTAAAGCAAGAGCAAGTGACAAAGGGTGTCAGGTTGGGGAGAAGATGACACAGCCTGGCCTTGGATGTGCTCCTGGCTCTTGAGAGCCTTTGATGCTGTGAAGAAAAGGGAGGCCCGCAAACACACGCTGCCCTCCTCTGCTGGGACTCCATGCTCCCTGGAGTCTGCCCAGGGTTTACAGAACCGCAGCAGTCAGAGTGGCCACCACCCAGGAATCTGTCTTGTCCCGATGACTTCTTCAGGCCAGGAGGTGGACACTAGGTGAAGTCACGCAAGGAATTAAAATCATCCTCCTTGAATGCTATTTGAAGTCAAACCTTTGAAGCATTCTTCCTTCTCCCTGTTTTCCCTCCTTCTTTATTTAAAATAAATTGTGTCAGTCGTGCTCTTCCTCTGTAATTACCCCCTGTCACTGCTGCTCAGGACGGTTTTATTAACTGGCAAGCAAATCTTGCAGAGAAAATGGATGATAGGCAGTTCTAAAGAGAAGCGTGGAGACTTATCTTGGAGCTGCCGTGATGGCAGCTCACAATCCTCAGACACCCTTGATGTCGCCTGTAATGTTGTCCCGAGATGAGGGATTACCTGCTCAAAGGGAAGCCTCTGAACCTGAGCTCCTTGGCACCCCTGTGTCACTTCAAAGTGTTGGTTTGTCTGGTGGGGAGAGATTCCTGCCAGATTAAGGCTTCAGAGATTGCTAACTCTAAGAACTACCAGTCTGATTTGCTCGAGCAACAGCCGGGTTGATTATGGAAGCCACGTTCATAGGGACGAGGAGTGCGGCATTCTTAGCAGCCAAGGGTGAGGCCTCCTGTGGAGTGTGCGGTGCTCATCCTCAGCTTAATTTGGGGTGGGGGGGGTGATATGCATCACAGTTAAATGAAGCACGAAGGGGTTCAAAAGAAATTCCTTTGCCCGTCTACAAAGAGGCACACTGAGACAGAGTCAGATGGCGTGCTTTCAGGAGACTGTCCTCGTGACATCCTGCCTGAATGGGAGGGTAAGAATCCCATCACCCAGAACTCTCCATCGGGGCTGACGTTTGCCTTCTATCCTTGCCGCTGTGGACACAGGCGTGAGGCGTTCTCAGGAGCCTTTGGTGAGGTGATGGGAGACCCAGGACTAAGATTCTTTCCACAAGCAGAACTTCATACTCTGAACAGCATTTTGTCCCTTTGGGATTGTCATGTTTTTCAACCCTTTCAGTACCAGATTCCACCCTGTCACGCATATCATCTGTACACAAATCTCTTTGTGTTTCTTCGTATGGTGAGTCTCAGTCATTGAGGACCATTTCCATGGGGGGAGAAAAGCGCCAGTTCTATCCCTCCTTCCCTCCTTGAGAATCACACTGAAAAAAAAAACAAACAACAAAACCTGGAAATGGCTATTGTTACTGAGCTTTAGGACATAAATCAGATAATATATGTGGCACATATGAATTTGGTCGAACAAAATCGGGTGATTTTGGGAGTTAATCCCCACTCATCACTTGCAGGGATGGTGGGTGGTAGCAATGGCCAGCTCAGCTCTCTCCTCCACAGCCTTCCCTTGCTTCTGGTGAAGGCCAGGCTAGCTTCTAAATACATCATCATCATCATCCCAGCCTGTCTCCGTGTCAATTTAATTTGCCAAACATTGATTCAGTGCCTGTTCTGTGCCACAGCCTGGCTGGGAATACAGAGACAAAGCTTTTAGGAGAGCTATGTGTATGAACAGCACGAAGGCTCCAGCAAGTGCCGTAATAGAAAGGACTCGCTATGAGGGGTACAGAGGAGGGATTGCTGAATTAGGAACAGTGAGGGTCGTAATAGCTGTCGAGATGGATGAAACACTGGTGCATTTGGAAGAACTGTTTTTTTTTTCAGGACTGAGAAAATGTGGTGAGGCAGGTGAAAGCTTGTCTTTGGATTCCAGCATTTCAATCTGTACCCTTATATTCAGGACTCTTTGAGGGGCTGATGTCAGAAAACTGATGGAAATTGATTTAAGCTAAAAAAGGGAATGCTTTGATGGGCATCACAGGTGTAAGATGCAGATTTCTGGCGCGACTGGGTCAAGGGCTCATTCAGCCTTGGTCTTTCTTCATCCCTCAGCTCTACTCTCTTCTTGTGGCTTTATTTGGGGAGGTGCTGGTCCCAGTTTTTCAAACCTTACACCAGCAGCCAGTCATCCACTCTGCCTTCTACAAGATGATTTCTGGCTCACAGAGCACACTGGCAAATTTGATCAAAAGTCACCCTCATGATGATTTCTCCAACGTGAGGTGGCAAATGCAGCCTGAGTGTAATTTTTACAGACGAGTGCCAATGGGGAGTTCTTCCTGAAAGGACAGAGTGTGGGAGAGGTGGTGACGTGGTTGTCTAGCTGACATTTAATAATGGAAATTTTTATGTTCTGCAAGTGTTAGCTATGCAGTTTCAACACTTCCGCTAAGTCTTTTAATCATGGGGGCTTCACAGGTTGTCTGCAGACTGTTTTTAGAAGGGCTTTGCTAGAAGGCATCTTCAGTGGACATGGAGATGGACAGTTTCAAGACAGTTACCCTGGGTGTCCCCCTTTCCACTCCTCTGATCCCTGCATCTCTTGGATTGTGTTAGGTCATGTGACTATGGCTTTGGCCTTACCTACATCTATACTATATATAATTTTTTTTCTCCAATTATACATGGTGTATCACAAATTTTACTTTAGAGATGAACTGTGTCAGAGTCACCTAGAAAGCTTAATGAACACACACACCCACACACACTCCCACCCTAGTTCCATCCCCAGTGGTTTAACACAGCTGCTCTGGGGTAGAGTACAGACAATCTTCTGTGGATGATTGACAATGTCACCCCAGGTGATTCTACTGCACGTTCAGCTTTGAGAACCACTAGGCTAACTTTGAATGTTCAGTAGGCTGTGTGGGGGGAGGTTGATAATGAAATCACCATTTACTGATGTGTATGATGCCTGAAGCGCTGTGGGAAGGCTTTGACAACATACACCATCTCCTGTAATTGTCCATCTGCCCAGTGAGTTTTTTTTTTTTTTTTAATTATTTTGGTAACAATGTTGTGTTAGTTTCTGGTGTACAGCATAGTGGTTCAGTTCAAATGGAAAAATGGAATAATTGTCAAGATTACCTCGCTTGTACAGGGCAGAGCTGGGATTCACATCTGGATCTCGAGGTGAATTGTCATTGTGGCTACAGGGCTGGCCTGTGGGGCCTAAGGGCAACGGGTCAGGTGTCTGAAGGCTTTATTCCTGGATGGGCTGTTCAGCTCCTTTGCTCTTAGGTCTTCCTATCGGACGGACGTATCTTGCTGGGCAGAGCAGACTGGGAGCCATGTGAAGAAAGGTTTGACGTCTGACCTGACTCCTAGAGCCAATCATGATGGCCTGTCCTCTGGGGGTAGCTATGCAGTGTTCCTTACTGGCAGTGGGGTCAGGAGTCCCTGACATAGGAAGAGGTTGACAAGATGGGAGTGTGTCTCCCTGGAGACTGGAACACTTTGGGTAAGAGGCAGCTCAGTTCTCTCTGAGATGAAGGTTCTTACTGATAATTGACCGGAAGAGTGAGTCGCCATCACATATGAAGAACAAGTAAAGATGAGGCCATAAACAAGACCCTTCTCCCAGGAGTAAATTTGATCTGCCAGCTGAGCTTCCTGTTTCCTTCTTTACAAACCAGTGAAGACTCCAGAGGCTTAGTAAACAGACTGGTGTGAGGTTGGGGTGTGTCCAGAGTGGGAAAAAAATTATTCTGAAATCTCCAGAGAGTTAATGATTTTTGCAACTGGGGCTTTCTGTGCTATTGTGTATGCTCTCAGTATAGTTCTGTTTCAATACTGTAATAGTTTTATAATGTGCTCCCAGCTGCTGCTACCCCAAGTGGTGGTTATTCAAAACTAAATCTTTGGTAAATACGATTTTTCTTCTCCCATTCCTTGTTTCTTCCTGCTGATCCCTCACTCGAAGAGGCCACAATTTCTGGTTTCTTTGCTCTCCTCTCAAATTCCCATGCTGGACAACGGGTGAAGACATGAATGCCCAGGAGAGAGGTGGGCCATGGAGAAGCTCTCAGTAACCCATAGCAGAGGCATCCCCTGTGTGCTGAGGACCCCAGCGGCGCAGGGGTCTATGATGAGCCCCTTAGCTGTTAACATCGAGGTCATTGTTTCCAGTTCCGCCGCTGATGGTGGTAACCCAGAAGCCAGTCCCTCTCATCAGCAGCCAAGGAGAATGATTTACTGGTGCCACTGCACCTCCCCTGGGAGCCATTCTCGTGGCTCTGCTGGCTGTCAGGATTCATCCTGCACACATCGTCTAGTCAGTCTCTGAGCTGAGTCAACCAGTGGAAACTTGACTAATTTTTCTACCTTTCAAATCACAGAAATGCAGCTTCACGGCATCTCAAAGATGATCTCGCCCTGTGGTTTTCACTCTGGGCTTCAGGGAGATCTGGGTCAGCAATGTATTTCAGGCGCTGATGCAAAGTGAGGGGTCAGAGGACTCCTGGCTTCTTACTGTGCTTCACACAGAACTGCTGCCCTTTCCGGTCTTTTCTATTCAGGTTCCATGTAATGTGTAATCCAATAGGGGGTATTTATTTTGGTTTTTTTGTCCTGGAGAGCATGTATTATCCTTTCCCAATAGCAGCCTAATTTCCTCCCACACTATGTCTAGTCTTGGTGGGACCATAAATCCAGATGTCTGCTCTGCAGTGGGAGATAAAAGGGGTCTTGGGGCTCCTTCTCCCGGGTCTGCCTGCTTTCTGGTTGTGTGACCAGTAAAAAGGCCACCTACCCTGAGCATTGCCAGTCACCTGCTAGAACTGTGAATAGTGAACAAGGAACGCAAAGGCCAGTGGAGCGGTTGGGACCCCCCGGTGCCCTCATTGCTGCCCCACTGTGCTGTGAGACGACTGCTGCCATAGGCTGCTGCCAAGCCCCTTGCCAGGCTTGGTTCCTTAGTGTTTCTTGAACCTGGATCTTTAGCGTTCAAATCAATTCCACAACATGTGCTATCCTAATTAATTACTTCTTTCTTACAATTGAAACACCCTAACTTATGCAAAAACTTTTAAAGAGGGAAAAATTGAGGTGAAGACCAGGTCTGCACTATGTTCAGAAGTTCCCTCGCACTGAGTTAGAACTGAGACTAGCACTTGAATCCAGCTTCCTCACCTCTTTCTCCTGCACAGAGGAAAACCTCACATGCCTACAGTGAACAGACAGGTAACATAAATGATTTCTTGATCCCATTTTTCTTAAATTACACGGCCTTCCTAATCCTTTATTTCCCTGCTTTCGATTGGAAACAAGTCACAGAAAAATACTCCTTTACTATAAAAAAAAATAGCGTGAAGACAATAATAATTGGCAACTGACATTTTGCTTCAATATTAGGTATGCAATAGGGAGTAGTGGAGATTGTGGAAAATAAGGGAATACTCTCTATGTAAAAGTAATTGGCCACTATTCAGCTATAGTTTGTTATTTCCCTGGAATAATGTCCCCGTGTTGCCAAAAATAACTGTTTATTTAAAAGGTAAGGTGGAAATCTGAATTTTGTAATGTAAAATGTTCTGATCTTTTTAAACAATTTGAGCCACCACTAAAATGACTGTGAATTCCAGTAACATGTCTCTGGGCTGGATATAGCTTGTGGACCATTGGTTTGTACTACCTGCCTTATCTCAAGTTCATTCCTCCTTTTCCCCCTGGATATATATTCCACACCTGCTATGTAAAAGGGTGGGTGACTCTTCTCCATCCTGGAAAACTTCTGGGAACAGACTGCATTTTGAGTCCTTATCCATTCTCCAGCAAGCTTGATTTATCTTCAACTTGTCTGTCCTTACATTTTTAGCTAAAGTTCAGGGTGAAGGAAAAGGTTTAATTAGAGGATTCATTAATTAGAGTGTTTAGTTTTCCTACAGGGATAAAATGAGAGTCTGTGGAGCAATTGTGTCACATAGATGATTATCTAGAAAGATCAGACATGAAGAAATATTGATTTCATGTGTTTTGGATGACTGCACTGCAGCCCTGTGTAGAAAAGTCTCTGTGATGTACATATTTCCAGATCTATGGCAAAGATCTGCCATCTTTTTAAAATGGTATATAATGCAATGTAGAATTATCAACTAAAAAAGTGGTTAGGCTTATTCATTTTCTCTATTTTTTTTTCTGTTCTCAATTCCTTCCTCCAGCTTATGATATACCAATTTTGCTCTTTTTTTCCCTAGTTTCTTGAGGAGGAAGCTTTAATGATAGATTTGAAACTTTTCTTCTTTTTCAGCACGCACGTTGAATTCTGTAAAGTTTTCCTCCACTGTTCAGCTACACCCTATAATTTTTGACTCTTGTATGTTCATATTATTTAGTTCAAAATACTTTCTAATTTCCTTTGAAACTTCCTCTTCCACACATTAATTATTTAGCGGTGTATTGTTTAATTTTCAAGTGTTCAGATATTTCCCTTTTGTATTTCTATTACTGATTTCTAGGTTAATTCCATTATGAGCAGAGAGTATGCTTTGGATAATTTTAGTTCTGTTAAATTTGTTCAGGTTTGTTTTATGAATCCAGATATGGTCTATATTGGAGAATGTTTCATGTGCAGTTGAAAAGAATGTATATTCAGCTGTTGTTGGGTGGAGGGCCTTAGAAATGTCAATTAGACACAGTTAGTTGATGCTGTTACTCAGTTCTTCTATATCCTTGCTGATTTCTTATCTACCAGGTCTGTCAACTAGAAGTGTCTCTAAATACCATGGGAATTTGTCTAATTTGCTTTTTAGTTCTGTCAATTTTTGCTTCATGTATTTTTAATCTCTGTTGTTATTTGAATATATATTTAGGATTGTTATGTCTTTTGATGAATTAAGCCTTTTGTCATTATGTAACATCATTCTTTATTCTTGGTATTTGGTAATTTTCCTTGTTCTGAAGTTTACATAGACTGATAAAGCCACTACAGATTTGTTTACTGCTTACATGTTATACTTTTTTCTAGATGTTTGCTTTTAACTTGCATATATCTTTATATTTATATTGGGTGTCTTTGGATGACGTAAAGTTAGATCACGTGTCTATTCTGATCATTTCTGTCTTTTAATTGGTGTGTTTAATGGACTTATATTTAAAGAAAATATTGGTATGTTTGGATTTTAGTCTGCCATTTAATTATGTTTTCTGTTTGTTCCCTCCTTTTTTATTTCTTTGTTCCCCTTTCCTGCTTTATTTTGGGTTGGTTGAAATTTTTTGTTGTATTCCATTTTAATTCATTTAGTGTTTTTTTCCACTGTGTCTCTTAGTATAATTTTTTTAGTTGAGGCTACAATGATTACAGTATTCATATATACATTTTCACAGTCTACTTAGAATATGTATTTTACCATTTCACATGGAATGTAGCAGCTTCACCACCATTCAGGTCTCTTCACTCTCTCCCCTTTGTCCTTACATGTCTTGTATATTATCTCTACCTACATCGAAGACCATCAGATAATCGTATGATTTTCAGTTGCAGTCAACTATATTTTAAAGAATTTAAGGGAAGGGTAGTCTGTTATTTTTATGCAAACATTTACCATTTCTGTTGCTGTTCTTTAATTTTTTTTTTCAAGTAGCACCATAGCACTTCATGAGCATTGCAAGTACCTTGTAATGATGCAGAGTCCTGACTCCTCCATCCCGTTCCTGTACTGTCACTGTCTTCATTGCACTCAGACGTAAGCACAGGTCTATAGGCACATAGAATTCATTGTTGTTATCCTAAACTATTTGTTAGATCAATGAAGAATAAGAAAAATAAAATGCTTTCTTTTACCTCTTTTTTACATTTTCTGATGCTCCTCCTCTCTTTATGCAGATGCAGTTTTCTGACCCGTATCATTTTCCTTCTCTCTTTTAATATTTCTTGCAAGACAGGTCTAATGGCAGCAAATGCTCTCAATATTTGTTTGTCTGAGAAAGCCTTTATTTCTCCTTCATTTTTGAGGGATAAATTCAGAGTACGGAATTCTAGGTTGGTGGGTTTCTTTATACCACTCTCTTCTTGTTTACGTGGTTTATGAGGAGAAGTCAGACATAATTCTTTACTGCTCTGTAGGTAAGACATTATTTCCTTTTGCTGCTTTCAAGATTTTTTTTAATCTTTGGTTTCTTGTAGTTTGAAAATGACATGTGTAGGTATAGTTTATATTTGTTTTTAGTGCTTATTCTTCATTGTGATCTCTTAGATTCCTGGATCAGGAAGGTGTCTGACATTAATTTGGGACATTCTCAGTTGTCATTGCTTCAAATATCATGTCTATTCCTTCCTTTCTTCTCCTTCCACTATTCCCGTAATGCTTCCAGTACACCTTTTGAAATCGTTCCATAGATCTTGTATACCCTGTTCTGGGTTTTGTTTTGTTTTGTTTTTCTTCAGTCTTGGAAGTTTCTATTGTAATATTTCAAGCCAAGAGATTCTATCCTGCATCATGTCCCAGTCTATTAAATGAACCCACCCAAAGCATTCTTTACTCTTGTTACATTGTTTTGGGCTCTGGCATTTCTTTCTGATTCCTTCTGAGGTTTTCCATCTTTCTGTTTAACTTACCCACCTGACTTGTTGTTGTCTACTTTTTCCATTACAGCTCTTAGCATATTCATCATAGTGTTTTAAAATTCCTGGTCTGATAATTCTAACATTCCTGCCATATCTGACTTTGGTTCTGGTGCGTGTTTACTCTTCAAACTATACTTTTTGCCTTTTCGTGCGCCTTGTAATGTTTTCCTTTAGGCAGATGTGTTGTGCTGGGTAGGAGGAACTCTGGTGAACAGTTGTTCAGTAGCACAGTGGTAAGATGTGTGGGGAGGGGAGGGGCTTCACAGCCCTGCAGTTAGTATTTTGGGGACCCTGTGCCCTGGACTGTGAGCTTCCTTGTGCTCCTCAGTCTTCCCCTCCTTTAGGTGGGAAGACTGGCTGGAGGGGTCGGGAACTGCGTGTCTCCCTTGCCCAGGTCAGTGAGGCTCTGATGAACTCTAGAAGGCTACACTGGTGAAATAGCTTCTCCTGGGGTCAGGCCTTGCTAAGAAGGACAGAGTGCTCTGGCATGTTTCAAAAGGGTTTCTTCTAATTTCCCTTTGCTGGAAGCAGTTATTCCCTACATCTAAAACAACTTCTTTAGGGATTAACTCATTCTCCTCTGATGTTTGTAGTCAAGATGCATTGTTTAGAACAGTTTTAATATTCATGTTAACCAAAGTTTATCTACATGAAGTTGGTGTCTTCACTGGGAGAAGCTGGAGGGCACTGCATTCTGATCCTCTTCAAGACTCAGCCCTTTTAGCAAGAACCCTGCTTCTTATTGTACCTGTACTTTTTTTTTTATACCAATAAAACAGCTACCACAATCAAGATGGCTAACATTTCCATCACATAGAGAACAAACTTACGGTTACTAGAGGGTAAAGAGAGTGGGAAGAGATAAATAGGGAATTTGAAAATTGTACCTCTTGGGGAGTGATGGAAAAGTACCTACACTTTGCTCTTCTGTTTTCCAGTATCTCTTCTTCAGATGCCCAGTGCATTCATCCTCTTCGTTATTTTACAGACAGGAAAATATAGGCCAAAGGTTTACTGGGTTCTCACAGGAAATTATTCACAAAGCCGGGTTTCTACCTCATTATTTTATCATATTTACTGGAGAGGAGTTGTGGCAGAGAAAATTTTGGCAGGCATGCAGTGTGAGGGAAAAAAACAAAGATGGGACCTTCAAACCTGAGATTGCTTATTATGCAGAGGTGAAGATTTAGCAATCATTTACTCTTGCAATATATTGAAAGAATTTTCTAGACTCCTCTGTGTCTTCACTGTTATTAGCTCCTCAGTTCACTGCAGTCTGGTACCTGCCCTTCTGAATCTCCTGAAATCCTTCTTGTCAGGGCCACCAATGACCAGTTCTTCCCAAATCCCATAGACGTTTCCTGGTCCTTACCTTAACTGACTCCTTTTTGGTATTTAACCTGATTGTTCACTTCTTGAAAATTCTATCTTCCTTTGACTTCTGAGATAATACAGAACCCTAGATTTATTTCTACATTTTGGCAATTCCTTTTCAGTGTTTCCCCAACCCTCTTCCTCCACTCAATACTTCAATATTGGTGTTTCCCAAGATTCAGTCATCAGCCAAATTCCCTTCCATTTTCTTTTATTGCTTTGGTACATTGACTTGTGAAAAACCAGATTTACCCCGACATCATTGACTACCACCGCTATGCTCATGACTTCCAAATCTCTATCTCCATCAGTCTTTAAGTTGACAACTCCACTTGTGTATTTTCTAGGCTCTTCAGATGTAATACTTCTAAAACAATTTGTTCCTACCATATATCTCCCTCCTCATGCCCTGTTCGCCGTGCAGTATTTCCTGTTTCAGTAACTAATCCACCACCTGCCCAATTACCTAAGTGGAGAATGTGGGAATACTTCTCTGCAGGATTGAAATCACCTCCTAATCTACATACCTGCCTCTTGTTTCAAACTTCTTCAGTCTTTTTACACAAAGCTTCCAGAGGAGTAAAACATGCAAATCTGAGGCAACATTCTTCAGTGTCTCTTTATTTCCATCAAGATATAATCTCAAATTCATTCTGATCATGCCTTGATTCAAAGTGGGGATGAGTAGGTTAGGACTTGGTGAAGTGGGTGTTGTAACTGGCTAAGACTGGTGCAGAACAGATCCAACGAACCCCAGGAACCAAGGATGTCCATCCAAGAGAAATTTAATTTAATGAAAAGCCAAGTCAGAATAGGTAATGAAGGAAAATTTTAATCTGATTATTTCTGGCGTTGCCTCTGGCTTATGTTCAGTTCATATGGTTTTGTGTGCATATGTCTGCATGTGTAGTGTGTGTGTGTGTGTGGGGGGGGGTTGTGAGTGTATCATAGACCCTTAACATTAGGTGCAAACAGAGCTATTCAATGCAAGCTCTATCCCCATCTCTGAGTTTGCCTTTTGATACTCTTCACTCAATACATTCTACTCTCCAACCAACCCAAACTATTCGAATTTCCCCAAGTGGGCTATGAGTTCCAGTTCTTTGCACATGCTGTTGGCTCTGAGAGAATGCCTGTCTTCCTCCCCTCCTTTACTTGGCTAACTGTCAGCATTGCCCAATGCTTTGCTCATTTTATACCCTCTGGAAATCATTCCCTGACACCTTTACACTTGCCTTGGCAATAAGACTGCCTAGGTGCACTTAGAATGTACTTCTCTCTTCACTTGAAATTGTATCAGTTGTATCCATTGGAATTGCAATTTTTAGGACCTTAAGGTGGCTCCATTTAGACCTGAAACTATCCAACAAGCTTTCAGTCTCTTTCATGATCATGATGGTTTCTGTGCAGAGACATACCATACATGTTTTGTTGCCCTGGGAGGAACAGCAACAGCCAAAAGAAGCCATCAGAGGGTGATTATCAAGAAGAATCAGAATCTCATTTATGAGTCTCGCACTGTAAATTTATGAATCTTTCCCTCGTACAGTTATTGCATTCAATCCTGATAGGAGCCTCTGAGGAGGGCATGATTATCACCACCTTACAGACGGTGAAACTGGGGAGTCACCGGGGATAAAACCCTGGTTGAGTTTCCTGTCTAGCCTTAGACCCTGGCCTGGGAGTGGCTGTTGATGTTCTGAGGTGTCAGAGGGACAGGACACGGTCATGGAGACAGAACCTCCCCATGTTCTGCTGCACCATTTAACCCTCTCTGTCACAGAGGCCCATTAGCACTTCTGATACAGTCTGCTTCTGTCTTCTTGTTTCCTTCAAATCCTTCTGGAATCCCATTTCTAGGATGGAAGTGGGGTTTGAGGGAAATCACCTGAAAAGAGTTAATTGCCTTTGCTTCTAATTACCTTCTTTTTCAAGGGCAAGGGGTTAATTATTGAGACACTAACCACATGTCAGAATCCCTGGGTAAAGACACTTTCCCTTCCACACCATCACACCGTGTTAACGGTACTCATCACTCCCAGAACAGTGCTAGAATCATTGTCTCTGAGCAGGTTGTGCTACAGATATATTCATGGAGTATAGTGTGTTCAACTCCCCCAACAGCATATTAAGGATTGTTTTTCAAACTGTAAAATGACTTAGCAAGAAAAAAATACATTAATTAAAAATCTGTTCTTACCTAGCCCAGAACTACACTTGAAATGCGCTAGAAGTGGCAATTTAAAGAATTAGAAAATACCACAGATTTCTTAGTGCCTCTAGTACCAAAATAAAACTGTTCATATTTACTCTGCAGGGTGGACCAGTTTTTTTTTTTTTTTTAAAGTTTTGATTCTTAACAGCAGTAAAGGGAATCCTAATCAACTCAAAATGAGCTTCAGGTCAACACACACAGGATTTAGTTTGCCAGAAGTGCTACTCAGTGACTCAAGACCCTGAACACAGAGATCTGGGGCCCCCACATTAAAAAAAAAAAGGAGAGAGACAATTTCAAGAGAACTATTAAATACCTAGTAGTACAGGGGGTATGTGGGCTTGAATAAAGTGGAGCCAGTGCCATAATAGAAAATAGGTATTCAGAGAAGTCATTTTGGAAAGATGGTAGACTACTACCTGGATGACAAATCTGTTAGGAAGAGCCTCGGTCTGTTAGCAGCTCCGGGTCAGGCTCAAAGGAGGCACTTAAAAAGTAGTCTTTCAGACATAGAATTAATACTGTTCTCAGCGGTATAAAATGTTCAAGAGCTGGTTCTCAAAAAAACAAAAACAAAACAGAACATACAAACACAAGCCCTAGCTGTAATATTGGCTAATCGCCATCGTGTAAATATTCTAATGATGGCTGATGCTGGGCCGCTAACTGGACGTTTGGGAGGGGACGTGCACTCTTACCTTCCACCAGCTGGTGCAAGCCAGTCATAACACTCCACTGCCTGGCCTGGTCCTATTTAATTTCTGGGATCCTCAGTTTCTTTCTTCCTCCTTCTCTCCCTCCCTCCCCATCCCTTCCTTCTTTTATTCTTTCCTTTCTTTTTTTTTTTTTTCAATAGACTTTATTTTTTAGAGAAGTTTTAGGTTCACAGCAAAATTGAGCAGAAAGGACAGAGATTTCCTGAATACCCCAGCATGACACATCCAGATTCTGCCCCATTATCAAGATCCTGCACACGAGTGATCCATTTGTCACAATCTATGAACCTACACCAACACATCGTTATCACCTAGAGTCCATCATTTACATCAGGGCTCAGTCTTGGTGCTGTACATTCTGTGGGTTTGGATGAATGCATAATGACAGGTATCCATCATTATGAGTAATTTCACTGCCCTGAAGATCCTCTGTGCTTCATCTATCCCCCCTCCCCCAACCAATCCCTGGCAACCACTGATCTTTTTACTGTCTATACTTTTGCCTTTTCCAGAATGTTGTATAGTTGAAATTATGTAGTACGTAAGCTTTTCAGTTTGGCTACTTTCACTTAATGATAAGCATTTAAGGCTCCTCCATGTCTTTTTATGGCTTGATAATCTCATTTCTTTTTAGCACTGAATAGTATTTCATTATCTGGAGGTGCTATTGTTTATCTTTTCACCTGATGAAGGGTATCTTGTTTGCTTCCACATTCTGGTAATTTCAAATAAAGCTGCTATAAAAATCTTTCTGCCGGTTTTTATGTGGGCATACGTTTTCAACACCTTTTGGGTAAACACTAAGGAACACAATTGCTGGATCATACGGTAAAAGTGTTTTCAGTTTTGTAAGAAACCGCCAAACTGTCTTCCAAAGTGGTTGTACCGTTTTGCATTCCCACCAGCAATGGATAAGAGTTCCTGTTGCTCCACTCCCTCACCAGCACTTGGTGTCATCAGTGTTTTAGCCTTTCTGGTAGGTATATGGTGATGTCTCATTGTTTTAATTTGCATTTCCCTAATTACATATGATGTAGAGCGTCTTTTAAAATGCTTATTTGCCATCTGTGTATCTTTCTTTGTTGAGGTTAAGGTTTTTGGCCCATTTTTAAAAACTGAGTTTTGTTTTTTTTATCACTGAGTTTTAAGAATTCTTTGTATATTTTGGATAACAATTCTGTATCAGATGTGTCCTTTGCAGTTTTTTTTTCTCCCAAACTATGGCTTGTCTTTTTATTCTCCTGATAGTTTCTTTCTTTGTGGAAGACAATAATCATATCTGCTTCATAAAATTGTCAGATGGATTAAACACCAAAACAGGAACACAGTGCCTTGTACTTAATGGCCTCCTCTATTTCGTTAAAGAAATGCACTGGGGACTTGGGGTATCAGCAGACTGTGGAGGCATTCATCGCAACCTAACAAACACCATCGTTGAAAAGAGACCAAACAAAATGGGTTCCCACTGTTGGGAGGGGAGTACAGACAGCCAGCCCTGACACCCAAGCCTGCTTCCTTCTCGGTACTCAAAAGCCAGAGCCTTGCGTTCCTGAGACTAACTATTGCACTTTTTTTTTTTTTTCCAGTATTCTGTTTTCTCTGGGGTCATGTCGATAAGAATACCTATTATATAGGGTTATTATAAAGATTACATGAGATGATACCTGTTGAGATCCTGAATGGTTACCCACATTAAGAGTAGAACTTACTTTCCATAAATTCTTGTTATCACTATTGCAGTAAAATAAAGGCAAGTAATTTGCATGATCTGGGAACAGTGTGGGAGGAGAGGAAGCTTGAGAAGGTAGAACTAAAATGTGCAGGACTTTGAATGCCAGGTTGAAGATTTGGGTTTTATTCCCATTTCAATCATTTGGATAACAACTTTATACATTTCTTCAGTGTCTGCAGATTTCCTGAAATATTCTTTTCTCAGTATTTTTCTTTAAGTAGATCTACTTTTATATTAAACAAATTTTAATAGTTTTATTAAGATATAATTCATATACCATATAATTCACCCATTTAAAGTATACTATTCATTGGTTTTTAGTTTATTCACAGAGTAGTACAACTATTACTACAATTAGTTTTTGAACATTTCCATCACCCTGGAAAGAAACCTGGTACCTATTAGCAGTCACTACCTGTTTCCCACCAGCCACCGTGGCCCTAGGCAACCACTAACCTATTTTCTGTCTGTATAGACTTTTCCTATTCTGAATATTTCATGTAGTAAAATCATGCAATAAATAATCTTTGACTGGCTTCTTTCACTTAGCATAATGTTTTAAGTTTCATTGTACTGTGTATTGGTACTTTATTCTTTTTTATTGACAAATAAAAGTATTCCATTGTACAGGTATACCACATTTCTTAGGGGGTGGAAATTTGGATCGTTTCTGGTTATTGGCTGTTATGAATAATGTTGCTATAGATATTTGTTTACGAGTTTTTGTGTGGGTATGTTTTCATTTCCCTTTGGTATATACCTACGTGTGGAATTGCTGGGTTGTGTGATAATTCTGTATGTAACTTTTTGAGGAACTGCCAAATTATTTTCCAATTTTACCAGCAGTGTGTGAGGGTTTCAGTGTATCTATATCCTCATTAACACTCGTTACTGTCTTTTATCGTATCCGTCCTAGTGGGCATGAAGTGGTATCTCATTGTGGTTTTGATTTGCATTTCCATGGTGACCAAAGATGTTGAGCATCTTTTCATGTGCTTCTTGGCCATCTGAATATCTTCTCTGGAGAAATGTCTATTCAAATTCTTTGCCCGTTTTTAATTGGGTTGTCTTCCCTGTAGCTGAGTTATAAGCATTCTTTATATATTCTGGGCACAGGTCCCTTATCAGATGCATGATCTGCAGATATTACTTCCTCTTCTGTAGGTCTTTTCCCTTCTTAAAATGGTATCATTTATAGTACAAAAGTTTCCCAGTTTTGATGTCATCCGGTTTATCTATTTTTTCCTTCTATTGTTTGTACTTTTTTGGTTGTGGTTAAATCTAAGAGCAAAAAAACTTTTAGTTACAAAGAAAGCTTTGGGAAAAATCGCCATAGTATCAAAGTAAATCTTTAAAAATGGTCACTGCAACACATTTATGAAATGTGTTGTCACCTTATATCAGAGAGGCCTTCCTGGACCACCCAGGTGAGGAAGCTCCCCCTCCCCAGATGCCCAGATCCTACGCTGCTGCATTTTTCTCCACATCACTTACTGCTACAAGAAGTACACATATTTACTTACTGCTGTCTTCTACTAGGATAGGAACTCCACCAGGCAAGGGTGTCTGTCTATTTATTGCTGCGTCTCTAGGGCCTAGGGCATGACCTGGCATACAGGAGGTGCTCGATATTTGTTGAATGAGTAATTATCATGTTGGGGTTGAGGAAGAGGTCTTTGCAGCCCAGCAACCTTGGCTTGAATCTCAGTTTAGCGTTGTCAGCGGTGAAGTTTGGTGCATTCATTTGCGATTCTGTGCCTCAGTCGTCCCCTCTGTAGAAAGGGCTCATCCGTCTGTGCCTACATCACGTGATGGCTGTGACTTTTAGGAGAGATGGTACAGGCCAAGTGCTTAGACGAGTGGGAAGTGGAGAGCAAGTGCTCAACAAGAAAATATGAGTGATTGCCATTGTTGAATCATAGTAGTAGTTCTGTACACAGTCGCATACTGATCACCGTGTGAAGGAGAAGTAGACATGGAGATGCAGGGATATGAAGCAGTCATTCAGTGATCAGACGAGTGAACAGGGGACTGGGGAGAAGGTCCCAAACTCCGAGCCAGCCCATGTGGCTCTACTGCACTGTGAAGGGGGCTGGGGGCTGCAGCTGATGTCGTTATTGTAAGAGGTCAAGGATAGCACGAGGCTGGACCCTGAGGAATTTCCTTTAACATTTCCTAGAGTCTGTTTCATGGAATACTAGTTCAGTAATGTGCTCTGAGGAAAACATGGTCAAGTTTTGGGTACACTAAGCACTATATCTCTCCTTAGATGTTCCATTGCATGTTATTGTGTAAGAGACTCTGAAATCCTCCCATGAAGAGTCCTGTTTTACTGTCTGACATATTCTCAAAACATTTAATTATAGAACCATTTGTGTACATTGTCTACTAACACTCTGCAGAAAAGTCTTGGAAAAACACCAATGTAAAAAAATCTATCCAAACCACACATCAGCTGCTGGCGGGGTTGGTCAGACCAGCGGGAGCGGACACCCTGAGGATGGAAAGTTCCACACAGCTGGGGAAGCCAACTGGAAACCATCCCACCAGAAGGAGTCCAGGGGAGTATTCAGCCCTGAATGAGTCTAGAACATCCTGGTGGTGGGTAAGTGGAGGCCCAGGCAGGCAGCAGCACATAGCAGACAGCACCAAGCAGTGACCAGAGGTCACTGAGCTTCCTAACACCTTGCAGAATGCCCTGACTGGGAAATCTGGCAGGAGACCATGTGCTGAGGTCCAAGGAAAGAGTGAGAGCCCCACAGGTTAGCTGGTAAGTGGACCTCGAATTTAAGCTTGGGGTCAGGGATGGACCATGAGAGCAAGCCATGCGTTCATCTCAAGGGGCCGAGAACACTATTCAGGAATTCAGAAAGACGCAACATTGATCAAACCAGATTGTAAGAAGTGGGGTGGGAGGTGCCAGAAATGTGGTGTCAAGGAGCAAAACAACAGTCTAGTTACGCTATGCACACAAATGACTCCTTAAGACCTTGATGACTTTAGAATTCACCATCACAGAACCCGAGCTGAGCACACAGGTAAGAACTCTAAAACGAGCTGAGGGACCAGGAGCCAAGGCAGGCATCACTGAGTGGACAGTTCACACAGGCATGAGACAGCTCCAAGTAGCAGGTAGCTAAACCTGCATAGTTATTCCTCCTGGTTATGTGCTAGGCTTCTGATCCCCAGCTGAGGGCTGTCTGTGCTGTACCAGATTGTATCTCTAAGCTGGCTGGCATCCCAGGATGCACTTTGCAGCCTTGGAGTTGGATTTGCAGCTTCTGACATCCAGGAGGGGTAATCATCCTCCTATTTGGGTTGTTCTGCATCAATTCCTCAGGACAGACTCCCCTCCCAGAGTGGTAGAGGTACTGGCAGTCTAAAGAATGCAACTATACAGACTTGGTTGATGGCCAAGATAAGTTTTTAAGTAAGAGAACTTGCCATAAAATTACCCTGAGTGTTCATAGTCTGAAGCCAGAGAAAGTTACTCTGCTCGACAAAGTTTTGGGGAAGATGTTTGCCAAACTCTGGGCATATTGACAATTTTCTCAACTCATGGCTAAGACTATTAAGTCAAAAATTATCCCCTCGGTCTCTGTTGGGGCTAGATAAAGCTGTTTCATACCCTTGTACTTTAAAATATCCAGTTAAAAGATGTGGCAGGTATTTTTTAAAAATTTGTATTCAGCACATTTAACATATATCTAGGACACAAAGCAGAATACAACTAATATAAGGTAGACACCAGCACACTGAGAACACAGAAAAGAAAAGAGTGATTCTGATCCAAATGACAATCAGGGAAGTCTTCCTGGGAGACGTGACATGTGAGCCAGGCTTCGGCGGGTGGAGAATAGTGCTTGTTGGTTAGTTTGCTGACCTCCAGAGGGTTTCAGTCTGGGGAACATACAGTGGGAGAATCTCAGAGAGAGTTTAAAAGGGGACTTGTCTTGCTTTCAGCTCTAATATTTTTGTCTCCAAGTTAATGACCACTTAAGTAAGAGTGAGAGTTCTTGAGAAATGGGTTTGTATTTTGTCTTTGCCCCTGACCCCATCCCTGCTGTTCTCATGGAAGGAGGGTGGGGAGGAAGAAATTCCTTCTCTCATTTTTTTTTCCTTAGTTTTGAGCTTCCTTGGCCAAGGGCCATAACAGGTATTTTGTTTGATTTTTGTTTGTAACATTGAGGAAGAATGTAGAGCCCAAGGGTCAGCTCTAAAAGGACTTTGTTTACAAATGCTGTTGGGGATTGAGGTGATTAAGCCTGCTGGGAGGAGAGGTTGGAGGCCCTGCAGTTGAAGGAGAAGAGTTACCAGACCTAGAAAAGAGTGTGGCAGAGCCAGGCAAGCAGCAGAAACTGGGATCCACTTGGATTCAACAGCCTGGAGGTAGCAAGACCTCACATGTGGGTGACTTGGTGGTACAGCGGAGGCTCAGGTGAAGGTAAAAGCAGGGAAGCCAACTGGGAGACACAAAGACCACAGACAGTGAAGGAACACTGACCCTCGGGGCTACCATGTCACTCTAAGGGCCAGACTCCTCCCCCACCCTAGTAGGCCGGTAGGTCCAGTGGAAGAGAGGAGAAGGCCTCAATTATTACTGGTGTTGAACTCCAAGCTGACTTTGGTGCGTGAGGGCTATAGGCCAGACTTCAATTTGATTTATGAAAATTAAGAAATACTACATTTTTTCACTTCGAGTATCGTGGGAAAATTCATGGCTATCATATTTCAGAATCTGCAGTGGTACATTAGAATCCTGTATCTAATTTCCAAGCTATTCTGCTGAAAGCACCTTCAGTTTTTATATCCATCTTGTAGTCATTAAGAGCTGTGCCTTTTGAATCAGAAAAGACCTAGTTTGAATAATGACTGTACTTCCTTACAAGGCATATCAACAAAAGTTACTTAATAATTTTTGAGTTTCAGGCAACTCTTCTGGAAATGGAGATACCGACCTCACAGGGTTGTCGTGGGGTTAATTGGATGATACGTTTCTGTCAAGCACTGAGCTCATTACCTGGTACTTCGAGTGCACTCAACAAACTGTAACTCAGGGTCACTCTGTGTGGTGCTGGGATCGGGATCATGAGTCTGGTCACCCGGGCTCTGCCAAGCCCTGAGACAGGAGTTTGGGAAAGTCCCTCCTTGTCAGAGTCCCCTTCATCTCCACTTCTCTACCTGTAATACTTTAAAACGACAAATGATGGCGTCTCATGCTTAGAAGGGAACGGGCAATCTTGTTCAAGAGTATAGATGGTTTGGAGGAAGGTCATGAAGTGAGAATTCTCCTTTATGGGTCAGTTTATGCAAATTATACATGCCATATTATACACAGCCTCATCATTCTCCTTTGACAGAGAGTATAAGTATGTGAAACACAAACTGGAGCTGGGAGAGTGGCCATGGGGAAAAACCGTCCTGTAGAACTATGTTTGAACCACTGAGGTAGAACTTCTGAAAAGAGAAAACACAGGTAAGGAGGCTCCACGGAGAGGTGGGGAGAATGGAGTCGCCAGATATCAAGAGGTCCAGTCGTTGGGAAAGAGAATTCAGGTGTCTGGGAATACTTTCTTACGCCATCCCCAGCCAGCTGGCGGGGGGGTGGGGGGGAACCTGGATCAAGCCCTTCCAAGGTGGTGCAGCCGCATGGGCCGTTTCCACTTTGGGATTCCTTGTAGAGGATGCCTCATCTGTGCTCTTCTGTCTGTGAATCCAGAAGGCTGCTCAGACCTGGCCTGTCACTGGCAGGGCCGGAGCCTGGTGGGGGTGGGGTGGCAGGGGCGCGGTGCTGCTGCTATCACATCGAAATTCAGAGCCTGGTCTTGAGTCAGAGGTAATTCCCTCTCCGGTAGGAGCCGTTTCCTGTCCTGGAAGGAACGTGAATTCAGGACTCAACTATGTTCTGGGTAGCTTTTTTGCAAAAGGTAGGAAAGCATTTCTAAAGCACTGCCCCTCAAAATCAATGTGCATACATGTCTTCTGGCACTTGAAGTACAGTGCAGTAGTAGAACGTTTGAGATATGCTAAGGCCAGCGGTCAGGAAATGACTGCTATTGAGAGGATGGTTTATTATTCACAGTTTCCAAGAGGAGGGGGCACACCATGCGAGGGGGGCCATACAGGGAGCACCAGGGCCAATCAGAGCAGAGGGAGAAGGGGGGGCTGTGGTTTTCACGGACAGGAGTGGAGAAGGCAGGGCAAAAAGGCTTAGGACTGGCTAGTTTGAGTAATTTCAGTGGGCTCTGGGGCATAGGCGCTGTCCCTAGTTGTCTGCTACCTACCTTGCTCCCTCCCAGTTACTAAGCCCCCAACAACCGACTTCTATCACCGTAGATTAGTTTTGCCTGGTTTTGAACTTTACATAAAATAAGTCATAGACCATGTACCCTTCTGTCTTCTGCGTCTGATTTCTTTATTCCACATTGGGAGATCCAGCTACAGTGGTTCATTCTCACGGCTGTGTAGCGTTTCATTGTGTGAATAAACCAAACTTTATCCAACCTACTTAGGATGCACATTTGGGTTGTTTCCAATTTCGGGCACTGTTGTGGGCATTCTTATACATGTCCTGTCTGTACTGTCAGGTTTATACCTAAGAGTAGAATCTGTGGGTCATGAGCATCTGTTTTTAGCCAAACAGCTATCCAAAGTGGTTATGCCTGTTTATATGTGCACCAGCTCCACATCCTTGTCAGTATGCAGAATTGAGCTGTCTTTTTCATTTTAACCCTTTTGGTGAGTGTGTAGCGGTACTGCATCATGGTTTTAATGTGTACAGGTGGAAACTATGGTCAAGGAAAAGAGATTAAATTTGAGTCTGGAGGTGGGGAAGTATAAGCCATATACTTATACTGGGGCAAAATGTTTCTGTGGGTGATAAATGGAACCGGAAACTTCAGCAGAAGTTAGAGTGTGACGACTGTAAATCTTATCCTCCAGGTGGGGGCCGGGGACAGGCAATGCTTGAAGCAAGAGGCTCCACGTCGTAGAGTTAGGAAGAATGTCAGGGTTGAATTAGACATTCAGCAACTGCAAACAGAACCTGTGTATTCACTAAAAATATAAGTATTGAGCTTTTAATACATGCTGGAAATCATGTTACCTGGGCACTGCGGATATGAGGTGAGTAGTCCTGTTCCCTCTTTCAGAGGTCGCAGACACTGAGGAGAGCTGAGCAGGATTCGTAGTGAGGCAGTGTGATAAGTGCTACAGGAGAGACTTGTACAAGCTGCAGCTTTGTTCTGGAAGCAAGAGGAAGGAGTCTATCAGTTTGGTCTGGTGGGGCTGGGGAATATTTCGCCAGGAGGTGACATTGGATCCCAGTCTTGATAACTTAGTTGTGGTTCATTAAGAAGGCAATGAAGAGAAGCATGAGCGATGGTTTGAAGATGTAGAGGACGATGGCAGTGTGGTTGGAGGAAGTCCGGTAGTTCTGTGTAGATGCATGGGAATCGCTGAGAGCAGACAGAAATGGTTTTGAAAGCAGATTGTGAAGGGCCTTGTAACTGCTACTGAGCATGGACTTTATGCTGTGGGCAAGGAGCAACCATTGAAGGTCTTCAGGCAGGGGTTGCCGGGATCTCTTGGAAGGATATTGCAGTAACACAGGCATTGTGATCTAAGGTAGGCAGTGGAGGAAATAAAAAAGTGACAGATGTGACTTCAAATAAAATATGGCTCAGTTCTCCTCTTGCAGGGCAAGAATCCTCATTTATTGGGAACTGGAAAAGTACTTAAGGTGATGATTTTATTCTGCTAGGGTGGGCCCAGTCTGAAGGTAATTTTTCAAAAGCAGCTGCTCTAAGTGTTAGTTAAATGGTGCCAGGGGATTCACTGGACACAGGTGTCATGTTCAATCTTATTCATCTATCAGTAAAGCCAGACTCCAAGTGCCGGGTGGATGGCAGCACAGCACCTTTGAGACGGGAATTCTATTAACAGATGCAACTTGCTGCTACAGTCTGGGGCTCTGCTGCAGACGTCAAAGATGCCCTCAAGTCCCTGGCTCCTGGCTGTGCTTCTCCATCATTTCTGCCGTGGCTCCTGCCTGGGTGACTCAGACACACGTGCCACATACTCTTCCTATTGTTTGAGTTTGTTTCTACAAAATGTTCTTTATCTGTGCTTTTAATACGGAAAGGAGTATTTAAGCATCCAATCAATTTTTTGAATAATTAATAGATGCTTTTGGTACAACATTTTAAAAGGCACATGAAGGGTAGTGTATTTCTCTCCCTCTCCTGTCCCCAGCCACCCAGTTTCTCTTCCCAGTGGTAAACACTATTACCCAGTTCCTTGTGCATCATTTCAAAGATGTTCCATGCAAGTACAAACATATAGCAATTTTTCTTTTCTTTTTTAGAACCAGGAATGGTAGCACGTTATACACATTGTTCTCTCCCTTGTGTGTGTCTTGAATCCAGCCCCTTTCACTCCCCTTCTTTTTAAGGCTGGGTTCCATTGTGAATATGCCTTCATTTATGTAGTCAGGCTGATATTAATAGACATTTAAATAGCTCCTAATTTTTTCCTGCTACAAACAATGCTTCAGTGAACTTTCTTATTTCTCATTTAGACATATTTATAAGATAAATTCCTAGGAATAAAACTACTGGTTCCACAGGGATGAATATTTATAATTTTGAGAGATTTTCAATTGTCCTCTGCAGTAGTTGATCCAGTTTTTACTCCTAGTGAAAGTCTACTTTCCCACTTGTTCCCTAATAATACAATGCATTATAAAATTCTGACCTTTGTCAATTCTGTACTGAAAAATACTATTTCAAATTTTACTTTTAATTTCTTTTATTACTAGTGAGGCTGATCATCTTTACATGGTTTTAAGAGTCATTTGTAATTCTTTTTAAAAACTGAACTCTCTGATCATGTATCTTGGCCATTTTCCCATAGGATTATTTATCTTTTTCTTACTTATTTGTAAACAGTCTTGCATATTAAGAAAAGTTTTCCTTTGTGCATAATATGCAAACACTTCTCCCAATTTGTTGTTTGAGTTTGGACTTTATTTATTTTTGCAGTATTTCTTTTTATGTTGGGGCATACTTAGGATATTCCAACTGTGGGATAATTTTTTAAAGTTTCCGTGATCTTTTTTAGTACTATTAGTGTCCTTAAAATGTTTATTTTGAAATAATTTTAGACTTACAGAAGAGTTGTAAGGCGAGTAAAGAAGTTTCCATGTGGTCTTCATCCAGCTTTGCCCAATGTTAACATTTTGTGTAACTGTAGTACCATTAGCAGAACTCTAACATTAACATTGGTGCAGTACTGTTAATTAAACGTTTGAAGTATACTGGTCAGATATTTTATAGAATGGCCATCTACTTAGGTTTGTCTTTTTAAGGTTGTTTAAGCTTGTTAAGGATATTAAGGTTTAAGGATGTTTTCTTTTTAAGGTTGTGGATATTTGAGAAGAATATCACAGGGTTGTTCCTTTTTTATATCAAGAAGATATAATATTGATATGTTTTATAACTGGTGATGTTGAATTTGAGCACTTGGTTAAAGTGGTGTCTAGTAGGCTTCTGCACTGTACATTTACTATTTTCCCTTATATTATAATAAATATTTGGAGAGAGATACACTGAGGAAACATACATTAGTATGTATGTACACTATTTCTTTTTATTTACTTGAATATATAAAAGAAACACATGTGTTTGTACAGATAACTCAGGCTTCCATCTAACACTGAATTCTAGAATTTCCCCTTTGCTTATTTGTAACTTCTTTCTCCAACAGTGAGAAACCTGGCTGTGATTATCTGTAAATATTTACTTAAATAATATTTAGCCCTAATATTCATCTGAAGTAGTGTCAGAATTGCTAACCATAGCCCTACGAGGAACAAATATACCAACTGGAGTGCAGTGTCTGTGCAGTGCAGGTGTCAGCCTGTACTTCATCAGAACATTCTTTCTCATGCACATCAGCTCCTTTCTTACCCACCCCTTTCAGTGTGATTATGTTATTCACTTAAAATTTTTTTTTAATTATTTGGGGGAGAGGTAATTAGGTTTATTTATTTATTTTATTTTACTTTTTTAAATGGAGGTGCTGGGGACTGAATCCAGGATCTCCTGCGTGCTGACCACGTGCTCTGCCACTGAGCTCTGCCCTCCTTCTGTGTTACTTTTAATATAGTTACATACATTTGTCATAGTCTGCGATGCATCTTGCTTTGCCCCAACTACCTTGTCTCTTAAAAATTAGCCCACAATGAAATTCATCCTTTGTGGTGTTCCGTCCTCAGGATGTTGACAAATAAGTAGAGTTGTGTACGATGACCATGTGCTGTGGGTGCTAGAGAGGACCCCAGCGTATCCTGTGCCACCCCCTCTGTAATGAATTCCTCACCAGTCTCTAACTGACACTCACTGCTCAGGTTTCCATTCCTATAGTGGTCTTTTCAAGAATGTCATACAAATGGAATCAGTTGGTCTATAGTTTTTTGATTCTGGGTTCTTTCACTTAGCAAAACACATTTAAGATTCATCCATGTTGTTGAGCAGAGCAGTAGAGCATTCTTTTAAAAAATAACACATTTATGGAAGTGTAATTGACATATGATAAATTGCATGTATTTAAAATGTTCAATCTGAGAAGTTTTGACATAGATATGTTCCCATAAAATCTTCACTAAAATCAAGATAATAAATGTGTCCATCACTACCAAAAGTTTCCTTGTCCCCCTTTGTATCACCAGTCATGCCCATCTCCACTTCTTCCAGCCCAAAGCCGCCAATGATCTGCTTTCTGTCACTATAGATAAGCTTAAATTTTCTAGAATTTTATGTGAATAGAATTATACAATATTGACTCCTTTTTATCTGGCTTCTTTGACTCAGCAAAATTATTTTGAGATCCATCCACAGTATAGTATGTTTCAGTAGCTCATTTCTTTGTGGTGTACCATTCCATTGTATGGATAGAACTCAGTTTATTTATCCACTTACCTGTTGATGGACATTTGGATTATTTCCAGTCTTTGAGCTATTACAAATACAGTGCCTATAAATATTCATGCACTCGTCTTTTTGCATGGGTATCTGCTTTCATTTCTCTTAGACAAACACCTGTAATTTGACTGACTGGATCCGATGGCAGGTGTATGCTGAGCTTTTAAAGAAACAGTCAATCTCTTGCAAAGTGGTTGCCCCATTTTACATTCCTGTCAGCCATGCATGGAGAGTTCTAGTTTCTGCATACTGTTGCAAACACTTGGTATGTCAATCTTTTTCAATTTTAGCTATTCTAATGGGCATGTAGTGGTATTTTATTGTGTGTAATTTCCATTTCCCTAATGCAACATCGCTTTTAATTTTGAGTATCTTTTCATAAGTTTATTTGCTATCTTCTCTAGTAAAATATCTGCTTGAATTTTATCTTTATTTCTTAAAAATTTGTTTCTTCATACTGAATTTTGAGATTTTAAGATATATATTGAATATACTTAAATGTCTGTTATATATTAAAAACCTGCTATCAGGTATACTTGCAAATATTTTCTTCTAGTCTGTGGCTCTTGTCTTTTAATTTTCTTAACAGATCTTTTGAAAAGCAGAGTTTTAAAATTCTGTTGAATTTCAATTTATCAGCTTCTTCCTTTATGTACCATGCTTCTGGTGTTGTATGGAAGAAATCTTTGCCTAACTCAAGATCACAGAGGTGTTCTCATGTTTTCTTCTGGATGTTTTACAGTTTTAGGTTTTACATTTATGTCTATGAGTTAATTTTTGAATTAATTAACAAGTTTTCTTAATGATGCGAAATGCAGAAAAATTTTTTGCTTATATTCAATTGTTTCAGTATCATTTGTTGAAAAGAGCTATCTTCCTTTACTGAATTGCTTTTGCACTTTTGTCAGATATTGGTTGTCCTTGTATGAGTGGGTCTGTTCTGGATTCTGTTTGTCCCATTCGCCTACTTATTTATCTTTGCACCAGTGTCACACTGTCTTACTGCAATTTTGTAATAATTACTGAGATCAGGTAGTACTAGTCCCCCAGCTTTGTTCTTCCTTTGCAGGCTTTCTTTGCCTCTTCTAGGCCTTTCAGTATCTCCATGTGACTTTCAGAATTAGTTTGTCAGTTTATACAAAACATAGGGATTTTTAAATTGAGATTTCATTAACTCTGTAGACCATTTGTGGGAGAATTTGCATCTTATCCAACACCGATTCTGCAACCAATAAGTATGTATGTCTCTTCATGTGTTATGTCTTCTTTATGTACTCTGAAGTTTTGTGGTTTTCAAGTTCTTCACATTTTGTCACATTTTGCTTATATATAGAAATACAACTGATTTTTTATATTGGTCTTATATCCTGAAATCTTGCTAAACTCACTTATGAGTTCTAGTAGATTTTTTTTTTTGTGATTCCACTAAATTATCTACATAGAAGATCATGTTATATGTAAATAAAGACAGGTTTATATAATCTTTTCCAAACTGGATGCCTTTTAATTTTTTGTACTTGTCTTATTGCACTGGTTAGATTCTCTGGTACAACGTTAATAGAAATAGTAAGGATGGATATTGTTGTATTGTTCCTCATTTCAAAGGAAGTAACCATTTAATTTTTCAGCATTAAATGTATTAGCTATAGGGTTCTTTTGTTAGTATCTTTTATTAGGAAGAGAAAATTCTCTTCTATGTCCAGTTTGCTGAGAGTTTCTTTTTTTTAATCGGTGAATTTCGTCAAATGCTTTTCTATGTATACTGAGATTAGTCTTTTGTTAGTTTATTAATATGCAAGCAAGAAGACAATGGAACAGAAAACCGTCCACCTAGAATTCTACACCCTGCAAAAATGTCTTTGAAAAATAATGATGAAATCAAAATATTTTCAGGCCTATGAAAGCTGGGACAATCCATTGCCAGCAGATCTGCACTGCAAGAAAAATTAAAGGAAGCCCTTTAGGCAGAAGAAAAATGCTGCCAGATGGAAATACGGATCTGCACAAAGGAATGACGAGCACAGGAAATGGTAACTACGCTAAATAGGTAATTTCTTGCTATTTAAATCTGTTTAAAAGGTAATTATTTAAGCAACAAAAAAATAAGTCAGTGGTTGAGGTTTGTAACATACGAACGTGAAGTGAATGTGATCAACAGCACAAAGGTTGGAGGGGGTGAGTGGAGGTTCTTATCCAGATGCACACACAGTGGTGCGATGTCACTTGAAGCTAGACTGTGACGGTTAAAAAATATAGCACAAACCTTAAAGCAACCGCCAAATAAAATCACAAAGAATTGCAGCTAATAAGCCATCCAGGTTGTTAAAATATTGATATGGATATCAATATTGATAAAGATATTTGACTTACCCAAAAAAAGGTAGAAAACAAGGGAAAAAAAGAAAATGTGGACAAAGAGGAAACTAATAGCAAGATGAGAGTACTCAAACCTAATGCCACCATCGACACACCACGTGTGAATAGTCCCATGTGAGCGCTCGCACTGTCCTTGTCGTCCTGCCTGGTGCTCCTCTCCCAGCTGCTGGCCGTCCCTCTCAGGCCTTCTCGGACCGGTGCTCACTTGACCGTCAGTGCGGTGCAGTTCCGTCTCTGTCAGTCGTTTCCACTCTAGTCGTCCTGGTTTCCCTGAATTCTCTACTCTGCCTCTTCGACCTGGGGAGTCCGTGGGCTCCTCCAGGGCTCCCGCTCCCGTGCTGGGTCCTGGGAACTCTCTCCAGCTGCAGCTGAGACCAGAGACACCCTTCGGACTTACCTCAGGTGTATCCTGTCTTTCAGGGATTGTGGCTCTTTGTTGCTTAATGTTCCCTGCCTTACGAACTGTTGTTTCCTGTATTTTATTGGATTTTTTTGTTCGTTTCAGGTGGGAGGGTAAATTCAGTTTCCGTTCCTACACCGCAGTCTGAATCAGAGATCAGTCTATTCCTTTTTACTGCTGAGAGTGTCCCACTGTGTGGTTGTGTTACAGTTCGTTTATTCATTTACTTACTAAAGGTCTAGGTTGTTTCCAGTTTTTGGCAATTACAAATAAGGCTTCTATAAACATTTATGTGTGGCTTTCTGTGGGAACACAAATTCTCAGTTCACTTGGGTAAATACCAAGGAGTGGTATTACTTAGTTATTTGGTAAGAGTATATTTAATTTTATAAGAAACTGCCGAATTGTTTCCCACAGTGGCTGTCCCATTTGGCATTCCCAGCAGAAACCTATGAGGCTTCCAATCGTTCTGCGTTCTTGCCAGCACTTGTATTATAAGTTGTTAGTTTGATTATTGATTTATTTTTAGTCATTTTAATACATGGATAGTGGTACCTCATTGTGGTTTTAATTAACACTTCCCTGATGACTAATGATGTTGAAGATCTTCTATATGATTATTTGTCATCTGTATGTCTTCTTTGGTGAAATGTTTGTTCAGAACTTTTACCCATTAAAAAAAATTGCATTCTGTTTTCATATTCTTGAGTTTTGAGTGTCCTCTATATATTATGGATACAAAATCTTTTATCAGATGCTACTTGCAAGTATTTTCTCCCAGTGTATACCTTGTCTTACGTGTCATTTTTAAATCTCCCCTTTTAGAGGGATCTGATTTGTCTTAAAGACTGAGTTAGCAGTGTAACATTACTAATGTCCCCTAGCCACTTACTGACTAACAGATTTTCCTTAAGAATGGTAATTTTTACCCCCAGAACTTTAGTGCCATTTTATATCCGTGTCACTGGGTCAGTTTTGATAGGGAATTTATTCCAGTGACAGTGCCCGGGCATTTGTATTTTTCTTATTTGGCTACTCGCTAGGTGATCCTGAATGTCACTGGTTTCTCCAGGCTCAGTTTCCTCCACGGCAAGTGTTCAGCTTTGAATACAAGCTCTTCAAAGTGACTAGCAGAGAATGTAGTAACATTCTCTGTTAATAACTTTCCTTAGAAGCTATGGTTTTGTCTTGTTCTGTTTTTTCACTTTCATAATATAATAGTACCTTTTGTTGAGAGCAATATTCATTTTTTTTTCTATTTCTATGATTTAAATAACTTGACTAGAAAATGCATAAGCAAACAGAGGGGGAGAGAGTGTGAAAGGGAAGAGATTTTACATTTTATGAAGATAAAGCCTTAGCACTGCAGTTGTTTTTAAGGATTCTACTTAAACAAGGTATGTCATTGATAGTAAATTACTTTGGAAATAGCACACACAATATTTAGGGGAGGGCATTGAGGTTATACTGATCAGTTATCTAAACTAATCATTTTAGTCAGTTGGGAAATAGAGTATGTTTTGAGGAAAAATTCAACTCTAGTATCTTTCCCCTCTTCACTTTATTATGAAAAATTTTCAATGTACAAAAAAGTTGCAAGAATTTTACAGCAAACATGCCTGTACCTACTCTGTAGATTCTACAGTTAACATTTTACTAGTTTATTTTTACCTTTATTATGTATTTGTTCGTATATCCATCCTGCTAAGCCATCCACCAGGCCTCCTGACTGTCTCCCGCATTTTAACCCTAGTGGGTTTTCACTTTGAGTATGTGTCATCAAGGGATCTTTCGTTGTGCATTGAGGTTGTTTCTAATGCACTGTTAGAAACACGTTGTAAAACAAACCTCCGGCTACGCTTCCCAGGACCCCCAGGCCCCGCCTGGGGATGTACTGAATCTGGACATGGGGTAAGTCTAGTATTGGGGTCACCCACACCCCTTTCTCCCCCGTGGCTCCGCAAGGGTTTTAATGATCAGCTGAAGCGTTCGCTCAGACACAGCGTCAGAGAGTCAGAACAGCAGGTGCAGGCAGGGAAGGGCCAGGACATGCGTGGGTGACGAGAGCCTGAGGAAGATGGGGTCAGGGAGAGTGACGCTCTAGAAGGCAGCGCCCAGTGAGAGGAAGAGGCCCTCGGGCAGTGCAGACTAGACCCGCGCTCCGGAACAGCTCTTCCCAAACTGAGCTGCCTCAAAGAGTCATTTGAGAGAACTGAGGGGAAAAAAGCTGAGTCTTAACAAAGAGGTTTTGATTTAGAAGCCCTGGATCAGGGCCAGAATCTGTATTTTCAACCAGTGACGCCGGTACTCTGGGTGCTACTGATCTCCAGCCGGTATTTAGGAATTTGTCCAGATTTAAAGAAGCATGGAGGTATGAAAGACCTAGTGGAGATGTGGTAGTTTTGAGGACGAGCTAAGAAATACTTGTGTGTGAGGATGTCCAGCTTGATTCTCAGCCGAATCTACTGCTGGAATTTACGGACACAGGTTAACTGGTTGGACTGGCCACCGGAAGTTGACTGGCATAAAGAGCCTTGTAGACAAGCTTGCTCCAGCACCAAGCCCGTGTGCAGTAGAAGGGAGGGATGGGTCTGAGTTCCAGACAGTGTTTTGCTCCCACACACATATCCTGACCCTGGCTGCTAGTCTGGGAACCAGCAAGGAAGGGGTCTTTGAGCAACAATGGAAAGATGTGGCTACTATCTATAAGACATTGAAGCACAAGCAGCTTTCTTTGTTGTTCATAAAGACAGTGAGAGACACAGAAGGATGGGGAGAGTCTTGCAGGGAGAACAGACATTGTGCATTAGTTGTGGTACAGGGTAGGAGGTGGTTGTTCCCAAGGGAAGCCAGTGGCAATGCCCAGAGGGGACTGTGATACCTTAGAACGTCATTGGAGCCGAAGTATTAGAGGAAGAAAATGGCAGCCAGCGCCCAGTTGCAACGCCAGACTCCACGTTACTCTCCAGGGCATCCTGAAGAAATGCATGGTTGTGGATAATTTTCAGGGGATGAATGCCTTCAGTTAGTGGTAAAGTTTGGAAAAGAGTCAGCAAAATATGACATATAGGTGTTGAGTTTCAATACCATTCACTTGTTGGGTGAAGCTTTGAACTTATGAGGGCAGCCAAAAGAAATAAAGGCCTGGAGAAATTAATGGGGCAGCACATTGAAGATGGAAGGAACAGATGCTTTGTAAACTCGTGTTTGTTCTGACAGGTATTTCTTGATTCATCTTCCCTAATTAAAAGTTACTTTATTAATTCTAACTCAATAGGAAATGGTTATTTGGACCTCAGGCAGTAGGGTGTTCCGGATGCCGGCAGTCTGCTGGGCGTCTGAATCTTCTCTCCTGCTCTGATCTTGCTCCTGGGCCCTTCTCCTCTTAAAAAAAAATCCGTTTCCTTATTTCCCTCCCTCACCCAGAGAAGTGGGATTGCAGGGTTGGATCAGTGTGGGTATTTACCCATCCAGCCTGTGCTTGAAGGCCCCCCATAGGTGGCTGTGTGTCTGTCCGGGCCGAGGGAGTGCTGGTACGGAGAATGACATTGTTCTTTCCAGCAAAGGCCTCCACCCCTCACTCTGACAAGAAGCACAACGGACAGCTTTTGAAACGTGTCTGATGTGCTTCTGTTTTCCTCCAGTAAAGCTGAACGTTGGTCCTTAGATTATGGAAGAGCCCACTAACTCTAGAGTGCTGGGCACCGAGACACTTGTGCATATTTGGAACTCGGTAAAATTGGGACTTGGCTGAAAGCAGCTGAATGTTGGGTGTGTGGCTCAGGGCTGACCTCGGTGTTGGCGGGAGACCTGTATCTGTGCCTTGGGTTAGTCCAGTGGGGGCCCCTGGAGAAGCAGTGCAGGTCATGATGAAGGTGTGTTAGGTAAACACCATCTGCGGGTATATTTGACGCTCAAATCAAAGCTTAATGTAGGGAGAGTTTTCTTGCAACATCAGAATGTAAATAATTTACTTTACTCATTCATTCAGCAGGGAGAGGGGAGAGAAGATTAATGGGCGGTTTAAAAGAGAGTCCAGTTAAAACCTCTGCCGCCCTAATGTCATGGAAGCAAGAGGCAGTTTAATCTAAACAAAAGGGGCAGCTCACCCATTTGGACAGGGCTGGGGGACCACACAGTGGCTGAGAATTGCCCATCAGCAGGGTCCGGCGCTTTATCGTCCATTTGTTTCCATTTGTAGTGAAAAAGGAGATGCTCTTGTGGAGGTTAAGCCACTCAGTTATTTGTTATAAACTTTCAGAAAGGAATGGGCTTGAAACAAGTCTTAAGTGTTTCAGTGACAAATATTTAACGTCGCCTCCGAGATTTATGGCACTTCTGTTCACCCTTTGAAAGCTTTTAGTTCAGTGGCAAAGGTTACGGGGACTTGTCCAGCAGAAAGGGGGTTCTCTCCGCTGTTGTTTTATCATTTTAGCACTGGCTGGAGAGTATTTCAAAGTTTCAGTGATGAATAATCACCCTTTCCGCTCACATCATCATTTGTCCTATGGCAGTGATTGTCCTCAGAGACCAATCGAAGGCATTTCAGTGCTGCCGGCATCTGGCCCGTCGGCCTTTCACAGCTCCACAGCTGGGAGGCGGGGAGGAGGGCAGGCAGAGCTGATCCCTGCCTGGCTGTCCTTGCAGCCGCAGGACCACAGCAGGAGGCCCAGGTGTGGTGTCCCTGCTGTTAGCCATCGCTCCCCTGTCTGGAGTACCTGTGCTGTCAGGACACCTGCATGAGAGTGACCCAAATGGTGAAGCCACCTCACTTTGTGGCCAAGGCCTCATTTCTTTTTAATATCTGACTTTGGATGAAAAGAGCCCCCACTGACTTGATTACAGGAAACTGGGCCTCCTGGAAGGGTGCCCCTGACGTTTCTGACAAGATGCTGGTACCACATTGACAAGTCTGCCGCTGGGCTCTCTGAGGTCATAGCCACCTGCTGCTGCTGGTAACCACACTGCTGCCACCTGGCCTTGGGGTGGGAGCGAGCGAGGGGTGGTACGAGGGTGGAGAAGGTCTTTCCTCCTCATTATACCAGGACAGGGTTTAGACTGGCTCGAGATTCATCCAGGCCAGTTTGGAGGGGTCTTTACAAAGCTCTCTTTCTGCTGGCTCCCAGTTTGCTCTGTTATAAAAAGCAGTAGCTAATAGCTACTGAGCGCTTCTTAGGGGCCAAGCACTATTCTCAGCATTTAGTGTGTGTTATCCTGTAATCTCCAGAACAACTCTCAGATCTGTGCTACTGTCCCCATTTCACAGATGAGGAAACTACGACATGGAGGGACTCAGTCACCTGCCCAAGGGTGTATAGCTAACAAGTGCAGAGTGGGACCTGAATCTGGGCTGCCAGACTCCAGAGTCTGTACCCTCTGCTCTTTCCTGTCTGCCCAGCCCCCCAAGCTCCATTCGGTTCCATGCCTTCTGGTTCAGGGCCAGCTGTTGAACGGCCCCTCGGTAGACAAGGAAGTTCCCCTATAAGCCAAGATTGATCGCCTTCAAAAGATGACTGACAGCCCATTTCCTTTAGCAGAAACTCCGCTGCTGCACACAGAGGGTGGCCCTGCCCTCTCACCCTCCCGAAGATACACTCCCCGAGGATGCCGGGGGAGGTTGGAAGGGCATCTCCCGAGACCTGGGAGGCTTAGTCAGGCTCACCCCAGGCACTTATATTTCTTTCCTGCTTTTTCAAAGGGAAAAGGGGGCTCTGGGCTCACCTGGTCCTGCTCCTGCTCCTGCTCCTTCTGCTGACTGCCTTTGAACAGCTAAGTAAACAAGAACTCACTCAACTCTGAGAACCAGCAGGCACCTGAAGGGAGAGAGGAGAGGGAATCTAAATTCCTACTTAAGAGAGAAGCTTTTCTCTAAATTGGTGGTTCCAGGCTCCAGAAATAAGAGCACTGCTAGAAAGAACACCAGTTGGGGGAAGGGTATAGCTCAAGTGGTAGAGCGCTTGTTCAACATGCATGAGGTCCTGGGTTCAGTCCCCAGTCCCTCCTCTAAAAATAAATAAGCCTAGTTTCAAGGCATCTGTATTATAAAAAATAAAATCTCTGCAGGTGATTCTTAATAAGCCGTTGTGTTGCAGTCCCTTGTCCAGAGGAAATGTGTCGCAAAGATATGGACCTACTGAAAGACAGACTCTGCTTATCTTACCAAACAGAACATCTAATCATAGGCTGAGGCACGTGCAGTCTGGTGGGTTCATGGACTCAGGTCCATGACATCGTATATGATAGTGTGTGTGTATGTGTGTGTGTGTGTGAGAGAGAGAGAGAGGCACGTGATGTATTCCTTTGCATATGCGGACTGAAACGTCTTGTCCTGTGATAATCCTGCCAGCTGCTAGGTGTCATAACATTTTCCTCCTGTTTTATTTTGTAATAGCAGGTTAACTTTTATTTAAATGAGAAAGAGAAGATGCAACAAGTCTGTAGAAATTTTCACCACACAGATCTTTAGATCTTAGTAAATTCTTTCAAGGTTAGGCATAAAGATTTTAGACTCTATCAGAAGAATAGAATAGCTCCCCACCCCCGCCCTCACAGTGGCTCATGAGTGGGATGTTACTTGAGTTATTTAGTTGTTTTTATACTTGAATATTAACTTGGCTAGATAGGTTCATGATTTATTCCCCCTTTTAGATACTGTTCCACGGTCTTCTGGTGTTGAATTTTATTGTGAAATCTGAGGCCAGCCTGACTTTTTCTCTAGTTTCAAATGATTATTTCTTGTCAGTAGGGCTAAAGATTCTGTGTTTATCCTTGAAATTACATAATTTGATGATGCTGTGTCTTGATGCCAGTAATTTTATCAGTTATTCTCCATATGCACTGTATGCATTCAAATCTGTACATTCAGTTTTGGTTTTGGGGAGAAATTTTCCTGTATGATATTTCTGAATACTACTTCTTTCCCACTTTCTGGGTTCTTAGTTGTAGGGACACCACTTGGAGTTATGTTGAGTCTTCTTTGTCTCCGGTTCTCATCATCCCTCTGTAACTACTTCAACTCCTTTGTCATTTCGATTCATTGAACATATACCCGCAAGTCCTTCCTCTATGCCATTGGTTTAATATTTAACCTTACCTGCCATATTTCTTGCTCTTTCTGAATGTTGTTAGATCCAAAATAGTATTGTTATGGTCCTCAGCTTATTTTCTTTGTTCTTTCTTTTCATCCCAACCATCCCTTTCATAATCTTGTCTCTCAGTCAGCTTTATTGAGTTTGTGTTCTGTAGGTCAGTGCCCTTGGCTTCCATGGGCTGTGTTTCTCCAGACGAGTTCCTTTGCCTGCTTTTCTGGGTGCTCTTTTGTTGTGGTCGATCGTTTGTTCACTGCACCTCTCCCGACTCCTGTTGGAAGTGGTACACCAGCTGAGTATGCCGTTTCCATTCATCTGTTCATGTTTAGGCTGGGATTTTTACATTTTACCCCTTCTTCCTCCTTTGAACTACATTTTGAGGGCTGTATTTGTTTCCACCCACTTTTCTGTGGCTTACCTGTTTGGGTATGAGAGGAAGGAAGAAGTCAGATGGGGAGAATTTCAGTGTTAATAGGGTACTTGGACCGTACTCTGCTTCCTGAGACCTTATTAAGTGATCTGTACGGGACTTTCTCCACCTCGTGGGTTCTGAAGCTCCATTCCGTCTCAGGCAGCGTCTTGGAAGGCGATGGGCTCTGTGGCCCTTGTTTCCAACGAGGTTTGTTGTGTATAAATTTAGAGTGTGACAGTCATGTGACTGGGCTTCCTCCCACTGAGTCCTCATGACGGCACCGTCAAGGAGGTACTGCTACTATCCCATTTTTTTACACAAAGAAGCTGAGGTTCAAATGAGATTTACTCAGCTTGTGTCCATTAATCCATTTCTGTTATCCTACCATGCTATTTAAATTGTAGCTTATGTAAACAAATGTTAACTGTTATATTTTATATAAAGTATATTATATAAAACATATATAACTATGTTAATATGTTATATTTTATATAATATATAATTTATATAAAATATATAATAAATATAAATGAATTATAAGATTATATATAATGCTATGTAATATACACTAATGTGTGATAAATATACAAATTAATACATATGATGGCAATCTCCTCCTTCCCATGCTAGATTTCTGGATCTGTTTTATGTTTTTATATATTTAGAATAAATTCTAAAATCATTGAATTATCAACAAAAATCCTCTGCCGTTTTTATTGAAATTGCATTAGCTTGCAGGCTAATTTGAGAATCAACGTATTTTCCAAACTGAGTATTCCAATTAAGGCTGCAATATACCTCCTCATTTATTCAGTTAACTTCGTATGTATTATGGACTAATCTTGAAATTCCTAAGCATTTTACATTTGTAGAATATTATATTCTAATTTTATTGCTGGTATATAGAAACATTGATACATATATTTTAAATTAATATTCCCTCTCATTTTTCTAGTAATGATTCATATACTTCTGTTGAGTTTCCCATGGGGATAATCCTGTTGTTTCTGATAGTTATGTCTCTTCCTTTTCAATATGTGTAATTCTTACTCTGTTTTTTCGGTCTAGTTGCACTGGTCAGCTCTTCCTGAACAATGTTAAGTTAGTCCATCAGTCTGTCCGCTTGTCATCTCAGCCTTAAACGCCATCACTCAACCTCTCTGGCTCGCACTTGGAGCTGCTCTGAGACTAGTCGGGGTGGACCGCCCTAGACTAGCCGTGGCTGGCTTGGCTCCCGGCCTGCAGGCTGCGCCAGGCGCTGGGTTTTGTTTCTTTTGTGTTTATGCTCAGAAGTGCGCCTCTCAGCTTCTCAGTGTGATGATTGACATTTAAGCCAACACGTAGCCTTCTGTTACTTGCAGCTCAAAGCATCTGACTGACTTGTGCTGGAGGCTCATGACTAAACTTAAGGAGACACTGCGCAGACATCCTGGGTCGGCCTCCGGCAGCTCCTTGCCATCACTGCCATGGTCTTTCTCAGGTTCCCCTTGACTACATGAAGCAATCGCCACCACCTTCCTGTCTCCTGAGGGCTATGTCCTCTAGTCTAGGGTTTCTTACACTTCACATTAGAATCTCGGGGAAATCTTGTTAAAGCGCAGTTTCTGATTCAGCAGGCCTGGGGTGGGGCCCGAGGGCTTGCATTTCTCACAGCTCTCGGGTGATTTTGGTCCAGAGGCCCCACCTTGAATAGCAATGCTTTAGACCACAGTGAGGGGAGTATTACTCCAACGTAAAAAAGTAATCATGGACTATTAAGGGCGGAATGTTGAGGACATAAGAGAGAGAAAATACTGGGCCAAGCTGAGGTTCTTCTGCTGTTTCTGTTGTTCATGGGTTGTTTGCTCTCAGGTCTAACTTTCACATACTGGAAAGTTGGGGTTGTCAAATGTCAGAATGCTGTGCACGTGTGGTACGTCCAGCATCCAAATGAGAAATACCGCTCCCAGTGGCTGACAAGAGCGGGGGTCAGCATTTCCCCGGTAATTTGTTGTCCTCAAAACAACAGCACAGTAATAGCTAGGAAGTTAGTACGAACAGAGAGATGATTGACATGAAACCCCTGTTAAACACATCGTAGTAAATGTCAGCTAGTGTTGTTTTTAGTCTGTTTGGCAAGACGGGGTGAGGGTAAATCTGTGCTTTCCGGGTGAGTCTTGTGGAGGGCTTGTCACGCCATCCTTCTCATGGAGCTCCCACTTGGTGGGGTGTGTGTGTGTGTGTGTGTGTGTGTGTGTGTGTGTGTGTGTGTTTGCGCTTTCTTAATGAATAAACTATGGACCTGAGTTGGCAAATACAGAATGAAAAGTCAGATCATCAACCTGAGAGTGTTAGTGTTTGCATCTGTTAGTGAACTTCAGGCTGTAAGGAGTAACCCTCCCAATTCAATCGGTTTTAAGCAACAGGGAAAACTTAAGTCACTTAACAAGAAGGCTTGAGATGAGGTCTGTCTAAGGTTGGTTAGTTCTCAGGCTGGACAGCCTCCTGTTTCCCATTTCCAGTTGTGCTGGTGCTGTAGCTCCCTCCTCATCGCTCCATCTCTTCAGCAGGTCCAGGCGTCACGTGCACAATGTCTAGGGGAGGAAGAGGCTCCTTCCCTGCACTTCTGTCTTTCACATGGAGGAAGCTGTTCCCATACGACCCTAGAAGACTTGCTTTTCTCTCCCCCTGGCCAGAGCTGAGTCGCATGCCCGTTTCCCAGCCAACCCCGCTGGCAGAGGGACTGGAGCTGCGTGCTTGTCTGGAATGCCCACCCCTGCCCTGTGGGGAAGGATGGGGACGTGAACACAGAGTTGAGCACATGAGAAGGAGGGGTGGGCTGGAGGTACTTACCAGTGTAGACAGAGTTCTGTATTTGAAGGGAGCTGATGGAGTCTACCGTGATGTTTACCTCTGACTTTTCCACCCAGGACAGGGTCCTTTGCTGTTGCAGCTACCTAAAATATTTTTTCGTCTTCTGCTTAAATTTTCAGTGACAAGGGGCGTAATTATTTTGCGACTCTTTGACCTCTCCTTCCTCCTATTAGCCCTTACCCAGACCCCCAGCCAGCAGTCAAAGGAGGCTTTCACACCAGGCGTACCAGGCCCATGTGGAGAGGCGTTGCTCACAGTTCCTGAGGGTGGGCTGACCCTGGGCTTGTGCCGGGGCTTGGCTGGGAGTTGGCCGTCCTCAAAGCCTCAGCTGTGCTCACCTCTCCCTCTGTCCCTTCATCTGACCCCAAGATTCAGATTCATACTGAGCACGCTGACCCCCCAGTCACACTGCTTTCCCCTCGAGGTTTTAACACCAAGCTCTCCCAGCTGTCATGCCAACATGTCACCTTAAAGTTGTTGAAAATGGACCGTTGAAGAGACTCCCCTTGCTTCCCACGTTGCTTCTCTGTCCGCAGACGCCTCTGTGACTGTCAGACGGCATGGCCTTTAACTCTTTCACACGTGTAGGGAAGCCTCAGGGCCTCGCAAGACCAGAGGTAGGAGCCACTAAGCACATGACCCATTTACTCTGAACTCTGGGTGAATCAGTCGACCTTCCATAGATACTGACACTTAGATATGTCCAAATCTAGAAAGATTTAAGCTCCAACCTTCTACTTGCTTCCAGACTAGTTCACCTTTGTCTAGGGGCACGAGGAGGCACACATTTATTTCTTGCTCGAACAGCCTTCTGGACGCTTCAGAGGCCGTCCATCATCCACTCCAAGATGGAAGAGAAAGAGCAGTGGTGTTAACCTCACTGCTGTGCAGTCCAGCCTTTGAAACTGGACGTTTTTCCAAGAGGGCGACTTTAAAAGCTCAGGCTCCCCATAAAGGCAGATTTTCCCATAATAACGTCTGTCCTAACCCTCCCCCCCACAAAAAAAAAAGGCAAAGGAATTTTATCATTTCAAGAAACCTCTGCTGAAAATGTGTTTTTGTGCTTTTGAACCTTTCCTGGCTTTGCTTTTTTGCATCGCGGCCTCTCCGTAAAGACCACGGCCCCGTGACGATCAGGAAAGGGAGGGCTGTCTTCTGTGTTTTGTACAGTAACCTCAGCCGACTGAGCTTTGTGGAAGTGACAGAGCTACACCAGCACGTGCAGCCTGCCTCGCCTCTCTGTGTCAGCCTGAGGTGCTCGGGGAGCGCAGGGGTCCGGGCCGGCGGGGCAGCGGTAGTGGGTCTCAGAGGGCTTCCCAGCACGGGTGCCTTCTTTCTGTCAGTGTCTACTTACTGTGTTTCAAGTTGTCATCTCTTCTAAGCAGAAGCTTCTGACCCCAACTTCCTGAGGACAGTGAGCGAGAGCCAAGTGAAATGATTTAAGGGGGCGGGGCACAGTTTATCCTTCAGATAGACCCCAGATCAGACCTACACTCACACTTCAGGGTCTGTCCAAATACCCTGGGAAACTTGCTAAAAATACAGACTGGAGAGGCTCGTCTCTAGTCTGGCTTATCTCATCTCTAGATTTGATCAGTGGCTTTGCGTGGAGCTCTAAATCTGTGTTTTAAATGTAAGATACCAATAGGTGAATCTGAGGGGGTGCTTCTAAGAGCCCACCTTGAGAGAAATGGCCTGAAGTCACAGATATGAGAAGCAGAGTCGCGAATAAGGGCTCCTCCTGTCAGGGTCTCTGCGACGTGAGCACGATCCTCTCCTGCCAGGCCTGTTCGGCGGCCCAGTTTACACACTGAGGGAGGAGTGAGGCGCCGGAGGTGAGGTCACCCTCTGCCCTCACCCTCTATTTCTAGTAAATGATCATGTTCTATGTGCTACCCTAAAATGTATTTCCCCTCTGTCCGCTTCTGAACGTGTCCCCATCACCACCCTGCTCAGAGCTGCTTCGGTTTTCCCCTGGGCCGCGTGTCGGAGGTCTCTTAACAGCCCTCTCACTTCATTGTAACCCACCGTGTCCCACCCACTCTGCCGCTAAGACCATCTTTCCACTACGCACGCATTCTCTATTTACAGCCTTCCCGCACCTTCCCATTTCCCTTCAGATAAAAGCCACGGTTTTGACAGGAGCTGGAGGACCTAACCAGCCCCTGCAAAGGCCTCACCTCACCCCTCAGCAGCTCCCCTCCGCTCCTCACAAAGCCACGTGTCCTCCTTCCACACGTGCCCTCCTCTTCCAGGGACACTTGTCTTTAGCCGATGAATGCTTGAGGCTCCCCTAGAAGGGAGTCTCCTGGCCTCTCCCCTCTGCGGCCTCCCTCCGCCCGTACTCTCCCTGGGTCTGCCCCGCTACTTTCTTCCTAACCCTTTATCTCAGCTGAAGTTAAGTGCTTCTGTCACAGCTTGCTAAAAATGCAAGCTCTCTGGGGAACGGCAGTGCCTATCTTGTTTGTGGTCAAGAACATGCCTAATCATGAGAGTCCAATTATGAGGAGGAGTTACAGGAATTAGGAGCTGGTGGGGAGGGGAGGAGGAACAGACACTGTCACTGGGCAAGCGCTTTTCCCCTACCTGGAGACAGAGAGAGAAACCAGCCCTCTAAACCCACTAGAATGAGTTCTTGAAGTGAACACTATCTTACTCCTCTTCATATATTCAGAGCCTAGGTTGGGACCTAAGTAGGCATTCGTGTGGGAGGTAGTATGACCCAGACCCAGGAGCATGTGCTCCGGAATCAGACAGATTTGAGCTCAGACTAGGGGAAGCAGGCCCCTGCTTGCAGTGAGCCCTGGAGCAGAGGTTTGTGATACGGGGCAGGGTCTTCTAAAGCAGGGGTTGGCAATTTTTTTTCTGTAAGAGACCAGAGAGTAAATATTCCAGGGTTTGTGGTTGAGACAGCCTCTGTTGCATCTACTTAGCACTGCCACTGTAGCACAACAAGGTAGCCACAGACAGTACATGAATGCAAGAGTGTTGTGTGTTCCAATAAAACTTTATTAACAAAAAAAAGGATAGGGTCTGGTCCTGGCCCGTGGCTGGAATTTGCCAACTCCTCGTCTAAAGTGTAAGGTCCAGGTTAGGGGGCCCTTTGCCCAAGCCTGAGGCTGGGTCCCTGTCAGCCCAGGCAAATCACTTGACCATAACTCTAAGCATCTAATTTCAGGACTAAGGGCTGTTCAGGCCCCACAGAGGTGCTTCTCTCTGTCTCTTCATCGAATCCAGTAAATGGAAGCTTCTAAATGCCATGGAGGCTCCTGGCTTCTGTTGCTAACGTTGCTTTCCAGGGCAGGGAGGATTTGAGCAAAGGTACTGCTGAAGTAAAAGAAGAGGTAATTAACTTGTCAGCCTCTTTGTCTAATGTGTAGCATGAACGAAATGAGTTCTTCATGATGAAATGTGATTTCTCAATCGTCCTCAGCATCTGTCTTGTTTTCTTTGTCCTGGAAGGCTCATAAATTAGTGTGGTCTTTGTGGTAGCTGCACATGGTGTCTGAGGAGTATTTTGCTATGATAAGCAACTGACATTATTCTGGTCTAGACCAAATGTGAATGAAGTGTGATGCTGAGTCTTTATACGAACATGAAATTTACACATATGCATTTGAGCTCTAATTTTACTCTTTATTCTAGGCTGTTACACCTTTGTGAAATTAACATTTGTTAAGTAGCACACAGGGTACCAGATGGGGGGCTGAGGTCCAACTAGACCAAAGATAAATTGAAACAGAAGTTGATTGCTCACAGGTCCTGGAGGAAGTATACACATGCCTTGAGAGGCCACACAGGGGAGGGAAGCCAAGGTGCAGAGAGAGACAGAGGCAACACTGGGGCAGGTACCTTCATTAGGGTCTGTGGGTGGAGTGTTGGGGGTTTCTGGCCTACAGCTGGATTGGTCAGTCCAAACCAAAAAAAGAAGAGTTTCGGTAAGCCTCACAGGGGTCTTATCTGAGGGGCGCATAAGTCCCTGAAAGTCCCTGCAAGATGGAGGAGACTGTGGATTCAAATCATTTTGGATCTTACCAAAAGGTAAGGAACTTACACTCACCTGTGACTCTGTGGGCTGCCACCTGGGGCGAGTGCTTGCGTGAGTGGCGAGTGTCGGTATAAGGTCCCTGTGGCTGCTTTGGCCACACAAAGTGGGTGCTGAGGCAGCCGTGCCATGGAGTAGCTTTGCTAGACCTCAGTCCTGGCCCTGCAAACATTAGGGTGGACCAGGGCGAGGGAAGGGTCATGGATGTGTCTGGGGTTTCTGATGTGATCACTTAGGTGGCAGAGGTGACAGCTAGCTTGGAATAGAGCTTTTGAAAATCCAGGTAGAAGATGTGGTGTAAAGGTTTGGATCCATGCTACTCGGGGGAGGTCTGGGTGGTCAACGATCCTTGGTAATTGAGCTGACGGATGCGGTGGAGATCTCTTGGGAAGTGGGATCAGGGAGAAAAAGGGCCTGAGACCCTGCCTTGGGGCACACACAGCCCCTATTACTGCTAGGTCGGGGAGGATATGCCTGCATAAAGAATGCAGAGAAGGAGAGGTCAGGGGGGTCGAGGAAGGCTTAGAGAATGGGGGACTCAGAAAAGCTAGAAAGAGTGTCTTTAGAGGAGGTTTTGGTAAACTACATCACATAAACTGAGGGCTGGATTAAGGTCCTTAGAAGTCATTTGTAATCTCAAGGTCATTTCCATGAAGTTGGAGAGTGAGGGTTGGGAAGCCTTGTTGGAACGGTGTGAGGGCTGCATGAGGCATGAGACGTGGAAACAAGGACTGTGGACAGGAAGTTCAAGGCTATGGAAAGAGAGGAGGAAATAGAGTGGTAGCTGGAGGAGGAAGTGGACCAAGAGAGGTCTTCTACTTTTAAGGATAAGAGTGACTTGAACGTGTGTAAATACTGATGAAAATTTCCCACCAGGGAGAGAGAGGTTGATGATAAAGAAATTACAGATGCATTCTAAGCTCACACGGAATTGCTCTTTGCTAAGTCTCCCGTTCCTCAAGTGGACTTAAGAAGCAGCATGACAGTTTGTCTAGGAGCGGCGCGGCCAGGAGGTGTAAGAAAGCTGCGGCCGGCGCGGCCGGCGTCCTCCCCCGCTCCCCGGCTCTGCCCAGCGTTTGGTCTTCTGACTCGGTTGCATACAAAAGAGGCTTTTGTTACTTATCCTTCAGAAAATGAATTACATTTAAAATAGATCTCATTTTTAGATCCAAAGGCTGTAATGCTATCAGCCTGCTGGATAGAAATAGCTTGTTGGTCTCTTGGTTCACTGGCGTCTTCACAGCAGGACTTCATGTTTCACAAATGATTATATCCTGCATGGGTATCTGACATGCTCTCCGTCACTGTTTTACTCGATTAAAAATGTTGTATTCCACACAGAAACAGCATCCAGGGCAGAGGGGTCTCCGGGTGGCAGAGTTTTCAGAAGAGCTGTCATTGCAAAATGAAATTTAGAATCTTAGAGATGGCACCAAGCTGGGAGATTTACATACTGTCAGGAAGTGGGACTAGCTGTCTGGAATAATTGAAAACGGTGGTAATAACATGAGTTGTCCCAGGGAGTAATGTTAGGGAATGTAATAAACATTTTCCAGATCTGAGGGCTTTTATTTTCCATCTATTTGCCACGTGAAATGCTGCAGATCTCACAGGGAAGTATCTTTCTTGATGTGCTTTTGTCCCCCAAATGCCACTGTCATCAGCCCTATTTGGAGCAATTATTGTGCTAAGTGTTCATGTGCATTTCCTCATCTTACCTTCATAACAGTCTTGAGAGGTCATGTTTTCATGCAGGGGAGGAGAAAACTGAGGCGCAGAAAGGTTAACTGCTTCCCTCAATGTCACACACACCGTAAGTAAGCGGCGGAGTCTGGATATCAACTCAGGCAGGAGTACTGCAGTCCTCACGTTTAACCTCTTTTTTGCCCCTTAAAAGATGAAAGGATTTTAGCTTCTGCTCTCAGGGAGCTTAAGATCTGATTGGAAATATTTGATATGTGTACACACAACTTTTCCAGGAGAAGGGTTTATTAAGTACAATAACAGGTGCTCGGGAGTTTACGAAAACAAGGACTTGCTCTCAAGGGGTGTGGAGGGGTGTGCTCTCAAGACTGGCGCATCATCGGTCCTCAGAGCTGAGCTACTGGTGGAACTGACTGACAGGGGGGTAGTGAACGATACTCACGGTGAAAGACTAGTGAGGGCAGGCAAAGCAAGGTCGGGATGGAGGCCACGTCCGGGGAGCAGCGGCCAGTCCTGTCTAACTGATGTGTGTGTGTGATAGCATTGAAAAGGCCCACCTGAGTTGGAGCGGGGAGGTGTCTGACAGCAGGAAGATGGTACCCTTCCGCCCCATACATTCTGGAAATGGTATAAAGACTGGAATTGAGTTGGATAAAAAGGTGACTGGCCTGGGAAAGCCAATTCAGCTTCTACCATCCAGAGGAAAGAGGTCCCACTCAGATGCTATGATTAGTAAATAGTAATCATAATAACAATTTTAAAAGGTTTGACCTTGCTCCTTTCATCGTGAAGTTAGAAATGAAGCCCTGCCCTTTCTCTAGCACAGTGACTTTCAGCCCTGGCTGTGTATTAGAATCAGCTGGTGAGATGCTAAATTCCTCCAGTTTGGTGGGTGGCACTCTGGACTGACTCAGACTCTCTGGGAGTGGGAAACAAGCAGCAGTGCTTCTCAGAGCTTCCCGGGTGACCCTGACACGCAGTGCAGGCTGAGTGCTGTGTCGTTGGCAGGTCCCTCCCTTGCTAACAAACTCACTGATCAGTCACCGCAGCAGTCAGGGCTAGTGACTCCAGTGATAGTTGTGCTGGAAACAGAAAATGAGCTGATGTGGGGAAAAGTGAGGAGATACATTGGCTCTTAAATATACTCAAGTTAGCAAGTGTGAGTGGGGATTGGATGCTCCTCCAAAGGGGGCTCTGTCACTCTGCTGTCCTCTTTGGGTACTGTTTCCTGAAAATAGCAGGTGCAGAATGAACACTGGAATCTGGAAGTCCACCAGGGGTATGGAACCAGGGTTTTACATGCTTGTGAGATAGGTCAGTCTCGTTAACATTCAGATGTCATCTGTAAGTCATTTAGTAGAGAGAAGAGGGGAAAGGGCTGATGATGCCGTACTGAGGCATGTCGATAAGAAAGGGAAAAGAGAAAGGAAAAGAACCAGGGAAGAGAGTTACTGATGGAGAAGAGCAGAATATGCAAAGACAAGAAGATAGAAAAGAGGCCCATGGAGTCAGCTCTGTGAAGTGTTGCAGAAAGGTTAAAAAACAGAAGACGAGGTCTAAGGAGTAAAAAGCTGAGGGCTTTGGTGAATGTGGGATAGAAAGAAGTATTTTTTTAAAACTATACAAAGATTATTGTTCATTGTAGAAAAAATCAAAAATTATAATAATCAAAACAAAAACCAATCACTCATAATCCCACAACTCAAACATTTAATATTTATCATTTTCCCCAAATGTCTTTTTTTTTTTTTTTTTGGTAAACAAAAATAGGGCATTATTTACCTGGTAATATGAAATCTGTTTTTTTCATAAACAATATGACCTGGAATATTTTTCCATGTCAATGAATATGCACAAATACTAATTTAAAATGACTGCAAGTTTTTCTGGTTGTGATAGAGCTACTATAATTTATTTAATCACTTCTTTATTGGCAATTTCTAATTTTTTGCATTTTAAACATTTTTACTCATATGCACTTATACATGTGTTTATTTCCTTAGACTAAATTTCTAGGTGTAAAATTTTTACTAGGAAAGTATACAATTGGTTACTTCTTCGTTTGCTCAACAATAGTGGAAATATTCCTTCTGTATCTTTAAAATGTGTTGGGTGAAAAATGGTAGTCCAACGGTGCTTGTTTTTGCTTTTCGTTGATTCCTAATTATGCTATGTTTTTTCATATGTGCGTAGGACATTTGCATTTCCTCTTTTGTACAGTTTTTGAGTCTCCTCTGCAGTCTTCCCACTCAGCGTGGTTTGGTCTTCCAGGAATACTGCCCACTTATTGTGCAGGACATTTTCCTTCACGTACATGGAGCAGAGATGTGCTTGGTCACTTCCTCATCTCAGTCCACCTTCCCTATTTTCCAGGGTTGGAATCATGTTCTCCCTTATTTTCTATTTCTTTGGACGTTTAAAAGGGAGCTGGGATGGAGAGATGACGCGGGGAGGGTTCTCTGAAAGGTGGTGAGAGAGAGAATGGTGGCTCAGCTCCTGAGTGAGGAAGCAGGATTGCTCAGGAAAAAGGGCAGCTTCACGGAGCCCTGGGGGGGACGATGCCTCACTGACCTGTTGATGCGTGGGCCAGAAAGCCCTGGCCATTAAACTCTCACCTTATAGAATGAGTACCATCTCCGGATTTAGTAAATAAAAATCAAACATGCCCAATTAAATGTAAAATTGCAGATAAAAATGAATACTTAAAAAATATGATTATGTCTCTAATATTGCATGGGATGTACTTATATTTGAAAAGAAAAAAACTACCCATTGTTTACCTGGAGGTCAAATTTAAGTGGGTGTGTTATTTTTATCTGACGTGGGCAGCCGGAGATGTAGGCACCTGGGAGAGGTGTGATGTCAGAAGAGGTGGCTCAGCTGGGCCAGCCCTGAAGGAGCCTACTGGCCCCACACCTCGTATCTGGAGGAAACCCTCTCTGATGAGGTATCTAGGTGTCACATTTCTAGGTCCAAACGAGTTAAACATGCAGCTCCAGTCCTGAGCCGGTAGTCGTCAGAGAACAGCTTCAATTGATTGTCAATAAGAGAAACCAAGGTTGGGGAAAAAGTCAAGGAGTTCATAAGTGACTGGACACAGAAAGCAGCGAGTACATACTAGTTTTTCTAAGTGGTTTGGGGAAAAGTACTGTTAGGAGAAACAGAACGCGAGCACTAGGAAACCATACAGCTGGGGGAGATCTGTGACACTTGTAGCAGAAGGAGGGTGGATTGAAAGTGTTCAGTACGGGACAGGGTAACTCTTAAAGCAGATTCCAAAAGGACGTTGTCAGCTTTGCCAGTGAGGACAGTCCTTTTTCTGGAATAAAGGATTGTTGAGAGTGAGCTTAACCTCAGCATGTCTGTCTGCTTCCTATGAACTGAACGTGGGTAATGTATAGATCATGGTTCCCTCTCTCTAAGAAGCTTATCATCTAGTTGGAGAGAAAATTCATACATGGAAGGATAAATAACCATCCAGGAAACACAAGCTAAATGTCGTCTTGGGTCCAGGCATAATCGACTACAATCCAGGTCGAGGCCTGCTGTGAGCTAGAGGAGTGGAGAAGGGGTCACCAAGAAGGGTGGACTTCAGCTGGGTCTTGAATAGGAAGGTGCGTAGTATGGGAAAGTGGGACATAAGTTCCAGGCAGGAGTGTTGGCTTCTGACAGTCAGTGGTTTGGCTGGAGTGACTTACCTGTCCTGAGGATGAGCGCTGACTGTTACACATGGCATGGTCCACCTCTACCTTGTGATAAGCCTGCGAGAGCCCCGGGTCATCTTGGAATCCGTGGTTGAATTTCTACCAATGTCTAATCGCTTTTGAATGAGAGTTAATAGGCTTAGGTTTCTAGTCCTTTATTCCCGTAAGAATGGATGAAATTTCAACGGTTCCAGCAAAGAGGACAGTGTGAGGCTTGCACTGTATGTGAGCTGTCGGCTAACAGTGCTCATTTCCTAAAACAATGAACTGACGTGAAAGGAAGCCTTCAAGAGGTCCCTGGGCTGTGTGGAGACCCCCCTGTGCCACAGGACTAGTTTGGGCATTCATGAATACAGAATGAGAACAAGAGGTAATTTAACTTAATGAACTGAGAAAGTGTTTCAAGACTCCTTGAGTTCTCCCCAGCCTAGGAGTTACTGCCAGCTAAAAGTAGACACGATTTAATGATTTTTTTTCTCTTTTTAAATTTTTAACTCATTACAATTCTCTGTATCCAAATTAGTGTCTTAAGATAGATCTTGCCCTGATACTGCCAGACTAATCTTCCTTAATTACAGCTTTTATTGCATTGTTTTCCTGCTTATAAACCCTCAATGGCTCCCTATTTCCTACTATAAAGTCTTCTTGATTTACAAAATTGCCATCATCTCTCTGGTTTTGCTTCACATGCCAACTGTATTCCTTCCTAAGCCCTGAAACACACCAAGTCCACTTGACAAGCTGCCTGCATGCAGTGTTGCTTCAACAGCGAGCCATGGGGAGCATGCTATGCTCAGGGCCTCGACATTGAACTTGCGCCTGGTCATATTTTCACAAGGAGCAACCTGATAACTTGGTCAGATTTTACTTCCGTGGCATCACCGCAGCTGTAATTTCATGATCTTGAAAACCCCCTCCTACCTTCTCGAGAATTTTAATTATCTACCTCCCTGCCTATTAGCTGGAATTTTCTCCCAATCAGTGGGGCTTTGATTATGCATATCTAGCAAAGCCTCTTTTTTTTTTTCCATAGCAGATTTGATCAGCCTTTACAAAAACTAAACAGCTTGTGTTTTGTCAACATCAATTCCCAGCTTAGATGAGAATCATTAGTGGCAGAGCAACTGCTATTTGGCTGAGCAGTGATAATTAGAGCAGCAGACAGGGACCTGCGTAATTCTGTCCATGTTTTGCACGGATAATGGAAGACATGTCACAAGGACTTTAGAAATGATGATAACTTGAGCTCAGCCGTGCATCCCCACCACATACTCGAGAGCCAGATCACGTTACCGAAAGGACCTAAAAATCAGGAAGACACCTCGTCAACACCAGAAACACGGGAAGAGTTCCATCAACATGTTTTAAGTGCGAAGTATTTCTGAGAGAGTACAGAGGAAGTGACAAAGGATACAAAGTCCCAATTCCCCCTGTTTAGGAAATGTGAGGGTTGGCAGTGGAGAATGGTTTACCAGCTGTCCAGAAATAGAAAGGCCTGCCTCGATGTTCAGTGTAGATATTTGCTATGGCCAGTTTCGGTCAAAGTAGACATGGGGAGAGACGCACGGATGTGGCTCTTGAGAGCCTGCTTAACTCAGTCCGTCACGCTGCTGAGTATTTTGGGAAATCAGCCTAAGTGTGGCTCAAAATGGCCTCTAAACTGGATGTGGAGCGTGGACAGGAGGCCAGGAGGAGATGGATGTCAGCTCCTCGACCCCTCACACTGCTGAGACCCACAGTTTCCAGGAGCACCTGTGCTTGGGGTGCAGAAGCAAGTCAGCCTGAGAACAGGCACAGAAGGGCTGTTAATACAATAACCAAGGTAGGACCAGGTTTACCGGTTGTCACATGAAGAATGCAGACAGGTTAAACTTGTGAGCAGAAGTTAGCATTCTCAGACTGGTTGACAAGGCAAATTCCAGCTGGATCTTGTTTATAGGAGAGACACTTAAAGCAAAATGACACAGAAAAGTTTAAAATAATGGGATGGGAAATGGGATGTCAGGGAAATTAAACAAAAATAAACTCAGAGCCTAATATTAATATCACACAAAATGGAATTTAAGACTGAAAATGTTAAGTGGGATAAAAGGGTTATTTGATATTAATAAAATTTCAAAATAAGAAAAATTAAGGGGGTAGGTTATAGCTTCAGTCCTGGGTTTAGTCCTCAATACCGCCATTAAAATAAATAAATAAATAAAATAAACCTAATTACACCCCCCCCAAAGCCCAGCGTTATTTGAAAAAAAAGATAAATTAAGAGTCATGAAACTTTGTGCACTAAAATGTATATATAATATTGAGATATGTAGAGCGTAACTGAAAGGTGAGAGGCAGTTGATAAAATCTTGGCATTATACAAAATATGACTTTCAGAATTTGACTGTTGGACACAAAGTTACAATACAGATGCGCAGAATACTTTAGTTATTACACTTGATTTAATAATTATGTATGTGGATGTTTGTCCTCCAAAAAGAATATTGATATTTTTAAATATCCAGTGAAACAATGTAACATTAATTCAATAAACATTTATTACATATCTGCCAAACTCCAGGCCTTATGCTGAGCAAGGGATGGAGTGTGAATAGGCCAGTCTTAGACCCCGCCACGTGGAGCACACGGGCCAGGAGCTCTTCTGGAAATAGGGGATGTGACAGGGACAAAGTAGGCAAAGGGCCCTGCTCTCAGGGAGCTTATCCCTCAGTTGGAGGACACAGATAACAGCAAAGACACGCAGACTCTGTCAGGGGAAGGATCATAAGCAGAGTTGGAGAGAGATGGGCTGGAATGCCGTTTTAGGAATGAGCTTCAGTAAGTCAGGCGGAAAAAGACAAGTATCACATGGTATCACTTGTATGTGAAGTCTTAAAAAATGGTACAAGTGAACTTACAAAACAGAAACAGACTCACAGGCAGAGAAAACAGACTTATGGTTACCAAAGGGCGAAGGAGGAGGAGGGATAAATTAGGAGTTTGGGATTAGCAGATATACGCTACAACAAGGTCCTACTGTGTAGCACAGGGAACTATAGTCAGTGTCTTATAATAAGCTATGATGGGAAAGAATCGGAGAAAGACTATATATATATATATAATATATATAATATATGTAGCATATATATGTGTGTCACATATATACATATAATTGAATCACTTTGCTGTATACGAGAAACTAATACAACATTGTCAATCAACCATTCTTCAGTTTAAAAAAAAAAAAAAGAAATGAGCTTCAGGGAAAACCTGTCTGAGCAGATGACACTTGAGAGACGTCCCCGGAAGGCAGGGAGGGCAGGAAGCCCGCAGATGCGGGAGGAAGAGAGCTTGAGGCAGAGAGCACGGAAAGAATAGAGGCTCTTTACTTGTGACAGTTCTTCCCTCGACTGTTCTTAACTTTCTTGAATTAATAGTTTATTGTCAGTACATCTTGTTTTTTTAATAAACTGAAGGCCACATTTTTTTTTTTCCTGTGTATTGTTTTGATCATGTCCTTTATATGATTTTAATTTCTAAATAGTTTATAATTACAGTTTTAATGTACCTTTGGGCCCAACAGTAATTTTTAAAAAGCATTTTAAAATTTCCCTGTGTAGTTAGATTTTTCTTTTGGACCACACTTTTATTAGGTTTTAATTTCTTTTTGCTTTAAGCCAGAGAATGTAACCTGAACAATTTCTCCTTATAAAAACCCATGTACTCTTTTGTGTGTGTGGTCTAGTATGTGACAAAATTCAGTTCAGTGTCTCCACGTTGCCCAACATGCTTCAGCCCTGCTGAACTTCTTTCATTGGCTTGAAACTGTCCTTTTCTTGTAATTTTGGGACGATAAGTAATGTTGTTATGGAAGACTGTTTTCTCTCCTACTCATTGTATTAGGGTCCTTCAGAGGAATAGAAACCAGAGGAGGGAGTGTGTGTGTGTGTGTGTGTGTGTGTGTGTACACAGAGAGTTAACATAAGGTATGGGCTCGTGTGGTTACAAAGGCTGAGATGTCCTAAGATCTGAAGCCTGCAAGACGGGGACCCAGGAAAGCCGCCGTGTAGTTCCAGCCTGAGAACGTGGAGAGCCCCTGGTGTAAGGTCCAGGCAGGGGGCCAGCAGACTCGAGACCCAAGAAAAGCCCATGTTTCATTTTGGGTCCAGAGGCAGAAAAAGAGTGATGTCCCAGCTCACAGCAGGCAGGAAGGGCAAGTGCTCCCTGTACTCAGTCTTTTTGTTCTATTCAGGGCTTCAGCCGTGGGGTGAGTCCCACCCACACTGGGGAAGGCGACTGCTTTACTCAGTTTCCTGACTCAGATGTTTATCGCACCCAGAAACACCCTTGCTGACGTACCCAGAACGATGTTTGCCCAATGTCTAGGCACCCCGTGGCCAGGTAAGGTGACACAAAACATTCACCGCCACACTCATACAGCTTTTCTTCAAGGTCTCATGTCATGTTGCTTCCTCCCAGGAAGCCTTGCTGACCTCATCCCGAGACTCCATTAGGGGCTCCTGCTGAGCGTCCGCACGGCTCCCTGTCCGTTCCCTTTCCTGACACTTTGTGCGCTACTTCCGCTTGCTTACTCAGTCGACTAGACTGTGCCCTCACTTCCTTAAAGTCTCTGCCGAAGTGTCACCTGATCAGAGAGGCTTTCCCTGAACATTACCTCTAAAACAGCAGCCCACCCTCTCACCCCAGACTCAGCTTTACTCTCCTTCATTTGACATATTTGTGTGTCTTCATTATCATCTGTGTCCTTCCACTGGAGTATAAGCTCCATGAAAGCAGGGACTTTGTCTGGTTTGTGAACGGATGCATCTGCTAGTTCTTGAAGAGTGCCTGGAACACTGTGGGTGTCCAGTTAATACGTGTGGAATAAAATCCAGGAGCAAATAAAACTAATTTATCATGACTAAGCTTACCGTAGGGCTATAAGAATGGTTCAACATTGAGAACATGTAGAACACTCTTATAAAAGATGTTTAAAATGTGATGGTCTTCAGAGATGTCAAAAAGGAAAGGAATTGCAAAAAAAAAGCCTACAAAATTAAACAAAAACAAAACCAAATTTTGGTAATCTATAATTGAAGGACTTATTCCTTAAAAATGGCAAAGAGATCAAAAACCAAAGTCATACTAATGGTGGAACATTAAAAGCCTTGTCACTAAAATAGAACAGGGTTCAGTAAACCATGGTGTATGGGCCAAATCCAGCTATGTTTGTTCTTTGTTTATTGTCCAGGGCTGTTTTCATTGCTACAATGGTAGAGCTGAGTAGTTGTGACAGAGACGGTATAGCCTCCAAAGCTAAAAATATTTAATATCTGGCTCTTTGTGGAAAACGCTTGGTGGCCTCTGACAAATAACAAGAGAAAAAAACACACATGCATATTTGACCTTATTCTGGAATTTCTATCAAACACGATATGTAAGTAAGAGATATTATTAGTAGGAAGAAACAAAGGCAATCTTTGGCACTATTAACTTTCTACGTAGGAAACTTAAAAGGCTCACTTCAAAGCTATTTGAGCTATTAAAAAAATTCACCAGGGTGGCCAGTTACAAGATAATTAAAAATCTTTAGATTATAATAACAAATATAAATAATTAGGAAATAGCAACACATACCTAGCTCTTAGTGTATATTTTTCATAAAATCTGTACAAAACTGTGTTCCAAATAATAGACATGAGTAAGTGAGGGGTCTCATCACATTCTTAGGCATGAAGATTCAATATTGTAGATGTCAGTTCTTCCAAAGTGAACCTTCAGATTTAATGCAATCACAGCCTGAATCCCAGTAAGATAAGAACATCCAGGCAGGTTTGAAAACATCAGTTATTTTGGTTGTGCATTTTTTCTGGTGGGTGTGACATAGTATCTCACTATAGTTTTAATTTTTATTTTCCTGATGAAGAATGGCATTGAGCACCTGCATTTATGTTTATTGGCCTTTATGTTTATTGACCATTTGAATGCCCTTTGTCAAATTCCTCTTCAAATTTCTGCCCTGTTTTCGTTTGGGTTTTCTGTCTTACTGCGTTGTAAGTGTTCTTTACATATTCTGGGTACAATTCCTTTGTTGGATCTTCACAAATATCTCTTACACTTTGTAGCTTGCATTTTCACTCTTTCATGGTATCTTTTTGTTTTTAATTTCAGTGAAGTCTAATCTGTTAATTTATTTTGTGATTAGCTTTTTCTTTCCTTCCTACTCCATGAGCATGAAAATTTCTTTCATGTTATTTTCTAGAAGCTATGTTGTTTTACATTTCATATTTAGAACTTCCATAAATCTGGAATTGACTTGTGCATAGGGTGTGAGGTAGGGAATCATGTGTATATATCTTTTTTTCATTTGGCTATCCTATTGCTAACTAGCAGGATATGTTGTGTTTGTGCAAGATAGACTCAATTTCATAAAAAATAGCAACTATCTCCAAATTGATCTATGTTTTTAGTACAATACCATTAAAAAGACCAGCAGATCTCTTTGTGGAAATCAGCAATCTCATCTCTGAATTCATTTGGAAATGCCTAAGACCAAAAATAATCAAGTCATCCTTAAAGAAGAACAATCTAGGAAGCTGTATGCTACTAGACATCAAAATTTATTATAAAGGTTGAGTAACGAAGACCAGGCAGTATAGACACAAGGGAGACAGACAAACCAGTGGAATAAAAAGGAAGTTCAGAAACAGACACGCATACATGGTCACTCTACTTAGGAGGAGGGTGAATTGCAGAGCAGTAGAGGGACAGTCTTTAAAAATACCTTCATTTAAGTATAGTAATTGAAATTAGGGAGGTGTAGTAAGTTGTGCTTACATATGTGTTATCTGAAAGTATGATATCCTTTGATGTTGTGTGGTTTGAGCAGCGACAGTTAAGGGAAAGGTCTGAGATTTCAAGGTTCACATAAATGTAGTTGATTAAGGCACGTTGTTCTCAACGTCTGCGTAAGGCTCAAGTGCTACCATCTCTGTAAGTTTATCTGGATTGCAGACAAAGTGTGCAAGTCCGGCCAAGCAAGCACTTGAAAACTTGCTTTGAGACACACTGTTCAAACATTGAGAGGCTATAGAAGATATAAAATATGGTTCATCTTTCCAGGGATTTGAGAATTTACATGTGATGGTCAGATCAGTACACACAAAAAGAGAAGGGGAAAAAAGGGTGCCAGGAAAAGACTGATCTGATATGTGGTCAAGGGGTGCAGAACATTGCAGAAAAGAGGGGTTTGTTTTTGGCCGCCTCTGTTAGCGCAGCACTTCGCAGAGAAGGGGGATGTCTGTTGAACCTTGAAAGCGGGTAGGATTTAGAGACATGAATGAGAGGAGGGCAGAGTTATTGCTAGTGCAGGCAGACAGGAGAAAGTGAAGAGCTGGGGAGATTAGCATTGTATCTGTGTACATGCTGGTGGGGGGCTGTGTATACATGTGCAGACAAACAGCAGGATAGAACATTTACATTGATGAATAGTGGGAAAGAGTCTGGGTTGATAGGCTGGAGCCCCGTTATGGGGGAAGTTTTAAAATAGGGAAAAAAATTCAAATTTTCATAAAAGGCTGGAGAGAGCTGAGACTTGTCTGTCCTGTTTATCACTTTATCCCCAGTTCATGACTGAGTGCATGGCACAAAAATTACACTCAGTAGAAAATTACTGAAAAAATGAATGGAGAAATAGTAGAATTCAAGAAAGAATACCTAGTCTGTGCCTTGGTTTAGGACATAAAACTCCCGATAGAACTACCGCCTTTGACTTGAAACACTTGTCAGGACACTGGACGTGGCTGATACTGTTAAGAATAATTGAAATCATAATGCTCAAATAATTATGAACTTCATGGTGAGAAATGTTTCATTGAGCAAATCCTGGTCATTAATTCTCCATTTTAAGAAGCCTGAAAAAGGAAAAGTTCCATCTCTGAAGTCTATTCTCCAGTTCTCCTTGTATGTTTTAAGAGACTATGGAGATTATCAACACAGGGAAGTAGTATGGAATTTACCTTTTTAAATGCAGAGGATCAATAATAAATGATGTTTTTAGTTACAGGGGTTGGGCTTCTGCCTCTCTGCACATTCAAGGTTAAGTTAATGAAATGTTTGTGGAGGTCTGGGGCTCCATCTGTTCATTCTCCTGCTATAGAGAAGGACAAAGTGAATCCCTTCCCCTGCAGGTGCCACCTGGTCACGCTTTACTAATCACCACTCCCTTCTAGCTGCCACCTGCCCTGGCTCCCACTCAGAGACCCTAGTGGAAACCTTTGGGGAAGGTGAAATCCTTCATTAGTACCCCCCCTGAGCCTCAGTCCCTGCTCCTTCACTCCTTTCCTGAGATTGCTTTATGAGGGCACGAGTGGCATGTATCAAGTCCAGTAATGGGGCCAGAGGATACTGCTGTGTTGTCCTGTGCCACAGCCATCAGTGAGGTCCCACAACTACTCATGAAATCTCCGAGCTGAGAGGCTGAGAGATTGTGGTCTAACCATAACGGTCTGACCAGTGTCTTAAAGAGGACGAGGCTACACAGATTGAGTTGTTCAGCGACACACACGAGACAGTGACCGTGGTGAGAGTGGAGCTGACACTCTGCTCCTCGCCAGCTACGCTTGTCCTTCACCCTCCCGCCTGACTCCTGTCTCAGGAGCCATCACTTTGTTGCTGTGGTTTGTGCATTTGTTTCAAATCAAAGCCACACATTTGTTATAAAGTAAGCTTACAAGGCTGATTACATTGTGTCACACATAGTACAAGCCCTGGTATGGTGGAGTCACCCAAAGTGAATCAAAGCTGAAAAGACTTGTCACTTGAGGAACTCTTGGTCACAAACAACTTCAAGACATGTGGCCCCCAGACAAAGTTTATGCTGAGAGTGATTCTGAAACACAAAGAATGTTTCTTTCCTCCAAATTCACTGCCAATTTAGAAGAATTTATTAAAGAAAGAGGTTGAGCTGACAGACTGTCCAGTCAGCGGGGGGCATGGCAGAGCGTCTGGGAAACAAACACCGCAAAATGCAGACGCACATCGCTCGTCGCCTTGACTAGTGTGAACGGGTTCACCCAACTCTGGCGCGTGTTTGATGGACCATGGAATCTGCAGAGGGCATGATGCTCAGCTCCTCCTCCTCTCCAGGTAGACCAGTGAAAGCCTGGCGGGCAGGTGACTTCCAGTGGCTGAGCGGGAATGCCATCTTCCTGAGGCTCCTGGTCTCATGTTCTTTTCATTGTGTTTGCATTAAAAGGGAAAGTTTACATAAAAGTTGCATCGACTTGTTCAGACTTTATCCTGTGTTGTAATGAAATAAGATTCCTGAAAACCTTGGAAACTACTTCTCTAAGGATAAACTCTCAGATTTTTCCTAAACAGAGGATGACTCTGAATTACTAAAGTCTGAGCAAAGGCATGACCTAGGTGCTCCGCGCGGTTTTTGAGAATCTTTCTGCTTGCCTTTAAGCCTCAAGAAAAAGAAAAGAAAGAAAAAGAAAATGTGGTTAAATGGCATTCTTGGGAAACAGAGGCATGTCACTTGGCATCATCGATTATTTCTCTACTTTAAGAAAAATGGGAGAAATGCAGTTATACCATTTAAAGGGTCTCTGTGAGCAGAAGGAAGTAACACTTCTTAAAGCGTGAAGGCGGCATTGCTAGAAGTGAGCCGACTCCTCGCCCTCCTCCCAGCAGCTCTGCAGGTCACCGCTCCAGGTAAACTGTACTTCCTTTGTTCTTAGAACGCTTCCTTCCGAGCAGGGTGCCCTTCATTCAGCGACAAAAGAGTTCAGGAATCCCAGATCTGCCTCCCTCATTGTGAAACCAAAGCAACCACGATAAGCTTCGGGTGCTCGTTGTCTGCCTCTCCGCATCCAGACAAACGGACAAACGGCTTCAGTATTTCCAGTCGTTCAGGACAGAGCCCTCGGCTCACCTCCCCCCCACCCCCGCCGTTCTTCCCTTTCTTCTCTGCTCACCCTGCTGCTCCTCCTCTAAACCCCTCTCGTCCGTGCTGCCCCTCTCCCTCCCGTCTGTTCCTGTCCAAACCACCATCCACCCACCTCTCACCTCCGAGGCTTCCCTAGCTTCCTAGCTGGTCTCTCTACCTTCACTCTTGTCCCCCTAAAACCCATTCTCTGTACAGAAATCAGAGGGATCTTTTTCTTTTCAGTTCAATAGCTGGATCTTTTAATGAAGATTTAGTGTTTTTAGAGCAGTTTTAGTTTCACAGCAAAATTGAGCAAAGGCTCAGATTTCTCGCATAGGCCCCTGCTCCTCCACATGCACAGCCTCCCCTGCTGTGACACCCCCCACTAGAAGGGGAACATTGAACCTACGTGGACACCTTCTTACCACCCAGAGTCCATGGTTTCCATTACTTGGTTCATGCTTTGTGTTGTACATTCTATGGGTTTGGACTGACGGGTCTTTTTGAAACACAACTCAGATCCTGTCTTCCTTTGCTGAAGAACTCCCACAGTCTTCTCATCGCCCTGGGAATAAGGACAACCCCACGTCAAGGCCTTGCACTTTCTGTTTCTGATATTTCCTGGGCTAGAACTCTCTTTTCTCAGCTCCTCACATGGCTGGATCCTTTGGTTTGAATTTCACATCCTCAAAGAAGTTCTCCTGATTAAGCCTGTCTAAAAAGTAGTGAACTCCCCATTCCTGCTCCAGTTCTTCTGTTAATACTTTTTTCAGAGCTGAGCCTAATCTGTAAATACCCTGCTTCTTAAAGTTGTCTTTCTTCCCCAACTATAATGTAAGCCACACCCTCTACTACCCATCCCATATGGGCACATGGTAAGCACGCAACACATTTCTGTTGAGTGTTGAAATAGTATTAGGTCATACCAAGAATTCCCTGTGTGTCATGCACAGGCACTTTATAAATCATATTACACTTCATCCTCACAACAACCCTAAAAATTGGGTTCAACTATTCCGATTTCATAGATGAGAAAAATGAGACACAAAGGAGTTATGCACCTTGACCAAAGTCACACAAGTGGCAAGGTTTACACTCGGGAATCTGGCACATTCCCCACTCGGCTTTACTGAAAGAATGAGTGACATTTGGGTGTCTTCTTCTGCCTGGCCTTCTTTGTCTTTACAGATTAGAGAATAAGAATAATTAGCTGTTACAGAAAGAGGCAATTGTTCCTCTGGGGACTTCCTAGTGAAGCTCCCTATGTTGGATTGAGGAGAATAGGAAAGAAATTCAATTCTTTCTCTAACTACAGCCCTCAGGGACCCTGTGGTTTAGATATGATTTCATCACTCTGTTCCTCTCCTATGGCCTTCCCAGCTCCTGTTACGTTCTGCCCTTCATTCTGTTTTTTTAATCTCTATTAAGGGCTGTCTCCTTGTGGGTGCAGTCGACCAGGCATGGACGAGGAGTTAAAAGGGTGGGGTCTACCGGTAACTACAGTGGAAGCTGGGGCCTCACTTTCTTCATCTGTAAAATCTCAGAAATGATCTCCAAGGTCCATTTCTAGGTTTATAATATTACGGCTCAGGAGGTGTTTTATGTAGGCCTCAGTGGAGATTTTTTTTCCAGGTTCTCTTCTGGACTGTTTCCTCTCTGTCCATTTTCTTATTTCAGAAGTCTTACATATCAAGGTTAGAACAACACCATAAAGCAAACCAGATAAATTCTTCTGATGCCAAGACATTTTAACAGTGCTGACTGAGGCTCTGTGACTCCCCCTGGACATTTCTAACGTGAATTCATTCATTTATCCATCCATCTATCCAACAAATAATTACTGAACACCTACTTTGTGCAGAGGCCTATGCCAGGAAAGGAGAGTATACACAATCTGGACCCTTGTAAAGCCGGTAGGGATCCAGTTACCAATAAAAGAAGAATCACAGAAGTAAATGCAAGAAGACAGCAGTGCCAGGCACCCCCAAGGGGAAGTAAGTGGCAGTATGAGAACAGACATTGGTCTGGGGATTAACCTAATTAGGAAAGTTAGTGGGGGCTTCCCTGAAGAAATGACAAGCTGCGATCTAAATGACAACAGCAGTTCAAGAGAAGAAGAGGAGTGGCTACAGTGTCCTAGGCAAAGAGAGTGGCATGTGCAAAGGTCCTGTGGCAGGGAATAGGATTGCATATTCCAGGACTCAAACAGCAGTGTTGTGCAGAGAGCATAGTGACCTACTCAAAGAGGGGAGGGATGACTTCCCTGAAAAGGAGGGAGGTGCCCTTGAGATAAGCTGCATAAAGAAGTCAGTGGGCCAGAGCGACTCAGGCTTTTGCAGAAGGCTATTCCCACCTGGTTGGAGCTCCTTAAACATGGCTCCTCCTTAAGCAACCTGTGAAAGCATTAGCTTGGAGAAGGGGCAACTGAAATCCATTAGGGTTTTGTTCGTTTTCAAATTCTGTCTATATAACTGTGCTGGGAGACCTCTTTGGAATTGAGAAGAACACCTCCATCAGCTGTCAGTTGGCACAAAGGCCTGAACATGAGGAATCCAGCAGAGAATTCTTCCTTGTCCTGCCTTCGGCAGGCCATGCCACAGAGGATGGATGTGCGTATTCTGGCAGGCCTCCTGCTCCCTCCCCCTCAACCAAATGAAGATGGACGGAATGGACCCGAAACATTTGCTAGGGAAAGAACACCAAAGGATCAGAGACATGGCCCAAAGCCAGAAGGCATTGCTTTCCAATTGCCTGGAGAGATAAATCAGAGGTTGTTTTCCTTGTAGAAATAATGCAATCAGCAGGCTGTAAGTTCCAAAATAAAGTTTGGAAGCAGCAAATGAAGGTGATCGAGAATAGTGGTAATTGCCCATTCTTCCCTCGTTCTCTGTGACTCACACTGGATCAGTAACCTAAATGACTTTCTTCTCATGCATCCTGAAGTGGAAAAGCCTGCCAGAGTCGTAAGGAGGAGGGTGGATGTGTATTAACTAAATTCGCTTCGTAGATGCTAAGTGGCCTCACAGGTTTAAAAACAAAATGCCTGCTTTACAGACTCTCCATAATTCTCCATGGGCAGAGATGGACGGAGTTACTGGGGATTTCTATGCAAGAGAGCACCCCTGCCTTCGTCATCTGGAAATTATGAGGCGAGCAGGTCAGTCCTCCTGTGAAGTGTGAATGTTAGTGTGTAAAAGAAACATTTAAAAAAGGAACCTGCTTGACAGTTATTTTTAAGAGTCTGGCATATGTATTTTCCCTTCATTCAAAGAGCTCAAAATTGGCTTAAGTGGAGTTTAATTGAAAAAGTTCACCTCAGGAGTGTGATTAAGCCTGGAAAATTTTAGCCAATAGGGGAATTTTTCATAAAATCATGACCGAGTGGAAATAGTGTTATAATGGAAGCCTGTGTGTAATGGGCACTGTTAAATTATATACGTGTGTATTTGAGCTTCGGCAGGTAACTGACTTACCAGGTTACGGTTCTGTGAAGGGTTTCTGGTGATATTATAAGCTACAGGCGCAAAGCTCAAGTCATCAAAATTCCTAAATAGAATTACAGTTGGATTAAAAAATATTCTTGCCATAATTACACACCAGGCATGGTTTAGGATCTTATAATTAACTTCTCTGTGCACAGGCTTTGCCTCCGTAGTAATGGGTAATCTGATTCACATGTACAGCAGAATCACAGGATATTCAAACAGGGAGAAGCCTCCAGTTTTCTACTTTGCCTTCAGCACTAAATTCATAAGGAAAACAAATACACATAAAAAGCAGCAATCGTGCAAACATTGACTGCTGGCAATCTAGGTGATCTGCAGGCACAGAAGTTCATGATGGGGAACAAAACTCCAGTGTCTTTGTCCAGTGATTTTCCTAGTGTATAATATTGATGCGCTTTTGGTCGGCTTCTAACCTGCAGTTTGTAGGGAACTATAGAGGTTTTCACGTGAGAGGAGTGTAGGGGGCATCCATTTGGTTGCAGGAAAGGAGTAAGCGGTCAGAAATGCTTCTCAAAGGAATGTGGATCTCAGGCTCTTGTGGGTGCAGGTTCAGATCTATCAGGCCTGTGCTGTGCCTTCAGGAAGCCCCCAGGGGATGCTGACGTGCTGGTGCTCGAATCTCACTTTGAGGACAAGGAGTTACAGGATATGTCTTACCTGCGTTTGCATGCCGACACGTAACATAGGCTGTATGTTTATGAGGAATGTCGTGACGGTGACTGGTGGAGATTAGAGTCACCTACCCCTTCCAACAACTCTTGGCTTGGCTCCTGACCGAGTTCAAGAACGAATGCTTATTCAATGTAATTGTAAGATCCATCAGTAGTCTGTAGACTCTTATCAGTCTGAAAGGGTCACCTGCCCATCTTTAGGAAGGAGTTTGTTCAGCATCTTGATTTTTGTGTTTATGTCTCTTGTCAAGTTGCGAAGCTTCCCACCATTATTTTTTCGAGTACTTTTTCTACGCTTTTTCTGGGATATGTGTGAATGGGGAATATTTTGTTATAGTCCTACAGGTCCCTGAGGCTCTGTTCTTTTTTTTTTTTTTTTTTTTTTTTTTCATTCTGCTCTCTCTCTGTTGCTCAGATTGGATAATTTCTGTCATTCTGTCTTCCAGTTCCCTGATTCTTTCCTCTCTCCCTTCTGTTCTGCTGCCGTGCCCATCCACTGCTGTTTTTATTTCTGCATTTTTCTGTATTTTCTTTCTTTACTTTTTGTATTAACTGTATCTTTGAGTTTTAAAATTTCCACTTGTTTCTGTTTCTTTTCTGAGGCTTTCTGTTTCTCACCTGTTTTAGACATGTTTGTAATTGCTCATGGAAGCATTTTTATGTGGCTACTTTAAAAATCTTTGATTATTTTAACAGCTCTCTTATCTCAGTGTTGTCTTTTTTTCATTCAGTTTGAGATCTTTGTGGTTCTTGGTACAGTGAATGATCTTTTAATTGAAACCTGGACATTTTTGTACTATGCTGTGAGACTCTGAATCTTATTTAAACCTGTTTTAACTGGGTTGTTCTGACACTGCCCCTGCAGGGGAGAGGTCATCACCTTGCTTCACCTTGGCGGGGAGAGCCCAAGTTCTCCACTGGCCTCAGTCAGGTCCAGCTGAGGGGTGAGGTGGGCCCCTCTTTACTGCTGGGGTGGGTAGAATTTCCAGCCCCTTGCATGGTCTCCATGGACACCATGAGAGGCCAAGGGGCTCATAGCTGGCCATCGGGGATGGTTCATGGTCCCTTCCTCCATCCTCAAAGCCATCAGTGGCCAGTCAGGTCCTTCTCACACTGCATCACTCTGACGCTGAATCTTCCGTCTCCCACTTCTACATTTAAAGACACTTCTGATTACACTGGGCCCGCCTGGATAATCCAGGACAATCTGTTTTAATGTCAGCTGATCAGAAACCTAAATTCCATCTCCAATCTTAATTCTCCTTTGCCATTTAACTTACAGGTTCCAGGGATTAGGACTTAAACCTTTTGCAGGGGGCCATTATTCTGCCTAGCACAAAGCCCACGCTGTAAACCACTGTATTATTTAAACTGCCTTTTCTCTACAGCTAAATGAGAAAGATCTGAGTAAGGACTCAGTCTTTGAAAGAACTCATCCCAGTACTCCCAGTTTGGTTAACATAGATTTTCCCTCTGTCCCCAGTCCAGGTGAGGATGGGCATTCCTTGTTCATTGGATTGTTGGAGGAAACCAGTTCCTTGGGGTTGGTGGACTAAGGTCCTTGTTTTCTTGCTGGCTGTCAGCTGAGGGCCTTTCCCAGCTTTAAGAATCCACTCACATTCCTTGACTTGAGGGCACCTTCTTCCCTCTTCAAAGCCGGCAGTGATGAGTCAAACCCCTCTTGTGCTTCAGTTCTCTACTCTTCCTTCTTTCTCATCTTTCACAGCCAGCTGGGAAAAGTTCTCTGCTTTTAAGGACTCATGTGATTAAATTGGGCCCACTGGGACAATTTAGGATAATGTTTTATTTCAAGGTCTATACCCTTAATCACATCTGCAAACTTGCTTTTGCCATGTAAGGTAATGTATTCATAGGTTCTGAGGATTAGGGAGTGGACGTCTTTGGAGGCCATGTTCTTCCCACTACACTATCCTAGGTCATCCAGCCTCCACCTCACCTGCCAGCTTACCAGGGATGCTGAGTGAGGCCAACAGAGGGCAGCTGAGCTGGACCAGACTGTAAGAACCACTCGGCTGACACATGAAATCATGAACTATTTAAATGATGGTTGTTTTAAGCCACTGTATTCGGGGGTGGTTTGTTATGCAGCAAGAGAGAGCCAGCACAAACCACAAGCTGGCTCATGACTGAAGTGGTGTGCGCTGCATCGCGGACACAGAGTCACTGCTCTGCAGTCCTTACCCAGCCTCCTCCTGGGTGATGGGCGGGGTTTCTTTTAAGCCAAATAAACAGAAGAAATTGTTGTCCTGAATACTGAGGCCATTCTCTCTGAACTCAGTATTCTTTAACTGAAGCCACCACAGGCAATAGGATCACAAGCTACTTTTATATTATTTAAGAGCAGCTAGTTTTACCTACCTTTGCCTGGAAAATGGGACTGCTAGCCCTGTACACACCCAAGGGAAATTACCTCCTTGTTTCTATCCTGGTCTGACCCTCTAGAGCATTCTCCCAGCCCCGCTTTTTAAGGGAGCATTCCATTAGTCAATTTTAGACCTTTGATGACCTTTCTCATTGAAAAAGAGAGAGTGAATGTTAATCTCTAGTACGTTCCCGTCTACAGCCATACCACCGTGAACGCGCCCGATCTGGTCTAGTATGTTCCCTGCTGCAGGGAAAAACAATGCATATCTTACCAAACTGATAAGAATGAAGTGGGAACATAGGTGAAGTACTTGTCAGTGCCTTGGCCATTGCAGGTTCTCTATAAGTGTAAATTCCACTTCTTAGTGGGTGAGGAGTATTACAACTTGTTTCCTTGTCCCAGTTTGCCGCTAACTTTTTATCTAGTCTTAACACATTATTAATTTTTGTGTATTACCTCTCTCACGTGTGAAGTGGGGAAGTTAGCATAGAGAACTCCTAAAATACCTTCCTTCTCTAAGTCTCTTTATATCTCTAAAATGGGGTTTAAGTTTTTGTTTCTAGACAGTTTAGTTTTGGCAGAAGTGAAGCTGTGGCTATGTTAATATGGTGCTAAAGTAACGATGAATTTGACAAAAATGACTGTTTCGGTGGCTGACAAGTTGAGGTAAACTGACAAATGAAACAACCAAATACAATCATAAATAAATATGTGGCCGAAATTGGAGGTTTTAATAATATATTTGGTTTAGAGTCATGGTCATATTGAAGTAAGAAATACAGGGAGTCATTTTGGAAACTTGAAGGTGAGGGAAGAAAGCTTCAAAAGAAGCCCTTAGCTCTCCTGTAAGTAACCAGAGTGCCTTCAGAGCAGACCAAAGCAGGATGCTTGGATTGTGTTGCTAGCTGGCAGGGGACCCCTGGTTCATTTTCTATTGAGGTATAACATGTAACTACACACCTAGTGACTTAAAACAACACACATTTATTATTTCGTAGTTCCTTGAATAGGAGTGCAGGCACAGCCAGCTGGTTCCTCTGCTTAGTGACTCACAAAGGTGTAATGAAGGTATCAGGCAGGCTGCGGTCTTGTCTGAAGGCTTGACGGGGAAAGAGTCCATTTCTGAGCTCTCTCTGATTGCTGGTGGAATTAATTTCCTTGTGGCTGGGGGACTTGAGGGCTCCAGCCTCTTGCTTGGCTGGATACTGCCCTCAGCTCCTGCTGCTCCTGTAGCTCCTAGAGGCCACCTGTGGTTCTCAGGGGCCACCCACAGTTCTACACTGTTCCCAGCATGGCCACTTCCTCATCAAGCCAGCAAGGACAGCCTCTAGAGTAAACCTGCCGGCAAGATGGATGTTATATAACATCTCATAATCATGGGAAGAACAGTCCATCACTTTTGCTACATTCTGTTGATTAGAAGCAGATCATAGGACCTACGTCTAAGTCAAGGCAAAGGGAGTATACAAAGATGTGAACCCCAGGAGGCAGGGATCATTGGGGGTTACCTTGAAGCCTTCCTGCCATGGCCTCCAAAGATATAGATGATAAACACACAGGATCTGCCTTCTTTGCACCCTTATTGTCTGTAGAAGTGACCCTTATCGTGTCACTTCCTCTCTGTCTCAAAGCTTTGTCTCCAGAAAGGCTCCAGAACAGCTGACTGTTTTCAGGTTACTTGGAGCTAAATGGAGAGGTATCTTGGCAGTTACTGAGTTCAGTGAGGATAACTTAAGTCAAAATACCCCTTATTCCACTTCATTAGAAGGTGTAAGTCTTTTCTCTGCTTTTGTTTCGACATCTCAGAATGAGGCTTCTCCCGCCATCACAGAAACTTGCAGGTGCGTTGAACTGGTGTCAACCGGGAGGGTAGCACTGGTACAAAGAAAGCGGGTAAGAACTTACCCTGCTCTTGCTTGACAAGTTTTGCCTAATGGAGTGAAACAAAAATTTACTTGGAAAAGAGAAGTTGATCAAATGCAAGCTGGGAGGCATGTTGCATAAACCAGCTCTGGAAAGGAACAGAGCAGGATCGTGCACTTCCAATTTCGATTACAGAGAATTAAATGTTAAACACATTAGTTCTCCTGCACACCCCTCCTCCCACCACGTGATTGTCCTGCAGGCATCGGAGTACCGACTTTTTTCCTGGTCTCAGTGTCTTTCACCCTTCCTCAAATTGCCTTCACGGAAGAGCATCCATGTGCTGAAACAGACAAGGGAGGAGATTAATGAATGGACCTTTAACCTTCTAAGGAAAGCGTGTCTGTGCCAGTGAAAATCCCAAAGCTGTCTCTGACAATTTGGTATTAAAGGTAGCTCTGTCAACTGCCTCTTGAGGGACAGAGAGCACCCCCAACCTCCTCACCCTCACCTTCCTCTCTCTGCATCCAAATGGATTGCTTCCTGTCCCCTCACCATCCCTTCTGCTGAAGGAGCTTCTCTCTAACAATGATGTTAGCTGTCATGTGTGAAGCACCTACCACATCAGCCATTGTTTTGATCAGCATCATCATCGTCACCTAACGTTTCTGAGCATTTACCATTTGCAAGGCAGTGCTGTTCTAATTCTTGTGCTAGCTTTATGAAGCAGATATTTTAAAAAATAAAGTCAGCTATTTATGCATGCCTTAAGCAAATGTCAGGAGATGAAGTGGAAATTGGGCTTATTAAAAACTTGATTAGATGAAAATGGGTCTTGTCTGTTTTCTGTATATGCCCCTGTCACAGCGGTGTAGGGAGTGATTGGTGTTCAAAGCCAAAAGGTGGTAAAAGGAGACAGTCAATATTTCTGGCCCTATTATCCTTCCTTAAATTCGTCTAGGTATGTATAGTCAGCACAGGCAAGATGCATAACTGCAGGAGGGCTTTTCATGAGATGACAGTGCTGTAGAGGACAAAGGGCATGAGTCTGAGCCAGCAGCAGAGAAATACACCAGAATGGCTAGGCGTGGAGTCAGATAACAGGTTCATCATGGCTGCTGGTGTCCAAAAGGTCTCTTCCAGGATCCTCACATGGCCATCTTCTCCCTGGGGGTCTCTGTGTCTCTTCTCTTCTTAAAATGATGCGATCATATTGGGTTAACCAGCTGGAGCACGTGGAATTTGAAAGCCCCAGAAGGCATGCAAGTCATAGTGAAAGAACAAGGGATGACTTTAAAGGCTTACCAAAGTGGAATTGCGTGGTCCAGTTTCCATGTGGGTGCCATAGGTAGACTGGATGTCTGGGGATCCTTGTATCGAGAGGAAGGGCTTATTTTCCTTCCCTTTGAATCTAGGCTGGCCCTGTAACTGTTTTAGCCAAGAGAATGTAGTTAGAGTAACATTCTAGTGCTTTTAAATGAAGGCCTTAAAGGCTGACGGCTTCTGAATGTTTCGTTCTTGAAAAGAAGCTGCCATGTTGTCAGGAGGACCAGGCAGTGGGGCGAAAAGGCCCCTGCAGAGGAGAACCAGGACCCTCCACCAGCAGCCCCTGCTGAGCTCCCAGGTGGCAGCACCAGTTGCTAGCTCTGTGATGTGGCCGTTCTGTCCTCTCCAGCCATTGTAACACTCCTGCCAACACCAAAGAAGTAGAACCACCCATCTAACCCACAGAAAGAGAAATAATGTGCTTTTAAGGTATGACATTTTGGGGTGTTTGTTACATTCTCACTGACAACCAGAACACTTCTGTTTCTTCATACAGGGTATTTTCTGCAAGCCCTTTCTTTGTTGGGGGTGTCTTTCTTTTCCTTTATGATACTTCTCTTTGAATTCACGTCACAGAAGCATCAGGGCTAATCCAAGACTCCCTCTTGCAGGGGAAGCAGACTGACCACCCTTTTTACCTCCACCTTGAAGGATCGATCAGGACCTGAATGGAGTTTAGGGGAAAAGAGGCAGCATCCAGTGGCCCAGGTTTTCTTTTCTAGAGAGAAGGACTTTCCTTTACTTTGGTTTCAATTGTCTGTATTCTACTTGACAACAAAGTGGTTTGATTTGGGATCATGATTAGGTGTGGACCCACTGGAAGTCCTCCAAGGGGGCTGCTTCGGCAAGTCCACTTTATCTGCAGTGCTCCTCAGGTTGACTGTTAGTAGCTTCCAGGAACGCAGTGTTATTAGCAAGGCTTCTGAGGCTGAATTGGGAGCCACCAAGATAGATTGCTATGCTCCCCCATGCCACATGTGTGCCCCATATTTCTGCTCAGTCTTTAGGGTTTCAGGAGCTATAGGACATCATGAGGGCAGCTACCTATCATTTGATTTCATGCCATTTCAGTCTGATCATGTTACCATCTTATTAATTTGTAGACTCTGCATTACACTTTCATGGTCTGATTTGCATTCTCCACCCCCTCTATTTGTCTATTTGTCTGATTGATAAAATTTTAAAGGGACATATGTTGTGCTAAAGATGACTTTTTACTTAGGATGCAAAGTCATTGGAATGTGTGGAGGCAATTTTTCTTAGGTAATAACCTCCCCTATCTTATCAAAACAGGCTTTGGTCGCAGAAAGGCTCTGTTAATTCAATTGCTGTTTAACTTTGCTGTGTGTTGACTGGCTGAATGAATAACACCCTCTTACACCTCATTCTGACTTGTCACACATTTGTCTTCAACTCTGAGCAAGGAATCTGAAGGCCTGGCCAGAGATGAATGAGAAATTCTGATGGTATTTTATAGGGTTTTAAAATAAAAGATCTATTTCCTTTAGTGGGTAAAGGAAGGTAGAGAGAAGCTATGTGTCAAAATATAATTGCTGTCACCATTGATGGCAAATACTTAATGAATGTCTTCAGTATAGAGAGCCTTGTGATGTGTCTGTGGCAGCGGTCCTTAACTGAGATCATTTTGCCCCCACCCCTTCTCGGAGAACATCTGTCAATATCTGGAGACATTTTTGTCACAAATGGGGGCGGAAGTTGTTACTGGCACCTAGTGGGTGGAGGCCAGGTGGGCTGCTAAACATTTTACAATACACAGGACAATCTTGCACAACAAAGAGTTATCCAGCCCCAAATGTCAGTAGTTCTGAGGTTGAGAAACCCTGGTGTTTAGCTCTAAAGACATATTAAACATGGACCATATCTTCATGGAGGGGAACCAGGTCAAAGGGAAATAGGAATGAAATATGGGTAGAATCAGGCATCAGCCAAGCCTTGGCTCATCACCACACACCATGTTCCATAGAGAAAAGTCATCCATCACCCATCACAGGAAGGGGCACTTACCCATGGGACACAGTGGCCCTTCACAAAGGCAGATGCAGGAGAGGGAAGGAGAGCCACGGGGTTCCTCTGGGTTTGAGGCTGGGTCCTTCCTTCTCTTCCTTCCTTCCTTTCCTTCTTTTGTTTTCTTTCTCTTCTTTCTCCACCCCCCCCACCCCCCATATTCCTCTCTCTATAGAGAGAAAACCAGTCCTCTCTTCTGACATTTAGGTACATACACCTAAATGGGTGATTTTATATTTCTGTGTAGATGTCTCACAGATGTCTCCAACTTACATGTCCACAATGGAGCACTTGATTTTCTCTCACAGACTTGTTCCCTGCCCCCAGATATTTCTTTCCAGCAAGTATTATACTACTCTGCCAAGTGTCAGGACAAAAATGTGTTTCCTTTCAGTTTCCAAATACCTATATCCAGTCTGTGGATTCTACCTTCTAAATAGATCTCAAACCCTCCTCCATACTCTTGTTTCCTCTGTCACTTTCCTAGTTCAGGCCACATGACATGTATGCCCCCAAGATGAATGGGACAGCTTCCTAAGTGGTGTATACCTTCATCCTTCCCTCTTGCCCTGCCTCCAGTCTGCTTATGATACCCATATGGAAACTGAACTATGTCATTTCATTGTAATGAGCCTTTAAAAGTCATCCATTGCTCCTACACTATGATCAGTGTGCCTTATCTGGCTTTCAGATCTCCATGTGTTCCAGCTGGTTAATCTAGTATGACTGGTATCATTGTAAGAAAAGACACAGAAATACACAGGGAGAACACAGAGGCACACTAGAGTGATGGGTCTGCAAAGCAAGGAATACCAAGGATGGATTGGTGACAAAATCATAAGGTAGAAGAGGGAAGGAAATATTTCCCCCTGCAGTTTTCAGGACCATGCTGAAACCGTGATTTCTTGGCTTTTAACTCCTAGAATTGTAGACCACACATTTCTGTTACTTTAAGCCACTCAGTCTGTGGAACCTTATTAGTCCAGCTCTAGGAAACTGAGATAGACCCACTGCTCTTACCCCCTGTCTCACTTCCTTCCAGCCACACTGGTCATCTTTCTCTTCCTCAGCATGCCAAGCTCACTGTTCCCTTTTTTTGGAAAAATGAGTTTTCTTTTGATGTTCACAGGCTGATTCCTTCTTGTCATGCAGATAGCAGCTTAAAACTCAGCTCCTCTGAGAGAACTTCTTGGACCACCAAATCTAATGTGACAATCAATACTATCTTTCCCACATCACCTTGCACCTCGTTTTGATTCTCTGCTTAGAACTTAACACTGCATGTAATTTTTCTTGCTTATTTGCTTGTTGCCAGGGTTCACCACTACATGTAAACCCCACAAAACAAAACCCTTTTGTCTTCTGTTAACTTGTTTCTCTTCCACCTGAAATAGTGCCCAAACTTTGTAGATACTCCATGAATATTTCTTGAATGAATAGGCCAGTTAAAAAAAAAAAAAAGGTCTTTACCTAAATGAAGTTGGTTGTAGTGACTGGATAATAGGGAATAGACCATGAGCAATTCAGTGGGATCTCTGGAATGGAGAGGCTACGAGTTTTTGATGAAAGGAGAAATAGTTCTTAAAAGAAGATCCCCTCCTGTGGATGAGAGGAATCTCGACCCACGTTTAATGCTTAACCTCTGATGAAAGGGGACGTGGTTGGTTGTGTTCCATCAAGCCCACCTCTTTTCCTCTACAAATGTTTATGCTCTGAGCTCCCCCTTGCCCAGGCCTAACAGGAGCCTGAGAGAGGCTGTGCACCAGCACAGGGCCTAATGGAGACATTGCAGTGCTGTTAGCACAGATGGTTGTCATATGTATGCAAATAAGAGACAAATTGAATTTGGTGTCCCCTCTCACCAGCTGTCCTATCGAGGGAGGCTCCCACAGCAGCAAAGGAACTGCTGCTACACCACTAATCTGTCACCACAGATTAATTACGACGAGCACATTAATCACCATTTGTTTCTAGTACAAAGGAAAATATCTTGTTTTTCAAGTACGTCCTGTTAAAAGAAGGTGTCCAGTCTTGTAGAAACAAGGCCCAACAAGGGCATGAGGCTTCATTAGTTAGAAACAAGAGGTAAATGGAGGGTGAAAAGCCCCGGCTGTGCACTGCCTTCAGAGCTCTCTGCCTCTGAGGATTCATGGAGAGGAGTGAGGCCGGATAACTAAGGACAGCTACCCAGCCTTTAACCTCATCAGACACTCGGGCAGCCCAGAGTTTCAAAGATTTAATTTTGCTTAGTGGATCTCCAAAGAATCAGGGGCCTACAGAAACAAATGTTTTAGATGGTGATGGTGTTGATGATGATGCTAATGGTGGTGGTGATGATGATGATGATGGTGGTGATGGTGGTGGTGGTGATGATGATAATACTAATGATGGTGGTGATGATGATAATACTAATGATGGTGGTGGTGGTGATAATGCTGATGATGGTGGTGGTAATGGTGGTGGTGGTGATGATAATGCTAATGATGGTGGTGATGGTGGTGGCAACGGTGGTGATAATGATAACGATGATGATGATGATGGTTACTATTGTTTGGTCAGAAAGCAATGGATGAGGCACTAGGTGGGAATTTAGGAGACCAAATTTCAATTCTGGACATGTGTCTAGTTCTTGTTTAAAAATTGGATTGGACGAGGGGGAAGGTATAGCTCAAGTGTTAGAGCACATGCTTAACATGCACAAGTACTGGGTTCAATCCCCAATACCTCCTCTAAAAGTAAATAAACCTAATTACTTGACCCCCCCCAAAGATGGGATTGGATGAGTGGTTTTCCATCTTTTTGGAGATTCAGGATCCATTTGAATATTTAATGAATGCAGTGGACTCTGTTACCACAAAAATATGTATGAACAAAATTTTATATACTGTTATAGTACACTGATTGATCCTTGAAGTCTTTTTTTTTTTTCTATATTTATTTTCTTATTTTGTGGGAGATGTAACTAGGTACTTATTGAACCCAGGACCTTGTACGTGCTAGGCACACACTCTGCCACTGAGCTACACCCTCCCCTGATTCTTGAAGTCTTTTTCTGCACCCTTCTTAAGAAGGTTTTGACAGTTGATCTCTGCTCCTTGCTTTCCCTGCACCACCATCATGAGGTCAGTCCCCCAACTACCCATCACTAGCTCTTACGTGCTGTAACTCTCAGTTTTAGCCATTTACTCATTCATTCATTCACTCAACAAACATCTCTTGGATGCTGTACTTGATGATAGATATGTAATGGTGAAGGAAACAGATGCCGTCCTGGTGTTCATGAAAATCACCCTCTGGTAGGGGACACAGACATTAATCAGACAAGCACAGAAATACATAGAACATTTCAGTCATGAGTAAGGACTACAAGGGAATCAAATGGCACTATGGGGAACGTATAATCAGCCTTATGGGGGCAGAGGTGCTTCCTTGAAGAAGTGACATTCAGGTGAAGATCTGAGGGATGAGGCATAGCTAACCAGACAGACAGTTGTCAACAGAATTCCCTGCAAAGGGAACAACTTTTGGGGTAGAAGAGCACATGGCTTGCTCAAGAAACTAACGTAAGACCTCTAAAAATGGTTTTTAGAGAGCAAGGGGTTCACACTAGAGCAGGAAGGTCGTTGTGGGTCCTCTTAGGAAGAACTGTCTTTATTCCAAGAGCAATAGGTAAACCCTGCAGGGCTTTAAGCAATACTGGGAGCTGATCAGATGTGCATTTTGAAAAGCTCATTCATCTTTGACATTAGAAGCAGATATTGGCTCATGTGGCATCCTTGGATGCTATGGGTATTGGACTAAAAGTGAATCTGGTTGTGCTTCTATACTAGACAATGTGAAGAATTCAAAGGCAGTAGTGGAGAGTGTCCTTCTGCAGAGTATCTTTCAAGTGTAATAAGGGTGAGGGGAGAATTCGAGGATCCTGTGTTACATCAAGAACTGAAAAATTCTTTTGGGTGGAGAGGAGTCAGGAACATTTGAGCCAAGTTTGGTATGAGTCTTCAGAGGACTTAGGGTCAGTTTTGGAAAGTTAAGAATTTCACATGTGAATCAACAAAAGAGAACAGTACCATAAAAGGGTGCATGTTGGGGGCACATGTGAAGGAGAGGAGAAATTGTCCTTGTAAAGTTAAACTCCAGTGCCTTTTAACTGCCAGAAGCAGTGCTTTTTAAGGTGGGCCAATCAGCTCCAGGTTGACAGTTGTGTTAGCAGAAAAGCGAGAAGCTGCTCATTAAACAATTAATAAGAAATTTCACATGAAGCCCAAACAATCTGTAAGTGAGACCACAGTTTATTAAAAGAGGCCCTTAGGAGTAAAGTCACATCAGCAGCAAACATTTTTACCCAACATAAAAAAAAAAAATGAAAGAAAATGGCAATTATATCCATTGTGTTGTATATAAAGTAGAATCCTGATTGCCCAAAACAGCAATGAAATACTGGAGTGAGGAAAGTTGATTAATACCAAAGGATGATTTTTATAGAAATCCCATCCTTAGAAATCTATCCTGAGGAAAATAATTTTTAAGAATGTGTAAGGACATTTATCATCACTATATGGGGAAGAATCAACTTAGCACTACAAGAATATTGATTAAACAAATTATGGTCAACTGTACAAAGGAATACTATGCAGAAATTGTAAAAGGATGATTGAGATACACAAGTATTGACATGAAAAGTGTCCATGGTATAGTCAATGGGGCGACCAAAACAGACCTCAAAATATTACTTCCTTAGCGTATGATCGTATTGGTATAAGGAAATATTTATAGAAGCCATCAGATGAGGACTCCCTTGCCTTCCCATCACTGCATTTACAGACCTGCCTTGGTTTATTGGCCTACCCTCCATCTTCCATCATGCTTCTAAGGCTCCCATCAAAGATCTGGACTCCGTCTCCTCTTGCTTTCTCAGGGACATCACTGCTGCTGTTACCATGCTTTTCTCCTTCGTCGTCAAATTCTTCTTTTCTATCTGGCCATTCCCATCAGTGTAAAAAAAGTCTCTCCATCCCCCAATCCCCTTCAGCAGCTGCTACATCATTTCTGCTCATCTATTCAGAGCAGAACTCAAAAATGTCGCTGTGGTGCTGTTTCCACTTCAGCTCACTCCAATCTGGCTTCTGTCCCAGTCACTCTCGTCAAGGTTGCAGACTGCCTCCTGTTGCCGTGTTCTTGGGCGCATCTCTAACCACATCAGATTGACTCATGGCAGATGATACCGTCGACCCCGCCTCCTCTCAAAGCCCTTTCATCTCTGCCTTTTCTTTCTTCAGGGGCCTCTACTTCTCTGGTTAGTGTTTAAGGTTGCCTCAGCATTTGGTTGAGATGCTCTTCTCTTCCCTGGATTGATTGTTCTCAGCTCTGCCGCCTGTCAGCATCATCTGGGGAGGTTCTAGAGGCAGCGATGCCAGGGCCCCAGACAATGGGAATTTGATTCCTAGGTGACCCTTCTGTGCACTCAGTTCCATGGTTTTTACATGTTATCATCAAGGGACAAAATTACAACTAAATGTATGTCTTCAGCTCCTGGGCAGAACTTACTGCAAGAACTAATCCAGCCCAGTCTGAAGGGAACTCCCTGTCCCTTGATGGCCCTGCTCTAGCCCTGGGATGGGGGTGGGATGGTCAGTGCTAATGTATCGAGAAAACTGCACTGGGGTCTGCAGACATCCTGTGAATACGTACATCTCACGCTCAGCATTCAGACAAGCAGAAATTCTTGTTCCAGAACATTGCACAGATTTCACCAGTCTTACCATCACTCTGTTAACGCTGACATACAGTTCGGCTTGGACAAAAGTTGCATAAAGACAATTATGCTTTCATCCCAAATCCTTATTGGCTGGAGAAGCAGCTTTTATGCTACTGAAAGCTTACACAGGCTTGCGTATTCTGTCCAAGTGTTCACCTACACACCCCTCCAGCCCCCTACACCACCATCAGTGACACCAGGTAACTTCTTTGGGTGCTTTGCAGTTTCATGCTGTTAAGATCTGCACCAGTCTGTCCTCTAGTTGTTCCTTCCCATCTACCAGACTCTCAGGGAAGCTTGTTAGCTGTTTTTGTGAGTTTATTCCCTTTTCATTCCTATACCTTGTGTGATGGTTAATTTTATATGTCTACTTGGTTAGACGTTATTCTGGGTGTTTCTGTGAGATAAGATTAACATTTAGGTGGGTAGACTGAGTAAATGCCCTCCCCAGTGTGGGTGGGCCTCGTCTAATCAGCAGAAGGCCTGAGTAGAGCAAAAAGGCTGACCTTCCACCAACTAAGAGAACTACTCCTGTGTGATGGCCTTCAAAGTAGGAGTCAACTTTCTCCTGCCTCTAGACTTGAACTGAAACATCGGCTCTTCCTGCTGGCTTTCAGGCCATCACTTCTCCTGGTTCTCAAACTTTCAGACTGGAACTGGACCTACACCATTGGCTCTCCCAGGCCTGCGGCGTGCTGACTGCAGGGCCTGCAGCTTGCCAGCCTCTGTAATTGTCTGAGCTGATTCCTTATAATTTCTTGTAATTCCTTGATAATATTTCTCTCTCTCTCTCATGATGCAGCGTGTGTGAAATGTAAGACATGTGTGTCTGTATTTATATTCCTACCGGTTCTTTATTTATATTCCTACCGGTTCTTTTTCTCTGGAGAACCCTGCCTAATACACCTTGTCTCTGGTAGCCCCTGGTTTAGCATCGGACAACATGTGATTCTTGCAGGCATCCACGCCACCCACTTTATTACCTGATTTGGTGGCTGGATCCATGTACATCTCTGCTTGTTGTGCAGTTTCATTACAAGCCTCCCTCCAGTTCTCTTCTCCCACCTGGATGACTGGCCTGGAAATCTTGATTTCTTCTCACTCCTCTGCCCCACAGAGACTTCCTTGAAACCTTAAGAAACTCTCCTTAACAAATTCATTCCTGATTTATGATGCCCACACCCACGCTCCTCTTCCTCCTGCCCTGGCATGCCTGTTCCCATAGTCTGTCCTCAGCAGGCTTCAGGATTTGGTTCAGTACAACAGATACTACTGGGCGCATGCCAGCGTTTCAGTCCCTGATATCTGCAGGGATGTCTTGATGCCACTGATTCCTAAATGCTTGGATTGCAGGGTGTCTGAAGTGTTGTTGAACGTCCTTGTGTGAATTATAGGAGAGCAAAATGTGGCAAACAAAGAGCAAAGACATGACAGCCACCTTCTCCTTGTCCAAGCGAGAGGCGTGGTGTGGGGCAGTGGGAAGAATGTTGACTTCCCAGTCAGGCAGATGCAGTCTGGATCCTCTGCCCAGCTGTCCTTACCTGGCTCAGCTTTGGTTTTCTCATTTATCAGATCCACACATTAGAATCAATCTGCTGGCGTCATGAGTATGAAGTGATAACATGTAGAAGGCACGTGGAGGAGCGTCAGGGACGGGCCTTGTTATGCAGATGTATCTGACCCTATTGCTGACTCTCTGCTTACAGATGTGGTGCTGTTGGCCATGAGTTCCATCCTGATGAATCAAAAGTATTTATGAAATGAGTTTTTCAACAGAAACATGCATAAAATAAGGTTGTGTATTGATCTGTTGATAAAAATGTTGTGACCAGAGGCTTGCAGGACACTAACCCTGCATTTATCTTAGGAGCAATAGTTCAGTACTTGCTAATTCAGTGTTCTCGGTGACCTCGTAGAACATAATATTCACAGATAACAAGAACCAACTGTATTGTAATTTTAAGCGACAGATGTCTCCCTCTTAGATCAAATACGAAGCTTGTGACTGCCTTGCTTGTGTTTTGATTGCTTTTTGCTTTGGGGTGATTGCTGCTACTTGCTGTTTGACACTGTAACATCTGTTTTTTTTTTTTTAACTAGGGTTTGTTTGATGGTCTACTCTGTTAGGCAAAGTTACCCTGATTTTGTGCTTTTAGGAGGTAGAAGGTGATAGGAAGTTGAGGTCCAGAGAAAAGAGAGATGGAGAGGATGAGGACAGAGAAGGGGCAGCTGAGGAAGGGTCAGTGGGTCACGAGTCCCGCGGAGTGCAAAGCCTACTGGGTACGTCCCAGTGGGGGAAGTCTGCCCCCGAGTCTGCTGTCCACTCCCCCCGTGGGGCTGAATAGGTGTCTTCCCTGGGAGTCTGTTTCCTCTTTCCCAAATGTGGACCATACAGTGTAGCTATGAGATTATACGTTGAAAGAATCTGTGCATCTGATTATTAGTGACCCCCTCATTGACTCAGGAAGGAAGCATGTTTGGGAAAGCTCCCATGCCTGCCTTTCTGATTTCCCTCAGAACCGGTTTATGATCCGTGCCCAGGAAGGTCCTCTCAAGTTGCACTTGTGTGTTAGCCAAAGTCCGATGACCCTGCTGGATAACCGCCTTTCACCAGCCGGGGCAACAGACGGCTCTTAGCTACTTTTCCGAAGTAAAATCCACTCTGAGCGAATGAGGATTTGCCACCAATAACAATATAGTAGGGGGCATGCTGTGGCTTTGGGGCTGTGAAGGGATTCTAGAGGCATCCGTATGGAGACAGCATCACTCACTGATTACGTACAGCCCTGCGTCGCTCCTGCTTGAAAGGAGGTAGAACACATCAAGGCACCAGCGTTCCGGCGTGTTTAGTCTCTGAAAACAAGCCTGATTGCCTGAGTGTTTTCCCTGGTCGGTCTCAGCTGGGGAGCCTTCCCATGACGCTGAGGAGACTGGGGAAGGGAAGGGAAGCAGGGGTCTCCTGTGGGTCCTGGGGCCCCACTGCCATCTGCCCACCGTGCTTGAGGGCAGGGCTGGTGAATCAGACGTCCCGGAGGTTTCTGTGTCGGGGACCTGACGGGGAACTGGTGACTTGATTGAGCCCAGGCAGGGAGGCTCGTTACCCTGTGCCCGTCTCCCTTTGCTCCATCAGCGCCTCCCGGCGCCAGCCCTCTGCCTGCACAGGTTCCTGTTTCCCACTAGTTTCTCCTTCAAAACAAACTGGCTTCCACGTCTGCCTGCCCTTCTCTCCTTCCCTCCTTCTCCCTTCCTTTTCTTCTCTCTCATCTGAGAGGCAGTCACCCTTAGAGCCCCATTCTCCTCCTTCCATAACACCAACACAAATACTCAAGGGCGTTTTATGTACTAAGGACACATGCCAGCTGATATCTTGTCTGGAACAGCCAGGACCAACAGATACAATGGGGGGCTCTTCATCACGGTCCCCACGGGGTGCCTTGTGATGCTTTAATGGTCAAGACCAAACTTAAGTCAAATCCAGCAGGTGTTACTAGAAGTCATGTTGGCTAGCATGCCTTTATTGCTCTCATTTTTAATTATGAAGTGTAATAAGGTCACATTTCTGGAAATAGAACTCAGTAAGATACATTGGTTTAATTTGTAAAAGTAATCTCCCTTCACAGATGATATGTTTCATTCCACTTCAGCTAAAACCCACATCAATAGCAGAAAAATGAAACAGGCTTCAGTTAGCCTCAATAATCCTCCTGCACAATGATGAACAGGAAAAAAGAGAAACTGGTATTTCACATCTTCATCATTTAAGGACTTTGATGATACAAAATAGATTGGCTCTGTTTATTTCCCTGTTGCTGTCCACATCTTCTTGAAAGCTTATAGTATGAGAAAATGATTTTAATAAAATGGAGGTGAAAAGGATTCCTTGGAGTTGAGTCAAGAAGCTTTCAACTAGACAGCAGAGAGGATCCAGGAGATCTTTGCGAGCGGGAGGCTGGGGTTGATCCGTGGTTGGATAGGCTCGGGTGTGAGCAAACCTCCACGGTGCATCGGGAGGAATCCTTAGCCTAAAAGAGCTAATGATGGGCTGTTTCAGTGTTGAAAATCTTACTTGTGATCTGCTTGGGGTCAAAGAGCTTTCAGTTTGGTATAGAAATAGTGTAGGTTTTTTTTTTTTTTAAGCCCTGCTTAAAAAAGTAGCATCGAATTTGTAGCTCAGTGGTCTGGGGTGATCGAGGAAGGTATAAGGCAAGGATCTGGGTTTTAAGGGTACGTGCACATCACAGGTGTATGACCTGAGTTATGTCCTTTCTCAGCCCCATTTAGTTGTCTGTGAAATAGGAAAGTGCAACTAGGTCTCAGTGGTGCCCCCTCCCCATTTCCATGTTAGTTCATTAGTATTTATAATGAGTGAATCCTGGCTGTGAATTATATAAAGATCCATTGCTTTTTATCTTTGACAAAAGGCTGCCGTATTACACTGTTATTTGATCCTCACAAGAAGTGTTTGAGGGATATCTCACAGGGACTGTCCCCATTTTACAGACAAAGAACACTGACTTGGATCAAGGGCAACATCTAAGTGGACATGGCTGGTTGTGGTGGAGCTAAGACTTGAATACAGATTTCCTGATGTACAGTCATTGCCTTCAACTGAATTCTGATTCAACACACATAGACCCCACTACATGCCAAGCTTTAGAGATATAATAAGTGTCAAAACTTTAAATGCAGGCTGTTGGGAAGTAACAGATACTTCATATAAGAGATCGAACCACATGACATTCTCACTTTTGTAGGTCAAAACGTTGAATATTGATGATTTCATTTGATTCAATCTAACAGTATGTAGGTACTACAATGAAGGCATATTGATAAGTACTTTGTTCTTTTTTCTTCTGTCTCTGACATTTCTCCTGCTTTCACCCATTTTTTTCTCTATTTCCTGAAGCAGTTGGCTTTGTCAGAGGTGATTAAATATCACAGTCACTTTAATTCACGAGAGCACACTTGTGCACATTGGATAGCATCCCCAGCAACTGGCATAGGCTTCTCTCTTGCCTAAATGAACACAAGTTCTTGTCTAATCTAGCTTTCCTCTACTGAGCCTGGCAATACACAGAACCAATGGCTAATGAATAATGAATTTCATACAGGCTCCAAAATGATGTGTAACTAGCTGGATCACCCCAGGCCTAGGACACTTAGTGTTCTGAGGCGTTAATAAGGGCTGCAGAAATTCTGATGGATAAAGACAGGAAAGACCACAGATTTGTCAGCCTTGAAATCATCGGTGACCTCAAGAGCTGTTACAGGGTGGGAATGAGACTGATCCCTAACTGCGAAGGAGAATGAGAACGAATGCAAAGAGAGGCTGCATATCAGACGTTGCCTCAGAAATCTGACGGTGGCAAGAGGGGTCCTAGCAACGAGTTGTCCTGCAGTAGGTGGAGGGATAAAAACTGTGGTACATCTATCTTGACAATGGAATGTTACTCAGCTCTAAAAAGAAGTGAGCTATCAAGCCATGAAAAGATACGGAGGAAATGTAAATGCAGTGAAAGTGAAAGAAGCCAGTCTGAAAAAGCTACATAGCGTATGATTTCAAACGCAGGACATTCTGGAAAGGGTGAAACTGTGGAGACGGTAAGAAGATCAGTAGTTGCCAAGAGTCGGCGGGAAGAGAGGGATGAATAGGTGGAGCACACGGGATTTTTAGGACAGTGAAACTACTCTGTAGGACACTCTAATGGTAGATATGTGTCTTACCCACTTAACCAAGCCCATAGAATGCACACCACCAAGAGTGAGCCCTAATGTGAGCTGTGCACTCAGGGTGATTATGACGTGTCAGTGCAGGTTCCTCAGTTGTAGCAAATGCATCACTCTGGGGGGGATGTTGATAATGGGGGCGGCTGTACATACGTAGGGGCAGGAGACACACAGGAAATCTCTCTACCTTCTGCTCAATTTTTCTATGATCCTAAAACTGCTCTAAAAATACAGTCTTTATTTTAGAGAGAGACAGAAGTCATAAGCTTGAGAAGTTAGTGGGGTTCCATTTTTCCCCATTTTCACTTTAAAGGATGAGAAAGATTATAGCATCCTTGAAGGCAGAAGGAAAGAACCAACTAGAAGCAGAGGGGTTAAAGATGATGATGATGAGAGAGAGAGAGACTCCCTTGTCCAAGGGTCGGGAGCCTTCTTCCCTGAAAGAGGTAGAATTGACGCTGATTCAGAGGTATTTAAAGAAGTGTGGGGACTGATGACAGGTGAAGAGAGGAGTTTTTCTTAGGGAAGATGGACCTGGATTCAGAGAAAATGATACAGTCACTAGCTTATAGAGGGAGGATGAGCGTTGGGGGTTTGAGAGAAAATGGAGTGAGTTCCAAACACCCACTGCAAAAAGTGCAGCAGATAGTCAGGGGGATGGGACAGTTGTGTAGACAAATGAGGTGTGAGTATATATTCCTTGGAGATTATTTTAAAATAGAAGAGAGAGCCTTTGGAAACATTTTTTGTGCAATGCAGAAATGATTCGATCTTTCATTGAGGCAAGAGATGGGGGAGGGAGGTTATTAAGAGAAGCAACAGTAGCTCCTGTAGCAAACAGCCCCCAAATCTCAGTGGCTTATCAAAATAAAGGTTTGTTTCTTGCTCACCTGAAGATATTCCTGTTTGTCTTAAGAAGCTCACCTGGGGATTCTCTTTCCATTGTGTCGTTCCGCTGTTCCCCGGGGCCTCAGTCCCCCAGTGAAGCACCTGCACCCTGGGCGTGGCAGTCAGCCGGCTGAGCGAGAACACGTGGGGTGGGTGGCAGCCGGAGGCTCACAGGCCAGAGCCAGCCCACCACCAGTGTCTGTATGGCCTGCAGGCTAAGGATGGTGTTCACATTTTTTTCAGTGTTTGAAAAAAAAATTAATAGAAAAATGATAGTTCATGATGTGAAAATTATATGGAATTCAAATTTCAGTGTCTGTAAGTAAAGTTTTATTGGCACACAGTGGCGCTCATTTGTTTCCGTATTTTCTGTGGCTGCTTTTTTGTTGAAATGGCAGAGTTGGGCAATTGTCATAGAGCCTGTGTAGCCTGAAAAAGTGACTGCCCTTTACAAAAAAATTACCAACTTCTGGCCTAGAGTACTGAGCACCCCGTATTTAACCGCCTCATCCCAGAAGGTCACCCCTCCTCCCACCCACATTCTGTTGTCAGATACAAGCCATTTGGACCAGATGCAAACAGGCTGGGAGATGGAGCCTTGGCTGGGGAGCTACTTCTCTGCATCAACTCAGTGCTTTCACTACCAGTCTCTGTAGCTCAGGTCACTGTGTCTGCAGCAGGGGGATTGCCTTGCACACATCTCAGGAAATAGATACCAGTGCCCTTCAGATAGTTCTACTCTTCAAAATTCATTTTGAGCTATGCCACCAGAGGAGAGCTGTGTGTGGTGTGTGTGTGTGTGTGTGTGTGTGTGTGTGTGTGTGTAGGGGGCTGTGGAAATTCTTTCTTCTTTCGATGTAGCGCCCATTTGCTGGTTCAGCCTGGCTTTCCGCATGCTATCACTCCTACCATTTCATGCCTCTTCTTCCTATTGTGCTGAGTGACTCAGCCATGTCCGAGCTCCCAGTCCTAAATTACATACCCACACTCAGCAGCTCCAAAGGTCAACTCTTACAGATAGAATCCACTATTGTTAGAAGGACATGGTCATCAGACCTCATCAGAATATGTCTTCCAAGCACGTGGAGCAACTCTTCACATGAGAACGAAGTGTTGGGTGAAAAGCATTTCCTCTGTCCTCTTAGCAGTTAAAGAAATTGAGGTAAAATATCAACATACTCAATTCAACCATGTATGCACAAAGCATTTTGGGGACTCTTCGTCTTAAGGAGCTCTGGCTTATCTGAGATTTACTATCCTTCCATCGCCTACCATCTAAACCTACCTAAGGAAATACAGAATCTAAAAGAAAATGAGTCTGTAGAGCAAACCCAGCCCACAGACTCTTTTCTTAGGCTGTCTTGCCTTAGATTGTTGTCCCCAAAGCCACTGCTATACAGAAACCCTGGAGTTTCCACTATGACACAAAATCAGTTTAAACAGTCCCCGCTCTCAAAGGAATCACAGCCCAGCGGAAAGACAGGCTTTCATACACTGTGGATAATAGAAGGTAGTCTAAAACCAGCACTCAAACTGAGAGCCAGACAAAGTACTCTGAGCAAACAGAGGTGGAGTGATTAATCGTGGCAGATGTTAACCAAGAGTAATGATTTTAAGTGTCAGGAATAGAAAGCCTTTCTCCATCATGCTTGCAATGCTAATCCCAGTTCATTCATCATCAAAGCTCACCTCGCCTGGCCATTTATCTTGAGTGCAAACCCAGCTTTATTCAGGAAAATCGGTCATCTCCACTTACCCTGTGACTGCAGACGCTCAGAAAGGAGAACTACCACCAGCCATATTTCATGCTCATCCACTCACGTGGTAGGCCAACATTTTGCCAGGTGATGTCTTAAACTGAGATGGTTTTTAATTCAGTCTAAAACTGAGGCTTGGTGACAAAGCAGCCCTGTATCCCTGACGTTCCGGGACACGCGTGCTTCCTCTTCTCTGGACTGGTGTTTCAGTGAAATTGACATCGGGCAGCTTCTCTCAGGAGCGCACCGAGTGAGTAAATACGAAGGTGGGAAGATGATTGACATGGATTCCCTTTTACTGGAGAAAGAAAGGCCAGTGTTCCACTAAGCAGTTACGATGCAAGGCCACAGGTGATGTGGTGGGAGGAGGACACAGATCAGTGGATCATGAAAGCATGGAAAATGGAGAAACAGATTGTAGTTGCGAGACTGGGGAAAACTGAATTCCATTCCTTCATTAAAATACGGAGTCCTGCTCCTTCTTGTCCAGGCCAACCTTTTCAGCTTTTCCTCCTGTTTCCCAGGTGACTCACTCATTCTTCTTGACTAGCTTCTTTTCACGGTGGAAGATGTGCAGGTGTTCCCCACTGTGGAGAAAACCTCCACCAGCCTTAACAGCCTCCTCTATGTCTTCTTTCTCTTCTCCACCCAGCATCTCAAGGTGAGCCTACCATGAAGCCCCGCGCCGGGGCTGCCATCCCGCTGTCAGCAACACGTCTCCGCTTCATCTTAGGTTAGCCTGCTTCCCTTTCCCCCAGATAGTCCTGAATTCCTGAGGTTTATGGATAAGGCCACTCAGTGTTAATCTGTTTCTTCCCCTTGTACAAATTGTGTTGGCCCTTTGTAATCTGGATGTGATTTCAGCTAGAAACCCTAATCCAAGGGTTAGCAAACTATAGCCATTTCGCAGAAATGACCCTCTGTCTGTCCTTGTATATAAAATTTTATTGGAATGCAGCCATCCCCATTCATCACACAGTGTTTACAGCTGCTTTTGTGCAACAACGGGCAGAGGTGATTAGTTACAACACAGACCATATAGTCTTGAAAGCCTAAAATATTTAGTATCTGGTTTTTCTTTTTAACAGAAAAAAGCTTGCCAAGCCAGGAGCTAATCTTTCTCATAGTATTGTAGGTTCAGTGTGACCTTCAGTTCTTTTTATTTTTGGTAAATTGATGCCAGACTTTGGGGATCCCTGGTTCAAAAAGTTGGGAGAACCCTGTTTCAAGGAGGGAAATTCTTATTTCCCTTATCCTGTGCTGCAGACCAGGGTAGCCAGTGTGCCTGCTGAACATCAAATTATGGGAAAAGATGCCTGAAGCCAAACACCCCTCACTTCCTCAAGACTTTTTCGCCCCACTCTTTGGAAACAACCCTAAGTTCTTGTTACAAGCTACAGGCTGTGCTTAGATAACTGAGTGGCTCTGAGGATTGCTCTCTCTCTTACGGCCTGTGAGTTGTTCTGGTGAAGGCAGGTTAGTGCAGCAGGAAAGGAGTGTGGAGGGTGGGCTGGAAGACTGCTGCCTTTTATTATGAAATCTTCTGTTCTGTTTGAATTTGTTTTCTTCACCTGGGTACATGTGACATTGAGAAAGTCTCCTGGCAAATCACTTCAATTCTCAGTTTCTCTAAGTAAAGGAGAGGAGAATTCCTTCTCACTTACCTTCCCAGAAATATATGTGGAAATGCTAAAGATGTACTTAATAGGACAAATAGATTGTAGCCCAGAGCTGTCCGATAGAAATGCAGTTGAAAACTTTCTAGTAACCACCTAAAGAAAGTAAAATGAAACTGATGAAAGTAATTTTAATAGTTTATTTAATCTCACCCAATACATCTTATACCATGTCCAAACTCATTCTGCTCACCACCTGACAGGCCAATAAATTGGGAGACAAGGTGTTGGGCAAAGAGTAATGACTTTATTCAGAAAGACAGCTGATCAAGAAGACTAGGGGACTAATGTCCTAAAGGACCATCTTATCCAAGTCAGAATTCAGGTTCCTTTTATCCTAAAAACGGGGGTTGGGAGGGTGTGCTTGGTTGTTGCAAACTTCTTGGTTCTTGCAGCTGTCCACACAGGTCAGGTCATGATGTCCCTGTAAACCTCCAGCAGGACAAATGTCATTCTCAGTTCTGCAATTTTTTACCTCTATATGAATGGAAAAGTGTTATAGCCTTAAAGATCAGAGTCTTGAGATTGAGCTGTCTGTATCTTTCAGGCTATAGGCAATGCTTTTTAACAAAATTTGTGGAACCAGCATGACTAAGCACTGGAAGCAGAGCAGAAGGTTAGAGCTAAAGGAACAGGTGTAATATGAAGTCAGATTTGTTCTTCCCTATTACACATCTAACATGCTATCATTTTAACATGTGATCAATATAATGTTATTGATGAGATAGTTTACTTTTTTCCATATTGTGTCTTTGGATCCAGAGTATGAATCTGATTTATAGGATGAGTGGCACAGCCACTGTGAACCAACCAGACTGTCATCACACTGGACAGTACAGCTCTAGCCAGTGTCCTGGCTTACGGCATTTCCAGGCCACCCTCGATAACCATTTACTCCTCTGTGAGCCCTGGGATTTGCTCTGCCCTTGAGCAGAAACAACCACAAGTAGAGATCAAATTCCTAATGGGGTGTGATTTCTGTTTCCCTGGTTCCTAAAGTGATCATAACATTGTTATGAACAATACCTAATCCATATCGAATACTTACTGTGTTCTGGACACTGTGCTAAGGGCTTCGGCAGATTATTTCATTGATTTCTCGCAACAAACCATTGAGAAAATTGTTTTATCACCATTTTAAAGATCAGTAAACTGAGGATAAGAGAAATCACACAATTTTCCCAAGGTCACAGAGCTTTTGAGTGGTAGAGCCAGGATTCATTCTCAGGCATGCCTGTCCAGACCCTGCTCAATTAACAGTAAGCAATATTGCTTGTTTCTTGGACTGGTTTGGGGCTTTTCCCCTTACTGCTGTCATTGCCCACTCCTGAGCACTGACTGCCTCCTGCCCTAAACTGAAGCTGCTGTTACTGAGGTAGGGGGTAGAGGGAGCATCCTCCCAGCTCTCTTTACCAGTCGTGGATGGTACAGTGTTTAAACTGACCAGTCGTCTGGCACCCCGAGCTCTCCTGCCCGACACAAGCACAGAGGCTTATACTTTCAGCTTTGCACTGACTTCTGAGAAAGAGCATTGAGTTAATTCCCCCAGAGGAGAGCTACTGACAAATCTTACATCATTCTCCAAAGTAGCTCTTACTAAACAGTTCTTATTAATCTTGTTTCCAAGATGAAACAACGCAATCCAGCATTCTTTTATGACAGGGCAAGTTCGTTGCCTTTCCAGGGCTTCTCACATTCCTCTGTGCGAGAGTAAGATAGGGCAGGATTTGTTTCCCCCTTATCTCAAGAAATATTAGTGGAAGTGGTTAGAGGAGCGGACAGTTCCAAACTCTTTTCTCCCCAAGAATCTCATTTCTTTTACAAAAAGATACAACTGCTTCGGTGTGCTTATTGACTGCATTCTTTAGTCAAAAGACTTCCTTTTCCTCTACTCTAATTTTAAAAGTAATTCTTTTTTTATATAATTTTTTTGAAGTATAGTCAGTTTACAATGTTGTGTCAATTTCTGGTGTACAGCATAATGCTTCGGTCATACATGAACATACATATATTCATTTTCATCTTTTTCACCATAAGTTACTGTAAGATATTGAATATAGTTTCCTGTGCTCTACAGTATGAACTTTGTTTATCTGTTTTATTTATCTAGTAGTTAGTATCTACAAATATTGAACTCCCAATTTATCCCTTCCCACCCCCCTGGTAACCATAAGTTAGTTTTCTATGACTGTGAGTCTGTTTCTATTTTGTAAATAAGTTCGTTCGTCCTTTTTTTTTTTTTTTAAGGTTATGCATGTAAGTGATATCATATGGTATTTTTTCTTTCTCTTTCTGGCTTACTTCACTTAGAATGACAATCTCCAGGTCCATCCATGTTGCTGCAAATGGCATTATTTTACTCTTTTTTATAGCTGAGTAGTATTCCATTGTATAAATATACTATAGCTTCTTTATCCAGTCATCTGTCAGTGGACATTTAGGTTGTTTCCATGTCTTGGCTATTGTAAATAGTGCTCCTATGAACATTGGGATGCATGTATCTTTTTGAATTAAGGTTCCCTCTGGATATATGCCCAGGAGTGGGATTGCTGGATCATATGGTAGCTCTATTTTTAGTCTTTTGAGGAATCTCCATACTGTCTTCCATAGTGGCTGCACCAATTTACGTTCTCTCCAACAGTGTAGGAAGGTTCCCTTTTCTCCACACCTTCTCCAGCATTTATCGTTTGTGGATTTTTTAATGATGGCCATTCTGATCGGTGTGAGGTGATAACCTCATTGTAGTTTTGATTTGCATTTCTCTGATAATTAGTGATATTGAGCATTTTTTCATGTGCCTATTGGCCATTTGAATGTCTTCATTGGAAAAATTGCTTGTTTAGGTCTTCTGCCCATTTTTGGATTGGGTTGTTTGTTTTTTGGTTATTAAGTTTGTATGAGTTGTTTATATGTTCTGGAGGTTAAGCCCAACTTGTCAGTCTCGTCTTTTGCAAAAATTTTCTCCCATTCCGTAGGATGTCTTTTAATGCTTCATTTTCTACTTAAAGTTTTTTCTCCTCTTAAAGAACATTGGAATTTATGAATATACTCCTTTTATATGAGATTCCAACAATAAAGAGTTACATAAAGAAATCCTTGAAAATTCCCTTTCATTCCTGTCCTTCCCTCAGTCTTCTCAGAAGTCATTTTTGCTAACAAAGACTATATTCTTTCAGTCCCTTTTCTGTGCTTACATATCCATATATGTATATGCATTATGCCCTTAAAAAATTCAGTTGGGGTCTTACTATGCAATTTGTTCTCCAGTTTGCTTTGTTTATTTGAAAATTTGTCTTTGTGATTTTCCTATATCAATACCTTCTTTTTGACAGCTGCATAATATTTTATAGTAAAGATATATAGCATACTCTACTTCAAGACTGCCCTATTGGTGGACATTTAGTTGTTGTCTGTTTTATGCTATTTCCAATGATTCTACAATAAGTTTTCTTGTACTTAGGGTTTATTTAACATAAATTTCTAGCTTATTTTCAGTTTTGATGGATACTAACAAATTGCCTTAAAAGGGGCTTCATCAATTCATAGTTCAATTAACAGTGTAGGGGAGAATCTGAATCCTTCAATGATCACCCTTATTTGATTTCATCAAATTAAAAATGCTTGCCTATCTGACAGAAATTCTTTTTTGTATACTTTAGAAAACTTTGAATGAGAATATTCACTCTGAATTTGACTTCCAGAGCATGAAATAATGCAGCCAAGGTCCCTCAGTTTATACCATGGCTCTGCCACTTTTTGACTGCATGATATTGGGCAAGTTGTTTCACCTTTCTGGGGCTTAATTCTCCCCTCTGTGAAATGTAACAGTAGTGATACCTAATGTGTAGGGTTGTTGGCGGGGTAAAATAGATTAATCCATGTAAAACACTTAGAGCAGCACTTGCATATTGTAAGGGTATTAGATATTTGCCGTATTATACTATTACTATATTTTCTTGCATATAAGAAAACAGTTTTGCTAGGTTGTTTTCCACTTGGCCACTTTATTGAATTACCTTATTAGTTATAATAATTTTAATTGGCTTCTTTTAGATTTTCTTCATTGATAATTGTGAAAATTAGAATCTGTCCTTTGCAACACTGTAAAGCTTTTCTTTTTCTTGTCTTGTTGCGTTGTCTAATATTTCCAGTGGCAATGATAATAGAGATCCTGTTTTGTTCCTGATTAGTAAGACTGCCTCTAATATTTCACAGTTATGTGGGATTTGGTGAAGCCCCTTTGAGAGAGTTGAGGACATTTCATTCTAATAAAAGAATATTAAAAATTTTTTTATGAGGAAGGATGTTGAATTTTCTCAAATGCTCTCTTTGGCATCTTTTGAGTTGATAATGTATTGTTTTGTCTTTTAATCAGCCTATATGGTAAATTATATTAGTGGTTTATCCAATAGTATATGAGATTAACCATTTTGGCAATTTATTATTAAGCTGTCAGATTTGATAGGTTAATTTATTACTTAGAACTTTTATATCTATGTATGTGAGGTTGGCCAACATTTTTTTCCAGGTACTATTTTTGCAGATTGAGTTGATAAATTTCCTATCCTTTATTATGCTGTAGAATATGTTTAATGACACAAAGATTACCTGTTCTTTGAAGGCTTGGTAGAATTTGTGTATAAAACCCTTGGCCCAAAAGTTTTAGCAGTAATCTCTGATGACCTTGTCAGTTTCTTATATGGTTATTAGTGCACTTAGGTTTTGTACTCAGTCGTGTATAATTTTTGTTTTCCTAAGAAAGCACTCATTTCATCTAGATTTTCAAATTTGTTGACGTTAAATGGTACACAACATTCTCATAATTTAAACGCCTCCTCTACAGCTATCATCCTATCACTTTTCTTGCTTTCAGTATTGCTTACTTTTGTCTTTTTTTCTCTTAGTGAGACTTGCCAAAGATTTATCTAGTTCATTAATCTTACAGAGTTGGTTTTACAAATCACCTATAACTTGCTGTTGTTGTTGTCTTCTTTCTATATCATTAATTCCTGCTATCTTGTTCATCATTTTTTAAAAGGGGGAGTGAGTTAGCTAGAAAATGTAGACACAGTGGTAGAAGTCCGTGCTGAGCATAATTAGGCACAATAAGGGGACTGACTGTGTAAATGAGGGTGGGGGAGAGTTGGGGACGCGTGGTTGAAAGACAGGCAAGTGGTGAGAAAAGGTGCCCAGGTACTCTTGTAAATGGTTTTTCACGTTGGAATGTTTATGTAAAAATTTATATACACATAACCACAAAACTTGCTTCAGTGATTGCCTTTGAGGAAGGCAAGTGGGGCTTTTGGCGTGGACCCCCTTTGCTGTTTGATTTCACTTTACTGTACACTCAGTGAAGAAGCCAAAAACAAAATAAAACTAAGATCATTCCATCGAACACAAAAAGTCCTAGAACTGGAAGGACTCTCAGAGATGAACTAGTTTCAACTTCCTCCTTAATTTAAAGGTATTTTAAATGTTGAGAAGGCACTCTCAGAGGCACCCAAGGGCAGGTCTGATATCTCTATCAGAAGCCAGACTGCATGACTGCATAAAACCTGCCGTCTGGTCTGTTAATGTGGCGGTCGCTGCAGCCAGCAGGTTAGCAGATCTGGATCCAGCCACAGCAGTGACAGAGGAAGGGAATGAGAGGTTTCCTGTCTGAGGCAGGTCTTTGCTTTTGTTTCAGAACTCCTTATCTCTGTCAGCTGGGTCTGCCTCCTCTCACCCAACAGCTTGCCTGGCTCTGGTTTTTTGCTTCTGAATTGGCTCCAACCCCAGACAGTGTCCCTGTCTGCCCTGCCTTTGACCTGCAACATCTCTTTACTTCCCAGGCACTGCACCTCTGTCCTCAAGTTCAGCCACTTTAGTGCTTCTCTCACCAGGGAACAAGAGGTCGCCATAAACGCAGGTCGTAAATAACCACAAGATCAAAAATGGGCATTGGAAGTTGGGCACAACTTGGAGGCATTAGCTAGCATTCGCTAAATGGATAGAGGCAATACATGAATATTTGTCTGGACATTAATTGGAAGTGGAAGTAACTGGAGGTGGAAAAGCACATCTGTGTGAGGAGGGAGTGAGAGAGGGGCGGGACAGAAGATTATGATTGGAAAAGGGAAGCCCGGAATTTAGGATTTCAGAGGGCAGAGCTAAGAAAAGGAGGGAGGAAACGAACACCCATTTATTGGGTTCCTTCTTTGTTCCAGGAACTCTTTAAATAAGATCTCCAGTAACTCTCTCAACTCCCCCATTTTACGGCTGAGGACTCCAAAGCTCATGGAAGCTCAGTGTCTTGCCGGAGACCCCAGCTGGCACGTGGGGAGGCAGGGATTAAAGCAGATGGTAGAGATGGATGCGCCACCTACAGGTGAAACTGGAGGGAGAGAAGCCTGCGGTCTTCCTTCAGCCCCCCTGATTTGGGGGAACAAGGAGGGCTTGATGGGAGAAAGCAGAAGCCTCACTGCCTGTGATATCGCTCACGCCGGGAGCCCACTGCACATCCCCTCCACTGGCAAGTCTTGTCAGCCCTACTCCCCAGATATTCTTGAGCGTCCACTCTCTCCAACTCTACCACTATCGTCTTAGCCTAATCTAGCATCCTAGAATGAAACCGCCATTGTCGTTACTTAGACCGACACACTAACCTCCTATGGCCTTTCTCCCATAGGTCAGGTGGAGCAGTAGTCACAGTATGCTTGTCTGGTCACAGCATGCCGTCCCTTAAAACTTTCCAGTAGCTCCCCAACACCCTCATGATGACGTTCATTATCCTCAACATGAGCTGCAGGACACAGAATGATCTATCCCCTGGCCAGCCCCACAGGCTCATCCTAAGCCGCTTTCCCCTTGGCTTCTGATCTTACTTGCCTTTTCCTTGTTTCTTAGACTCAATAAGCTTCTTTAACTCTTAGGATTTTGAGTGTCTTCCTTTCTCCACTTAGTATTTGTTTCTCTATTTTCCTCTCTGTCTGGCTCCATCTTTTCATCCTGTAGGTCTCAGAGTCAAGGCTCCACAGAGCCGTCCTTCTTACCTGGACTGTGCAGACTGAGTCCAGGGTTGATGTCCCTAATATGCCGCTAACTAGAGGAAACTATTTAAACCCATGTCTATCACTAGGCTGAAAGCGCTGTGACTGATTTATTGTTTTCCCAGCTTATAGCTGATGCTTATTTTGAATGAATGAATGAATAAGTGCGTGAAAAACTAAATGAATGAAAAACACGTATCATTAAAGCAAATCCCAAGTGGGGTCTCGTATTATTTAGCAAAGCACACCTGTGAAGGGTGACAAGCCCCCTTGCACAAACTCCTCCCCGTCACTCACTGTCACTGACATAATGACTTGTCTGGGCAGTTCCCCCCACATACCACCCTGATGAGTGAGCTTCAGCTGTGACCTTCTTCCCCTTTTGATCAAGGTTGAACCAGACTTGCTGTCTTGGCTTTCTGCCTCACTTTCCCTTTCCAGTTTGTGCCTCTGCCCCTTTACTTTCTTTACTCCAACTTGGAATTTTAGATGCTGCTGGCAGGCTGTCCCCTGCTTCCGGTACACTGAATATCATGCTAGAGGTCTTTGCTTGGAAAAACAAAAAAGAAATGCAAGGAAATACGTGCAGGGTAAACAGAATCCCCCTGCTCTTTGGAATCCCCTTAAAGCCGCTTCACGTCGGTGTTCCTGTTCCTCCCTGGACGGCTCTGGTGCACCACGAGCCACAGCCCCCCAACCATGTCACACAGCCAACAGTGATGCTGCCAGACTCAGCACGATGTGCCCGGCTAGGCTGGAGGGATCTGAGCTCGTTCCATCTGTGAGTCAATCTGGGCAGGCCAGTCCTACTGAAAGGATTTATAAATTGGGGATTGTGAACCTCTGCTGCTGAGAGGCACCAACCGTTTATAAGGGAGAAAAATGGATAAACCCCTGGGTATCATTTTTTGTTTTCACTTTACTCTGGGGCCAGCTGTGAAAGGGAAATGACTGTAAACAGCCTTTTAGTAAAACTGCTTTAGTAAAAAGACCATGAGGGAAAGACATGAGCAATTGTTAACGTCAGCCAGGGCTTCCCACCTCGCGGTGAAAGACAAGAGCAGTGGAGCCAAGCCCCGAGGTGCACCTGTCTCACCAAAACCAAAACCAAGTAACACCCACAGCTCGTTCTGAGTGGAGATGGAGGCTAATGGTGCCTGAATGAGCCCACCTCTGGTCCTCCCTCGTTTTCTCCGGGGTGAGACCCGCTCTCCACCCTTGTGCTCGCACTCTCCGTGTCTCAGTCTTTCTGTTGGACATTTATTATGAGCAAAGCATGCAGGGAGGTAAAAAGGTCCCCATAGCTGCACGAGATTAGGAAACACATGGCAGTGGCCTCCATGTGTCCACCCAGGTCCTCCGGGGGGATGGAAGAGAGGACGTTCACTCTATCCTGAGTTGTTAAGGGAAGAAAACGTGAAGGAGGCAGCTTCTGAACTCGATCTTGAAGTGAGGGAGGAAAGGAGGAGAAGAAAGGTGGTTCTGCATGGAAGGGGCAGCGGGAAGAGAGGCTTCAGGGAGAAAACTCGCTGATGGGGCGGGGAGTCATTCTAGGGTCAGCTTGCCCACGAGTACATCAGTATGTGAACGTAATTGTAAATCAAGTGTAAAGGTTTAAAAAGTTCAAATGTGGGTGTCAGCTGGACTGTGAAGTCTCACTATGTTTTGGTTGGATTCCTTGGCGGATGGGGCAGCCTTAGAGGAGATCTGTGGTCTCGGCACAGCAGCCTGCGTGACTTGGGGCTGGGGTGGGTGCTGGCTTCCCCCAGGGCAGCATCCCTTGGCCGTCCCTCCATCTAGGGTGGGTAAAATACAGCTCCTCTTGCTGCCAGCACCCTCTGGCCTGGCTTCTCAGAAGGTGTTCCAAACCTGAGGCCCCATGGGGACCCTAGACCACTGGAGACCTCTGTGAGGCCAGCATGAACCTTGGTCTCTGCGGCTGCATTTCAGACCCAACACCTTGGGTCCAGGGAGCCTGGCCTGACCTTGTGGAGGGTTGTTTATTAGCTGTTCTGCCAAAGTTCCATTCATTGATTTAAATAAACAACTCGGATCTAACTCAGGGCTCTCCCCTGGCAGCCTTAAATCAAAGGAAGCTTCTGTTATACTTTATTCCTTTAACTTTGCAAAGTTGAATTAAAAGCAAGGGGCAGCCAAGACCAAACTGCTTCACGGCTCAGCTACAGCCACATCGCAAGTTCAGCTGAAAGCCAGCATTCGCACCCCAAGTCCCTGCCAGCACTCTGATTCTACAAGCCCCTTCACTGCTAGAACTACAGAAGGGGCAGAAGAGGAGGCCCAGCGTCGACAAAGAACAGCCATTTCGAATGAATGTTTGAGGTCGGAGGTGGTAAGGACTGTGCCTGGGAGACCCGGGGTCTAGTCACTGCCTCGCGTGACATAGCTCCGTGATACCGGGCCGTCACTTCACAGCTCTGCCCTTCAGTTTCTTCTCTCTGTAAAGTTTAGGGGCAGGGCAAGGTAACCTTCGTGTTCCTGTGAGTTCTGAAATTCTGTGGCTCTGTGGTTCGACTGACTACTGTGACACAGCTGGGAGTGGGAGGCCAGATGCCAGACGCCCGCACTGGCACCTCCCGCGCGTGAGCGAGAAGGCACAGTCTAAGGAGTCCCGGGGAGAGACGGCACCACATAAGGGTTCCTTCCAACCAAAAGTCAGTTTATTATGTAATGAGGGATGGACAGAAGGATGTCATATTTGAAAGAAGGTAAACGGACTGCATATATGTCTTAGGAGACTTGGAGGTGCAAGGGCCAGAGTGCAGTTTAGGGCATTTCTCAGCTTTTTGGCTTGTTGGTGCCAAGATAAGAAATATTAAAGAAGGGTAAGGTTTAGGTGATCAAGATAAGTAATTCATTTTGGAACTATCGAAAACCTTTATCTTGATTTTAAGAGCTGGATAAAATCTTAAAGAACATTTTAAATCCTTATTAATTTAATATTTAAAGCAACGTATATTCCTATTATGAAAATAATGAGTGCAGAAGAATTAAAATATACAGAATAGCACAAAGGAAAATCGGTTTCCCTTAGTTTCACCACACACACAGATAATCACTGCAATTAAGTGGGAAAAAAGAATATAGATACATTTCCACTCTTACAGACACACACACATACATATATAATGTTTTCTCACTATTTTAAAACATTTTCCAGTGACATTATAGTTTTTAATTATGCATATTTGTTTCAGAATTTTCAGTGGTTTCCATTTTTTCCTGTACTAACAAGTACTGTGTGAATATTCTTATACCTAAATCCTTAGTCCAAGTATTTCAAAAATATAAATTATTAGAAGCAAAACTTCTGGGTAAAAATTGGTGAACATTTTTAAAGGTTTGATACATATTGCCAAAAGTTGAACCAATTTTTCCCCCAGAAATACTACATAGAAACATGTTTCCCACATCCTTGTGGACATTGGGAAATGTATTTATTTTTTAATGATTACCAATCAAAATTACTATTAGATATTTGAGCAATATCATATTTTCAAATATATTTATTGACCATGTGTATTTCTTCTTTGGTAAATTGTTCATTTTTTTTCTCTTTTTATTTTAGATGACTGTTTATCTGTTATTTACATTTTAGAGCTTTTTATATATTATGAATTTAATTTTTTCCCTGCCATAAACATTGCATATTTTTTCTTAGTTTCATCTCGTTTGTTTATGGTGTGTTGTGACATATATGTATTTAAATGGTCACCTTGTAATGTGTATCTCTTTATTTATATTTTTGCTTTGTTATCAAGTATATATAAATATCATCCTTGTTCTAAATTATATAAAGATATTTTTCTGATTTTTTAAGTTGCTTTTTAAGTATTTTCACCTTTAATTCATTTAGACTTCATTTTCATATAGGGTGATAGTTGTTCCAGTGATAAGCTGCCACCTGGTGAATTACATCATGTAATTTTAAAAAGTTGACTTAAAATATCTCTTTTAACATGTATTAAGTATTTGGGTTAGTTACTGGTCCTCACTTTGCAATTGTTGATTTCACTTCTATATTTTATATTTCGCCTCCACTTGTAGGATTTTGTTTCAATAGAGTACTTCAAGCATTTATATTCCTTTACTTTCACATATTTTTCTTTTTTTGTTGTATGGGCTAGAATTCATTTTTATGAATACCTTTTCCTCTACTGACTTAGAAGGGATACCTTCTCTTTTACTTGATTATCATTGATAGTATAATTGTCAAAAACAAGAGCGAGATACTTGTGAGCCTTCTTTATGCAAAACGAAGAAATCAGCACTCTTTGATGTCCTGCTCTGCTCTGCCATCTCCTAGGTTTGGGTTGGCAGGTGAGAGGATGGCAGTGGTCAAAGGGCTGACCTTCTCTACGCCTATGTTGCCCCATCTCTGACGTGGACATAGGATTAGTATCATAGGGTTATTGTGGAAATTCAGTGAGATAATGCATATAAAGTATTTGGAACAGTGTTTGGCATGTGTAAGTCTTCATTTGTAAAGATAAGTAAGATCTAACATTCACCTTAGGAGGGAGGGTACAGCACAAGGGTAGAGCACATGCTGGGCGTGCACGAGGTCCTGGGTTCAATCCTCAGTACCTCCTCCAAATATAAATAAATAAATAAACCTAACCCCCCCCCATAAGACAAACAAAAGAGTATTATATACCTTAAGTTTTCAAATTATTATCATTACTTTGCATCATGAAACTTCTTACTTAATACTTTTACAATACTTGAACTACCTTATATTTGGTATTATTTAAAGTTTCGTTTCTACTTTAATAGTTTTAGTGCTTACTGTCAGTTCTTTTATAAATACTTTCTTGCATGTGACCTCTTTATTTTGATTTGTCTACTAGTTGACTGAAAATTGCTTTGAGTACTTTTAGGTGATATACACATATTATAGTTTTATTAAGTTTGAAAGAACCAGAAAAAAATAGTGACTTTTATAAGTTTGGAGTTCATTTTTTGTTTCATGTGTAGAGCTAAGTAATCTAGAGCTGCCGTGGGCATTGTTTCACAAAGTCATCGGGAACTTCAGCTCCGCCTCTCTTGTCTTTGCCTTAGTTCCCAAGAAACGAAATGGCAGTTCCAGCTCCACCCATCATGTCTTCATTCCATCCTCCTTGAAAGAGCAAAGCCCAAAGAAGAGCACGTGCCCTTCCTTTAAGGAAACATCCCAGAATCTGTATCTACCACGTTAGCTCTCGTCCCACTGGCCAGAATTTAATTACATGGTCACAACGCAAGGAAGGCTGTGAAGTATAATCTTCACTACAGGCAGCTATGTGTTTGGCTAAATGTATTCTGAGAGAAGAGAATAAATATTGGGGTCTAGCTGTTTCTGCCTGTCTGCCTTTTCAACCCCCTGAATATTCATGTACTATCTGCCCCCCCACACACACATGTGGCATCATCCTCTCCCACAGGGGGACAGTCTCAGGTCCTACCCAGGTAGGGCAACCCGAGCTCCACAATTCCCAGGTGAGGTGGAGTCTTTCCCATCAGCTCTGGTATGGCGTCTCATGGATCAGTAATTTATAAACTAAGACGTGAGTTTTCTTATTCCTGTACCTTATCTACATCAGTGAAGAGGAATTACGAAAACCAAAATGAAAATGTAGTTTTAAAGGAAAAAATAAGAGGAGAACTGGAAACAGGCAGTAGTTACGGACCAGGGATGGCTGTGTTTCCAGTTCTCTCCCTGCCCCTCTCTGGATCTACGATGGGACCCAGGTCACGGAGCAGGAACAGCAGGCCCCCCTCCTGGCAGTGGGCTGGGCTGTTGGTGCCCCGTCCCACAGCCTCGCCCTCTGCAGCTTGCCCATCGTCCTCTGTAGCCGCGCCTGATGTGGGCTTTGGACAGGTCACTCTTCTTGGGGACTGCGCAGCTGATTAGCTCTTCCTGCTGATGCAGTTCTGAGGGCCTGGGAGTTGCTGAGAAGTTGGATGATTACTGGCTTTTGTTGCCAAGCTAGTGGTTTCTTCAGATATAATTTCCTCAGTATTTTAAGTAGGTTTCCTGTATATCACTTCCCCTTGGTTTCATATACAAGTAACTACTGCCAAATATCTTGTGCCTATCAGTTTAAGCCAAGTCTTTTACCTTCTCGCCTCTGTGCTGTGCCCAACTGTTCTCTCAAGTTAATAATGGTGACCTTGGAGTTGTTGGAAGCCACAAGCTTCGGTGATAATTTTGGCTAACCTGACCATTCCTACCAGGCTGGGACATGTTATCCGGTAGAGAACCCTTAGTGGAAGATGTTTCAAAAAGGACTTGGGGCCAGAGTTTTAACTCTTGCTAAGTCCAGGGCATTAAGTCACTACTTAAAACTTCAGTTTGAGGTTTAGGAGAAATTATGTTGGTTGTTTTTTTTTTTTTTTTTTTTTTTTTTCCTTTCCAGCCCTGCAGCAAGGCTCTATGTTACCAAACTCTCAGTCAACTTAGAATGAAGACCACAGGCAAAAAATGTTTGTCCTAGGAAAGCTGTATTCCCTTCCATCTGGCTTGCAGCCTGGCTAGTTGTGGGCTGAAGTTCGTTTCTCTCTTGTGGGATGTTGCTGAGAAAAGTAGGAGGCGGCCAACGTACACCAGCATTCCGAATGTTTCCTACCATTTCCCCTAATCCTTCCTCCACCTCTGGAGTGCAGTGTGCCTTTTCTCTCATTCTCACTCTGTTTGAATAACGTCCAGGCCTTGTGTTCATTCCCTTCCTTTTCATAGCGTCTTCCTCTCCGATCTTAACCTGGTGGTTGATTACCAGTTCAGAAGCTGAACAGCCAGACTAGGGCTGGTCATGCTTCCAACACCACAATCCTGGCAGGGTAACTTCTTGTCTGCAGTGTTTCTTCTCTGTCCCTGGCCAACTGCTGTGTGAGTGGTGGCCACTGCCTAATGCAATAAGGAATCGTTCTAACCTGCCTTCATTGCCTTTGCTGGCTTCAGGCGTCATGCCCAGGTGTTCTAGCAGGGCTACCTCTGAATTCCACGTGACTTTTCTCAGATTCAACCACGCATCATGCAGGAGGTCGGGGGGATGATACGGCTGCTTTGTGGAACCCCCACCCCCACCCCGCCCCGAGCTGTGCGGAAGCCCGGCAGGTTCACCCACAGAGGAGCCAAGGAGAAGCCTCGAAAGGAAGCGTTCCCTTTGAGCCCCTCTGCATCCCGTCACTTCCAGCCTCCCCCACCCAGACACAACAGAAATGATCGGGGATAACAAGGCTTTCCCCTACATGTTTCTCATGAGGCCAAGATGGAACTTGTGCTGCAGTTCCACCCAGGCTGTCCTTACCTTAATTTACCTTCACATCACATCTAGTTTATATTCTCACCATAAGCAGCACCCTCCCCTGATTGTGATGCTAGGAAAGACTTCTTCCCTACTTTTAAGTTTCCTGCCTCAGTTCAGTCGAGGTGGCAATGGTGAGAAGGGAAAGCAGGCTGGTCCTCCGATGGGATCGCTGTTGGAAGCTCCCACTCTGAACCTGCTCCTCTAGGGAAGGCAGGGAGGGGAAGGCATGGCGAGCCACCTTCCATGTAAAACAAGGATCCTGGGTTATTCTGAAAGGAAACCAAGACTAATTTGGGTTTAGTCTGAACTGCTCTCCAAGAACTCAGTGTGGACAGTGGCAATAACCAAACTAAGAGCTAGTGGAGTGGGGAACGGGATTTAAAGTGGCCAGCGTGTGATTGTGTGGAGACGGAGCTGCAGATTCTGCTCCAAACTCAGGGAACACCAAGCCGTCATCTTCACGTGGCCACCATCCTATAACGTGAACTACTCTAGATCCTGTATTGTCATCAAAACAGAATTTTTTTTTTCTTTATGAGTCAGCCTGGGAAGCGAAATTAGAGAAACTTTTCAATGAAAAATCCCCATGTCTCATTTAACTCTCCTTATTCCAGCCTTTCCTATCACAGCTTGATTAGTACCTTTGCCCATTTAGACACTGTATTACGATTAGGTTTTAAGAGCCATCCATCCATCGCTGTTTGCCTGAAACTAAAAAAAATTTAAAAAAATAAAAAACAATGTTTAGAGAAAACCAATAAAGTAGCCTTTACAACTTGTGTCTGTTTCTGGGCTGCCCTTGGTTCTGGACGTTTTGCTCTCTCCCCTCTTCTGGAAAAGATGGAGCTTGCAGGGTGGCTGGACTTCGCCAAATGCTGACGCAGAGTAGATCCAGGCTGGCAGCTGTCTACAACTCCTTGATGGGCCTCTTTGAGAAGGAAGATTGATGCGAGTCAGCAAAGCCCTCATTAAGTGAGTCACACCATTAATAAAAGGTGCAGATTGCAACGTGGTGTTTATTTCAGTGTTGATAGAAACCAGGACACAGTGGCCTTGAATCAAAAATAACCTTGGGCCAGACACATTGAACTTGGATCCAATCTGAAACCCCAGGCACACAATCCCCCTGGAGACAAACACCCAGATGCCGCTGCTGCCTTCTTTGCCCCACAGAGGAGTTGCCCTGCATCACTGGTGTTTGCCCTGGCTTGACGGTTCACAGAGCCTGTCCACTTGTATCTCCCTTGTCCCAACTTGAGTAAAGCCGTGGAACGTGGCTAAGTGATGTTCTCAGTGATGAAGTGCTGGTCCTGAGTCAGAATCACAGGCCTGCTATTTCCAAGCTCTGGGAACTTGGTTCTCTTACACAGCCTGTCTGCAATTCAGACTCGCTGCATAGCCCCAGTACCCTTGCTGCCCTAAGTGACCCTCTCCAGTTTCCTCATCTGGGCTTGATGGCCTTAGATTCTCTGATTGATTGATGAAGATGACAGTATCTCCATCACAGGGTGTGAAGATTAAACTAGGCAATATCGTTAATGAAATAATCTCAATGTATAGCATACATAGTAAGAGCTCAGGAAATGTTACCCTGAGATCTGGGGAGTATAGGTCTTATGCCAGTTAATAGATAAGCAAACCAGAGTTGAGAAAGCTTTTCCATCCAAGGTTACAGACGTGGAACCCAGTGGTGCCACAAACTGAGACAAGTTCTTCTGGCTTCAAAGCCAGAGCCTTTCAGAGGCACCCACAGCATAGGTCTCTGAAGATGGGCATGATTTCTCTTGCCCTGTTCACTTGCAGGAAATTAAATTGTCTCATACTTTCCTCCTGGTTCTCACTGGTTTACTGTTCCATCCATATGCACTTTGATTTACATGTCAGTGGCTGGGGACACCCTAGTGAACAACACAAGGCTGCTCACTACCTACAGTTGTTATAGTCAAGGAACGAGGCCATTGTAGTTTAGTGTGATGGGTGCCATGTGGCCACATGTAGGAGTGGCACCTCACCAGCCCTGGCTGGGAAGTGGGGAGAAGAGGGTGGTCAAAGAAGGTCTGGCTTTTAGTAGGTGGCCCAAGAAATATTTATGACCTGACTGCCGGCTTCTCCTGGAGGAGGCAACTTTGAAGCTGAGATCTGGCGGATGAACAGCAGCCAGCCAAGTGAGTGTGTGGGGAGGAAACCCAGTTCACTGCGGAAGAATGATGCGTGTCACGGCGACAGGGGAGAGGGCGTGTCATGTTCAGCTGCAGCGCAGGTGGGGCAGGGCCAGTGAGTCTCGTAGGGGTTTTAGACCTTGTTTTCAAGGCAGTAACTCTGCTTCCAAGAATGTTTGACTTAGGTGATTTGATGCAGTTCTGCTGACGTCGCTCTGCTGTAATGCAGGGCAAGTCTGGTGCAGGATTAAAACATACCTACCCCTTGCCAGGTGCAAGTGCTCTTCGTTACAGACAGTCGACCCCGCATTTTTCATGGTGCATGGGATTCTCAGGTCAGGCCCAGCCAGTGAGTGAATCTGTTTTGTATATTATTTGCTATGTTTTTAGATTAAAAGCTTAACAATTATAAAAATATTACAGGAAACTGTGGATGACTCTTTCTATAATCCTTGGATAAATAGGTGGAAAATACAGGGTAGCAGTAAGTCAATACTTTCCTGAACTGCTGACAAAGAATAGTAATAGCTAAAATATAAGCAAGCTGTTTATAATTATGACAATAGTTAAATAATAATTGAATTGAATACTTAAAAATACTCATGCACAAATAGTTTCTAAAAATCCATAGGAACAAAATGAGCAGCTCAGTAGATAGTGAGTAGCTCACAAAAGAAGAAACACATGGGATAGAAGAGGGTAGAGAGTTGTGCCTGGTTCAGTGATACGGATGTGCCAAGTGCATGGAGCAGCTCCAGTGGACTGTAGGCACTCTTTGTGGAATGAACGAACACAGGACCATCTTTTGCTTCACTGGCGCTTTAAAAGAGACAATTTTAAGCCCACAAGGTTTACTTTTCAATCATTAATTTAGTCAACATTAAAGATGTTGATAATACCCAATCAGAGTTAGGGGTGTGGGAAATTTCAGCTGTGGTGTTCAGTGAAGCACGCCTTATAGATTATAGATTAGAAACAACCAATCCCCATCAAAGAGGGCTGATTAGATAAGTTAGAATATGGTCATGCATACAGTGAAGTACTGTACAGCCACTCAAAGTGGTTTTATAGATGTGTGTCAATATAGCATGAAGACATATATTTGGAATTGAAAATTAAAGCTAAAAACCTGCAAGTGGAATAATTTAAGTGTATCACCGTTAGGTAGGAAGGTTGCTATAGGATTCTAGGAATAACTCTTTTTAATATTTTTTACTTTTATTTTTAATCGAAGTATAGCTTATTTACAATGTTGTGTTAGTTTCTGGTGTATAGCAAAGTGATTCAGTTATACATATGTATATTCTTTTTCATATTCTTTTCATTATAGTTTATTACAAGTGTATATTGCATATAGTTCCCTGTGCTATACAGTAGGACCTTGTTGTTTACCTATTTTATATATTAGTGTGTATCTGCCAATTTCTCCCTTCCCTACCCTTTCCCATAACTTTGGTAACCATAAGTTTTTTTCTATGTCTGTGAGTCTCTTTCTGGTTTGTAAATAAGTTCATTAGTATCATTGTTTTATTTTCCACATACAAGTGATACTGTATAATATTTGTCTTTCTCCAGCCTACTTTACCTAATATAATCTCTTGGTCCATCCATGTTGCTGCAGAGGGCATTATTTCATTCTTTTTTATGGCTGAGTATTATTCCATTGTATATATGTACCACATCTTTATCCAGTTATCTGTCAATAGGCACCTAGGTTGCTCCATGTCTTGGCTATTGTAAATAGTGCTGCTATGAACACTGTGTCTTTTTGAATTAAGAGTTTTCTCTGGATATGTGCCCAGGAGTGGGATTGCTGGATCATATGGTAACTCTATTTTTAGTTTTTTAAGGAACTTCTATACTGTTCTCCGTAGTGGCTGCACCAATTTACATTCCCACCAACAGTGCAGGAGGGGTTCCCTTTTCTCCCTCTCTAGGAATAACTTTTAGGGAGTTAACAACATTGTGCTCTATTCCTAGTTTACCAAAGCTTCTTTTTTTTTTTTCATTTAATTTTTAAATTCAGTGTTGCTGATGAATGCATCTGTATTATTTTTCTTGTTTCTTATTTCTTCATCCTTGGATACCTGTCCCTAGGGAATAATAAAGGACTTGTTTTCTTGTTCCAACTATCTAGATCATTATCCTTTTTAGTGTTAAAGAGGGACTGTAGCCTCTACATTACAGTGTTCAGTCCAGTAAGTCTTCACATCCTTGCTGTAGGTCACGAACAGGGAACTTATACAGGTCTCCTGCCCAAGCTGTTAACACCGCCTTATAAACTTGAGGCCAGAGTTGTAGGGACCATGGCTTCATCCTGGTGTAATTCAAAAGCAGGTGTGATCCTGTTCCTGATCCCATAAATGACCTAAAATTTCACTATTTAAATCAGCAAGGATTCTAACAAATTGAACTCTTGAAATGCTTGGAAAGATACCATAAAGCTGATCTTATAGGACTGGGCCAGGATAAGCCATGCTTGTTTTGCATGTCTGTTATTGTCTAGGGCTCCGAGGGTCACTGTGAGTGTGTGGGTGAGACTTCTCCGGCAAGGATAGATGTAGAGTTGTTGTCCTTTTTCCACTAACAGTTGTCCGACCCTCCTGTCTTTCATGCTCGCTCGAGTGCATGCTCTCTCTCTCTCAAGTTCTTATTCTAATTTTGCCATGCTGTATCTAGGTGATGGATACTTTCGATGAGTTCTTAGTTCCAAAATTTTTTTCTCACTACTCTCCATATTCCCTTTCCTTCCATTCTTGGATCTATCCATCATGTTGAAATTTTCATTTCATAATTACCTGTTTCTTTCTTTGTGCTGAACATTGGATCAAGTTTTTGTCCCAATCTGTTAACTAATGAATTTGTTCTTTATCTGTTTCCGTGTTGCTGTTTAGTCCGTACCACCAAGCTTTTAATTTTAGTGATGACATTTACAGTTCACAAGCTCTCTCATTGATTCTCTCTCCATTCTTAAATGGTCTGTAATAACCACTCCATATCCATGAGGACTGTAATAATATTTATCTTAAACTATTGTCCTCATTGCTTTATTTAATCTAGCCCCTTGAGTACTGCATCAGCCCGCTACCCTTGTGATAATGTCGCATAACACACAGCTCCGAAAAGCAGTGGCTTACAATATCAAGCACTTGTTTCTCTTGTTCAGAGGTCTGCAGACTAGGGTGGCTCTACTTTAGATGGCTCTACTTTGGCTGGGCCGGGCTCCTGACTTCAGGCTGGATTCAGGTCTGCCCCACTTCACGTTCTCCTTGGGCCAAATACAACCTGGGTATGCATCCTCCTCATGATAGATGCTGGGAATCCAAGAGACCAAGCCAAAGAGGAGAAGCATGTTTGAAGCCTTGACTCACTGCCCCACCTACTAACAGTGATTTTGTTTGTATGCTCAGCCTTGAATTTGACTTTCCTAACTCGTGTTTCTGTGGATGCTCTGTTTGTTAACTGCTGCCTGTTTGGGATGGGGGGTGGGTAGGACTTGGTGCCAGCGTGGATCTACCTGGACCTGTCTCTAACGATGTACAGCAGGTGTCGGCAGCGCCCTTCCGGTGTCTTTTTGGGACATGCTGGCCTCATATTGTAAGGACCCACGACTGTCTGCCTGAGGGCTTTCTCTGGCCATGGTAGCTTGCACAGCCTGTGCTTGGGGCAGGACTCAGAAGATAGGAGTAGGGGGCCAGGGAGCTAACACCTGTAGAAGCAGCCCTCAGCCAGTCATGGACTGGAAATGGAATACGAATTCACTAATTTACTTGTCTCTCAGGTGGGCCAACTGAGAGATGTGTCTTACATGGTCTGACAGATGTCTCCAGCAGGACTGAGCCCCCCCCCCCCCAGTTCTCAGGGTCACCTGCTCCTTGACACAGCCCTCGTCCCCTGCGTCCTCCTACTGCTCCACTCTCCTCTAGGTGCCTCCTTAAATTACTTCCAGAGTAAATGACTTCCACTCCAATACTATCTCAGAGTCTGCTTTTAGAGGAATTCAGCTTAAGAAAAAAACATGAATTTGAATAATAAAAGTTATATGTGGGTTACATTTTCTCCCTTACACTCTTTGGTATTGTCGAAATGTACAATGAGATGGGGGAAAAAACCAAAGACAAAAACAACCACCAAGAGCAAGAAAAATCCCTGTCATACCAAATTGCCACGAGCTTTCCATGCCTTTTCTTAGGAGTCAGAGAAAGTGCACAAGTCAGATAAATTAATATACTTCTTTCCCACTATAAAAACAAGTAACTTATTTTGGTGTCTATGGTGCAAATTATCATTTGGAAGATGCATTGAACCAAATAGGAAAAGTAAGCAAGAGTCTCAAAGTATGATAGGTTTTTCCCAATTTCATCATCAAAGGAGACCATAAAGAAGGAAGCTGTGTCTCATTTCTTTAAAGGGCACTGATTTTATGGGGGACATCATATTCCTTTCAAGAGAATACTGAAAGGGGTATGAAGCAAGAGTCACCACAGATACCACATCTTCCTCCCCACTCCTCTCCATCCGTGGACTCCAAGAAAAAGATGGAGAAGCTATTCATGCATAAAGTCAACAAAGACATCATTATTTTCTGCCAGTCACTGGGCAAGAGTGCAGTAAAAGACATACAGGTCTCTGATAGCAAGGCTCTGGTGGAGGGAGAGAGAAAACAAACACCTGGACAAGGGTATTTTAGGTGAGGATATGTTCTTTGGGGGAAGCAGGTAGAGAAATATGATAGGCAATCACTTCTGAGTGAATCTGGTTTGTCTTTAAAATAGTGGAGAGGCAAGCTCTGTAAGGAGAAGCTTCAGTGGAGTTAAGGCTTGAAGGGGATGCCAGATGGGGAAACTGAGGACGTGCTCCAGGCCAAGGAAAGAGCAGTGAGAGGCAGAGCACTGGCCGAGAACTTGCTGTAGAAGAAAAAGAAAGAAGACATGTGGGTCTGGGGAACAGTGAGTGATCCCATTTTGTAGAACGAACAAAACCAACCCCAAACCCATATTCAGATTTAGATTCAGACAAGCTCAATGGTTGTACCAGTTCTCTGGCAAAGACATGAGAAAGAAAGGACCCTCTGATACACCGTTTGCATAAGAACAGATTGGTACAGAAGTTTTGGAAGGCCATTGGGTGATGCCCATTTAAATGTAAAATATTCTTTTACTTGCTACTTCATTCACTTCCATAGGGCTTGAAATTGTGTACTCCTGGATTACTTCTACATGTGAAAAAGCTTGTGGAAAATTTAGAGCCTCTCTTTTCACCTATATCGTATCAGGACCCAGACACCACCTACATGCCTGCAGCGCAGTGGGAGGACAGGGCACACCAGACAGCACAGGCTCTAAAACCAAAGCGTGAGCAGGTATTTTCAGGTGGAGCTGAGCCAGTAGCCCGGGTTCTTGCAGCAGCCATGGAAATACTGGATCAAATGTAGGGCCAGAATCTAGAAGAAACCAGCTTGTGACCAATTTCTTGGTTTAATTAAAAGTGTAATGCTTGAACTGTGTCCAACCCAGGTCTTTCTGGCATTTTTAAGTCTTACCTTTGGTTCCAGAACTTTTCACCATTTATCACGCTTTGCAGCCACCCTCCTAGGAAGAAATACAAGGTTGGTCTGTGTAAATCAAAGACACAAGCTTGTGCCAGAGCTGCATGGCATCATTTCACCTCAGTGATCCAGGAAGGAGCTCTGAGCCCCAAAGTGGCATATCATGGAGGCCAGGTTATTGCAATCAATTTTTCAGTAACTCCCAACTGGTCCAGAGTCAATCCAATAACAAAAGATGAAAGTGTCTAAACCTATTAAACTACCAGGTGCCTGAATTTACTTAAATCACATATTAATTTCCTTCCCTGATCTCACTGCTAAGCTGTCAAAGCTATATCCATGTGTCACCAAATCAACTTTTCTCAGGTCAATTATGTTGAATTGCTTTGCTATTAATTGGATCACAGCCCAGCAGACTTAATTCAGTCTTTAGTCTGAATTGGTCCATGATCCCATCACTCCAATGTCTGTTCTCTGAAAGTAACACAAAGGCATGGGTTGTCTGTCTTCCTGGAGGTCAACCTTAAAATCCAGGCATATATTCTTAACAACCCAGTTTGAGGAGTGCTGAGTATAACTATTTGTGAGCTGGTAACTGGTGCAGGACCCAAGAGCAACTGTTTTGCTTGAGTCATAATGACATCGCCTTGCTTTTTCCCCTCCTCCTCTTAACCTAGCACCATCAATGCAGTGGTTTATTACTTCTCGAGCCCTCCTCCTAATCCCTGTTTTTTATAACTCTCATTCTTCCGGAATGGAATTTTCTACCACCTACCCCAGACTTCTTTCTTTACAAAGTTAAGTCCTGTTCATCTTTAGCACCTTTGCAAATGCCCACATTCTCTCGCTCCAGTTTCCTGCTTTTAATGTTCTCAAAAGCTCGCTTTCCATCCTAGCTGACTGGAATGATTCCAAGAGTCCTTTCAGAAGTGCAGTGCCTGGTATCCATTTTCACTAGGGAAGAAGTGTGGCATCTTGAAGGAACAATGAAAGATTCTTCTTAGCTGCAATATTTTTGCAGTTTTTTAAAAAACACCTGGATATAGTCTATGATATTCTTGATGCTAAGAATTTTCCCTTCCAAATAGGGATCTAACCCACAGCTGGAAATAACATGCTCTCTGAATCCCCTTGCCAGAGAGTTAAATATCTTCCCAGCATTTTAAATCATTTGAAGGCACTTAACCACTCAAAATGGTATGAATTCTCCTTCCACTCACATGGAAAGCATTGCACAATTGACAAAGAGCATTAGAAGGGCTTCAAAATCAAAGCTAGAAAAAAAAAGTATTGGGAAAAGCAAATACTGCAGAGACTTATGAATAAAAATCTAACTAAACCAGAGTGAAAGGCTTACCAGGAATGAGTGGACAGTCCTCCCTTGGTCTCACACCCTAATGGGGAAGAATCCAGTTCTTCTGGCTGGGTATATACAAAGACGAAAACAGGCTTCTACGGAACAAGTAAAACATAGACACCATAGGAACAGACCAGGTTTTTGTTTTTAATGGGGAGTAAATCAAATCATAGAAATATGTCAGTGGACCATGCATTGGGGGTGGCTGCACATTTTCCCTTGCCTCTTCCTCCAGTCTAAGCCACCATCATCTCTTACCTCAACAGCCACAACAGCTGCCTCGTTAGACGTCCAGCCCTGCTTTTGCCCCAGCAAACCTTTCTCCAAAGAGCCTCCGAATGATGCCACCACCCTGTGAAAGCTTTCTAATGACTTTCTCTAAAAACGTGTGTTTTTAGTTGATGTATAGTCAGTTAACAATGCTGTGTTAGTTTCTGGTATACAGCACAGTGATTCAGTTATACTCACACATATATTCCTTTTCATATTCTTTTTCTTTTTCATTATTATTGAAATACAGTCAGATACAGTGTGTCCATTTCTGGTGTACAGCACAATGTCCCAGTCATGCATATACATACATGTATTTGCATATTCTCTTCCATTATAGGCTATTACAAGGTATTGAATAGAGTTCCCTGTGCTGTAGAGTAGGACCTTGTTTATCATTTTATGTATAGTAGTTAATATCTACAAATCCCAAACCCCCAGTTTACCCTGTTTATAATGACTTTCCATTGATCTTAGAATAAAACCTAAGCCCTTTACCATGGCCAAAGCCCTAGGTGACCTCCTTCCATGCCATTGTCTGCAGTCTCTCCTTGAACCATTCTTGTCCTCACTGTGGTATGCGTTTTCCTGGTCTTAGAACACACTGGGCTTCCTCCAGCTCTGGCCTTTTGTACTTACTGTTTCCTCTGCCTGGAGCACACTTTTATTGGCTATTTTTTCCCCCAGGTTCTCATCTTCAAGTGTCAGTTTAAAATCTCCCCTCACAGAAGGCTTCCCATTAACCTATCCAAAGCAGGTGCTTTTCACCCTCAGCCACGTTCTAGTACATTTATGCATTTTATTTCTTCACAGCCCTTATCACTAAAGATTTTCCGTTTACTCATTTTTCATGATCTATTCCCTCATTAAAACAAAAAGATCATGGAAGTAAGGACTTAGTTTTATGCGCTCAGTGTTGAGAACATTGTCCAATAAATATAGTCTTTGGTAAGTATTCTTTGAATGAATAAATGATGGATTTAAAGATCCTGCTCTAAAATATAAAAGCTAATAGTCAAAACCCTCTGTTAGTGAGAAAAACACAATAAATTCATAGTGGAGCCTCATGAAAGGCTGTCTAATGAGAACCAACAAAGTAACGCTTCGGGCGAGAAGAGCCCAGAAGCTTGTTCTGAGAGACACTACTTCTTCTCGTGCTCTGTGTGCTCAAGCTACCCTTGAGTGTTTGCCAAAGGTTTCTGAGGATCAGAATCACCTGGGCCACCTGTGAACACACAGCCTCCAAGAGCTGGTCATCAGAGGTAGTGCAGCAGTGACTCCAGGGTGGAGCCTGGGGATTTGAGATTTTAACCAGTACCTGGTTACCAGGGCAGCTTGAGAAAACACTGCCCTAGAGCAGAGATCAAAGACTCAGCTACACGTTAGCACCCCAGGGCCCAGGCTCCACCCTCATAGCAATTAAATTGAAATATTTGGGGATGAGAATCGGGCATCAGTCTTTTTCTTTATTTTTAAAGTATATTTGATTTACAGTGTTGGCTAGTTTTCGGTATACACGATAGTTATATATATATGTACACACACACACACACACACACACACACATAGTTTTTTAAGGAATCTCTATACTGTTTCCATAATGGCTGCACCGAATTACACTCCCATCAGCAGTGTAGGACGGCTCCCTTTCTCCACACCCTCCGCAGCATTTACTGCTCGTAGACTTTTAATGACGGCCATTCTAATCCTTGTGAGGCGATACATCATTGTAGCTTTGATTTGCCTTTCTCTGAGAATTAGTGATAACTGCACGTCTTTTCATGTGCCTCTTGGCCATCTGTATGTTTTTGTTGAAGAAATGTCTGTTTAGGTCTTTGCCCATTTTTGGATTGGTTTTTGTTGTTGTTGTTGTTGTTGTTATTGAGTTGTATGAGCTGTTTATATTTTCTGGAAATTAAGTCCTTGTCAGTCGCATCGTTTGCGAATATTTTCTCCCAGTCGGTAGGCTGACTTTTCTTTTTGTTTATGGTTTCCTTTGCTGTGCAAAAGCTTCTAAGTTTAATTAGGCCCCATTTGTTTATTTTTGCTTTTATTTCTACTGCCTTGGGAGACTGACCTAGGAGAACATCGCTGCAATTTATGTCAGGGGATGTTTTGCATGTGTCCTTTTCTGGGAGATTTATCATGTCCTGTCTTATATTTAAGTCTTTAAGCCATCTTGAGTTAATTTTTTGTGTATGATGGGAGGGAGTATTCTAAGTTCATTGTCAATCTTTTCTAAAACTCTCCATTATTCCAGTGACTGCCCAAATTTGAGAATCACTCCTCTAAAATAGTACTTCCCAAATGTCAGTGTGTGTACAAGTCACCTTCAGAGCTTGTTAGGATGTGGATTCTGATTCCATCCATCTTGATTGGGGCCCAAGATTCTGGGTTTTGTTTTTTTTTTTTTTTTAATGCGCTCTCAGCGATGTTGGTGCTGGGTTTCCTCAGAACTCTTCTTTGAGCAACGAAGTTCTTTTGGGTCCACAAATGGTACAGTGCATGGTGTCTTAGTCTGTTAGTGCTGCAGTAACAAAATGCAGCTAGGTGGCATATAATATCACACATTTTTTTCTCTGGAACCTGTAAGTCCAAGGCCAGGGTGCCAGCATTCATCATATGAGACCCCTTTTCCAGGTCACAGACTCATCATTGTATCCTCACTTGGCAGAAGGGGCTGCGGAGCTCTGTAGGGTCTGTTTTGTTAGAGCACTAATCCCACTTGTGGGGTCTCTACCCTCGTGACCTCACCGCCTCCCAAAGGCCCCACCTCCTAATACCATCACCTTGGGGGTTAGGCTTCAACAGTTGAATTTTAGGGGGATGCAGACATTCAGTTCACAGCACAATGTGTCACTGGCCATGTATACGGTGCAGAAACCTTTAGGATCCTATGATGAAATGCATGGTAGTGCTGGTGGCTATGTGAAGAGTTGGTGTCCCTGTCTCCAACATCTTGTTCCAACTAATTATATTTTGTTATAGACACACTTTCTGCCTGGAGTTTGGGGCTGAGTAATACAATCCACTTTACTTTTCTTGATGTTTTCATTCACAAGTACAAAAGGGTCCATGTCATGTGAAGTGCTGCTTACTCTTCTGTGGTTGGGAGAAATCACTCCAGAGCAAATTATGTTGAAAAAGGTGGTATTTCTGTGTTGCATATCATTTCCTCTATCTCCTAAGATGAACAAAAGTACTAAAAACTATTCAGACCTTTTTAAATGGGTGGGTTACCACCCATTTAGAGATGGATGACAATCTTCTAGGCATATTCTTGGGACATAATTGTTGGCAGTGGGGTTCAGGCAGCTTGGTGTAATGGAATAGGAAGCCATGGAAGTAGGAAAGTCACTCTGACCCTCTCCCTTCCCCCTTCTTCCCTGAAACAGGTCATAAAGTTCCCATGTGGAAGGTACCCTCCCTGTACTGGGAGAAAAGATGTTCTTATCACCAGAGATGTGGCACCGGGGGCTGAGAAGGCTGTGTAAACAGCCTTGTTAAACTCACCCTTATCCACCTGGTTAATTCTTCACCATTTACTAGCCCTGGCCCACCCCTTTGTCTTGTCCATGCTTCATAGATGTAGCGTTTCTTTGTCTAAAAGGTCTAAGAGCTTCCTGCTCTGGATACTTCTTTGGGACTTCGTTCTCTCTCGAAGGCTCCTTGGACATGTCAGGCTTCGATAAAATATTTGCGCTTTTCTCCTGTTCATCTCTCTTTGTCAGTTTAATTTTTAGATGCAGCCAGGACCCCAAGAGGGTCGAAGAAAACTTTTTCCTCCCCTACACTTGCACTCTTGCGTAAATAGTTCCACCTGTTTTAAATCTTGGTCTTGATTCTAGAGAGCATACATATTGGGAAAGTCAATGGTCAGAGTCTGGGTCTTGTCATTATGGCTTTGTCCTGAGCAGAGACTGTGATTGGGAAAAAGAGGTTTCCCTTGACTGGCTTTGGTCAAAGGCCATGTCTTTTATATTCAATTAGTTAGCCCTTTGGCAGTTTCATCACTGAGCAATAGATCTGATTATCTTCTTAATGACCAACATAATCAGACCCTTTATTGATAAAGCCACTGCTTTGGGCTCAACTGTAATGAGAGTAGAGAAAAAAAGATTGATCCCTTTGGTGAAGACTAATCTGTGTCCTTAAAATACGGAGTCTAGGGAAGAGAGGGAGTGATAGGATTTCATTTCAATAGTCCATTGACATCAAATCCTTGAACAGTCCTGTTCCCGGAGCTTGAATTATGAGCACAGGGTTATTTCAGTGTGAAAAACATCCTTGTGACTTGAGTACTTCAGCAAAGAGAAACTGTTTGTTTTTGTTTTTAGCTCCTTAAGGTTTTATTTATTTTTAAAGTTTTATTTTATTGAGTTATAGTCGGTTTACAATGTTGTATCAACTTCTAGTGTAGAGCACAATTTTTCAGTTATACATGAACATACGTATATTTGTTGTCACATACTTTTTCACCATGAGCTACCACAAGATCTTGTATGTATTTCCCTGTGCTATACAGTATAATCTTATTTATCTATTGTTTGTTTGTTTAATCATTGCAAAGAGCCAGATAAATTCAAGCCAGATATCCCAAGTCCCACTTGTGGGAAGAGAGTCCACACTCGTTTAGAGAGGCGGCATGTGTAAGACGGAGGTATTATCACAGAGTAGGAATAAAGCCAGTCTTTCCACTTGCTAACTGTTCAGCATTAATCAGACTTCCTCAGTCATTTAGGATTCAGTTCCCCCGTGTCTCAACTTGAGCCTCAAATTTCCTTTCCATTTTCAAAATTCTGCGAAGCCAAGAGTGTTTCAGCGGGTGTGCTCCTGCAAGGACTCAACTTAGTCTGTAGCTTTGAGTTAGCAGACCCAAAGACTTCATTACTGGATGGTCTCTGACAGCCGGCCGACAACTGTGGATGTTACCAAGCCTACTCTGCCCCCTCAGACTGAGAGTTGCTGCTTTGTTCTGGAATAAAGTGGGGATATTTGCACTTGGACCTGGGCTCTGCAGGCACTTTTCACTGGGTACAAATTCTCTTAACAAGTAAGAGGACACACAGCCACAGAGATGTTTATTCAGACCCTTATGACTAGCCCCCCTTTCCGCACCGCTTTCAACACTGTTGTGAAAACAGCAAGGTAATTGCCAAGTTCAATTGGCTTCCATGATGTAATAGATGGAAAGACCTGTGAATTGCCCCATTGCTAGACATTAAGACAGGGGATGATGTCATGCCTTAAAAATAAGTAAGCATAACCTAATGTCTTTTTATTAATAGTTGACTAATTGCTGCATCAGAAGAAGGAAAGCTTTGTGGATGAGAATGAGAAAAGGCCCCTGACATCATACCCACAGCACAAGAGGAACCTTATGCTTTGGGTGTGTGCACGCACGCACACACACACACACACACACACACGGGTAAAATGGCTTCCTTACATAGTGAACCCCCAGATAACGCTGCAGCACATGTGGAAGGGGTGTCAGCAATCTGATTGCCTCACAGTTGGAAAAGTTGGAAAACGGTAGAAACTCAAAAGTGACAGAATGGGACGCTGGGAAATGCTGAAAGTGCTGGCTTGGTAGGCAGCTCCTTCCAGAGAGTGACTCCTCTTGCCTCACTGGGAGCCTTTCATTTCATACCCCACGCTGAGTGCATCTTTCCTGTGTTCGCGTGTGTTGGTTCCACGTGTTGTGTCACAGGTGCAAAGTCTTGGTAAGAGTGCAGTTTTGTGGAAGGAAAAGAGAATCAGTCAAAAACAAGCATTCTTCAATAAGGAAATTTTAGAAGCCAAGGCACTATAGAAAAATCAGATTATCCAGGTGTTTTGACCCTTACGTACGTATGACTGACTTCTTATCAATGGGTTTGAATGCCGTGTGTTTTCTCCCCAGGAGATTGAGTTTGTCTCTTTCTCATCTGCTCTGTGTTTATGCAATGATTTCTGTAGCACTGAAAAAAAGAAAAAAGTAGAAGTCTTCTCACAACTTCTGGAGTGCATCCGTCATATTTCCTACAGGCATACATCATAAAATACTTGCTCAGATTAAAATTCGTGATTCAGTGTAAGTGGAAACACAACCCCACATGCATTACCATATATAGTGTTGAAGGCAAGGTGCCTCTGATTTTCAACCCAGGTTTTCTTAATGCTGCGCAAAGTCAACAGGCAGATCAGTTAGGGTGGCGTTTCCACCTGGGTCATTGCCCTAGAAGAGAAAGAAGTTTGGAAGCCATCACCAAGGGAAGGCAGTCTCAGGGTCAGCGTCTCAACCAGCGTCCGCACAAGTGTGCGCACGCTGTGCTTCTCGGTAGCACCTCTCCTTGGAGAGCTTTTCTTACTGAGCCACAGCTCAGGAGGATTTATGAGCTAAAAGGAATAAGTAACTTACTTATCCAAAGAGTGTGAAGTCGTGCTTACGGCCCCTCTTGCCTGGGGGTTGTGAACACACGTGATGGCTACCCTCTCCCACCGCGTGGCGGGGCTAAGCGGCCCCACTGAGGCTCCTACCTGCACTGTGCTAGGTGGAGAGCGACCCCGCTGAGAGCCCCAGGCACCTAACAGACGCCTCAGAGGTGGCGGGGGAAAGGGCAACAGTGAAGAGCAGAATGAAGGGGGAGGGAGAAAATTTAGAGAATGCCTGTAAACCACCTCGCATGGCAGCCCAGGGCTGGGCCTGAGGGTGCTGCTAGTCACAGTGAGCCATCCTTAGCGTCAGTAGTAGCTGGGGTCAGGGAAGTGAGTTCAGTGTGCTCACCTGAGACTCCGGTTCTCCAAGTGTGGCTCCCGTGTTAGAAGTGCGAATCCTCAGGCTCCATCAGTGTATGGGTGAGAAACTCGGGGAGAGGGCCCAGGGAGCCGAGTCTTAACAAGCCCCCCCCCGGTAATTCTGAGGCACAGTAACATTGGAGAACCTTGTAATCCCCACTCCCACGTCACTCCTGCCCTCGCCCACTCTCCTTAATCACAGTAGAAGACTTCGAGACGCGCCTGCAAGCGGGAAGGAGGTGGTTCGCCCTGCTTAGTAGTTGTGCGACTGTGGGCAAATGCAGCCACTTCCCGCACCTCAGCTTCTGTATCTGCAAAAGGGAGACATTGACCTAGAAGATCTCCAAGGCCCCTTTCCCTCTCACGTGGCTCTGTGAGCTGTCAGTGCTCTTGCTCTAGACCCTAGACAGGAGCCAGCACCCTCCTGGGCATGTTACCGAGGCCTTCAGAAGGGTACGGCAGCAGCGCAACAAACGACTGGAGCCTTGTGGATAGCAAGGCCCTGAGCACAAACAGTGCCAGTGACACCGCTGGTGGAGACACGGTAAGTGACAAATGGCAAAGCATATGTGTCTGAACTTACCAGCCTGCGTTCTTGAGGCATACACTAAAGATAGTGTATTTTACATTTTTTTTATTTTTTATTGAAGTGTAGTTGATTTCAGGGGCACAGCAGATGATTCAGGTATACCTATACACACACACATATATATATGTATTTTTTTTTTCAGATCCTTTTCCATTATATGTTATTACAAGAAATTGAATATAGTTCCCTGTGCTATACAGTAGGTCCTTGTTTATCTATTTTATATATAGTAATATGCGTCTGTTAATCCCCAGCCCCTAATTTATTCCTCCCCACACTTTCCCCTTTGGTAACCATAGTTTATTTTCTATGTCCATGAGTCTGTTTTGGGTTTGTAAATAGAATTTGTATCATTTTTGTTTAGATTCCACATATAAGTGATGTCATATGATATTTGTCTTTCTCTGACTGACTTCACTTAGTGTGATGATCTTAGGTCCATCCATATTGCTGCAAATGGCATTATTTCATTCTTTTCAATGGCTGAGTAATATTCCATTGTGTATATATACCACATCTTTATCCAGTCATCTGTTGATGGACATTTAAGCTAAACATAGTGTATTAATGCTGCTAATGGTGACAAGTCCCCCACATGGGCTATTCTCAAGTAAATATTGAATGGTTAAAAGGTAACTCCAGGTGAATACATATTACAGCGAGGGTCTGTAATAAATTTGTTCAATAATAAGATGTAGTAATAAACGAGTTCTGAATCACTGGAAAACATTTTAGAAACCAGATGGTGTGTGCGTTAGATAGGACAGACAGCTTCAGGCTCATTTTATTACTTCATTTTGTTTAAAATTTATTTCTTTGGCTTTTTTATGGCAAATTTAAAACAGATAAATACAATAGAATATTTGGGACAAAGACTGTGGTTGGGAAGTATGCAAACGGTGAGGACTGGGGAGTCAGTGGGTGGATGAGTGAAGGGAGAGGTTGGAGAACAGTGTCCGGACCTAAGTGACCTCCCTGCAGAGGATGTGGAGCTTGGTGAGGTTGGGCTCTGCCTTTGGCCTTGGCCTGACTTGTGCTGAGGTGGGGGTCGAGCCATGGTAACAGCATGGACATATCATGAGCGCGGACAGCTCACCCCAGCACACCCGCACGGCTTATATCCCCAGGGGCTGTGAGCGGTAAGGGGCACTTGAATCCTGACAGGCAGCTTCCAGAGCCTGTGTGCTTATCCACTGAAACGCCTCTTCACGTTAGAGAGATTCCACGCCAGTCCCCTCATTTTACAGGTCGAGGAGAAGGGGGAGGGAAGAGCTTCCTGCTTCCAGATAATTCTCTCAACTTGCACTGGGCAACCCATAAAATAAAATAAAAATTTGGATGCCCCACCCAGAAAAATAAAATGCAGATCTCCAGGGAAAAGCGCCTAGGCAGCCTTTGAAGCTCTCCAGGTGATTCTGATGTGCAGACAAGATGGAGAAACTATTGATAGTGAGAGGGGCCTTGCGTGTCGTCTGTCATCTGCTGTGAAACCCCAGCTCTGCCACTGGCGTTGCCTCACCTGTTCTGTAGGGAAACATCTTTATTGAGGGGATTAGAGTGCAGATAGTCTTTGGAAGGCTCTGCCACGTTGCATGTATTCTACAAATTATAGTCACCCTTCCTTTTCTTAGCTGTTGACATATCCAAAGTTAGACTAAGGGATTTTATTTTACTCTGTTTTCCAATAACCTAAGTATATGATATCTAACATTTTGAGCTTCAGTAGAGCTGTGGAGGGAAACTAACCTACTGAAGGAACAGACTAGCAATCAAGGCTGTGATCTATGAAAGTCAACCGCGTTGACGAGCGTAGTGAACATCGCTGTCCTCCAGATGCCTTGCGTTTGTGCCCGGTAAAACCCAGATACCTCCATTCTGACCACACAGGGAAGGCTAAATGGTTTTTCTGTTTGTTTTCTGATTTTTTGCTTGTAGTTTATCTGTGTGAATTGGCCTTTCTGAAGAGGCTAGTTAACCATGGCAAGATTCAAGATAACTTGTTCTCTGCCTTCCGTGATTTGAAGGGCTTTTGACCGTTATGATGCTGACATATTTTTAATTCTCTGGGTCCACAGAGGGCTCAGCACAAAGGCATGGCCTGACATTGAGAGGAAAGTTTCCCGTTTTCAGTGTGCTGGTCGCCCTCCAACAGGCAAAGGCAACCCTGTTCCGGTTGGAGTGGCCTTCACCTGCTGAACTTTAATTCGCTTGGTCTCTTCCTACTCTGACTTAATATTTCTTTTGATTCCCTATTCAAAAGGACCATGTGTCCAGAGTGACTTTGTGCTACTTAATCTGGGCTCAACTTAGGCTGACACTCCAAGTCCCTCTAGGCCTTTAAAGCTTTCTGGTCATGGAAGAGAGAACGTTTTCTTGCCAAATCACTGCTCTCAAAACAAACTGTGGACGGGAAGCCCTTTTCCTGCTGGCTGCCCGCCGCTCCCAGCTGTGCTGCCCCCGCTGCTGCCCTGCTGCGTTTGTTCGTGTTTCATTTCACTCCCCAGAAGGGTTATACTTCATTGGTGTTAAAGTGATCACTCCAGAGGGTTTATATAATCTTCCATTTTTCAAAAAGCAGCCTTTGATTCCTAAGCACCTACTTTCACCAAGTTTCAGAGCTGGAAGAGGCTGAGACATACACTGAAATGTCTTGAGAGAATGGTCTAGAAGCATCAGCCAGGCTAAGGGACTGGCCACAGACCAAGGGGCTAGTCCATGCTGGGAAGAGTACCCCCTCCCAGTGTCCTGATGCCACCCCTCAAATCTGTACTTTTATTATTTTAAGAAATTTCAAACTCTTTCACAGTGGAAACTTTTAAGCATATATAAAAGTAGGTAGAAGAGCACGTGGATTCCAAGCACCCAGAGGTGACAGCCATCTGTGCTGACTGGTCACTTGTGATATTCTTATAGTCGGTCATTTCCTCTGTGCCCTGACTCACTCTCCTCTCTCCCATATTAATTTGAAGCAAAACCTACACATTGCATTATGTCATAACTATTCATAACTATTTATTAAGTTCCTTTAAAAATAGAATGCTCTTTTTTAAAAAGCATAATCATATAACCACCATGATATTCTCACCCTTAAAAAATACACAGTACTTCTCTGATAGCCTCAAACATGCCATTTTCAAATTTTCAATTGTCACATAAGTGTTACTGTTTTTTCACAAAATTTTGATGGAACCATTATTTTAAAGTATTAAGAAATGTGAGCTATCGTGTGTCAGAGGTTTGAAAGTCTGGTTGAAGGACCAGGGTGAAAACTCCCAGTAACGTAAGAGACATAAAAAAGAGTGCTACAGATGATGTATGTTTTACAAAGTCAGGCACAGGACTGACACAGAATACTGTGCCTGTAACAGAGCTGAAGGAGGTATAATTTGAACATGGCCTTGAAAATTGGGATTCAAACGATTAAATTTAAAAGTGTAAATGCAGAATTGGGATGTGCCTAAAACCTCGGACACAAAGGATGCCAGGCCTCCTGATGCAACGGTGAACAGAACATTTGCCACAGCAGAAATTTTGTGCCTTTAAACAAAACGCTGAATAATAATATTAGATATTTAGGTTAGATCTGATTCAGAAAGTCCCTCAGTATCAAGCTCAAGGTTTACAGCTCATCTTTGCATGCCTTGGGGAGCCACTGAAGGCCTTTGAGAGGTTATAGAAGCAATTTGGCTTCATGGATAGTGGCAAACAGGAATGTAACATTTTGTCATTATTACACGAAATAAATTGAAGTGGAAGTAAGCCCTATCTGTCTTCATACCACCCTCAGAAAATATAATTAAGGAAAAAACTATAATTTAAATGATAGCCAGCAACGCACTGTAGATATTAAGATTCTTCCAGGGCCATTCTAACATCATTTGTCAATGGACATCCAATTAAATTGGCAAAAAAGAACACGACTAGCTTATGTCTCCAGTAAAGACATTTGAAGTTGTTTATTGAACTGGAATTCAATCTCCATAATTTTGTGGCTCCCTCTTTCCATCCATAATAATTCATCTCTATAATTAAAGCCTAATGAAGCAAACAATTTCTCTCTTCATAATCAACTTCGTCTGTGTGAGTGGCCAACATTAAAATAGAATCTTTCCAGTAAATGGATTCAGTACGCCTAGTTTAAAAAAAAAATCCTTCTCTTTCTCTTGAAATTATACATTTTACCCCAATTAATTAGCTTTATTTCCTTAAGAAGGCTAGGATGTCACAGAGAGTACTAATAAGGGTTCCGGATGACCTCCAGAACGCGAACAAAGCTACATGATTATGAAATTAATTAATTGATCTTCAGCTTAAAATCTACGACTGTGTGGTGTCACCCAGGATCTATTGAGGGCCTGCATTCCCTCGCTGGCTTTGTCATTTCATAATGCTCTGGTTCTCAAGGATGGTGAGGAAAGAAGGTGGAATTTCCATCTCTGCATCCTCATTTAAAATTTAAATGTCTCTTGGAAATGTAAGTTGTTAAGCCATTATCAGCTAATGTCTTTGGACATGATTAGCAGACCTCCAGCTGGGGCCAAAAAGAAGATCCAGGCTAGGCTCCTGTTGGAATGAAGGTCCAGCCAAGGAGAAGATTTTGCAGAGTAAAGACACCAAGGACAACCTTTTTAGTCTCTACAGCATCACATAGGGCCATCCAGTCAGGTGACTTCAGGGTTCCCTTTCCCGCAGGGGCATAAAGGCCAGCGATTACCAAGCTCCAGTGGTTAGTATTTCTGCTAGAAAATGTTATATTGTTGAAATCCATTGTAAATCATGTCCTCAGTATACTGCTTTCCACACAGTAACATCCTTTCTGATGGAGCTTCCACAGCTGAGGTCTTAAATGGGTGCATGCGGCCTCAGTGTGGCCACATTGTGGCCTCTTCGCCCTACCTTATGATTCTTAAAAAGCTTAAACTGACATTTAAAAAAGATATTTCACAGAAAGATATGCGTTTCCAGCCTCTCTTGGAAAGTGGGACCATGTGACAAAACTGGCCCCACCTTTACATGCAGCATTGAAGGCGGGTGTGTCCTAGGAGCAGTCACCCTGTTTTAAAGGAAAGGACACCTGTTCCCCATTCCTCCGGGGCTCCTAGCGCCTCCTGCCTTTGAGACTGTGTCACTCACCTCGTCAAGGCAGGTAGGAGGAGCAGCTGGCTTTCCCTGCACCCTATCTGCCCATTCATTCAGGTTCCCAGCCCAGCCCCTGCAGGCCTTGGAGTTTTTTATTGTTATTTTTTTAAGTTGAAGTATAGTTAATTTACAATTTTTTGCTAGTTTCAGGTGGACAGCAAAGTGATTCAGTTATACACACAGACACACACACACATACATTCTTTTTCATATTCTTTTCCATTATAGTTTATTACAAAATGTTGAATATGGTTCCCTGTGCTATATGGTAGGACCTTGTTCATCTGTTTTATATATAGTAGTTTGTATCTGCTAATTCCATACTCCTAATTTATCCCCCTCCCCTCTTCCCTTTTGGTAACCATAAGTTTGTCTGTGAGTCTCTGTCCGGCTTGTGGATAAGTTCACTTGTATCACATTTAGTTTCCACATCTAAGTGATATCATATAATATTTGTCTTTCTCTGTGTGACTCATTCACTTAGTATGATCATCTCTAGGTCTATCATGTTGCTGCAAATGGCATTATTTCATCCTTTTTAATGGCTGAGTCATATTCCTCTCTCACGTGCCAGTTGTATGATCTGTTTCAGGGGAGAAGGGTGAGGGTCAGGGGAAGGTCAGAGTGGCCTTCCTCCTTCTGTGGTTTTATCTGTTAAAAAAACAAAATTCGGCTGATTAAATTTTAAAGATCTTATTGGCTTTGTTCACCAATTCATGAATGGGGCAGCATCCCATCCAGCAGAGTGAGGAGCTATACAAATCAAAAGACTTTTCTAGGCAGAAGGGAGCAGGGACCAGGAAGTTATACTCAGCCGAAAAGCAGGTTGGTTATTGCAAACTCACTTTCCTTTAGGGAATGCAGGGGTCTGCCAGGCAGATGACCTCTCTAGTGCTGATTAGGGGATTCCTGACTGACTGGTTTAAGATTCTATTTCTGGAAGAGCCCAAACCGTGAATTAAGTCTGGTGACATGAGACTGAGCATAAGCGACTTTATTTGGCACCTGTTGCCTTGTTTTAACACCTCATACTTGTTTAGCATAAGATATTCAAATGCCAAGGTACCATATTTGGGGTCATTTGACCTGAACTCCATCGATGGCAGTTGAATTCCTTTGGGATAGTTTGCAGTTAGGCAAATAAAGGGATTTCAGAAAAAGTCTCTTCCTTCAGCTGTTGATTCTCAAATGTCTCCAGCTCAAAATAATCCCTGTGCCAGTGTGGCCTATTCAGAACCCCTTCAAGAGCTTCCTGGGAGAGAGGGGCAAGGTGAGAGGGAGTGATGAGCTTGTGAGAGCCAGGATGTGTTGGGAGAGAGCCCTGCTGGGACTGGAGTGCAGAGCAGGGACACGCAAGATGACCTGGAAGAAGCAGTGTCTGAGCTGGAGACTGAGGGCTGGTACTGGCTCTACAGGGGGAGGCGGAGATGCACATGTGGATGGCAGGTTGGGGAGACGGGCGACCGAAGCAGTCTGTGGAGAAGCATAGATGGCAGGGCGAACTTGGGGAAATGTACATTGACAGAGATGCTTTCCTTGACCAGCCTCAGTCTGGGTCCCGAACCTTCTCCTAGTCCTGTCCGTGCACATCTTTGTCAAATCCAGCTTTAGCAAGAACCCTGTGAAATGAGTTTAACTAGCACGGCCAACACTTGATATCAGATCAGGTCACTCATCCTCCCCATCCCAGAGGTGACGTCTGATTGCCCTGGCTGCCTTCAGCAAGAGTCCTACTGTTAGTTTAGCCAGAGCCCCCCAGCCCCTGCTGTTTCCTCCTACTAATTTTCCATCCACTGACCCCCCCACCCTGCTCCTTGGCTATAAACCCCCACTTGCCTGGGTTCTGTCCAGAGTTGAACCTAATCTCCTGCCCCCTGTAGATCTCATTGCAGTGGTCCTGCCTTACCAGCTTTAACAAGTGTTGTTGAATATTTCTTCTCTTTAGCAAAGTATATCTACAGTTCGAGAGGGAGATGCTGAGGGTTGGCGCTGGAGAGAAACAGGCCTTTTTGCCTCAGTTAGCATGGTGCAGTCTCTTCCATTCTGTCCTCTCTGTGAGCCCGAAGTCAGGAACTCGGTGTGTGTGGATCATGCTGTACCCCCCAGTGCCTGACACATGAGTGCATTCTCAAAATATACCTGTGGCCTAACATTTGAACACTAGGCGTAATCATGAAGGACAGGTTTGACCAGATAGGTTTTTTAAAAAATATTTTGAGGACCATGCAGCGTCATCCATCATAGTCTGTTTCATGTCCCCTTTGGGAATCCAGGGGTTACAACGGGAACACATACCTCTAACTTCATGCAGTCTACAGAAACCATGTCTATCCTTACATGGAATCTATGAAATTTTTCTGAAAGGCAAGAATAGTACATTGATTGCAGACATGAAGACAGTCCTTCAGCCCTCCCTGAAACCATGTCCAATGCAACATGACTTCACAGCTCCTGGAATGAAGAGGTGGAATTTATTCCTTACCCCTTGAATTTGACCTTTTGACTTTGGCAAGTGGCATACGGCACACGTGATGGTGAGCCAGGCCCCAGCCCAAACTTCGGAAGGTCTTGTGTGCTTCCACAACAGCATCCAATGTGTAAAGCCAGGCTAGCCTGCTAGATATTGGGACATCTATGGCCCAGTCAGCCTACTGTCCCAGGAACTGAAAGCCAACCACAGACACGTGAGTGAAGCCCTCCTAAACCTGCCCCTCGCTGACCTGCTGAAGCAGTCTGGCACAAATCACAAATGAGCAGGTCCACCCAGATGACTGGCTGAGTCATGAGCAGTATGAAATCCTTCTGTTTTAAGTCACTGGGTCTTGAGGCAGTTTGTTATTCAGCAATAGCTAACTGATACAGCAAGGAAAAGTGATTGCTTATCTCTGCTTTTTCAAGTAATCAATAATTTTTTCTCTCAAAGGATCTCTCCCCGCTTCACCCTTGGTGCCTCTCTTCCCAGCCAGCCTTCCAATAGCCTTTCTCTTTCTATTATTCATCCTTGAAAGCCTGCAGTCACATTACATGTGGATTTATAGATCACCACTGAGAATTGAAAATGGAATCTGAACACATATGAAAAGACATTTTTTTTTAAAAAAGCGAGAAGCATACCATGCAGGGGCTAATTGTGTGTGCATGGTTGAATGGCTGAACATGCCCTGGAGAAGCATTTCAGCATTCCATCACAGCTCGCTCCTAATAGGAAACACAGGAACGGTGTGTGCAGCCCTCAGTGAACCAGGAGACCTCAGGTTGGGGGCTTTCTAGTTTGCTGTTCAAAGGCAGAAAAGAGGTGGAAAGCTGCCTGTCTTTCCTGGTGGACACAGGCTGCAATTAGAGCATGTTTCCTGCCTCGATCCAGATGAATGAGCATGTGAAGAGGTAACAGGAATGGGAGGTTTGACATCAGAAGGAGGGATGTCTTTATAAGGAGAAGGAAAAGTGCACAGAGAAAAGGCCGCATGACCACACGGCAAGAAGTGGCCATCTGCCTACAGGACGAGGAGAGGGACCTCAGGAGAAACCAGCCCTGCCCACGCCTTGACCCCGGACCTGCAGCCTCCAGAACTCTGAGGAAGTGAATTTCCGTTGTTCATGCCCCAGTCTGTGGTATTTTGTTTTGGCAGCCAAAGCTGACTCTGGTTCTGAGAAGTGGGTGCCACTGTAACAAACATCTAAAAAGTAGAAGAGGCTTTAGAACTGGGAAGAGTAGAGGCAAGAAGAGTTTTGAGGTGCATGTTAGAAAAAAAATAATTATAGAGGCTATTGATAGGAATATGGACCTTAAAGATTATTCTGGTGAGGTCTCAGAAATGAGGAACATGCTAGTGGAGACTGGAGGAAAGTGTTATAAGACTGTTATAAGGGACAAAGAACTTGGTCAAATTGTGTTCTAGTGTTTTGTGGAAGGTAGGACATGTAAATGACAAACTTGGGTTTTTAGCTGAGGAGATTTCTAAGTGAAGTATTGAAAGCCTGCTGCTTATAGGACACTGTGAGAGAAGAGAGATAAAATGGTATTGTTAAGCAAAAAAGTAATCATGACTTGAAGATTTGGAAAATACTCAGCCTGTTTGTGTTGCAAAAAGTGAGAAAGTGTGTTCTGGAGAGAGCACTACGGGTGTGGCTAGAAAGCCGTTTGACAGAGATTATAAACATGAAGCACGACGCTGAGGACAGCCGTCTCGGCGGAAGCCGGGAATAGGGATGGCCTTACACCCACAGAAACAGGGCCGCCAGCTTGACCACAGGGGACAGAGGTAGGACAAAACGAAAAGAGGCTGTTGGACTTCTGGGATCCTACAGAATCCCAGACCCGTTCGGCTGCAAACATGCATTGTCCTGAAAGGCAGAGGGAGAACAACCCCGGGGAGACTCTGAGACGCCTGGGGGTGCCCCTCCCGCCGCAGGCCCGGACGCGCAGGCCAGGGTGTGGGGCGTCTCCCCCTCCGTTCCACAGAGCAAGGCCACCTCCCCAGTCCTGGTGGACCAGGCTGCTGCCCTCCAGAGCCTTAGAGGCTGAGCAGGGGTGACGCTGTCACCCCAGTGAGCCTGGAGGCAGAGCTTTAAGCCAGAGAGGAAGATTCTCCATCCCCAGATCTGAGGGAACTTATCTTACCAACTTATCTCACCAAGATTTTGGACTTGCTTGAGATCCATCGCCCCTTTCTTCTTCCCAGTTTCTGCCTTTTGGAACGGGAACGTCTATCCTGTGTCTGTCCCGTTGTGGGGTTTTGGAAGCATGTAACTTGTCTGGTTTCCCAGGTTCACAGCTGGAGAAGGATTTTGCCTCAAGAAGAATCATACCTCGAGTCTCACTCCTGCCTGTTGTGGCTGATATTAAATGAGACTTTGGGTCTAGGGTTGGTGCTGAAACGGGTTATAAGACCTTTGCAGCTATCAGGATGAGGGTGAATGTTTTTTAGAATGTGAGGAATATGTGAATTTGGGGGTTCCAAAGAGTGGAGTCCCCCAATTGAAGCCTTAATCTCCAATATGAGTATTTTTGGAGCTAGAGCGTCTAAGAAGGTAATTAAAGTTAAATGAAGCCCTAAGCGCAGGGCTCCAATCCAGTAGGACTGATGTCCTTATAAAAAGAGGAAGAGACCAGGGCGTCATGTGCACAGAGAAGGGCCATGTGAGGACAGAGGGAGAAGGCGGCCATCAGCATGCCAAGGAGAGAGGCCCCAGGAGAGACCAAGCTGGTCAACGCCTTGATCTTGGACTTCTGGCCTCCAGAAGCATAAGAAAGCAAACTTCTATTGTTTAAGATGCACAGGCTGTGGCGTTTGGTTACAGCAGCCCTCGCAGGCTCACACAGGTGTGCAGTGACGTCGGAGCATCAGATAAACAACAAGGAAGGTTTTACTCTGCGTGTGTTTGCTGTTTATCTGAAATTCAAATATAACTAGGCATTTCATATTTTTCTCGCTAAAAATATGGCAGCCCTGGCAATGTGGGCACCTGGAGGAGAGAGCTCTAGGCAGACTGAGCAACAGTAGAGCCAGGTGTGTGTCAGGGGAACCAGAGTTAGACCTGAACTGGAGTCAGCGAGGAAGAGAACGGAGGAGAAGAGACGAGAGTAGGGCGGCCAGAGGAAACACAGGTCACAGCTGTGCAGTTTGTTGCACTGACTGTGTATCTGAAATCCACGTTGAACTGAGTGTCCTGTCCAGTTATTTTCCAAATCAGGCAGTTCTAAGTGGGAGCAGGTCCTATGGGGTCTTGGAGTCATTGTGAGAGGTGGACATTTACTGTTCCTGAGATGATCAACCGTTGGGCAACTTTTGCTAGATCTAAGATTTTCAAAGTAGCTCCAAAGTCCTAAAGCTCTTTTCCCCAAAGGCTTTGGTAGATGATGTTTTCCTTTAGATCTTCTACTTGTAGTGAAGAGTGTTTTCTTTCGTGACTTTCAGGTCCACTGGTATTGCTCACCTAAGTCCCAGCTGACCTGGTTATAACTGGAATTTGGAGCTCGTGGAAGTTCACGCTACACTCATTTTACACCCTTAGCACCGTCATGTATGTTGATGTTTGAAACCTCATTCTGATTTTCCCTCCGCCATCCCCAGCAGGGTACCTGCGTACACAGCATAGAAAGGGAAGGCGGGAGGGCCAGAGCCGTGTGGCTTAATGAAGTCTTCCTAACTGGAAACTTTCTGCAAATCAAAATCTGATTCTCCTGGTTAATTTTGCTTATAAAACTTTGCAAATTAAAACCTAATGGAAAAGAACTAAAAAAGAAAGCTTTGAAAAATTCCCAAACACCACAATGAAAAGCTGTTCTATTTGTTCAGAAAGTTTACTGGTAGGAAAAATCTCATAACTTATTTAATCCCCCGCAGCTGGGAAAAGCAGTGTAAGGTGGATGGAGGAGGCCATTAGAAGCCCTTCTCAAAGGGCAAGGGGACAGAGTGACATTTGTCACTGTGAAGCATAAGTGTTCTCAGCTTAAGAGAGAGCCAAGCTTTGATTACAGATGTGGTAAGATACTGATGAGGGTCAGGGTCCCTGAATTCTCAGACTGTGCGGGCTGTACTCTTGCAGGCTGTAAAGCGTAACAGGACCACAGAAGAGTTAAACATTCCACGTGATGGTAGCAGAAATGGTTAAATAGTAGCAAAGGGAATGGATTTATTACTTGGTCTTTCCTACTGTGCAAGCACAGACACAGACATACAACATTGTTCATTTTAATCACATTTCTAAAGCAGAAATTGGTTCCCAACAATGGTTTAGACATTTAGGCAACACAGTTATAATGTAGACTCACGGCTAGAAATGTGCGTTGAGTAATATATCAATTATTTAAAAAATAAAGCAATTTCTCAGTATCTATGTAAAGGAAATATTCTTAGAATTAGTTGACTTCTAAATGACTATAAAATGTCTGAAGTGAACTTCTGTGGTTTACTTTTGGTGCACCCTGAATTCCTTTCTCCCTCTTTTCCAGTAAGCATACTGCCTCTTCCTTTAGGGACCATGTCCCCTACACCCCTTCAGGGGAGTTGTTGGGCACACAGCTGTGGTCTAGGGGCAGAGGCATGGGCTAGGCCAGGCAAATTAAAACAACTCACTAGCTCAGGCATTGTCAGGAATCCAAAAAACAGACAAGGAACCTTCCATCCGTCTCTTGGGACTTTTTATATGCTGACTGAGGAGAAGCAGTCTTGTCTCTCCTTTCTCTAGTTGCTAACTCAGGATGGTGTCAGGCTGCAGCTGCCTAGTGCGTGTGTTTTCCAAGCAGAGAAGAACTTGATGGAAGAAGAAGAAAGTGATCCCAAACACAGACGTGTGGAGAGGAGAGAGGTGGGGTTGATGGAGGGAGGAACTGAGGGCAAGTGTCACCTTCCTCTAGTTCTGCAATCGGTCTGTCCCAGGCTCAGTTCCTCTCTGTCCTCTCTTTAAAGGACCCAGTAAGTCGCTCTCTGTGTTTTGTTGATCTAAGTTTCTGTCTTTGAAGCCAAGAGCCTTGGCTAAATAGGAGTTAGTCCCCTGTGAGAGCTAAAACTCAGGTTTTATGTAAGAAACAACACTTACGTACATACACGTGTATAGAAAGCATGTATCTTCCCCCAAGAAGGACCCCTTAGAAAGGACAGTGTTGCAATAGTTTTGAACCCTTATGCATTCTCTACTGCTGTGTCTGTGTTCTCCGTTACTGCAATTTGAACAACATACTGTTTGGGCTTAAAGACACATTAGCCAGAAACAGCTTCAATCAATGCTGATTTTGGATTTTTATAGTGAGCACCTGACATAATCTATTAAACAAGAAAACGAAGGCAGAGAAATTTAAAGAGATCCAGATTGGGGGTGGGGTGGTATCAGATTTTTAAAAAATCAAACTATTTAAACATTTAAACAAATCAAAGAGTAAGTGAATATGCGGCAGAAATCACACATAAATCCCTTGAGGATGAATGGGAAAAAAGAACAAAAAACTGTCCTTAGGGTATGAAAATGGAACTTGTGGCCTGGGACAAAAATTTCAGTGTCATCATTGTCCTGATCTTCAAAGAGTGCTTTATCTCAGAAAGGAAGCAGGATGCTGGTTTTGAGGAGACCACGTTTGATGACTCAAGGCAAGTGGCTTGATGAAGAGGAAGATACTGACCTCAAAGCTGCATGGGAAAAATCTGAACGGCATTCTTCATTTAAGCTTGAACGCGAAGCAGTGTTTCTGAATTAAAAGACTATCTTACACAGCACGTGCCTGTAAGTGTCGTGCACCCCCAGTTAATTAACTGTCGAACACAGACGTTTTACTTCTTCATCTGTGTCACTAACATTTTGATCGACCAGCATTCTATTTTCTTTCATGATTTCATGGGGAGAGTGGCAAGTCACCTTATATTTGGAGATAGACGCTATCTGTGTGTGTGTAGCATATTTACTAGGCGTGTGCTTGGAGGGGAGGGAGGGAAAGGGAGAGAACTCAAGGGGTCAGAAGTCCAGGTGGCAACTTGACCAATAGTTTTGGCAAGAGTCAGTGGGCAGGCCAACCGGGCAATCCAGAGTTTGTGAGCCTGAACTCCACCTGAAATGGTTATTCAGGGTGAGGTTTCTCTGGTTTCACATAAAGTAAATTTAAAGGTAACTACTGAGTGGCAGGGCCAAGAAAAATATTATAAAACACTCTGCACATATTTAAGTAAAATTCTGCCAAAATTCCCCCCCCCCCCGCCACATCTCTCCTTCTAGGGGTAGAGCTCACCCTGGCAGCAGGTGAATTACGCCTGCAGAGAAGGCAGGGAAGTCCAAAATCCATGACTGTGTGTGTGTGTGTGTGTGTGTGTGTGAGTGAGTCAGTGAGTCAGTGAGTGAGTGAAATGATGGTAAAAGAGAGGCGTACACGGAGTGAGGTAACGCTCCTGGTCTGAGCTGGGAATACCGCTCCACCGCGAGCAGTGTGTCTGTGTCTCTAGCGGACCGGTCTAGTGGCTGTTTTTGCAGCTGAGTCCTATTTTCCCAGCTGCGTCTGTCACCACCGTCACCGTTACCACTGCTTGTGTGCGTTGCCGTCACTCTCATCCCATCCGAAGGGGAGGGTCTCCCTGTGCCAAGCTTCGTACTGAGCACTTCAGGTGCTTCGTCCCACTGAACAGTGGGTTCAGTTCACTGTTTAATGGATGGCACTGTGTTTGCTTTTAGGGTTACAAAAAATACAAAAAAAACAACGTGCCTGCCTTAAAGAGCATATAGTGGGGAAAACACAGTGTGTGATAAACAGTGAGCTACGCCTGGAGGTGGAGCTGTGTGATACCATGTGAGAACAAGCAGTGAAGGTGATCATTTCATGCTCGATGAACCCGTTACTTGTAGGCACCTTGTCCAATACAGTTTACCTGTGTCGCCTGAGAAGGTTATGAAATATACCAAAGGACAGCAGATAGATCCAAACAAGTTAATGGCAGGGAAAAAAATCACTTTGAATATGACCACCTTCCCATTACTCATTCTCCCAAGAGAAATTAAAATTTGAAATTAAACCTCACAGAAACAAATGGAAGTGTTTGTCCTCTGACATTTCATATTCTGCGCCTTCTCAGGCTGCTACCTTTTAAAAAACATCTAGGTTGAGTCAAGACTACTTTGCCAGTTGTAGCTCTGCCCGTCTTCCACCTACCAGAGTAAAACATGGAGCGATCTATAGCAGAATAACCCGTCGGCTCGGCTGTGCCCTACGCTTCTACAGTGGCGGGGGGAGGACTGGCAGGGTACCCCAGGATCTGGCCCGCCCAGACTGCTTTGGGTGATAAACAAGACTTCCCCTGCCCACCCACTAGCACCCACTCGTAATAAAAATGTTTCTGAAACTCAGTACATGGACTCAACAGAGCCTTCATGATCCATTGGAAAAGGAGGGCAGACAGAGAAAATGTGAGAGAGAAGAAAAAAACATGGGGTCCTCTGGCTGCAGGATGCCAGGCCGACTCACAGTCCAAAGCCTCGCAGCCGTAGCTTCTGGGAAGCCCCCCATCGAGTGACCCCAGCACTGTCCGCGCTGCGTTCTGGAGGGGGTGATATCAGAGGTGTTTCTTTCTTCCAAAATTCGCCCTGGCGTCAGTGTCTGCCTTACAGGGTCTTACCTGAACCGTCCTTTCTCCATGGAAGCACCATCACTGTACATTGGTACATTGCAACCTGGTGGTATCTCTTGCCCTTTGAGTAATTTCCCCAGTATCTCAATCTGGAACTGAATTTAGCTCTCGATGGTGACGAGGCTCTCATTCCTTCTCGTGAAAAGCGTTCCTCATAGTATGTGGACTACGGACTCGTTCCTGGAAGCTCTTTCTTACTATTCTGGTCTGTTCTCCTTGCTCACTGTCTCCCTAGCCAGGTGGCGAGGCGGGGGGCTCTGCACTCAATGTCTTCCAGTGTTAGTCTTTGCTTTGGACTTCGTCAAGTCTTGTGAAAACTTGTTCCTAATAGGGCTTTGCCCGGAACCTTAGGTTTGTTCCAGCAGGACCATCCCTCTCCATAAATTCTGAACTGAAACTGTTGATGTTTAAACATTCACGTTGTCGGTAACCCTGTGTGGACTAATGTGGCTTCTGCTGTAAGTTCCACCAAACTTGTCCACACTCAGCCTTTAACTCCTCCAGGCTCAGAAATATCAGGAAAATTCTTCAACCGAGAAATATGACTGGCATCTCATTTTCAGGGCTTCAACCAAATTTTTAACAGTTTGACTGGCTTCTGGAGTTTTTCCTTTCCTTCCCGACCACATGGAGGGCTAAAAAGTTGACAGATTCTGAGGACCTCCTTTTCTTGCTTTCTCTTTGGTCCAGATATTTGTGTTTCTAACATAAGATTCTAGATTTTTCTTTCATGTGTTTTTCTTCCCACCCTTCCACTAAACACTGAAAGATGTGGTGTCAGGGAGTTCTTGGGGAGCCAGAAGCATCCACTGTGCAAACAGTCCCCCTTCTCCTAGAAATCAGGTAACTCCCACAGGGTGTCCTCACGGCCCAGCGTCTCCCAGGCCTGGACCCCGTCTGTGGCCATCTTGTGCTCCCTTGACCTTTTCTTAGAGAGTTACCTCCGTAAACTTCTCCCACATTTCCTCTCTGGGAATCCTTGAACCCTCAGCCACAAAACACACGTCACTTAGGGCTCACCCAGCAGTGCTGGAGAGACTCTGCATGGCTCTTCTGGTCTTCCACACTCATATACCTACTCTGCTTAAAAAATTTACTTAGTGGGACATTTTTTTTCTGATTATAAAACACATGCTCCCTGTAAACTGTCCAACAGTGCAAATGAGAGTAAGGAAACTTGACATAGCTAACATTTCTGCAGGCCCTCCTGGAGGTTTGGTAGTGGGTGGGTGGCTGAGCAAGTCATGTGTGATAGATTCTAGCACAAACCCGTTTTGCTAAGCTTGCAGACTGCTTCCTGCCGTATGCTGGGAGTGCAGGGACGTCTTAGAATCGTCATTAAGTTCAGGGTTTGACTAAGCGACCTAGCAGACTACTCATACGTTTGTAAGGTGTTTGAGTGAACACACTAAGTCCCAGAGTGTAGGTGAGAGCTCCCAATCCAGATTTCCTCCCCACTGTCCTGGCATCCTTAGAATCCACTCCCAGCATATTCCCCAGGCTTCATCTGATATACATTAGCAGGGTTTTGTTACTGACTTTGAGTATAAACTGTCTTCTCCTTGGAGCAAGCCTTTTGCCTCTGCATTTGGGCTGTGTTTGTCCCTAACTGACTCAGTGGACCCAGAAGCAATGACAAGTGTTGGATTTGGTTAGGGGGCCAGTTGTCCCAATTTTCCTGGCCTTGAAAGAGTTCCTCACACATGGGACTCTCAGTGCTAAAACCAAGGAAGTGCCAGGCAAACTGGGACAAGTTAGCCACCTTGGTGTGGCTCCCGAGTGCCTAGGCATCATCTTGTGTGGCACCTGCCCCGGGTGTGGTCACTGAAAGGCTTTTGTGCAGGCGATGGCTGGTTAACGTAGACGGTGCGAGTGAGGCTGCTGCTTCCCGCAATGGAGGTTCAAAGAAATTTGCGTGTTGTTTTCAGTTTTGTACATGTTTGTGCAAATATTCTCATCCTAGGACTCAGGGCCCCAGTGTCCCCCGTTCGTGTCCTTACCAGAGCCTGAGTGGGACTGAACATTTAATAAGTGCTGTGTCTCCTGCCCCGTACACTCATACTCTGGGCGTGGCCCTCAGCCACTTCTCTCCTAGGATCACAGGACACACAGCTATGTTTTGAGACTGGTGGAGACCTCCTGATTTTCCACGCATGTCCCCAGTTGTGTGTCTTGGTTTTCAATTTCTCCTTTTCTCTGTGCACACCCTGTAGGGCCTAAGAAGAAGCCTGGTGTCTCCATCACCTTGTTGACTCCTATTTGTCACAGGAGATCACTGCCACAGCCTCACGTCCCCCAGTGCCTCTCTCTCTCCTTCCTGCACTGTTACTCATCTTCTATTTTCATTCAGCAAGGAAGTTATTCCTGCACATCTTGAGTATATGAATCTCATTTTGAGAATATCATTTTGAGAGCCTCTTTCTTAAGGCCATTTCTGGAACCAGTTATTCGCCAAGCTCCACCAGAAAACAACTGGTGCACTTAAAATAGGATAATTCCAAATAGGAAAGCGAATGGCACACTCTTTATCAGGTGTGAGTATCAGGGTATCATATGGGTGACGTGGTACCTTGCAGTTAGTAGAAGCTGAACTATTGCACTCCTAGGTCTAAAGGGATTGGACGATGGAGGCGAGAGGTTACTGGAACTTGGGAGGAGAGAGAATTGAGTAGTTATTTATCTTGGAAGGAGCAGGGATTTTCCTCAAGGGACACAGCTGGGCCAGGCCCCCCTCATAAGGAAGGATCTCACTCTGATCTTCAATGCTCCTCATGGGCTGAAAATAACTCAGAACTAGGAGATGAGGGTTGTAGTCCCTATAGGTCAGCCACCCAGAGAAGACTGCAACGTGAAGAAAGGGGTGGTAGAGTGAATCCATAAGGACAAATACAAGCTACCCCGCCCAGTGTGTTTCCCATAAACTTCATGTAACTGCTGGGGGTGGGGGGCTCATTTCAACCATCTCTGCCTGTTTTACAGGGGAAATTAACTCTTCCATCTTTAATTTTAACAACTGATATACCTAACATTATTCTTTCCATCTTATTTTACATTGCCTGGTTAGTTTCATTTATTGTTTTCTTTTTGCTTTTTTTTCTCATTTTTTCCATTTAACCAAATTAGTATTCTCCTTAATCAGCTGGAAATCTGTTACACATTTCCTTCCCACTGATTATCACCTTCCCCTATCCAAAACACTTCCTACCGTGTGGAAACAAACTACCAGTCTCTCCTTCGGGGTTCTCACTTCCCCCGTTGTTTCTGTATCTGTGTAGTCCAAAGCATGACAGTTCTGAATAGTTTTGCTTCCTTCTACTCTGTGCCCCAACCATGCTCTACCTCCAGCATTTCTAGGTTTGGAAGACAGCATAGTGTTTCCGGCACCAGCCTATTTTTAGGCGTCCTTTTGTAGCATGTCTATTTCAGTTCCCAGTTACATCCCTCCTGGGAGTTAATGCAACAACAAGGAACTGCTGTGACCAAAATCATGGCCTCTTCCCAGGGGAAATCATGGCTGATAGCTCACTGTTGTAAGGAAGACCCAGCCCCCTCACCTCAGTTGGGGACAATTCCCAGAGGCCATTTCAGCTTCAGGCTTCCCTTGGATTTGCTGACGCCTCAGCTGAAACCGCACTGAGCATCAGATTTTCCCTCTGATATCTAAGGTCCTTCTTCCTTCCTGATGTGTTTCCCAGGAGCTCTCCCCAGTAAATGTTCTGCATGCAGCTCAGCCTGTTTGCAGAAAATTCAATCAAAGACTCTTACCCATCGCTCTGTTTCCCTTGGGGTGCAGTTCATTAAGGATCCTAAAATGGAGTTTGGGGGACCAGAGAGTGATAGAAGGCACATTAGTGTCTCCTCCATTGGACTGGTGGTGGACCAGTTGGTAAGTTGCGGGTTCCCTCTGGGACCCCAGGAGGACCCTCTCTACTCGCGGGCCTCCTCCGCTGGGAGGTCTGGATTTATGGAGGGACTTACCTGCTCGACCTGCCAGTTCTTCACCATTCCTCTGTGGCCAGAGGTCTCCTGGGTGGCCCTTCTCCTTGGGGGATATGTTAGTCTCCTAGGGCCACCTTAACAAGTCCCCACACTTCAGGTAGCTTAACAAAGTTGAAATTTATTCTTCATAGTTCTGGAGTCCAGAAGTCCACAGTCAGTGTATTGACAAGGTCTCATATCCTCTAGGGATGGCTTGAGAAGGGAGACTTCTTTCAGCTTTTGTTGGCTCTGAGCACCTTGGTTCTCTTGGCCTGCGGCCACCTCACTCCAACTTCTGCTCTGCCTTCACATCACCATCTTCTCTGTGTGTCTGTGACTCTCTTCTTGTCTTTGGATTAAAGGCCCACCTGAGTCATCCAGCATGAACCTATCTCAAGATCCTTAATTTGATCACATCTGCAAAGATCCTTTTTCCAAACAAGATAACATTCACAGACTCCAGGAACTGGATGTGGACATCTTTTGGGGGACTACTGTTCAACTACTACAGGAGACATGATCTTTTCAGGCATAGCTCTTTCCTGCAAATACCTTGATATTTAAATCTTTTCCCTCTATTTCCACATACAGCAAACTCTATCCCTATACATGGGCAGTAGGGCAGAGACCCTCCCTCTGCAAACATCCTCCAAGAGCCCCCTGCCTCTGGTCCAACAACTGCATACTCTAGAACGGCATTTATAGTTTGATTGGAATTGGGAAAAGGCAGAAAAGATGTGTGATCAGATTAATCAGATATTTTATTTCCTAGGCTCTTACCTCTAGCTGTTTTTTAAAAAGTGGTATTAAGTTAATGTTACAAAGAATTACTTTAAAATGCTTATTCTATAGAAAGGGACACTTATCCCCCAAAACATTTTAGTATAAAATATGCGTTCAATATAATGAGTTACTAATTATTTGTTACTCTGATCTGTTCAACCAAAAAGGCACACAGGTAACTTAGTAGGCGATATTTACTATGGTAATTCAAATGTGCGCTCAGAAAAAGCTAGACGAAGCAGAGACAAGGGGGTTAGAGAGTAGCTCCTTTCTGATCTCTTTTCCGACTAGAGGACATTTCCTGATTTCAGTTCACTTGACAAACATCCAAATGTTTGAGCAAATAACAGGCCATTTTATGTCATTAGTTGCCTCTTAGTTACCTGCAGAGAAGCCACCTTTTCTCCTGTAACTTCAAACTCAGATTTGGGAAACAACCTTAGCACATTTAGTTAACGATCCTGGGGATGGAATCGGCTGTAACCTTCCTCATTAGTGACACATGGCAGAGGTTAGTCATTCTGAACTCACTCCCCACTGCTGTGAAGGGATTTCATGTCCCTGCAGCAGACTGAGATGCCAGTCAGAGCTCTGACGCCTGCTTTCGCTTTCTAGCGCGCGGCCCATCTTCCTCAGGTCCTGTCCCTCCTAGCATCCTCTTTAGAAAACAATTTGTTTCATTCTGTGGAAGCTCCCATGGAGTCAGGACATTGTGAGCAGGTTCCGTAACAGAGGAGGGTTTGGGACGTGGGAGACACGAAGGTAAGGATGGAGCCTGCCCCAAAAGACTCGTTCTATCTAAGGCCTTGCTCAGGTCCTTTATCATGGGGAGTAAACTAAAACGATGTTGTCATGGTTGTTGTTTGGGCCAGGAAACGGTGTTTACTAGCAACGAATAGCTCTGAGACGCGTCCTCACGCGTCTGACGAGGACAGTGGGATGGACTGATGAAACCTTTCCAGCTGTGGTTGTTGCCAGGGGCCAGAAGGACAGCGCTGAACAAGAGTTGAGACCTTATAGGTCTTAGTGGTTGCTTCCCAAGCCACATTCTTGAAGGAAGGCTCTGCATGGAGTTAATTTACATAACAAAGTGACCTGGCCTTTAAAGCAGCAGTTGATAAATGAGTTTTCAAAGCCTAAAGTAATGCATAGCAAGTATTAGTATTCACTGAAAAATGGATGGATGGGATGGATTTTCCTGATTGTCTTAGAAAAAAGTGAACACCAAGCCTCAAGGCCCATCTGCGCCCTTCAGTAGCGTCAAACAATACTGGGCTATTTTTCTCCTTTGAACTTTTTGTCTTCTGCCACGTTGTATATTTCACCATTTATTTACGTTTGTCATCTTACTGGAATGTAAGTTCCTTGGGTTCAAGTCACTGCCCTGTCCCCAGCACTTAGAATATTTATTGAGGACACCCAATATAATCTTTGAATAAACAAATAAATTATAATAATAGATTTAAATATCAATTTTCCCTTGAGCATTTAAATGCAACTTACAAATCTTACTGTCTTTTTCATAAAATCTAGTAATTTTTAACAAGCATCTTGAAATATGCCTTTGATTAACATGCCATGAATGTAGTTTGTTAAATTCCAGTAACTATTTTAAACTGCACTTATAAGTTAAATATATTCAACTTTCTAATTTAATATGTCTCTAACAAGCACAACTTCCCCAATATCATAAATCCAATATATTAAACACAACTACAGAAAAGCTTACCTTTTCTTAAATCTTCCAATATTGTACACAAATGTAGTAACATTATTTTATGTCTTTTAACCAAATATTACAAAATATCTAAAATAAATTACTCAGTTTTGTAATTTAAATTGGGATCACAAGACTATTTGTCAGATTAATAAATATGCCAATCTCTCTTAGAAATACTTTAAATACCGCAGTCCTGAATTAACCACATGTATCGTGGAACTGATTTATCCCTTCCCTGTAGTTTTCCAGACTATTAAGACACACCCACTAAGGAGACAACATGACGGTAGTCGGGGTTGTCGTGTCAGTGGGCTGGGTTGCAGACAAGTCAGAGTTCAAGCCAGAATGTGAGGTCTGGTGGTTTGCAAACCCTCGCCAGCTTGTAGCCTTTTTGGAAGCGCATACCCTCCAAGCACTGGGACGGGTCTCGCAGCCCATGTCCTTGGGCTCGAGATACACTGTTGTTTTAATTCTTGTTTTAGATTTTAAAATGCCCCTTGTCCTTGACGCTTCTCTCTCCACCATCCTTCACAAACCTAGGTTACAATATCACTTGATGGGATGATGCTACTAATTTATCTCTTTCTTGATTTTTATTTTGAGTTTTTATTTCATTGTCTTTCTGTGCAGCTTGGTTAAAATTATTATATATATTTCAATGACATTCTATTGGATTCTACATCTGTTTGCTTTTCTCTAAGGTCATTCATGCTAGTGAAGGTGGCTTATTTTATCTCAGAGTTCATTTACTCTAATTTTATGCATACTTCAAAAAAAATATTGGCTCTTAATTATTATTTTTTTAATCGAGGTACTGGGGATTGAGCCCAGGGCCTTGGGCATGCTAAGCACACATTGTACCACTGAGCTACACCCACCCCCTTTCATGCTAATGAAGATCGCAGTCCCCTGTGTGCAGCTTGTGGTTCACCAGCCTCCTCCCAAACGTTCAGTTGGCTCCAGCTACTTCTCTGCCATTCCAGATGGTTCCAGCCACATTATCTTCCACTCTTCTTCCCGGTTTTTTCTCTAGGGAAGCTCTAACTCTATACCCTATTTTTTTTTTTTTTCCTGAGGAAAGCAGGGAACAACTTTTGCTATGATTGGGGTCTCATCCTTAAAGTGTCCCTCTAAACAAATACAGGAGGAATTTTGATTAATACCAAAATTTTCCTCTAGTTTGCACAAAATGTGTAGCAAGAAAAACTAAAAGAATCTATCCCCAAATGTTAGGTCTGGGTGGTGGGTTTATAAGTGACTTATGTTCATCTTTTATTTTCTTGTACAGTGAACATGTATTGCTTTTATAATAAGGACTTAAAAATATAACATGGATTAATGTTTGAGCCACAGCTTGGGCTCACTCAGGGATTCAGACATGTTTAAGAAAACTGATGGGAAAAATGGCACACTGTCATCATTGGAGAGAAATGATATTTGTGAGAACAATGTAGTGGATGCCTTCTTGAACTTGTTCTGGACTCCAGTGACACAGTCTGTGCTTAACTGAAGAAGAGCTGCTTTACTAAGTTCAGTAGGTTGCAGGACTCTGTGGTCTCTCAAACACAGCCCACACGTAGCGTTGAGATCTTGAGGAATGTAGGGTGGCACTGTCAAGTGGTGGGCGTGGGGGACTCTGGGGCCTGGTAGAGCACAGGAAGAGGGCAAGGAAAAGTCAGGGGACAGAGAGTAGACTGTCAGCAGTGCTTCGGTGGGAACTCCAGGGCCCATCAGAGCAGTGGAAACAGGACTTTTTGAGATCCTGTGAGACATCTCGTGGGGGCTCTCAGAAAAACATGGAGGACACGACTTTGTAGAGGCCTGGAAGTCTTGGTTCTGAAGGGGGTCCGGCAAACAGTGCCGTTATTTGGATTAGTCACTGATACAGTGATTCCATCTTTATCCATACTGTGAAAAGTTAAATTAGGATTGCTGTTTCAGAAAAACGTGTTGTGTGTCTACTCTGTTCCCAACATTGAGATACACATAGTGATACAAAGATACCTAGTCCTTGACTCAAAAAACTCGACTCAAAAAACTCAAAGACCTGCAGTAGGTGCAGTGTGAGATATGTAGGTGCTGCCTAGCACTGCAGAGCACGGCAGGATTGAGACATGCACTGTGCTTTAGTGCCAAGCCTGGTGCTGTTGCTCAGTAAAGATTGCAAATTAATGGGTGGCAGATGGACTACTGAATGAGTACATGTCAGGTGAGTGTTAGAAATAACAAGTGCTCCAAGATTCCAGAAGACAGAGGAAATAGGCTGACTTGTTTTAAAGCTCTAATCTTCCTGGGGTAACTGTGCAATATTCTTCCGTAGGTGATGTCTGTATATTTCATGCGGTAGAGGATGGCCTCGGTCACTAAGTGATGTAGCAAGTGTGCTCGTAAAAATCCACTGGAGTAGGAGGGATGGTAGCAAATTCTCAGTGGCCAGAATGAGAAGTTCAATGTTAAAGAAGGGAGAGGAGTAAATACCGTAACGGAACTGTGAATCCACACCTCCTGAGGACAGGAAGCTGCGGCATAGTTGCTCAGTGACTCGGGAAGCAGGGCTGTAATAATACCAGCAGCAGAGGGTGGGCTGGGGAACATCCGTCTGCCTCTGGGTCCCAGCGGGCTCTTTGCACCTTCATTCTGCCCCTGATGCTGCCACGTGAATTATCTGGGGGCAGCCTGATGCTCTCCGGAGAACTAGCGTCTCCGTCAGCAGCCTTCCAGAAGCGGTTCCTAAAGAGATGACAGGTTGAGTTGTGCGTTTCTTTTGTGTGGGTTTCTGAAGTCCTGGCAGGTAATTCAATCGAACCCCGCTCTCCACCTGTCCCATTTTCCTCTCACCCTTGGCCTACCTGCCAAGGAAGAAAGATAAATGGAAACCAGAACTAACTGAAAACTATTCAGAGTATTACATTCCCTTGGCAGATTGTTTCAGCCTAAGCTCCTGGGATTTGGGTTGTTCTGGGTCATCGCCAGTCCAGGTTCTCTCTGAGGAAGCCAGGACTCCAGCTGTCTTGCGGTGTCTGGTCTCAGAGACCTGCAGTAGGTGCAGAGTGGCTCCTGCCCCCTGCCCGGGGCGGGGGGCAGAGGGAAGGAGCCAGGTGGAATAGTGTCAGCCTCACAGAGCCTTGCTTAGGCCTCCTTCAGCTCCGTATCTGCTGCCACAGAGCATCCACAGAGCATTAATGGCCATACCAAGTAGACTGTTCCTAGAAGGTATGAGTCTGGGCAGGTGTCAGCTACCCTAACAGAGAAAAGCAAATGGGAGGGAATAAAAGAAAAAGCAGGGTGGGTCAGAGAGCACCTTTCCTGCATGGTCAGTACCGTACTCTTACTAAAGTGCTCCTTGTATCATTCGTGTAAACATTGAGCATGTTAGTTACTTCCTTTCTCTAACTCTCAGTTTCTCTTTCCATACACTGTGGACCAAAGATTTGCTTCAAGGGATTATCATGAGAATCAAATAAATGTATGTAAGGCATTTAGCACGAGGCCTGATACATGTCAGGCACTTTAAAATGTATTATTCATTGTTGTTTTGTGGTTATTATGATTGCTGTTTTTATTATTCTAAGGGAAAGAACACCTATGAAGGGGAGGTACCCTAGGTCCATCTTCCAACCGTAGCACCGCAGTTTCCCAAGAGCAAGATCCCATGATAGGAGCATCGCAAACAGGCAGCCAGGCAGTGACAAGCAGTGTGGGGAAAGAGTAACAAAGAGCAGACTTTAGTAACAAAGTAAAGACAGGCACCACCAGTAGGACGACGGCTCCTTTAGCGTCTCTGTTCATCAGATTGAAAGCCACATGCTCCAGCACCAGGGTCCCATAGGACCCTTAAGCTTGACCACTTTCATTTCTGCTTCTCCTCAAGGGTGCAATGAAGTGAAAAAGGTGAAATGCGCTTCAAATTGTAGTTGAACATAGAAATCTTCACTGATATTTTTGTTTTAAAACTTAAGGCTTGATGAACTAATATATGGGAAAGAAACTTGAAGTGTAAGAAATACACAATCATACAAATCAATGTGCTCATTATTAACCTTAGGATCTTTTCTGAGATTACCAATGAAATATTTGCCTGAATAAACAAAAAACTGAAGGCTTGGAGACAAAAAAGAAGGTAAATGCTTCTTAAAGTCTTTCGTATTCAAGTTCAGAGGAAAGTTTTGGCCACCCTTGGGTAATGCAGATGACACAAAGGGAAGCACAGTGACTGAGAGCAGAAGTCAGTAAACAGTTATTAAATTGAATTTCTGTCCAGTTTAAGGGAAGGAGGATTCAGACCAAGAGGAGACCCTGGACTGGTAGGCGTGCAAAGTAGGAAAATGACTTTGGGAAACAGTTTGGCTGTTTCTCATACCTTTAATTGAGCACCTGCTGTATGATCCAGCCACGCCACTTCTAGGCAGTTACTTAAGAGATATAAACTCTTCTGTTCACTCGAAAACCTGTATGCAAATGTTTACAGTGACTTTATTCATGCCCCAAACTGGAAACAACCACATGTCCATCAGCTGATGAGTGGATAAACAAATTCTTGTATATCCATACACTAGAATACTACTCAGCAATTTAAAAAAAGAGTGAAATACTAATTGATGGGAAGAATCACAAATTTGTTGTGCTCAGTGAAAGAATCCAGACTCAACACACTAAATACTGTAAGGTTCCATTCAGGTGTTTTGGAAAAGGCGAAACTGCATGGACACTAATCAGACCAATGGTTGCCAGGGGCTGAGAATGGGAAAAATGAATTAATGCTACCTTTACACTGCACAAAAAGAAGCAGAAGTGCCTGATCATAAGAAATGGTAGTGCCACATCATTCAACACTGTTCACATCAAATGTGGATAATTCTTTTACTTGAACTGACTGCAGTTTAAGATCTTTGGTAAATCCAAGGAATCTGAAAAGACAAAACAGCAGTCTGAAAATAATGGCTCCTCATTGGTGGTGAAATGAACTAATTTTGTTTACATAAGAAAAGGAAAATTTAAGTCAAGACAAGCAAGGATTACCATAAAAAAGAGGACACGGTCTAACCAGTGTCCCTCCATCCAGCAGCATATGCCGTGAGCCCAGAGGCAGCTAAAAGGCTGGCTGGGCATCTTACGAAGGTGTCACAGAACGGATTGCTCAGAGGTAACGTTGATTGACCCCCAAAGGTCCATTCTAAATGTTAAATTCTATCATTCTAGGTTGTTTCATTTTTCATAGAGTTTCAAAATTCTGGAGACGATAGGTGTTCATTTCAGTGAAACAGTGGTGTCACACTGTAAGCAAAAGGTCGGATCTAAAGTAAGTATGTAGGCAAATTGTCCTAGAAAATCCTCTAGGAAGGTACTTGGTGGAGACGAACGTGGGGACTTGGTGAGCCCAGCACAGCCAGTTTCTTCCTCCAGTACTGGAGCAGACTGTCATCTCTTCAGTAGAAAAAGCTCATGACACATTCACATTTGCACCTTCAAGCACTGGGTCCCACTCCTGCTGGTGAGATGCTCACGCAGAGAGAATGCAGAGCCCCGTTCCCATCTCATACTCCCCCAGGACACTGCTTTCTGGATGGAATGTGGGTGCCATCACCCCGCTGCCCCCGCCCATCTAAACTGTAGTTTCTTCTTTTTTTTTTAACGGGCATATAGAATTGGACTTGCACCAGGTAAAGTCAACTGTGTGATGACTCCCTCGTAATTGAGAAGGTTTAAAAAGACTTCTCAGGGAGTAACTACCAGTTAACAATTCATAGGACAGTAATGAAGGGGGCCATTTACTCAGCTATCCACTGTCCAGAGGTGAGCACTGAGGTGTGTCAGAATGCTTAACATTAACAGATTCATTTCTAAGCTTATGAAACCCTCTTTCCACCTCTCTCTCGTTTCTTTTTCAGTCCCCCATCTCCTTTTCTTTGCCTTCATTTCTATTAATTTCCCTTCTTCCCTCTTCCCAAAACCTTTTCTCCCCATCTCTCTCCCTTTATTTCTCCTACATCAAATATCAGCTCATATTCATTATTATGTGTAGCATTCCTACTCTGGTTTTTAAATTTATATAGCCTTCTTTGAAGAAAGTTATTTGTTGAAAATTCCAAATTATTCTGAAAAGACAGCCACTAAAGTTAGTTTCCTCAGGATTAGAGATAACAAACACTGACTCTACTTTATTGAGCCAATTATTCTCGTGACGCAATTTAATTATCTAGTGCAATAAGCCAGGTACCTTTCCTGCCAGGCCACTTTAATGGAGTTTTGACACCAAAAATTTAATTAAGTTAACAGAGTCAAAAAAAAAAAATGTACCTTACAAGTTAGATGATCTCTATCTTTCTGGAGCATTGAGCATAAAATAATTCATCATTTAAGAGTAACATTATTAAATGAGGTTTATTACTGCATTTATAAATGGACTAAACCTCATTTCTGATGGGAATGCAGCAATGTTAGTTATCATTTTAACTATTTAAAAGATGCTAACAGTTACCTGGAAGAGCATTCAAGGATTAAAAACAAAAAAAAACAAAAAAAACTATGCAATTATTTATCCACATACAGAAGGCAGATTTTAAAAACTGGAAATGATCTGAAATACCACCACACTGGAGATTTTCACCACACACACAAACATATTCAGTATATATTGTGTAAAATGAAAACTTCCAATGACATACACACATACATGGAAGATTCTATGCAAGTAGTTTGCTTGAGATCACCCAACAAGTTAGAGGCAGAAGTGGGATTAGAATCCAAGTGTTCTATTGAAAAATATGAGATTTTAATGATTGTCAGATTTGCGGTTACCTTTGTGGTTATCTCTGAGGGGGACAGAGGTTTTATGAGGAAAGGGGCGTGTGGAGCTCCTGGGGGCTGCACTGTTCTGTTTGCTGTTCCAGGTGATGATTACATGGTGTTCACTTCATAATTCACTAAACTACATATTTATGTTTCAAATAGTTTTGTATTATGTTACATATTTAACAATCTCAAAAATTTAAATAATACATAGATATCTTTATAGATATACAATATACAGGTATAGGCATGTATATACATTATATGCAAAGGCGTATAATATATAGGTATCATCTGAACATATGATAGAGACAGACATAAACATCATGTGTGCACACACACGTACATACACACACAGTGTTGACTCTTTAGCCGCACACTCTAGTCCTTGTGTCCTGTTTCCTGATACATGATTAATTAAGCAATATCTAAGATAGAGACAGACACTGAGATCAGCTGTGGACTGAGCAGTCTTACGGAATCGGGTTTGAAGATTCAGGCCACAGATCTGTGAATCATTAGGGCCGCAGACTTGGGACCAAGATCCAGGTTTCGAGACAGAGAGGGTACACACACAGTAATGTGATGTGCCCCAGACTGTTAGCTCTGCTCTAACATTTGTTTTCCTCTTTTCTCCATAACAATAAAATTACTAGCTAAGCCAGTGACTGCCCAGGATAGGGTATATTTCCCATTTAGCTTGCAGCTAGATGTGTTCATGTGCCCAAAGTCTGGCCAATGGGATGAAATGCAAAGTGTCATGTGGCAGTTTCTGAGCACCTCTTTAGGAAGCAGTCGGTTGGTACCTTTGTCCTTTTTCCTCCATCCATCTGTTGCCTGGATTACGGATGCTGTTTTGGACTATGAGGGTGCAGCTACACTCTAGGAATGGCTGAACTGCAGATATAAAGCAGCCTGGGTCCCTGAGGACTTTGTGGAACAGGGCTGCCCTGCCATCCTTGGATTAGGTACCTCTGGGCTTTTATGTGAAAAGAACAAAATTTCTATCTTGTTTAGGCCACTGCTGTGTTGAGTTTATATGTTCCAGTTGTCCCTAATCCTAATTAACTCATATGTGATTCTGCTGTTGGGTAGGAGGTAGGAGGTGGTTTCAGGTGTTCTGCATATGAAAGGCTTTACTGGATGTTTACAGCTGTATGGGCTAAAGGAATCCACTTAGGATTTGATAAAAGTAGGCATTTGTTAGCAGAGACAGTAATAAATAAGAAACCAGAAAACCAAGGCTATCATATGGTTTTACATAATAGCACTCCTAAAGGCATTAGATGAATTTTATTCTCTTAACATGGGTTTTGTAGACTGTGCATATGATTAGCATTTTTGACATATATAACGAGGATGCCAGAGTGTGCAATAACTGCCTTCCCATACAGGGGGTTTAGGATTGAAAGTCGAATGTCTGAGGCATTGCCAGTTGCCTCAAGAGTACTGTCTCTGAATCCTGGCAGAATTGGACTCAAATCCTGTTTCCATCACTGCATGGCTTTTGATAAATTATTTAATTCCTCTCAGCTGCAGTTCCCTTCTCTATGAAACAGACGACAGTAACAACATCTATTTTCTGGGGTTTTTATGAGGACTGAATGAGTTACGATTTTTAGTCTTGGCACAGTGGCATCATCTCAGATAAGCAGCTCCTTGTCTGGTCTATCACCAGGTATCTGGAGCACACTTGTTCCTGGTCCTTCCCCTGCTCTCTGGTGTTTCCGTGCGGGTTGGGGGTGAGCAGGATTTACTCTGAGACCAAGCACCCCACTGGGGTGGCAGATCACTGTGAGGCTCCCAGCTGTGTGCCTAAGCACACCCTGCCTTCACTCTCCCCTGAGAGCCGATGACCCCACTGCACTGTCCTGGTACCCCACATGCCCATTTGATATTTTGCTTCCTCCCTTGAGTTTAGTCACCTTTAACTGGAACTTCCCTGTGTCCCTGTGGTTGGGAGCTCCCAGTGTCCTTCCCTCATGCAATCCAGGGTTTCACAATCTAGGGTATCACTTTCTAATCTGAAAGAAAAAAAAATAGGAAAGACTACAGAGTTTTCTCCTAAATATTTTGTCTTTATCACAGATCCTTTCTACTCCTTTAAGGACACGTGTGTTTTGAAACTTTTACTGTAGGAGATTCCTATCTGTCTGCTGGCTTCTCTCACCTGCCTTTTCTGAGAATAAGCACATAATGGCAGATTTACTTGAAACGGGAAAGAGTAAAGAATGGAAATACTAGGGCAAGTATCTGTAAGCCTTTCAAAATGTTACCCTGCTAAAGCCCATGCAGTCTGCATGACAGAGGTGAAAGGGCGTGTCCTAAGTAATTGGTGGAGCTGGAATTACAGTCATACATTCTGCTTTAGGTCCTGTACTGAAGAAATCTAGTTCGACTAGTTGGATCCCACATGGGCCAATTAATAAATTGCATTTTAGCTATAGTTTTTATTCCTTAATGTGTCCATTCATCTTGGAGGTAGAGTGACAACTTCCTATTTAGATGACAAATGTCCATAACCCTCAACTGGCTGGAGTATGATGGGTTTGCAAAGCTTCTGTATATCCAAAATTGCTGTCACAGCATTTTGGAGCGAAAGCTCACGGTCTTTTCTTACACCGCTTATTAAGCCTGATCCTAGACCCCTTTTATGCCCATTTGCATATCACTGAATCTCCTTTCTACCTTAACCACTTCATTGTCTGATTCTGAAATGGAAGTTAAAAATTAGACAAGCATCAGCCCTAGATCTCTAGATTGTCCACACCCTTGACTCTCCACCTTCAAGTTCTTTCCGGATTCATAGAGTATTATGGAAGGTGCTGGGACGGGCTTGGGGCGGAAGTAAGAAGATGTGGTATGAGTAAGTTTAAAACAAGAAATTATGATTTTAAAAAACAATCTGGAAACTCGAATTAAAAATTAACAACAGCCTGCATTAATTTAACAAAAGAATAAACAGGTTTATACATTCCGATTTCCCCTGAGAGCAAACCTGGTTTACAGCATCGAACAATTACTGTAATTCCTAAGAGCGACATGAATCATCAATCAAAGGTCAGATGAAGTTTAATATGTTCCGTCAAGGGCATTCTAAAACTATGTAGTGCATTTAAAATATTTTATAAAAGCTGTGATTTTTTAAAGCTTTTGTACAAAGTAGTATGCCTTAATTGTCTGGGAAGCTGACTTATGCACAGTGCTTTTCTGCCCAATAATACTGAATACATGAGACAACAATTTTTATCATTAAGTACAAAGGATATGACTTACTGAAGACGAGACTTGGGCTTGCTTATCTCACTTCAACACTGTGACTGAGAAAACTGTTCAGAGCATGTGCTTTGATAAACGACTGTGAGCTCATGGTCTTAATTTCTAATGGTCAATAATATTACATTTCTCATGGCTTCCCCAAAAATGTTTATTTAAAATTTTCTTTTAAATTACAAAGTGATGGAAAAATTATAGGAAAAAAATTATTTCATATGGAGGAGAAAGTAAAATCCACAGTCATCCAACTGGAAAATACTGAGTTAACACATTCCACATCTTTAAGGGCACAACCCAATCCACAGAGAAGTCATGCTTTTGAGAAAACAGTTCTGGGCTGTTTTGCACCAGAATCCTTGAGAACATAACTCTTCATCCCACTGAAAAGGATATCTTTCATCTGATGTCATATAAACTGGAAACATGTTCAAATAAGATGAATTGCCATGCTAAAGTGCTTATATTAGAAATAATCTACAAACTATTATAATTAATAAGTAAATTAATCAAATTACTAGATACAAGGGCAATATACAAAAATCTGTATTTCTATATCAACAAACAAGTAAAGAAATTTAAAAACCTAATACACTTTACAGTAGTGTCAAAAAGACATCAACCATCTTGGAAGTTAATCTACCAAATATGTATCATTTTCTCTACTCTGAAAATTATAGAACTGCACTGTTCAATACAGTATCGCTAGCCATATAGAGCTATTAAACACTTGGAATGTGGCTTATTCAAACCGAGGTGTGCTTAATTGCAAAATGCATGCTGAATTTTGACACTTAGTATGTAAAAAATAATGTAAAATAACTTTTAAAATATTTGCACATTGCAACTATAATTTATATATATTGGATTAAATAAAATACACTCTTAAACTTAATTTCACCTGTTTTTTTCCCTTTTCCTTCAGTGTGGCTACCAAAAAAAATTAAGATTTTGTATATATATTAGTTGCATTTGTGGTTTGCATTGCATTTCTACTGTACAGTGCTATATAAAACATTACTGAAATTAATGAAGTGGAAACTAAATGGAGGATATACTATGTTCATGGATTGGAAGAAACACTATTGTAAATAGATCAAATATGCTAGTTCTCCCCAAATTAGTTTAAAAATTATATGCAATCTTAATCAGAATCCCTGGGTTTGTTTTTATTTGGGCTTTTTTTTTTTGGTGTATATTTGGGGGGTTAAACATGATAGTATCTTGTTTATATTTTCATGGGTATGTTCACTGTCAAAATGTATCAAATTATACACTTATGATTTCTGCACTTTTCTGTATGTATTTTATTTGACAATAAAATGCACATATTTGATCCTTCAGTTATAGAACTACATGCATACATCTACATTCATAGACACACGTAATGTCTACATAAAGAATATCTAAGGATATCTAAAAATTGGTAACAGTATTTGCATCTTATAAAAAAATGGAGAACTGAAGAGATGTACTTTTCACCATATGATGTTTTGCACTCTTTTGCACTCTTCGAATTTTTTAAAATAATTTTTTATTGAGTTATAGACTCTTTGAATTTTTATTGTCAACAGATAATGTTATTTTTTCTTGAATTTTCACAAAGTGAACACACCCATGTAACCAGAATGCTAATCAAGAAACAGAGATTACCAGTATCCAGGAATAGTCTTTTAGCATAGTGTATGTGTTTGTATATGTATGTGTGTGTGTGTGTGTGTGTGTGTGTGTGTGTGTGTGTATACTATATATATATAGTACCAGTATCCCAGAATAGCATCCAAGTATTTACAGTATTTTCTTAATCAGTGGGAAACAAAATACCTTTAACAAGTAGTCTTGTTTCCTTACATGCATGCATATGTGTGCACTGGATATTGCATTTGCAAAACAGTTTGTAGAAGTAACGTGAGGCTTTGGATGAGGTTATCTTCTTCTGAAGAATTGTGTCTGCCAGCTGACAGGGAGTGCTATCAGCCCAGGATTGCTGTGGTCTAAGTTCAAGGACTGACATGACTTGAAGTTGCGGTGAAGTTCTTGGGAAGGCGTGTCTATTTCTGGCTCATGCCTCCTCTATGGGTGAAGCCAGTTTGGATCCAGACCAAAATGAAGGGCTTGCATGGTGTGTGCCACCTTAGCAGGCCTGGAATGCCAGTGCCTGTCTCCTTTGCCTCACAAAACTATCAGTCCGGGAACTCAGCCTCTCAGTTGCCTCCTTGGGAATCAACAGACATCCTCAAGTGGCTCCGATTTCTAAGCTCATTTTACTGTAATCCTGGCCACACAGTTCATCCTGTTGTCATCTCTCCATTGATTTCAAGCAAAATTTTTTTTAAATTTTGTCCAGCTTTTCTAGGTGTCCACAGAAGAACTGGGTCCAACCCAATCCTGGCAGTAAAAGTCTGCAGCTGTTTTTCAGTCTCATGGATACATCTAGTTCTTTGAATTTTCTAATTTTTCCCTAAACATGTATGCTTTATTTTCACTCCCTTTCATCTTGAGATCCAACAATATGTCACTTCAAACACTCTCCATGAATATCTTCAAATCCTTGTCTCCCTTGAACATTAAACCAAATGTATAAAACTGAACTCCAAGTCTTTTCACCCACCAGTCTTTTTTTTTCCTGATTTCCAGTCATTACCACTGATTGCTATAAACTTGGCTACATTCTTAACTTCTCTTCTTTCACCTGCAGCATCCAATCAGTCACCAAATTATTTTATTTCTATTTCACAGACACAGAATAGCAGGGTCATATTTTGAGATACTAATCAAATGTTTCCTGTGTTGGAATCTTTCTCCACTATCCAAAAATCAGTGATGGCTTTTTGTGTCCTCTGTGTTCCTGGGGAGGGCTCATTAGAGCTCTGAATAGAATCAGGTACCTGTCTCTGAAATCAGATTACGTTCTTGACACTAATACCTGAGAGCAAGCCTTAAAGGTGAAAGCTTTTCACGGCAAGATTGGGGCTTTTTTTGGAGAGAAGCTTTGGATGCCAAAGAAAAAGGCCTTGAATGTATACTGTGCTCCTTCTTGTTCCTCCTTGAGCTTCTGGGGGCCGAGGGCGATGGACAGCGGACCTGTTGGATTCACAGAACAGAAGGCTATTGTGTCTCAGGTTCTGGTGCAGCTCAAGAAAGCAGTGAGTTAGAAGAAAAACCTTCTACATCAGGGCTGAAAAAGTAACAGTGGAATAAAAAATAGCACAACTGTTATGGAAAATAGGTTAACCATTCTTCAGAAAGTTAAACCTAGAGTTACCACGTCACCCAGCAATTCCCCTCGTCAGTACGTACCCCAAAGCATTGAAAACTGGTGTTCCAGCAAATGCAGGTGCACCCATGTTTGTAGCAAAGCAGTTCACAGTCGCCAGTAGGAGGAAACAACCCACATGTCAGTCAAACAAGATACAGTATATGCATACAATTGCATAGTTTTCTTCCATAAAAAGGAGTAAGCTAGTGATACCTACTGCAATGTAGATGAGCCTCTAAAACCCTCTGCTGAGTGAACAAAGCCAGACAGAAAACATTACATGTGCATTTGTATGCAGTGGGTTAATTCATAGAGACAGAATGAAGATTGGGGGTTACCAGGGGCTGGGGGAGGGGGAACGGGAAGTAACTGCTTCGTAGGTACAGGATTTCTTTTTGGGGTTAGGCAAAATGTCTCATAAATGTATGAAATGCCGCCGAATTGTGCATTTTAAAATGGTCAATGGTTACATGTAAGTTATGTGAATTGTACCTCAATTAAAAAGGGAAAGAAAAAACCAATAGTGGTCGGACATCTCTAGACACAGTGGGCCTGGGACATTCCTGTGAGACCCTGGAGGACATTGAACGTTTTTGTGTCCTAAATGTGGCTCAGAACTGGCTGAGAGCAGGCCTTTGTGGTCAGGAAGAGAGTGACCGTCATGGGGTGGATTTCAAAATGAAGTGGGCAGCATGCTGTTTCAGCCACAGATGCACAGGAGCAGGTGGCAATGACCAAAGACTCAGGTTTGCACGTCTCAGCAGAGGCTGGCTGATGAACGCTGAGGACCACAAGCCAGTCTCCTTTGTCACACTCTGGAAGGCCCCAGGACTTAGCTCATCTCCCCCAGGAAGAGCTGAGGCAGAGGAGTGTCAGTCAAACACATTAAATACCGAATTGATCAAGGTTAATTCATAAAGTAACCTCACATAGTTCCAGAAGTGACTTGGTTTCCTTGGAAATGGCTACCATAAATTGGCAGACTAGGCTGGGAGTCACAGGTCCAGTTGGATTATATATAGAAAACAAACTGCATTTTCTTTTTTCTTTTTTTTATTTTTATTGAAATACAGTCTATTTACAATGTTAGTTTCAGGTGTACAGCAAAGTGATTCAGTTATACATATACATACATATATGTATATACATTCAGATTGTTTTCCATTACAGCTCATTACAAGAAATTGAATATAGTTTCCTGTGCTATATAGTAGGACCTTGTTGTTTACCTATTTTATATATAGTAATTGTATCTATTAATCCCAAACTCTGTAGTTGATCTACAACGTTGTGTTAGTTTCAGGTGTAGAGCATAGTGATTCAGTTATACGTCTATATATTCTTTTTCATATTCTTTTTCATTATAGGTTATTACAAGATATTAAATATAGTCCCCTGTGCTGTTCAGTAGGATCTTGCTGTTTATCTATTTTATATACAGCAGTGTGTATCTGCAAACCCCGAACTCCCAATATATCCCTCCCCACCCCCATGAAGTTGCGTTTCCTTGAACACTGAAGTCACTCACCGTGGAACATGAATTTACTGTAAATCTTCCAAAAGTGTTCGCCTTTTAAGTATTTCCAGCAGCATCTCGTATGTCTAAGCCTCATCTGGCTGGTAGCAGACAATGTGATGAGGAGCTCCATTGTCCACAACAGAGGGTTTTATCAGACCTTTGTGTTTTGGGGAGTTAAAAAGGAGAGGCTTCTGGGTCCCCAAGAGGAGGATGAGAGGATGGAGGACGACTGAGGCTTGGAGTCTGGGAGGTAGAGGGAAACGATGCCCGTGGGGACTCAGGCTTTGGCAGGCCTCCAGCAGCGGTGTTGGACTAGTGCAAGTGGAGGCCAGCAAGGCCAGTGCCTGTCCCAGACCCAAGGACACACTCTGCCCAAGCCTGCAGACCCTTCCTCCAGGTCAGCTCTTATGCTGCCTTCATTGCTCTCCCTTGATTGTTACCAGTCTGGAGATAGGGATTAAGCCCTCAAAGGACAGTCTGGACTTACAGTAGATACAATCTGGACCTGGAAAGGGAGACCACACCCCTGTTTACACCAGTCTTACCTCTTCCGACTCATTTTCCGTCTATGTTTCTGCAACACAACTTCTCTCCATTTCTACGCCATGCTGTTCCTTCTGCTTTGAATGTTCAAGCAACCTTCCTTCCACTGTCTTGTTTACCTAATGTCTACCATTCTGGAAATCCCAGGTGAGTTGCCACTTCCTCCAGGAAGTCTCCCGGGGTTTCTCACATCTGAGTTAGACACCTCTCTGCTGGACCTGGCGAACCACACAGTGCCCCCACCCTAGCCCTTGTTTTGTGATTCAGTGATTTGACCTTCCCCATGGCATGTTCTTTGTAAAAAGCCAGAGAGTAAATATTTTAGAGTTTGCAGGCCACAGATGGTTTGGCGTGTTCTTTTTCATTTTAACTCTTGCATTTTATTTTTCTTAGTGTTTTTTCCTTTCAACCTTTTAAAATAGCAAAACCCATTTTTAGTTCACTAGTAGCACGAAAATAGGCCAGATGGCCCCCCTGGGTCTAGTTTGCTGACACTTGCTCTAGAGGTAAACTTCTTAAGGATGGGAATCACATCTTGTTATGCTTTGCATCCCCAGTGCAGACACCAGCCCTTCAAGCATGCTCAAAAGTGCATAAGTGAGTTAAATTAAAAGGTGTATGTTAAGGCTGACTTTTTCTAAATTATTCTGCTTCTTTGAGTCTTTCTTACCTCCAATAACCCTGTAACTTTTTGCCACTTTATCTGTTTTAATTTGTTAAACTAATTCAAGTTCAGTTGCTCCTCCATCAACATGATGCCTTCAGTTCAAGGAAGTGCAACCAAGTCAGTGAGGTTTTTAATTTTCTTTTTCTTTTTCTTTTTTGAGAGAGGTGGTAGAAGCATGCACGTGGCTGCATGTTCTCAGCACGGAAAAGGTTATTTTGGCTTGGCCGGTGCTTGTGAGCTAATGAGTGCTGAGAGGGGTTTCTTTGCGAAAGCTCTCCCAACCCTAAGTTGTAAAACGTGGTTTCAGGCAGGAATCTGATTCTTAAATGGATTATATGTTTCACTTCCTTCTCAGTTTTAAAAGCATATTTGAATGGAGTTTTTAAAATGGAGATATACTGGATTGGCCTCAGGAATACAGTCCCTCTAGGCCTCAAACACAGCTACGGTTTTTAGACTTCCAGTCTCCCCCCTGTCACTGCATCACCCAGCATCTTCAGGCGTTTCCCATCGGCTGGGACGTAGCCACCTGTCACCTTGATACGGTGAGAAGAGATAAACAGGAACACAGTCATGGAACTGTGGTCTCATTAAAAATATATGACTCCTGAGCACAATACGGGCCAGACAAGGCTGTAAAAATCCATCGTACCGTTTTTACAAAGGCTCTGCATTGGGGATTGCAAGAAAGCAAGGAGCAACAACAAAATGTGCGCCTATAAAAGCAGGCTCTGGGTGATGAGAGACTAGTCAGTAGGTGAAACCGCAGTGCAGCCAGAAACACTTGCTGCCCTTCCTTGTAGCCGGTGTGAGACCCTTTCTTTCCGGCCCATCTGTACTGTTTTTACAGCAGTCTTGCATACTTATAGAGTGAGAGCATGCTGCTTGTTGCTACAAACAGCTCCCATAAATGTTGGAGCCAAGTGTGTCTAAACATTACAGCATATTAAACACCTTTAAGCATGATCCATAACCTTGTAATTGGTACCAAAATAACAAGACTTGTGTTTTACGTGGGAATTCGACTCTGTGATGGCTGTTGTCAATCTGTTCCATTAGCACGCAGCTGGAAAGGTGGGTCAGAAGGAAAGAATGGTTGTGATTGAGGCAAGGCACCTTGAACTCTTAGACCTTAAAGACCATCTGGGCTGACCCCCGTCGTTGATTGATGAGGAGACCGAGGCCAAGTGGGCTCTGTGACTTATGCAGGGATGCCTGGCTCCCTCTTCCACATGCCTTCCATTTAACAAAATGCTTCTCTTAAAAAGGAAACCTTTCCTTGGTATAGTTAGTAACTGCATAGCTTAGAAAGGACGTGAGTTCAGTTTGGAATGTATGTTTCCTGGTCCAGGAATAGGATGAACAAGATAGAGCTCTTGTTTTTGATAGGCAGCTCCCCAAACTTTTGTCTTTTCAAATAACTCTTTCTGAATCTCTTCCAGGTCCCCAAATCTTCACTGTCAGAATCATTCCTTTAACTGTGATCTCCACAAGCCTCGACTAAGAGGAAATAGGTTGTTAAGAGGAATCATGTGGTATTAGAATGACAGTGAGCCTTAGCAGCTAGGCGTGAGTGGTTTACATTCCGGCCTTGATGCCTGCTGGAGATACGATTTTGAGCAAGTTATTAACCCCTCTCAACCACGTTCATTCAAACACAGAGTCCACTCTGTACCAGTTTCCTTTTCCAGAAATGAGAACCAACCCTAGTTATTAGAACTGTGTGGATTCGACCAAATAACATTTAGAGACATCACTTTAGTGTTGTCCACGTAGCAGACAGTGAACTCTTCTGGTGAATATGAAGGGATGTTAAAGGGATGTGTTATAATGTGTGTACTTACCATGCACATAATTTCTATCTGCTGCTGACGGGGCTGGCAGCCCCGTTTCTGAAATCACCACCCAGGGAAACCCTGAGATCCTTGGCGTAGATCTCCTCCTGACTGCTCGAAGTTAGACTCCGATGTCCTAACGCTGATATTTCTTTGGGGAGTCAGGGTCTGATTTACCAGTGTCTTGTAAATGAGAATTGGTAATTGAAAGCCTTAATGCTTTTGTTTTGTTTTGTCTTTTCATCTCCATCCAGGTTTGTGACTGAAAAATGCTTTCGGAGCCCTTGTTTTTCTGGCCAGCAAAAACTTAAGAATTATTGATTATCATGTGGAGAACACACAAGAAAAAAAAATGGATGTGTTTTCTTCACCACCTGTTTTCATTAAGTAAGAGGAAGGAAATGAAAGAACGTTTTAAATGCTTATCAAGTAAGTGCCAGAAGCATTACATATGCTATCCCATTTTATCTTTGAATCCAAAGAGGTAGACATTGTAGTCCCTGCTTGGGACATGCTGGAAGACCTTCTCTTAGATTTTTAACTTTAGTGAAATAACATGTTTTTCTTAGAATTAATCTCTGGATGAATAAACACAGGAGTCAATTAGAAATATAAAAAGTCCCAAGAAAAAGATAGAACAGTGTTTAGACCAGTACTATATGGAATCGTGTCAGTGTTACTGACATTCTTGCTGAAGAACAGTGTCCTTGGATAAAGATACAGATTAGCCGCAGAAGTCCAGAAAAAAAGGGGCACAGAGATAAACAAGAGCTGTCAGAGGAAAAGCAGGTCAGTCAGTGAACTTGGAGGAGCCTTGGCCCAGTTGCCAGGTTTCCCATTTTGCGGAGACACACCCCTGAGGCTGTATTAGCTTGATTCCATCAAACATCCATCGAACTTCTCTTTTTCTGATTTCATGCTCGGCGAACAAACCGCTGCTTATAATTTGACTTCCATGTAGGTTTGCCTGCAGGAAAAGAAAGTTGCTGATTGTACAGCTGTGAGGACTCTGGTCCAAGTCTTATTTATCTTGGGAAATTAATAAAATGGCTTTCTGATTTTATATTAGTCTTGTGATTGGTTAATATAAACAGATCCACCTGACATAATCAGGTTTCTGAATCTACCAAGGAGAGGCCCAAATCCTAGACGAGGGTGTATTTGTTAGGTAGTTCCTAGCCAACCTACGAGGCCTCATTGGAATTAAATTCTCTACCTGCTCTGTTTCAGGACGACTTTATGAGACCATCCGCCTGCCAATACCAATGATAAGTGTTGCACAAAATATAAACTGTTAGAAAGCATTGTAGAGCAACTCAAATATGGAAGAACCTGGAAGGGACAGGAAAGTGTGAAAGTGGAGAAGAAAGCCAGGCGAGCTCTGTATCAAAGTGCCCTTTTCCGTGAGGGCGCTTCCCACTTCCCATCCGCGCACAGAGAAACAGAATGCGAGAAAGTGGTAATCTAACTGAACTGGGAAAAACAAACAAGCAAACAACAACAGCAACAACAGCAAATCGGAATCCAGAGTTCAAGTCTGTCACAGTGCTCATAAATGGAAAGGAGATTTCCTAAACATGAGCGATACAGAGCAGGATTCTCAGCATTTGCGTAAAATCCCCCTCACTGACTCCTAAACTGTTCATATTCTGAGCAGTAACCCCAAGGAATACATCAGAGAGCAGCAGTTGGAAAACAAAATCAATAACTGTATAGAGATTTTAGCAACCGTCTGGTGTTGGAAGGAGAGTTAAGGGTTGAAGTCCTGCCAAGCAGAAGGAACTGGTAAGAGCCGTGGGCTTTTTAGTGAAACCTGAAAGGAGCCACACATTAAAAATAAGCACCACATCCCAAGGTTAGTGACTTTTGATATGAGTGGAACCTGTAACACTAAAGGCAGAATGAATTGTACATCAGAACTGTACTCTAGTTGATAAAGTTATTCCTACAGTAGTATGAGTTATTAATTCTGAAAAAAATGTATGCCTGATTACTGGAATTGAACAGTTAAGTGAATTGATGGTGGATGGTGGGAGCCAGGTTTCTCACTGAAGTGGGAGATTACACATTAGCAAGGAGAGGAGATTGGAATGATTAATGTGGTAATGGGCTAGAGTTGGGGACATCAGTATTAACTCATGCTTAGCTTAAATAGTTACAACAGAGTGCATACAAAATATGTATAGATGCGTCTCACATACATGGTTTAGTGTATTTGCATATGTCTCCTTGGTCTGTCCTCTGAGCCTAGATGCAACATCACGCCAGTAGCAATGAGCACACCAAGTGCCCAGATTTTGGTTTCAAATACTATTCTCCAATAAAGGGAGTCAAGGCTTCCTGGAGAAATTGGTGATTCTAGGAGTTGTGGAGGAAATATACTAGATGATCCTGGAACACCTGGTGTTAATATTAAAGAAGTGCTAGAAAAATAAGTATTTAAACACACACATAAACACACAAACAAAATGACACCACGATGTGGTCTGTCTAATGGATACCAGAGTCAAATGAAAAAGCTCCCAATGACCAAAGCTGAAACAATTTAAGCAACAAAATAAAGTAGGTTTGGATTATAACCCAACATATACAATAAATATCCATGGTGATAGCCATGATTTAGTCATATAATGATGAAAGAAAGAAAGAATGAACGAACAATTCTCCTAAGCAGAATAATTCCAAATAATCTTCAAGAAGGTGGAGCATAACTTCCTACAGTGTGGACTCCACATAGTGACATCCTTCCAAAGAATACAATATAGAAAGGGGGAAAAAAGAGTAACCGTACATTGGAGAAACCTGACAAACATGACTTCAGCCAGGTGATAAGACCTGGCATCAGTATTAATAACGTGTTGATACTGTATAAAACTACCCTAAAATGAAAATGTTATTAAGATATGATATGTTAAATGAAACATTTATAGGATTGGCTTATCAACAGATTAGACACAGCCAAAAAAAAAAAACCAACTAATTAATTCAAAGACATGTTTATAGAAATTATCCAAAGTGAAAGAGAAAAAGAAATTAAAAGTATTATATTGTTATAAATTATTATGTGTTTCAAGTGATATAATAACAGTTTAAGACATACTGGATTAGGTTAAAGATGCATGCTGTAATCTCTAGAATAATAACTTAAAAAATCAAAGGAGGAGGTATCTACGAGAAGGCCAGAAAGAAAGAAAAGCAGAACAAAGAGTATGTGGGACAAATAGAAAACATCACAAGATGATAGAATTAAATGTAACCGTATCTACAAATGTACGAGTACATTAAATATAAATGAACTGAATATTCTAATTAAAAGGCATTAGTTGTCAGACTATAAAAAAAGAATGATCTGTAGCATCTTTACAAAGGATATAATTTAAATATAAAGACAGAGACACACTGAGAGTAAAAGGACGGAATAATGTATACCCTAAGAACATTAATCACAGGAAAGCTATCGTAGCTGCATTGATGTCAAATAGAAGGGGCAGTGCAAGGTATAACGGGGACTGTTCCATAATGACAAAGGGGGCAGTTCATCAGGAGGACATAACAAACATAAACTTACATGCTCTAACATACTTTCAGAATACACAAATCCAAAATAAATGATGTAACAGAAAAGATGAGCAAACAAGTCCGTAGTCGTAGTAGGAGGTTTTGACGATCTTCTCTCAGTAACAGAGAGAGGAGCAGCAGGGAGGCTGCAGGGCAGCTGAGCAGCACTGTTAGCCAGCGGCCTCCCTGATATTTATAGGCTGCCCCTCCCTGTATTTCCGGTAGATACAGTATTTGTTTTCTTGCAAGAAACAACGTATAGATGGCTTTGTGGTTTGAAGAAGCAAAAAATAAGCACCATTTTATTCACACCCGTCTCTTCCGGGCACGACTGCAGGAAAGACACGGGAGAGCTGATATCATCATAATGTCCAGAACCACCTCAAGGGTGGGCCAGAGAATCTGTGTGGATTATGCTGCATTTAGGAAGAAAAAGTGTTTCGTATTTTCTAGAGAACATACGTTCTATAAAATACATTGTTTGTGTTAGAAGGTGTGTGTAAATCTTTGGTCTTATAATCAAGAAAATTGAGGAAGCACGAGGAAGGCTTACCTAGACCTCACATGGAAAGAGAGGCTTGGAAGAAAATGGGACCTGAAGGGTCAGCATTCACCGTGAACTTGTCTAGTATGTTTTGGAGACTCGTAACTGAACTGCTGGGATGAAACAACCTGTGATGTTATTCTCTGCTTAGTAACTCAGACTTTTGGGAAATACATTGCTGTAGGTTCATGCGACCTATAGTTTGCCCTGGAGGAGGAAAGTGATAAAATCTAAGCTGAGATCAACCCTTGCGGACCGCAGGTGTGGTTTCATGAAACAAAAATGGAGATTTGAAAGAAGAATAAGAGAAGGTACCTCTCTCAGAGGGAAGGGAGGGAGGCTCTGGAGACAGAGAACAAGAGTGTGAACTGAGCTGCATCCTAAAGGACATGGCGAAGACCTCTGCTTCATCGCCCGTCCATCCAGTCAGCCATCTGTCTTTTCGTTATTCATTGTCTATTTGGGGCTCTGGGCACAATCATATTTCACATCCAGTTTTGAGTTACTGTTTCCTCTGTTGGGTAGGAATAGTAATCCCCGACTCTATAATGTTACAAACACAAAGGCGTGTATGGTGGAGCTGGAGGGATTGAGACACCGGAGGAAAGAGGAGTGTCCCTCCATATTTCCCAGTCCCCAGATGCTGGCAGCAGAGCAGGACCACCTCCAGGAGGACCACAGGCTCAGAGTTTCAGGTGACGGCTGGCAGCGCCGTGAGTGCTGTGTGAGAGGCAGCCGAGAGCAGCTGCGAAGAGGATGCAGCCCAGAGAAGCAGCTGCCAGTAGGAGCCAGAAACAGTTTTAAGACAGATTCCCCTTTTCCCAAAATACGGAGGAAGGTAAGCCTAGGACTTGGGTTACATATGGATTATGTCAGATAATACATATTCTGCACATAGTAAGCACTGGATATATGGTAGCTATTAAAATAATAATAATAAATCTAAACGAATTCCACCTGGAACTATTTATCTGTGGAGGAATCTGGACAGAGGTATGGCAGATCAGGGGGCCTCTGGGAATGAAGTAATAACATTTAAAACATCAGCAAGTACTGAAAACATAGAAGCATTGAATGCGAGAGCTGGGAAATCTCAAGAGTTACTTTAGGTCAGCACTCTCATTGTACAAATATGTAAACTGAGTCCCCAGGAAGAACAGTGATGGGCCTCAGAATCACCCAGCATTTGTGGCAATAGAGCTGGACACACTGACTTCCCGTTGATGAGGCTTTTTTTTTTTTTTAAACCATTTTCTAAGAAATCCTCTGTAGCTAATGTCCATAACTAAATTCAAGAAAATCCCGAATAGCAGCCAGCCTAGATTTCTCTTAGTGGAAAAGTTACTGGCGGACATCCTCCGAGGAAAGTGGAACCATTCAGTGGGAAAGAACATGTGTTAAGGGGTCAGTGATAGGCATTAATGCTTAAGGGAATGAAAAATCATGCCCAGAAAATACTATGAAGGATGTCAAATTCTCTGGGTGTCCTGACAACCAGGTTTTCTGCTTTCCATGTTTGTACGCTTAGGAGATCTTGCTGAGATGCTAACAGGGATCTCTTAGCCTTCTCCACCCTACAGAGGTGGAGTCTTATGGGAGCAGGAGCAAGGAAAAGGGACAGAGCCAGCGTGCCTGAGGCTGTGGGCGCGGGATGGGGAGGGAGCCCCTGCACAGCACGCCCTGAGAGCAGCTCCACGCAGATGAGCTGGACTTGCGCCTTCGTCAAGACTGTCTCCACTGGGAACCTCTCACCTGGGACTGCCTCTTGTCAATCAACGTCCATCCTGGGAAACAGCTTTACGAACAAACAAACGCTGTCACTGTGGGCAGTGATGGACCTCAAGTTTCAGAACCAGGACTAGAACCTAATTTTTTATTCTTTTATTCTTTTATTTATTATTTTTATTATTATCTTCCTTTCTGGAAGATCAAGATGTTATACCATCATTTCAATTCCAGGTTTGCAAAGGTGTGTGATGCCCAAGGCAACTGTTATGTCTGTGGTCCAGTGGTATCCTGGCTTTGCCCTTTCATAGAAATCAGGACAGTTCTGTGCTTAAATCTACAAATTAAAAGGAAATTAGAAGTTTATTTAAAAAAGGTTTTTTTCCCTCACTGGCTCACTAAGCCAGCTCTTTCTGTGGTAAAAGGGTACGTTTAGCATGCTCTCATTAGTCCACGTCCTGATCTGCCTCTTAATGAAGGAGTGACCCAAACTAGCCTGTCTTCCAGAGCTTATTGTTCTGATCCACATGGTTCCCTTAGAAATCGTGTAGGTCTGAGCTTATGCAGCCCTTTCTCTCCCCAGCGTCCCAGAGATCCTCCAGATACAAGTCTTGTCTCCGCTGATCTCCTAGGCTTGCTTTCTGTCAACTGTCTTCCCAGGTCAGGCCCCCTCGACAGAGATCCTTGCTTTAGATGCTGCCCAGAAACTACCGGTTGGTGCCAAAGGTTTTGTCCTCAGGACATGAAGAGCCCAAATTCCAGAGATGGGTGAAGGAGCTAAAGACAGAAATGGAGTCTGAAAGGGGTGGGTGTCAGGGGAGACGAGAGAAGAAGGCTAGAGGAAAAGAAGAACTAGAGAGAACTTCATATTTTGTTTTGTTTTTTAATCTAACACTTGGGCAAGAATTTAACTCTAAAAAACTTTAGAACATGTGAAAATGTAAAAGTACAACTCAAATCGCTTCCAGAGTCAAAGCCCTCATTCGGAGGTTTGCGTGCCCCGCAGTTCCTGCAGGGGAGCTCCCAGAGACGGGTTCTGACCTGCGAGGCAGAGACAGCGAGGCACTCCGAGAACTGTCCTGCTTGGCCCGATGCCTGGGCCTGGCACTCTTACGTGTTACCCAGGCAAAACTGTCTCCAGGCTGCTCTCCTGGCCACGCCGTCCTCGCCGTGACTGCGGGAAAGGCTGTGCTGGCTCCCTGGTTAGATGGCCACTGCCTCATTCACACCCAAGATCTTCCAGAATTCAGAGAAATCCCCCGACCTCCTTAAGTCACAGTTCGAACACTGCTCATTCCACTACCAAAGGGGCGATCTCTTCGGCTGTATGACTTCTCCTCCCTCAGCTTCCCCCCGGCCAGCTGCCCTCTGGAGGGACAGAATCTGGATTAAATCGATTTTTTTGACATTGCCTCTTTTGGGTCCTTGTTTCCCCAAGGGGGAAATTGAGTATGGATGTTAGTACTGTATCATCAGCAGCCAGATGGTCCAGAGACGGGGGATGTTCATACACCTGGGCTCTGTCCTTCAGAAGGAAGTGACTGTTGGTTCTCATGATGCCTCAGGTGCCACAGGTACTGGCAGTATTAACAATAGCCTTCTCCACACAAAGCAAAAGTGGCGTATGACAGAGCATCGTCTCATCCTGAGATGTGTCTGTTCATCAGCGAGCCAGCAGAGCTGTGGACAGAGTCCTGGAGCTGCAGTGGGGTGTCTGGTTCTAGTTCACAGCCCCTCAGTTTGCAGAGGAGTAAGCTGAGGCCCAGATAAGGACCCCTCCCCAAGGATGTAAAGGAGCTACCGGCTGACACAGAACAAGAGGGCAGATTACTGATCTACTAGAACACCTACATTCTACATCTCCATAACCAAAATACACTGCATAACCGCTTAGTGTATATCTACTGTATCTTATACTATAAATGAACATAAAATCAATGCAAAAAGGACATGAGAATACAGGCACGAAGTGGCAAAAATGCTGTGACTGCATTTATACATGGAAGAGGGTCACTTTTACAGGAGAAGCCAGGTGCTAAACAGCTCATCTGACCTGGGGAAAGGCCTGGTGTGGCATCCTCGGGCATTTCTGTGACTGTAGCAGCCATCAGGATGTCCTGTGACTGACGTCTAAGACTGGTGTGAGATCTGGTGCCAGCAAGAAATTCTTGACTTGGCAGATTTATTGCAGCTTTATGTTGGCAAGGGTTTTGAGGATACTGAGTGTGAGCGTGGAGGGGGGCCTCGGTGCTGCCTCTCTTCCCACCCTGTCTCACTTGTTGATTCAACAAATATGTATAGAACTTGTATCATGTGTTAGACACTGTGCAAGGCTTTGAAAATGCAACACAGGGTCGGATAGTCTGGAATGTCCCCTAACGACACTCATGAGAGTCTCCAGGAGCGTCTGAGGCAGGCCACAGGGCTTTAGGGAAAATAAAGTGACTCCTCGTCAGAAAACATGTGGGATTCCAACTGCAGCTCGTTCACCCATTAGGCATGCTCACATGTTTGCAGAGGAGTCTAGAAGTTTAGTTGTAAATAAAATGATTTCCACAGTCTTGGAAAGTTTTAGGAAACCTGTTGAATGGATGTTTGCTAAGTCCCCAGATCAAGGGAATCGGTCCTAGGAGATGAAAAGAACTTGGCTCGGTGGAGCTGTGCGGGGGGAGGCGTGCCGCCAGGGCCAGGCCACTCGTCCGGAGAGGTGCTCCCTGAGACCTGGGCAGGACCCGGAAGCAATCCTGAGTGAGCAGTTTGGGATAGCCTTTGCAATCAAGCGAGATTTCAGGTAGGTGTGAGCTAGCGATGGGAACATTTTGAGCAGAGAAATCAGTAAGAGGCAGTGGAGCCCAGCTCTGGTCACGGGGTGAAGAAGCTCTGAGGACACCTGAGCAGGAAGAGGCGGCGAGGCCTAACCGGGCCTCCGGCGCCGTGCTGGTCTTCCCTGTGTGAGGTCTCAGTTTTGGCTAGTGTTGCAAGACAGGGCCCCCCATTTAGATGCGACAGACGTGAGGTTCAGAAAATCGAAATAATGTGCAAAGGGCCACATGATTGGCAATTTCCAGAGCTCAAATACAAATGGAGCTCGTTTCCAGGACACCCCACTGCTAACCAAGGTTTGAGTGAGCCTGTGGTGGATCAGGGAGATGCCTAGAATAGCCGGATTGACAGGAACAGAGCAGGACAGAGCGATGTTCAGGGGCTGGGGGTGAGAGGATGGGCAGTCACTGGTTGATGGCCACTGTTTGGGCTGTTTCTGTTGGGGATGATCAGAAGGGTCTGGAGATGGATGGTGGTGATGATAGAACAATTCATGCCACGAGATTGTACACTTAAAAATGGTGAAAACAGTAAACTTCATGTTGTATGCATTTTACCACACACACAAATTAACTGATTAAACTCAGCACTTGCTTCCTAGACATTTTGTCCCTTTGCCTTCCTCTGGTCGGAAGGTAAAATCTGAGCCTAAGAGTCAGGGTGAGCATCACTGCACAGTCAGCCCCCAGTGCCTCTGAGAATAACCCCTGCGACGCAGGCCCTCTTACCTGCTGTCCTCCGCTGTTTCCTCTTCCAATTTACTGAAGGAAACTTTGTCTTCTCTTTTCTGAGGCTATCTTTTAGAAATGTCCTTTGTTTAGAAGAAAATTCAGCTTTATTATATGTCATTAGGGACCAGCAGAAGCACTGATTACCCTGCTTTCCACCTTGTCCTGTGTTTTGAACAATGTATAACTTGCAAATTCTTACAAGTTTAATCACCATCAGCTTGGAACAATACCCTTGAAAAGGCAGTTTCTTCAGATGTGAGAGTCTACACATGAAAACACATTTTAAATAATTCTAAATTCTTTCCTTTCCCTATAGCTCAGTGTATTTTTTGTATCATGTTCAATCAATGTGGCTTAAAAATTACATTATTAATTTGATGGAAGTAGTGTGGGAATTACTTTTTTCATATGATACAGATTTAAGGGGAAAAAAAATCTCATCATTCATATTTTTGACAACAGAATCACACAAGCCTCCATCATGGAGAAGAGTTGTCCACAGAAAGCCTGCGTATTAAAGCTTTTCCTGCCCGGATCATTTGTTACTAGGAGGCACCATGGACTCAACTGTGTCCTCCCACCCAAATTCATGTGTGAAAATCTTAACCCCCAAGGCAACAGTGTTTGGAGTTAGGTTCTTTTTTAAACTAATTAAGGTTAAATACGGTCATAAGTGTAGGACCCTAACCAGACAGGGCTAGTGTCCTGGTAAGAAGAGGAAGCTAAGACTGGCACTCTCTCTCCCCACAGACGTGCACAGAAGGGAAGGCCACCTGAGAACGCCGCAGCACAGATGTGGCCGTCTTCAGGCCAAGAAGAGAGCTTTCATCAGAGACTGAATTACGGTGGCTCCTTGATCCTGGACTTCCAGCCTCCAGAACTGTGAGAAACAAACTTCTGTTGTTTAAGCCAACCTTTTGTTACGATAACCCAAGCTAAGACAGATAGTATTTCAATAAATAGGAACTTAGAATTTAAGCATAGTCAGTACCTGGTGACCTGTGCCTACTTTATGAGGGCCCTAAGTCCAAACACACCATGCAGGATGGCTAACATAGTTATTTTTAACATATAATAACATATTTCTATTTACATTCTTTTTTATGAAAAATGCAAATAAACTTTTCATAAGAAAGTAGCCTCAGATGCAGAAAATATGCAAACTCATTTAAAGATAAGGACTCGTTTGTGTAACTAAATGACCAGGTTCCATCGGTTGATTTTGGAATCATGATTCTTTGGGGGAAACTTCTTTCATTTTGTGGTTTCTGCATCACTTATCTAGATCATATCTCTTGAGTGTCATCTTAAGAGCTGTCCATAGCATAAATCATGCCAAATGGGCAGTAAAAAAAATGGTAGAAGGTAATGGACTGATTTGAACCATTCTTCTTTCTGACATTTCACTATGATACCTGCGCTGTGGTGGTTTTAAGTCACAGAGCCCTGGCCCACGCATCAAAGCTCTTTGCATACACCTCCAGATGTGCTGAAGGGCACATCAGCACACACAGGGAGCAGCAGAACCACAGGCAGAGGAGGCCGTGGATGGGGTGCTGTGGATGTAGGGGCCTCAGCTCCTGTCCACGTGGGCCTATCCGCAGGGTGGCGTGAGCATCTTCAAGGCCTACTGACTACTTTCCTAGAGGGAGAGTGTTTCAAGAGAGCCAAGGCGGAAGTTGCAATGCCTGTTGTGACTAGTCATGGAAATCACACACTGTCACTGTCGCCCATCCTGTTGGTCACAAGGGGCATCTCTGAATCATGCGAGAGTCTGTGTGCCAGCACTGGTCATTAGAGACCACCTGGGAGCCTGGCTCCTGCTGACAGCACAACCCCGGGCCATTTCCTACCTGGGGTCTCTCATGAGCTGCAAGACCGCTGCCCTTCTCCTCCGCCCAGAGGGGTCACTGCTTCTAACCGACACAATGGCCACTGATCCCGCATTTTCTCTTACTCAGTAGTGCTCTAAATTTCCCTTACGCTTTGGTTTTCAGTGCTGGCTGTTAATTGTAATTATCCAAGGAGAGAGAGAGAGAAATATTCCAACAGCCAATCCTACTCCATCAGAAATTGGTGCTCCACCCGCTTCCCATTTCCCATAGATTCTGATTTGATCTGGAAAAGCTCCAGCCAATAGTAATTTTTTAAAGTGTCCTTGAATGATTCTTGTGGGTGGTTTAAAAACCACTTCTTATGTTTTTTGAACACAAAAGCCAGAGAGACTGGCCAGATCGGGAACAATAATCTTAACCGTACAACTCAGTAACTTTCTACCTATGTCTGCACCTGCGCACTCACCATCCACATCACAAAGCGGTGCATGTACAGCACGCCGGAAGGCTCCCACGTGCCCCTCCTGGTCAGTAACCTCTCTCATAGGCAGCCCCTGTTCTGACTTCTATCACTGAAGCTTAACTTTGTTTATTCTTGAACATCATTTAAATGGAATGATCATTTAAAGAAACTCTTCTGCTTTTTCCTTTTTTAACACTCAGAATTCTGTGCAGGGCACCCACGTGGCTGCCGGTGTCAGTTGTTCTTTTTCAGAGCAGGGTCCTAGCCCATTGTCCGAATCAGCTTTACTTTATCCATCAGACTGTTTCCAGTTTGGCGCCAACAAAGAGTCACTGTGATTAGTTTTGTTCATGTTTTTGGGGCACAGGCACTCATTTGTAATGGGGTAGAACTCCTTTGGGAACAGAACTGCAGGAGCATGTTAGGTGTGTGCTCGGCTTGAGAAGATCTTTCCGAACATCTTTCCAGGGTGGTTGTACCAATGTACACTCCCAGGTCCTGCGTGTCAGAGATTTGACTGCTCTGCGTCCTCATCGGTGCTTGGTCCTTTCAGATTCTCGAGTTTGTTCACTTGGGCGGGCATGTAGTGAGACCCAGTGCGGTTTTAATTTGCATCTCCCTGGTGACTGTGACCCAGAGCATGTTTTAATACACGTATTGCCGCTTGGGTGTCTCTTCTCTGCAGCGCACGTTTACGTGTCCTGCTCACTTTTTAACTGGATCTTCTTTTTTAAACTGTCTTGTTTGTAGGAGTTGCTCATGTATTTTGGATACAGGTCCTTAGGCGCATAGATGGGACCAACCGTATATATTTATCTGTTTAACAATGAAGCCAATTTTAAAAAAGGTTTCATATTGAAAAAACCCAGAACTTTTGGGTTCTCTTGAAAAATGAATGTATTAGGCAGTTCTGGGTTTGTATTTTGACTTGGCAATGACAGTCATGAGCGGGACCAGCTGGCCTTCTCTCCATGCGTCCCTCCCCTAAATCCCTTATGTCTCCTCTGTGGGCACCGGACTTGGGGTCCTTGCTTAAATGATGACATGAATTAGGTAATGTTTTCTGCTTATGAATACAACATGCCCTGAAATTAAAAAAACTTTTAAGTTATATTTCTGCATATGTATGTAGACATACATATACCTGCATACATGTACACACACACACACACACACACTGCTAGTTAGATCCTTCCAGCCCCTCTTGATCTGTAATTGGGCATCCCTGACCCTGCAGCGTTTCAGCTTCTAGTCCATTGCTAGTTGGAATATAGGTGTTAAATATCTGATTGACATCTCCTTGCTACTCATTCTGAGCACTAAATGCCTTCAAAGGGACTTAAAATTACGTGGGCATTACCACCTCTAACAGAGCCGGTGGCTTCATGAGGGCAACTCTCAGCCTCTATTCAAATCCAGGTTTCAGCTTTGACTCTCACCACCTATTTCCCAAAGCGAATTTCTGAAAAGACTCTCACAGGGGAGCCACATCACAGCACCATGTCGACCCCAGGCATCTCCAGTCCCCTCTCTGTGCAGTGAGATCCACCAGGAAGGCGATACACCTTGGGTGAGACAACAGCCTCTGGAATAAAGATCCGACTCTACGTCACTACCGTGAAACCAAGAGCGTTCCTTCACCACAGCCTTGGAAAGGTTCAAAAACTTCATTATTTGGAAACAAACAGATATGTTTTCCTTTTAAGCGAAAGCCATCACGACCTAAGTGTTTTATATTCATTCTCACCCTGGGGGAAAATATATTATTTGAAAGTTTTTACTTTTTTGAGCTCCTTCCAGGGATGCGGTGAACAGGGCCTGCTTCTGCTGCTGTATTTCATGAAGTGTCATTATCCTTCTGCCAGAGCGACTAAATGGATGGCTGGGAGGAAAGAGACAATTTGGAGGCAATTAATTCTGCTTCAAGTCCCAATTCACCAGTGCTAAAGAGCACTTGAATCCCAGTTCAAGATTTAGAGGCCAGTGGCCAGTGGAAGTCAGCGGGGCTGCTCCTCTTGGGGGCTCATTCGACCTTTTGTTCCACTTCCTCTTGGCCCTGCGCTTGGGGGCAGAGAGATGGGTGATGGGCCGCCCTTGTGCAGTTGACTGGGACCCCGGCTGCTTTGTGGCCTGATTTACGGTGCGGAGGGAGCCTCCACGGAGCTGGTACTGGTACTTGCCCAATTCGTCCCGGCTACCTCGGGCCTCAGACTGCCATCTGCTTGTGACGCTGTAACAGAAACACAGCAAGGAGCCTGGTTTTGCCTCCCCGGGGCTGCTTGCGGCCGCCTTTATCCTGGAAGAGGAAACAGGGAAAGTTTGCTAGGAAGTCATCTCGACGTCAGGTGGCCTCTGCTTGCTTCAGCACCTTCTAGAAAGGATCGCTCTGCAAATTCCTGCTTGCCCCGTCCCCACCGTCTCCCATGAGACTTGGCCGCTTACTCGCCCCCCGGGGCAACTTGTTCAGCATCCCTGTGCCTCTTTCCTCATCCTCACGCGGCGTCTGTTGTGCGTAGTGTGGCGGGGTGGACTGGACAGCAGGCGCGCAGTAAAGCTCAGGAAATGTTAGTTACCAGCACTGGGTGGTGGTTCAACTCACACCACAGTTAGTGAGCCAGGCTGTGGGGGGCGGGCATTAAGAAAATACAGAGGACAGAGTCCTCAGTTGGATCCTCGTTTTCCAGCCCCTCGCTGACATCAGCGCGAGACCGACCCACTCCACGATGGGGGCACCGCGCTGAAGGCCTGGGGCCATTGGTGCTGGGCAAGGCTCCGCGCGGCTTACTTCTGTTAATTCCTTGCGAGCGTCACGACAACCCTAGGAGGTGGCTACTGTTTGTATTATTACCTCCACTTCACTAATGAGGAAACTGAGGCCTTTGGAGGTTAAGTAACCTACCCAGAGTCACAGTGGATTCTAAGGCTGGCAGACTGGCTCGCAGTACATGCTCTTAACCACACCACCACCCGCCTTTCGGAACTGAGGAGATGCACAGCCCGAGCACCAGGCAGCCCGCCCTTGCCTCCACCTCCCAGAGCTCCTGGTATGGATGAGTCAGTAATCCTGACTTGGAGAGACAGTGAGAGCCCTAACAGTGCCATAAACCAGCCAAGTGGCATCAGGCAGCTCACAGACGTGGGTGTGATCCCACACCTAGTGTCCTCACCAGGCTGCAGGGAGGACCACCTGGGATGATGTGGTGGGTGCTCCCAGGTGGTGGTGGGGCGGCTGTCCTCACCCAATTTGATGCAGCTCAAGCGGTAGATGCTGGAGGTCTGACCCAAAGGCCGACCCCAACTCCAGGATTCTTTCCACTGGCTGCTGCCTGAAGAACAGAAGTGCGAAGCCAGAACGAAACCAGAGGACTGGGGAGGTCCTGCCTTGCCTCTACCCGCCGCGGTCGGCGGGCTCTCAGAGCTAGGGCTGGGTCACAGCCAGGGGGTGGGGGCGGCAGTCAGAAGAGCACCCACGGGGGGCGGAGTCCCGAGTCCAAGCCCTGCCCCTCAGGCCGTGGTGCCTGGGATCCAAGTCCTGGTCAGAGAGCTCAGTGAACCTCCGCTCTGCCTTCCCCAGAGCCAGGGCTCGGGTTAAACTGGTCCTCGTAATTCCCAGAAGTCCATTCTCAAGGCTCAGTTCATCTCAGGGTTCATTGCCGGAGGCCGTGCTGGAGATACACAGACGCATACAGGGAGCTTAGACATCCGGGAAGTCCACAGGGAGCGTGCACGGCGGGCAGCGGGGAGGTGCCGGCGCAGCGATGGGAACTCAGGGACGGGCGTGGTTAACCCGGATAGGGCAAGGTGGGCGGTGGCAGCCAGCGAAGGCTGAGCATCGTGTATGTGAGCGCATCTAATCCGTAGAGCTTTGGGAAAGAGATAAAGACAGTTAATTTCACAGATGGACCTTGCGTGACCAAAGTCACATACTCAAAAGGGTCAGAGTTAGACATGGAGCCCGCGTCTCTATTGAACCAAAAATCCAAACCTTGCTGCCGTGTCACATTGCTTCTCAGCAAGTGCAGGGCACCCACTGTGTACCCGGTGCTCCGCAAAGGATGCTGCACAGATTACTTTGTTTAATCCTCAAAGAACCCCTTTGAGACAGATGTTATTAGACCAGATATCTAGTAAACAGAGGCTTACACAGCTTGCCCAAAGTCACATAATAAGTAAGTAAAAGGGCGAGACTTGAACTCGACTTTGCCGAGAGTTTCTTTTCTTTGGAACTTAAGGAGACCTTCTCAAGATAGGAATCCCTGGAAGGTGTGTTGGAAACACAGACTACGGAGTCCAGCCCGGAGTTTCTGCTCAGGATGTCAGGGTGGAGCACAAGACCTGCATTACCGAGGTTCCCGGACAATATGGAGGCTGCTGATCCAGGGACCCCAGTTTGAGAACCACCCTCTCGGCTCATGGACCTTCCCTCCGCAAGTGCAGAACTCCTCTGACTGTGGTGACACCGGAACCACCTTGCCGCTAAGCCTGACCTTGCACATGCCCACTGCGCCGTTTTATTCTTGCTAAAGTCTTCATTGTTCAGAGAGGGCGTGAGTGCCATGCTGGCAACGTGGCACCCCTGATTAACGAGCCCCCGCAGCCCTCGTGCCTCCGGGAGACCCTGGCTTGCAGCTTTTGCCCTCAGACCCTGCATTTGGGGGAAAGAAATAAGAGGTCTCTTTAGAAAGTCCAGAGGGTGAAGGCTGGAGGGGCTGGGCGAGGCTGCAGATCACTGGAGAAAGACCAACCTGACCCTCTCCAAACCCACAACAAAACCTTTTCTTGAGTGATTAGCCCCAGAGAAAGGTGATTTGTTAAAGCCCTGGGTTCACCGCTTTTGTGTCCCAGGCCTAGGACATCTGGCAGGAGCCAGCGAGCTCTGTGATACCAGGCTTGAGCCCCCATTCTCATCCACTGGACTGTGCATCATTGAAACACTGGCTACTCATTCTCATGCTAATCCGTGAACTCAGAGAGCAGATGTGAAACATTTGGTTCTGTTCTTGCTCACTTGTAAAGAACTAATGCAACTTTTTTTAAAGGGAAGGGTAGAGTTGGGCTGAGAGAGGGGTGAAGGTGAAGGGGGAGAGAGAAGAGGAGGGGACTGGGGTGAATTCCAGAAAGGAGTAAAAGTTTACTTGAACGACTTTCTCTCTTGGTGGGCAAAGCACCACAGTTTATGTGAACTCCAGCCAAATCAATATAAGACAGGAAATACAAATTATATTAAAGTGTGGGACACCTCCAACTTGCAAAGTGGACAGTGTTTATAGAACGCAAGTGCAGAAGGGCATAGAAGGTTCTCCCCAGGAAGCTCCCGCGAGTCTTTTTCTCTCTGTCTTGTGAGAAAGCTTTATATTCCGGGGCATGGGAACTTTATGCCAGCCCTTAAAGATTTACTTGACAAACGTGTCACACATTTTATACTTAGAATGCCATTTGAAAATTAAGATAAGAATCTGGTTACTTGTTCAAAGGAAATATCTATATTTCTATATGTATTTCCTTTTTATCTCATGATAGAAAAATACATATACATCTGTATGAAGAGGAACAGATAAATAACTTCTAGAGCTGTCAAGCGTTTAATACTGTTATTCCTATGTGGTTCATTTGACCCAAGTGCCTGTATTGTTGATTAAAATGTAAATCTGTTAATGACAACATTGATGCAGTGGGATATCTAGATTTGTTTTCTACACTCTCATCAGGAAAATTCTTAGGGAGAAGGACTTATGATACATTTGCTGATGGCAGACTGTCCTCTTGCCTAGGATTTGTGGCCTATTTAATGCATGCCACAGACATGGGCTGACATCTGCACAGCATGCCAACTCGAAATTGTTTACAACTCTCACCTGAACGTCCTCTCCGCGTCACCCGCCAGCATCATTCACTTTAACGGTTCTGCTATGTCAAGAGCCGCTGTGTGCTAAGTGGCCAGACCTCCACCATCCACTTCTGTACCTCTCAAGAAAGCTCTGAAGTCAGAGTTGTCCAGACTTCCCTAGTGATGAGAATTACCAGGATCCTCATCCAGGGCGCTGCACTGGAGATGCTTATGCAGCAGGTGTGGCGGGCAGGGCTCTAGCAGGCCCAGCAGGAGTCCCAAGAGAGTCTTACCAACAGAAAATTCTGGGTTGAATTGCCCCAAAGAGTGTTTGCCACAGTCCCCAGAGAGAGAGGGGGCTCACGTACAGCCCACCAACCTGCATGTCCTCTGCTCCTTCCCTCGCGATGTTGCTGCCTTTGCAGTGCAGCTGTTTCAAGGGGCCCCCCTGTGACCTTCAGCACCTCGGCACGCCTGTGTTCTCTTTCCTGCCATTACTTGGAGTTCTCGGTGACCTGTCTCCTGGTACCTGGTACTCAGTTCTCTCTCCTGTAGGTGGCTCCCTGTTTCAAATAGGCACAGGGACATGTGGTGATCAGCTTCTTTCAGACTTTGCCTCCCAGTCTTCTGGGAGGAAACACCTGCCGGAGAGCAGCTTGGAAACCAGCTCTTTTTCGTTTGGCCACTGGAGAGACCCTGGGGGGGTGTAATTTGATCTCAGTGTGACACTGCTGTTGGAGCCACCACCTCGGGGCCGCCCTGTGCCTGAGCTGTGCTTCTTCTTTCACCAGCCTCCCTGTTGTCCAGACCTGTAAACTAGAGACACACACTCACCCCCCTCCCAGAATTCTCAGGTTGTGAACATCCTGCACTGCCCATGGGTGAGGGTCAGTTGTTTCTTGTGGGGCCCTCAGGCTCATCCAAACCAGAGGAGGTCATGAGGCCCCTGTGTAGGGGACACCAAGCACCCACATGCAGATGAGGAGGAGGACTCTTTCCTGAACACAAAGGAACGCTCAAAAAAATGGTGTCGCAGACTTCGCTGGCTGGTGCAGGCAGCTCAGCCGAGACACCCGGTGCCACCCTCTGTAAAGGAGTTGTCACTTCTTCCTGGATCCTTGCATCATCTCTGCCCACGTTATTCTGACCTCGGTGCTGTCACTCAGCTGCTCCCCTTTCCTGGAAGGTCTCTCCTCTTCCATCCACCTGCCCAAACCCAAAGCATAAAAAAAGGAATCCTGTCCTCAGCCTTCCGATTCTTGCCGCCATCAGCAAGCAGCTTCTTTTTCTGAATTTCTAATCCTGTGTAATCTTTATCACACAGTTTGTATTAATTACATATTGTTCATATCATTAAATATCATTTCAAGTAGCATTTTTTTTAGATCCATGAACTCTGTGAGTTCCATTTTGGCGTGCTTTTGGCCAATTTCTGTCTCTTTGATGGGCATTCATTTTCCGCAGTCACAGAGCTCACAGTCCTCCAGTTTTCTCCAGTAAGAAACCACTATTTCCTCAAAGAGACTTGCATGTTTCAAAGTCCTTTATTCCTGATGCTAAAACACCCTCAAAACGTGATGTAAAACACACATCCCATAACTTTGGCTGCAGGACTTCCCCTTGTTATGCCTACCGAGTAAGAAAGGGGAAATAAATCATAGCAATTACGTGTTTACTGTTGGTTAAATGCGTTCTATGAGTCAGGCATGCTGCACAGCCTTTTACACGTATTAACTCATTTATTGCTCACAACTACTCACTCAGTCGTGACAGACGATACTGCCACTATTATCCTCATGACACAGATAAGGAACTAAAGCTGGGGGAGATGAGGTACCTTGTCCACGAGCAGGCAGCTGACAGGTGGTGGAGTTAGGGTTAAACCCAGGTAATTCAGCTCCAGGACTCAGCACTATAGAAATGTTATTTATATTTACTGTTTTATATAACCCCTCAGTTCCTCATCTGTAAAATGGGGAAGTTAGATTTGGTCTGACATATCCAAGTCTATTTCTATAATGGGTATATGATTGGAAATTCATCTACGCGTAAGTTCCAAGGATTTTTTAAAATGATAACTTTTTTACTGAATTTAGAGTGTCTACACTTAGTGACTGAGTATTAAATATGATTCCAGAATGATTCAAATGTACATGAAAGTATAATTTATACCTATTTTCTTTCTGTCAGCAATCCTTCATTATGTCTGTTTGATGATGTAAATTTTTTTGTTCTCATATTCTTTTTCAATAAAAGGTTATTATAAGATACCGAATATAGTTCCCTGTGCTATAAAGAAGAAATTTGTCTTTTATCTATTTTTATATGTAGTAGTTAATATCTGCAAATCTTGAACTTCCAAATTTATCCCTTCCTACCCCCTTTCCCCTGTGTGAGTCTGTTTCTGTTTTGTTAGACAAGTTCATTAGTGTCTTCTTTTTTCTTTTTTTAGATTCCACATATAAGCGACATCATATGGTATTTTTCTTTCTCTTTCTGGCTTACTTCACTTAGAATGACAATCTCCAGGTCCATCCATGTTGCTGCAAATGGCATTATTGTATTCTTTTTATGACTGAGCAGTATTACATTGTATAAAGATACCACAGCTTCTTTATCCACTCATCTGTCGATGGACATTTAAGTTGTTTCCATGTCTTGGCTATTGTAAATAGTGCTGCTGTGAACACTGGGATACATGTATCTTTTTGAATTAGAATTCCCTCCAGATACATGCCCAGGAGTGGGATTGCTAGATCATATGGCAAGTCTATTCTTAGTCTTTTGAGGAATCTCCATACTGTTTTCCATTATGGCTGCACCAAACTGCATTCCCACCAACAGTGTAGGAGGGTTCCATTTCCCTCACAACCTTCCCAGCATTTATCATTCATGGATTTTTTTTAAACTTTTTTTATTGAGTTATAGTCATTTTACAATGTTGTGTCAAATTCCAGTGTAGAGCACAATTTTTCAGTTATACATGAACATACATATATTCATTGTCACATTTTTTTCACTATGAGCTACCATAAGATCTTCCCTGTGCTATACAGTATAATCTTGTTTATCTATTCTACATTTTGAAATCCCAGTCTGTCCCTTCACACCCCCCACCCCCTTGGCAACCACAAGTTTGTATTCTATGTCTATGAGTCTGTTTCTATTTTGTATTTAATGGGTTTTTTTTTGTTTTTTTTCAAATTCCACATAAGAGTGATTTCATATCATATTTTTCTTTCTCTTTCTGGCTTACTTCATTTAGAATGACAATCTCCGGGAACATCCATGTTGCTGCAAATGGCATTATATTGTCAGTTTTATGGCTGAATAGTATTCCATTTTAGAAATATACCACGTCTTCTTTATCCAGTCACCTGTTGATGGACATTTAGGCTGTTTCCATGTCTTGGCTGTTGTAAATAGTGCTGCTGTGAACACTGGGGTGCAGGTGTCTTTTTGAAGTAGGGTTCCTTCTGGATATATCCCCAGGAGCGGGATTCCTGGGTCATATGGTGAGTGTGTTCCTAGTCTTTTGAGGAATCTCCATACTGTTCTCCACAGTGGCTGCACCAAACTGCATTCCCACCAGCAGTGTAGGAGGGTTCCCTTTTCTCCACAGCCTCTCCAGTATTTGTCATTTGTGGACTTTAGAATGATGGCTATTCTGACTGGTGTGAGGTGATACCTCATTGTAGTTTTGATTTGCATTTCTCTGATAATTAGTGATATTGAGCATTTTTTTCATGTGCCTATTGATCATTTGTATTTCTTCCTTGGAGAATTGCTTGTTTAGGTCTTCTGCCCATTTTTGGATTGGGTTGTTTGTTTTTTTCTTATTAAGTCATATGAGCTGCTTATATATTCTGGAGACCAAGCCTCTGTCAGTTTCATTTGCAAAAATTTTCTCCTTTCCTGTAAGTTGTCGTTTTGTTTTGCTTATGGTTTCCTTTGCTGTGTAAAAGCTTATAAGTTTACCTAAGTCCCATTTGTTTATTTTTGCTTTTATTTCTGTTGCCTGGGTAATCTGCCCTAGGAGAACATTGCTAAGATTTATGGTGGTGATGTAAATTTAACGAAGTTAAGCTTCAGCGGCTCAAAGCTGTGTGAGTAATGACACTGCACTTCAGTTACAGTTGCTCTTTGATCCAAGTGGGCTAGAGGTACTCCTGGCAAGGTGAGTTCTGCAAAAGGAGCAGCGGGCTGGTGGCAAATGCTTGCTACCCTGTGAAGTCATGTGTGTTGGCCAGATTGATAAAGAACATTCGCTGGCATGTCTTCTGGGGCACAGCATTGGCCCCCAGACCACTGCAGCGGCAACGAAGTGGAAGGAGCACAGCCAGGCAGATCTGCCGCACATCCTTACTGACATCTGTTTAGCTTTCTGAGCCTGGTCCAGCATCTAAGATCTGGTAGGAGAGCTGTAAGGTTCAGAGCTGATACAGGTGAAGCATCTAGCGTATAGCTCATACCCGCTGAGTGTTCAATGAGAGGTAATAACAGTGTGTGTTAGAATTAATGGGTAATAATGAATAAAAAGTATTTGTAGCAAAACAAGGCAGGAATTGTGTGGACTCGAGATTTTGAGTTATATGATCTTACATACAGATCCAGCTCTCCCATCTTCTAGGTAGTAACTTTGGACAAGTTGCTTTAGATATTTAACCCTCATTTTTCTCAACTGCAAATTGGTAATAATACCTAGAGAGGTTGTGGTGAAAAAAATATTAAAAATAATTTGTGTAGCGGGATTAGCTGAATGTGGGATATAGTAAATGTAGATTTTAGGCAAATATTTAACTATGATATTAGAAAGCAGGTAATTAAATGTTTAACTATAAATAGGCAAATATGCAATCATAGATTTCAAATTTGACTTATATAGTCTAGGCAGAAGACCAGCTTCTTTGTGTATTGATGTTTTTGTGTGGAGCAGGATGTGTTTGAAACAGAAAATATATGAGTATAATGGTTAATTTTATGTGGCCACTTGGCTTGTCAAACACTATTCTGGATATTTCTGTGAGAGCATTTTTGGGTGAAATTAGCATTTAAATTGTGAACTTTGAGTGAAACAGATTGTACCCCATACTGTGGGTAGGCCTCATTCTATCAGTTGAAGACCTGAATAGAAAGAAAAGATTAACAAGAGGGGATTCTGCCACCAGAGAGCCTTCAGACTTGGATTGGCTCTTCCCTGGGTCTTCAGCTTGCTGGCCTACCCTGCATATTTTGGACTTGCTAGCCTCTATAATCATAAGAGCCAATTTCTGAAAAAAAATATATATACATATACACGTACATATACACACATACATGGAGAGATAGATGTATATAGAGATACATGTACATATATGTGTATTGGGTTGTGATAAAACATATTTTTACTCTAGGTCAAGGTCAAAAACAGTTTTAAAGTACTGCCTTAGGTCTTATCATGACCAACAATTGTATTATCTCCAAAAGCCCTGTATCATCGCATCTTATTTTTCCAGTCACTCACCTCAAATCCATTGGTTTTATCATTTCTCACTGTTTGATACCCACTCATGCCTTCCCTTTTCTCCCACTCAGTTTAGATTCTGTGGTTTTCATACATTCCCTCCCTTAACTCCCTTTTCTTCTTGGACTTCATAGTATTTGTTTAACAAATTCCACCTTGGTTAGTCTCAAATCTTGATGCATGTCAGTCTGCACCCAGGCAATTAACTGAACCTGACTCAAGAGAATAGGACTTTGCTAATCTGCTGTCCTTTAAGTTCATGATTGCAAGTGCCAGGTGGGCTGGCTGCACTGTATTTCCTGATAAATTCACTTTCCTTCTCTTAAAGTTTCACACCTTCCTTCCCCACCTCAAGCCCCATCTTTTAACACTCTCACTGTGCCTTAAGGAAATAGAAATGAGCAGTGGAAAACTCATCAGAAGGGAATGCACTGGAGGTCTTGATGAGATAAAGACTGAAATGGGATCACGAATGAGTTGGAACAGCAGAAAGTGGTGGCGGGCAGAGTGTGAGGTGCTCGCCACGCGTCATCCTCTCATTTCCAAATGTTTGATTCCCCCGGACTGTGCCCGTGTGTTCTGCCTTAACCTCTGCTTCTGCCCAAGGTCATTTTCCCCACTTGGGCACCAGATCCCTGACATTATTACCTACCCAAGGACTGAATTCCCCTAAATGTCTCTCTTCCCTGTGGACTGAGGCATTCTCATCAACCTGAAATTCAACATTTTCCACCTTTCAAAACATTCCCCACGCCTTCTCCAGTTTCTGGACCATGTCTCTGTTTCCCTTTGTTTGCCAAACCTCCTTTGAAGGAACCGTTGACTATTTACCTCTCTATTAGATGAGTTCCATCAGGAAACAGACATGCTGCACATGTGTAACGTTTCCCGTGTGGAAAAGAGGAAACCCTCCCTTGAACCCGCCAATCTAACGGAGCTGTTTTGTCAAATAAGAACAGACTGTATCTCAGCGAACTCAAGCCAGTTCTTACTCCTGATTCTCTGCGATCAACATCACCGTTCCATCCACTGGGTACAACTGACTCTTCTTGAAACAAGTTCTTGAAGCCTTACGCTCGGCTCACATTCCTCCAACCCTGCTGGCTGTCTCTCCTCACATTTCTTTTCTGACTCCTCTCCCTTCTCTCAGTCTTTTCACACCGGACACCTCAGGTCTCAGAGCCTGGCCTTCTTCATCCTTCTGTTTATGCTGTTTCCTCAGGTCACAGTTAAGTATATTTCCTCCCTTTCCCTTATACTCCGCACTGAATCCCTCAGCTAGGTCCCACTGGCTTTATCTTGGAAATGCATTTCAAATATCTCCTTTTACAACCTTCACCAATAACACCCCACTTCAAAAAAGCAAGATTTCTCTTCAGGAAAGCCGTGATAGTCCTCATTGGTGTTCCTGGTCCCCCAAAGTCCATTCTCCATCACTGGACTGATCTGTTAGACGTGTGAGCCCTATCACATTACTCTGACTCAAAGTTCTTCAATGGTTTTCCTATCACAAACAAAAAGATCTCCATATTCCTTTCCTGGTTTTAAAAGATGCTAAATGATCCAGCCCACAACTCTTCAAAGGTATGTGTTTTGAACGAATGAATGAATGAATGAATAAGAGCAACAGAGCTGACGGTTATGAGCATGGGCTTGGTAGTGGGTAACTTGTGGTCGTATTGTGACTCCTCTGATCAGTAGTTTTGGGATCTTGGGGATTTAACTCTCTAAGAACTGTTTTGATTCTAAGTGACAAAAAAAAAAAAAACTCAAGTAGCTGAAATTAAAATTCAGTGGCTCATTGAACAAGGAAATTCAATGGGGGTGATTCTGGCTTCAGGTATAGTTGACTGGAGGTATTAGAAAATATTATTAAGAGTTTGTCCCTGTTTCCTTCATAAATCAGCACAGGTATCTTTGCGTTTGTCTTCAATCTCAGGAAAACTCTGTCCACAATGGGGCAAAGGTACCTGTTTTCATTTTGATATAGAGCTAAAGATTCCACATGGAAGAGTGTAATTTTTTCTGAGACTTTCAGAAAAAGTCTCATGAAAGACTCTAATTGTCAGGGTTTCAGTCATTTGCCTGGTTGTGACCCTGTCACTATGGCCAGGTTCTGGCTCTTGTGCCCGCCCCCTCTAAATCAGGCTGAATCCATGCTTCTCAGACCATGTAAACTGAGAACGAGGGAGTGCCCACTCCCCCAAAGAGATGTTTTGAGTTCCTCCCATGTAAAATGAGACAAAGAATTCTGACATTACGTGTAAGGTTCATAACACAATGCCCAGCACATGGCCAGTAAGCATCAGCTAGATACAGACATCATGAAGAAGAGCTTTGGGGTGTAGACAGAGTTCTACTTTGATAAAAAGTTACAAGCCTAAAAACTTCCATCACTGAACAGCAAAAAATGAAAACAAATAAAATATGATCTCTATTCTTGCTCAAGTTTCTAGAACAGAACAACAACATGTATTTAAGGAAAGAAGAAAAAAGGAAATTATCAAAGTTACAAGCAAAAAACATCAATGAATCAGAACATAGAAAAAAGGTAGTTTTACTTCTCGGTTATTTTTTTTTTTTGAGCAAAATAAATAAACGCACATAACTCTGCCAAGCTTCATTTAAAAAATGGAGGGGGGAGGATAAAACATAAGTGTACTGAGTAAGAATTAGAATTGTAACATAACCAAATACAATATTTGAAAAATTATAAGGGAATACTATACACAATCAGAATACCTTGATAAATGATTTTAGCATGTTCTTAATGTTTACTAGGCAAATATCGCACAAATGAAACATGCGTGTGCTGTCACAAAATTAAGCAAGTATAGAAAAACCAAGAGCATCTCTTTTTTCATATCTCCTGCACTCTTCTTAACAATAGCCGCCATCAAGAGTTGAGTGTTCGTTCTTCTCCCCATCGACGCAGTATGTATGTAGGCCTGTATTTGTGTCTTCACATGGGAAAATCTACATGTGAGGTAATGTTATCCATACTACTCTGGAACTTACTTTTTCACTTAAGCAAATGAGTTGATAAATCTAGTGTTGACATGTGGATCTATCTCATCCAATTTTATAGCTTCCGAGTGTTCCTTGGGAAGGTAGTCTTATAAATTACTAAACCACTTCCCTACTGATGGACATTCAGGGTGTTAGCAACTTTGCTATTATAAACAACGTGGAAATGGAACAGCTCTGCATCTTTGGACACAAGTGCAAGTATTTTTTTTAGCATAAATTCCTGGAAGGATCTGTCATTTCTATTTAGATAGAGGGTGGCAACTTGACTTCCTAAAAGTCAACACCAATATACTTTTCATGTGCCTCATTCAGATTTTTTAATTTTTGCTCATTCTTGAAAATATTTTCTATTATAAATGTTTTTACTCTGCTAATTGGATGAAGCTACCCAGTAATTTATCTGATGCATTCACTGCTCCCCAGCAATAATTTCTATTACTTATTGATCAGAAGAGTCAAAAGATAAAGGTGCCCCCTCAGTTTTCATCTCTCCAGACTCAGGAATGTTAGTAAAATTTCTCAGGCTTTTGTCCATTCACCAGAATGGTTTATAGGGACTGAAGGCAGACCTAGGAGCAGAATCAAGCCTTATTCCCCAGTCTGCTCAAATTGACTTAGGTTTCCTCTCTTTTTCTTTTCTTTCTTTTTTTTTTTTTTTTCTGATTAATTTTGGAATGGGAGAGAGGTAACTTGTTTCTTCATTTTTACTCATTTGTATAGGTATTGAGAAAGATTTTCTTTGAAAAAATTTCTATCTTAAGTTAGAAGTGGAGGTGATTCTTCTCTATGAATGCAGTATTCTCTTAATCCTCACCGATGATATTAATTTTACTTACTGAAAAGTGTTTTGCTGCTGTTGTTTCCTCTGTTAGCCTATTTTACCTGCAAATACTGTTTCTTCTTTTCATGCAGTTAAGTATTGATCTTTCCTGCTGGTTCAAATCAAGTTGAACCAAATGTCATTACTGATGTTTGACTGTTTTGTAACCCGCAAAACAGCAATTCATGTTTGTCAAGTCTTGCAGGAATCTCTGTTTTTCTGCCTGTGCTTTCCTATGTAGTTTGGTCACTGACAGGGGTTACCAGGTGGGGTGGGCTGGCCCTTGATGACCCAGAACCTCTGAGGGTTTCCCACTGCTCGGTCCCTCAGCAAGCTGTGTGGGAGGAGGTGCAGAGGAAGAAGGTTGAGCATCTGATGAACGGCCCCTCCACTTTTTGAACCCACCTACTGACAATGGCATTAGGACCACGTGGGACCATGCTCATCTCTGCAGCTGTGTGTCCTTCAGTGTTTTGGATAGCACTTGGCTCCATGTAGCTACTCCTCTGTCTTGCTTTCATGCATTCTGCAACATTTCTGGTCTACATGTGATATTTGCTACACTTTTTACTCCCACCCCATAAAGTAATGAGCATGTTCAGTTTACTGTATTGATCTAAATTCTCATGAATGATTTTAAGGAATAATTTCTGATTCAAGAAATGGTAGAAAATCTGAATATAGCAACGATAAATTTTTAAAAATTGTCACTGAATACCTTCCCCAGTAGGGCTCCAGATCTGAATTGTTGTATGGATAATTTTTATATTACTCTCACATAATATATAACCCATAAATTATACTTGTTCAGAGCATGGGAAAATATAGAATTTTTATGTCAGTTTAGAAATCCAGCTTAATCATAATAAAAGACCTGACAAAAATTGGACACAATAAAAGTTTAGCCTTTGGAATGAATATAAATGCAAATATCCCAAATAAAACTTTAGAAAACACATACAAGAGCAGAATAAAATAATAACAAAACCACATTACCAAGGAGGTTAATGTGAGTACACTTCAACATTAACACAAATTGGTATAACATAAAATATTAGATCACAGAAAATAAACCCAAAAGAACAAATATCTCAGTATCTGTAAGAGGCATTAAACAAACTCCCATAACCATTTATAATTAAAGTGTATTTTTGTATTGGAAATTAAGTTAGCTAATTCTTTAATGAGATAAGGAATCCATTGTGGAAAAAAGGAATAAACGTCATACTTAAAGGTCAAAATATAGAAGCATTCTGCCAATAACATTAACAGAAGAAGGGCATCTAATACTTTACTATTATTTTGTATTATTTTTACAGTTCTAGCCAATGCAATGTGGCAAGAAAAAGGAATGAGTTACACTTTTTGGAAAGAGGATTTACAATTTTTATCAACTAGAGATTAAACGATTGTCTGTTGAAAAACAGTGAAACTAACAGGAGTGCCCAGTAAGGGTGCCAGTTATTGAATATATATGGAAAAGTTAATAGCCTGTTTATATATCAGGGGAAAATTATGAAAAATATCATTGAGAAAACAATCATACATCTAACTCACTTAGGAATAACCATAACAAAAGATGCAGGAATTTATGAAGACAATGAAATACTCTTCCTGTGTCATACAATATTCAGTAGAACAGAATAATTGTAATGCAGTAGAATAAGGTATACCATGTTCTTGGAAGGGACTGTGTAATATAATATAATATAATATAATATAATATAATATAATATGTGAATTCCCCCTAAAGCAATCAGTAAATGTAATTAAAGTCCAATAAAAATGTTAACAGCATATTTTGGGGGATAAGTGACCTAATAAATTTCAAATTTCTAGGAAAATAAAGATGTGAGAATAGTCAAGACATTCTCAGATGGCAGTTTAGGGTTTGGAGTCCTAGGGTGATAGCAGACCATACATACTGTAACAATAGTGTGTGGTGGTCCTGATGAAAGTAACAGATCAATCGAACAAAATTAAATGTCCCAGGACAGATTCAAGTATGTCTTAAGCTAAATATAAGAGAAACGCATCATTTCAAGTCAGCAAAGAAAGAAGAGGTATTAAGAAAACTAATTCATCATTTGTGAAGAAAAAGTTGATGGTTATCTTACAACAAATAGAGGAACTGATTAGGCAAGAAACTTACTCAAAACATCCCTTTCTTGGTAACTCTCCCTGTTCTTGCTCATGGTCTCTTAGGATGTTTAGTACATCAGATTGAGTTCCCCTTCTTATAAAGGCAAAAAGAGAGAGAGAGAGAGACCTGATCATATAAACAAAGAAGGAACTGTTTTTTAAAATCACTATATAGTCATATCTAAAAATATTATTTTTTTTTCCTGGGCAAATGGGTCTATAAAAATTACATTCTTACATAGTCTGGGATTTGAATTATTCCAAGTCCTTTAAAAGGGTGAGATTTGTGTCAGAGGCTAAGCTGTAAAAAGCTCAGAGGTGAGCTTGGGCTTTTAGTGTTTAATTAGTAAAGATAAGCATTACCTTTGCAGCACCAGGTAATGTTATGCCAGCAGTTAAAGGGCAGAATGCTAAACAGAAGAGAGGATCAGATGGATAAAATGCTCCTTTACCTTGAGAGAAGTAATACCAGCAGAACAGTCTGTCTGTCTCTCTCTCATTCTTCTTCCTTGTCATAGAAAGACTGCAAGAATTACGGAGGTGATGAAGGTTGCAAGAAAATAAACTTCAGGTCTTTCCTAGGAAATGTCAAAGATAGGAATGAACAGAAGCTCCAAGAGAGGAAGCTTGTGGGGGTTCTAGCGCATGAGGACGTTTCTAGTAGTCCTACGGGTGTGAACAGATACAACAAGGACCTGCAGACTGAGCTGGAAACATCTGCGATTATATAAGAGTTCCACTGAATTACGGTGGAAAACCTTGGAGTTATGTTGTTTCATTAGGGAGATGCCCAGTCTTAATTGTTAAGAGCATTGGCTTTGGTATCAGACAGAGGTACTTCAGAGTTGGTTTTGCAGCTTACGAGCTAGGAAACTTAGGGCACATTTTCTTGTCTTCTTCAAGCTTCAATTTTTCCATCTGTCAGTGGCGGTCATAGAACCTACTCTTGGGGGATCATATGGGAACTAAGTGTGATTATAGCTGCAAGGCACTTAACACACAGTAAGAGTTCATACATCTTGGCTATTTTTATTAAGCTAATGGCATTGATACAGGTTTGTTGTGATCTGATTTCTGTCCTCCCCAAGATATGTTCAAGTCCTTCTCTTCAGTACCTGTGAATGTAATTTTATTTGGAAATAGGATCTTGGCAGATGTGATCAACATTTATGTTAAAATGAAGTCATATTGATAGATATTTTTTTCAAAGGAGACATACAGTTGGTCAATGGGCACATGAAAAGATGCTCCACATCGCTAATCATCAGGGAAATCCAGATCCAAACCACAGTGAGATATCACCTCACACCTGTCAGAGTGTCTGTCATCAAAAAAATCACAAATAACTAATGCTGGCAAGGATGTAGAGAAAAGGGAACCCTTGTACGCTGTTAGTAGGAATGTAAATTGGTGCAACCGCTGTGGGAAACAGTATGGAGGTTCCTCAAAAAACTAGAATTAGAATTACTGTATGATCCAGCAATTTCATTCCTGGGTGTGTATCTGAAGAAAACAAAAATACTAATTTGAAATGACAAATATACTCTTAATGTTTATAGCAGCATTACTTACAATAAGCAAGTTATGGAAGCAACCTAAGTGTCCATCAACAGACTGAATGGATAAAGGTGTGGTTAGTCAATATTTTATAGTAACTATAAATAGAATATAATCTTAAAAAATTGTGAACCACTATGTTGTACCCCTGAAACTTACATATATTGTAAATAACTCTACCTCAGCTTTAAAAAGTGAAGTGAAAAAAATGAAGTCATACTGGATTAGAGTGGGTCCTAAGTACAATCACTGGCATCCTTGTAAGAAGAGATGCAGGCAGACGGATGCGCAGAGGGAAGGTGCCACGCGAAGATGGAGGCACAAATTGGAGTGATGCACAGGCAGTCAAGGACACCAAGTTGTCAGCAGCCACCAGAAGCTGGAGAGAAGCAAGAGAGGGTCCTTCCCCAGAGCCTTTGGAGGGAGGATGGCTCTGCTGACACCTTGGTGTCAGACTTTTAGTCTCCAGAACTATGAGAAAATAACTTCCTACTGTTTAAAACCACCTAGTTCGGGGTAATTTGTATAACAGCCCTAGAAAAATAATACAATGCGCCGTGATTCATCCTACACCGTTAGCTGCTTAATAATATGACTGAGAAAAAAATGATAGAAAAATGTATAGAAAATTATATAGAAAATGATCATTAGAACTAAAAAGGGGTATTTATTTTACAGTTGTACCACATGTATTTTCATTAAAAACAACAACAACAAACTTTTGCAATCGTTCTGTTCCAGAAGTCCCAGTACAGCTTGAAAAGGACGAGCCAGTGAGGAAAGAGAAGACAGGCATTAGTTCTTTGTGCTGGCATCATTTGGACCTTCATTTGGGATAGTGAAAATGCCATGAAGGAGAAAGCAGTAAAGGAGGGTGAGTTTGCAAGTAACACTGTTAGAACCTGAGCCTATATCTGACTCAGAATAGAAACCCCGTGGGGAACAGAAAATAAAACATTTCCTCTTGATAGTCACAGTCTGTTCCCTTTTCAGTTACCCAACTGTGTACCATGGTTTTTTCCTCCAATGATTTTGCAATTAATGCAATATTTTCCATCATCTATAAAAATTCATTATTTTTTTCCCACCATCTCCCTGTGTTTCATGTGCTTTATGAACCAGCTTGCTGAAGGCAAAATTTGCTTAAGTGGAATATTGCATAATTTGAGGAGCGTCCACAATGATTATTCTAATTTCAGTTAATATTCGATGTATTAGTCATAGTTATTTTTTTCTATTTTTTTTGAATTAATCATTAGCAGGGGAAATGAAATGGGTCCTAAGAGGACTATCAATTCAAATCTCTTGCCATAAATATAAAGCTATTTGTGTTTATGTGTCTATGTTAATGTATGATGTGAATGTGCCTTATCTAGGTGTTCCAGAGAATAATGAAAAGGAGATTATTTGGACAAAGAGAGAAGAGACCCTCATCTTGAATTAACAGGATGAAGTCTTAAAAGCCTTTTGAACATTTAATATCCTGATCAAATAAGACTGTAGGAGATCAAACCATCCAAACTTTAGGACTGTAAGTATTTAATGTAGACCAAGTCAATGTGCATAAAAGTATTGGCAGTAATTAATCTCGCACTCAGTTGCTTACTAATGTCTGAAAAAGCTCTATGATTGCATAGAAAAAATAATCAGAACTAAAAAATAAAAATAAAAACCATTTGTTGAAAGAGATGGTATCCATAGATGGGTTAAGGCGTGCCTCATATGTTCTGATGAGTAAACTAAGCATGCGGGTCTATACCTACTCCAGAGAGTGTGACAGGCACAGAAATCTCAAGCTGGAAATCGGGTGCACGTGAAATAACTTTCTTGTGCTTTTGAAAACTGAACTGCATTTCCATTTTGAGCTCCTGTCTTTCCAAGTGACAGAAACATAACCTCAGTCCGTGCTGGGTAATCTCCAGGTCTCCCCCGCCTCCCCCTGCTCCCAGACCCTTATCAATCCCTCTGCTCCCACTCTGTATTTCCTATTTGGCCTTAGCGATGCCAAGATATAGGGAGTCTGGGCTTTGGCCCTTGGTGCCCATCCACTGGTCGTCTGACGAGCCGCACTTTGTCCCACCTGTCCTAGGTCGCCAGCCCAGGCCTCTCAGGGCTGTGTCATGCCTTGTCCTTGACCCCCAGGCTTCTCCAGACTCTGCATCCTTATCCAGACCTCATTCTGTCTCATGTTCCTTCTTCCATGACTCTGGGACTTTGAGGGGACCCTAGGGAGTTGTTGCTGGAGCTTTCTGCTGAGGAATCCACAGTCCCGCTCCTCTTCCTCTCTCAAGCTGCTCTGAAGTGGGGGATCTTTTTGAGCCTTGCCCCTTCCCTGGCCCTTCCTGGGCTGGTGGGCAGAGGGGGACAGGACGTTGGCTCCTGCTCAGGAAGCCCTGGCACGTCACTCTCCTGCTTTCCCTCTGATTCAGCTCCTTCTCACATGGCACAAGGAATGCATTTAAATCTCCTCTGGAGTTGGGGAACCAAGGAAACGCACTCAGACTCTCCTTTATTGTTCAGGTCTATTATTTGTGTCCCCATCCTCCTGAATTTCACCTAAAAGATTAACTCAATTTTTACCTACTATTAAAAAAGTATACAATATCCTTTAAATAAAAGTAATACTAATATTATAATAAAGAAAAAATCATGGACTCAGCATCCTCTCCTTTCAGAAAAGAAACTGAGAGGAGAACAAGTAAAAGTAACCACGTAGCCCTCCTTGAACCGGCTTTTAGCTCTCGGTTACTTATGTAAATCGGTCCCATTTTTCACCTAACAGTTTTTATTTCATCTAACACTTAACTTCTACTGGAGCCAAGGGACTTTGAGAGCCCAAATGGTCAGTCTACAGGAAATGCCCCTTGAACTTTCTGCATGCCAATTCACTTCTCAATAAGGTGTACCCATTTCTTTCCTATGTCACAGAATTGGAGAGAACTGACTCGGGACAAAAGCAAGAAGCCTGAGAAAATCTCTGTGTACTTATCAAACTTTCTAGTTATTTTTGGCTAAATCAATAATTCATGAAAATGATCATTTATCAAGACCTTAGTTAAAGCTCTGTCCCTTGGGGGAGGTGGGTCTCTGGAGAAATAACAGAACAAAGAGAACCCCAGATGCTTGGTGAAGTGTCCCAACCTGGTCTCAGAGTAAACCCGGACCTCACTGTGTGCTCCGAGGCCCCGGCGTGTTCGGAAGACGTTTGTGCTCCGAGGCCCCTGACAACAGCAAGCCTCTGCAAGCTTAGGACTGCACCTCTTGGCACGCGTCCCTGAGAACAATAGGTGTTAGCTGGGTAGGGCAGGGGTCATGGAGTCCCTGGTCCAAAAGGCTTGCAAAACACTGGAGTAAGCAAATTTAACGGGTTTCTTTACTGAAGAGTCACTTTAGAGACTGTAATATGCTGATGTTTATCAGGAGTGCTGAGGGTACAGGTTTTCAAATTTACTCTATCACAGAACACTCTGCTGTGGAGTGCTTCCCAGGGCTAGGGCTATATCTGGGGAAACTCTGGTCTCTTGAAGCATTGGAAATGGCAAGAAAAAAATCCGAGCATCCACTCAGAGTAAGACCTACCCCCAGGAACAACCCTCAGAGCCCAGCACAACGCCTGGCACTCAGGGAATACCGTTAGTCTCTCCCCCGCCACCCTTTACTGTCCAAACTGCAGAGATGAATGCTGGTCAGTGCTACCGGTCAGGACAATTCTTTATACTGTCTTGTAATAATTTTGTTCATTTTCTTTCTCAATCTGGAACAACCACCTTGCTTATCTCCATCTGCAAAACTCTTACTCCTTCTTCACCAAGGTTCTTCTTAAATTCCACTTACTTTGGGAATTCTTGGCCATCCTTCTATTTTATTTGAACTCTTAATGATTCACAGGATAGCAGTGATTACCCTTTTAATTATCATGGCACCAGAGATTGAGAAAACACTTTTGCTTCCAACATGAGATGAGTAAGAATCAGATGTGATTTAACAGTAATCAAAATAGTCACTTAGTCACTGTGACCTCATTGGAAGGCTGCTTCATCCTTTGGTGAGAATGGACATGTGACCAAGGCTGTATCTTTAGTGACTTGACCCACCTTCAAGTCCCACTTGGCTATTTGACTGCTGCCTACTTGACTCCGTTTCTCCAACCCTACTGGCTGGTCCCCAAGTCAATTTAGAGCAAGTGCGAGCATGCCTCACTGCAGAGACAGATGAAAAAAAAAAAAAGCCAACTAGCAAATATACACCAGGCTGACTAGGGAGGGGCAGAGTCAATGGGGACACTTGGAGTGACCTCTGACTTCGACTTTTCTTTCATCTGCTATATCTCTCCTATTGCAGATTTTGTTGTTTGTTTCTTTGTAAGGTATTTTGGATTTTCACTATTTGTGCCCTCTGCCAACATTTCAAGTTGGGATGCCATGATTTTATAGTTGGCATCAAACTCTAGTCTCTTCACTGGCTCATCCATGTCAGGCTTTTCCAACCTATCCAGCATTCAGCTCTCAAAGTAGTTTCTAGAATGCTGCCTTCACTATTCCTAGGGTTGGGAACAAGAAATCAAGCATTTGAATTTGAAGTCTGAAGATCCTAGACCCTAATTTTTTGGTCTCCTAAGTTAAAAGAGAGAGAACTGAAACATTTCCTTAGGGCTAAAACAAGTACAAATGAAGATCTGGTCACAGTTCATTAGTCAACATTTCTTGACTGTCCCTTGTGACAGCCACATTGGTGCTTATTCCTCGGACCCAAAATATCATGTCCCCCCAGTCAATTCCATAAGATGCATTTTGAAATCCACTACCTCCACCAAATCTCCCTCCTAATTTCTAGCTAATTATTGTCACGTTTGCTCTGTCCTCATAGGAACGCGTCACTGAGTTGGAACCCTGTCCCCCAGCCCTGGCACTGCCCCTCAGCCCTGGAACTGCCCCCCAGCCCTGGCACTGCCCCCCAGCCCTGGCACTGTCCCCCAGCCCTGGCACTGCCTAGGAGAAGCTCTTTCAGGGGAAGTCTTCCTGACGAGGCAAATGCCACCATGCGCATCTCCACAGCTGTGCAGCAGAAGCTCGGGCTCCCTCGAAAACTCATTCGCGGCCCTCAGGGTCCGACTCTTGTTTTCTTCTCTGTTCTTGTTTTGGGGCTACTTCCAGCCCCCTCGAGGCCAGCCTGCACTTGCCTTCACACTGAAACACAGGCAGTTCACAGTGCACTGCGCCCCTCCCGCCTCAGCTCCTAGGTGGCGCTCTCTCAGGCTGGGGCGCCCAGCCCCGAGGCCTCCTCTGGGTTCGCTGTTCGTCAGCAGGTCCTCACTGGGCATCTCCTTGCACCAGGCAACGTGCTAAGTATTCCAGGTGTGCCTCTGAGGAGTGATCCTGGGCGCCTTGGAGTGCGCATAGTCTAGGCACGGGCACAGACATAGCCACGCATATAACACAACGGACCCCCCCTGGAGTCTGTAAGGAAAACTGCTGAGAATGCTGAGAAGCTGGACCTGGAGGCTTGATCAGACAAGGGGCAGAGGATGCACAGGGAAGTCATCCTTGAAGATGTGTTTTGAGCTGATATATGAGGGATCAAGGTGCTGCACATTCTCGGTTGAAACACCATGCTCCTTGGGACAGGAAGGGACAGGGCACATCTGGGAACTGAACATGAATCTGGTGAGTGTCAGCACCTCTGGTCATTCATTTGGACACAGGGCAATCTTGCATTCTCAGGAATGTGTGCACATTTTGTCTTTTAGATTATTAGCTCGTAAGACCTGTGTTTCCCCAGATGCAGGACATGATCTTTTTGTCTCCCAGTGCCATGTTACTCTCTGCTCCCGCTCCAGGAAGCTGACCTGGAGAGTTGACACCAATGGGTTCCCCAACTCTGGCTTCCATGTTGGTTTGGCGGGTGGGGTGCCTGGCAGGAGAGGGAGGCAGGGATGAGGGCGAGGAACAGATGGGGAAGGAACAGGGTAGTGCAGGTCGGAGGGTCGCTCCTAGTTGTGTCAGTCCTCTGGGATAAGGGGAGGTGAAGAAGGCCTAGAGAAGCACACTAGATTCTTTGAGAAGAACCATTTGTGAATCCATACCCATCAGTTACGCTCATTGTTACAGGCTTGCTCTCCATTTGCTACACGCGGCTGGGAAGTCTTGGTCTTTTTAAAAAAAATCTGTCTCCACATCTGTCTATCCATACATGTAACTTCATATATAACTTCGCATATATAGCTTTATAAAGAGAAAATATACAAATAATATATAATGCACAGATATAAAGTATAAACTATATATAACTGTAATGTATAAAATTAGATATTACATAGTTATAATTTTGTAGTAATATAAAATACATTTGATTTATATAATCATTATAATATATAGTAATATAAAATATACTATTAAAAGTTATGTGTGTATATATATAATTGTAAAGGAGACAAACCAGTATATAAATCATGGTCATCTCCAGGCAATGAAATTTGAAATTCTAAGTGTGACTTGTTTTATTTTATTCTTTATGTTTTATTGTATATGTAAGTGTTTTAAATAAGCATGAATTATTGGTTCTAAGGCAGGTAGGAGAGTTATTTTTTAAAATATTCCTTTCTGAAAAATGTAACCCTCTGTGGGTGGGTGTGAGGGAAGGCAGGTGATCTCTGGTGCAGCAGAATGAAGGGGGTTATAAGTGGGGGGGCCTGAGGTCAGATGCCCCAGAGGATGCTGGGTGAGGACACGGAGCAGCAGTGGGCCCCCGCCGCCTCAGGGAGAGAAGGGTCCCAGAGCTGGAAGTCACTGAACACCACCCTCACCTGTTTTGCCACCGAGTATAAGACTGGCTTCCATGACAGCAAGAGCTCTTCTGATAGAACCTTACCAGTTTCAAGAGGTGGCTATAAGCTTTAATATGAAAGAGAGAGGGACAAACTAGAAGAAACTGGGCTTTGTTGTCCCTCGTGCTTGCTGGTATTTTGGGAGCCATTTTTCTCCCTTCAAAATGTCACTATAATGATCAGCTTTGACTGGTTTCCATTCTAATAAATGCATCTGAATGGATGAAAGGAAGCACTTTTTAAACAGTGTGGAGTACGACCATAACTAGTGTTATCATGAGACTTTAATCAGTCCTCATGATTTTCTCCATGATTAGACATAGTGCCACATACTGGCCCCCTGTTGTTTTGTCAAGAATCTTTCCCTGACCCTGTCCCTGAGAGGTTGCCTTGGATGGGCCGTGTCCCACCAGAACAGCTCACTGCTTCTCTCACAGGCCCTCCTCTACATGACTGTTCCTTCTAGGTTCTGACAGCCTCTCCTTTCCCTCGTTCCTTTAGCTTAAGGGCCATGACAACTCCAGGGTTCTTGGGCTATACCATGGCCTTTGCTTTCCCACTCTCTGGAAATAAACATTTTGTAAATAAACCCTCCAGGAATTGTCCTAGTTTGGACACGCTGTTTCCTGTCAAGGCTCTGACAGATACACACATCTCTCCAAACCACGTCCCCCTGTGCTGTCCAGTATGGTAGCCACTCGCTTGTGGGCATCGTGCATTTAAAATGTGGCTCGGCCCTATAAAGCAGTGCTGAAAGTGTAAAACACATGCTGGATTTTGAAGACTTGGTATGAAAAGAAAGAACCTCAATAAGTTTTACATTACTACATGTGAAAATCACGTTTTTAGGGTGTATTAGATATATTACTAAAATTAATTTCACCTGTTTCTTTTTACCGTTTAAAGGTGGCTACTAGAAATGTTAAATTACCTATGGGGCTTGTATTTATGGCTTATATTTTATTTCCAATGCACAGAGCTGCCCAAATGTGAAAGCAAAAACGCATGATACCCTGCCATCCTGGAGCTGGGAGGAAACTTGGAGATCATCATTTTCCCGGTGAGAAAGCCCTAGCATGCTTGTAAACATTTACGGGATTGCACAAGCTTTCGGAGTAATTTTAAATGGTCTTTTTTGGGTCTGTCTTCTGCAAATCAGCCTGAAATACCTAGAGACAAAACTTTAAAATATATTAAGTTCAAGTTGGTTTTAAACCTCAGCTGGATTGTCGATAGCCAGTTTTAGGACACAAAGAGGCATGAGAGCTTGCTGTTCATTGGTATAAAAGCCCGCTGCTTTACGGGAGTGGAACCTAACAAGCGCTTCACTAGTTTGCACAAAGGGTTGGTTGGGATCGGTACTTCACGGTACTGATACCAAGTCCAGTAGTGCGTGTCTACCCAGCCGGCACCAATGGGGCAGTTCCACCCAGGCACAGAGTCAGACCCACGGGGTCTCCTTTGGAAGGTTCAAAAGGACTTCCCAGACCTCCATTCCACGTCAGATAGAGCACAGAGAGGCAGGCGGGCGAAGTCCGGACATTGAACAGCAGGATTTTCTCGTGAGTCCCCTGCACCCCCGTGTTAGCACCCGTGTGGGCCCGCAAAGCCGCCGGCACGACGTGCAGGGGCCCGTGTGAGGAGGCCAAACTGCCGCCCACATTTCAGGGCGTCCTGCTGACACCAGGAAGCCAGGAAATCGGAAACAAATCAGATTGGAATTAAAAACCACCTCATGCAGGTTCCACGGGCCACCTCTCTCCATTAAACAGCCAGGCGATTAGCATCCCTTCCTGACCTGCTCTCTGAGGAGCGCTCTAGGAGGGCACAAGGTCAGAGGAGGCAAGAGCTAGAGGAAACCGCAGCTTATGGAAGGACACTTAAATCCCTCACTGAGGCGCACGCGTGCAACACACTGAAACTCCATCAAAAACTGGGCATACGGATTTGGAATCGGAGCTGAGAGATGTATCTACATCTGTTTATCTCTATCTGTCTATAAATTTCTCCCTTTGATTCATTTATGAGTTTATTTCCTAAGAGGTTACTCCTTTCCAGGTCCTGGGGAACTCTCCATCATCCTAAACTAATACAAGGGAAATCAATTGGGAAAAACAACAACAACAACAACAAGATCCCCAAGCACCAAAAGCTGCTGAAGGGAGAGAAGGTTTTGCTCCAGAGCCCGCAGTGAACAGCAGAGTAGGTGGAAGTCGAAGCCGCTGCGGAGGAATTCGGTTCACTCCAGACAAACGGGGGCGTGGCGCGCTGCGCCGTCCCGGGAACTGCAGCCAACAAAACTTCCAGAGGTTCGCGGAGGGGGCGGGGCGGGGACGGGGCAGGGCGGAGGAAGGACGTAGCAACACGGGAGGGAGGGAGCGGAGCTCAGGGAACTCGGAAGGGTTAGGGCTGTGACGGGCTGAGCAGAGTTGGAGAGGTTGGGAGCCCCCCATAGAGCTAGCAGCTCCCTGGGTGGAAGTCAGGCCCTTGGGGATCCGGCCTCCCTGGCTGTCACTCAGAAGTCCCGGGAGCCACCTCAGACCCTGCTCCGCGAGGCTACCGGCTGGGGTGGGGGTTGGGGGCGGAGTGGGGAAGGGGCGTCGCTTCTGTCGCCCCCGCCCTCTCCCATGTCGTCCGGTAGCCGAGGGGTCCGCGCCACCTTTCCTCCTTCGCACCCTGCCCGCCCCGCTGCGCTCGTCCGGGGGCTGGTTCGGCCCTGGCCGTTGACGTCACCGCCAAGTTTGCTGCCCTCGGAGCCCCACGTGTGGCGGTGGCGGTGGCGGCGTACTGTGAGGCGACGGGGCGACGGGGAGGCGGCGAGCGCAGTGGCCGCGGCCGCTGACAGGTCTCCTGCAGCTGGGCTCAGCCACGCCGCTCCCAGGTGGGGCCTGAGAGTAGCCGGAGTGGCCGGGCGCGCGTGAAGAGAGACCGACTGCTCGGGGAGGGTCCTCTGACTCCAGCTCTAGCAGAGGAACTCCGGGGACCTGGCCTTAGGGCTGAGAGGGCGCGCCCAGGGGGGCCAGGGACCGAGGAAGCAGGACTGGGAGGCGCTGTCCCTGCCGCGGTCTTCGGTGCACGGAGCTCAGCGGCCCCGGCGCTGCGCGTCCCTTCAGCGGGACCGAGCGAAGGATGCGCGATCGCTGAGCTGGGATCTGCGCCGATCCGGGGCCGAGACGCACGCTTTCGCCATCGCGGCCGCGACCCCCATTCCGGCGACTCTCAGGGAACTGGTGTGCCGAGCGCGGCCCCAGACTCAGGACTTGGGCGAGTCTGAGACGATGGTTTCTTAAGCACGGCACCACGTCCCCCTTCCTGCCCCCTCGACCGGAGGCTAGGATCCCGCGCGGAGCTCCCAGGGCTCCCGGGGCTCGGTCTTCTCGAGGAGCCCCGGCTGCCTTCGCCTGGGCAGCTCGCACGGCCCCAGGGACTCAGGGCGATGTGGCCTCCGTCCAGCGCGCAGTCCCTCCCGGAGGATGTCAGGGCAACTGGCCGAATCCCGACCTAGCATGGCCCACGCGCTGCCCGACGTCGCCTCCGGCTAGGATGGCCCCTCCGGGCCCGGCCGGCTCCCACCCCACCTCTGCCGAGCCACTGTCCCGCAGCATCTTCCGGAAGTTCTTGCTGATGCTCTGCTCTCTGCTCACATCCTTGTACGTTTTCTACTGCCTGGCTGAGCGCTGCCAGACCCTGTCTGGCCCCGTCGTGGGGCTGTCGGGCAGCGGCGAGGAGGCGGGGGCCCCGGCTGGCCGTGTCCTGGCCAGAGGCCCAGGGGAGCCGGCGGCGTGGCCTGCGGCCGCGCGGAGAAAGCGCCTCCTGCAAGGGCAGCCGTGGCTGAGACGCCTGCCGCCCGCGCCGGGCGACGCCGCCGCCGAGGAGGCGGCCTGGGAAGAGGAGCCCCCCGGCCTGGCGGGGAGTCCCGGGGGCTCCGGGGCCGGGAGCAGCGTGGCCGAGAGCCCGCCGGGGACCCTGGCCCTGCTGCTGGATGAAGGCAGCAAGCAGCTGCCGCAGGCCATCATCATCGGCGTGAAGAAGGGCGGCACGCGGGCGCTGCTGGAGTTCCTGCGCGTGCACCCTGACGTGCGCGCCGTGGGCGCCGAGCCCCACTTCTTCGACCGCAGCTACCACAAGGGCCTCGCCTGGTACCGGTGAGCTGGCGCGGGACAGGGCGGGCGGGGGCAGTCAGAGCGCAGGGTGGTGACCCTCAGTTCACCTCCCTCCCCACTTCGTGCGGAGGGCAAAGGGTCATCAGTGGTTGTCCGTAAGATGAGGGGTCTGGGTTCCCCACCTCGCCTTCCCCTTCAGGGGAAGTGGATGTCGAAGGCCGGGTGGCCGGAAAGTTTTGGCATTTGAGATTTTTTTCTTTAGTCCTCAGGATTCCCTTTTCCCCAAATAGCTCTCATCATTTTCTCTTGCTCTGTGAAAAGTATCCCTGCTCTGTTGGTAGGTAAAGAGAAAACAAAAAAAAAAGTCCCCCCCAAGTTAGAAGTCTGTGCAGTTCCCAGGTATGTAACCTATTGGATCCCTTTCTCAAGGAAGCCTGTTTTTATTTCTTTTTTATCTTGTGAGCAGTTCCCTGTGGTTAATGTGGTCTTTGCCAGCCCCTATTTATTTTTCTTAAGCCTTTGCTAAGAAATAATTGTCCTGGGTGGTAAGTAATACAGAGATTTAAAGTGCCAAGAACTGGACTCTATGTATTTGGGAAATATACGTGAGCACGTGTTTCAGAGAAGGCTTCGTTGGTAGTAACTTTGTTTGGGGCAAGGAAAGACTTCTATAAAATGCTTTCTCTATTTGTCGGGAAGAGTACCGTTTGTCTCTGGACTGGCAGAAATTTTTCTAAAGGACTGTCTAACAATTCTCTTTATAAATGAGGTTGCCGAATTTTTTTAAAGGAAGAAAAGTGGGGAAAAATAGGAAACTCGGTTACATTGTGAGGAACTGTCCTCGCACAGTGTGGGAAACAATTCTGATTCAGATCTTAATCTTAAATTTGCCCATCTTCTCAAATTCAGACCATCTTTAATAACAGAATAAGCCAAACTCTAATAAATCTTAGTGTCACCTGATTTTTTTTTTTGCCATGAAATATTGGCCTTTTTCCTTTCCTCTGAGTACAATGAAAAGTTGCCCTACCAGAATTTTCCATTTTATAAAGTTGTATCATGTTTATTACATATGCATTCTCCTTGTTATTTAAACTAAAACAGTATCACAAAAGTTCCAACACCATTTAAATATATTTCAAAAGCCCACTCAATTAACTATTCATCCCCAAAACAGAAGTAGACATGATTTGACAAGTTTATTTACATGAGGGTCAAGCAGACATTGAGATGGATTTCAGGAGCCAAATTTACAGTAATCCAACTCATGAGAAAATATTTGGTCCTGAAAGTCAAATTCAGACATTAAACTTGTTTAAAACAGTAACTTTACATTTTTTGGAAAGAAAAACAAACAGCCCTCCCTTACTATAGTATATATATCATTTAAAATCATCAGCCACTTAAAAAATCCCCTTGTGTTTCTGTCATTTATGTTGTATCCTCTGGGAAGTCCTTATAAAAATGACCTGTTGAATCTGGAAACAACAGGTCCTTCTTCTTAGCACAAAGGCAGCTCTGTTTTTTCCATCAAGGACACAAGAAAGAAGTGATTAAAGACCCCTAAAACTCTTATCTATAGCAGTTTACGCTGAATTCGGCCTGCTACAGTGCTCTAAGTGAACACATTTCAAGCCGACTGCCTAAAACATCTAAGACAATGTTGGACTCTGAGGTACTATTAAATATGGTGAAATATTTAGTACTGAAGTCCTTTATTTTTGTTTTGCCTTATAGACTTTATTTCCACAAAGTAGGACTGTTTCTTCCCATTCCAGAAGTACTGGAGGGCACAGTATATCTACAGAGCTGAATCTGATTTTCTGTGGACTTTTCCGAGTTCGTGTAAGAGAAGGAAGGTTTCAAGGTAACTAGAAACACAAGTATTAAAAAAAAAAAAAAAAAAGGAAAAGTCATAAACTTTTAGGCTACTCTCACTTGGAAACCGGATGCGCGCTGTAAAGTAAATATCTCCTTGGATTGTTTACTTCAGTAGAGGAGTTTTACAAAGCAATTTATGGCGGTTACAAAAATAACTACACAGTAGACTCCATGGTTTGGTGAATTTAATTTTCCAAGTGTTGGAGCAAGGTCTTTGTTTTACCATTTGCAATGGTCTTTTGTTGGATGCATAAATTTAAGTTTAACTCAATTACATGGAAAAACTCTTATTAAAAAAGTCCAACCTATGGAGCCTGGATTATACAATTATTTAATGAAATTTTGCCACAGTTCTCTTTCATCTTGACTCTGAACTTGGGAGTTTGATGTTTGTGAGCAAGATTGAAGACTTAACTGTGAAAAAATAATCGCACAAGATGCCACTTAACTATTAAGTGCATTTTAGCGCTTGTATTTAGCCAGCATTTTAGAAAAAGGGATTCGGTTAGACTTTCCTGAATCAGCCTGAAATTTGTAATAGAGGCTTTCTAACAGACACTGATGACCACACACACACACACAGAAATGGAAAGAAAACCCCAGGATTTGAACCCTGAAGTGAATTATGGAAGAGAAAAAAATGTACAATATTTTTAAGATGCTTGTTGACATAGGAGAGTCATAAATGTCTAGCCTTATGTTTTTTGCTCAGTGAACTCCCAGTTTGCCGTGATAGTTTGTTGTGGCAGTGCCCCCTACTGTCCTGACAACTTCAGAAATCTGTTGCCTTTAGGGAGTCTGAAGACAATCTCTTAGAAATTGAGTTTGAGAGTTAGAAATGCCTGTTGCTAAAATGTTTCAATAAATTTCTCTCTCTAGGAAAAAAATGTAAATACTTTATGAACTATATCCCAAGAATAATGTAATCAACAATGTCTTCATTTGAATAAATTCATAGTAAAGGCCAAGAAAATGAATTTATTCAAAATCGCTAAGAGAGAGATTATCCTTATTGATTTAAAATGTCCTACTATTACTCTAAAATAAATGAAAGAAAGGAAGAGTTTAATATGCCAGGAAATGTGTTGATGAACATTTAGGACACATCAGTAGAGTTTTCTGGTTATGAAACTCCACCCTGATGGGTTTAGAGAACATTCCATATTTCTTAATTTAGCCGACATGGTATCAGTACAACAAATGTCTGTGGCTGGCCTGTCGCGGGAAGGCCATCCTTCACCATGGACAGTCTCCATTCCCATCATCGTGCGCGTGCTGGGCTCCTGATGAAGGGTGGGGAGTTGTTTCGCTAGCTTCAAAACTTCGAGATCTTTTCTGGAAGTCAAGACCAAATGTCTCTGCTGTAGTTCAAGCACAGGTGAACTTGGAATTCAGTGAGAAGCTCCCTCCCAACTCTGCCTGTCTGTCTGCACCAACTGGAGGGTGTGGTTCTTTTTCTCCTAAGATGAAAAATACCTGTCCATAAAATATTTGAAGATATGTGTGTGTGTATATATACTGTGTATGCATATGTGCTTATGTATGTGTGTGTACGGACATGTTTGAATATGGTAACACTTTAGTCTTGCATTTGGGGACAAGATACTAAGTATTCATTATCTCATCTCTTATACCAGTATGTCTCTTTCCTCCGTTTTGACTGATTTTCTTTAGTGAGACTGGATGATTTCTGCAGAGAAGATGATTGCTAAAATTATTTCACTCTATAGCATCCAGGAAGATCACAGATTGCATAATCTTTGACAGCTTGGAGTTTAGGGGTTTGTTCTTTCCGTGATTTAATCATCAGAATTCACTGTTCTCTGGCCCTGAACGATCACTGCCCTGTTTATCGAGTCCACTGTAGAGGCAGGCTGAACAGAGCAACTTTCGGTTCCTATCAGGGCAGTCGGCATTTCATAGCAGCTGGGAGCAGCTGCAAGGCTGCACCTCCGTGTGCAGATTCCCACCCTTTTGAGCCACCAGCCCTTCTACACGAAGGGTTGGAAATGAAATTCGAGCCAAGGGAGTCTGGCCACCCATGCAAGGTCGTGTGGACTGACGTCCAAAGCGGCTCTGTGTCCTCAGAGGGGGTGAAGGACATCAGGAGGGATGAAAGGTGGGGGAGAAGCTGCTCTGGGCCTTGAGTCTAGAGTACGTGTCTATGGGAAGGCAGGAGAGGGCATAATTTCTTTCATGTGTGTGCCCCCAGGAACCCTCAGTGACTGGACTCTCCATCCAGTGAGAGTTGCAGACAACCTCTGCGGGAAGCCACCTGCTGCCATTCTGTTTGCCCTGGGTCGTCTCCCCAGTAGACCGCCTGGGCAGGATGAGCCAAAGTCTCCTTCGTGTGTGTGTGTGCACGTGCATGTGCATGCACCATGCAAGTTTCGTGCGCACGCACACAAGCACACAAGCGTGCAAGAGCAGGCACCCGGTAGGTGCGGAAAGTGATAGAATTTTTATAACAGGAAAGTTATTTAGTGGTTGTGGAACTTCTGAGCCATGTCAGGCACCCAGGTGGAATGGGCTTTGGACTGTTGAGTCCAGGCATTAAAAACAACAGCAGCAGCAACGAAGCACACGGGGTGCAGCTCGGAAGTGGAGAGTGCCTTGTGTGAGCGGTTAGGCCCTGGTAACCATGAGCCTTAGCATGTGCTGATGTGTGTGAAACACACAGCCACCTCGGAGCCAAACCCTCCACAGTATTGTAATCTGCCCACCCCCAAACACCAAAAACGCTTTGGCCGGAACACTTGTCTCATATAAATAAGTCTGTTGATTGGCCAGGAAGGAGTATGTGCCAACTCTGTGTTCTAAGGGGGGGGGGGTGAGAATGAAGTAAGCGTGTGCAATTAATGACAACGGGGCTGACCTTACATAGACCAGATGCTCACGTCACTGGAGGAGAGTATCACAGAGCAAACAGACCGACTTGATATAAACAACCAAGGTCTCCTATCTCTATGGGATGCATTCGAACAATGCACATCCCAGTCACCATCAGTCAGGTTCTGGGCTGGGTCAGGAACTTTACAGACGGGGGACTTTTCCTTAGGGGGACGTCTTCCTCCACCAAGGAGCAGTGTCTTGGCTGATAAAGAGCATCATTTCTCCGTGTGCTTCCTAACGATCTTAGACTCGAAGCTTTTAGAGTGTTTGTTTCTGCTTAAGTAATGAGTTATAGTTGTGGAAAGAGGTTTCTAATCAGAGGAAACCTCACCTAAGTAATATTTTAACCCACCTAGTTTTTGCGTTTTTAAGAATGTCTTTAAAATGTTTGCCTGTACTTTAAAATCTTTACTGATTTGATACAGTTTTAAAATCTCTGCCAGAGGTGGGGAGATACTGATACAGTTAATAGATAAACTTATGTGAAAGACACTTATGTGAAACCAGAACTTAGAAATGAGGGAATGCTGAGTCCAGTGAGTTGAAACATCTTCCCAGCTGCTTGCCTCCAATGATGCAACTCCTGCTTTTTCATGTCACTCATGTGGTCATGACCCTTCTGCCACTAACATTTACTTTTAATCTATGATGACTTGAACGCTGTATTCCACAAGTTCAGATTTCCCCTGTTTCAGTTGTCAGATGACAGTAAATGTAGAAAGAAAAGGAGAAATGTTTATTAAGAAGGAAGTTTAGTACTTGTCACTAGTGACATGCTTGCAAAGGTTTAAAAAAAAATGCTCTTCACCGACTCTTGAGAGCAGCCCACTTGGAATGTGACATGTAGCGCCACCTAGTGGGAGGGAGAGTCGGCAAGGAACCCAAACGGCTCAACTTTGAAAACCTCATCATTATCAGAGTATATTTGGTCCTACTTAAAAAAAAAAAAAAAAAAAGGAGGGAAGATCGTTAGGTAATGCTTATGGCAAGTGTGATCTGATTCTCGTGGCTGAGCTGCACTCCGCCTCTCTGCCAGAGCCTCTTCTTTTAGGCAGGGAGGTTGTCCTTTGGAGGGAAATGAAAGAGACTGGCTTGACAATAAACCTGAAAAACAAGGTATAAGTGATTAGGAGATTTATATTAGAAATGTGCATGACTGGAAGGAATGCCATATGTCCCAGATTAGTTTGTTAGTGTGTTTTGCCTCTGTTTCTGAAAGCCAGCTTCACATGAAAATACTTCCAGATGATTTCATTTCAGCATCAGTAATGCAGCCTTATTTCTTCCCCTGTGTTGTACAGGCTTTGGAGGAGGGTCCCAGGATTCTTAACAAGCAGCCCACAGAAGCCTGCTTAACCCTTAACATCCTTGAGATACACTGTGGAAGCTGCCTTCAGAATTCCCACAGGAGACAGCTTCCTGTGACTGCAGCCCAGTGCTGGGGAGGGTGGGCTGGCCGAGAGGGGTGGCAGGCAGGTTGAAAGTAAGGCAGGACGAAAGGGGAAAACAGGGACGTGACAGTGGAGGAGCCCGGAGGACCCCACCCGCACCCAGGGGTGAGGGTGACACTCCCTTGTTGTGTTGAGGTCATGGATCTCCAGGTAGAATGCAGTGAGGAGAGCTGCTTCCCCCAAACCCTTGCCCCCGGTCTCAGCAGGAGAAAGCGTCAGACCGACATGAATGGGTGGAGCCGCTGCTAAATACCTAGTCAGTGCTCTGCAAAAATGTCCAGATCATGAAAACAAAGTAAGACTGGTAGACTGTCACTGCTGGGAGGGGACAAAGAGACCAATTACTGATAAGTAAGTATAGCCTGGAAACCCTGGAGTAGAAAAAGGGCGTTCGTGGAAAAACTGAGGGCGTGTGAGTAATGGGGGCGGTCTGGCTCACGGTATCACGCCAAGGTGAAGTTCTTGGTTTTGATCCTTGTACCAGGGTCACGTAAGATGATAGCCTCTGGGAAACCGGTTAAAGGGGTCTCTGAGGACTTTCTGCACTGTTTTTTAAATTGTGTTATCTAAAAGTATTCCAAGACCAAAGGAAAAACTGCAACATTAACAAAGAAGGCAGAGGGCCCGAGGGCTGCTTCTGCAGCCCTCAGCCCCTTTCCCTCCCTCCCCTCCCGAAGGCCCCGGCTCCCTCAGCCAACACCTGTTGCTCCAGACGTGCTGGTCTTTCCCTCAGCTTATTTCATAGTAAAACTGGCTCACCGCTGCCCTCCTACTCTCTTGTCTCTGAAGCACGGACCGTTCTGTCTTTCCTTCTCTCTCTTCCTTACGGCTGGCAAATGTAAAGTCAAGAAGGTATAAAAAGTCACCCAGTCCTGACTGAAACCTTCTTGTGCTGGAGAGCAAAATCTTTGATGTCAGTGACAGGTTTCTGAGAACACAAAGAACTGAAGTCGGGGTCAGAGGAAAATCCGACCTGGGCATCTGGCTTTTTTTGCTGCAGACGTAGGCGGAGCAGTTGTCAGGGGTGGGGAAGTGGGTTATGGGGTGAGGAGAGCCGGTCGGGCCTGAGGACGCTCCTTACAGCTAAGATAATAGCACTGCCCAGATTTGGGGGGTCAGCTTAAATATCTGGTCTGCTTCCTTGACCTTGTGCTTGTGAGACCAGCCAGGGGAGCGAAGCAGACTTGGAGCAATCATGAGGTTGAAGGATAAGGGAGGAACGGAGAAAATCCAGCCTCCCGTGCGCGCTGGAGGACCGGCCCTGGCATCCTGGGTGGCTCTTCTGCTGAAATGGCTGAGCCCAGCGTTGCAGTGTTATCAGACTCAAAGTTCCTGTCTGAGTGGCATGCTCAAGATTTCTGATTTTAAACACATAGTTGTGTATCTGAGGCTCTGGTTTAATGGTTGGTTTATTAATAGAGTAATGAAAAATCTGCCTTGAAACATTTCCTTTGGTATTTTTAACAACTGTAAAAATAAAAATTACATTTTTACTTAAGCATAACAAAACAGTACCAGCCACATCTTGAGACTCAAGTTAACAGCATTTCCTCTTAGTCGCTGGTCCACTTGGATCTGTTGTGTGACCTGCGTCCTGCGAAGGACAGGCTGCTACATGCTTATGTGGATAAAAATAGCTTCTGTGACCGAATGCCGCTGTGGGCTTGTTGTTTGCGTTCTGCCACACTGGTTGGTGTACAGCTTTCCTCATGCATGTGGAACCTTTTTAAAAACAGCGAAAATTTGAACCCTGTGAAGTACATTTGAAGTTTGTCATTGTCGTCTCTGTTTCATTTATCTCCACTCTGAATTTTGTTATTTCCATCCTTCTACTGACTGTGAGCTTAGATTGTTCTTTTTCTGGCTCCTAAGAGGTAAAGTCATTTATTTGAGATTTTCTTTTTCCTTAGTGTCGGCATTTATAACTGGAAACCTCCCTCTTAGACCTGTTCTTGCTGCATCGCATGCATTTCGGTGTGTTCCAATTCCACTTTAATTTGTCTCAAGATATTTTTTTGATTTCCCTTTTGATTTCTTCTTTGACTCGCTGGTTTTTCAGTAGCATATCGTTCCACTTCTACATACTTGTGAATTTCCCAGTTTTCCTCTCATTACTGATTTCCAGTTTCATACCATTGTGGTTGGAAAAGACACTTGATATGAACTCAATCTTCCTGAATTTGTTAAAACTTGATTTGTGGCCGAGCGTACTATCTGTCCTGGAGAATGTCCCACGTGCGTCCTGCTGCTCTTGGATGGGATGTTCGGTGTGCATCAGTCAGGTCCGTCTGGTCTGAAGTATAGTTCAAGGCCAGTGTTTCCCTACTGACTCTCTGTCTGAATGATCTAGCTGTCATTGTAGATGTAAGGTAATGACAGCTACGTTTGTGGAGCCCTCACTGGATGATGCTAGATGAAGTTGCATGGTCTAGACATTTTATTAGTGTTATTAATATCATTAGGTAGGTCTAGTTACTTATACTTACTGTCTTTTATAGATCAGGAAACTGGGCCTCAAAAAGGAAAAGTAACTAGTGTGAGGTCATCTGGCCAAGTAAGCAGTAGACCTGGTGCTGGGCCGAGGCCCACCCGCCTCGTGCGAGCACTTCACCACTGCGATGGTCCGTCATGTTCTCAGACAGAATTTGGCCACGTGTGGTTCCTGCCTCCACAGCGAGCCACCAGCGGCTCAGGGACGGGGTGGGGGGGTTGAAAGGCTGGTCCATGTGAGAGAGGACATGTTGGTTCTGAGTATTGTATCTGAGGTTAGAAGCAAGGCACCATGTCAACATACAGTTGAAAAAGTGAATTTTTAAGTATTTAAATATCCTTGTGAGTCTGTTGGCCTATATGGAATAACTAAAGCCACCTCTACTTTTTGTGTAATTCTTTTTTTTTTTTTTAAGAAATAATCTAATCTGGTCACAAAGCTCATCCTGTTGAGAAGATCAGAAGCCCTGAGCCATTCAGTTGATTTTTCACCCGTCCATTAAAAAGTAACAGTAATCACGAAATGAAACTACTCAGTGGTCCGAGCGAGCAAGCTTCTTCCTTCTGTCCACTGCGGGGAGGAGGCCAGAACAGCATCAGAGACGTAGTGGGAAGGTGCCTGCTGTGCCTGGAACTGGGGCAGGGTGGGCTGGTGGCTGCGCTGCCCCACTCTCCCTTTCGACTGTAGGAAGCCCCCAGCTAGCCAGTCCTGCGGAACACGGCTGAGTCACTGCCAGAGTCCACCTTTCTCACTCTTCTGAATCTGCACTTTTTGGTTGACCCTTTTAAAAAATTCTTTAGAAATATTAATACTCCCATTCTGGCCATAGGCCAGTTTTTACCCCAAAGGATTCTTGTATCTTCATTTTTATTGTTATTAATAATTTTTGTCTAATTGATATCCTACCAACTGGTCATTGCTAGCTCTAAGCCCTTTACTGTAGTCGGGTCATTGCCAAACAAGGCACGGCTGTTGGTTTGCACTTCCTTTGGTTCTAGCCAGACAGCAGCATAAGCTCTAAAGGATGGGGGGACTAGAAGGTGCCCTAGAGATGGTCTTCCGCATGTGAAGAAACCAGAGCGCCTTGCCCAGTGTTACGTCAAAAGACAAGGGCTCAGGGCTTCTTATTTTCAGCATAAAGTTCTGGAGACAATTGGGAAACCATTACATGCTCCAAATTATACAAATTTAGTTTTGGGGGATTTGCACCAATGACAACAAATATTCCGGAAAACGGAACAATTGATAGCGTTATTTTTCCTCCTCCCAGAACTGGTGAATGGAAGCATTGGATTGAATTGAGTCAGTGGTCAGTCCTCTTTACTTTTCTGGTTTTCGTCACAGATGTTTTCCCCAATATTGTGATGCTCACAGATTGTGGAACAGAGTGTTCCACGACTGGCCGAGGGAGCCTCACAAGCAGTTTGTGTTCTATGGCTGTTACCTGCTTGTGAAAGATTAGTGAGGGAAACCCAAGCACAGACAGGAGCAAGTTTGCATTTTCTCTCTTGAGTGCTCAGGGTAGGAAGTAATCAATCAAATTTCGGGAATAAAATTCCCGCTCCCTTTTTCAGATCACTTACTTGGATTAGATCTCTCCTTTCAGTAGGAAATCTCAAAGTTGCCAGGCTGGTTTGAATGACAAAGTCAAAAATGGTGTGTTTGTTACGGTCATAAATCTTTGCAGATTCTCATTAAGCTCAGGTATTTAAAAAGGGAACTGGATTGTGTTCCCAGGACGAACTGCTCCCTCGTCACCTTTCTTAACTGACACCATGTTTGCTCACAATCGATGTTTTGAAAAGTTCTGGCGGTGAGAAAAGGCCACAGTCGCGGTGAAGTGATTTCGTTTCGCAGACAAAGCTTTCGAGTAAACAAAAAGTGGCATCTGTCTGTTTTTTTCCCTTACAAATTTCTGGTGGACTTTATTCTTGTAGTTTCTTTCATCAAATGTTGTGGTTTTGGTTTCTTTTTTTTTTTTTAAAGAAATAAAGACCACTTGTTTTCCTTCCCAGTGAGGCCTTTCCCTTTCTTCTCGGCGTAGGAGGACTTGGGGTTACAGCACTGTGTGTAGAAAAGGCTTCCCCAGGGCCGGGGGTCTCCTAGAGTGCCCTGCTGGGGTTTACTGATGGAAGGAAAACACACTGGGTCTGTTTCATATTTATATGGTGGGGGAGGTCATGGGGCGCGAACGCTTGTGATGAAAATTCTTGGGAGTTTCAGGTGCATTTGCCCCGTGGCAAAGGGTGGCAAGTTGGAAGCAGACACTCGAGACACCTTCTTGGCTCCAGCTGCTGGTGACCGAGGAGGAGAGTAGACTCATGATCGCCAGGGCCTCTGAGTTTTCAAAGGAATCTTGCAATACTGATTTTGTAACATATCGAGAACCTATTGACATATTAAAAACCCAAACTAAAACCAAAATTCTGCATGAATGGAATAAAATAAACTCATCTGAGGGAGTACGACTGCTCATTTATAACTCACGGCTTATGGGGAAGATCGGTATGTTCTGAGAGGTTTTCAAACTGTGAATCCCAAGATACTAGTGTAAAACACCACCGACTGTGGTATTAATGGAAGGAGCTACAGCAGGTTCAGACAGGAGCGCGAGCCCCATGTAGTCAGCCAGGCAGGTATTATCCTGACAGACGGGGCTCAGCATTTACAGCCACATGTAGGTCAGTGTGTGCAGGAGGGCTGGATGTGAAATGTACTTGGAGTAGCGGCTCCCAGTGGAAGGAAGTGGGGAAGACACTGGCTAGTGTGAGCAGACGTCCCGGGTGCACAGACGAATGAACGTGCTTCAGGGTCGCTCGGGAAGCTACATGTGAGCATCCCCTGCTGCGGATTCAAAACCTCAATCTTTTTAACCTTGTAACTCCAGGGCCTGAAGCTGGGCCTGTCACAGAATAGATTCACTGTTTGTTTAATGAAAAAATGATGCCTTAAGCCATAGGTCAGCAATTTTTTCTGGAAAGGGCCAAGAGTAAATATTTTAGGTTTCATGGGTCACACGGTCTCTGTCACAACTATTCAACTCTGCTCCTCAGCAGGAAAGCAGCCTTAGACGACGTGTAAATCACTGGGCACGGCCATGTTCCAGCAGAACTTTATTTACCAGAAAAGCCCTTGGCTTGCCAGCCTAGTTTGCAGACTTCTAGGATAGGCGAAAAGCCTGAAGTACGTCCCAGGGTCTTCCCTTGCTTTACCTGTCGTGTGACTCTCAGGTGAGTGTCCACCCCTGACGTTCATGGGCAGTGTTGTGGTGCACGATGTGACGGACTAACCCGCACTCGAGGTCCAGCCCAGAAACGACAGCTCCTTGCCGCTGGGCGAGGCTGGTATAGTCCATCCTGGGCAGTGACCTGTGGGGACGTCTCGAAATACGCAGAGTTGTTCAGGATGATGGTATTTCATGTAAAGGTGACTCAATGACAAAGATTCTACTTTGGAAGAGACATCATATAGACACAAATCAAAGCAGTCGTTGGTCATTTTTTAAGAAACGCTTAGTACTGCGTTTTGCTGTCCTTGACTCTGTCCTTGAGTAAGTGTTTACTCTGCTGGAGCTTCTCCTGTTTGCCTCTTGTCTTGGAAACCTGGGCCTCCTGCGCTGGGGTCACACTTCATCCCCTGATCTCTCTTCTGAGTCAGCATTCGGTCTTTGCAGGTGAGGACCGAGGACAGGGGAAGCTTTCTGAGGATGCTCAGCGGTGTGGGCTGGGGGTCTGGACTTCAGTCTAGATCAGCACTGTCCAACAAAGATGGAATGGTGACCGCACATGTCCTTTTAAATTTTCTAGTAGCCTCCTTAAAGAGGTAACAACGAAGAGGCGACATTCATTCCAATCATATTTTGATTTAATCCAATATGTCTGAAATATCATTGTTTAAACACGTGATCAACAGTGACAAATCAGTGAGATGTTTTGTGTTTTTCATACAAAATCTTCCGAATCTTGTTTGCGTTGTATGCTTGCAGCACTTCTCAGTCCTGGCTAGCCAGGTGTCAGGTATTCAGGAGCACCCGAGGCCCGTGGCTACCATACTGGATGGCGTAGCTCTCGGGGTGGGGCTGGGGAGAGGTCTTGAGGGCTCTCCATAGGGGCTGATCCTGCAGACATTCTCCGGCTCTCGTGAAAGCCCGTCCCAGGTGGCATTCGTGGGTGGAGGGTGCAAGCCGAGCCAGCGCTGTTAGGGAAGGGCTGTGGCCCTGGAAAGCAGAGGGGAAGATTTGCTCGACCTTTTGGTCATAGGAATGATAACATTTTGTGTGGGATGCTAGCAAGGATGAAAGGGCTGGGGGAAGCTGGAGAATATGTGAAGGCTTCTAGCGCAGATATATGTTTATCGTTAACTGTGACTGTAAGCGGGGACACGGGATGAGCAGCACCAGGAGGCGCAGATAGCTGTTTCAGACCCGAGGAGTGGATGGGGCGCCAGGGAGGGTTGGAGCATGGTAGGTTGAGCTGTGGCCGCAGGCATGACTGCTGAGGCTGGACACGAAGCGGGGTGGGGGGAGCAGGGGCAGGAAAACGTGTCTACGTTATGGCCCCAAGGAAGGATGTACCCAGGAAGTGTTTAGCGGGAACTGTCCTGGTGTCTAGAATTTACTTTGAAACACATTCAAAATGAAAAGATTAATTGATGGACGGATAGAGGAATAGAGAGAGATGTGCTAATAAAGGTACAGAAGAATCTGTATGTAGACTTCAGTTGGTGGGTAGATAGGGATTTGCTGCACAGTTCTTCCCAGTGTTCTTCCTATGTTTGAACTTTTCATAAGGAAGTGCTGCTGGTGGTGGGAGGAGATGGTTTCTAGGTCACAGGTGTTAGATGCTACAGGAGGCTGAACAGAGGTTTGAGACAAAAGAATGTCTGGGTCGTCACCTAGGAAGTCGTTGGTGACCCTGAGACCAGGCGGGCCGCTGTGGAGAGACAGAGCCCGGCCCTGGTGGCTGAGGTCGTGGAAGCGCTCCCAGGCAGGCGGGGGGTGCGGCGAACTCCGTCCACGCGTGTGTCCAGCCTTCGCTGTCTCCCTCTTGCTCCTGGGCTGAGTTGACAGATGGAGGCCGCATACCTGTTTTATGACCGTGATGGCTTGTCATTCGTGCGACGGACGGAGGAGGGTTTGCAGTGTGTTCAGTGTGCTTTTGTCCTGGTCGGCGCATCTGCGTGTCCTGTTCTCTGCGCTGACGTGGTTACCGACGCATCATGGCTCGACCAGCAGTTTCTCTGTCGTGAAGTTTTAGCAGGTCTTTTTTATTGCAGGTTGTCCTCCTTGGGTGGATGCTTAAGGCTCCCTGCAGTGGTTACGGAACACTAGCAGCGTCTGCCATGCCTGTTGAGTGTTCTTGAATGTTTTGGTAAAACTGTGGTGGGCTGATTTTCAAGGCATCGCTGTGCTAGCCTATTCTAAACTCCACTGCAAGTGTGGAAAGCCAGATAAACTTGCTTTAAGAATCTCCAAATTTTCAAATACTCGCTTGAAAGTTCCACAAGAGAATGAAGACATGTAAATGTTTTGTGTTTTCTCTCACCAACACTGAACATTTTTTTAAAGGGTCAACCATTGGATAGTCTTTCATTGGTAACATATTCTTATTTCTTCTCTATGAATATCAAATAGCAGGCTTTTTTGCAATGCTTCTGAGCTCTTCCTTTCTCCTCTCTGGAAATGTTGGTGATGGTGAGAAAATATTTAAAAAAAAAAAAAAAAAAAAAAAGAATGAAAGAAAGTAAGAAGGAAAAACCTGAGAAAACCAAACCAATTTATTCCTACTGTCTGACTCACAAATTCACTATTTTCATGGCATCTCTCTAGGTTTTGCTCATGGAGAAAAAATCTGTTGTGTTTTATTTCTCATTCAGTTAACGGTGATCATTTCTCTCTAACTGATAGCGGCTCGTAGAGGAAGGACTTGGAGGACGTTGAAGTGGAAAATTGCTGAAGATAAGAGAGGACTTGAGTGTCTCAAGTTTGGAAACTGTTTTCATGGCATCTCTCTCAGTTTAGTCTTGGCATATTTCAAATAATTAATCTCTTTTCACCATGATGGTCTTTTCCAGTCTACTCAGAAAGCGACCTTTTGCAGTGTGGTGACAGATGAAGGGGGATTTATGGGAGAGGATGCGGGAGGAAGGAGGGAGGGAGGGTGTGAGAAGCCCAGAGAACTGAGGAATGAAAAACCCAGAGCGCTTAGGTTTGCAAACAAATGACTGCATGAAATCGTCACTCATCTAATGTCCTGATTACAATAAAGCCGGCCATCATGTCGCCCTCTGCACACATGCAACAAAACCAGGAGCGTTTCGCTGCGCGGCTGGAAGGCTGCAGGATGCAGCCAGGGAGAAAGCAGCAGGCTTGATGGGAAGAGAAAGAGAAAGCACCTCTGAACACGTTTCAGAGCCATGGATAACGGGGCCCAGGGACCCAGCGAAGGGGCGCTGGAGGGGAAAGCAGGTTCCGCGCCTGATGTGGGCACCCTGGATCCTTCTGGGGGGGACCTCTGTGAGCCCTAACATCCTCAGATGTGGAAACGTTCATACGTGCTCCTCCGCATCTCTCTCCCCGGTCACAAGCCTCTCTATAGCCGTGGTTTCCAGTAAAGTTCCTCATAATTCTGTCTACTTGATCTTTTTTGGAAAGAACCATTTCCCCACATTTGTGGAGACTGAATGACTATCCCATCTTCACAGGAATTTAAATCACCTGCCTCTACAAAAATGACAAATGCCTGAATCTTATTAACTGTCCACTGGGGGTTATGCTCTATGGCAACATGGTTAAAAAAGAGGGCATTCAGGAAGGAAGATGTGACGGTATTTCAGACACAGTTTCTTGTAATTGATTCTTGATTTCTCAGGGAGAGGAAGCATGAAAATCATGAATCAAATGATATAAGGTATGCGAGTGGTACGCAAATGTGGAGGTGATAACAGTGAAGTGCCTAGAAATCCACTGGACAGGACATGTCTCACTCCATGCCCGACCCCTTGAGTGTTTAGCAGACTACATCAGTGGGTAGATTCTGTCTCAGCTCTCTTCTTGCAGGCATGTTTCCCCTCCATTTATTCTTTTTTAAATAAGCAAATAAGTAACAGTTCACATGAGCAGCTCTGTTAGTACATTGCCTTGGACGTGTGACTTACGTGTACCTATTATAATCTGCAGCACGGTTTTAAAGGTTTGGGTGAAATTGTTGCCCTTCAAACAGGAAGTTTTTAAAATCAAATAATTAGATATTTAAGCAATGTCAAGTTATTGATTTGCATGTCTGACTTAGGAGTGCTTATTATCCGAGTTTTGTAGAATGCTGGCTCAGTTTAGAAAGCTTGGGCAAAATCATTTTCCTTAAAAAAGGAAAGTTCATTTTCTTTCTCCCCAAGGCCTTAAAAATCTGAACTATTGAACTCAAGTTTGAGTAATGATGTACTGTACTTTGCCAAACGAGTTGTTTCCCCTTTTATAACATCCATCAGAAAAAGGAAGTAGTCAGTTGGACAAACTGTTTCCCCGGGAAAGGCTTTTTTTCATGTTTGTTTGCTAAAGTCAAGGTAAGTTTAAAATCAGAGGAAAACGTCATATTGTTCTCAGGTGATACTTTAGACATAGAAAGGTTTGCGTCTGTGAGTTATATTCTGGAATGCTGAGGCAGTAGTTCAAGGAAAGAGCATCTTCCATAATCAGAGGAAAGCTAAGTGGACTGTGTAACAGTGTGTGTTCATATAAAAATATCAGAAACGAGACATAGTTGCAGGTTTTCTTTTTAGACACAACTGTAGCAGAATGTAAAATGTATCTTAAGCATTTTTTTAAACTTGAAATAGACTCAGGATGGTGTGACAATTTACTTGCACTGCATTCACTTCCCGCTTGAATTTCACAGACTTTTTACTAGATCTCAGCCCGAAGGATCTGAACTTGTGTGTTCTTATCCAAAAACAGGTCATCTGACTAGGAAGGAAAAAGTGCGTATCATAAAATCTCATTTTCGCATTGGCAGTGACCTTGGGTCATCTAGTCCAATACCTCCTTTTAGAATTTCCAAGTATGTTGGTTTTCTAGTCCTTCCAAGTAACATCCATGAGACAAAGGCCCCACTGCCCATCCCCCGGGAGGAAGGTGTGCAGGATGCAGTGTGGCGGGAACAGGAGACCTCCTGAACCCTCCAGTGGTGACTTGACTTTGGACAAGTCTGTCCTGCTTGTTAGGATCTCAGTTTTGTTTTCTCAAAAAGGAGTTTGACTTAGTTGACTCAATCTTTTCTGAAAATATTTGGTCATCTTTAGAGACATGCTCTCAACAACGCATCGAGGTGACAAAGACGCGGTGACAGAGTGGGGCGAAAAGAGATGGCAGGAGATGGAAAACTCTATCCAACAGCATTTTGTGACTTGGGAGGACATTTTTCAAAGCAGCATTTGACCGTGAACGACTGCAGAGCCTCGTAAAGCTGAAGGAGCTTTACGCAAGGGCCGGCTGCGCACCACCCGGAGTCTGCTCCCGACACTTTCCTGCGCTAGTTTTCTCACGTTTTCCCATCGATTTAGCCTCCATTCGGGGTAGGCGCTCTCGTGTCTCCACAATCCCTCAGGGCCCGGCGACTCCCTCAGACCCCACAGGGCCCTGGGAAAGTTAGGGCGAGTTGCCAGTTTGTCACCGAGACAAATTGGAGTTGGCACATCAGTCACCAGCGCCATCTTGGACGCCCTCTGAAGGAGATCTCCTTCCTGCAGCTTCCGAGAGAAGAGCTTTTACTAAAAGAATGCATCAACTGCACAATGTAAAATATGAGAATCAGGGAGACTGAATTTGTTTTTAAAGAGAGAACTTGTAGATCCAAATGAGCAGAGCTCATCAGGGCAGTCTCCAGCAGAGACCACCCACCGCTTCTCGTGTTGCCGTCACAGAAGGCACTGGGGGGTTTTTTCTTGTGGGATTCCCCTCGGGGCCGTCCAGCTCACAAGAAAACTGGCTTTACTCTGAGCTCCGGGCAGGTGCACACTGATTGAATTAGTGATGCTGCTCCTCAGAGCCACCCTCCATCCCACCTTCCGCCCTTTAACTCCAGCGGTGACGCTGGGTTTGCCAACATCTAAGGAGAGAGTGTTGATGACAGCAAGCTTCTCTTGTCTCCCTGTGACGCCCTGGGACTTCACCCCAAATACCTGTGTCTTTGCTTCCCTCTCTCTAAAAATGACCAGAATTTTCACTGTGCTCTAGTTAGAGGGTTGTTGTGATAAAATAAAAATGAGATACTTAGGAACCCAGTATTCCTATCAATGCATGAAAAATACACGGGGTATTATGATTTTAACTGCGCTGAAATGAAAGTCGTGAGGCAAAGATAGAGACTGAAAGGAGAGGCATTAAAGCTCTGGTGTGCTGGAAGCATGGACCCGTGCTTGTTCCCTTTTGTTTCTAGGGTTGTCTTTAAGGCGATCATACCTTTATCATGGAAAGTCTGTCTGTACCAAGCAGCTGCTCTTGTCGTCTTAGGACAGAAAGCGACAGATGTCTTTGCAGCAGATAGCTGAAGAGGGAACCATCAGTCGTGGGGGAGAAACTGAAACGTCACAGACGTGCACCCTCTCTGTCAAGCGGCAGTGGTGGCTGCTGACGCACACCTTCCACAGCCTGACAGTGTTTGTTTGTTCTGCATCCCTGGGTGGCAGCTGGAGTCTCAGAGATGTGCTGAGGACATCTGACTGTCAGTAATTCTAGGCGATGTGATAGCTTCTGGGCAGTAAGAAGGCTTGGAGAGGTTAGGCTGACTGTAGGCGAACTTGCTAACTCCCGTCTTCCGCCCTGTGCCACTTTCCAAGCTGGATTAGCGCTGCCTCCCAGAATAGAGCTCCCGGGTCCCAGCTTATGTGACCAGGAAGGGGGAGGAGCGGGGAGGCTCCGGGCGCATTGCAGATCTCTAGGGCAGAGGATGCGAAAACCAGCAGGAGGTGTCACTGAGATTCTTGAGCCTGCTGTTCAGAAGTTCTATTCTGCCTTTTTTCCCCCTCCGCCATCTTTCCCTAAGGGACTAGATATACATCAGAATTTTACTTCCAGTCTAGTTTCCTGCATTAAAATTTGAGAAGTTGCTCGTGGTGAAAACACACATCTTAAAAATCATGGCTGGTTGTACAGAGAAGAGGGAACAGGAGAAGCTGGCCGGGCACCGCCCGGGACCAGGAGCGGCGACTCACGTGACTCACTCTGGTGTCATCTTTGGACACTGGGCTTCCTGTGTGACGGCGTTTCACTGCGGGCTCCTTTGGAGGGCTCACGTGCTGGGCGCACCTGCCATGTGTGTCCCAGCAGTGCATGGGGATGCTGGATGCTTAGCTTCTCCGCTCCTGAGATGTGGGACCAGTATAACCTCATAATGAAAACCTTTAATTATCTTAGAAACACTTCCAGGGACGAGGTGGACTGAGCTTAGGGAAGATGTGATCTCCCTCCCACCTCATTCTGCCCCTAACGATAAACACACAGGAATGTTGCACAAAATACCACAACCACCGCAGCAGAGACAAGTGCCCCCAGGTGGAGCTCAGAGAGGGAATTCTGTCTGCCCGAGCAGCAAGTGGGGGCTGGGGTGGCAGTACCCACAGAGGACGAGTGGGAGACATTCTGCCGGTGAGAGGCTGGGGTTCTGGGGTGTGGCCTGTGTTTGCCAGGAGAGAGGAAGCTACGGCCCCTACATCTGCCAAGTGCCTTGTTGAACCCCACGCTTTCTGACCTCACGGCTCACATCCCAGGCTCTGATAAATGTGGCGAGGAAGCTTGTCCTTTTTCTATAGGATTTTGGACAAAAGAAAAAAAAATCCCCCACAAGAATTCAAGCTGCAGTTCTGAACTTACATTTGCACGTGGTCTGAGTTTATGCTTTCTGTAATGTGTGAGAACCACACACTGAGAAATCAGCATAAGAACTGGTCTCAGGACTATTGAAACACCTGGTATCATTGGCAGGGGGGAATAAAACTGAAACTGCTCTGGATGATTTTTTATAACTTGTTCCCAAGAGATTTCCCCAGAATGAACAGCCACAGTTGAGGACCAGGTCACCGTTTGCCATTTCAGTCACTTGAGGAGAGAAATCAGCCATGAAGGTGGAACAGGAAACCAGCCAACCCCAGACGGACCTCAGAGATACAGCACTCTGAAAGATGCCCGTGTGCTTGTTTCATTTATTAAAGAAATTTTAAAAATATAAAAATCATAATGAAAAAGCTAAAAAAAATTCGAAAAAGACCAAAGAGAATGTGAAAGGAATATAGAGTTGAAATTAAAAACTCAGTGGGTAAGCTAAACTGCGGACCGAAGTAGCAGAAACAGACTTGGTAATAACTGAGACGTCACTCTGATACATTTACCAAACAGCAGGGCAAAAACAGCTGGAAGATATTAATAACTAAAAGATTTGCTGAAATTACCAAAGAAATAAAGAAATGGGACACTAAAAGAGTGTGGTTTATAGGCACAAAGAATAGACTAACTAGGTCCAAGATACACTTAATAAGACTTCCGGAGAACAGAACACGGAGGACTTTCAGATAAATAAAAGAGTTCACAACGTGCAGACCTGCACTGAAACAACGACTAAGTGACATAGTTGAGCAAGGAGGACTGAGTCCGCGAGGGAAGCACGATGCAATAAAACCACCGCGGAGCCAGGAATTGTGTAAACGTGCTAGGACTTCTAAATGAACAATGACTGTAAAGTTAGTAAAAGTCACAAATTGATTGGGTTATTAATGAGACTAAGAGGTGAGGTGGGGGGCAGTGCTGATAGTGAGAAGGATAATGATATTAACTTCAGATTTTCTTACGTTGATCATCGTGCCAGCCATTTAAATGCAACCCCTAAAAGAACAAAAATAACTTCAAACTGGAGAGATGGTAAAACAAAGTACAAATAAACTCAATCAACCCAAGAGAAGTCAAAAAAAGAGCCAAATAAAAAGCATAGACTAGGAACAAAAGAATATTGGAGGAGACATAGAAACTGGAAAGCATCAAATGGAGGGAAACAAATCCAATTTACAAGTAATCAAAGTAAATGTAAATGGACTAAACTTGGACACTGAGAGGCTGAGTCCCAGGTTGGATAATTTCTTCTGAAACGTAAGTGTCCGTCAAAAAGAACCTGGATCTTTGGAGAAAGTTCCTACTCCCTTCAGACTCGCTCAGTACACTTCACTCCTAGTGCCTTCTGTTACAAACACATGTTGCTGTGCACAGGCAGAATCAAGATGAGCGTATAGAAAACAACCATTAACACATGTCCTGAGGTGCTGCTGATGGAAGCATTGCTTTTCTTGGATTAACGTTAAAAACTTCCTAAAGCCAATCCTAAACTCCTGCGTGTCCTGTGGAGCGGCGGTCATGCAGCTTTTTGGTCTGTAGGGCCAGTCCAAGTATGTCATAGTGTAATAGTAGATTGGGTCATTCATGCTATGACGATTAATTAAGAAAAACTCTATAGTTGCAATTTTGTGATTGTAAATTGCCCTCTCAGGTGACTAAAAGCATTTTGAGTTCAGAAACATATTCATGGCTGTTCCAGCCATGTTCTTCCAGGACAAATTTCCACAGCCAGAAAGAGAACAGAGCCTTCAGTCCAGCATCCTTCGGGGACCGGTGTCGCGAGGGAAGGAGGCTTTGTGATGCCTTGCTGGGCTAAACTCCTCTGTATTAGTGATTCTTTGAGGCAGAACATGTCAGAGCTCGAAAGAAACCCCTGAATTTCCAACCCGTCCAGCTGCTATAAACATGAAGAAAACGAAATGCACCCTGCACACCCCCCCCCCCAACGCCGCCCCGCGCTGGGAGCAGCCGAATAGCTGGACCACTGTGACATGTTCGTCGTCTGCCTGGACTCCCTGCAAAAGTCCTCCTCCAGCCGTGAAGTCCTCGTGCATAACGAACGATCTGGCCAGCATGCGGACCCTTAAGGCGACCCCAGGAGCAGAGGGGTCAGCCTGCTTCCTTCAGCAGTGTAAGTCATGCCCTCTAGTCCCTTCACTTCCCTGGTCTCCAGCTTCAGTTTCTTTCAATGCTGACGCCACCTCCCCACCGCCCCTGCTCCCCGAATGGCTGACCTGAGATCTGACCTTCCCCAGGCTTCTGGCGTCACATCCGAAAGTTCGTCACCGACTATCCACCTTTCCAAAGGGACTCTGCACACCCCTGGGAGAAAAAGGTCTGCGGGGCGGGGGGGGGGCCGGGTGTCCTCCCCCTGCCCGCTGCGCGCCACCTTGCAGGCGTGCACTCCTCCCACTTCCGGGCGGCCCTGAGAACCTGTGGGCCTTGCGGAGGCCCCTGTGGAGCGATGGGGCTCCTTTACCCCAACAAAGGGAGCAAACAACAGCTGGCTGACTTAGCTTTTCAGGCTCTGTATCCGCTCCTGATACTCAATCCCCTTGTAAAAGAAGCTAGGGCCTTCCAGGCAACTGAAGTTAGACAAAAATCATCTTTTTTATGAACTCAAATACGGCCCTGTCATAGTAAATATAAGATGGTTTACGGTCACAGGGCAGGTCGACCAGCTTCGTAAACCCAGAGTCCTGGAGCTCAGCTGGGTGCCTTGATATTTGACTCTCTGGATGGAGTCTGGCCCAGTGGAGATGTTTGCCAGCGACTTCCATCAGTGTAGGAAAACAGGACTTACAGCCCATAAATTCCCTGCCAGGCGGGGTGGGGGCGGGGGCAGGTATGGAGGGGCCTGGTAGGGAGGGCCTAAAGGCAGAGGCTGGAGGAGGTTAAAGGCCTTCCATCAGGATAATGTTTCTTCAGTTTCTGAATGTGTCTTTCACGCTGGACATTTTTATAGGGCCATTCAATCCCAGGATGGGAGGGAGATCAGAGGGGCAGGCGGGGGCTGCGATGTTGGGAGTTGGATAGAGTTACTGTCCCCAGCCTGCTGTTTGTCCCTGTGTGCTGGTGACAGGATGTGAAGTGCTCACAAGGGCCCGGGGTGTCAGTCTGTGAGAGGTGGAGGGGTCCGTCCCTGCCTTCTGCAGGATAAATTACCCTGGACTCCTCCGGACCGAGTCTGCGTCTGACTCATCTCCTGGCATGTGGTGGGCCTGCAGGCCGCAGCTCCCCTCTCCTGCTGCTGGCCTCTCACCCACAGGACCGGGTGGTGGGAACAAGGGGCAGAGTCACATCCGTCGTTGGTCCCCTGTGCAGTGTTTGAAGGAGCTCAGACACTGGTTTCTGCTTGAAACCTGTCTGGAAGGGTTGAATTTGCAGCCGGCTTTGCCGGCTGTGGATTTCTCCTGTCGCCAGGCTCCCTGGTGCAGTGGGAAGCCCATCTCTGCCAGGAGATTATCCGAGGAAGCTGCCTTTGTTACTGAACTTGGGTTCAGCTGCTCGCAGCTCAAAATCAATACTCGAGAGAGGCAATGTTGATAGAAAGGAAAGTTGCTTTTAATCAGAATGCCGGCAGTCTGTCTCCTAAAGACCATCTCCAAAGATTCTGCTCAGCCACGGAAGTTCTAAAGGCACAAGGGGAAGTCGCCTCAGTTAAGCGCTGAGACAGGTCAGAGCCCTCGCCACCCCCACCACGGGCAGGCTTGTCGACGTCTCGTGACCATTCACACAGTTTGTTCGCGAGGTGACTGAGGGGGCGGCTGGGGGCGAGACCTGGCCGTCCGTTGCTCTTTCTCCACTTCTGGTTCTTCATCTGTGGAAAGAACCAACACGGCAACAGATCTGAGGGGCGTGCTGAGGCTGGGGTAGAGCACGGGGGGTGGCCTTAGTTCAAGGCTAGTGTCAAGACACAAGGGGCCTCCTGCAGAGAGCTCTTTCCCGTCCAGAGCTGCTTACACCCGCAGCCCCAGCCAGACCAGTTCGGGGCATTGTCCCTGTGCTCTCCCAGCCGCCTCTCCTTGCCCTGTGAGCTGGACGTTTGCTCTGGCAAAATGTACAGCTCTGTCTTTTGGGTGCTTCTGTGAGTGAAAGGGCTACTGTTTCCTGCTAGAAATCCCCAGTGTGCCCATCTCACTGGGAGGTCGGAGGCCAGTGCTTTTAGGGATGTGCTAGCCTGGCAGACAGCATCTCAGGGTGCATGGTCAGGAGAAAGTCAGCTGCAGGGAGAGAAAATTGCAGACCAGCGTTACCTCCTGAGACAAGAAACTTACGGCTGGTAGGAAATGGACAGAAGTACCAGCTGCAGCCAGTGTCTGAGCGGCCATTCTTCCAGGGCACTGGGTCCCTGTGCTGGCCACTTTCTTGAGCAGCCTGGGGAGCTGGTGGTACTGATGCCCTGGTTCTCTGCAGAGACTTTCATCCTGCTGGTTGAAGGTGGATGCCAGAGCGTCTGGGTGTTGCGAATGGTCCCAAGACAATTCTAATATGCAAGGAGCGGGGTGGGGACCTCTGCTTAGATGTGTGAGGAGCAGAAACAAGGGAGAGGGAAGCATTTGTTTCCAGTCTTTGGTGGCGCTTTTACACCCAGGTCCCCCACAGGCTAAGCGTTTTAAGCTTTGTGCTTTGCTGGATGATACTGCTGGAATCTGTCTGAATTTCACTAACCTTTCCCCAGCCCATAAACTTGACGAATGCCACTTTAATTTGATGTCTTTGTCATTTAAAAGAGCATTTAAAAGAGTTTTCTTGAAGTACCAAGTACCTCAGTTCAGAGTCCGCATCTCTGTCAGGTTCCCCTGCTGCAGGTGTGTGTTGAGTGAAGCAGATACACAACACGGGGTAACTTAGGGATGCTCACCTGTGGTGCTGAGCGACGCAGTGAGCATGGTTCGTCCTGGACGAGGTCGGCTTGCTCTAGCGCGAGCACAGCCAGCAAAGGCGTGGAGACTGATGGAGACCCTGTGTCCTGAAGCAGAAGGCCAGACACACGTTACAAGCATGCGCGCACACACACACGCCTCAGTGTTTTCTATCATGACTGTGACAACTGTATTCCGATTATGTGGGAGAGTGTGTTTTGTTCGAAGGACGTACATGGGGCAGCCTTTAGGAGAGAGGCGTCACTGTGCCTGCACCTCACTGTACTGTGGTTCAGCCACTGATGACTCTGGGTGAAGAGTGATGAGCGGTTCACTCTCACTGTGACTCTCCCGTTAACTCTGACGCTTGCCGAAATAAAAGTTTATGGGATCAAAGAATTGATAAGAAAAAAGTTGGTGGCCCAACTCTAAACTAACTCTTTGAAAAATGAGAATTAATTGCTCAGCCTAAACAAAAAAAAGATCAAAATCTATTTGCATATTATTCATCAGTCTCCTCGGTCACTTTAAGGATAGCGTGTGCTTACGTTGTGAGGGAGAGAATGCTAGTCCCGCCCTGTCAGCTGTTCACTGAAGCTCTCTGTTAACAATGTGTGCATTGCTAGAACTTTATAAGGAGAAGGATACCGTAAACATGGTGAATTGCTTAAAACTTTTATGTATATAGTATATACACACATACTATAATATATATATATATATATATATATTGCACTCTGCTGTAAGTGTAATCCAGAGCTGAAGATTGGACAGGCAGGTGCATGAGTTCCTAGATGTTTCGAGGAGGGACAGTCCATCAGTATGAAACGACCTCTCCCCACATCCGTCCGTGGCGGTGCCCAGCTGAGGGGCCAGGGGACCGAAACAAAGATGCTCGCTCCCACCCCAAGCACCTTGCCACATGGCCGCAGCGTCCAAGGATGGAGTGCTTTTTCAGCTTGCATCCAGGTGCCTGGTGGACAACACAGAGGTTTTGGCTCTTACCATTTTTCAGTGCTTTTGCCCTTAAACTCTGACTTATTTGCTGTTACTCTCCAACTTTAATTATTTATTTTTGCTTGTCCAAAATAATTTTAATTTTACTTTTTAAAACCATTTGCCACTTCAGATGTGTCTCTGCAGAGCAGTATGTTGCTGTATTTTTTTTTAACACATCTCCCTGATGGGTTCCCTCCGCTTTTGTCCACTGACGCACTTTGAGCGGCACGTTTGGATAGTCTTCCCATTTCATGAGTTTTGTTGTCATTGTTACTTATTTTTTAAGTTTTTAAATTTTGTTTTTCTACACAAGGTTTTTAATTAACTCTCAAAGTTGGCTGGTATTCATCATATTTTTTAATTGAAATAAAGTTTGATTTACAGTGTTTCAGGTGTACAGCAAAGGACTCAGTTATATACATACATATTTTTTCTTCTTCAGGCTCTTTTCCATTATAGGTTATTACAAGATACTGAATATAGTTCCGTGTGCTGTACAGTATGTCCCGCTGTGTATCTATTTTATATATAGTAGTGTGAATCTTTCTTAATCATTCACTTGCATGTTTTTATTACTCACATATGCCACAAAACTGCTGTTTTTTGTTTTTAAAATTTATATATTTTAACATTTTATTTATGTATTCATTGTAGTACTTTAAGTAATAGTTTCAGCATTTTATTATGATTCTTTGCATGTCCAATTTTTAAAAAAATCTTCTCTTAAATACAGTCTTGGTAGATTGTAGCTTCTCGGAGTCATAGATTTTTCCCCCTCAAATTCTGCATAAGCTGGTTCCTGGATCTTACGGTATTTACTGCTGTGAACTAGATACCTCAGACAGCTGTTGTCTTGCTTTTAGGGAACTTGTACAATCCTTATTCTTAAAATTCAAAATACTTAGCAGGACACAGCACATGTTTGTCCCTTTTGAGTAATTGTCCTTGTCGTGGGTAAACTTTTTCTGTCCCAAGATTCAAGACCATGAGCGCTTTTTCCAGAACAGCCAGCGCCTGCATCATGAAGTCCTGGCCGCTGGTCTGTGTCTGCGGCCGCCCTCCGCGTCCCCCTCTCCCCACGGCTGTCCTCTGCCGCCCGAGGGGATGGCGTCCCATCTGACCTCCACAGTGATGGTGGACTTTCTACTTTTGTATTTTTAGTATCTTTTAATGGTTGCCCCGACCCCTGTTTGTTGCCTCTCAGCTCTCCTTAGTCTGTCTTAGTCTCTCACAATTTTTCTGTTTCCATCAAGTCCGTGTTTAAGTTTTGTGAGCACATGGGGCACATATCACTTAAAACTTACTTCGAATTTTGTTTGTTTGTGGTAAATCTTTTTTCTCTCTCTAAAATGTACCTTTGTTTTCCTTTTCTGTTCAGGGCTTTGTTCCTTTAATGTTGTGGCTTCTCTTTCCAGAACTGATGTCCTCTCGTTATCTGTTGACTCATGTGTTCAGGGTTTTATCCAGGCCTTTAATTTGCTCAAAAAAATAGGGTGTGTGATTTACCTCAGAGGAACAAAAGGCTCCCTTTATGAGAAATCCGTTCTAACGACGTGACTCAGCACCTGTGCCAGGGAGAGGAGAGGGTCATCTCAGAGTGCCGTGGGGGAGCGCTTCCCGGCTGCCCCCACCCCTGTTCCCTGTTGGTTTTGTGAGTCTGCCGGGCTGTGTGGCCACTTTCTACGTGGGCCTTTGTTTGTTGGGAGTTTGTGTTCCTGTTTGTTTGGATTTGGTTTGGCCGAGACCTCTCTCTGGGGACGGACACCGCTGCATCTGAGCTCTCCCTGCTGCTGCCGGCCCTTTGGGGGAGTCTCCCCATCCAGGGGCCTTTCTGCTGCGGCCAGCACTGCTGCCTGTGGGTTCCCAGCAGGTCCCCGCTTGCCCTGAGATTCCTCCCTGCTGTCTAACTCCCACCCACCCACCCAGGGACATTCTCCGAGTTCCTCCAAGGCCGCCCCTCTTTACTGCTTGTCTCCAGTCTGCTGTCGTGGGAAAGGTGCCTGGTCCCATGGTCCTCAGGCCCCTAAACGTGGTTCCACCTGCGAACCAGCCGCAGAAACACCTTGAAGCAGAAGAAGGGAGGTCACCCTTCACTGGCTTTCTGTGCTGAAGGCACGCCCTTGAGTCACTTTGTCTAAGACTGCTTGAAGGACGTTGAGAGGCCGGAGTTTTTACAAAGTCAGAGGGATCTTTTACCTTCCCGATTGTTCCTTTGCTTTTTGGGGTAGAAAATCCTTCTCGAGGAGTGATTGCAGATGCAGTTCTGTTTTCAAGTTCTCATAGAAAACACAGTCCTTCCACATACACGCTTAGCTCTTGACAGGTTGGGAATTTACTTTCATGTGTGGTTTAAGGTACAGAAGACACCTTATTTCTTATCTCAGAGATTTACATGATTGTCCCAGCACCTTCTGCTGAATAAAAGTATCTTTCTAATTTTCACAATTTCATTAAAAAGGGTCATGCTCTGTCGTAGGGGAATCATGTCTTGTTTGAGTGTTAGGTCTTAAACGCCACGGGTAAGGCAGGTTCATAGAGCTCAGACACACACCTGGGAAGCCGTTTGATCAGGTCTGGGTCACTGTGGGGTGATGTGCTTCACTCTGAGGGCCCCTGAGGGAGGTGAGACCCACAGGGAAGGCTGCACAGCCTCAGCGCCCCTTCCTTATTTCTCAGGGTGCACCAGCCCACCCACCCCCGCCCCAGCTGAACACGAGGCCGGAGCCCGTGCACTGTCGCAGTGTGTCGTCTCTGTCGCCAAGCTGAATCTGTGCCCGTGACCTGGGTGTCTGCTCTGACAGCCCTTTAAACAGGGTGCGTCCTGCTGCCCCGTCTCCCTGTCCTCCTTCCGACACTGCAGGCGCTGTGTCTGGGGGGCTGCCGCAGTGGAATGGTGGGAGGATGCGCTCCAGGCAAGCAGAGGGCCCAGCAGAGGCGTGAAGGTGCAGTGGTAGGAGATTCAGCTCAGTAGGAATGTGGGTTGCAAGCTGGGCAGGGGAGGGTGACAGCCCTGGAGAGAGAGCTCATCTGAGACTCCACTGGGGACAACTGCAGATTCCAGGCCGAAGTGTCTGCTGCTTGTGTGCCGGTGAGCCAGGGCACTGATTTCAAGCAGCACCATCCTCAGGAGAGTTAAGAAGAGTGGCTTGGCTACATGTGGTTGCAGGAGATAACTTGTGAGGATGTCACATAGTTTAGTTTCCAGATGAGGAGGAGTGGAGAGGAGATGGATGGTGGAGAGAGGTGGCATGTTACAGCTGCAGAGATGGCGTCTTTTCCCACCTCGGCAGGTTTTGGAAACCTTGATGAACTTTTCCTCTTCCTGCTTGAAAAACAGAACCTCTGTGGTACCCCTCTTTTGAAGGAAGGCTGAGTGTGCTTCAGACCAAACTGGCCTCCTGGGTTTGGGAGGTGACAGTTCCTAAGTCACCAGCACTCAGCACAGGAGGCGTTCATCAGTCAGCTGTGTGCCGGTCAGGGCTGCACACCAACCCCTGAGCGCCCACCCCCAGGGACGTCAGCACCACCCGGGGCCTTGAGCAGTCAGACGGCTGCTCTGGTAACGGCTGTGTCTGGGAAAACTTTGTGGATTTGCCGTTCCCCCTTGGAGCACTTTTATTTCCCATTTTTATTTTTTAATAAGCTCGATACATTACACATTGCTCATTTACTGCTAACATTGGGACCAGTAGGGTAGTAACTGGCAGCTACGCCGTCGAGTGCCGCACATCTCCCTGCTGCTTGTCTGCAGTCAGAGGGCGGCTCAGAGCCGCTCAGATGCTGGGCTTGGGTGCTGGCCTTTGCGGCTGGATCTATAGAAGCTCTGAGTCTCAGTCCTGCCTGGTGCACAGGCTGGCCCCTCAGTAGAAACTCTCAGAAACAAAGCAAAACAAAACCGAAACAAACAAGAACACCCAAAAGAATGAACCTGTGATCACTTGATAGGATAAGATGTCTTGTTGATGAGGCAGGAAGTCCCCAACTCTGGTTAATTTACCAAGGCGTGTTCTTGCTTCTTTCGAGTTTGCTTTTCCTCGGGGTCTCCAGCCTCCATCCTTGTCCGGCAATCGTATCAGTAGTTCTGCCCCTTGTCTCCCTGTCTCATTTCCCTTGCAGATTCCTGCCTGGAGGTTTTGTAGGAAAATTATTAGATCATCCTTTGCTCTGAAGTCCCTTTCTGTACGGGTTTCCAAAGGGATAAAATTCCTCCTGGATACCATTTTAAGGGAAACTTGATAAAAATGTGGGTGGTTACAGTTTTAAAAGAATGTACTTGAAAGGATAAGAGAAGCAGGTTAGGGATGATGAACTTAAAAATATGTATTTTGAAAAGTCAACACTATTTCTTGTGCCTAGGAAAAACTCTGGAGCCTTCAGAAAGGAGTGTATCAGCTGGCCGGGGCACCTCAGGAGGAAAGTCTTTTTTTAGAAACAAGGAGAGCTGAGGGTGGGAACTTGATTGGCGAGGCAGCATCTCAGAGATACTTAGGGAGATCTGAACTGCTGTTTAGAATTTTAGTACATGGGTAGTTTCTTTAGAATGTAACCTGATGTGGACAAGACTGAGCACCCTGAAGGAACCACAGCTAGAAAAGATCTTTGTTTTTTCAACTAAGAGAGAGAGCATAGTTATCATCAGCCAAGAAATCCTTCTCGATGCCCTGAGGAGCTGCAGTGCCATCCGCACTAGCGGGCAGACTGCAGGCGGCTCCCCCGCCCCCAGGGCCGGTGGGGATGCTCTCAGGCTCATCCCCACACTGGCTGCACCTGCCTAGGCAGCGCCGTTTCCTACCCTGCGAACCCCCGCAACCCCCACGCACCCCTCTCTCCCCAACCTGCACTCTCAGTGCTGGAGCTGGAGGGAGGAATGGCTCCAGCTCTGTACTCAGCCTTGAAGACATAGCCAGTCTCCTGTTAATAGGGCTCTAGATTTTGTGTGTGCCTTTGGGCCACAGCGACACTTACTAGGTAGATTCTGCCCTGGGGAAAGGGAAAAAGGAATTTAGATTCACTTGATCTTGGAAAAACCAGGAAGACTTAGTCCCAGGAGACCAAAAGTCCAAACGACACCAGGAGGCCGCCTTTCTAGGTGCTTCCGGCCATCCCCTCCCTGCTAACGGGGGAGCAGTATTAGTCGTAACCTCAGAGGGGAGGACTCCTGACTGGGTTCCTCAAGGTTCAGATCCTTGGCTTGCTGCCGAAAGGTGAGGTCTGAGAGGCTTTCCGCCCTGCCCCTTCCTTCCCCCTTCTGGAGTAGAGGCCTGCCCAGGAGGCTGGAGGAGGAAAAGTTTTAGTCCACATTTCTTCCTCTTAATTTTGCATTTGAAAAAGTCCCCCTGACCCACCTGAAAGTTAATAACAAATGCAGTCCTGACTAGGTAGATCTGGGCACAAAAAAATACATCTCAGTAGAAATAGGAACTAGTTTTTACAAGTAAATTTACAAATGAGGTGACAGAGCCAGAGCCAGCCCCCTAAGAGGCAGAAGAACCTGCCCCCTCCGACACACCCACACCCACACCCACACACACACCCCTACACACACACACCCACACACCCACACACACCCCTACACACACACACACACACACACCCACACCCACACACACCTACACACACACACACACCTACACACACACACACACACACCTACACACACACACACACACACCCACACCCACACACCCACACCCACACACACACACCTACACACACACCTACACACACACATCTACACACACACACACACACACACACCCCTGCACTTTACACGTTGCCCCTGAGGGTATTTTAAACAGGAGGCTGCATTGATCAGAGCTGTGGTCATATTTCGCCCTGACGAACCCTAGCACTGAGATTATAAGTCCCATGCTCAGCCAAGGAAAAGTTAACGTGTTCAAGAAGCAGATACAGCAGTTGCCAGTCAGACAGCCCTAAATCAGATCAGAGAGCGCCCGTCCATCCGTGTCTCTGTCTGGGGCTGAGAGGACTGAGGCAGTGTTCTTACTTCCACAAAGCAGGCCGCTGCATTGGGTACAGGAGACTCAGACCTACGATGTTCAGTTAAATAGTACAGGAGAAAAAGGAGATACACGAGACAGGTAGCCCATTATGATAAAGTTGGAGAAACAGCTGGAGCACAGCATAAAGGTAGACGCAAATACATTTGTTCAGAGGAAAAGTTTTGGTTTTTGTTTTCCAGAGAATGAAATCCATTAAAGCTGGGGAAGTGGTAGGAGCCTGAGAGGGAAGGGTGCTGGCTCAGCAGTTCAGAGTTACCTGGGCTCCTGTGAGCAGGGCGGGGACGCGGTCCAGCCGTGACTGGGCCACGTGTGCCGTGGAAGGCGGACACCTCTGTCACTTAGGGGAACACGCTGCTAGAGCAGATCGGTGGTGATCTTGTCTATAAAATGCTGCTCGTTTCTTTGTGATCAATATTTCTCACATCAGTTCTGAGTTCTCAGAATGTTGCATCAACATCTTACGTACCTTAATGACTGATATCCTTGGTGCCCCCCCCCTTAAATTTTACACCTGAGGGAAATACCTCACTCATCTCACCCTAGTGCTGGCTCTGAATAAATCCCCAAATTTGAGTTTCTCCTTAAACAAAAGCAGACTTCTCAGATACCTGGACAATGCAGGTGATTTTTGGTCGGATGACTCTGTTCCAAGTAGTGTCTCAGGGACCTGGGTTTCCAACACCTGCCTCCAAGCTGGCCTTGGGGCTCATCTCCAGCAGCAGAAGTGGGAGAGGACGTGGAGGGGAGGTTTGCACAGACCACACTTGGACATGATACGCATCTCCTCTGCTCTCGTTCTGCTGGCTGGAGCTTAGGCACACGCCAGACCATCCCGACAGGTGCTTGTCAAGTGAGGTGCAGCCATGTTCTTGGGAAGAAAAGGAAATAAGCTAGCAGATCCCTCTTTACAAGTCCTTTAAAAAAATTAAACTGGAAAAAAATGATCTTCAGCAATACAAAAAAAGATTTAAATAATGCTATTCCAAATTTGGCCTATGTGCTTTAAATATTTTTAAAATATTACTACTAATAATAAATAGGTTCAATTATCAAATGGATTTGTAACTGTTTCATGCAGTTGCGCCCCCAGCAGATTTGTAATGCGTGGTGGCATTTTAAGGCTCTGAGACTAAATAAAGCAAGCTTATTTTAACTTAACCTCACACTCCCTGAATATATATGACCACGGAACTCTCTTTTCACAGAGGATCTGTCAGTACCCTGTGGGTGTTGTGGGAGATGGTGTGTGTAGAGGAAAACGTAGTTTGGAGATACTAAGAAATGCATAAAAATCCTCTGAGTACTGTTAACCATGATAGTTTAGTTATATTAGTTGGTGAACTAAGATAGGCTAGTTTTCTGACTTTCCTTAATAACTTCCCTAGAGTCTAGAATGGGTAAAAAAAAAAAAAAAGATAAGGGATTCCCAAGTGTGACAGCTAGACAGTAAGTCCATGTGGTGGCTGAGGGGCTTGTGTAATAAGGCAGTGTCGATTAATCCAGTGACGGAGCCCAACAGAGTGAGGGCAGCTACTGTCAGAGAAGGACCAATGGATGTGGTTCTCTGGGAGGAGTCTGTGTTAGAGGGATCCTGTGAGGTCAGAAGATGGTTGAACAGTGGAGAGCAAGAGGAATCCTGCAGGAGAAAATGTTCACATAAGAGGCAGGAAGTACTTGGGAGCTCAGAGACTGAGTGGTGCTGGGCTGTAACTAAGCTCGTGCCTTTGTTGGTGGAGGACAGATGTGGGGTGGGTCTTGGAAGAGGACAGACCAAAGGTCAACGTTACAGATGGTTCATTAGCCTGAATCTCATCTAGGATGTTCAGACACATGGTGGATCTGTGCTAGGGACTGAATGTCTGTCCCCCCAAAATTCAAATGGGATGCTATTGGGAGGTGGGGCCTCTGGGCAGTGATTAGGTTTAGATGAGGTTATAAGGGGGGCCCCAGTGACAGGATGAGTGCCCTCCTATGTAGAGAAGAGAGCGGAGCCCTCTCCCTCTGCCATGTGAGGACACAGTGAGAAGGTGGTCATCTGAAAACCAAGAAGAGAGACCTCACCAGACACCATATCTGCTGGCACCTTGATTTGAGACTGCCCAGCCTCCAGAGCTGTGGAAAAAAAGTCTGTTGTTTAAGCCACTCAATTGATGTCATTTTGTTATAGCATCCTGACCCCATTCAGACAACATATAAAAGCAACACAGTTAGTTACAAAGGCCTTAAAGGCAGTGGAACTTGCACTTGCTAGCATAACTAAGTAGTGGGACTTTGAAAGTTGAGGCCTAGTGTTAGCTGCTGAGGGGACGGCTGGCGGGGACAGCTCCTCTTCTTCCCCTGAGATGGACGGGAGTGGAGGGTGGGTCGCTGTGAAGAGGACAAGAGCATATAATTTAATAGGTAACAGAATAACAGAGCAGGAAGTTGGGTCACCACCCAGCCCCGTGTGTGCTCTGTGAGGGGCTCCTAGACAACCTGCAGCACGTGAACTGCGTGGCTCAGTGCTCGCTGGGCTCGCATGCCGTAGGTCTTGGGGCATCACAGTGCCTTTAGCACCTTAGAGGGTCTGAAAAGTCCTTAAGATTAAACACGTGTATCTCAACTCTCCCCAAACTGTGTGTCTATGAAATCCATTTCTTTGTGGCCCATGTGTTTTCATCCATTCAGCACATACTTATGGAGCATCTCCTACTTGGCACTGTGCTAGGAAGGGTTGAGGTTCTAGAGAATGCAGTTTGAGAAATGATCTTGCCCAGACTCTTTATTTTTCACACAAAGAAGTTAAGGCTATGAATGGTCAGTAACGGGAGGCGTTAGAGAGGCCGAAGAGGTGGTCCAGTTTCCAAAGGGAGCACTGGCTGCAGAATAGTGGGAACTGAGCAGAGTGGCAACAGAACCAGGGGGATAAAGGAACAAGGCAGAAAGGAAGTGCATGCGTCTTGGTGTAGAGGAGACGGTCTGGCTAGTGGACAGGCCATTATAGAACATGAGAGCAGAAGGACCGGTGGAAATCGAGCAGAGAAATACACACACACGATCCGGTATTCAAGCAACCCCAGGAACTGGCAAGAGGCTGGAGGTAGAGATTCATCTGGTACTTTGAAAGCTACTGTGCTCGATGCTCTGGGTGATGCAGACTGAGCAAGAGACGGGCCCTTCTGTGATGATGCAGCCCCAGGTCCACGATCAACATTCATCCATGTCCCGAGGACAGCTGGCTTATTTCAGAGGCCACACGACGACAGCCCTGGGGGCCCAGCAGAGCGTGACAGAAAATATGAAAACTTCTTCCACGCAGAGAGATGCTTACTTAGCTCCTGAGTCTAGAGAGAGAAGAAAGGCGCTCTCAGATGGTGATGGCAAACCAACAGGAGAGAAAAATCCAGAAATGAAAGCCCTGCCCTGATGATGAGCAAATCCTGGGACGGTGATTCAGGGCCACGCCCCCTGGAGCGAGCAGAGCATCAGTTCTCGGTCCCTGGTCCCCTCACCCCATGCTGCTCTCATTAGTTGGACGCTCTCTGGTGTCATTAAGATATCAGTGTTATTTAGGTATATCTGCATTGGCAGTTTAATTATGTCTGGGGAAGGCTCGGTGTTTATTCATGGGTGATCTTGAGTTGTCAGACTCCTGCCTGGAGATAAAGACGAGGGCCCGGAGGAATGCTAATCCTCCTGGCTGACACTTGACAAACGTGTGAGCCGGCTGGTACCAAACCGATGATTTCCATCAGCAGCAGCACAGACACCAGCCTCCCCCTGCCGAGACTGCCACGTGCGTTTATCTCCTCATAAACAGTCATCTGACGTGAGCGCTGAGAATCCACGTTCCGGGGAGCTGCAGCAGGCTGAGCCCCGTGAGCACCACCATCCCTTTAATCAGATGAGGACCCCGACCCACAGAGGGGCCACCGTGCTCGGAAACAATACCCAATCAGGGTTCCTTTGTGCTGCCTATGCGGCGGCTGCATTTTTTTTTTTTTTTAAGAGGATGAGGCTCTGCAGATCCCCTTAGAAAACCTGTGTCTGTGCTCCTCTGATCACCTGCCCACTTTTAATAATTACTCGTGTTCCAAGGAGCCGGGGGCACAAAGGGGCTGGGGAGGGGAGGCACCATCTGCTCCTTATCGCTCACCTGAGTCAGAGCCTCCTGACGTCCCTTCTCTACGGCAATGTGAGCCACAGAGAGCCAATAAAGAGGCTGGGGCTGTGCCAGATGTCTGGTCCAGGACCTGGGGAGTGATGGAGGAAAGCGACGGGAAACAGCAGATCTGCTCCCTTCCCTCCAAAAGGTGACTCACAGAAAAGGCAAGTTTCACCCGAGTTACGAATGTCGTCCCAGACCCTAAACATGAAGGATTCATGTTTCCCCCTCTGCGTCTGCAGCTTGTGCAGATCCCACTGCAACCATTTTGGAAAGGAGAACCCTCTGTCCAAGTTCCCCCCTGCTTTTTCTTCTTCTGATGCAAGTTTCAGAGTTTGGTTTGGAAAGGAGTCTAGAGATTTGCCTTTCCAATAAACACACATTTATATTTTTTAAACAAGCACAGAGCAAGAAAAAAAATATACATTTGTCCATTGTTATCCACAGGGGAGTGGTTCTGGCACCCATCAAAATCTGCAGATGCTCAAGTCCCACACTTGGCCCATTATATCCACATTTCCACATCCACGGTTCAACTAACCAGGGATCGTGTTATACGGTAGTATTTATTTTAAAAAATCTGCATAGGACCAATGCAGTTCAAACCCATGTTTTTCAAGGGTCAACTGCAGAGAGAGGTTGAAAGTGAAGATTCAACTGATACTTGTTAAGTTTTTGTGCTAGATACTCAGGGTGATGCCGACATGACCATACTTCAGAGATATTGCAGGTTTGTTTCCAGGCCATCACAATAAAGCAAATATCACAGTAGAGCCAGTCACGTGGATTTTTTAGCATAAAAGGTAATGTTTACAGTGTACTGTGGTCTGTTAAGGGTGCAAAAGCATTATGTCTAAAAAACAATGTACATCCCTTAATGAAAAAATACTTTATTGCTAAAAATGCCAGCCATCATCGGAGCCTTCAGCAAATTGAAATCTGTTTGCAACAGTAACATCAAAGATCTCTGATCACAGATGACCATAAAAATATAATAATAATGAAAAAGTTTGAAATAGTTGGGGATTACCCAAATGTGGCACGGAGACATGAAGTGAGCAAACGCCATTGGAAAAATGGCACCTGTAGACTTGCTCGATGCAGAGTTGCTACAAAACCTTAAATTTGTAAAAAAATTTAATAAATGAAGCACAGTGAAGCAAAGCTCAGTGAAATGAGGGGCACCTGTGTGTGTGTCCTTGGTGTCACCGGTGGTACAAACAGAATCGTGATGATGATGGTGATGATTCTTTCCATTCATATAAGGCTTCAGTAATAGTTTTTTTTTGATTTTCACAAAAATTAGACTTGCTTTAAAAAAATTTTGGAAACTGAGATTAAAAAATGCTACCCCCTTGCCGAGATCGTGAGCCGGTCAGCGGTAGCCCTTCCTGGAAGGCCGGTCTGCTCAGCCCTGCTTTCGCCACTTGAAGCATCGCCGAGCACGGCAGTCTGACTATACTCTACATGGTGATTCCGGATCCTGACGGTGGCTGTGTTGTGACGGGACCTCCTTTCCTTTTGTATATAACTCATTCTTCTTTTGAATAGCTTTAACCATTAAAACGCTTTTTGTAATTGAGCCAAAATCTTAATAACTTCCAACAGATTCTAGATTTCCTCCTCGGCACACAGGGGAGAAAATCTGATTCTCAATGTAGCAGCCCCTCAGATAGTGAAAGACAGTCACAGTGTCTCCTGGAAACTGATCTTTATGCTGATTCCGGAGACTGACATCCTATGGTACCGTTTTAGTCTTCTAAGGCTGCTGTAGTAAAATGCCACTGAGTATGTGGCTTACACAACACAAGTTTATTTTCTCAGAGTTCTGGAGGCTGCAAGTCCATGGTCAAGGCGTCAGCATGTTTTTTTCTCGTAAGACCTCATGGCTGGCTGTGGCCACCTTGCCGTCGTGTCCTCACTTGGCCTTTCGTGCCTGGGGTCTGTCTCTTCTTAGAAGAGCACCTGTCCTATTAGACTGTGACTCCACTCAACCTTAATCCCCTGTCTCTGACTACAGTCACACTGGGGGTTAAAGCTTTAACACACAAATTCTAAGAGGATGGCATTGAGCTCATAACATGTACAATTAAGTCAAGGCCTTTCTTTTCTTTAGCATGCTTCATAACATGCACAGAAAACAGAGAAAACCAGCCCTGTTCACAGGTGGAAAAAGACCTGAGCTGCATCTCCCTTATCAGAAGAGCCTTGAGAATCTGTGTCCACTGAACGAGTGCTGCGTCAGCAGCCAGCAGACAGCCCCCTGGGCATGACGCGCAAAGACTCAACCTGCATCGGCACTGAGAACAACCAGGCTTATGACCCCACTGAGGGAGGAGGGGGCCCAAGGAGCCCGAGCCTCTTGGAACTGGGTGTTTGTAGCACAGGACATGAAACTGGAAGAACTGCCCTCCCAGGTCTCAGAGAAACTGGACTCGCGCCCTGACTGTGAATGGGAAGGTGGAGAGGGTAATTATACAAACTGGCCCTTCCATTCCCAACGTGTATACCAAGCCGTGAGACAGTGACGAATTACCCAGGATGAGGGTAGAATAATGTAATAAAAAGAGGTGGAAATGTGGTCTTTAATTCCTAACCTTTTGAGCTGTGGCTAAAATCCATTAATAGAACTTGGATTAAGAAGTCCAAAGTAAGATTACTCAGCATCTCTCACCAGTGAATCACGCTGGCAGTTGGGTCAGAAGTAACACCTGAGAATTCTTTAAAACTTTATGGCCGAATTTTCTTTTTTTTCCCTCATGGCTTGACAAGTCTGTAGTCTTAGGCTTTTTAGCCTGGAGATAGGAAATGTTTGGCGCCACTCAAATCATGTTCAAACCACTGGGTAGAACTACAAAGGTGGCCTTTGGGAACACGTGGGGTCAGTTTGAATAGTTCATATCATAGATTCAGTGAAAACACTTTTACAGCATCAGTAGGGAGACTTATATCACAATATATAAGTAGACTTAGCAAGATTTTCAAATCCGCATGTGTTTCCTTAAGCACTAGTTTTCAAGTATTTGATGACCTTAGAACTCTTGGTTGGAATGAAATTTTACACTGAAATAAAATGGAACAAAACTGGTCAAGGGAAAGTTGCTCTGCTTAAAGGATGTGAGGCCTCCGAGGCCCCCACCTTTCCATCTCCCCCAACAGAAACGGATGACAAGATCTCCCAGGAAGATAGATTGAATGCATTTTCTCTAGGAAGTTCTGATTCTACAGTGGATTTCTCTCAATGAACCGCAGAACGCGTGTGAGTGGAAGCTGGCCATTAAGTAGTAAATCACACCTCTCCTTAAGTTTTGAAAAATATTATGAAAGTGATATGTGGTCTTCCAACGTAAACGTAGAGATTAAAGGAATCAGAGTTTCCCACAGCAGGAGCTTTATAAAACTCTTTGACTGTTTAAAGCAAACTGCTGGAAAAAGATATATTTTATCAATTGACCATGCATTTTTTCAATCCATTAAATCATACCGTATTCAAGATGGAAGGGACCCTAGAAATTGAAATCAAATGAGATAATTACAAAAAAGTGCTTTGTAACCTGTAAAACATTTTGCAAGGATAAGTGTCGATGACAATGAGGTTTACTCCCTTCCCTTAACTGGACCTTAAATCATCCTTTTGTGACCAACCAACGAACCCCTTAACTGGAGCTCAGAGCACGGGAGAACGTGTTGCCCAAGCCAGGCAGCGATGCTGCAGTATAGATTGCTGCTTGAGGACGTTTTGGTCAGAAAAGCTTGGCAATCAGAGTCAATTAGAAATTAAAAAGAAACCACTCAGACTTCCTTTGTACAAAAATGCATTTCATCTATACCTGAGATGAACTGCCTTTTGCTGGGACTCAGAAGATAAGTCTGTCAGTCTGGACCTGCAAGTCTAAAACGTTTCATGGAGGGGATTTGGGCTTATTTACCTAAGTCCAAACTGTGGCACAGAGGGGTCCCCTTTCTTACAGCTCTTCCGTGGTGAGTTTGGGACATACAGAGTGGAACGTCAAATTTCATGGTTGGTGGTGAGCTTCCAAAATCAGTGAGCTACAAAATCAGAATTATTGAATTATCTCTGAGAATCCTTTAGACCCACAGAAGCCCAAAGACCAGTCATGTATCAATTTTGTCTCTGGACATTTGGCTGCAATGTTCCTCTTTCTGTGTTGTTGGAAGCCAAGGTCTCTTGAACTGAGCAGGGTGTCATAAATACATTATGCTCTGTTCTCTTTGAGATTGATTAGTTGAATGTGTTGAGGAATTGCACGTGATCTGATGTCACTATACAAGTTTCCTACTTTACCCACAGATTGACTCGTGGTGATAGGACTGACAGGTAACTCAAATAAATTTGAAATGAGGCTGTAATAACAAGTATGCGGTGCTGTGTAAGGAAAAAGGTGCTCTTTGGCAATGTTTCCAACCTGTTTAGTGAAACCACAGAGAAGGGCCACCGACCCCCAGCTGACTTGAGTGCCCTCCTCTGAGCGAGGACCTCAGTTTAGAAGAACATTGGGAGTTGATACAAGATTGGCTCCAATGAGGGCCGCCTGCAGTTCCTCCCACTCTTATTTGTGCATCTATTTCTTATGTCTCCCATCAAGAGGTGGAATTTAATTATTTCTTCTCCCCTTGGATCTGAGCTGGCCAGTGCCAGGGGCCTGACAGCTTCTACTTTTGCTCCCTTGGAGCCCTGAGCTACCCACCACATGAGGGGGCCGACCTTGATGGAGAGAGAGACCAGCTAGTCCCCAGCTCTTCAGCCCTTGCAGCTGAGGCGTGTGAGTGAAGACACGGGGGTCATCCTAGCCCGGCCGAGCCCCAGGATGAATACAGCTGAATGAGTCCGACTGACATCACGTGGAGCAGAAGCACCGCTTATACAAGCCCTTCCCAACAGCCAGAACCGCGAGCAAGTCAGCGCTCTGTCGCGTTAGGCCTTACACTCTGTTGAACAGCAGGTAACTGAGGCAGTAGGCCGGACCCCTGACTTCATCTCGTAGACTCTTCCCAGACACTTCTCCTTCCTCCTGATAGTCTTCCCCTTCTGTACCTTCCGGTGCTGCCCAGATTCTTGGTGAAGAAAAGCAAAACAGAAACAAAACATCAGGGGCTTCTCAGGGGTAGACCCCGCACAGCTTCCCTTCCGCCCGGAAGGGGCTGGAGGACCCGGCTTCAGTGGCCCGACGTGAGCTCAGCTTCGTAGAGCGGCCCCGCTGCGGGTCGTGGTTTCGTGAACTCCCCATTCCCTGTTAGTTTACCTGCTGCCTGGTTTTCAGTTCTCATTGTGAAGGAAGACCGTGACAGGTGACACACAATTTCTCAAGAATTCAAAACCTCAGGGAGGAGGCGGCGGTGGTAAGGACCAGAAATGGGACGTCAGCCACTTAAAGGGTAAGGGGGGGGGGTGATTTCTAGGAAGAGAAAGTGCTACCATCAAAGTATCAAGAACTTTGAAAATCAAGTAACTTGGAAAATGGTGAGACCACCTCTCCTGGGTTACTCAGTGGCCAGTCTGGATGGAATTGTGCCCCGTAAGCTCAGAGGGTGACTGGGTGCAGCAGCACAGGGAGCTGTGTGCATGAAACTCAGCTGCATGTCTGAGACTAAGTGCTCGGACATGTCGCTTCTCTTGAACAGAAAAACGCTGTAAAATGGATGTGTCCCTTCAAATACGCAGATGCAGCACTTAGAGACCAAGTAGATGTTTCTTGATAGAAAACACTTTTTAAAACCTTGGCAGGGAAAAGCAATCTGCTAAAGAATGTTTATTGTATTCGCTTGAAAACTCAGTTAAATTCAGCGAGATTGTACCTAAGAAAACACCGGAGCCCCAATGTCCGCCTCACTGACGTACTGACGGCGTCGGGGCAGGGGGGACGGGATAAATGAGTCTTACCACTTCCAGTACCTTGGAATCACCTTCTGCCTGCGCCCCAGGGGATCAGTTCCCACTGCCTTCTCCCCTCCCTGCACCCCTGTCCTCGGCCGCCTCGCGCCTGGTGGAAGGTTGTAAGATTTTTCAGTGAGGGTCAGCTGCCTGTAACACTTGAAAGAAAACTGAAGGGGAAGATTCAGTTACAATTCAGTGTGAAAAGTGAGCCTTCTACCCAAGGTTTGCTCACTGCTGGTGTGCTGGTTTTAAAGCTGAATTATAGGTGCAATACGTTTGCCAGAGACACAGGGCATTAATTTTTCTCAAACCATTCAAGATTGGGAGGACAGAGTCGGGGGAGCAGGGCGAAGATAAGAGTTTCGCGATGATTTACTTACCTGTGTGCGAAGTAATGGGGACGAGGGGGGGGGTGGCTCGAGGAGCTGAAGGTGACAGGGAGGGCGAGGACGCCGCTGGCGCAGGGCGGCCTGCCGAGAGGAACGGCGGGCAGTTGTGCTCAGGTGACACGAGGTTGCTCTGTTTCTCTAGCTGCTTTGTGAAAACACGCATGCGTAAAATACAGCACCTGATGCGGCCGTGTGTGCGAAGTCCACGCTGTCCACCCAGGACGCGACGGTGCTCCTAGCCTGCCTGCCTGTTAGCTCGTTCCTTTAGTAGAGCTAAACTGCGTCTGTGCTGAGCAGGGCCGTGGCCATGATCCCAGTGTGTTCAGGTTGGGCGGGGTGGAGAGACTGGCCCACAGCCCACCCCGGGATGATTGAGGGGTTCTTGTGGCACAGAGCTGACGCCCCACAGGAGCCTGCGTGGTGAGCGAGCCCACAGACCCCGTCTGGGGCCGCTGCGGGCAACTGGGAGAAAGCCTGGACCAGGAATCTGTGGAGTCCTCCCTCAGCCAGAAACTAGCTCCCTGCAGGACCAGGTGGGTCATTCACAGGGAGCAATGTAAAATGAAAATGAAGGGGTCCTTGTTAAAAAAATTATTGATAATTTTTAGGCGCAACAGCAGAGCACTGCCCAGAGGGCGGGGCCCTTCTGAGCACGGACCCTGTGCGGTGGCAGGTCTGATGCCCACAAAGCCCCTCCTGACTCTGTGACTTTGGGATGAGAGGCTTCTCATTTGGAGGGTTCAGTTTCCATGCGTGAAACTGACTGGACGTGATTGGCAGTTCTCCCCTTGTTGCAGGTGGCGGGGAGTGGGGGGCATTGGTGGGGTCAGTTAGCAACATTATTACTAAGTCGGATCTTCTCTCTGTTATGAAATTCAAGCCTTCAGTCCAAAGGACTCTCCCGACCTGTTCTTCAAACCATCATCCGTGCACAGAGGTCTGTGGACCCTCTTGGGTGCTCAGCCGGTGGGCAGCAGAAAGTGGGGGCCACTTCTCATAAAGCAAAAGAGACCTTAGGTTAAAAATAGAATGGGTTTTCTCATATCTATAAAGTAAAACCAAGTCCATTCAGTTGCACTGAAAATTAAGTCTTTGTGTTACCCCCCCCCTTTTTTTTAAACAACTTAAACCTTTTTTGTCCCCAAGCAGAAACTTAAAAACATAGCATAAGCTCATTTATCTTGGAACTGACTTGGTGAGCGACTTTGGGAGGTTTATGTGTCTGGAAGGAGACCCTGAAACCCAAGTGCCTTCTTTAAGGCTGGGCTCTGAAGTTGGACTTCTGGGTTATGACAAATAAGGACAGGATGAAATATAACTTTCCTTGTGTTAACCATGAAAGGACCACAGAACCTGAGCATGCAGATTTGGCATGTAGAGTTCTGAGAAGCATCATTTTGTGTCCAGCAGCTGCAAAATGAACGACTCTGTGGTTCTCTGGGTCCTTTAGGGAAGGTTCTGGAGTCATCAGAAAAATATGCTGATATTTTAGTTTCTGGTCTTGATGAGAGAATCTAAGATAATTCTGCAGATCTTTTCCCCTTTTCATGCCCCAGGGAATACACAGTGAGTCAGTAAAGCCATTTTTTAGCATTGGGAAGGCAATTTGGCATCAACTTGCCATCTTATGTGAATACGTGTGTTCCTGACCTAAAGGTGTTTTGCTTTGTTGGTAAGAGGGGAAAACCTGATTTGGAAGAGGAGAAGTCCTGCAGTGCACCTGGCCTGCTTTTACAAGTTTTCCTTTTCACTTTCTATTCACCCAGTAACAAATACAGTTGGCCTTCGCTCTTCACAGATCTGTATTTGTGAGTTCACCTACTTGCTGAACTGTGCTTGCAGTCCCCCGGGTTTTAATGCAGCGCTTGCACGGGCACTTTTGGGCATGCACAGAGCACAAGAACTTGAGTCACCCTGGTCGTGGGTTCCCACCTGGGTCACAGAAAGCAGCAGCACTCTGCCTTCCTGTTTCAGCTCACACTGTGAACAGGTGTCCTTTTGTGTGGTCTGTTCAGTGCCGCACTCTTCACAGTTCTGTGCTTTTTGCTGGAGATTTCGCTGTTTAAGTTGGTCCCTAAGCACAGCGCTGGACTGCTGTCCTAAGGCCAGGGTGATGTGCTCTGTGGAGGAAATCCCTGTGTTAGATGCGCTTTGTTCAGGCATGAGTTACAGTGCAGTTGGCTGTGAGTTCAATATGAATGGATCAACAGGATGTGTCAAGATGAGGTGTTTTTAAACAGAAACACACATATAACAAGGTTATGTATTGGTTGATTAATGAAAATGTGACCAGAGGCTCATGAGAACCTAACCCTGTTTTCCCATAAGATCATGGTTCAGTATCCACTAACTGAGCATCCGCAGGACTTTGTGGAACACACGTGCTGGGAAGGATGAGAATAGACTATGTGTGCTGAGAGCACCTGTTCAGGTGCAGAATGCAGTAGAACGTGTCTGTCCTCGAGGGCTGCTTAACGGCAGTAGTGATCATTTGTGACAACTACTCGCTCCAAGTGCCGTAAATACTTTACCTTCTTTGAATTCTCTCAGCAGCTCTAAATCAGGCCGTAAGCCACTTATAGGAACAAAAACTCAAGTTGGCACAGCCACTAAGTGACACAGCCAGGATTTGGACCCGACTCGACTCACTGACCCCCGGGTCATGTGTTTATCCTCCATGCCCTCTGTCTCTCCGGGCAAGAAGAAGACAAGTCACACGCTGTCACTGTTGGGCTGAGAAAAGGACGGTACCAACGTAGACATTTCTGGTTGGTTTTCTCAAAAACACCAAGTCCATCCTGGTTTCTCCTTCTAGCTTGCTTTATCTGTTACAATGTTCTCAGAGGAACTATTCTAGAATCTTTTTTTCTGATTTGTTGCATTAAATATAAGGCAGGAATTTTAAACAAGCAAGAAAAGATCCTTATATCTAGTTACAGTCCTCTTTCACAGCATTCATTACTTAATGAGTTGTTTCTTGTTTTGGTTATTTGTCCTCTTTGATCGGTTTACAGGCTGTATCTACAGGAAGTTGCTTCTATGCAGGTAACATCTTTTGTATCTCAATACGATCAGATGCCAACATTATCGATTATTTTGACTTAACCCATTTGCAATGGATGAAATCAACCTCAGATGACCAACACAGAGGGAGTTCCTTCTGCCTTAAAAATAAGTTCAATAATTTTTTTGTCTTTCCTTTTAAAGTCTGGAAACTCTTTTAAAGCAAGGTCTGTGTTCCAGAACTTTCCCTTCCAGACGGGACTTAGGACAGTGGCATTTCCCCCCTTTTCCTTCAAGGTTGCTATAAAAGATAAAGTGAAGTAATTTATAAAAATCACCTTAAGTTCTACCTGGCTCATGACAGGACTCAATAAATACTAGCTCTTTCCCTGCTCTCCTTATTAAGCGGTTTATTCCTGCTGAGTAGTTGAGATCATCCGTAAGGCTAGTGTGTAAAGGAGAAACTATTATGTATAGTAAGTTCACGTGTGTAGACATCTCTTCAGTGTAGAGCCCCTCCCCACTCCAGGACACATTTCATTCAATTTAATCCTTACAGCATCCCTGAGAAAAGGATGGAATAGGCACCATTGCCTTTAAAAAAAATACTCTCTTTGCTAAAATGATGAGATGGGGTCTACAGAGGTTGAGATTATTCAGATAAGATCACAGATGTCACCAAAAAGAACCTGTTATAGTTCCTCCGCTTTCGTCATGAGGCGCAAAGCAGGTATGTCAGTATATTGCTTACTAGTTGCAAGTATTTCTTGGAAATAGTCAAAGCCACCAAGATTATAAAACTGCCAGACCCCGAATCCAGCCCGCTGCTTTTTGATACTCTTATCTTCAGCTACCCAGACGCTCCAGATTTCACACTTTGTCCGAGGATGACAGAGAATGGCTGTCTTTCCCCATCTTGAGTATCCTGTCAACCAGTAGCAAAGAATTCCTTAATTCTCTCTTAAATGCTGGATCTCCAGATTCCTTTTCTACATTGGTCTTTCCTTGTTCCTCTCCTCCTGTCCCCTCAGGCTTCGGATCCTCCTGGAAAACTCTCTTCCCCACCATCTTGCCTCCATCTCCTCGATGCCAGGATTCCCGCTTGCTCCTGGGGCACAGCCTTCTTTTCCTGATTTTAGGAACTCTGGCTTCCTCTTCTGGAACTTGCTTCTGCCCCCAACAGCTTCCGGACCGTGCTTTTGCCAGTCTGAAGCCTGAACTTCCGAGTGGTCCCCTCTGGTCTTGTGCCTCTGCAAACTAGAAGGGTGTCTCTGTGTCCCCCTGTTACTGGACAACCAGGTCTCTCGCAAATGTGATTGCAAATGCACACATGCGCCCAGGAGCACGCTTGCATGCACAGAGTTCTGTCTGCACACAGGAGGCCGCTGCAGGTCCCACTTCAGCTGCCCCCGCTCCAGCCATCTGGGCAGTTGCCAGAGAAGTCACTCGCTGGCAGGCCCGGCTTCTCCGCCACAGAGGGGGCTGCTTCAGCTCGTCCGGCTGATTGTGTCTGCAAAGAAGCTCGATTTTCAACTCTAGTTACAGCTGCTAATTCAGGCCTGGCCTTCTGCTCATTCATCTTTTAAGTGTTCAGCTTCTGAATCCCACTGGGTTCCTCTTTCCTACCACCTCCCCTTGATGTGGCCAGAATAGTTAACGCAGACGGCTAGTAAACGCTGAATCACTGCGTCGGTGAATGAAGCGAGTGTCTGTGTGAGGTATACAACTTCCTGAGTGGGTTTAATGGAAGCCTAAAGAGATTTTTCACAGATTCATGGGTTTTCAAAGGAGAAATTTGCATATTAATAAGAAGCTGTTCAGACTGATTCGGTTAATGTGTTTGGAGTAAGTATAATTAAATGTCAAAGGAGACATATCACGAAGTAATGAAGCTGAAGCCAATTTATCAAAAATGAGGTCTAGGGAGAGACATTTCAAATAATAAACAGTTCTCTAACCTTCCTTTTTAAGGTGATTTGCTTAGTCTGGGCCAAGATTTACATGTTTTTTGAGACTCGTTCAAACAAAGATGCTGGGAACAGAGTGGGGAGGGCAGGGAAAAAGAAGGGACTTTTTCCTTATTCAAGTTTATAACATTCAAAGAGGTCTCTCCTGCCTGCAACACTTTAAAGGGTACAAAACCCATTTACTTTTCCTCTCAGATAGTGGGATGTGGGTGGGATCAGCACCTCCACTCCACCCCCACATACACAGCTGCCATTTGCAAACTCCTGTTCTAATGGGAGGAAATGTCACATGTGAGGGCAGCTGGCCACTCAGGAAGTGCACCTATAGCAAAAATGGATTGAAAATTTAAAATGCAGCCCTGGGTTCTGGATTTTGAAGGTGAGCTATTTACTAATGAGTGTGTCTAAGGATCTGGCCATTCTTTGAACACTCTATCCATGCTTTGCCTTGAATTCACTTGGGAGAGAAGCCAGTGTTAAAATTACGCAGCCATCTTTTTATGCTTTAGTCCCTAAAGATTTGATTGAATTAATCAAGAAATTCAGGTTTGTGCAGTAGACGGATTCTCTCGAATTCTAGATGACGCTGAAGTGACCTCAGAAACAGGGGCTTGACTGATCGGAGGGAAGCGCTCAGCAGTGCCTTGGTTGTGTTTACCAGACACACACTGCTGAGGGGCCAGAAGCGCCAGGGCCGCTCTTACGCGGAATAGGAGACTCTTTCAATAGATGACTGGCAACTCAGCAAACCTCAGGCCCGGAACTTCGCAGTTATGCTTCAGTGTGTGCGTCCGGCTGTCAGCTTTTCTGCCTACCACAGAAAGAGTACATTTCATATTCCTGGTCCCACCGTTCACTGGGCTTTCCACACAGTGACCAGTTGGAAGGACCAAGCACACAGCAAGCTGGGATCAAAACCCCTTTACTTTTATCCTTGCGTCCAGAGGCACCAAGGTCAAGGGCAAAAGGTGCAATTTTGTGAAAGCAGTTACTTTGTTTACTACCATCACACTTTGATATGAAGTGCTTTTGAAATCCTCAGTCAGCCCGCAGAAACGTACTTCCCTATAGCGTGGCTTCTGTAGTGTTGGCGGCTCTTATAAACGTAGGAGGATTCTGTGGTCAAATACGAGTGGAGAATGAAGTCAACAAACTTAAACGGCTTTTTTCGTGGTGGACCTTTAAGAGCTGTGTTTCTAAGGCTCACTGTGACAAGTAAATGGGATTTGTCATGGGCAGTGTTTCCCACGTGACAATGAAAACCCCTAGGACAGTGTTCCTTGGAATACAGTTTGGGATCAGATTGTGACTTATAAAATGAAACCTTTGTTAGGATGGATAAACTTCACTGCTAGACTGTGATGACAGCCTTAAGGAAGTTATTGTAGGATCCAGGGGGCAGGTCCTTTTTTTCTCCTGAATGAGTAGATGGGGGTAGGAATATTCCCTGCCAATTTCTTTCTTGACAACATGGGCCTGGAGACTGCCTTCTACATGACAGATCACTGTTATGATTGTGCTCTAACAGCGGGACAAGCAATGCACTTTCTCCCTAACAAATAGCAGGGGCTGTGTGTTCAAGGAAACCACCTGCGTGGAAGTAGAGTATCTTTTCTCAGGCTGTCAAAGGTACTGTGCTGTGCAATTTTCCGTATCTTACTGCTCCGGGTAGCACATTGTTGCCCCAGGGTTACCATTTCCCCGCATCAGAGTCCACAGACCAGTAGGCCTGTACAGACGGGGCACTCGTGACAGCTGCGTGTCTCGGACCCTGTGCTTTCCGGCTGTGTCAGTCCAGCCACCCCCGCTCCCAGCCCTGCATCCGCGGAGCTCCGTTCCCCGCGCGGCCCGACCCACACCCTGCTCCCTTCTATTGTCGCGCCTTTGTGCCTATGCTGGGCCCACTCCTTTGCTTGAAATGCCTATTTGCTTCTTTTCTACCCATTAAACCCCGACTCATTCATCAAAGGAGACCTCAAACACCACTCCCTTGGTGACTTAGCTTTCCCCTGTGGTTGGTTCATCACATCCTTTCCTGAGTCTTATGCCATCTTGTCTACAACTCATTCCTCTGTCACCATTTGGGTTCTCCAGGGGACTAGGTCCTGCAGAGGAGCTGGGAGTGTAAAAGGTGGCTTGGAGGGGCCACTTGGAGAGGAGACGGGGAGGAAGCAGGACTGGGCAGACCCAACGCCGCCCAGTCTCTGCCAGCCCCAGCAAGGAGACCTGGAGCAAAGCTGCACATCAGAGGGGTCCCAGCCCGGGCAGACCGGGCCAGGCTTCCGTCACCACCTTGTCCAGTCTGACCGAGAGCCGCCTGGAGCAAAAAGTCTGGACTTGGCAGTGAGATGGACAGTGAGGACTCCCGACAGCTGGGGCCTGTCAGCTGGCCACACCCGACTGGGCTGGGCAGCAGGCCCTTTCCTGAAGAGGAGCAGGCAGCTCACCTCTGTCCTCCGCCTTGTTGCTGCTCATCAGAGTTTGTGCTCTTTGACCTGCGTACCCAGAGGGTGATGGGAAGGGACTTCAGAGGCCACGCGGTGGTGCCTCTGCATTTTACAGGTGAGGAAACGGAGACACCGGATTTCCTTCATTGCAGGATCCTAGCTGAATCGAACCCCAAATCAGGATCTACTAGATCAGTCCAACCATTCCCAGTCCTGTTCCCTCATTCCAGTGACATTCAAGTATCCATTTATCCGGCCACCCCAGGAGGCACTGCCTTTTCCTGGGGGCCAAGGGAATGAATGCTGATGGATGTCGAGTAAGAGAATGAGGAAATTATTAGTCATATCTGCACTAGGCCCACAGTAAGAAAAAGACAAAACCTGTATTGACACTTCAAATATTGGGCTTTTGTGACTCGAGGTCCCCAGATCATTACAGGTAATGAAGGGGGGCTGAACCCATGAAGACAGCCCGCGGCAGCAGTAGCCTGGGAGTCTGAACAAACCTTCGTTCACAGAAGGAAGAAAACCAACAGGCAGAGTGGGAGTCCCTGGCAGCGAAGTGTGTTTCCCTTTCTGTTTATTGGTCGCCCTTCGCAGGAGCTGCTGGGCTCCCAGGTCCTTTGAGATGCACCCGCCAAGACTCTGGGCGCCTGTGAGGCGCTGTGCGCTGGCGGTGGGCGGGGCTACCTCCTCCCGCAGGGGTCCGCCCTCTCTAGGGTGGGATCTGCTGTAGTCACCAAGCCCAAAGCCGGTGACGCCTGTCTTCCTGGTCCTGAGGGCTCTTGGTTACTCCGCTCCCTAAAAGGAAAGGCTTTCCACATCAATAATTAAACAGAGCAATTAGGGGGACTTTAAAAGTATAATTAGACAGAATCAACTCTGTGTCCCCTGAGCATTCTTTTTCTTTTTCATGCTCACTCCCTCTCTCCCCTCCCCCTAAAGTGTCATTTTGCAGACACTGGAGGCCTCTGTTTTGCGTTTCAAAGCCCAGGCAGGAAAGGGAGAAAGCAGTCAGTGGAGAAGGATGGACCTGAGCAGGGACAGGAGCACGGACCCCGGCTGCCCAGCCTCAGTCTGGGTGGACCTGCTCTCCCTCCAGCTCCCGGGACGGGAGGGGTGGAAGCGGGGCAGGCGGCTTCGGGGCACAGGCGGTGGGCAGGAGGTCCCTGAGGGTGGGGTCCTGGTCCCCGGAGCTGTCAGGCACCCAGCCAGAAGCACAGCGAGGGGGCCCCAAGGGCCCCCGTGGGGAATTAGCTAGCTCTGCCTGTGGCCCTTCACCTCCCTCGGGCCCGTCTCACATCCTCGGTGAGGAGAGTCCATGTCTTCTCCTACCTTGAGGGAAAGAAAGCCAGTCCCAGGCCAACCAGACACTGGGAAACACGAAAGTTAAAATGGGTCCTGGTCCGCCTGGTCACGTGAACGAAGTCTCCCCTTGTCTCAAAGGCCCCATGAAACGCCGGAAGAAACAGCTGCGCTAAGGAAAAGCAGCATCAGGGCAGGAGCGCGGCACAACCCGCGCGCCCAAGACTGTCACAGCCTCGCTAAGACACAGCGCAGGACGGCCTGCAGGAGGGAAGGGCGCTCCGGCCGGGGCCGGCCAAAGGAGGTGTGGCCTGGGACGGACGCAGCGGAGCCACCTGCAGACCCCTCGGCTCAGGTGCCAGGACCTGAGGGAGGATGTGTGCAGCGCAGTGACTAGGGGTGCACTTGGCCTCCACCCACCAGCAGCCTTCACATCCGCCGGCAGGGCAGGCCCCTCCCCTCCAGCGGCAGGTGGGAGCTCCCACGGCTGCTTCAGGTCTCAGCTCTCTTGTGTCCACCCCCCACCTCCTCCTGGTGGACTGTTCATTTGGTTTTTCACTTGACAAAGTGAATCCCAGAAAACAGATACCATTTCTCTTCCCCCTTCCTCTGGCCCTCCCAGATTTCAACAGCAACTCAGAAAAAAACAGAAGCCAGCTCAGCCCTAGATATGGACAAATGTAGATTCGTCTCTGGTGCCCTGAAGGTCCGTGGGCAGAAACCCCATCAAACATGAGCCTTGTCTAGTTACAAGAGCATAACCTGCCGGAGGAATCAGAATGAACGTCCTCCCTCGTGTTCCCTGCAATACGGAGTTTCAGCATTAAATAGAGAGCTTGAGAAGAGTCTCTTGCTTGTTTTCTCAACAAGAGTTCGGTTTTCAGCTGAAAAGGTTACTGAATACTATGCAAAAGTAATGAAAATGGCCCCAGTGAATCCTGATTCCAAAGGGAAAAGTTTTATCAAAGGATGAAAGAGGAAAAAACAAAATGAAACAAAACACTACAATCATCTAGATGACAAAAACGGGTTCCCTGAAAAGAAAAATGAGGTTAGCATTAGCTGTCGTCCCCAAAATGCATTTCGGCAGGCATCGGCCTCGCGTTGCTGAGCTCTGTTCTGAAGAAGAGCGTCAGGACTTAGTGACTGGTAATCATCCCAGTGACCTCAAACAGTTAAGAAGGAAAGTCAGGCGTCATAATAAAAACCAGTGAACTCCAGTTACGTAGTAAGACAGGGAATTATAATCCGTGGCGATTTGTTGTTTATAAGACACACTGAAACAATATGAAATGATGTTTACAAATATGAGAGTGGTCAGAGCTGACCCATCAGGTGCGCAGACGTGCCCAGGCACACGTAAAGAGCACGGTGCCGAGGGGCCAGACCTGCGCCGGGCAGGGTGACGCTCCAGGTCAAAGACTTCCAGCGAAACAGAAGGACCCGTCTTCCATCATCAGGAGTGCGACCCAGGGCTTAGTTTTCATGAACCTTTATGCGCTGGGTGAATGCAACCACTCAGCATCGAAAGAGAAAGTGAAAGCTGGCAGAAATGCCCTCAGAATTTTTGATGTTTTTCTTTTTCCTTTTCACATTCTTTTTTGAAATAATTATAGATTTACAGGATTCCAAATAAAGAGAAAGCCCCTGTGCACCCTTCCCCCAGCTTCCCTCAGTGTGAGCGTGCCTGGTGATAGTACAACATCAAAACCAGGGACTTGGCACTGATGCAACTCAGAACGTGTGTGAGGTGGTTAAACGTATCACAGCACTAGCAGAAGTTTCTACTACATCTGTCTGAGTCTTTGCCAAAGCTATTGAGAAAATATGGGTAAGTGTATAGAACTCTCAAAAATGCAATTTATTTTGATAAAATAAATAGGTATTAGAAAGTTACCTATCCTACAAACAAAAGAGAGGCCCTTTCCAAAAGTCTGGAAATTTTATAAAAACATTTATAATTGGCCACAAAGAACATGTTTCCTGAAAGTTTAAATAATGTTAAAACTCACACTTTGACTACAAGTGAGAAGTAATAAGAGGAAATGTAAAATTAACAAAACTACAAGATTAAAACCTGTTTTCTTCAATAAAGAGGAAATCAAATCTTCAGTAAGAGATCACTTAGATAAGAGCCAAATGATAAATGCCTGTATTACTTGTACAGTAAGTGATGGAAGAAGAGTGAATTCAAGTTCCTATGTGTTTTAATATCAAGTTAGAAAAGAGTAAAATCAATTAAAGTCAACATTCAATTAAATTCATTCAAATGCAGAAACTAGAAAAGGAGTGAAACCTAACTAAATGAACAATGAGAATAGATATGGTCAAAAATATCAAATTAGAAAACTCTACAGTAGTGAATTTAAAACACAGAACTTCCTCAGCTTATGATAGGATTACATCCCAATAAACCCATCAAAAGTTGAAAATGTCCTAAGTTTAAAACGCATTGACTACATCTCAGCCACCCAACATCACGATCAGCTTCACCTGCCTCACGTGTGCTCAGGACACTCCCGTGAACCTGCATTTGGGGAACATCATCAAGCACAAAGCCTCTTTGATAATAAAGTGCTGAGTATCTCACATAGTGGGTTGACTACGGCACTGAAAGTGAGAAACAGAACCGCTGTCTGGGTGCAGCGTGGCTGTAAGCACAAGGCTTGTCCACGCTGGTGACCGTGCGGCTGTCCTGGTCAGTGTCACCAGAGTGCACAGTACCACTTGTCACTCGCCTGGGGGAAGGTCCAAATTCAAAATTCCAGGTACGGTTTCCACTGAACGTGTATCGCTTTTGCAGGATGTCAGGTCAGAAAATCATAGGTTCAACCATCGTAAGTCACAGACCATCTATATACCTGAAATAAATTATCCGTTGAAAGACCCAAGTCACCAAAACTGTCTGCAGGAAACACAAAGACATCAGTTATTGAAAGGCAACCCAAATTAAATTTAAAACAACCAAACAAAAGCAGACAGAATGCTACTGAGAGAAAACTGAGAGATTTCTCCTTGTACCACCACTCTCCTCTGTCTTTATGTGAAAACACCCTCCTCACTGTGGGGGACCCTGTTCTCTCCTTGGGCAACAGCCATCCACCGGTTGCCGAATCCACCAGCCCTCGCCGTCCTTGCAGCATCTGGCTTCTGATACTGTTGACCAGGACCACTTTTTGAAAGGACTCCCTACCGCCGACTTTGTTTTTCACTGGCACCGCCCTGCTCCTCCGCTCCTTTGTCCGTCAGTTGCTACATCCTTTGTCTCAGTTACGGGCTCTGTTTCCTTCTCGAGAAACCAACCTGATTCTTTGTCTTTTCCTTATTTCACCTGCTTTCTATGTAATTCCATAGTCAGATCTTGACATCACTTTTCTTCTAGAAAGGAACTAATGTAAGAGGAAGACAGACAGAACTCTTGGTCTTTCGCTTGAATCTAGAGTCTTTTAGATGATTCTAGAGTCTTGGATTCTAACGAGACCCAGTTCCTCCTTTCTCCGTTACGTGTAGCTTCTCACTGTTGGCCACGCCTCTCGCTTCTGATCCCTGTCTCAGCCCATTTCTGATGCATTTCCAAATGCGCGGCACTTCTAGCTCGTTCTGGACTTCTGTTTCAGCTTGAGAACTTGTCCTTCACTTCTGGGTTCTAGGGTGATGTGGCCAAAACTAAGAGCACCATCTTCTGTTGTCACTCTTTTTGGGGGGGTAATCTAGGAAGCTTGACATACAACAGCTCTGGGATCGTTTACCATTGTACACTGTTAATTGTATACTCGTTTCAGTTTGTATGTGTGTACTTCATACATCCCTAGGGAGCAGATAGCATTTCTTGTATGACTTGATATTCATCGGCTAACTGTGATCTGTCTACAAAGTTAGACTCTATAAGTAGACATTGTTTGACAGACTGTCTCCTAAAATAGGTGGTCGACCCTGTGGTGAGGGGGCCAGGTTTTGGCTTCACACATTTTCCTTCAGCACAATCTGCTGGGTGACTTGTGATGCTGTTTGATAATTTGTAAGTCTCAAGTAGAGATAAATTACCACGACTGTCGATTGTCTTAATAAGGTAGAAGACAAAGTCATTATTAGCGGTTGAAAGAAAACCATACTAAATTTAAAACAGCCAAACAAAAGCACGCAATAACTTTTTGGGAAAAAATTAGGAATTTTTGAAGTGGGAGACTAACACCTACCTCTCAGCAGCACGGGTGGGTAACTGCTTTGTGAGCGCAGGGTGGTCTGTCAGTGCTGGTCAGCATGACCCACGTTATTTATATGCTTATGCATACAAAGTATGAAATGCATGTTCAAGAAAGAATACTTGCTCTTACGTTCCTCTGTCTGGTAGTTTTAATCCTGTCATATTTTATTGTATTCTATTCTTCTCAATGTAGGTGACAATCTTCTGAACAGTGGTTCTTGGCAAGGGGCGATTCACGCTCCCTCAGGAGACACTTCTGGTTGTTGTCGTGCCCCAGCGGTGGGGGAAGGATGCTACTGGCATCTAGTGGGTGGAGGTCAGGGATGCCGCTCAGACCCTGCAGTACACAGGACGGTCCCCAGCAAAGGGCTGTCCCTCCCCGGATGTCAGTAGCAGAGGGCGGTTGTACCCAGAGATCTAAAACCACTTCTTTGCTGGGACTACCAAGGAGGGGGGAGCACTGCCCAGAATAACATGCCAAGGGTCTTCCAAGAAGAATGATAAGAAGAACTTTTGTCTTTATAGAGACCCCACAAAATGGATTTTGGTGAACTTTTCTATCCCCGCTTTCCCTTACTTTAGTGCATGACATACTCTTCCTTTAAGTTTATGTCAGCTAGTGAGACTGAGGTCTTCGAGGCCATACATGGCACTTCGAGGTTGAAACACTAATGAATGCTTCTCTGAGTGTCCATGGCAGCGGAGTCAGCGCTCGGGGCCATTGGCAGTGATGGCTTGGAACTAATGAGCTTCGGGTGCCAGCGGTGGTATTTGAGCTTCGTGGGGCATTAAGACCCAACCGCCCTCAACTTCTTTCTGACCTGCTTGGGCCTCTGTTACTTCAGAACCCAGGAGTGAGAAGCACTGCTGAAATGGCAGTTTATTCACCATCAGGCTAATTACTTCTTTTCCCAAGATCAGGACTGTATTTTGGAAGGGCTGGGACATCTGAAAGCCGAGAACATCCTGCCTACTGGGGCAGGGAGGCTAAGGCAGTGTTTGTGTCCCTTCAAGAGGAACAGGCGATTAGCAAAGAATCCAAAAGCAGTGCACAAAGTGGAGGGGCTTGTAATGCAGTCTGCAGACCAGCCCAGCCAAGAAGCAGGTTGTGACAGACTCAGAAGCCTGGACTCAGGAGGGGCTCCACGGCACTCAGCTGCTCCCGAGTAGAAAGGAAAGTCCACGTGCATTCTGCACGTGAATGGCACGGCGCCTGGAAGGGCGCAGAGGCTGCCTTTGGTCGGGAGGTGTAAGACCGCCTCGCCACGCTCTCGCCGCGCTCAGCGCGGAGGGATGCTGGTCTTGTTTTTCTCTGAATAAGCGACACACTTTATTTATCTAAATACCTGTTCCTCAGCATTCTTAGCTATGATCACTACGGACTGGTTCTGCAGACATACGCTGGTTGGGAAATATTTTAGAGGTTGCTCTGGCCCAGAGGGTAGAGTCCTGGTGGGGGTGAGGTCACCAAGCTAAGGAGGAGAGCTTGACAGAGGGGGGAGAGAGATTTGTTCCTAGTTGATTAATAGAACATTGGACAAATTATTTCATGTGTCTCAGCCAGGCTCTTGTAATATTTGAATGTGTGGTTGGATTGTTATGATCTGTAAACGTTGGTTTCCCCTTGAACTTTCTATGGATTTAAGAGGATTGGAGAATCACAGAACTGCCCTAATACAGAGGATTTTTTTGTGTCTTCACTTAAGCAGATATTAGAAATAAAAACATAGCAGGGAAAGGGGAGGGAATAATGAGTTACTGTCACCAGCAGTAGTATGTACACCAGGTTTTGACTGATTGTTGGCCAGGCTTCTGACTGTTTTAAAGGCAGAAGCAGAGACAGCGGCAGATGACTGAATTTGATTTTCGTAACAGTGGTACTTTTGATTATTTCCATTAAATGGAGGGGGACACTGAGACACAGAGAAGACATTCTTGGGTCACATAATTATTAGGAAATGGAACCAGATGCTTCTAGTCCCCAACCTTGACCCATTTCCCCATCCTGCTACGTCTGAGTTCTGTGCTTCATACCGGGGGATGGGCCTCTGACATTTCGGATTTTACAGTTATTTTTAAATGCCTTGTGGGCAGTTAACGATGTTTGTTGTAGCTTAATATGGGGAGAATCATCTGACCAAATCAATAATAGTTTGTAAGTACTTTCTTCTTTTCTAGACTTGCTAGCAAATTTAAACCATAATCATGTCTTCTCCCGGACAGTTGGCAGGAATAAATGAAATAACTATACACGTCGGTATCCAGGTAGTTATAAAATATCTCACTTATTTGAATCATCTGAAAGTCCAAACTAGATCAGCCTCAAGGAGTTTGAGATCACATAGCGGTTGGCCCTTACTGTGGCTAAAAACAAACTGTTACCATCACCATCGCCGCGCTCAGCCATTTAGCTTATCTGCTCACGTGTACAGCATCTTAACACTTTCTCGTCGTGGCTTTTCCCATTGCTAGTAAACATAATCAGTAGCTCGAGGACCTCACCCCCAGCAGGAGCCACCTGCATCCTTACAAAAATGGGCTAAAATAGAGATGGACTCCTTCGCTGATGTTCAGACCATCAGTGTTGCAGACAAGAACCAAAGCCGACCATTCAAAAACTTTTGCAGACAAAGGCAGTGCTGTAACTGTTTCAACTTCATCCTGAGGCTGTCGGAATTAGGGCCTATTTCCTTACCTACTCTGCTTTTGGCATTTTAAGAATAAATTAAAGAAGGAAAATGAACCAACTCAGAGGTAGCAGTTCTACTTCTCACAGGGCACAGCAGTGCTGTCAGTGTTGGGAACTGAAAGCTGACCAGTAATTCCACTCCCTGGAGGTCACCGCTCTTAACAGTTCGGTGCGCATCTGTCCAGGTTTTTGGTAAGCTGTTATTATATACAAATACATCATATTACTTGTTTGTGGCTAAAATCAGGTTTCATAACGTTACCACAAAGCCTCAGAGACCCACAGTTATTTATCTGACAAGGCTGCAGGGTTCTCTGATCTGGGCGGCCTTGCTCATGTGTCTGTGGTCAGCTGTGAGTCAGCCAGGTGGCTGTCCTGCCCACATGTCTGGGGAATCAGCTGGCCAAGGCTGATCGAGGGTGGTCTTTGCTGGGATGACTGGGTGACTCAACTTTATTCCATTTGTCTTTCATCCTCCAAAAGGCTAGTCCAGACATGTTCTCACGGTGACAGCCGGGCACACGAGTGGAATATACAAGAGGTTTTACTGTACAATTTCTTCTTGAAATAACTGCACACTTGCTAACGCTCATTGGCTGAAGCAAGCTGCATGGTCAAACTCGGTGTCAAGGTAGAGGAAAACAGATTCCACTTTCATGATGGAAACGCTGCAGAATCCATGGTACAGGGCAAGGACAGAGGGATGCAGAACTGGGGCCATCGACACACTAGCCTGACAATCTCTGAAACATATTTTAAAAAAGCGTATTGTTAATTGCTTGTTTTTAACAACTGCGAGGTGATATCCTGTCATTTTATGGCTTATACTATGTTGAAGGTCTTTCTTAACTTGCAATAGATATAACGCAATCTTTTCAACATTGCAAAATGTTCCTTTACCTGGTTACAGCAGGAGTTTGTATCCAGTCCCTGAATGATGGACATACACACTGTTTCCTGTTGGGGAATTTCTGAGCAGTGCTGCAGCAGACAGCCGTTTACATCAAGGTGTGTGTGCTGACACTGGCATTTCAGTAAATGGAACCTGGAGAAAAAGGACTGCGGGGCCCCTCCTGCTTTATCCTCCAGTGAGGCTCAGACACTTGTAGTCCCTGCATGTGCCACCACCTTCTGCGCCTCCACATTTCAAACACTGATTCTTCTGAAATCCTCCCCCTCTTCCATTTGATGGGCGACAGGGAAACCCATGGTAAAGGGAATCGGCGTGTGACGTGACCGGTGACTGGCTCGCAGTCTCCCCGTCAGACCCACCCTGCAGCACCCGCGTTCGGTGCGTGCAGTGGGGCCGTTAGAGCCACTCTCACCGTCATTCTAGTCTCCACACAATCATGAAGTCTTCTCTAAACTCCGTAAGTAGACAGGTGCTGCTCCTCTGCACGTCCAGACACTCCCGTCCGTCACTGTCCCGCTGAACCACGTCTGCTGTTACATCTCTGTTGGGATGGTCAGCTCCTTGCGAGCAGGAAGGTTGTCATTCTATCCTCAAAGCTCCATTTCCTAAGGGCTGCTGGACCCCAGTAGAAACTTAAATGTGTGCTAACTAAAAACCTTACACTTGGGGTCAAAAATTTTTCATAAAATTGGAACTATTCTCGATTCTAGCTTTCACTTTTCATCTAGTTGCCAATGGAAAGAATTCCGTGTCACGCTTCATCCATTTCACCGAGAGCCACACACTTAACGGGCCTTTGCGTAGCATCGTTTGCTCAACATACGAAGTGTCCTCCACCTCCCAAGTCACTGGTGTGAGTGCCATGACAGTGTGGGTACCTCCGGGACCAGGAATCAGAGTAGGAGGAGAGCAAAGAAATGAGTGCTCAGTAATGCTTGCAAACGATGCTTTTGTATCAAGCAGCTACTTCACGCTAGCCGACACGAAGCACTCGATAAGTTACCTAAGTTTTCTCTCAGCTAATTCCTTCCCTCCCTCAGGCCTCCAGAAAACCAGAAGCAATGTCCATCCACAGTGTTGGCAGCAACACAAAACCACGTTTGTCCCCAGCATTCAGATCTTTTGTTTGGAAGACACAGAGCAGGAGGTCTGGAGAAGCACTTCCCAGGGACCAGAGCCCCGTTAGTCATGAGAGCAGATGTTTAACGTTACAAGTGGCACTGTGCCAGCCCTCAGGGACAGTTTAATAAATCGGTCTGTGCGATACATGGGACTTCGCAGATGGTGCGACTCTGAGCTGAGTGCTTCTTGTCTAAGAGCCCTGGGACGCCCTCCACCTGTGTCCCTGTTGGAGCGGTTTTCTCCTTCCTAGTGACACGTGTGATGGCTCCACAGACACTTGTTGACGTCTCTCCTGAAGCTTGCTTTGTCTGCGTGCCTCACTTCACGATCATGCCGTTATGGTGGAGGTTTATTTTATGTCAAAGAGTGTGATTATTTTGGAAGTTCTATTAGAGAGACAGAATGTAGGTAATTTTCTTTTTTAATTCAAATACAGTCAGTTACAATGTGTCAGTTTCTGGTGTACAGCACAATGTCCCAGTCATGCACATATATACATATATTCGTTTTTATGTTCTTTTTCATTAAAGGTTATTACAAGATATTGAACATAGTTCCCTGAGCTGTACAGAAGAAACTTTCGGTTTTTTTCCATCTATTTTTATATATAGTGCCTAACATTTGCAAATCTCAAAACTCCCAAGTTTATCCCTTCCACCCTTTTCCCCTGGTAAACATAAAATTGTTTACTATGTCTGTGAGTCTATTTGTGTTTTGTAGATGAGTTCATTAGTGTCCTTTTTCTTTTTTTTAGATTCCACATATGAGTGATATCATATGATATTTTTCTTTCTCTTTCTGGCTTACTTCACTTAGAATGATGATCTCCAGGTCCATCCAGGTTGCTGCAAATGTCATTATTTTATTCTTTTTTGTGGCTGAGTAGTATTCCACTGTATAAATATACCACATCTTCTCTATCCAGTCATTGGTCAATAGACGTTTAGGTTGCTTCCATGTCTTGGCTATTGTATGCAGTGCTCTTTGAACGTTGGGGTGCATGTATGTTTTCAAATTAGAGTTCCCTCTGGATATATGCCCAGGAGTGGGACTGCTGGATCATATGGTAAGTCTATTTTTAGTTTTTTGAGGAATCTCCATACTGTGTTCCATAATGGCTGTACCAGACTACATTCAATATGGGTAATTTTCTGCTGTTCAAAACCAGGGAAGCAGATGGCAGGGTACCAATGGCAGACTTTAGAAAGAACATCCAGGCAGTCCAGGGCCCCAGACCCTACAAAATCACAGCTTCATGTTGCTTCTCTTGTTTTCAGCTTTAAAGATATATTGATCAGAAGCTCCTCTGTGTCCAAAACCTAATAGACAGGGAGGAAAAATCAAGGCAATCAAACCAAACAAAAAAATGTACCATTGTCAAAATGTAACAGAGAGCCTTCCCACAGTGTCAGGGCCTCCCCCTCACGCCCTCAGCCTCTCAGCTTCCCCGCTCTCCTCCCTTGTCCATTTCCTGGCCAGGAAGGCACGTGTCTTCCCGTAGCTCCAGTGGCACTTGTGCAAAGACCGCTAATTCCAGGCCATTGGGAGGGCTCCGTGGGGGGCAGCTGTCCGCAGTCACATACAAGCTGGCAGCACAGCTCTCAAACCCATCATTTATCAGACCATCAGGGGCCAGATGAGCTTAGATGGGGGTCTGCGTGGAAGTCGCTGCAGAGCTGGGGGGGCTGCCCGCCCGCCCTCGGCTGTGCCCTGCGCACTTTGATCAGGAATTCCACATCCCTTTCTGGACTGTAGGTCTTAGAACACGGTTAAAATTACCAAAGAGGACGAAGAAAAATCAATTCTTCCTTTATCAGGAGATGTACCTCTCCTGCTTCAAAAGGATTGTAAGGGGACTCCCCTCCAGGGATGGACTTTACTTTTTAAGGGAGCTGGAACCTCCAGGTGGCCAGACCCTGAGCATACTGCATTTCCAGGATTCGAGAAGAATGCTGTATCCTGGAAAGAAAAGTGAACTGGTGGCGGGAGGACCAGAGTGTCAGCCAAGCTCTGTTTCCATCCAGCTGCGTGTCTTCTCAGAACACCCCCCACTCTGTGAACCCCCGGTGCTGGGGGCGGGGCTTCTGAGACACCTCTCACCTCTGTCTGCGGTGCGGTGGCTCAGGAGGGCACCGTCCTCCTGCCGTGCTCTCTCCAGCGCGTTCTGCGTCTGCTGCCTGTCTCCCCGTAACCCGTCACGCCCTCTCCCTGCCTGCCTCCCTCGCACCCACCCACACACACCTGTTATCTGTGGTCTTTTCTCACGTAAATGTTCCTTTTCAGATTCTATTCCGTTATAGGCTATTACAAGGCATTGAATGTAGTCCCCTGTGCTGCACAGTGGTGCCTCGTTGTTTATCTGTTCAGTATATAGGAGTGCGTGTCTGCTACTCCCCAACTGCTAATTCACCCCCCCCCCTTCGGTCACTGTAGTTTGTTCTCTCTGTCTGTGGCTCTACTTCCGGTTTGTAAGTAAGTTCATCTGTATCATTTTGGGGGGGGTTCCAGATGTAAGTGACATATGATGCTTGTCTCTCTCTGACTGACTTCACTTAGTATGACAGTCTCCAGGCCCATCCATGCTGCTGCACATGGCGTTACTTCATTCCTTGTTACAGCTGAGTAGCATCCGTCGTGTATAAACATACCGCCGCTTCTTCACCCACTCATCTGTCGCTGGGCGCTTAGGCTGTTTCCACGTCTTGGCTACCGTAACTAGTGCTGCTGTGAGCACTGGGCTGCAGGTGCCTTTTACGAGTTAGAGTTTTCTCCAGATGTACGTGTGTCATTTTTATAGCTAGATTTAGAACCATTCTTTAAGACTTAGTTCTACTCTGACTGAACTTAGATGTTCCCTCACTTTCTTGGACTTTGACTTCATTCTTGAGCTTTATTTTTGCTGCATCTATTATTGTCCAACTGAAATGTAATCTGAAGGTCACTTTTTTCTCAAGGTCGCCTGTAGGGTCTTTTTCTCTTTAGGCTCCTGTTACTCAGGCCAGTGCCAGACTCCCTCTCCCCCTTCATTTGTCAGTGGCCTAGTTAACGTGTTACTTTGCCTGCCTTTCTGTGTGAACGCCTATGAGATACTTTATTCTCAAATTCTGAAAAAAAAATTTACTAATACTTTTCAAAGCCTGGCTCTCTGCCAGGGCAGCAGGAGGGCGAGACACAGCAGCACAGGGTGCAGGCTGTGAGGAGACGCTCGCTCTCCGGGTGCTGAGTTCTGGGCTCGGGGACAGAAGAACAGTCATCGCTTTCTAGCTTGGCGCATAGGGGACGTCTGATGTCCAGACACTGACCCTCTGTGAACAGGCGACAAGCTCCTGTCCTTTTCCAGGTGCTTTCCTGGGCTCTGGGTGCCTCGTAGATCCTGACGTCATGATGTCTGTGGGTTTTAGTTCTTGATGCTGTTAGGGCTTGCTCTCAGGATGTTCTCTGATATCCTGATGGGACTTTGGGAGAAGGTGTCACTTCCCAGAAGCCAGACACAATTTTAAACCAGAGTCTGAGATGCAGTGCTCTGGGTTAAGAATGAGATTTTAAATTTTACAAGTTCATGAGTTCCCCAATGAAGCAAACTTAAAAGGAGAAAATCAGAGGGTGAAGCAATGAGTCTTGGTCTATTTTTGTATTTCCTAAGAGTCAGCGTATGATAATAAATTGTAGGATTGCTCAGGAGACTCTGCGGTTCTTTACAAACATAAAGGATCATTGCTTGAACTTACGACCCGAGGCACCCCCTGCCCCTCCCTTTCGGGGCTGTCCTTCTCTCTGCCCTGGATACAGGTGCCTTTCCTGCCCTTTCATGAGGTTCCCCCAAATGACCGAGAATCTTTGACTTCTCTCGCCGCCTCTGCAGTGCCAAGGAACATTGGGTTGCTTTCTTGAAATAAGCTTTTTTGCTTTGTCACAAAGCCCAGGGAGGGTGAGAACCAGCTCCTCCTCTCTCTCTGCTTGACTGTGGAGAGGTTTCGTAGGACTCTGCTACCAAGGGCAGTGCGACCTGTACCAGCCTTTAATTTACGTCTGATGATTGACTATCTTGATGGTTTGGTTTTACAAGAGCTGCTCCCCAAGACGGGGTCAGTGTGGGAGCCGGTTTGCAGCCATAAGTGTTCCTCGCCCATAGAAACCAACTCACAAAACAACAAAAGGGATTTGTCTTTCCAGCCTTACAAGGCACATTTGGAGTGGGGGCCCTCAGAACATCAGCAGGAAAAGAAATACTGACATGGCTGGACTTGGCCCGAGGGAGGCAGGCGGCCGCCTCCTCTGCTCTGGGCTCACACATCAAGTCCCCACGGGAACCACCTTCAGGCCATGGCCATGAAAAGAGCATGTTTTCCCTTGAATTTTCTGCTGCCAGAGGCTTCCAATAACAGGCACGTGGTTTTGTTTGGTCGTAGAGACTAAAAAGAAAGCATGTGTACTTGGGCCAGATTTATTTATTTTTCAAGGTAAATTACCTTTGCCTTACAGCTCCGGTCCTCCCCTGACAGAAGAAAGTCTTTGAAAAACATGTGATGTCTGTTACCTGTGTGCAAGACTCTGGGCAGAATGATTAATACTGAGATGAGAACGGAAGTAGTACATTTAACATCCTTCTGTTTTTCTAGAATGTCAAAGACGGCTGTAACATCAACCAAGACTCCTGCTGCTGTTGCCTGGTTAATGGGGAGGTTGAAGGACTGGGTGCTTTAGAGCAGAAAGGACCTGGATTTTCATTCTGTCTCTTTCACTCTTGACTGTGTGTCTTTGCACAGGTCACTTCCCTCTCTGAGCCTGTTTCTTCATCTGAGAAATTATACCAGTAATTCTAGCTTTGCACTGTTGTGAGACGCAGTAATGCACCAGATCTTGGTTCGTGGTAAATGCTTCATCGTGTTCTTCCTAAGACACCGTGACTTGCATTCTTGGCTGCCCCGCATCTGTCACTGGTCATAGCCCTCTCCGTGAATGTTGCCTTCTAGCAGTGATGGTTCAGGCACAGAGGGAGCATGGAACAGACAGGGGTCTCCTTAGTCCTGGCCTCCTTGAATGCAGCGAGCCCACCTGGCTGGTGGACTCCGGGGTCTTCATCTGGCAAAATCAAACTGTCCCCATAAAACACTGACTCATTCCCATCCCTCAGACCCTGGCAGCCACTGTTCCACTTTCTGTCTATATGGATTTGACTCGTCTAAGGACCTCATGTAAGTGGAATCACACAATATTTGTCCTCCTGTCACTGGCTTACTTCACTTGGCATCATGGCCTTGCAGTTCATTCATGTTGCAGCAGGTGTCAAAAATTCCCTTTTTAAAGGCTGAATAATATTCCACTGTCTGCAAAGGTCACAATTTGTTTACCCGTTCAGCTGTCTATGGACTCTGATGTTGCTTCTACTTTTTGGCTATTGTGACTTCTCATTTTGTTTTTTAGGGACAAGGAACAAATGTGTGCGACCCACCTTGTCATAAATCTTAATTTGCTTGTGAAACCCCTTCTTCTCCTCATCTTCAGGAAGAAACAAATAAGATTCTCTCATTTTTCCTTATAATTCTAGTTTCTCCCCAGTTCTCCTTCCCCATGCCTATTAGACCTGTCTCCAGGTTCTCACCATGTAGAGGTGCAGTTGGAACAGCCTCCACTGTCCACCTGGACATTAAGGCGTCTGGGACCCACCTGCTCCGTCACTCAGTGGACTTTCTCACTCCCCACCTGGACTTGTTCTGTCCCTGTGCAAATCTCACATGTCTTCTCACATCCTCCCACTCCCAGAGGCTGCCTGGTGTTTCTGCACAGCTCTCCTCCTACTGGGATGGCTCCGGTCCAGCCCAGGACAAGTGCTCGCAAGGAGCAGAGTCACAGGATGTGCCTCACTCGAGTAAGGAAGGTAGATTTATTTCTAAATTCTCCTAAACATTTCAAAATATGACACTCCAGAATGCATGTGCATTTCACTTTACATGATCCAGGAGCTCTTCTTGAGCATCAGTATTCCAGTTGTAATTGAAAACTGAATACAGAAATTAAAAGGGAGATTGCTATTTAAAGAATCCTGTTGTGAGCCCTTTCACAAAGCAACTGTTGTCTACAGTGTAAGCCTCCTGAAGGATGTATTTACATAATCACATCTTCCTTTCTGCCGAAGGTAGCCTGCAGGCAGCCCACGTCAGCCCCGACCGACCCCAGGCTAAGCCAGTCAGCTCCCCTCACACTGCAGACGACAGAATGATGTGTTTTTCTTACGAAATCTTATTTTAGCTGTTTCCTCTTCAAACTCCCACTCTGGAAAGCTCTTTTCCCTACCCTATTGCAACTTAAAATATGGTCTCTCTTTTCAGAGATATTAGTTGTCTCTCCTCCAGCCTGACACAATCTGCAGCTCTAAGCTCTGCGGAAGGGCTGTGGGGACCTGAGCTTTTCCCCAGAGCCGGCCGGAAGGAGGGCTGGGCCTGCCCACCAGGACTTCCCGAGTGAAGCGCGTTGTCTCTGTTTCACTGGCCGAAATATGAGGTTGGGGAGTTAAAAGTAAGAGATTACAGGAAAGGTGGCAAGAATGCTGACTTTTTTTTTAAAAAAGCAACAAATACTCTTTCTTACTGTTTCAGTGGTATTTGATGTTTGCTTTCACTGTCTAAAAGGTTTTCACACTTTTGATCCAGTTTCTCTCATTGAGATTGTCCAACAGTGTCTAGAGAGATCCCCTGGCTCACTTGATAAAAGTGTAACTGAGCTTCCACAGTAGGTTAGTCCTAGCCAGTGTCTAGTTCCAGGAAGGGGGTTGTACGGTGACAGAACCCGTAGATCCGTGTCATACGGGGGCACTGGCATCGCACAGGCAGGAAGGACCGTCTGCATCTCCCTTGTGTCAGTGCTGACTTCCTTGGTCTCTGCTTTGTCTTACCCAGCGCTTGAGCTATACTGAAGGAATGGGGGCATGTGAAAAGTTCTTCTGAGAAAGGAACTGCAGATTTCTTACAACAATGAAAAAGCAACAGAAACCAGGCATCTACGTATCATTTCCCCCTCCAAAAAAAAAAAAAAGCTAACCTGACTGAAATATTAAAGAAAGTAAAAATGTGACAAAATCTGCACCATGAAATGAATCCAGGATCAGTGGCTATTGCCACAAATGTTGAAGAATCTGTGCCAGGTATAATGCAGATGCAAACCGGATTGTTTATGAACCAATTGATATGATGACTTCATTTGGGGCTAGGGGGCGTATAAATGGAAGGTTAAGGATGAAATTAAATTAACATCAGTTATTTTTTGAAGTTGGATGTAAAGTATATGAGATTTATGTTGCAATTCTCTCTACTTTGGGGTATGTTTGAAATTTTTCATAATATATGATTAGCAGATAGTGTAGGAGGAACAAAATTATAGGAAGTCAAAGGCAAACTCATAACACAGAGTACATCCTTTAGTACAAAGGCAAAATAGAAATTAGTAACAAAATTTAGAAAAATGGCAAATAAACCATCAGAATTTAATAAAAATAAAAGCAATCCTAGATAACACCAGGACCAAAAAGGAAATAAAAAATGCAATTATGAAATATTTGTGAAGTTATGCAAATGACAGCAGTACATGTCAAAACTTGTAGATTTTGACCAGGTCTGTATTTAAAGGGAACAGTACCCTCGATTTTCAGTCAAGATGGCAGAGCAGCAGGACCACAAGCTCACCTCTCCTCATGACTACAGCAAAACCCCAATGACTGCTAAACAACCATTGATTTAAAAAAGACTGGAGCCTGGCAAAAAAAAGATCTTCCTCACCTGGAAACGAAGAGGGAACCCCAGCAGGAAGGTAGAAGGGGTGTGCTCACAACATAACTGGGCCCCGTATCCCCCAGACGGGCGGCCCACAAGCTGAAGGATAATTAAATCTCAGAGGCCCTCCCATAGGAGTGAGCGCTCTGAGCCCCACGTCAGCTCAGGCTCCCCAGTCCAGGTTCCAGCATTGGGAGGGGACCCCAGGACATCTGGTTTTGAAGGCCAGTGAGGCTTCACTCCAGGAGCCCCACGGGACTGGGGGAGACAGAGACTTCACTTTTAAGACGTGTACACAGAATCTTACATGTGCTGGGGCCAAGGGCAGAGGCAGTGATTTCACAGGAACCTGGGCCAGACCTGGCTGCTGGTCTTGGAAGGTCTGCTGGGGACATGGGGGGCAGTTGCGGCTCAATCAGGAGACATAAAAGCTCGTGGCGGGCATTCCAGGAGTGTTCATCAACATGAGCTTTCCTGGAGGCTGACATCTTGATTGAATCATTAGCACCGAGACCTAGCTCCACCCAACAGCCTGCAGGGAAGCCTCAGGCCAAACAACGTACAGGGTGGGGACACAGCCCCACCCATCAGCAGCCTTCCTGAGCCACAAAGGCCTCTAGACACGGCCTTGCCCACCAGAGGTCCAGGACCAAGCTCCACCCAGCAGTGGGCAGGCACCGGCTCCTCCTGCCAGAAAACCTGCATAAGCCTCTAGTCCAACCTCATCCAGCTGTGAGGGAGATACCAGAAATAAGGAAATAACAATCCCAAAGCTTGCGGAAGGAGTCCACACACCCAGGCCAGACTCTGCAATGGGACTGGCTGGACCCTGGCCCCTGGGTGGCAAGAGAGGAGTGCACTGCTGGGACACATAGGACATCTCCCACAGAGGGCTAGCTTTCCAAGGTTGAGAAACATAACTAAACTACCTAAAAATACAAATAGAAAGATAGACAACATGAGGTGGCAGAGAAATAGCTCACAGGCCAAGGCACAAGATAAAATCCCAATAGAAGAAATAAGTGATGTGAAGATGTTCAGAGAACTCAAGAGGAGTGTAGGTGCACAGAGTGAAGTTTTTAGCAAAGAGTTGGAAAATATAAAGAACAGCCAAACAGAATTGAAGAATAAAATCACTGAAATGAGTAGCACACTAGAAGGAACCAAGATTAGACTAAATGAGGCAGAAGAATGGATCAGTGAGCTAGAAGATAGGTTAGTGGAAATCACTACTGCAGAACAGAAAAAAAATGAAAAGGAATGAGGTCAGTTTAAGAGAACTCTGAGACAACGTGAAGTGCACTAATGCTCACGTTATATGGGTCCCAGAAAGAGAGGAGAGAGAGAAAGGGCCTGAGAAAATTTTTGAAGAGATAATAACTGAAAACTTCCCCACTTGGGAAAGGAAAAGTCACCCGAGTCCAGGAAATGCAGAAATTTCCACACGGAATCAACCCAAAGAGGAGCACAGCAAGGTACACACTAATCAAATTGACAAAAATTAAGGATAAAGAGAAAATATTAACATCAGCAAGAAAAAAGCAACAAATAACATACAAGGAAGATTCCATAAAGTTGCCAGCTGATTTTTCAGCAGAAACCCTTCAGGCCAGGAGTGGCACGATATATTTAAAGTGATGAAAGGGAAATACTTAGAACCAAGAATCCTCTACCCTGCAAGGCTTTTCATTCAGATTTGATGGAGAAATCAAAAGCTAAAAGAATTCAGCACCATCAAACCAGCTTTACAACCGATGTTAAAGAACTTCTCTAGTCATCAAACCATAAGAAAAGAGAACAAAATGAAGAAAGGAAGGAAGGAAGGAAGGAAGGAAGGAAGGAAGGAAGGAAGGAAGGAAGGAAGGAAGGAAGAAAGCAATCTTTTGTAGGTTTTTTTTCTTTCTTTGGCCATTCAAGTCTTTCGTGATTCCATATAAATTTTGGAATTGTTTGTTCAAATCCTGTGAAAAAAATCATGAGCATTTTGACAGGGGTTGCACTGGATCTATGAATTGCTTTGGGTAGTATGGCCATTTTGATAATGTTGATTCTTCCAATCCAAGAGCACAAGATGTCTTTCCATTTCTTTGTATCATCCTCAATTTCCTTCATCAATGTTTCATAGTTTTCAGAGTATAGGTAACCTCCTTGGTTAAGTTTATTTCTAGGTATTTTGTTGTTTTTGATGCATTGGAAATGTTTATACCAGTTACAAAATTCTGGTTTTTAAAGTGAAAAAAAAAAAAAATGAAGGGCTGCAAATGGCAAAATATCCCTTTTTAGGGGTGAGTTGTATTCCATTATATATATATATGTATATATATATGCTATATCTTCTTTATCTTTTCATCTATTGATGTGCACTTAGGATGCTTCCATCTCTTGGCAAATATAAATAATCTTGCTGTTAATAGCAGGGTGTATGGCTCTTTTTGAATTAATGTTTTTCTTTTTCTTGGATATATGCCCAGGAGTGGAATTGCTGGGCCATATGGTAGTTCTGTTTTTACAGTGGCTGCACCAATTTACATTCCCACCAACAGTGTACAAGGGTTCCCTTTTCTCCACATCCTTGCCAACATTTATTTGTGTTCTTTTCAATGATGGCCATTCTGACAGGTGTGAGATGATGTCTCATTGTGATTTTGATTTGCATTTCCCCGATATTAGTGATGTTGAGCAAATTTTCATGTTTCTGTTGGCCATCTGCATTTCCTTTGGAAAAATGTTCAGTTCTTCTGCCCATATTTTAAATGGGTGGATTGATTGGTTGTTTGCTTTTTAATTGAAGTACAGTTGATTTAAAACGTTGTATTAGTTTCTGGTGTACAGCATGGATGGACTTGGAGAGAATTATGCTGAGCGAAGTAAGTCAGAGAAAGACAAACACTGTAAGATATCACTTACATGTGGAGTCTAGAAAAATGCAATAAACTAGTGAATATAACAGAAAAAAAACAGACTCACAGATGTAGAAAAAGAACTAGTGGTTCCCAGTCGGGAGAGGGAAGGGGGAGGGGCGAGATGGAGGGGGAGGAGTAAGGGGTACAAACTCTCGGGTATAAAGGAAGCTGCAAGGGTGGGCTGTACGGCCTGGGGGGCATGGCCAGTGCTTTATAGTAACTATAAATAGGGTATAACCTTTAAAAATTGTCAATTACTATATTATACACCTGCAGCGTATATTGTATATCAACTATACTTCAATTTTAGGTGTGATATTATAAAATAAATACATAAATAAGTAAAAATTTAAAATTAAAAAAGGAAATAGTACCCTCAAAGTGCTGTTATTACTTGAGAAGAGATATTAAATAGTAAGTAAACTAAACACTCAGTTAATTAAATTGGAAGAACAAAACAAATAGAAGAATAAAGAAGGCATCGAAAAGCTAAATGCAAATAAGTGAATATTGAAAGTCATTTAGAAAGCAGAAAGACGGGCAGAAAACAAAATTACAGTTGAGACTCAGCATATAGTTTCAACTACTCAACTGGATGACTTTTGGAAAAAATTAATTGCCAAAGTGGACACAAGGCAGAGTATTACAAGAGACAATAACCATAGAAGAAACTGAAACGGTTTCTGAAGACTCTGGTTCCTTTCTTACCGTCACCCCCGAAAGCACCACTATTAGATGCCTTTGTAAGTGATGCTCAGCAAATTGTTAAGCAATAGAAATTTATTTTGCTACTTAAACTTCTCTAGGATATAGAAAAATATGAAACATTTCTCAACTACTTTTATTTTTGAAATAATTCATGCTCTCACAATTGATTAAGCTATTGATCAAAAGAAAAATTCCAAGACCATCACATTAATGAGTGTGGATGAAAAATCCAAAGCAAAATAATAATGAATCAAGTCTAGGACTATATTAAAAGAATAATCCATCATGATCAAGTGGAGATTATTCCAGGAATAAAAGTGACTCTAATACAAGTTACAAGTTTGATTCTTCTTACCAGTGGTCAAAGGACAAAACACATTTAGTCACTGCCATAAATCCCCAAAATACATTTAGTCTAATATTGATTTGAGCAACATCTATCTCTTTTAAAACAATTTTAAAGTGCCTTAAAATTAGAATGTGTGTGTGTGTGTGTATATATATATATATATATATATTTCAAATATGTAATAAATGGTGGATTTAATAGCAGTGCACTTAAACGAGAGGAATAAATAGGTTTTGTCTCTGCAGCTCACACCTTCAGACTGGCTCTGAAACCCCCCAGTTCTCAGCAGGAACGCATGCTTGAACTAGGCAGCAATCTCTGCTCCATCAAGACTCCCAAGGGGATTTTTCTTTTTTCCACATGACAAAATGATTCTAACATTCATCAGGAAGAATAAACAGACAAGAATCATCGAGAACGTTTTTAAGATTAGACAGTCAGAATTTACTCTGATGTACATGAAAATAGGCTTAAACATGGTAGCTTAACATAATGGTTGGGCCGGTGGAGAGAGGAACCGAGATACAGACTACTGAAAGGAAGGCATTTCCAATTATTAGATAAAAGATGGATCACTGAAAAAGTCCTTGTTACAGGAAAAGCCAGGAATTATAAAGAGAAGTATTTTATGTCCTGTGCAATGATAGTATGTTAAATATAACTACTTTGTTTATAAGAAAACTACAGAAAGGCCTCAGGGTATTTTAATACCATCTTATAGCAGTATAATTGTGTTTATTACGATACTCTTAATTCACCTAAAGAATTTGATCGTTATTTTCTTACTGCATTGTGAGTTAAAAATTACTAGAAAAATTAAAATTCTGTGCCAGCCACTTCACTCAGCTTCTGAGGTATATTAGGACGCTTAATCATGACAACAGTCGTAGGAGATCCGGAGTATTATTTCCCACTGAGAACACGAGCGGAGGTGCGGCTTCTCCGCGGTCACGCACCGCGTAGGGGGAGCAGCGGGAGCAGCGGGCCCAGCGCGCGGCCTGGCGGCTCCGACCCCGCTTCCCGGGCATGAGCTCGCTCTGCAAAAGCGGGAGCCGCTCGTTTTTCAGGCTCTAATGTGCCTTTCTGCTCCGCGCAGGGACCTGATGCCCAGAACCCTGGACGGCCAGATCACCATGGAGAAGACGCCCAGTTACTTCGTCACGCGCGAGGCGCCCGCGCGCATCGCGGCCATGTCCAGGGACACCAAGCTCATCGTGGTGGTGCGCGACCCGGTGACCAGGGCCGTCTCGGACTACACGCAGACGCTGTCCAAGCGGCCCGACATCCCCACCTTCGAGAGCCTGACGTTCCGGAACAGGAGCGCCGGCCTCATCGACACGTCGTGGAGCGCCATCCAGATCGGCATCTACGCCAAGCACCTGGAGCACTGGCTGCGCCACTTCCCGCTGCGCCAGCTGCTCTTCGTCAGCGGCGAGCGGCTCATCCGCGACCCGGCCGGCGAGCTGGGCCGCGTGCAGGACTTCCTGGGCCTCAAGCGCATCATCACCGACAAGCACTTCTACTTCAACAAGACCAAGGGCTTCCCCTGCCTCAAGAAGGCCGAGGGCAGCGGCCGGCCGCACTGCCTGGGCAAGACCAAGGGCCGCACCCACCCCGACATCGACCGCGAGGTGCTGCAGCGGCTGCGGGACTTCTACCGGCCCTTCAACCGCAAGTTCTACCAGATGACCGGCCAGGACTTCGGCTGGGATGGATGACAGTGTAATTTAAAAAGAAAAAAATATCAAAATATAATATATTTTTTTTACCAGGCGGTAGAGAGAAGGCAGTTTAATATTTGTGCTGCAGGTGTTTGTTTCAGTCTTGTTTCCCAGTGAATGTTAAGAGATTGATCTCGCCTCCGCCCACATCTTCAATGTGACAGCAATCATTTGGGGAAACAAAAAGGAAACCTTCACTCGTCTGAACTCCCCCATTTTCAGTTTTTGTGTTTTATATACACAGTTATGAAGTATGAGTGTCAGCTGCCATTAAAACTTTCCAGAAAATCCCGAGGACCTCTGTCTCCCTCTCTTTAACAAAGCCCAGATAAAACTGGTGTCTGTCCTTCTATCTTCCTCCCTTTAATGTTTTCCTGTGCTGCTTCTTCTTAAGCCGTTTACCACTCCTTAATACTCTTATGTTCACACACCACTTCCCAGTTATCACACTGCTTGCAAATAAAACATCTTTTTTGATTCTTCTACTAAGAGGTGATAAGAACATAGAACATAATTATATCCATTTTACAGATAAGGAAACTGAGTCTCAGGGAGGTTAAATGAAGTGTCTTCAGGCCAGATGGTGGTCCCTGGACGAGACCCCACCTCCCACTTGTTCCCTGTTTAGTGCCACTTTTCCAGGGAGAATGAAAAAGGTGGACGCCTGTGCCTTTGGAAATGGTTACGTAGCACGGGGGTGATCTGAGATGGGGGAGAGAGGGTTTCCCGTTGCTTCCCCAGCCCTAGGCTCGTTTGTGGCACGCAACACCTTACACAGCTGTGCTCAGCGGAACACTCAGACCTAGACACAGCACCTTTTAAGAGCCAGTCCTGGCTCATTAAAATACCCCGAGGCATGGAAACCTCACCTTGACTGAAGCTGACAGAAAGCACGGGGTCCTTGTCTAGAGAAGACGGACCATCACACTAGGAGCAGGACAAGGTGTGGTAGGAGAATAACTCACCTATTATGTTACTTTCACTGTCTTTTTCTTTTTTTCTTACAGAAAACCCCACTTTAATAAGAACTTACGAGTATGAATCTCATTTTTTAACCTCTTTTTGACAAAGAAAATCTGCCTGTGATATCTTATTTCTAACCTTGAAACTAGTTCTTAAAAAAAAAATCAATAAAAGTCTCATTTGCAAGGTCCCAGTTTTTCATGGGTGGAGGGGGAACTGTCACTTTGTCACTTTATTTTTTCCCCACTTCCTGTTTGTACCAGTTATAAGCTAATTTCATTAATATTCAGAAAATACTCTAAGAAATGCAGATGTGGGTAAAATGATGGTTTTTCCTCTTCCATCTGTTTCCGCCCATTCCATGTTGAAATAGCTCAAATAAATCAGTAGTTTATTAAGGGTATTCCTTTCCTCTCTGAGTGGGCATTAACGAGATCAGCATTAGTGAGAATTAAATTGGTTTAGAGAGGAGCACATATGCACAAACCGTATAAAACATTTATAATTAGCCTGTCAGCAACCTTATACTGCAGGTTTAAACCCAAGAGGAAAAAGTCTCCAATCTCGTGGAAGTTCTCCATATCTGCTAAAATTTAAAGGACCAGATGCTCTAGAATTCTAAAACAACATTCCTTTTCTTCTCCAGGGCTGTGCATCAAAAGAAACTACAGTCGTTTCAAAATACGCAGTTCTCATCACATTTGGCACAGAGTCTGTATCGGGCAAAGTAAATATTTCTTGAGAAGGCTAACACAGGATAAAAAAGAATGAAAAAATTATCTAAATTTCTAGATACTCTAGCATTGCTCCAAATCTTTGGATTTATTTATTAATTCCCATTTACAGAAGTTAAGTAAACCCCAAATCCAGGTCCCTGTTTCCAGTCCTGATTCTCCACTCCCCTACCCTCCATTTCCCTGGTTTTTCGTTCTACTTGAATCATCACTACTGGCAACGAGAGACTCATTTTAAACTCTTTTCATCTTTTCTCTTAACTCACGTTGTGCTTCGGATTCTTTCACAAGCATTTGCTTGGCCTTGTGCAAAGGTGGCTCCACAGGAAACAAAGCATCTAACAATTGTATTCAGCAACCTTTGTCTTTGTGTGTTAATAAATAATAAAAGAACAGAACTGAGCACAAAGGCCCTCTTCTTGCATTAGATTTTTTGTTTGTTCATACGGTTTTTAAAATGAATGACTACAGACCATTCCAGGAAAACCTCCTCAGCACTCAGCTTTCACGAGAGTGCTAGATGTCACAGAGCCCCGCACGGTGTGCGAGGATCCAGCGTCAGCACCACTCCAGAGCAGGGACCTCCACTTCCCCCTCGCAGCACTGCGTCCTCTTGCGACGCCTGGACCTGGCCTCAGGCTCCTTTGGTCCATTTAGCGACACAACATGATAGGCTCTGCTCTGATGTGAACAACTAACTTACCCTCTTCCAAGCTGCCTGCTCCACAGCCAGGCCTGCTTGACCTCCTGGACCCTTCTCAGAGGTGGAGAACAACCAGAGGTCTCCAGCCTGCTTTTGAGGTCACCAGAGTATAAATTCTTCAGGTAATTAAGAAATGTTAAGGGAAATTAATTTTATTCTATTAACTAGAGGTTGATAAGCTTCTAGGGAATGGATTTTTGCTGTTCTAGGAGTACTAATCCCACTCTAATTTTCTTATTTTCAAAGATCCTCAAAGTTAGAATAAACTTTAATGGTAATCTCGATTAAATCCCCATTTGGCACCTGAATCCTTTCTTTAGCTGGTTATGCAGAGGTTTAAAATATTGCTGTCTGTAAATTAACTCTCGGTTTTGCAGTTGTAAAGAGGATAAACTTCTTACAAACACCTCCATCCTGTTCTGTGGGCTGAGACCTGCCCAAGTCTGTTACCTATGAGGATGACCAGAATTCAACATGTGAACAAATGTGTTTATAAAACAGCACCACCTTATATTCCTGTAGCAGGTTACCCTTTCAAATGCATCTTTTCACCTTAAACCAACAGCAACTCTCCCCTCTCATTCCACTCTACAGATGAAGAAACAAACACTGAAGACACTGGTTCTCAACAAAAAACAATTTTGCATCCCAAGGCAATGTCTGCAGATGCTGTGGGGTCCCAAGCATGGTGGGGTATAGGGTATTCCTAGTGGGCAGATGCCAGGGACACGGCCAGACATCTAATACGCACAGGAGAGCCTTCATAACAAAGAATTATCCCACCCAGAATGTCCACTGGAGCGGAGGCTCCCAGCTTAAGAAGTAAACCAGTTACAGCTAGCGTGTGTCCAAACCAGGGCTATAGAAACCAGAGTCTAACTAATGCTCGACTCTTTAACTCACCATTCAAGGTTTCCTTTTGAAAACCTTTCTCTAACTCTGTAAATGACTCCATTAGAGTTCGCAGGGTGTGCTTGTTAGGACGAGGACTAGAGCATCGCTGAGCCGCGTTTGTACAGTTGGGACATGGGAGCATCTTATCACAAACAGACGGCTGCGTTTCTAGGAAGTGCAATCAGTCAGCCTCAGGTGGGAGAATAACATCCCAATAAAACATTTCTGAAGTCTTTTCCAAGTTCGAGCCTTGCAGGTTCAACCTGCCTCCGTGACAGTGCCCTGACAGTATTTCTTGTCACCTGACACAACCAAGGGTCAAGAAATAATAGTAAATGGCTCCACTTCTGTTCAACAGCCAAATTCAAGTAGATGTGCTCTGCTGGACAGATGGCCCTGGGCTGCTGGTTAGTAGCAAAGGAAGACGCATTCTTCCTGCCATTTTCTAGCAACCCCAGGTCTTTGTATGTGGTCACCATGGAATCGGGGAAGAGACGAGTGCCAGGGTCCCCACATTAGGAAACTATGGCTCAGATTCAGTCCAATGACAGTCCTACTGCAGAAAGAAAAGACCCTCTATTCTCCTGTTGTGTCCTGAAGTCACTGAGGAAGAAACCGACTTTACAAACCCAAACACCATGCCCTTCTGGGGAAATACCAGCATCACTGTAGAATTTATAGTTCTTGAAATAACTTCATCGACACGAAAACAAATTTGCATTCAGAGTCTTAATTATACGGATGAAAGACATGGATGGGAAAGTGTAAACTGGTTTGTCACATCATGAAACTGTGGGATAGCAGGCCTCTCCTTAAAGCTTAAAAAAAGATGAATTTGGGGAAATTACAAGGCAGTACAACCTCATAACCTCATATGCAGACTAATAAGATAATGGAATTTCATTATGTCAGGAGGAAATAAACTGAAAATGGAAACTGCTTCCAATACATGAGTCCACTGTGGAACATCTAGGATATTTAGTTGGTATGTTTCAGGCTATAGCCCTAATTTTCTAGTTAAATTCCCAACCGTTGGTTGTGTTCTTTTAATAGCTGTAGGCTCAACGACTTCGTTCTCCTCTGGTTTTACTGTCAAAAATATACAGTAACAATGAGGAGGGAGCTTACGTTCTGTTGTGATCCTTTCATCCCCGAATCCCTGGGTCTGATATTTTAGGTGCATTGGAAGGATCCGATAGGGGAAGCGGCATCCTTTGTTGGCTCTGCCTGGCTGGTACGCGGCTAGGCTAGGCTTCTAGCTCGCTGCTGGCTGGCAATTCCTAAGGGGCTTAAAGGCTACTTAAAGTAGCTTAAAGGCTACTGCTGGTCCTGACACCTCGTCAATGTAGAGTGTATACCGTCCTTCAGGGCTTGTTTTCATTGCAAAGAGGAATGAGGTGCCTTTCCCTCCTCCTTCCATGTTTCCTTCACTTTCCGAATGCCTTCCCTCCCCTCATCCCACCTGTGTCCACTGGTCCCTGGTGTCCCCACCCCGCCTGGCCTCTGTTCCCCCCTCTCCGAAAGCACTGTACTGGACGGCGTCCACTTCCCGCTTCAGATTCCCGGGGAAGGCAACTGCTCTTGGCTTAGCTCTAGGGACAGCGGTCTATCCTGCCTGATGGAGACGCCCAGACAGATGCAGGTCAGATGGGTTTGACTTTCCCCGAGAGTATTTTCATTAGGAAAACAGGGCCTGAAGATGGATGAAGAGAGGCGAGTGTTTGGGCCTCGTTTTTGACAGGAGGTGACGGTGTTACTGGAAGGACACTTCCCCGATTCCTGGTGCCCCACCCCTCGCCCCGACCTGAAGACCCAGGCCAGCAGCGTGGGCCCCACCCCGCAGAGGCCGCCTGCCTCCGGGCAGGGCAGAGGCACTTCCCCCACCTGCCTTCCCGTAAAGCCTTATCTTAGCTCAGATTTCTTTATTTCAAGCCTGCAACAGCCGGTCAGCCAGAGGACAGGGGGAAGCCAGGAAACTCTACAGTCCTTTCACCGCAGTTTTTTAGAGGAAACCAGAGCTCCTGATGCTCTGCCGTCAACTGCCACCCGCAGCGGCGAGCCTAGCCCTTACCTCAGGCCACCTGATCTTAACCCTTTGAGCCCCAGATCAGCTGCTCTTTGTCATGAAAAGTCCAAGTAAATATCCTACAACAGTAACAACCTACCTTTTATAGGGGATCCAAGCACTTCTGCACCGTATTTATGCTTGAACAGGTTAGAGAGTCTGCTACGGCCCTTCCGCTTTTCTAAAAAGCCCCCATTTCCCCTCGGCTGAGTTACTCACAAACATCTTTCCAGCCTCTTTCTTTCCCTCCTTCCTACTTCCATCTCATCTCTCTTCTGTATGTTCTTGTATCAAAGTCCTTATACCAAAAGCCATCTTGCATCCTTTTTTCCAAAAATTTCTTCTTTCTTTTCAATGAAACTCTTGTTACTTTTCCCTTTTGGTAACTGGCCCCAGAATTATACCTTATTTTTCATCTCAGAACTTGGCCTTGATTCTACCTTCTTTGATCTTCTTTACCTTTTCCTAAGCTTGCGCCTTCACATTTTGGGACAAGTTCCCTTTAGGAAAAATCCCCTTCCCGCTAGCCTCCTAGCAGACAGCACTGAACACTTCCTGGGGGACGTAGCTTTCTTATCCCTTCTTACCCACTAAAAGGCAGAAGCACCGAACGGCACTGGTTTCCAGCTGTAAAATGACTCCGTATTGAACCCGGCTGGCTCTCCCTCCACCTGACCATAAATAATGAGCCCTTTTTCAGACTCTTTGGCCCGTTTTTTGATGAGGCCATTAATAAAAAGTTCTGCATCAACGGAATGATAAACTCTACTAGCCTGAGCCATATAAAATGAATACACAGAAAAATTGGAAGCAGATCTGTTTCTACTAGCCCCATCCTGTCTTCCAATTTAGGCTGCAAATCTCCCGCGTGCTAACCACGCCCAGAGCCCGTCTCCCTCGTCCAGCCTTCGGTGTGCATCCCTTGCTTTCTCACCAGTCTCTGCTCTGCTTTTTCATGCCCATTTATTCCTACAACACTTTCATTATTAACTGACTCCAGTTCCAGTTTCTCCAGCCTGATCTTTGTCACTTCCCCTGTCCTCTCCCTTGCTCCGACTCTTTCCGCCGTGACGTCTGCTGGGCACCCAGAACCGTGCTGAGTCTGCTGTCCCATGGCCCTCGGGCACCCTCATGAGCTCTCCTTCTTCATGTCCTACACTAAATTTTTTCTCCACTCACTGAGGCCTGGGATACAACCATACTAATAAACAGCAGGACTATATATTCATTAGATTTATCTAACACTTCATACTTAAAGACACCTTGAAAGGAAACCGTGGCTTGCTCAATCATTCATTTTTTTAATCCTACCTTCCTTTAAAATAAAAAAAAAATTTCATCAGCTCTTTCTGTGCCTTAATGATGAAACCCCATGTCCTGTGGATAATTTGGTGAATTGCCTTGATTTGACCAGAGATGCTGAAGTCTTGCATGAATTGAGGTACCATGGAACCTCAGTTTTCTCATTTATTTTAAAAAATGCACTGTGCTGTCAAGTTCATCCCAACTAAAATGTCTGGAGACATTTTATGGTTGGGGCTGCCACCTACAATGATTTTTCTCCTGTCTCTTAAAATGATGATCAGTAAATGAGTCACTTTCCCCATTTCCCACAGGCCACTAAAAACTGTGACCAAAATTGGCTTTTATTAATAGGAATCAGTGCCACCAGACTTTTCCTCTTTACTCAATAACTTGGTCATATTTGTCAGTGGAGGAGTGGTGACTGCCCTTGAACTGTATGTTTCTTCCTATTTTTCCTGCATTATCAGTCCTTCTTGACACTGAGGCCATCTCTCTTCTGGATTCGGGGTGGAAAAAATTCTGTTAAAAAAAAAAAAGCCCTTGATAACAGTTTCTAAACTGGGGCTGTATTCACCCATCCGCTTTTGGTCCTTTAATTTACAGACTACCTCCCACCTCGAACAGTAAAATACAGCTATGACGAAACTCATCCGTTCCTGTGTTAGCCGTGGCTTCCACCACCGCTTTGATCTGGTTCAGAAAGACCGTGTTTCCCTTCGACGTGTGCTATTTTCTGTGGATTTTTATTCTCTGGCTTTTCCCAGCTGCTGCACATCCATTCCCTGCCTACAGAAGAAGGAGCTAGACCCTTCCTCCTGAGTCCTTACTGCCGAGAGAATACAGCATTTATAACCATCTGGAAATGAGGGCAGTGCTTCCTCCCCCTTCATCAAGCATACAAATGCCTTCGGAGTCTAGGGTTTGCCCAAAGATTGTCATCAAGTGCCCAGAAAAGGCGTATCTGCTGCTTTGTGTCCTGACCTCTATGGTCCTTATAATGAAATCCAATTGGCTTTGATTTGTGGGAATTTACTAGTTTCCAAGGTACCTTTAACTCTCTTTTTATTTAAAGGGTCCCTTTTAAAAATTTTGGTAAAATACACATAAAATCTACCATCTTAACCACTAAGTGTATAATACGGTGGCATTAAATGCATTCACAGTGTTGTTCTGCAGCCACCACCACTACCCCTCTCCAGAACCGCGCCATCAACAGAAGCTCTGTATCCACTAACCAGTAACTCCCCACCCGCCAGCTGCTGCCCCTGCCCCAGGCAGTCTCCATTCTCCCTGCTGCCTCTGTAAACCAGACTCCCTCCCTGAGGTGCTCCATGTGAGTAGTCATACAGATTTGTCCTTTTGGGTCTGGGCTGTCACATACAACATCTTTAAGGACCATCCACACTGTAGGATGTGTTTAGATTCTCTGTATTTTTGAGGCGTGTCCCTCAGAGTGGACTCCTGGATCACAGGGTAGTTCTGTACTTCACTCTCTGAGGAACCACCAAGTAGCCCCATGGGGGCTGCTCCGCTTCGTACTCCCACAGCGAGGCCTGAGGCTCTAGTCTCTCCACGTCGCCTCCAACGCTGGTTATTTTCCGTTTTACTTTGTTTTTGTTTCTTTGCTTATAGCCATCTTCACGGGTGTGAAGGAGGAGGATGCTCTTTTCCTGTCCTGATTCCCTAACACACGGTCTGTCCTTCCTCTTGTCATTCTTCTGGGGCTTTTCCTTTGTGTTATTTTTTAAACACACAGACTTGTTTCGCATTTTCCCTGCCGTTTCCTGACCCTTCCTCCCTCTCTGCCCCTCAGATGAAATCAGCTTCCCCCTTTTCTTTCTACAACAGGAACCAACTCATCCTCTATTTCCTTCTACTGCTTCTTCTGCCTTCTTTCCGACTCCGCACATCTTGGAAACCCTCCTGATCACCCACCCTGAACGCAAAGGTGGCTTCACCTGGTTGGATCGTGATTCATCCAACCTTGCCTGGCTTTTCTGTTCTGGGCCCCTGAGGGTGACTGACTTGGACCTCCTTCCTCCCCATCACAGCCCGCACGCGGCCAGGGCAGCACACTCCACAGCCACGTGCACGCAGCCTTCCCCCCAAAGCCAAATCCACCTTGATCTCAGGTGTTGCCGCACTCTCGACTTGCACATTGGAGACACTTTCTCGATGGTATGCGGCACTCAAGTGAGGCCCCTGACCTACCTCAGACCATGAATGAATGGTCCAGGTCTCACCAGCCGTAACAGCACGAACTCCAAGTAACAGACCCCCCTTCCTTCATGCCACGTTCCTGTCTTGCACGATATATTCAATACAGTCTCCAGGCTGGCTTGTCAGCCTCACTAGTACTGTAAACACAGACCAGCATGTCTCTGCTCAGTCACGATTTCTCCCTCATCCCAAAGGGACAACCAGAATTTAACCTCCTCAGCAAAACGTAAGCCTTCTTTGTAGGATCACTGTGAGTAGAAACAAACTGAGTGTTATTCATTGTTTTCATTTAAAAATATGTGTATATAGAAGTGTCACCACGAGTGAAAGGATCGACATGAAATCTCACTGCTGTCATGCTGAAAAATGGGCATCAGAAAAACGCTACCAGGAGCAAATTCAGAGCCATCCCAGCCTCAGAGACTAACCTTGTCTTCAGATGGGGACACAGGTGCCTGACCCTTAAGTGAGCAGCCACACTCACTGGGCCCCACTCGCCAGGACATTCTGCTTGGAACCTGCTAATTAGGCTCCGTTTGCTGTTCTGTAGCCAAGCTTCCAGCTTCACAGTTCCGCCCAGCAGCAGAGTTGTCTGCTGTGCCGTGGCTGGAGTTCAGCCTTTCTACCCTCAGTGACTCCCAGATCAAGAGGTGAGCCCAGACCACCTCGTGGACCGCGTTTCTGATGCCTGCCTGCCCAGGCAGGTCCAGAGATGGGACAGGAGTCCTCTGCTTGAGTTCTCTGGGCACCTGGCCCGGGCCTGCCGTGCTCCCTGTCTGTTTAACCACTTCAGTGCTGTCACCGATGACTCCTGCTAAAGCCACGGGAAGCCTGTTTCCAAAGAACGGGGTCCAATGACTGTGGCGCATTTTTTCCCCCTTCAGACATTTTCTAAGACAAATCAGTTTTCTCTCTCATGTGAAGGTGTTTCTGGTAGGAATTCAAAGGCAAGCTTTGTGGCTTTGGTTCTTCCCAGTGTGGCTGAGCCTCCCCAGGTAGCTGCTGTCTCTCCTGAAGGGTTTCTTGAAGCAACCTCTGGTCCCTCGGGCACCTACAGCAGCCATCTTTCTGCCTCTCCTGCCTTCACCCCGGAGCGGATGGCTTTACTAAGACGGGAATGAAATTTCAGACCCTTCGCTGATACAGATCCCTTCCTGGGTGATTCTTGGGGAAGATAAACTTGCCAGCCAGCTGGATGTGATTTCCTCCCCCTTCCAGCCCCTTCTGGACTCAGACATCCCGATTTCCATCATCTCCCAACCACCCAGCTACCGCGTCCCGTTTCTCGCCCTCACCCTTACAGTTTGCTCCTGGCCAGTGGCTGTAACCCACAAGGAGAGGCTGGTGGACCCCGTAAGAGACCACGCAACAAGAGACCACCCTCAGGCTCCACTCGAAAGGGATCCTGACATTGCATTTTCATTTACCTGTGGTGCCAGACCAAATCGAGCAGCACAGGCCTAGCCCCGTGGTGACCAGGGACACTGGACATGTTCACGTGACTCACAGACCACCCCCCACCCTCCTCAAGCCCTTCTGAGCCTATTTTAAAACATAAATCTTTATTCCTGAGGGTCACTGTACAGTATTAGCTAAGAGCGTGGACATCTGATCTGAATTCTAGATTTATTAATTCCTAAATGCATTCATTTATTAAGACTCTGGGAAACATACTTAATCTCACTGGGCCTCCATTTTCTAACCTACAAAGAAGGGATGGTGATAACAGCACTGAAAGCTCTGGGTTGCCATGAGGACCGAATGACCGCGTGAGGCATTTCCATCGGTGCCTGGCACACAGCAAACAGGACGGAAGCCTCAGCGTTTCTGTTAGCTGTTGTTTAGAAGCCTTGCACACTCCCTCTCTGCTGCTAGGAAATGACTGTTTGCATGAATCCGTTAATAGACATGAGCACCCGTACCTCCCCGTGTAGCCCCAGGTGCCTTCGCACAGCGATTGTGCATTTCAGCATAACTGTGCTCCATCTGAAGATTGTTTTACCTTGAAATTAGAAGATGGCTCAAACACACATGGGGCGTTTCCAAATCCTCAAGCTCCCTGACAGCTAAGCAGAAACTGGAAGCAGAGAGGGGGAACGTAACCCCTGATGGAGTCTGAGTTTGGGACCCCAGTCGCCCTCACGCCTGTCTTGCAGACACAGCCGTGGGCGGGAGGGAGACTCGGCTTCCCCACTGGAAGTCATCCACCAGGGGGCAAGCACTGCGGTTACGTGGTCAAGTGCCTCGAGGGGTCCCCACAGCAGGGCCGTCGGTCTACAGGGAGCAGTCCCCAGGGACTCGTGTATCTTGTCACTAACAGATCCGCAGGGACTCCTAGAGCCTCACTTTGCACATCAGGGAGGCGATTAGACAGTTTTGAAGGTTCTACGAGTTCTAAACATGTATAAATGCAAGTTTGGTCAAACTTGAAAACATGATCGCTTGGTGAACACTAATGACACATTTAAACAGTGGATACTTTAAAGTTTGCTCAAGTCTTCTGATGCCAAAAACTAACGTTTTCTTTAGCAGTCAGTGTCCCTGCAGGTGGACACTTCCCCCTTCATCACAGAGCTTCCTAAGCCCCCAAGCTCATGGTCCTTGCTCAGTGACACCTTTGCACCTACCTGGCGGCGTGTGTTCTTTATTTTAAACGTGTTGTCACGGGCGCGGCGGTGCTAGTCTACGCCAGATCTCACTTCGGCCATCATCTAGTAGAGCACAAATCCCCAATTTATGTTTCTATTAGAAGAGGAGTTAAAATGGTGGTCTGGAGGTTAAAATATACCGATTTTTCAGGTGACAACTTTGGGGGAAAAAGCTTAATGACAGATGACTCATATACTGTCAGGGGTGCTGTTCAGCCTCTATCTGCATCTATAAAAACTAGGTTCATCAAACCAAGATGCTCTGTTTATCAAAGTTTTGAGGTCATGGAATTAATTCAGGCTTACAATTTAAAATGTCAAGTGAAGAAAACACTCTTTAGCAGCAGTTCTTTAAGATGAAGATATTTACCACGAACGAGGACTTACATGCTATGAAATAAAACTTTACGAGGCTCCTGGCTTTATAGACCAGGACTGTAAGCATTTTATATATCTGTCAAATTGGTTAAACAGTTTAGCTTCCCTGCCTTATTTAAATTAAAAGTTGTAATTTTTCAAGGGTAAGTCTGGGCTTCCTAGGGATTTTTGCAAATATATTAAGGTTCATAAAAAAACAAGCAAATAAATAGTTTCCCTTGATGGTTTGGTTCAGTTAAGCCAGTTGTACGTTTTTGTTTATTTTCTTACCCCTGCAGTGCAGAGGGAGCTGAGCAGAGGGCATTCGTAGTGGACGCTGATTTGACGCACCTTATTTTCTCACATTTCTTGAAGTAGCAATCACATCCACACATACGCTGTATTACCGAGGCTCTGTCTGAAGCTCCAAGTTGTCTGGTCGTGTCTGATACTTACTAACACTTTTAAAAAGCCACCTAAAGCGCCTTGAAAGTACTTCTCTTGTTTCTCTATGACTAAATCATCAAAAAGGTAGCTTCGAGTCTTTAATTTTTTTTTTTTTTGTGTGTATTACAAAGTTTACCCCACGTGAGACAACTCGCTGGTTTCTTTCTCTGAGGGAATATAATTTATTCTTCTGTTTTCAGTCCAGTATTATTATTACTTCTTACAAAAGCTGCTAAGGTCTTTTATTCAAAACATTTCTGTGAGAATTTTCTTAATCCTTTAACTTTTCCACTCTAGTAATTTAAACTGGACACAGCTTAATGTATTAAATGTGAATTCGCTGTGACAAAATTACCAGAAAAATTATAGGCAATCATAATAAATTTTAATTTAAGCTTAAAATTTGAAAATTTCATTTTAAATGTATTTATTAAATTGAATCAGTACACCAGGATTTCTGTCTCTATGTAACATGAAATATGTATCTTTTCTATTAAGGTTTAAAGAGTTTAAAAACATCTGTCTTCACATATTTTGTTGGACATTTTCTGTTTTGTGTTATTTGTTTAAAAATAAATTGTGTTTTATATTTCATGTAATAAAAAAGCATCTGCTTCTTACAGTACAGGGTCTGTTGTGGTCATTCATTGCTGCTTATTTGTAAGACATAATGCTTAAAGGTCGCAGTATCACCGATGGGGTAAATGTATCTCGGCATTAAAGTTCGTCTTAATGTTCTTTAAAGTAAAAATTAGCAAAACTTTAGACTTTTATATATCCTTTTATTTTCTTAAAAACATCTATGTCTAACTTTCTTTCAGTCCAAAATGAATACATGGGGAGGGTTTTGGTTTTCTGATATAACAACTATTAATATTAGCTTACTTATTATTCAAATAGTTCATTTATTTTATCCCTTTGGATTTCCAGAATACTCTCTTTTAACAACTCTATTAACATACAATTGAACATAATAAACTATACATATTTAAAGCATATGGTTTGATAAGTTTTGAAATATTTAAAACTCATGAAATCCTCACCATATTCAAAGTAACAAATACATCCAATACTCAGAAAGGTCCCTATTTCTTCTTATAGTTCAGTTTTGCCTCGTATATTTTGAAGTTCTGGTATTAGGTACAGACACATTTAGGATCGTTACGTCCTCTTGAAGAGTTGATCTTTTTAACCATTATGAAGTGTTTTCTTTATTTTTGGTAATTTTTTTGGAAATATGCTTTGTCTAGGATAAATATAGTCATTCAAGCTTTATTTTGATTAATGTTAGAATGGTAAGTCTTTTTTCTGTTCTTTTACTTTTAATCTCTTTGTGGTTTTATATTTAAAATATTTTTCTTATAGGCATCATATAGCTGGGTCTTAATTTTTCTTCATTATGACCACCTTTGAAATTTAATTGAAGTATTTAGACCATTTACATTTAATGTAATCATTAACATGTTAGATTAGGTTTAAATCTGTCATCTTGGTATTTGTTTTCCATTTGTTCTTTATCTATGTATGCCTTCCTTTGGATTGACTGGTTGATTTTTATGATTCCATTTTATCTTTGTTGGCTTATGGAAGTAAATTTTTGAAGCATAATAAGTTTGTTATTGTGTGAAATGTCCCAAGAAAAGTAGGACTGTCACAATGTTTAGCCTTTACAATTATATCACAAAAACAAAAGGGCCACGTTTCTCCCACTTACTACCTAGATTAAACCCCACCTGTCACTTGTTTGTTATTATGATTGATCTCATGTGGTTTGAATGAACATGTGCACACACGCGTGCGCGCGCACACACACACTATTCCTCCACTGCTCCCTGCCCATCTCTAACTCTGTCCTTGCTTCCAGGAAGGCGAACCACAGGACCGTGGCTCTTTAATACAGCTGACTGGTTGCTGAGGAAGGTCCCCATCATGTTAGTCTCCTGGCTGCTTCCATCAGACCTGATCTTCACGTGACTCATGCTCAGAAGACCTTGTTCCCTAACCTTCCTCTCTCACAGCCCACAGGACCGCTTTCCTTCCGCCACCCTCCGTGCTTTCTTTCCTCCTCTCTGTCCTCTTCTCCAGGCTGCTTCGGCTACAACCAATCCCATCCTTGCCACAAGTAGAGCATTCAAACAAAAACAGCAGCAAAATAACATGTGCACAAGGACCTGCAGTGGCTGTCACCTTCCTTTGCCTTTTGTCATGTCACTGCTGGCCCCTCTCTTTTTCATCCTGTACCAGCCCTCATGTGCCCAGCTGTCAGCCTACCCTCCTTTTCACTGTATCCTTCATGGTGAAAAACTGATGCTCTCAGGGAGAGAAGGGCTCAGACCGCACACGTCCCCAGCTGAGTCTCTAGTTGAGCTGACACTCTGATCACAGGACCACTCTCAGTGCAGCAGAATTGGACCCGAGCCTCCTAGGACGGATGGGGGATGGCTGGTGGTGTGAGGGCAGGAGACAGCATGGTGCCACCAACAGAGAAGCATCTCAGAATGCATAAGCTAATGAATTAATGTGCTGTTTCAGGTCACTACTGAAGGGCGAACAGCGGTCCAACGGCACCACCGTGGGGGTTGCGCTGCCCGCCTCACCTGCCCTCCTGTACTCACAGAAGACACCACCATTGCGCTCTGACACATTCAACCCCGACTTCCCCCAAGAATCCTCACAACCACGTGCTTTGGAAGCTACTGCAAGTGACTGAAGCCACTGTTTGTGATGAAACCTATTTTCCATCCCTGGCCTGGAGTTCAGGGCATGAACTCTAGGGATCAAATGAAGAAACGAAGCTTCGGAAAGAAGATGGACAAGATCACTGGGGCCTCAAATGAGCACTTACTCTTTTTACAGTGTGTTTAACTTCATCACTTTCAGCTTCCCAGACCTATCGCTGAAATACAGGTGCCCATAAGATATCTGGGGTCCCAAAAGCACACAGCCAGATGAGCGTGTTTTTAACTTGCTTCCTTTTCCTCTGTTAACAGGGATGTTAACGACATGGAATCTGCAGAATTGCTGCAAAGACTCAGTAAAGGTATGTGCATCCGGTTCTGTGAGCAGTGCTGGCATGTGACAGGCGCTCGACACACGTCCGCTATCACTGAAGTTAACATCGGTGGGGACGGCCAAGCCGCTCCCCTCCTGGGGAGGGTGGGAGACATCCTTTACCACCAACACAGCCTTCCTTGTGTGGGCAGGGTGGCACTCTGCCTCTGCTCTAGGGACAAATCATGTGAAGGAAGTGGCAAACTCGCTTGCCCCCACATTTCCCACGTCCCATCAGAGTGGGTGTGTCTGCGGGATCCACAGCGTCGTGTGAATCATGATAAACTTGGCAAATGCAACCTGAGCCCGGCCCCTCGCTGTGCTTCCCGTTAACTTTTACTTCACCTCAGAAAGACCTTCATGGGAAATGTGGTTTTAAAAGCGCTGGAGGAATTTGTCAGCGGGGACCTCTTTAGTTACAGAACCCAAGCGCAGTCACCAGGGCAGGAAACACATCTGTTCACAGCACCAGGCGGCCCCCGTGGGCACACAGCACCCCCCTCCAGGGGAACCTCTGTGCACCAGGGTCCTAGGTCACAGCCATCTGCCCCAGGAAACCCTGCACCCTGTCCTAGTTAAAGCCAGGGGTGTGCAGGGGTGGGAGGCTTGATTCATTAGCTGCTGCTGAGGCTAAGGAGTCGGAAGACCTGCCTTCTCTTTTCTGCTCCATTACATTCAAGAGCAATTAAGAAAAGTGATTCTGTCGCCATACGCTTGGCAGTAAATGCAGCTTCAGTGGCTGAGGCTGTAGCCTTGAAGCAAAAGAAGGGTCAGAGGTGTCTATCACATTTTCAGGAAGAGGCTAATGAAGGTCATGGTCACAAGCTTTCTGCCTGCCTATGCCTCGATTTTACTGCCTAAAAATGAAAAAGAACAGATGGACACACTGACCTCCTTTCAATAGATCAATGGAAGTTCAACCCAGCTGGCCCTCGGAGACCTTTCTGCACAATGGGTCCGACTTTCTACCTGAGATTCTTAAAGGAAAGTGGCTATTCAACCTGACACACGGCTCAGGGGCCAGGAGTTTGCCAACAGGGATAAGAGAGACCCCTCAGATTTGTGAAGTGTTCTGAGATTTCCTCTTTCATCTAGACCCGGCAGGGGTCTCATTTCCTTCTCCTCGAGCCTTTGGGTGATGCACTGCAACATTCTGGACAGCAGTAATAGGGAAGGTGGGATGATTATTAAAGAATTCGGCCAATCACAGGGTCTTATTTTTTTTCTTTTTGCCTGTGCTCCAAGCAAAAAACCTTTGAAAGGAATGAAAAAATAAATATTTAAGTGAAATCAGTGATTCCAATTATTGCCACTAAAAAATGTTCTCTTCAATCCTAATTATATCCACAACCTACACTGCTTTTTCATGAAAAATAGAAGAGGCATTAAATTTTAAAGTTTTCTAACAACTTAGGGTTTTAAGGACAGCAATGCAATTTCCCAACCCTCTGGACCAAAATCTAATAATTCAATATAATTGGCTAGGGGCATAAACAAATGCACAAGACTGTCGATTAAATGTCAAATGCACTGCAGAAAAATCTCAGTTACCTTTCAATTTCATTTAATCATGGAATTCAACAAGGTCTTTGGAGGCAACCATTCCAGCTTCTTTAAGACCTAAACAGAGCCCCCAAGTGGTCAACCGAGTCCTTCTCTCCAGTGGTACATCCTGATTTCCTTGACCTTCTAAGGGAACAGAGAAGACCCTTCAGGCCCCTCTTACGCTATTAACTATTTGGAAGTAAAGAGAAATCCTAGATGGGCCCCCCATGAGAAAACAAGAACTTCAGACTTCATTCCCACAATTTCAAACTCTATCCATTTAGCACACTGACAGATTTTTGTTGAGACTGTAAGGAGTGGAGAGGGGAGAGCCCAGCGCTTCCACTGGAAGTTGCTGGATGCCACTGACAGCTGCACACTTCCATCAGTCCTGGCTTTGACTTCGTGATGTCCATCCAGACGACCCCCCCCCCCCCATTTCCTAGCACATCATGCCCTTCAGCCCATAGGCTGCTTCAGCTGTCTGCTCAGCTCTTGTTCCTTCTGACTAACCGCAGAGCCCGTTCACATTCAACAACTGGGGCTTCAACATGCAGATGGCCAACAGGCACATGAAAAGATGCTCAATATCGCTAAGTATCAGAGAAATGCAAGTCAAAACTACAATGAGGTAGCACCTCACCAGTCAGAATGGCCATCATTAAAGAGTCCACAAATGATAAATGCTGGAGAGGCTGTGGAGCAAAGGGAACCCTCCTACACTGCTGGTGGGAATGTAAACTGGTAGCAGCCACTATGGAGGACAGTATGGAGGATCCTTAAAAAATTAAAAATAGACTTACCATGTGATCCAGCAATCCCACTCCTGGGCATATGTCTGGAAAGATGAAAACTCCAATTCAAAAAGACACACGCACCCCATGTTCATAGCAGCACTATTTACAGTAGCCAAGATATGGAAGCAACCTAAATGTCCATCAACAGATGACTGGGTAAAGAAGATGGGATATATATGGTGGAATATTACTCAGCCACAAAAAGGACAAAATAATGCCATTTGCAGCAATGTGGATGGACCTAGAAATGATCATACTAAGTGAAGTTATATCACTTTACATGTAGAATCTAAAAAACTGATACAAATGAACTTATTTACAAAACAGAAAAGACTCACAGACAAAGAAAACAAACTTATGGTTACCAAAGGGGAAAGGGAAGTGGTGGGGAAAAGATTAGAAGTTTGGGATTAGCAGGAACAAACTACTCCGTATAAAGTAGATAAACAAGGTTCTACTGTATAGCACAGGGGACTATATTCAATATCTTGTAATAACCTATAAAGAATATATATACACATAACTGAATCACTATGCTGTATGCCAGAAACTAACACAACATTGTATATCAAATATATATAAGACCTCCTCCCCAGTATAATTTGCAGTATTACTGCAAGCCACATGGGATACAAGGACAGAGGGATCGGATCAGGAACAACACAGCCCAGCTACAGCCGTCAGAAGAGCGAAAGCAAGAAGGGATTTACGCATGCCGAACTCACTCTGATGGGGGGTGAAGTGGGTCGGGGGCAGAAAGCAGAGAGCCAAAGAGATGGCACCATGTGAAAAGAGCATTCAGATGAGGCGGCAAGGCTGGGAGACGTGAGCTGATCTGATTGGAGAGGCTCTACTGCTTAACTCCTGGTTCATTCCAGAAGGATGTCTTCTCCGGCCGAAGGGCGTCACGATCCCAGAAGCTCCTGGCGGATGGAATGACTAAGGTCTCCCTGCAGAGAGTCATCTCTGGGCAGCACTGAGCACATCCTGCCCAACTGAGTAAATTAGGAAGTCGCAGTCCCCCACCCCCAGTCTATCTACACAGGGGTAAACTCGTCACGTCCTGTCTGCGGGGCAGGGGTGGGAAGGAGGAAAGGACCCAAGGCTCGTTGCGTTTGCTCCCTTCCTACTTTACATTCCACACATGCATGCCTGCCTCCCACCCTCTTATACATTAACCACACACATCTCTTGATTGGGTCTTTAAATAATATTTAGGAGATTATATGAGAAATAGGACTAGTTACTGTTTTTTTCAAAATACTAACTTCAGACTAAGGGGAACTTCAGGAAGAAGATACTCCCACGCTTTCTCCCTGTAACTGCAGAACCGCCTCCCTCAGACTTTTCCCAGCTTTACTGACGTGTAATTGACACATAACTGCATTCATTCAAGGTGTCCAACAGAATGATCTGAAAAAGTGTATGTAGTGCGAAATGACCACCAGTGTAGTTAACATCCACCACCTCGAATAGCTACACATTTTTTTCTCGTAATGAGAACTTTTAAGACCTATTCTTTTAGCAACTTTCAAACAGACAATACAGTATTGTTAACCAGAAAAACCCTTCTTGTCCTGCTGTACGTTACCTCCCCAGAACTTATTTATCTTAAAACTGTGAGAACGGCAGGCATTTTTGAAGGAAGCTGGACTGAGATGGTAGGTCTACAGGAGGGACCGAGCGAGGAAGAAGGAAAAGTTAGGTCAAGTGAGCTCCTCTCAGGAGTTGCATATGTGCATGTGCATTGGTTAAAAAGGAGAGAAGGAGAAGGGAGGGCAAATTTATTATCTTGGAATAAATCAGCTCCAGAACAGAAAATTCTGTGAACTGTGAGTAAGAACACAGGCCTGAATGTCCAGTCCCTTTGGGCTGGGACATAGCAGTGGGGTCTGGGGCCCAGATCTCAGGGCATCTCCATGTTTCCCACACTCATAACGCGACACCAGCACGAGGTGACAAGTGACGCATTCTTTAAAATTTTGTTTCAAAACCTGTTATAAACGTTGGTAGTGACCTAAAAATGTGGAAAAAAAAAAAAAAGATCTGGCTGCTGTAATAGGAAACATGCTCTCTAAGGAAAGAGTGAAGACTCAGGGACCCTTCATGCGCTGGTTAAATCGTGCCTGGCAAGCACGCTTGCGCCCCATCATCACCCCCCCCCGGGGGACTCGGCCTTGCTGGGGAGGGAGGGAGGGCGTGCAGGGAGGTCTAGAGCAATTCAGACCCTATGGGAGTATGAAGGCTCAGAGAGCCCCCGTGGGTGACTCTGATAGAACACAATTAAAAACCCTTCTTGTCCACAGGCTAAAAGGGGCGTCACTGAGACAATCTATCCGTAGCTGGGAACGTGCTGCCACGGGGGACTCCGGAGTGTCCGGCTCCATTCTGGATGTTAGAGGGCGAGCAAACTTCCCCCCGACGGCCGAGAAGGTGAGTCTTCAGTAAAGAGGAGCAGACAGGTGTTCTCGGCTGAGAGTTACTCCTCACTACGTGGTAGGTACTATTCCAAGTTCACGCGTGAATCCACTTGGTGTTCCCAGCAACCCCACATCAGTTTAAGGAAGAGGGACCTGAGGCCTGGGTAGCTACGTGCTCCAGGTTGGAGTGTTCCAGCTTCCAAGGGGGGCCTCTGATAGCGGCTGATTACAAACCAGACCGTCTGGCTCCAGAGCCGTCCCCTCTGCCCCCCTGCACCGTCACCACCGGCTCATGACAGGTCCATCGGCACACTTGAGAGTTTCAAAGTCACACGAGTCACGTTTGGAAAGCATTTCTAAGACGTTCCTACGGGCACGGTGCTAGGCTGTTTTATGTTACTGTTTGCAGCCACCGTGTGATGAATCTATTCCATTTCTCTAACCTTGCTCTTGGGAGGGTAGGTTTGCAACAGAAATGATAATGTTTTCTCTACAGACCACACTCTTAAAAAGGGAAACAGAAGCAGCTGAACGAGTGGATCAGATTATCTCTGGTTACTCCTACCTCGCCCACGCCCACGCCGTTGCAGGGACTGTGCTGGAAGGACGTCCAGGAAGCGGTAACTTACCTCCAGAGCTGGTCCTGAGCGTCCTGCATGCTTTTTGGCGATGCCGGACATCACATCCACCGTCCTCTTGTAACACGTGTGGCATCCTGATCGGGAAAAGTTTCATTGTCAGATTGTTTCTGGACAGATCATTGAAAAGGATGCTGTTTCCTTCATGTTCCTGGCTTCTCCCTATCAGCACAGCCATTGCCCAGAACGCTTAGAGAATCTCCCTCCTGGTCACAACAATGTCATTCGCTCACTGCTCGCCTCCCCGTTTCAACTGGGTTTTTTCTCCTGATGCTATTTGCTGTGCTATTCCTTCCTTCCCTGCGCCCCACCTGACAGCCCACACCTGCCTCCCCATTACCCCGGCTCACGCCTTCTGGAATGTTCTCCCCTTCTCCTCCTAATTTCTCCGCAGGTCTTCATACTGTGAACCCCTCAAGGCCCAGCTGCAATGTGGTGTCTTTTATAAACCGTCCTCCAATCGCTCTACTCAAGCTCCCTCCCTCTGCCCAGAGCCCTTTAGCGGAGCCCCTGTGTGACACCTGGCAATTTCTATACTAGTTATTTATACCCAAAACTTATATCCCTACACTGCAGTTTCCTTAGGTGAAGGGCTGGTTCCACTCTGCGAGGGTCCTGGGGAGAGTCCACTGTTACGGTAGGGTGGGGCCCGCTGCTATGGTACCAGACAAGCCCACATTCCACGGAGCCCCGGAGAAGCAGCTTCTCACCCCCAACAGAGAAAGACTGAGAGGAATGACAGCTATTCCGTGTTTACCTTACACTTGTGTTTTCCCCAAGAGGACCCCACTGGGCCATTTTTGCACCGTGCTGTACAGGTGCCTTTTTGGGGGTGTTTCGTCCCAGATCACCCCAGAGGCCACCCATTTCCTGGGCGCCTGCCCCACACACAGCTGCTTTGAATCAAGCACTAACCCTTAAATGAATCAGTGGTGATCAGAGAAGTCCATCTGGCTTCACGAAAACTTCCTTTATCCATAGCAGCTTATAGAGAAAAGCACTATGAGGGTCAGTTTCCTCGAAGGGGTGGGATCCCCCTCCTGCTGCCCCAGCACCGTAGAATCCAGTGGTTTCCATCCGGGCTGAATGACTGGTCTTGGTCCCCAGTTTTGCACCTCTCTGTAGGACAGTCAAACCTAACAGGATTTCCAGGATCCAGACACGAGAGCTTGGACTGTCCCAGTGGCCTGTTTCAACATCTTGAATGGCCAGTGAATGATTCTTCTTAGCTGCGGGGTCTTAGGCTGGAGTTTGGAGCACAGTGTGTCTGTCAGCTCGGGCCACAGCCAGTCATTCCTGCCCCTGCATCACATGGGTCAGGAGCTCTTTGCTCATCTGTGCTGACCTGAAGAGCACAGGTCAGTCAGAAGCTCCTGCGCCTAGGCCCGCCACCCAGCTCCGGGTACCCTGCTCCCAGGCCCACGAGCCAGCAGGGGGTGGACACTGACTCCTCCTGGCTCACCAGAGCCAGCTGCTTGCACCTCCTCCCAAGTTCACGGACTCTACGTCCAGTGATGTCTGGCTGGTCCCCTGAACTCAACCATGGTGAGAGTATTTACACTCTGAAAACTGGCAAACACCGCAAGTATGGCCTTTCTTTCTTTTCATTTTTCTACGAGAGCTGATTTACCAAATGCCACTGAAGCAAGCCCATCGCTACTCCTAATGACAAATACGAGACAGTCTACCTGCCCATGGGGATGCCATTCCACCTCTTCTAATACAGAAAACCTATGCTGTCTCTTTGAGGCCACGCCCACACAAAGAAGCAGAGACACAAAGCTGACTGCCCTGAGGGAAGGAACACTAGACGGGGTTCCAGAATTCACCGAGATTGGCGTCTTAGTTCCACCCAGGTCTGGATTTACAAGTATCGAAGGTTTCTGCCCTGAAGAGTCAGATGAACCTAAGCAAGATGGGGGAAGAAGAGTCAAGCGGACTGATTAACTTCTTTAAAAGGGCAAATGGAGTCCATAAATGTTTAGTACAGAAAGAGCTGCCTCCCCTCCAGGCCTCGAGTACATTTCCATGTCTTGCTGGCCCTAATGAGGAGTGACAGCTGATGAAAGCTGCTATTCATGGTCATCTGAAACAGCTTTTCCTCGCAGATGAAATTCGGTGTGGCATGAGTCTAAACACGCAGACCAAAGGCCGCGCGAGTGTACTCCCCAGGTCCCCCTGGGCTGGCAGAGGCCACTCTGTGTGTGAGGGGAGGCGCCCCGACTGGGCACCAGAGGCCCAGTGTAAGCAAGGGAAGTCTTTCTGCCCGCTACGCTCAGACCCGAGACGGTGCTCCTGGCCCCAGACTCCGCCCATCCCGGGTTCTCCTCCTCGTTTATAATCAACAGCAGGCACTCAGGGTGACTTGAGTTTGATGACTAGGATTTTCCACCCCCATACTGAACAAAGCCCGGATTTATCCTCACTGCCTTCTAGGTGAACAACTTCCCTGCAGGGAGGGACGCTGTGGTGGGCGGTGTGGTGCATGAACTGCTTCAGTTCTGAGATGACTATTCTGACCTCTCTGGACGTACCACGAGCAAACGCACAGCCAGCAAAAGGGGGTTTCTGGCACGGAGCTCGGGAATGCTAGGTTATCCCGGAAGACTGCAGGGCTGATCTTTACAAGCCCAAGGCGAGCCAACACTCCTAGGGACAAGGAGCCAGTAGCTTCCACTCTGCATCTTGCCATCCAACACTGACGTGAAGGTACAAGCATATGGTTTCCATCCAAACAGAGCTGGCAGGATTCCCTCAGCCTCAGGAACTGGGGTAGCTGGTAGCTTGGTAGCTAGAAGCTGGGCTCTTGATATAACAGCATCTGGGCCAGGCGATAAGAACCTTCCAGAAGAACCAACACACAGACTACACTGGGGTTACCACGGGGCGAAGTGGCAGGCCCCAGAGTCTAGGACGAGAAATCTAGTTCCGTCCCAGAGCTTCTGCCTCTAGTTCTGAGTCACCCACCAAGACAGTCTTCCTTCTTTCTTGTTCTGAGTTAAGCTACTAGAAAGTTGGCTGTGGATGCCCAGCCACGAGAGGTGACACATGCTGTACTCCAGGCGGCACCACCAGGCCCCCAGGGAGGGACGCCAGAGCGGAACATCCATGTTTCTCCCTTTCCGTTCCTGACTCCTGCCACACCTCTGAGATCCCCAGGGAACAAATACTCATCTCAAGCTACAAACTCACCTTTCCAAGAAATGTCACTTTATTTTCTAGAGCTATTCCTATTTGCTCTTTTAAGATCCTATGCCACTGAGTGGTAGAATTTCTTCTAAACACTGACATCTCCAGAAACCTAAAATGATGTCTAGAACTCAAGAAACGAGTTTTTGAATGTGTGAATTTTAGGAATCTCCCAATGCCTGCAGTGTTGTATTTCAGTCTGTTGCCAAGTGCCAAGGCAGGTTGTGTGTGTCCTGGAGAACGGAGAGTCTGGTCCTAGGCTACTGTCGGTCAGTGCCGGCATTCACTGGGCTGTCCTCTTCCCGTCACTTCTCCAGTTACTGGACCATTTAGCTCACTGTCTCATCATTCTTGCACCAGCCAAAAGCTTTCTTCCTACACACCTGTTTGACTCCCAGCCAGTGTTTTCAGGGTTTCCTACCACAGCAGACAGGGGGTTGCAAGGCAAGCACTCAGCCACTCTCCAGCGCGGTTCTCAAGTCTAAGGACCTGCGTCCTTGGGACACTCATCGCAGCCCCTCCCACTGTGCAGCTCCGGGTTCTGCTGGGCACCAGACACTGGGGTTTTATCTCCCCCAGCTCCACAGGGACAAGACCCAGACGTCACTGCCTTGCTTCTCCAGTCCAGCAGATTTGTCATCCCGCTGACCTGCCTTAGGACCAGGCGGGTGGGGAGTGGGGCCAGCATGAGTCCCAGACAGCCTCTAACTTCCCTTCTTCCCCCTCACGATCCCCTCCTCCCAGCCTCTGAAACCGCCCCACGCACGCCAGGACACTGAGCTCCTCATTTACCTCTCACTTCAGATTGTTGTGAAAACACTTGCTGTACCAGGTCTGCCCCTCAAACTCTTAATTTTGAGGTCTTTGGACTTAAAAATCTTTTTGCTGTAGACCGTTGTTCCTGTTAGGAGTTTCCAAAATCAATTCTGATCTGAAGCTGACCCAGTTCTCCTACTTCTTGGCATAGCTGTTCAAACACCCCTGCCTTGAGACATGAACACAGAACGTTCCGTTCTGTCTGTCTGGGTTAGGAGTCATCCCAGAGCACAGAGGGGAAGCCTTTGTCTAGCACTTCAAAACACTGTCCCGCCGTATCTGCTGCTGGCACCGGGTGGATGCACCTAGCTTCCCACAGGCTGCCGTCTGTCCTGAAGCTGCAACTCCTGGGACCCCAAGGGCCCCTCTGGAGTATTTAGGGGAAGTGGGTGTATATAAACTGTACTGTGAGACTGCAGAAGACTGAAAAATTAGGATTCTGTCAAAAAAGTCTGGACAAGAAAGGAAACAGGCCCCTCACTCCTCTTGCAGGCTCTCAGACGAGGGTCTCGCCGCAGCACCCGTGACCGAGGAGCGCCTGCAGTGCCCCCGGGCGGTCCGCCACCTCCCTGCGCTGCGGTGCGTACATGCAGCGGGGACGAGGCTCAGGTGCAAGAGGCAGCTTGCATCTTTCCCGGGTGCGGGGACTTCAGGGTCTCTTCCCAGTGACGGAGAAAGGAAACGCAACGGCTGACGCCAGGCTCCGTCTCTCGGAGACTTGGAGCGGTCCGGCGTACACACCGAAGCCTTCGCCCTGCGCTTCAGACCCCTCCCACGCCGCTTACGCATGCTGCCGTCTTCCGTCGTCAGGACATCCATTATTTGCCTTGACAACCAATCCCAGGACTTAGAGTCTCACCCAGGAGATGCCCACGTGTGTCAGCAAGACTACTGCCCTTTATCCCAGAGCGGCTGAAGATCGGAGGGGAGGCGGGGGCGGGGGGGGGGCACGGTGCGTGTGAGTGTGCGTGGTGAGGCAGGGAGAACATACCTCGACAGCAGCAAGATCCCTCTTTCCAGTCCTCCCAGCGTGTCCTCAGCACTGCTTGACACTTTTCGCTTCCATCAGCAGAAAGGCTAAATGCAACTGATTTATTCGATCTTACAGGTATCTGCAAAAAAGAACAAAAAAGTATTAAGTAAAATTTCAACCATTCATATTGTTGCATAAATTCATTTCTCAGAAAATTCTTCTCATGTACAGTAGACTTTACACACTTAGGCAGCATGGGTGAGAAAAATGGAAGCCAAGAGACATGGAATTACTTATCCAACACCTTCAGCTAGTTAAAGGCAGCATCCTGACTTCCATGGAAATTCCTTTCCCACTTTATGAGTTTAACCAGCTTTCTGGTAGCTGCAACAATGGGCACGAGCAGAACGAGGATTTAAATGTGGCTTTTCCACGAAGAACCAAGGGTAGATCTGAGTGGAGAGAGTTCTAATTTGGGCATAACAGTGAAGGTCGTAGAAAATGCCAGAAGGAAGCTTGAACTCATTGGACACCACAGCGTGCCAGCGGGGCACGTAAGGAGTGTGAGTGGGGAATGAGTGGAGATAAATTCTGCGGGGTTTTTATTCAACAATGGTTATATAATCGTGCCAGTGCTGACCCAGCACTGGTAATGTGCCATAAACATGAATACAACATAATCACACTGAGTTCAGATAGAGCACCTTTGAGTGTTTCACCTACTTTTTGCAAAGTTCTACTTGATTTTTACTTTTTTCTTGGCTTTACTAGAAGGATCCATCTATCCTACAGGGGGCTACCGGTAGCAAGGAGTGCCAAGACTGCCCCCTAGACAGTGGAGACTCGGAAAGCAAACCAGTTTGTGGTTTGTGTGTGTGTGTGTTAATGATTTAGGCTTGATAGATGGGACATTTATTTCTTTCAGATCTGCCACCAAAAAAGAAAGAAAAGAAAAGCAGGCCATTGTGTAGGCAGACATAGACAGCGTGGGCAAGGGTGGGGGGTCCTGGAAGAGCAGGAGAGGAAGGCAGAAACCTAGAAACCAAGAGTGTCGGTTCAGGTCTCCGAGAGCAGACACTAAAATGGAATTTAGAGGAGGAGAGATTTGCTGGAGCAAATACCATTTATCTTTCAATAAAGGAGACACGGAGCAGAAGTGAGCATCACCTTCGGGTCACCACGCGAGCCCGACCCAGGAGGGGAGACGGAAAGGAAGGGAGAGGGGCGGGAAGAGCCCCAACCTGCAGGGCAGCCCTTTTGGGCTGTCGTGAGAGGGGCTCCGTGTGGGGAGAAACGGCCTTCCTCCAGCCGCCGTCCCCTCCGCTGCCCTCAGTCGTTGGCCAGAAGTAGTGGGGAACAGCTTGGCCCCCGCCTGCACGCGGCTGTGGATGCTGGGTGGGCAGCTGAAGGCTGTGAGACCACCATTCTCCGTGCAGCAGGCTCCTGCAAGGAGACCTGAGCCCTGTACATCTGTGGAGGCCACGCCTGCCGTGTCTGAAGCCAGGATGGGGACCCAAGCCGAGACCGTCCCCTGGTGGGGCTGGGTAGGGAAACCAAGGGCTGGACTGTCTGCCTGGCATGGCTCAAGGGCCTCAAAGCTGGGCTGGACCAGACGCTTTGCCAGGCAGCCACCCAAACCTCAGATAAGGGGAACGTCACACCCTCAGCCTACGAAAGCCCTTGACAGCTGGCTGGGAGAGGAGTAACTCCTGGCCCAGGTCACGTGTCTTCCCTCGCGTCAGTCTGAGTCCTGCACTGGGGGCGGCTGCACTGCACTGGGGGTGAAGGAGCCCCCCCGCCCCGGGACCTGCACAGCGGGCTCCGACATCTCTGTCTCCACGGGGGCCTCGGAAACCAGGCTCTCTGACCTGACAACTGACGTGACGGAGCTGCCGGCAATGCGGATGGAACACAGTTTAGGGCTTTAAGGTGCATTTGACAGAGGACGTCTCCCTAGTCGTGCCCTCACTAGGATCAGGGTGAGGAGTGATGCTCGAGAAAATGTTTGCTCCCAGAGGATAATGAATGATTTAGCAACGCAGTACTTCTGTCTGGAGGCAGAGAAAGGGAGTGAGGATGCCAATGAATGAGTGAATGAACTGATAACTTCTGGGTGTCTGAGGACAGGGTGACGGGGGCCTCAGATGAAAAGGGGATAATCATCTAGAAATCCTTCATTGAATACATCAGTGACCACAACGCCACACGCATCGTGACAGCACATCCACCACCATCAAAAAGAAAGTTACACGTTTTAGAGTAATGACAGCAGTCACGCCTCATGCGCACAAAAAGCTGTGCTTGGAGACAGGGAGTTCTGAGTAAATAATTGATGACTCTTTCTGCCAAATGCACGAAGAATTTTTTTTTTTTTTGCATCATGAATAAACGAGCAACCTTTTATATATGCAGCGAGACCTCCTTGAGCACACACCCGGAGCATCATTCTTGTATCACCGTGTTCACTTCAAGGCTAACCAGCTGTTTGCTGCGTGCTCTGGGGGACAGGGGAACGGTTCCTGCAAGTGAACACAGCAGGTACATCAGCCACAGGCACTGCCAGGGCCTTGATTTGAGGATATTTTATGGTGTTTTCTTGAACTGTGCACAAAGAAAAATGGAATATTGTTTTCTAGATGGGTTTTCTATATCTGCATTGGGAGCAGTAGTGTCTTGTGAAAGTCTCACTTTGTACGTGGGTTGCAAATGCAGGACTCAAGAAATTCATCAAAATCAACCAAGGTGATGTGCACATTAATAGAATGGAGGGAAAACAAATGATCTTCTCAACTGATGCAGAAAAACCATTTGACAAAATGCAACATCTCTTCTTGGTATCTGTTGGATTCAACTGAAAGTCAGAGAGTTAATCTGAGGCACAGAAGCAGAATTCTGGGAGCCCCTCGGATGAACGCAGAAGCTTTTCCACCCATAACAGAGACATTGTGGAGGCATCAGAAACCATCTATTGACTGTTTCTGGAGACTCTTCTTAAGGAAGCGTGTTGGTACAATGTGCTGCCGCCTCCTCCTATGGCAGGTCTGGTTTCCGCCCAGTTTCGGCTGGTTTCACGCACTGGAGTCCTTCCGCATCCTCAGTCACTAGGCCTCGTGGGGATGCTCCGCCTGCTTTTTACGTCTAGTCTAAGCCTGCAGGCTGAGGCCCTGGGACAGCGCGAGATGCCAGCAAACCAGAAAGCCATACAGCCGAGGGGCTGTGAGGCCACCTTGCTCCACAGGGGCTCCTTCCCCCGGATCCAGTGGACCCGCCCCGGGCACAGCCCCCCCCCCCCCCGAACACGCAGAGAAAAGGACAACTCAGAACAGGCTTGCCTTAATTCGCCTATTTGTGTCACCTCGTCTTCTAGACTCCAAGGGTTCCAGGGCCATTTAGCCCTATTTCAAATGCTCCCTGTCTTCAGACAACGGCTGAGCCCTCACCCTTTCATAACCCTGGCTTGTCACTTTCTTCCACAGGCCCTGGCTGGTAGACTCAAATTTCACAGAGTCTGTTAAGCCCACTCACTGCATTTGGGGAGGATATATTAGCAGGGGAAAAAAAGGTCACACCTTCCATTTGCTTTGCTTTACTCAGCTAATAGGAAAGGGAACCTGCACGCATTAAGAAACATTAGGCATTTGTCTAGTTTCTTTAATCATCGTTGGAGAGACCGGGGAGCTGTGAATCCAGACCGCGAACACGAGGGGCCCTGCAGGAGCGGGAGCGCACCGCCCCGGGGGGAGTGGCCGGGCGGGGCGGGGTGTGTGTTGTTTTGTGGGTTTGGCTTGTTCGCCGGGTTGCGCTGCCACCTTTGTTCCACGGCAGCCCTTCCAGTGTGGTTCTGCCAGCTGCCTGGCCTCAGCTGCTGGCAACTCTATCTGCCAAGGGTTGGGTTCTGCACCCCCAGAAATGGAGGCACAGAGGCAGGAAACCCCCGTGTCCCTCACAGCCCCAGGACTAGCGGTCGGCCGCCTCCACTGCACGTGGTTCGCTCACTCAACGGGTGCGCACGGAGCGCCAGCCGCGGGCGGGGCGCCACGTTCTCCCCTTTGCTACTGAGCCTTGTGACGCTTGGGTTCAAGCCTCCGTTTACCTTGGACAGTCCTCAGAAGACTGGGTTTCTCTTCTCTGGAGACCCTACAATGTGTTACTACTCCTCTTACAAAACAGTACCCAAAACTTCGTGAGGCCTGGGTCTGAGGACTCATCAAAGCTCAAGGACGCTTTGACCTTCTTTCTGAGGCAATGGCATCCGTTGAGGAAGGGTCCCAGCCCCACCCCCAACACTCGACTGAGCCACATTAGTCGGCTTCTCTGAGGCTCCCACGAATACTGGAGGGTGTGATGTCAACCTAGGGGGTAACGAGAACGAAGCCAGAACACAGAGGCGAAGTGTCAAGTGTGTTTTATGCTTAGTAGGCGCTAGCAGACGTTGTGTGCCGTCGCCTCCTACTCTGTGAGGGTCCGGTGGAGCCTCTCCCTCCCTCCCTCCCGCAGAGCCCAAGGGCCAGTTTCCTCCTCTTGTCAGGGAGGAAAGCTCCCTAGTACATCACGTGCCAGCAGGTGCGGGTCCGCCTGGGCGCAGCTGGGATGCTCTGTGACGCCACCTAAGAGCAGAGGTCACTGTGCCTCAGTGGCGGAGGAGGTGATGGCAAAATCCACCCACGACGGCCCACGCAGCGTGAGGCACAGGGCAGGAAAGTGGGTGCTTTCCATTTTTCTGCTGTTCTCAGAGCACGATGGGTGGTTATCTTCCGCAAAACCCCGGGGAAGCAGGGCAAGTGGCAGACGTCCCCCTGAGACGGTTCCCTGCAGACTCGAGTCAGGCTGAAGTGAGGGAGGCAGGAGCTGATGAGAGCCTAGACACAGAGCCTCTCTAGTGACTCCCAGAAAGACCCAGAAGAGGGAAGGGGGTGGGGCCACGCCTTTGGGGTGGCGGGGGCTGCCACGCTGCCACTTACCGGCCCCTAAAGCCTCGTGACCTCAGGCCTCCATCCACAGGGACACTGTTGACCGTCTTTCTCGTATTTACCACCAGGGTCTCACTTTCTCGCCTGTAAAACTCGTACTGGAAAGTGAATTTCCCAAACCCCGTGCCAGAGTCCTCTTTACAGAGGAGAAGACAAACGACGGCCCCCAGCTGCACTGACTTATTAACATTTATACATGAACGCACATGTACACACACGTAATTTTAAGACATTTAAAAATTAGACTTCCTATGAAAAATGGGACTTGAGTTTCCCTTTAAAACTCCAAGTATCTGGCCGCGGAGGGCTACTGTCCGCCACCACCCCTGTTGCAGACAGAAGCCGCCTGCCTTTTACGGGGATGCCCTCAGCCCCTCCCTGTGCCCACCTCTCCCACTGGGGCTACTCTGTTACCTGCATCATCGACCACATCCCTGCAGTTATTCAGTCTGGGTTTCTTGTTGAAGGCTTTCCTTTATTCCTTCCTTTCCAATGTAGGTTACACACAAGCTGTCGACTCTATGCCTCTTGGATCCCGTGTCACCTCTCCAGTTTCTATGGGACTTTTGAGGCTTGGGTGGAAGGGGAGGGGGCTTCTTGCACTCGCGTCTGTTGTTTCCTTCGTGAAAACAACCCTTCTAGGTCTGTCTCATGCCCACAAAACTGATTTGCGCCACAAAGGAAAGGCTTGAAGACCTCAAGCTTCGTTTGGTGTTTCTGTAGGATGACACAGGGTCTCACAGCCTGACCCAGGGCCTTCCACTAGGAGCTGGAGACCAGCAGGAGTTTTCACCCAGTGGGTAACAGAAGCCCCTGTAAGCTGGCTGAGAAAACGCAGCCGAACACCCCCTGGGCTGAGCACGTGTGAAACGGTCTCAGGCAGGATGAGAGGAGTGGCAGGAACAGTCACGGAGGCTAACACGCTGCCTCCTAGGAGGACGGCGCAAGCCGAGAGGGCGACGGCACACCTCTGGACTGGAATGATCTTGAATGCGGAACATTTCAAAAGGTCGCTGTCATTAACACAGCATCATCTTTTCCACGAGTCTCATGTCAGACGGTAAAGTTCTCATTCACAAGTGCAATACCACAGAAACGTATCTTTGAAATTTATTATATTATATATCAAACTGATGATGACAGCCAAACAAAAATCACCCCACAATCACAACCCTCAGTGCATTTTAAATGCAGTTATGGAAACAGATGGAAAATGGCCAGCTCTGCTCGGCACAAGGACTTTCAAATCTCACACACACACACAAATCACAGCTCTGTTTCGCCGAGCACCCTTCCTAATGTATCAAAAGCCACACAAAATTTAAACAATAGACTCAATCATCTAGCAAATTTGATTTGGAGGGAGAGGTTTTCCATTAGATCGTTGGGGGGACAATCAGCCAGAGAAAACCCCCATTCTCTAGACTCAAAACCCAGACAGTGTGTCGTTGACAAGACATTCAAACAGCAGGTTATTATAAACAACATCAAGGAGCTCAGAACCAAACACTGAAGGACTTCCTGGAAGTCAGAACAACGACACAGTCAAAGATGCAACGTGTGAAACAGTCAATCTTCAGAAGCAGAACTGAACGGCAAAGCCTCAGGAGGCTGTTCCCACTTGGGTCTGATTGGGCGCTTTTCCGCGTATCATCAGGGTCTCAGGAACAATTTACTCCAGACAGGTTTAGAAGAGGCAGCTCTGTTAAGCATCACACACCAACTCTATGAGCCAAAGCCTTCTGAGGACAGAATATGCCCGGGGACCCGCTCCAGGCCCCTCGCAACCCTGTGACGACTTCATGACTCACTTTGCCGCGGCCCCGTCTCTTGGTCTGTGTGGTACTGGCGACCGCAGTCAGACCCTTGTGCTCCGCCTCCTCCTTCTGAGCAGCAGCAGCAGCACTAACAGTAGTGACAGCGGTGCCGGCAGTCACAGACGGCAGCGGCTCTTGGACAATACATGATATGACCACTGCTACGGAATTAGAAATAAAACCCAAAAGACAGAAGAAGGGGAGGTGGACAAGCTTTACTGTGTCTCGGCTCAGAGGGGTGGGGTTCCCAGGGAGAGGAATGGGACAGGTCTTCTAAACCCCCAGGGACGAGAACCGTCTCTGTCCCAGGCCCGGGAAGTGAGTCTGGGGGCGCTGCCCCTCGGCTGGGGGCTCCGGGCTGGCGGGGAGGTGAGCACGCGTGTGAACGTGGAGCCCACACCTCGGGACAGGGAACGCTCGTACTCCCAGTAGAAGTAAAAAGGGTTTTGTCTGATGAGAACTGTGGTGGGTGGATGTATGCAGTTAAATGCAGAAGCCAGGCGAGCTGTTTTGAACGTTAACACTATACAATTTTCTCTCTGGGAGAGAGACAGAAATTCAGAGATGGAGAAGAGGAGACAGAAGCCAGCAAAGGGGGAGACCTCTTTCTGTAGTATCTCCCTGCGACCCTCCAAACCTCAGTAAGATTAAAAAAGCAGTCAGATGCTTCATGGGAACAGAAGCTGTGTGAGATGCAGTCAAAGTTGTGCTGGGAAAGGGGACTGCACTGGTTGTATGTTCCTGTGAGATGTAGCCACACGGGGCAGCTCCTGGACTTAGGTGATGAAGTGCTGCTTCCTTTTGGTGGGGGGGAGGGGGCGGACCTGCATTATCTGCCCCGCAATTAGGTTACCAGCAAAAGCTGCAGGGAAGGTGACTGGGGAGAGGCCCCCTTCGTCTAGAGGAGTTTGCTTTGGCAAGTTACCCAGCTAGGATGGAAAATAGCCACGGGCCGAGGGGCTGCGAGAGCCTTTAATTATTGTTTCTGATGTTGACCTCTGAGCTCCAGAAGGCATCCCAGAGGAAATCAGGCTCCCAGGTCAGCTCAGTTGCCTTTTTGAGCCTTGCCAATTTAAGGGATCACTCCAGTTTGCATGCCACAAATCACAGATGAAACAGAAGCAGAAAGAAGTTTTTGTCAATGTTTTTCTAAGAGTGAGTCCTCATGGTTTGAGGACAGGAACAAATCAAGGTCTCACTTAAGCCAGCTGGGGACAGAGCCCTGCCCCAAGGAAGCCCTCCTGTGTCTGCCGCCCCTTTAAAAGGAAGACCTTGATTTCTTTTTTTTCTTTTTTGATCAAAACAATCTGACGGCTCATGAATAAAAGTACAAGACCAAGGAAGGACTGATTACTTGGAAAGAGGTCAATGTGAATTTAGGAAAAACAAAGTCTGACTGCTACCTGGCGAAGGGAAGTGGGTGGGGGCCGAGGCAGACAGTGAGCTCCGCCCTCAGGAACGAGGTCGCACATCGCGGCTGGCTAGGCTCAGCAAGAAGCAGAGCGGTCCCCACTGGGGCCGGAGAAACAGGTGCCACTGGGGCCGGATGCCTCAGAGGAGGGTGAGAACTAGCATCCCTTCCCAGGCTGGAAAACAAATGCAAAGGAGGACATTTGGGGGACCACTGGGGAAACAGGACGATCAACTCCATGGATTAAAAGACAATGTTAAATTTCTTAAGAATGGTTTCTATTGTGATTATGTAGGAAAATCTGAGCGTTTTAAATAGCTGGATACTGAAATACTTAAGAGTTAAGTTTTAACTTGTTTAACTCTTAAGTAAGTTTAAAAAATTCTACATATGTAAATGTACTATAATATGATATAATGCAAAGTAACGTAATATAGGCTAATACAACATACACACACATACGCGTAGCCACACCTATGCAGAGGGAGAACTAACCCAGGAACTCAAGTGCTTCCCTTCCAGAATTAAAATATACATGAAATGTTGGGAGAGGGCTCATAGGAAAGAAATTAATAGAGTTAAAATTAAAGGAAGAAAAGATCTACTCCCTTAGGTTCAAATCTACACAAAAGATATTCTGCTATTTGTGAGGTTTACATAATTTAAATTTTTCTCCTTGTTTTTAATCATATTATTCTACACTTGGGCCAGCAGTAAACATCTTAAAAATAAAACTGTAATGGGATTCTTAGATACTTGATTCAGGCAACAAAGCTCAAGACCAGTTCTGATTTGCTGTAGAGTACGAGATTATGAACTAGCCTAAAAGACCTGGTAAGAAAGCAATGAGGTTATTTCCAAAAAAGCCAGGCACACTCAAAGGGAAAGGACAATCTCTGTGTCTCTCTGTGTGTGTGTATGTGTGTGTGTGTGTGTGTGTATTCAAAAGGTAGATGAAGCAGTATTTGTTAAAGTTCCTGCTACGTTCACCTCACTCGCTTATTTTAACCTTGGAATAGCCATGCAAAGTGGGCTTTATTATATTCAGCTCACATACAGGAAACTTAGGCTCAGAGAGGTCAGGTAACAACCCTTGTATTTAAGAGCCAGGATTCGAAGCTAGGATTGTGCTCATGTCAGTGAACCAACTCAACACCAAAGCCGTTATCCAAAGGCCTGTAATTCAGTCTCTCAAGTGATGGGAGCACCGAGGGGCACAGCGGAGCCTGCTTCTGTGCTCGGGCACCTGTTTGTGTGGGAGGAGTCCTGGCTACTCAGGGCTGGCTGTTGGCTTTTTCTCTTTCCCCGTAAGAGTCTCCATTCTTTTAACAAAGAAAGGAAATGTATCTGGTAGACAATTCTAATAGAAAAAGGAAAGAGGACACAGCCTTCCTCCCTCAGGTCCTAAAACATATTCACAGTTGTCTTTTCAACCAGGCATCACTAGTTTTTTTTTTTTTGTAAATAAAGTTTTATTGGGACACAGCCACACCCATCTGTATGCTACGGCACGTGGCTGCTCTCATGAGACGTGGCAGAGCTGAGTACTTCTAACAGACTATCGCCCACTCTCCCTTTACAGAGAAGTACTTACTGCCTCTCAAACTACAGCTGCCTCACCTGTAAAATGAGAACAGAAGTCTTTTTCACAGTGTTCCTGAGTCTAAACTCGTTTTACTCTCTGCACACCAGGCCAGTACATCAGGAGACAAGGTGCTGGGGCAAGGAATAACAACTTTATTTGGAAAGCCTGAAAGATGAGAAGATGGCAGACTAACGTCTTGGAGAACCATCTTATCCAAGTCAGAAATCAGGCTCCTTTTATACTACAAAGGGCGGGGGGTGTGGTTGGTTGGTGCAAACTTCCTGGTGTCAGAATCCTTTGTCCTTGCAGCTGTCCACGTAGGTCAGGTCATGCTGTTCCTGTAAACCTCCAACAAGACAAATGATACTCTCTCTTCTGCACCTTTTAATCTTTAGATGCATGGGAAAGTGTTAGAGCCTACAGGCCAGAGCCTTGAGGATGGGCTCTCCTGTCCATTGCAGGCTACAGGCAACATTCTTCTACAAAGGGTGCAGAACCAGCGTGATTAAGCCCAGGAAGCAGAGCAGAGGGTTCGAGCCACAGGAACAGATCTAACGTGGAGTCAGATTTGCTCTTCCCTATTACAACAGGAGTGCGCTGAGATTGTATAGAAAGGACGAAACCTTTTTTCCTGATATTATCAGGCTACTTCTCTCTTTTCTTGCCAAGAAAACTTCATTCAAAATTTCATAGGTTATTGGATGCCTAAAGCAAAGCTGCCCTTGGATGGCAGGGTCCCTGCTGCTGGCTCAGGGCAGGGGGACGGGACTCGGCCACCCACACGCCCTCGGTCAGCGGGCCAGATAAGAGGTGTTCCTGGCTGCCTGGGTGTCTTGGGAGGATGGTCCTGGACGGACTTTCCTATTTTTTGTTCAGAGCTGTCTTCTGGGGGAGCGAAGGCAGCTGTTTGGTCAGTGGTTGTGTGCACGCTTTTTTTTTTTTTAAATTTCTGGGCAAATATTGATTTTTCTTGCTGGATCACTAAACTCCCGAGAAAAACTCTCCATTTCATAAGAGACCATTTGTAAGAGAGTAAATACTAGTCATATTCATAAATACCAGGTGAAATAAATGTTGTGCATGCTTGGGCTTGAGTGATGGAGGAACTGCTGTTATGATGTGGAAAAGTGATCAGGGCAGAATCATGGCAACTGAAAGGAAAATGCCATTAGAAGTTTCCCAACAAAGTCCCCAAGAGAAGGGTGTTATCAGCCCATTTTTCAAGTTGGCCCTTTAGTTGAGGATCATTCAGCCTGTCACCCAATCTTTTTGGTCTGATGCACAAATGGGAGTAGCTAGATACACCTCTTCCTTCAGGACATTGGGGACATCTGCGTTAACAGTAACAATGCACTGACAAACGTCATTAGGATGCAGTATTCACTAGGCATTTATCGCCTGGATGTTTTAAGACACAGGAAGAGGAAGATGCTCTCCACGGGTGACAGGAGGGAAGAAAAAGGATGGAGGAGACAGAAGCAGAATGCTTTTCTGAGTCCTGATCTTGGGGAGGATTTCTTCCAAATTATAGGGGCTTTAGGAATGCAGCTAAAGACTGGCTTCTTTTATTTGCTGGGAGAGAATGCCTGCATTTTGAGAACAAATAAAACCAAATGTAGGCTCCAAATCAGAATAAATCAAGAAATGCATCTCAAGGAGAAGCCCCCGGGGGTTGACTACAATCGGGTCGCTTCACCCACTGGCGGAAAATCTTGAGCTGTTCCCTGATAAGTCCCCCAGATCGCTGCAGACGTTAATCCATTCCTGATGCCGCTCCGTGGAAAAGGAGACGATTATCCACCGTGTCACGCCACGGGCCTGACTTCTGCAGGCCCTGCCGCTCACCTCGCCACCCGGCTAGGCGAGGAGCCCTGGTGGGAACCCCAGATCCTCCCACCAAGCACAGAACTCCCGCTGGGCTTGCTGGGCTGTCTGAGTTCCTGCTAACTGATGGTAGCTCTGACCTGTGAGTTAAGAGGCACTGCCCTTCGAATTTATTTTGGTCTTCATGCCATCTATTAAGGCACTTAAGCGTCGGCCTCCTACATAAAACACTCCTATTCTTAAAAACAAACTTTTAAGTCAAAAATGACAGGGTTAATTATTCTGAAACACACTGTTTACGGCGCAAACTCCGTAAAACGGAATACGTGATTTAACACACCATCCAAGACAGCACTGGTTTTCATTTCTGCACAATCAAGGCCTAAATCTATGTCACTAACTCCCCTGTGTGTGCTGGAAATGGTTTTATGTTCCATCTTACTTTAAATTATACACATCAAGATCCTAATGGGACACAGTCTACTTTGTTGCCAAAACCTGCTAGGTTAGATCATCTATTAAACTCTATTTATTTTTTATGACAAACAAGAAAAATGACAAAGCAGCTACTGAATGGCCACTAATGAACACCAAATGCCTCTCGAGGTCTCCTCCCTCACACACTCATTTGTTCAGGAGTCCAGTTAACTTCCTCTTTGATGATCTACCTCCCAAAAATAATGCTAAGAAGAAGCTGGTTTTCATAAGCTACAGGGGCCTGGGCTGGTCACCATCTGCCCTCCTGTTCTGAGTCTGGGGTCAAAAGTTTGACTCGGCTTCGACGTGCAGCCTTTTGTTAAAAGAAAAATGTCACGCACCATTGATGTTCTTTGTCTTTAGGGGCCAAATGAACGAAATGAAATAACAACTCTAAGTTTGCGAGGATCACCTTGGTATTCAGACACAGTTCTAGGCAGGGTTAGAGATGAAAACGTGAGTAGGGAACAGCAAAGGTGAGGACAGAGTTTCCCAGGAATCATACTCAGAGGGTGCAAAGGGGCATTTGGAGGTGATTTGATCAATAATTCAGATGTTGACAGTGCTGCAGATTTTTACGCATTGTGTATTTTTGCATATTTGTTTGGAAGTCTAAGTTCTATTTAAAAGCAACCCTCACATGCCATGCCTACCACAGCTCAGTCAAGAGCAAATCCTAGAATGCACTGGTGGTACCCACCTCGCAGCTGCCTCCTGGGATTAGAGTCTCTGATGTAGAAAGATGTCCACGCGACCCTAAGATTTTTTTTAAAAAGCAGCATCCTGCCTTTTTCACAGCATAGCACAAAAAAGATGGAGAAGAATGGCTGCCGAATCCCCTGGCTAATACAGACCGAGTCAAGGTGACAAAGGAGAGGGAAACACTGATGGCTTTCCTTTCAAGATGTCTTGGGGGGACACGGTGATAGGAAAGCTGAGCAAGTTTACGAAAGTCAGTTCTATTTCCTCCTTCCCCAGATACTAGTTTGTCTGTCTCTTGGTCTCAGGCTGTTAGTGGTGGTGAATGTTGTATTCTTTTTCTTTGTCTTCATGGGTCTTTAAATAAAAAGTTACCGGCGTGGCAGCCAGTTGCCATTTTGAACTGGAAATTCAGAATGCTCGTTTCACAGTATCATGTTGACTTCATCTGGAAGTCTGTGTGTTAAATAGATCCTTTGGTGCTGCGACTATCTAGACAAAAACATGGTGCAATTTATCTTTTGAAGGTGTCGAGTGAGTCATGAGACAGAAGCATGGAAAATGCAAAAATCCATAGTTCCTAGCAAGACAGCAAGCATTTTCTTACCCTAATTGAAAATATGGGGAAAAAAAGTTTTTCTGTGAACCGAACAGGCTTAGGGCGTTTGTGTGTGTGTCTGCAGTGTGCGGACGGCAGAGATCGTGAAGCAAATGCTGTGCCTCCATGGGCTCGGGATTTCTGGCTTCGAGGGAACGTTCAGGAAACAACCTTTTCCGTCTGCTTTATCGTGCAGCAGAAGTCTGCTAAGATAATCCCTGTGCTGAACTCCTTCATGCACTGCTGACTGGGGGCCCCCTGCCTTCCTGTCCCCTCCTCACACAAGGTGAGCGGATGATAATATCTGAGCAAGTGCAGACGTGGCTTACGGTCATGCCTTGCTTCATGTGGTCCACACAGAAGATAGTTTGAGCCAGATCCTGATCATAATTTGAATTCACTATGTTCAGGACCATTAGAGAATTTTTTTCTACTTTAAGTCTTTGTCAGCCAGATAGGTTTGCCAGATCAATTGTAGGACACCCAATTAAATTTGAATTTCAGAAAAACAAAAACCTTTTTAGTATAAGGATATCTCAAATATCGCATGGGACATACTTAAATAATGAATAATTATTTTGCTGTATCTGAAATTTAAATGTAATTGGGTATCCCGGGTTTGGGTTTTTTTTTTTTTTTTTTTTTGGTATTGTTGCTAAATCTAGCATCTCTACCTATAGGGCTCTATATTTATAGGTCTCTTGTAAATAAAGGAGAAACCAGGAAACTGTTTACCTGCTACACCTTCTAAATACCTGCATATTTTCTGTAAAAAGAAAAAAGTTGGGGGGCTGTCCTATGAAAAAATGACAAAGAGGAATTTTATGGGCAGTTCTCGCCATAATGTAGATTCTGCCCATGACATCTATACTGTGTCAGTTACACATTACTAATGGGACCCTCCCAACAATCTCTATTTCTATTAGAAAATAAGATTAGAGGTTTAGGATACATCAAAAATCAGAATGTATTACCTTAAAAGTATTTCTAGTCACACGTCAATGTGGTAAAGTGAAAGCATACTGAGGAAAGTCAAACTAACTTTAATAGGAAGCAGCTAGTCACCGCCTAGAGACAAAGGCAGCAGAAGGATTCTCTGTAGGTCATCCTCACATCCCGTGAGAAGACAGGAAAACCATGCTCTGGCCTCTTGCATTGACAAGATTGACAAAATCTTAATGGTTATATGGGGTTTTTTTCCTGTGCACAAACTAAACTGGGTCACGATGATTTTGTAAACTTCTAACAGCAGTTGTATAGTCAGAGTTCAATATATTGTATCAGGAAATCACCATTGTGGCATTCATACATTTCTGCTTCAATTTAATCCAAAGTCATCAGGGTTCAAGAAGGTTTCTTATGGATTCTGTTCCTTCACAAGGGAAAGACTAATGGGTACAAGTCCTCCCAATTTAAAATGAAAAAAGAGCTGACCACGAAAAAGGGCTAAAGTTATAACCTGCCTGTTTGCCTGGGCAGCCACCGCACAGCCCTCTGCCAGCTAGAGAGAGCCACAGCAACAGGCGGGCTGAGCGCCCGCAGAACAAGCAGGTAGAGCCACAATCCACCCCGCGGGGGCCCCTCCCAGGGAGACTGTGGTGTCCAGATGCTGCCTGGGAGGCAGCAGGAGGAGAGGAAGGCAGAACATGGACCAAGTTGTCCTTAAATCGGGGGAGAGCCATGAAACCTGTGGCCAGAGATAGCAAATCCCTCTTCCTGGAGGAAACTTTATTTGAGGGCCTAAGGCTCCTCGTCCTTTTTCATTTTTCCCTCTGCTCATGCTTTTTTTGTGTATGCTTAAAAATACAGACCTTGAGACCTACCCTCTTAATAAATGCTTACGAGTACGCCGCAGTGCGGTCAGCTGCAGCACAGCGCCGCACACAGGGTCTGCAGCGCTTCCTCCTCTTGCGTAGCTGAACCTTTATGCCTGCTGAAGAGCAGCTCCTCACGTTCCCCTCCCCCTCGGCCCTGGCAACCGCCGTTCCACTTTCTGCTTCAGTGAGTTTGACCTCTATAGGTATCCATTGTAAGTGAAATCATGCAGTATTTGCCTTCTGTGACTGGCCTATTTCACTTGGTATAAAGTCCTCTAGCTCCATGTAGGTTGTAGCTTAGGACAAAACTTCCTTTTTATGGCTGAATAATATTCCATCACATGTATATTTTTCCCTTTCTTTATCCATTCATCCAATAATACACATTTTAGGCTGTTTCCACTTCTGGGCCATTGTGAATATTATTGCAATTAACATGGGGGTGTAGATATCTCTTAAAGATACTGATTTTTTGGATAATACACAAAAGTGGAATTGTTAGATCATATGGTAGTTTTACTTTTATTTTAGTCCTAATTTGTTGAGTATTTTTATCATGAAATGGTGTTTAATTTTGTCCAGTGTTTTTCCTGCCACTATTGAGATGGTCATGTTATTTTTATCCTTTGTTCTGTTAATATGGATTGATTACATGTTGATTGATTATTGTCCCTGTAAAACTAAGGCCAAGTACACAAAAGACAGACTTCCACTGGAGTGAAGGGCAACTGTTTAGAAGTTCATTCCTGGGATCTGTCTCCTTTGCTTTATTTATTTTCTACCTTCCTAACTCATGACTCCTGATTCTAAAGCATAAAGATGTATGAATCCTGGCCAGAGGTTTAAATGGTGAACCTAGGAGTCAAGTCTGCCTGGCTCCAAAAAGCCAGTGACATTTTATGTGAATCTGAATTAGGCAAATTTGAAATAGTACAGTACAAAATATTACTTAAAATCGTGTTTTATACCCCTTCAAAATGTACAGATCTCAATTTTTTTTAATTGTCAAGAACTGCAAAAATTTAAAACTTACTGACATATTCAAATATAACTTTTTCTGTCACTGCCACACACACAAAAAATAACTTAGCCTGGTTTAAAAAAAAAAAAACCCACCATTTTTGTCAGTATTTTATGATGTTGCAATTAACATGCATCGGTAGTCCTGAGCAATTTTGGTAACCATTATATTGCCCTTAACATGCATTATTATAATTTATCATTTAATATGTATTGTTATTATTAATGGAATCCTGAAAAAAAAAAAAAAGATCTCCTTTAACAAACAATGTCATCCAAACATTTACTATGTTGTGTTACTAGAGCAGCTGCTGAAAGTTGCACCTGGAAATCACTAACTTCTAGAAACACGTTAGATGTGATACAACACTATGAAGTAGGGCAAACTACTAACGTGTGCTCGGCTGTTAATTCTGCAGAGTCTGAAGAGAAACATGAGGGACATTGCTGAGGAAATGAAAAGCCGTCTTAAAGCAAATGTCTGTAATAACAGCTGAAAGAGAACACGGTCCCAAGCTTAATTTGCTCCTCCAGTCCACTTTCACATGTGTTCCTAAGGGGAAATCAGTCTTGAATTTTGCTAGGTTTTCAGGAATGCATCTCTTGCACAAAGTGCAGCCACCCTGCACTTTCCATTAAAAGCATCTGACAGTATTTTGCCATCTTGTCCAGTTTTATGAAAGAGTCCTGTGGTTTATCAGCAAGAATGGAATTTCCATGAGGATGAAGGTTAATGTGGCCCCAGAACCTAATACCATGTTTGCCTGGAAAATAATAGTATCTAATAAAAATTTGGTAAGTAAATGAACATGCATACAACCTCATAATTTAGCACCATCACTAATCCCAAAGATTTCACTCTAAACACTTCCTTCCAGATCATTTATAAGAGTTTTCATTCCTGGGAAAGATATCAATAGTTCTTTATTCAAAGAATTGACAGTTTATCCCTAATCTTGCCTGCCAAATAACAATTTAAAAATTTAATCCTTTCATAATCCAAAGGTATCAAAAGTCTGCCCTCTATGGATTTTTTTTTTTAATAAAATGCTTTGTTTTGATGCTTTCCATCTGTACTGAGAGTAAACATAAGAAATAGCTTTTGAAACTCGGCTCTGTGTTCACCGTAACACACGACGAGAAGCTGTTAGTTACATTACACAGGGTCTTCTTTACAAGAAATCCCAGAGTAAATTCCTGCTGGCTGCGAGTATCAACAACAAATAGGTTCTCCGAGCAACTGATTTGCTTTACTCTCTCTGAAACTGTAAGCTGTGTAATTGACAATGTTTCTTTTTGTACTTGGGTTGTGTGTGTGTGTGTGTGTCTAAGTGCTAGAAATTCTAGAATCTAAATTTGTGGATCGATGCAATAAGGGTTTAGACCAATTTCTGGCTATAGTTTTTGTTCCTCTCTTTGCCTTTCTTTTCTTGCCTTCTCTTTTAATTTAACTTGTGTTTTATTCATCTCTCCTAAGCCCTATGGAACAAGGTAGGGTTTCAAATAACATCAAAATAAATAACGTCAAAATCTATCAGAGACATCAGTTTTCTTTAACCCTTTGAAGGTGTGAATTAAAACACAGAGCTGGCCTTGTGAGACAGGCAGGTATTGCTTTTCACTAACCATGGTGTGGCTTTTTCTAGGCTAGATGACATTTTGTTAAGTACTCCGTAACTAACTCTGGTCATAGGTGGCACTAACTTACCTAGTATGAAATCTAGCCTCACTGCTCGGTCGTCTCCTCTGGGTTTATGCATTTTAGAGGTGGGGGATGGGTTGGAACTAGGGCATAGATCACATTACCCATCACCCTAGCTCAGAGGCTGTGTGTCAAAACCATTGCAATTTTTTAATGACCCCTCACAGAGTTGCCATCTAATCTTTACCTGCTGTATTTATATCTGGCTTGACAGTTTACCCTGTATATTTTCCCAGGAACTGATGCAATAACTCTGATCTATTTGGTAATTTACAAGGAAAGTCCAAGGCACAGAATATGCAGAATCTAGATTCAGATCTGCATTCATATCTCAAATCTGTTCCTTACCAGCTGTGTGATTTTGGGGTAAATACTCAACCTCTTTGTGCCTCAGTTTCCTTGTCTGTAAAATGAGACTAATAGCAGGAAGTTGTGGGGATTAAATGAGGCAATGTATGTAAAGTACTTGCAATGGTGCCTGGTGTATGGCTGGCCATCACTAAAACCGTTTTGTTGCATTACTGCTGCTGCTGTAGTTTATCTGAATTCTACGTTCGCACAACACCCATTTAACTGGCTCCCTGAGCCTCTAGCTGACCTCGCCCTCCTTGTGGATATAAAGAGTCCATTATTTTTAGCCTTGGATTCCCTTACCAATACTCTCTTAGATTCTTTTTTAAGCATGTCTAATTTCTAGTGTATGCCTTCCTGCTTTCCTCAGTTAGCCTGTCTTTCCATTTTTGAAAAATGGCAGGAGAAAAACCTATTTTATTTTGCCAGTTGACCATGAAGAGTTGTATGTGTGCTTTTGTTGTTTTCTTTAAAGTGCCAGGTCTTTTGCTTCCTTGGCATGCCTTTATCCTGGACTTTCAGCAAGCTATTCTAAAATAGTCAGGCTGTCTTAGCTTTTAAACTCTTCCTTTCAGTTTTTCCCCTAACAAATGTTCCCGCTTGGCCATTAAGCTCTTTTCATGAATAATAACATGAGGCATTTCTTTGGTTCGCCTTCTCCCTCTGGAAAGTAAAAACTGCCCTGACAACTGCTCACTGACGTTTCGCCTTCAGTCCCTTCCTGCGAGACTCCTAGTCATGTCTTGGGGCCAAGTTCCACGTATTTCTTTCCATCCGGATTATTCTACAAAGCTGCCTTCTTAAGAACTTCACCTCTACCTGTCTCTCGATCAGTTTTCCTGCCAGCCTGGTCAGAGCCTCCTATTGTCAATTTCTTCATCCACTCAACAAGGATGCGCATTTGACTACTGTAACAACAACAACAAAAAATGCTGCAATAAACATGGGAGGGCAAACGGCTCTTTGTGACCTATTTTCATTTCCTTTGAGTATGTATAGCCAGAAGTGGGACTGCTGGATCGTATGACAGTTTTATTTTCAATTTTTTAGGAACCTCCATACTGTTCTCCATCGCAGCATTGTTCACAACAGCTAAGATATAATATGGAAGCAGCTTAAGTGTTTAACAGATGAATAAAGAATAAATGAGTAAAATCAGTCTGTCCACACGACTTAAACTCACACCGTTTTGTATGTCAGATGTAATTTTAAAAAAGCACGAGTATTTGAGGAGTCCCTGTTGGCTGTCCAGTTCTCTAGGTGAAGGGTACTTCCCGGTACACAAGCTACCACTCCCGCCCGGGAGGAAGTTACACCCTGGTGTGGACTAGGGTTATGAGAAGGGGCGAGCACAGGGACTGCGAATGCTTTTGGTGGGGGTGCGTCATCAGCTATGCTGATTCAGGCGAGAGGTCCTGAAGGGTATGATACACTAGCGAGGTAAGAGAGAAAAAGAAATCATCACTACAAAGTTCTCCCACGGTGGTGCTGACGGGAGCCAGGAGACAGTGGAAGCTCAGTGAAAATGACACAGAGAAACACGGTAGCCAACTCTTGCACGAGGCTTGGCCATGCAGGACTAGAAGGAAATAAGCTGGGAGAATGAAAGCGCGGGGGGGAACTGATACAGACAAAATCTTCCAGCGCATCATGGGACGGATGGTCTTGATGTCACGACCCCAGGAATGTCTGTGACGACCGAAGGAGAGGTGTAAGGAGAGAGGACAGCCACGGGCGTGAGTGGCTGTGAAAGCTGAGGCTGGGTGTCAGGACTGAGAAGACCGCACGACCATCAGGTAGATGGTCCACACGGCAGCCCAGGGGCGGGGAGCAGTCAGTAGCAAGGCCCCCTGTACTGAAGGTCCCGGTCATGAAGAGGAGACCTGGGAGAGCCAGCAGCCTTCAAGCAGCACTGGCGGGCGGCACGGTAATACCTGGGCTTCCGGGCCCAAGAAACGTGGTTTACAGTCCAGCTGGGTCCCTTAGTGTGTCCTGGGGACACAGGTCTCTGTGAGTGAGGAGCAACCACAATGCCGACCTCCTGGGGCCGTGGGACTGCTGTCTGAGAAGAATGTCACACGCTAAACGCTCTGCCAAGAGGTCCAGGCCTCCAGACAAGAGACACAGATTCCAAAGTGAGGAGCCTGAGGGAGCGTGAATCACCCAGGAGAACACCTGAGACAGAAACAAGGCTCAGCAGTCAGACCCGACCCAGGGCTTTGCTCTCTGCCCGCAGACGGGGAGTAACATGGCTGCGCCGGCTGTCGGCCGAAGAAGAGAGGTTCGTCACACAGCTTTCCCCGGAGAAGGCGGTGCTCTGCCATGGGTGAGGGGGGGTGGCCTCAGTGGAACTGCTCGGAGAATCCCCCACGTGAGCCCGCGGTACGAGGGAGAGTGTGCCGGGGTCTCCCTTCCCTCTGGCGGATCTAAAAAGCTCACTGCCGATGGGCGAGGCGCAGCACAGATGTCTGCACCGGGCTCAGTCTGCACGCTTGGAGCTGGTCAGGGCAAAGCTCGGTTGGCATTTGTCGTGGACCAGATGTAGTCCAAACAAAGGAAGAGCTGCTGTGTGCTTGTTTCACATCCCATCCGACTGGGCTGACCCTACGGGCCACGCACCTGGGCAGACAGGAGCTAGAGGAGGAGCTGCAGGTCCCTGGAGTAGGCCGGGTCCCCCTGTGAGAGAGCAGTAGCTAAGGGCGCCCCCTTCTGCAGAGAGCTGGGCGGGAGCCGAGCAAAGGGGGGGTCACTGTGACAGAGGTGGAAGCTCTGTACGTTATGCAGACTGGGGAGTCCAGTTTCTGAACTGAGGCCTGGCCTAGTCATTTAATATGACTCTGGAATGACCACAAAATTTATGGAATGAAGTGGGCTTTCTTTTAGAAGAAGCGAAAGAATTTTCCATGACAAACACAACAGAGAGACAATGGGAGAGAAAATTAAGCTTCGCATTGTTTAACACCCACAAGTTTTACAATCGCAATGTCACGTTACACTGTTATTATTAAACGGTGGGGAGGAGGGTCGGCTTAAGACATGACTGTGTGACATGAAATCTTGAAGAAATGAGGAGTTTTACTTGAAGCTGGAAAATTTATTAAATTGTAGACACGACGCTGAGGACTGAGAGAAACGTAAGTCCTGGCTTGGACCCTGAGATGCACAGAAGAGGTACAGGGAGGCGCGTGTCAGTCAAGCACAGAGGCGGAGGGAATGTCTGCACAGGGGCTGAGGGGGTGGGGTGTCTGGAGTGGGCGGCCCTGACGGGACAGGGTGGAGGTTGAGTCGGGAGTGAACGCAGAGCTCAGAGCAGGCAAGAGAAAGAGCAGGTTACGAAGAAGGCACTTACATCTGCACTTAGGACCGCAGTGGGGGCAGGGCGGCTGAGTCCTCCAGAACTGGGACAGGGGCCTGAGTCTGCCCGAGCAAGCAGGACATTGCAGCTCCCAGCCATCAGCCCTAACTCCAGCTCCAGTGCATGTAACAGACCAGGTGACTGTTTTAAATACACATATACTTGTTCATATACACATGTCCATATGACGTATGTCTGTGTGTTAAGTTGTGATGTGTGTAGATGTGTAAACACAGATATTCACATGGTATACACAGTACACACGACATGTACGTGGCATGTATGTATGTGATGTACTTGTGTGCACATATGACACACACATGTAAGTCACAACCACAGTAAGACTTAATGTCTGCCATTTGTAGTTCACGTGCGATGCCAAGGGCCTACAATGCACAATGATGACTGGTGGGAATGGTACCGCCACGTCCACAGCAGGGATGTGGTGGGGGAACAATGGAGCCCTGCTCCAAGCACGCATCTGCTTTTCTTGGGCTGTGAGGCTGGTGTGCTGAGAGCAGCTCCCCCAGGTGTGTATGCACATCCACTCAGTATCGTCTCTGTACAACTCAGCAGTGAACGTGGAGCTGAGGACGCCTACGGCTGGGAGTTCAGAGAGTGCATTTTCCTCCCCCCGACCCCCAGCCCCGGCTCTGCAGTTTCCACTGAGATGCACTTGCTCGCGGATCCAAGAGCCCCGTTTGGGGCTGCACTGGTTTTGCCTGCTGCGGCTTTCCCCCCGGGCTACGGCTGTGGTGCACGTCACCCCACTTGGATTCCAAATACAGGAATGCTAAACCCACGGCCTGCTTCTCCATCCAATGCGAAGGTTCGCTTGTGGGTTCTGCCCTGATGTCAGGAGAAGCAGGGTGGGAGAGAGACTCTCCATGGCTCCTCAGGGTGAGATGCTACCTGGACCTCGCCCCTTTCCTAGCACCTCCTGGGATTCAGCACATCCACATGTGCTGGCCACATGGAAACGCGTGCCGGGATTTGGCATTCCCTGGAATCAAGCCACGTCACAGGCAAGGTGTGCTTATTAACTGATTGTGTTTCACTTGTTTTCAGGAATCGCGTTTTATTCCTATTTCACTGGTACGTGCCTGCTACGTACTCCACTTGGCAACTTCCTGAACAGTCTCATGCCCAGTGTCTCCAGCACAGCGGTAAAAACTGTGCGGGCCTTAGAAGGGTTCAGATCTGGTTTCTCAGCTTCGTAGCTCTGTGACCTCAGGCCACTGAGGGAAACTCTGTGCCTCATTTTCCTTGTCTGAAGTGTTAGTAAAATAGTCTCCCTCACAGGATTGTCTCAGGGCCCAAGTGAGATGCTCTACGTAAAATTCTTAACCCAATTGCTGACATTCAGTGGAATATTAGTTACTAATAATCATGGTGTTATTACTAAAATCTCCACAAGGGCTGTATGCAGGCTTGGGGAGTTGAAGGGCTGGTTCCAGGTCACACAATAAAACACTCACCTCAAGCGTCTTTTCACTGTGGTATCACTGAGTCATATTTCAGTATTCAGTGCCAGGTAAGGCTGGCCACGATCGCTCTACCTACTCATCCATCAACCCATGTAACTGCCATCCATTAGTCCCCATCCACACACTTATCTGTCTGTCCACTCATCCGTCCATCTATGTATGTACTATCTATCACCTGTCCACCCATCATCCATCCATCCATCAATCCATCCATCTGTTGGGGGTTTTTTTCAGTCATATAATGATTAATGTTTAATAGCATTAACTGCCTGTTTCTGTGTCAGGCAAACTTGATCCAAGTCTAACTGGTCTTTACCTCATGTTTCTTTAGAGCAGAGTTTCTGTTTTATTCTTTTTTTATTTTCCCTTCTTAAACTTGCAACTTTATGAAACATCACTGGGCCCTTCTCCCTTCAGAGATTAACTTAGAAGAACTCGGCATTCAGTTCACTTTTTAGTGCTTTAGACATTTTATCTGTGAAATGGAAAAGCACCACTCACCTCCTCCAAAAGGAACATGAGGGATCTGAACACAGCATTCAACTGTGGTGCCTGCAGGACACGATGTCGTGCTGGCTTCCTGACTAGAGGGCTACACAGAAATGGAAAGAGACCTCGTAGCAAAAACACAAGCCCACTGTGGAATCCAAACACTCTACTTGAACGTCAGGAGACAGCCTGGATCCTGGGTTTTCTGAGTGTGAGCTGAGTTAGGAAGCCTGGCCTGCCACCCACGTCTTTGCCAACTGATGAAGTTTACAATGAAATGTCCTTCATTGGCTCCTGTGGACGAGCATTTTGAGGCTCCTGCAAGAAGCCAAAAGTGACCTCATCCCCGCTGTTATCAGATGGAAAGGGAGCCTTCCTTAAGGGCTCTGGGTTTGGGCTGCTTGGATTTGAACGTGGAGAAGGAGTCACAATGGTACCCTCTGTACCAGGTAGGCATTCAGTAAATATTTGTGACTATGACCCACTGACCTTAGCAATCAGCTGGGTTTCAGAACTTTCCATTCATTCTATAGTTAGCTTTTTAATTCTCGGGTGACTAATGAGTCTGGCTCCCTCTTTCCGGCACCTCCTCTAACGTCCACCACTGCAGGAAGCTCTGAGTGTTCCTCTGCCAGACACACTTCATTTGGAAAAACTTATTTTATGAGCTCGTAATGTCAGTTCAGGAAATGAAAGACGCATTTATCTGCACTATCTTCTGCTTAGACTGGGTGCTAAGGATGCCCATCCCACCTGAGATACAGGTGCTCCACTTTTTTTTTTTTGAGGATGTTGCTGTCAGTCTCAGTTTTTACTAAGTTCTGCACACTTTTCTCCACGGTGATCATCATTCTGTTTCCATCTACCATCCATGATAAAGACTCCCACATCTGTATCTCTAGGACGAAATTCTGCTCTTCTGCATGAATTTTATCAGACCTATGTTCACAAAATTATCACGGCCATATTCCACCTGCTCCACAGCTTTAAGTTGCTTTACTCTTTCTCTGTCTCTCTGTCGATGTATCTAAAGCTACCACACATAGAAAATCCAGTACTACTTGTCATAACTACTTAGCAACTATTTGGAGGTACATGAGGCACCAAGTCCTACTGACTTGAGCTCAAAAACAACTTACAGCTGGTCTTATTTCCCTCCCCCACTGCCAAAGGGCTAGATTTTGCCATGGTCTCCTTCTACTTTTTCTCTTTCACTTAATTTCCCAGCTGTACCTAACTCTCTGTACCGTATTTCATTCTTCTAGGGTGTATGTTTTTTACACATTTTAATATCTCTGAAGTCAGCATGCTTATTTCTACTGATGATCAGTCAGGCTGGCAGCATTTTGCCCTTCTCAGTGGCGCACATGAACATGGAGAGCTGACAATCAAGGACATCTTAATTTGGATGAAACGCTGTGGTTCCCTGACGTCGCCACCTCGCTGCTTTTGCTCACGCTTCCCCCTGCCACGGGACGCCCTTCCCGCCTCTGCCCATGTCAAGCCTTCTCGGCTTTTAAGGATCAGCTCAGGAACGTCCCTGTCCAGGAAGGTTCTCAGCCCATCCTCTCCCCCAGCTGCCTCAGGTGTGTCTTTCTCTGAGTCCCCATAATATTAGGCACATATTTCTATAATAAGAGTTCCAGGTTTCATTATACACGTCTATGTGGGAGTCTGTGCTGCCCACTGTGACCGTGTTGTGCTCAGTGCCAGCAGCAGAGCCAGCTAAGAGCACAGCACCAGCTCCGCCGTCACAAGCTGTGGCCTTGGGTAAGTTGTTAACGTCTCCGGGCTTGTTTCTTTATCAGAAAACTGGGGACGATATTAGGTACCCATCCCACAGGGGAATTAAGTTAGTTAATGCACGAAGGGAGCTTGTAACAATGTGCAGTACATAACCATCACTATGTAAGCATTAATTCTTAGTAATTATCTTTCCATCTGCAATTCCCACTTAAGTCTAAGTGGAAAGAAAGGATTAAAATTAAACATATCTCTCATGCTTTATACTAGGAACACAAAACACTACAGCTGGTGGCACCTGTAAGTGGCCCAAATAAAATGGATCTTTTTCAAGGACAGCAGATCCTAACACGATTTTATCCACTGAAGCTCTTCAAGATCACAGAATCAGGCTGGGTGCTCAAAGAAAAACTAACCTAAGTCATAATCTTTATCTCACAATTGTTTACCTTCTGTGAACAGAATTACATCTGTCTAAGATTTAGATAAATTAAACTAGGTATCAGACTGGATAAAGGAAAGCAAATCTGTCTACCAGCTGATGTCATCTGAAATCATGTTTGTCCCCTGTGTGTTCTCAAAGAGGCTTCATGAGAATAATTAGAAAAAAGGAAACAACAAAAAAAGAAGTATTCTGGACACATCCGGCTCATGTCACCTTTTTCTTTAAAAACAGAATTATTTAACAATCATCATCTGAAACTGATCTGCTGGTACCGAGAGGGGACAATTCTTTCAATGTATCATGAGCTAACAAGCTATAGGAGAAGAAAAGTCAGTCAAAGACATGGAAGAATAATTTACAACAAAGGCTACCTTTTCATTTAAGTTTTGAAAAGGAGTATGCAATTCTAGTCACCAAATACTAAAACGATGTATGTATATTTGGTCTCTATTCATTGCCAGCAAGTAAGAAAGCTAAAGGGGGTGGACACACAGGACAGCTGTGACATCCACTTCAGACGTGGCTAAGTCAACGTTCAGTGTAACATGATGCTTTCTGGTTTCTGGGACTATCTCAATATTTCAGTTTTTGATCCTTTCTCTAAGGACAGATAAATTCAGGTGGAGGGTCAGATGTGGCCTTCAAACCAGAATTTTCCTAGCCTGGTGCCTGAAACTAATTAGTAACTAAAGTAAATCTCATCCAAACAGTTCTTTCAGTTTCAATATCCTTAAGTGTAAGAATCTTTAGCAAGCGGTGTTGGGAAAACTGGATACCTGCATGTAAATCAATGAAGTTAAAACAACCCTCACTCCACACACAAAAACAACCTCAAAATGGCTAAAGACTTAAGTATAAGACAAAACACAATAAACCTCCTAGAAGAAAACAGGCAAAACATTCTCTGACATAAATCTCAGCAACGTTCTCCTAGGGCAGGCTACCCAGGCAACAGAAACAAAAGCAAAAATAAACAAAAGCGACCTATTAAACATGAGCTTTTGTATGGCAAAGGAAACCATAAGCAAAAGAAAAAGACAACCTAAGGAATGGGAGAAAACATTTGCATATAATGCAGCTGACAGAGGTTTAATTCCAGAATATATAAGCAGCTCATACAACTTAGTAACAAAAACCAAACAACCCAATCCAAAAATGTGCATAAGACCTAAACAAGCAATTCTCCAAGGAAGACATATAAATGGCCAATAGGCACATGAAAAAATGCTCAATATGACTAATTATCAGAGAAATGCAAATCAAAACTACAATGAGCTATCACTTCACACCAGTCAGAATGGCCATCATTAGAAAGTCCACAGATGACAAATGCTGGAGAGGGTGTGGAGAAAAGGAATCCTACTACACTGCTGGTGGGAATGTAAATTGGTGTCAGCCACTATGCAGGACAGTATTCAGTCTCCTCAAAAAACTAAAAATAGACTTACCATATGATCCAGCAATCCCACTCCTGGGCATATATCCAGAGGGAGCTCTAATTTGAAAACATACACACACCACAATATCTATAGCAACACTACATACAATAGTCAAGACATGGAAGCAACCTAAATGTCTATTGACAGATGATTGGGTAATGAAGTTGTGGTATATTTATACAATGGAATACTACTCAGCAATAAAAAAGAATAAAATAATGCCATTTGCAGCAACATAGATGGATCTAGAGATCAGCATTCTAAATGAAGCCACAAAGAGAAAGAAAGATATCATGGTTATCACTCATATAAGGAATCTTAAAAAAAAAAAAAAGGAAAGAAAGAAAGAAAAAAGAGGACACTAATGAATTAATCTGCAAAATAAAACAGACTCCCAGACATAGTAAACAATCTTATAGAAAGGGGGTGGGAAGGGACAAATTTGGGAGTTTGAGATTTGCAAATGTTAGCCACTATATATAAAAATAGATTTAAAAAAACTAAATTCTTCTGTAGAGCACAGGGAACTATATTTAATATCTTGTAATAGCCTTTAATGAAAAAGAATATAAAAACAAACATATGTATGTACATGCATGACTGGAACATTATGCTGTACACCAGAAACTGACACATTGTAACTGACTGTACTTCAATTTTAAAAAACTCTTAAGTAATCAGCTATTAGAGGTAAGCAAGCAGTTTCCGCATAATGGGAATTGGATCATATCTGCTGTTGATTTAAGGCATCCCCATTACAACCAGGAAAAGCAGGTTGTAAGAGCTGAATTCAAGAGCATTCGACGTGCGTCTAACACTTAGCAGCCGCTGGGGAAGAGTAGGGCAGACTGTGGAGACAGAACAATCTTCCAGAAAAATCATGTGATTTGGAGGATTTTTACACAGTAACAGAAGAAAACAAAAACAAAAAAAAAAAAACCAAACAAAAAAGGATTTTTATTTCCCCCACGTTGTTCCAACCTCTAGACAGACAACGTCCATCTAAGAGTAAAGAATACATGTATTCACACATATTTCGGTGTATTTGGGGGAAGAGGGAGGGAGGGGCTCCACCTTTTTGTGCTCTAGACTGAACTAGTCTTGTTCATCCTGCACACCGGGCAGCCAACGCCGTGTGCAGCACTCCCTCACTTCACACCGCCTGACGTGGAGGCATGTGTATATATATGTAACCCTGAGCCTGGTTCAATTTGGGCTCTCATTTCCTGTAAACAGACATTTCAAACGTCTACTTTCCTCCCACTCCATCCCTTCTATTCTTGTTCTTAGACTAAATGTCTTCTTATTTCCTAGAGGCATTGGAGCTCTCAGAAAGTATAACCTGCCTTTGCATTAAGCCCAGCCTCCATCACTGCTGTCACACCCAGCGGTACCAGACTAGCGACCCTCTCTCTACCCACACCCTGGATCAGTTCCATCCTGCCTTCTCTCCATCTGACCCTTCTCAGTTTTAATTTATGGTCGATATTTTATTTGCTTATCACCAAAGTCTAAAGCCCTCTTTTCTTTTCCTTCTAAACACCTCCTCTAGTCTTCCTAAAGGATAAAGTGACTTTAATTAGCCTTTGAAATAAGGAGTTTCAAGATGCACTCCTCCTGCTCACCTCATTTCAGAACTTCAAATCCATACACCTAATGGCCTAATGGGCATCTCCGTTTGGAGGACTTTTCCAGATCAGCACCAATGAGCTGGACCTGACCTACCCCTGCCCTCATGTCTCCAGTCTCAGTGAGTCGCACCACTAACCATGCAGTTGCCCAAACCTGAACCTTAAACCTTATCTTTAACTCTTGATTCTTTCTCCTTCCCTTTATCTCCAGGAATTTTTGGTCCAGATTCTAAATACATCTCAGTCTGCCCACCTCTCTACATCTTCAACATAAATACCACATTTCAACACGTCATCTTTCACCAGGAATTTTGTCAAAGAAAAACGACTCAGCAGACACTTGTTAAAAAGCTGTATCACAGATTTCACTCAGGCTGCCGCAGTGGAGGAGAGAGACGCAGCTCAGCTCCAATCTGTGCAGAGGTCTCTGGGGCTTTGAAGGGAGAGTGAGGGAGGAGGAAAGAACAGGAGCCTCACAGAGCCAGGAAAGTAGAAAACTGCAAAAAGCAGGCAGGTTGGCCAGTGCGATCAAGCCACCCGTGTCTGCTAACTGTCACTTCCCAAAGTTAGGCTCTGACCTGCCCACAGAGGTTGGGGACCAGGCCCTACCTTTTTGATGATTACATTTCGAAGGAATGGCTCTCAGGTCCTTGAGAAAGACATTCCTGGGTTGCAGAAGATGCATCTCAAAGGAACAGAGGAAGGATTTGCAATTGCAAGGTTTTTGAAGTGAACGCTCTAAGAAAAGAGAGGTCAGATTTTGGCTAGAACAAGCAGTAAACAATTTTGGCAGCATTGAGTTTCCTGAGGCAGCCATTAAAGGGGGTCAAAACCGCCATCCCAGGGACACAGCCTCCAGCTGATAGAACTATGCTGGTATTTGTTCGAATGTCTTAAGAGTGGCAAGTGGAGGAAATTGTTTGCTCTCAAAGATACGGTTCTCACTGGGCAAAGCTGAGGACTAGCTGAGCAGAGGGCTCGCTCCTCAGAGCCTGACCAGAGTTTGATGAAGGAGAGCGTGTTTGCCAGCTGTCCAACACAAACATGTCTGTGGCAGGTTGTTTCAAATACGACTCCTAACGGTTCCCTCCCGCTCCTAGACCTACATGTCACTCCTCCCAGCAAGAGCTGGGGGTCCACTTTCCACCCCCTGCATCTTGTCCTGTAATTTGTTGCGATCAATAGAATGGAGCAGAAGTTCCTGGCCCCTGTGAACCCTTTCACTCTCTCAGAACCCTGAAGCATGATTTAAGTAGTCTGACTGGAAAGGATTCTGGCCACCCCAGATCAGGCACCAAACATGGAAGCGAAGTCACTTTGGATATTCAGCCTCTGCCACGTTCCCAGCTGGAGGGGCCCAGGCTACGGCCTTGTGAAGGAGAGATGGTCCATCGCCGCATCTCTGCAGAATCATGAGCGAGTAAATGGTGGTGGTGGTTTTAAGTCATATGAGTTCTGCGATGGTTTATTTCACCCCCGAATACACACACACTCACACACTTTTCCTCACTTTGCTTGAGAACTCCGGAGCGCTCCCTGGATAATTATTCATTTTTCCATTATAGTGCCTTATTGGCTAAAATTTTTGAAGGGAAATATGAGTCACTCTGATTGTACACTTCCAGGTATGATGATTTCAAAGTTTTGGTGGTTTTGCTTCTTCTCAGATCAGTATTTTCTACGTCTTCATTTCCAGGTTTGTAAATAGCACGCTGGTCTTCATTATGGGCTGTCTCAGGGATGGCAACATGCTCAGAGATGCCCAACGTGAGACCGCCCTGGCGGTTTCTGAGTTATCCTCCCAGTGCCAACGATCAGAACCACACAGCTGTAACTAAGTCTGTAACATAATGAAGTAAGTCTCCCCATTTCCCTGGTGAACCAGGAGATATTTAATATTGGTAAATACAGCTTGTACTTCTGTCTTGTACCTTAGGAGACACAGGAGGAAGGACTGAGATCATGAGGCAGCGTGGGGGTGCCCACCTACTCCTTTGTAGAAAAGCAAACCTTGGGGGGTGGGAGAACACATCCCAAGCCACAGAAGGGACAGGCCTCAACGTGCACCACCAGAAAACCAGAGCTGACAGTTGCCCCCGTGTTTTAGACCGTATTGTCTTTGTCAGGCTGCTGCAAGACTTGTGAAGGGAGATGCAAACTGATGAAGCAGTGAGAGGGCTCAGGGAGAAACTGCCCCATGAGGTTTGGAGAGAAGTCGGGATGGTGGCCAGAGGTGATGACGGTGACTAGACAGCTGTGGGGCGCAGGAAGGGAGTTGCTCAAAGGAACAGTAACAGGAAGGCTGCCTAACACTTGCCTGCAGCCACTCATGGCCTGGACAAGGACCAGAGCAGAGTGACCCCAAGGGTGTGCGGCTGTGTGAGAGTGGCCTCCATCTTCCTCCTCCTGTGAACCTTCCTGAGGGGAAGTGGCATCCAGCCCCTGCTGCTATAACCTGTACAGACAAACAAGGCGGACCACCTCTTGCCATTGGCTGGTTCTGCTCAAATTCATGAAGCAAGGGCTTGAATCAGTTGGTGCCAGTGACAATGAACTCTCACATGGCCTTGGACAACTCATAAGCTGTGTGCAAAGATGGCGTCTTCACCAGTGCTGCTCTCTTACTGCTCTGGAGAGTGAATATCAGGCTTGCCAACCAGGTCAGAAAGACTGAAAGGGAGACAAAGAAGCACCTAGAAGTTTGCATCTCTCTGGGCTGGCGTCTTTCCATCTCAGGGCAGGGCAGTTCATGCACAGGCGGGGAAGCGGCATTGTTCCTTTACAAAGGGATTCAGGCCACAGTCGTCCCTTGCTTTCCGGGGAAGCTGGAGAGAAAGCGCCACTGCCACAGTGGTTTCACCGCAGCTTCCGCAGCCCCATCACTTGGTTTGTGAGAACCACCATTCTCGCCCTCAGCCTGGACTGACCAGGAAGGCAGGGGCAGAAGCGAGTCTGAACACTGCAGGTGTGGGCTGCTCTGTCCCCTCTCGGAGGGTCTAAGAGGAAGCTGTCGTGTCCAATGACCGTCTAAACAGGAATTCAGGGATTGGTTTGCTTTCTGTCAATGTTCTCCTTTTAGGGTTTTTCCAGTTAGATCTGGGCGGACATTTACACAACTGTCTAGTTTTCAGCTCCGGACACCCACACGTTCTGGAGTGATCATTCTTGGTCCCTGCAGAGTGTGGGAGTGTTAGGATGCGTGGATGTAGTCACAAGCCATGAACCAGAATTTTCTCCCCAAGGGTCACTTTGATTATGGGCAGTTATTCTTCAAATCTAAATTTCATTTGGTTATTGGGAAAATGGTGCATGTATTTTCAAACATCTAATGGGAACAATTATCCTTCTTTGATTCTTGCACCTTTGGGAGACTAGAGAAGTAGGCTCGTAGCTGGTTTTCCTAGCCTTGCTCCTTCCTCGCGTTTGCCTCTGTGCTTCTTCCTAGGATACAGACGCTTCTAATGCAAAACAGAACGTGTTCATCCTCGGCTTCCTGGCATTTGTCACCCACAGGGTCGTACTTAATATTCTGAGCTTAGAACAAAAAAGTCACCAGGAGTTAGCAAAATTTTTCAGTAAAGTGGTCAGAAAATAAGTATTTTAGGCTTTGTGGACCAGGAAGGGGAATCGAGTAACTTCTAGCAGAGAGACTAACAGTTGTTTTTTTGCATTTTACATTTAAAACTGTGGAAACCACTCCTAGTGGGCAGGCTGGACCAGAACGGGCACGTGTGCCAACCCTGGCTCTGAATGGCCTTATCCTGCCACCCCTGTGGCCTCGTCTCCGTCCTTCTGTCCAGCTGCCCTCGTACTCCAGGCTGCCCCATGCCCTCCCTCCTGATGTCAGCAAACAGCTCCTAGTCACCCGTCTCCGCATCGTGGTCTCTGTTGGGGAGGCCTGGCTTTCATCCTCTTCTTGTGGCTCCTCTGTTCTTTGTGCAACTTTCTAACGTCGCTAGCACAACAATTGGGCTCTGCTGGCTTTTTCATCTCCTGTAGGAAACGTGAAATCCTTGAGGGCACAAATGTTTTTGAATTATCTCTGAGTTCCCTGGGTCCAGCAATGGGCCTGGGATAGTGTAAGTGGTCAGCCAATGTTGAATTGGCCTGGCCGTCTTTATCTATTAAGGAAAACAGAAATGCAAATTTGATTGAAAAAAATTTGAGATTAAGTAAAATCCAGGACAACTGGGTTTTGGGTTTTTGGGGGGTTGTTTTTGTTTTGTTTTGTTTTGCCCTTTAACTTCTTTTTTTCCTTCTAAATTTTTCCCCTAAAATAAACACATTCCTGTGGAAGCTTCACAGCATAAACAGATCCATTCACAAGGATGCTGCCTCGAGGACCGTATCCAATTTAAGGTTAAGGTTAGGACTTGGTGCCAGTTTCAGCAAGTTTTGGTCCCCCAAAGAAGTTCTGATTTGATCTGAATTTAGTTTTATGCCTCATTACTTTTTAATACAAAATATGCCTAAGAAAATAAGGAAAAAGGAGACATCTCAATCAGAAAAAATATGAATTAAGCAGCACAAGGATTTTTTAAATTAGTAGACTTTATTTCTTCATGTTTACAGAAAAATTAGGATATTATAGCTCGAAATGCTGGACAAGAGTCTATTTTTAAAAATTTAATAATTTTCTGTGTTAGCCAGAGTTAGCAAAAGTATGAGTAAATAAGAATTCGTTGGGTATAATTTAGCAAAGCAGAGCAAACACTAAAAATTTTTATCTGTAAATCAGAAATCCTATCTCTGAGAATGCTTCCTTGGGAAAATATTAAATATATTCACCAAGTTTTGTTTTTAAGATTGCTCACTGCAGTACTGTGATACTGAAATTTATAATAAGAAATACATACTTGGTCCTAAAACCCTTGGAATTTCCTAAGTGATGAGAGTCATGGGGATGTCTTTTGTTATATTAATGAGGTTACTTTTGGGTAACTTAAAGATGGAGGCTGGTTGCCAGGGGAACCAAACCTGTGATCTGAGGGTTGAAACTTTCAGTCCTACCCCTTGACCTCAGAAGGGAGAGGAGCTGGAGGTTGAGTTTAATCATCAAAGGCCAAAGACTTAATCAATCATGCCTGTATAATGAAGCCTCCACAAAAACCCCAAAAGGATGGGGCTCAGAGAGCTTTGGCTTAGTGAACACGTGGAGGTGCTGGGAGAGGGGTGAGCCCAGAGAGCTTTGCACCTCTTCCCGCACTTTGCCTTGTGTATCACTTCCAACTGGCTGTTCCTGAGTTAGATCCGTTTGTAATGAGCCAGTGACCTAGTAAGTAGAATGTTTCTCTTGAGTTCTGTGAGCTGCTCTAAAAAATTCACCAAACCTAAGGAGGGGGTCGTGGAACGTCTGACCTACAGCCAGTCGGTCAGCAGCACGGGTGACAACTTGGACTTGCGACTGGCATCTGAAGTGGAGGGTGATCTTGTGGGACTGAGCCTTTAACCTGTGGGATCTGACACTACCTCCATGTAGCTAGTGCCAGAACTGACTTATTCTGGGGGGACACCTGGTTAGTTCTGCTGAGAACTGGAGAATTGGCTGGTGGTATTACAGAAAACACACATATTGGAAGGACTATTATAGAAACGAACGTTGATATAGCAATAACTATATCGATCTGTCAAAATATTATACAACCATCAAAAGTGATGTGATAAAAATGCTTAGTAAGATACAGACATGTTTATAATATGTTGTTTTAAAAAGCAGAATGAATATACAACAAACAAAAACAAATTAGTGTTACTATTTCAAGACAGGAAGTATATTATGAACCAGTGGTTATCTTGAAAAAGCAAGATCATGTGAGATTACAAATGCGACTGCTACACTCTCAGGTCATTCTAAGGGACTTCCTCTTTCTACAAGTGGTCACGGTGTCTCCTGAATATGGTTTCTGTGGCTCACTCTGCCTCTCAGGCTGCTCACCAGCAGCCAGAGGGCTCTTTCTCAAGCTGTAAATCAGATCATGCCATTTTCTGCTTCTAATTAGACTCAGAACAAAATCCAGACCCCTTCCCATGACCTAAAATGTGCTCCCGGCCTGCTTCTGCCTCTCCTGTCTCACACCACGTCTCAGCCTGCTCCCTCGGCTAAAGGGAGTGAAGAAAGCATCACTTCCTTCACATCTCTCCCACACGCCTCTGCCCACTAAGGTCTTGTGGGCCGTTCCTTGTGCTGGGATGCGTTCTCTGTTCACGGGACCAGCTGCCTTCAGCCCTCCAGGATCCCTGTGTCGCTGACGCAGAGAGGCCTCCAAGCCTCTCCGCGGTTCTAACCCATTATCCTACTTACAGCTTTCACCCAGCGGTCAATGATCTTGTTTAATCATTGCACACATGTCCACTCTCTGTCTCTCCAGAATGCAATTTCCGTAGGGCAAGCACCCTGTCTGTCTTGTTCTTGGCTGGATCCCTGTTCCCGAGTCCAAGCTGCTTCTGCTCACCACACAAAAGGCCAGCAAATCAAGGGACCAGTTGAAGAGGCAAGGGATAGTGATTTTATTCAGAAATCCAGCAGACCGAGAAGATGGTAGACTAGTGTCCCAAAGAAACATCTTGCCTGAGTTAGAATTCATGCTTCTTCTATACCAGAAGGGGAGGGAGTGAAGTCAAACATTCCCTGGTTCTGGTCAGCCTCCGGAGGGGCTGTGTTAATTTCCTGTGAGCTAAACAAAGGTATTTTAGCTCATTACCTGGGAGGCAGGGTTCCTAGAAAAGGGCCATTGTGTATAATTTAAGCTTATTGCCAACATCCATTTAGTGATTAACTTGTAGTAAAAGCAACAGAATACAGAGGTTAAAGAAACAGATCCAACGTGGAGGCAGATTTGTTCTTCTCTGTTCCATCCCCAGTGTCTAAACCTGTGCGCAGCGTGTGGAAGCCGGGCAGTCAGTATCTGCTGAAGACACTGGTCAAACCCTGTGCTGTGCTCTTCAGAGCTCTGGGAAATAGGGAACAGAAGCCCAAAGGGTTCTCCTGGGATCGACGATTTCCAGTTCACAGAGGCAGAGTTTCTGAAGGGCAGCTTCACTGGGGTCCACGTTCTTGCCGACCTCTTAACATGCCGTGGTATCAGGTACCTCCCTCCTGCTCCTCTTCCAGCCTCAATGACTCTGCTTTCCTTCTTGTCTGAATCCTGCCCAGATCAAAAGGCCTGGCTCACAGTCCATCAAGTGGTGGCATGCACATAGTAGTTCCACAGAAGTGCATTTTTATCTCACTGGATTGTCTCCTATCACATGTCACTGCAGGTGGAAACACTGTAGTGTGAACAGCACGAGACCAAAGGGAAGAAGCCTGGCTCGGCATCACACAGCTTTGCACTTTCTGAATGAATTTGAGCAAGTCATTGAGTTTCTCTGGGTTTGTCTGCTTAGATGAACACTGCTTATTATGAGATAAAAGGCTATGGCAGGTAAAAGTGCCCTCCAAAACACCCTGACACACATGGATACTCAACAGGGAGTGTTCATTCATTCATCTTAGCCTTTACACAACTAGTGCAAAGGAAAAGACTCTGTACAGAGGATTCTGCTAATGTCAGTGTAACCTGCTCCCAGGGAAAGGCTATTTGAGTGCCTGGGCAAAGACAAACAGCTAAAAGCTCACTATTACCATTTAATGCTGGGGTACCAGAAGGAAGGCTGGTCAAGAAAGAAGACTCTGCCAAAGAAGACATACAAATGGCCAACAAGCACATGAAAAGATGCTCAACGTTGCTAGCTATGAGAAATGCAAATCAAAACCACAGTGAGGTATCACCTTACACTGGTCAGAATGGCCATCAGTAAAATGTCCATGAACAATAAATGCTGGAGAGGGAACCCTCCTACACTGTTGGCAGCAGTGTAATTTGTTGCAGCCACTATGGAAAACAACATGGAGATTCCTTTAAAAAAATAAAAATAGAGTTACCATGTGATCCAGCAATCCCACTCCTGGGCAAATATCCAAAAGAAAACTCATAAATTCGAAAACATACATGCAACCCAGTGTTCACAGCAGCACTATTAACAATAGGCAAGACATGGAAGCAACCTAAGTGTTCATCGACAGATGACTGGATAGAGATGTGGTACACATACATACACAATGGAATACTACTCAGCCTTATAAAAAAAAAAAGAACAAAATAATGCCACTTGCAGCAACATGGATGGACCTGGAGATCGTCATACGCAGTGAAGTAAGTCAGACAGAGAAAGACAAATATCATATGATATCACTTACATCTGGAATCTAAGAAGGGACACTAATGAACTTATTTACAAAACAGAGACAGACTCTCAGACATAGAGAACAAACTTACAGTTACCAAAGGGGAAAGGGGGAGCATAAATTAGGAGTTTGGATTAGCAGATACACATTACTATATAAAAAATAGATAAAAGCAAGGTCCTACTGTGCAGCACAGGGAACTACATTCAATGCCTTGTAATGGCCTATAACGGAAAAGAACATGCATGTATGTATATGTGTAACTGAATCACCATGCTGTGCACCAGAAACTAACACAACACTCTGTATCAAACATACTTCAATTTAAAAGTAAGAGGGAAAAGAGATGTTACTTCTTTCAGACAGATGAGGTAAAGCTGCAGAAATGCAGAGTGTATGTTTCCCACACGAGCAGGGTGGACACATCATTCTGTCCCTGTCTTCTGGCCACTCCTCCATCCCAGCTGGAGAGCGGGTGCATGAGTGGCGGGTAAGGGCCTGAGGTCTGGCATCAAACAGCCTGAGTCTGACTTGTGGTTCTGCCACTTACTGCCTGTGTGTGTCTGTGGCCAAGCTACTGAACTGCGGCCTAGTTTTCTCATCTCTAAAGTGGGGATAACAATACCGTTTTGAGGATGACACGAGATGGCGCATAACGAGAGTCAGCACAGTGCCGGATACGTGGTGCGATGTCAATAAATCCAGTGCCGTGATCACTTTCATCAGCTCCAAGGGCTTTGACTCACATCCAGTTGTCAGCACCTCTCACGCCCACCCTTGGTGCCCACGCCCTGACAGCCTTTTCTGCTTATCAATCTGGCCTGACGTGTCTGACAACAGCCGATCCTGTGACGGAGGCTCCACCTTGCTTCTCAAGCAGTGTTTCCAGCCCAGCTTGGATGCTCCTGACTCCGTGGCCGCACCTTTCTCCCCTGCGGCTTCTTACGCAGGGCTTGCGCAGGTTTTTCAGTGTGGGTTTGAATGGCAGCTGGTGTGTGGAAGGCAGAAGGTATTGTGTGAGGGAGGGGACCCCAGTTACTGACCCTGGACAAGTCACAAGGCTGAAGAGGATAGACTCTTAAGATACTGGGAAGCTTAATGCTGCTGACTGACCTGTGAACCTTCGTGGCACGGATGCAGACAGGCCGGTACTAGGGTGACATCCGTGAGAAAAATCAGAGATGACACCTTACTGAGAACCTGCGGTGCACGAGAATGAGGGACCGAGCATACCTGCAGCAACAGGAGGGTGGGCAGTGCCAGGGAGAAGGAACACTGAGATGAGAGCTCTTACTTTTCTAGAGCTTTCCAGTCTGGGGAGGCAGGATGTGCAGGGATGAATAAACGGGTGGATAGAGGAAGCCCTGTTTTACAGAAAAGAAAACTGAGACAGAATCGCAGTAACCTCGCTAGCCAAAGGCCCCGCAGGTAGCGTGCGTGGGGTGGGCGGACTTACAGTCACAGCACGTGCTATGGCACAGTCAGAGAGAAACTGTATCTGTTTGGTGTTCATGGCTTTTCTCAGGAGACTCATTCATTAGGAAAGTATGAGTGCAGAGACCTTAGCAGCAGCCTGCAGACAGGGGCATTCACAAAATACAGGAAATGCCTCCACCCCCAACCTCGAGATTGGCTTGCTGTTTCTGCCCTGTATTTTGACTGGGGGCCACTGGGGACCATTGCGTGCCCTGCCCAGGGCAGCATTTCAGCCCATCTACCACTGGGCATCTGTAAATGCAGATGAACAAGCAGACTTGACAAGGCGGTACTAGGTGTTCATAAACTCTTCAGCGTTTGCCAGAGAGAAGCCCAACCTCTGTAGCACTCAGTGTTTACCAACATGACTGTCAGACCCGATGGCAGCGTAATGACAGCCCCTGACACGTCAGTTGGAGGAATTCCCTGGGATCAGATAATAGAAAATTCACTGGCCACTGAAACACAAAACGCAGCCTTCAGCTCCGAGTCTGCCCGGTATGCTGCCTCCCTTTCTCCCCACTATGAGACTGAAATGCTCCCTTCCTCTCTCCTGGTGTGTAAGTACACTCAGGAGAAGGAAATAATGTTGTTCAATATATTTTGGCACCAAATCATTTCAAGTAAATGGAGCTGCAAAATGAAATGCTACGAATGAAGACGATTACCTTCGTCACACCTTTGTGGGTGGCCCATTTCTTGGCAACTTACTCATATTGAATGCTTAATAAACCGTAATTTAAAACTCACCTTGTATGCAAATTTCTAAACGGATACTGTTATCCATTATACTCTGTTTTCTTGTGTTCTTGGCAGAATTTGTCACCATCCCACCTCCTAGGAAAGTAAATGGATGAACACATGTAGTTCTAAAGGCTGATAGATTCCACTGGAGAGAACAGACATGTATCAAAAGGGGCTTTATTTCTGTTCTCCACAAAAAGGCAGAGAGGCTGGCATTCAATCTGCCTCTTCCATTCATTTTTTAAGGGGGCAATGAACACAGTGAGGGGTAGGTGTTTATTTGCATCTTCCTGAAAACAAAGTGCAAAACAGCTCTTGAAAGAGGAGTGGCCCAGGGTAAGGCATGTCTTTCTCAGAGTGCATGTGATTTCCAAAGTAATTCTATATATTAGTGGTGAAAGGAAACACTTCTATACATCAACTACAGGAGAACTCTGTGTTCCTCTCTTACTATTGCTACCTAAAACTTGGCATTTGCCACCTGCCTCTACAAGGATTGGACCACTTGCCATCTACCTCTGCTGGGATTAACTCATGAGCCACTGCAGCCGCTGACCTCCAACACTCCCAGAAAGGAATTCAGGAATGAGGTGCTCTGTGCTCTGGGGAAACTGGCTGAACAGGCCTTCAGATAGTTAGATATTTTCAGGAACGATTTTATGAGCCCAATTCTTGGGTCTCCTCATATCTAGAAAAGCACTAAAATCACTAAAGATGCCCTGCTCCTTGTGACCAGCAGCAGGCCTCTGCCGAAATGTGTGCTTGACTGCACGTGCCCCCTTCACTGAAGTCATATGTAACACTGAACTCCCCTGCCTCTCTGGAACAGCTTCTCAGGACGTTCTGAGATGTCATCTCCCAGACTCTAGTCCTCATTTTGCCCTGAATAAAACTTAAGTCACAACTCCCACGTCGTGTGATTTTTATCTCAGTTGACACTATCCACGTCCCTTCTGGTCACCAAACTTGTGGGGTTTCCGCCAGCTGGCTAATTTGCTCGGGTGTCCTACAGTCCAACTCAATCTGCTACTGTCTGTGTGGAGATGGTGTCACACCCCACAGGGTAAGGGGGCAGATACGTTTCTTTGGCATAAGGATATTTTGAGATCATTGTTTCTGAGAGGCTAAAAACACGGGAGAATCTCTGAAAACAAAGAACAAGTTGCCCTTCTGGGAGGGAAATTTACATTTACAAGGACACTCCATTTGTGACCTTGCCCTTGTTTACTGTGCTTTTCCTGTTCAGTTCCCATAACTGACTCCCAACTCCCCAAGGTCTTTCGTCTTCAGCTGGTATTTAAGGTGAGGGGTTGAGCTGTTTGGGGGAGTTGCTCCGTGTTCCTGGGATCTCCCATGTATACAGGAGGTATCCGTGTTATTAAACTTGTTTGTTTTTCTCCTGTTAATCTGTCTTTTATGACTGGGTTTCTCCACCAAGAATTCAGAAGGGCAGAGGGAACTTTTTTTTTTTCCTCCTCTACAGCTCAGTCCAACAAGGCTGGCCCCACTTCAGATGCCAAACACAACTCCTGGGCCTCCTGTACTTCTGACTGACAAGCTATAAACTGAGGCTTCCCATGACCCCCTCCTCAGGTTTGACAGTTTGCTAGGATGGCTCACAGAACTCAGGAAAACACTTTTATCAACTAGATGACCAGTCTATTATAAAAGAATACAGCTCAGGAACAGCCAGAAGTAAGAGCTACACAGGGCAAAGTACCCTCTGGATGCACTGACCTCCCAGCACCTCCATGTGTTCACCAAACTGGAAGCTCTCCAAACTGTAGATTAGCTTTCTTCATGCAGGTTTTATTAGGTAGGCATGACTGACTGAATCACTGGCCATCAGTAACTGGCTCAGCCTCCACTCCCTCTCTCCCTGGGAGTTGGAGGGCTTTGGGAAGGTGGGGGCGGGAGCGGAAGCCGAACGTTCCAGCCCTCTAACCATGTGGTTAGCTTCTCTGGCAACCGGTCCCCATCCTTATTGGCTTTCCAAACGTCACCTCGTTAATACAAACTCAGGTGTGGTTGAAAGGGGTTTGTTATATGAGTAACACAAGCCTGTCTTCTCACCGTTAACACTCATCACTTAGGAAATCCCAAAAGTCTACTCCAGGAATGAGGACAAGGACCAGTATATTATACATCACACTATCACCGGTGCTGTACAACTGCCAAGTTCAAACCTAATTTTATAGGCTCTCCTATCAAATTTTGGAGTTGGATGGGACCTTACATCAAGTCCAACACTCATTTTGCTGAAGAGTCACTGGGTGCAATCAGTGCAAGTGACTTACGATTTTTACACTTAAAAATGGTGCACCCCAAGCAGGCATCTTCCTTGCTGTCAGGAGGAAGCTCTATCCAGTTGCTGTCTCCCACTGCTCATTTCCTGTCTCACCATCCTGGGTGGTAGGAAGTAGGTGGTCATGAGGGGTCTCACAAGAGATGGGGTTAGAAAGTGCCTTGTAGATGGTCGGGATTTTATAGATGAAAGAGGGCAGGCCTTGGATGATGTCACAGCTTGTGTAATGCTCCAGGTGTAGGACCTATGAAATGTGTTTGTAGGACACCAACTACATTCTCCTTCCCAAAGGCTGTCTTTATAGAGGGGGCAGGAGGCCATGTGGAATTCAAAATTAAAGGCAAACTGGAGGCAGGTCATGGATAGTCTTGAGTACCCTCCCTGAACTATCTCCAACCCAGATTTATCCACTGAGTGACAGGAAGTCTTTGAAAGTTGTGAAATATGAGAGAAACTCAGAACAGCGGTGTTCCAGGAAGATTAATCAAGTGGCAACGTGCAGAATGGTTCAGGCCAAGGGACTTCTTGCCTTAATGTTGCCTAGGGTAGACATTGTAATTTTTTTGTCTAGCACATCATCCCCACCTCCTTGGATATCAGAAGTCCTCTTCCCCTCCTGGAACACTTCGCACATGGCTAAGATGGATGCTGTCCCACCAGAGTACCACCATCACAGAGGAGGGCCTGCCACTCAGTCTGGGGAAAGCCCATCCACCTCTGGCCATAAATTCTCATCTAGGAATAAACATTTGTCCCACATCAGGATAATTAGAATCTTCCCCAGTGTTCTTCTGCCAGAACCATTAAGAAACTCTTCCAGGGGAACTGCTAAGGAGGTATTTGTGATGGAGGGGCCACAGCAGCCACTTTGCACAACACAGTGAGGAGGGTTTCCTGGTTGATAAGCTTAATCCAAGTCCTTGTAAGTGGTAACTACTAAGCTTTAGTGGCAAAAGGAGGTGGCCCAGAGCTGAGTTTGAGAGTTGAGTTGCTCTGCATGAGAAAATGGGAAGAATCTGTTTCTGTATTTTCTTAATTAATGCCTGTTAAAGGAAACCTTTTTTAAAAGGCTGCCACATAACAACATAGTCCTGTGGTAATTTGGGGGAATGAAAGTGTGGGAGGCAGATGGGAGTGGAATGAAGGCAACAGAGAAGAATCAGAACAAGAGAAAATGGAGGAACTGGGACCTCACTTTTGAACCCGGAAACTGGATTGGAGACCAAAAGAAAACTGAATTTGAAAATGAAATGAAATGAAATGAAAAATGAAATTTGAAAATGAAAGGTCAGCACAACAGGAAAGGTCAGCATGGTGCAAGATGGGAAGGCCACTCTTGGAAGAAGCCAACGCATGAGGAAGTGAGAACCCAAGTTCCCGGGGAATTCTCAGAAAAGTCCCTCTCAGGGACTTTCCACAAGATGTGAGTAGGGGGTTCAGGCCAGTCTCTTCTAGATTAAGGGGCTTTATAATCCTGAGAACTTACGGGAACATGTCAAACTTTAGTGGAAAGAACTGGCCTCAGGGTGAGAAGGCCTGGCTCCAGCGTTCACTTAGTTCTGTGTCAACCTGTCTGGACTTTCTGACTCAATTTCCTTCCCTACAAAAGGATGGACTTGGACTGGAGGAACTTAAATGGCCCTTTCAATTTTAAAATACCACTATCTGTGATTACAAACAAGCCGTGCGGGATGCCTGCATGGAACAGAAAACAAGGTGGAACCCGTGGAGATGCACATTTCTTAGGGGGTGAGGGCGCTTTTGTGGCTCTCTTCTTAGTCTGGAAAGATCCAGGAATAACACCCTTCTGAAAGTTTAGGTTGTTCAATAGATACAGGACCCGAGAGGGCTGGATAACAGCTCCAATCAACAGGACCTGTTTAATACGCTTGCTCTGTGCCAGGCACAGAGAAATATGATTTACATGTATCAACCTTGCAACACAGCTTTAGGGCAGGGACTAGTGCCATCCCTTTCCCAGGGAACTGAGCCACCACGATCAAGCAGCTTTCCCAGTTCACACCCGCTGAGGGTCCACACTGGGATTAGCATGATCACCCTGGTGGTCAGAGTCCACAGGCTATTTCCTGAACAACCACATCACCCTGCCACACAGTGGTGGACAGCTGAATTGGCAACGCCACTTCCGCTCATGATCTGCCACACAAGCCTCAGAACACCCCTTCATGGCGGTAGGACCAGGACTACCGCTCCTGTTTTATAGTTGAAGAAATGGAAGGATCTGCCCAGACCTCAGAGAGTAGCTCCAGGACCCAGACCCAGATGTTCTAATAACAAAGCAGTCTCCTGCTGGGGCACATACCAGGGTCATAGACAAAGGCAATAAAATCTTCCAGATGTGCTTTCAGGAACCTGAAATTCGGATACTCTGAGTTCTTCAAACTGAAGGAGCTGAAAAGGACCTATCTGACCTGAGGCTGTGGATTAAACGTTACATTGTGTGCACAATGGCTCTCTTACCCACTCCCTCCTTCTGCTCTAGAATGATCCACTGGCATGCAACTAAATAGAAACCAGCAGCCTCCATCAGAACCTCCTGCCAGCATCTCTCTCCTTTGCAAACTTGGAATTCACAGTGCATGCTGGGTTCCTGGGTCAGGACCAGGAAGCTGAGCGCTGGTATACAAAGATGACCTGCAGGGGTCCGAGGGGGTGACTCAGACACTGGCAGGGCTTGGCAGTGCCAGAGCATGAACACACAGGCTCACACGGACAAACACGGCCATCCTGTCTCCACAGTGTCTGCCTGGGAGTGGAAATGCATGTCTCTTCAGTGGTTTCTAACCAGTGTTTTGACTCAGCTGTTGTAATGAGGCCAAAACACCAGCCAGCCTTCCATGAAGTCCTCAGATTAAAGGCCACTTACTGCCTCTGTCTAACATCAGTAATGCCTCATTCGCAGCTACCCCAATTTTAGCCACAGTTATCAGCTCCAGTTTGTGGAAATTCGGCTTGATGATGTCAGCAGCAGATTTAGCTCCCTGGCTTCAATCGGGGTTTTCAGAAGGAAGTGCATTCTTCAACTAAGGGACCACTTGAAACCTGCAGGAGCAACAGCTCACTGTAGTTTCGATCTGCATTTTCCTGATGGTTAGAGAAGTTGGGGGTGGGAGGGGGCGCTGATTCTAAGGCTAAGACAGAGAAAATATAAGATGAGCCTCAAGGGTCAGGCAGCACCGGAAAGCAGTGAATGCTAATGAATAGATGGATGGATAGATGGGGGTGGATGGATGGACAGATGGACAGAGCAGGTCAAAAAGCCCTAGGAGTTAACCCAAAAGAGATCCCAATGGCAAAATAAATAATGACAACATTTAGTGCTGGATTATAACCTGAAGAATAAAACAAATATCCACAAGTGCTTACTGAGATAAAGAGCCAATTAAGTAAATCAGTAATTAGAGGGGAAGGGACAAATATTCTGTACAGAAGAATTTCCAATTAATACACGTAGAATGAACGAGAGAATTAAAATATCACCATTAGAATACCAAAGTGATAATTGCTGCCGGCGAGATCCACTGATGAAGGCGAAAATTAGTGGGTGAAGCTTCAAGGATATTTTAAACAGGGTGTTTGCATAACCCCCAAGTTCGTCCCACTGTATCTGTTAATTACTGTAGGTGGCTTTAACATATGTTTGCAAATTATCTGGTACCCCTCCCTCCGAGAGGTGGGACTTCACTTCCCTCCCCCCTTGAATTTGAGCTGGATTTAGTGATTGCTTCTGATAAATAGCATATAGAAAGGGAAAAATAATGATTTTACAGTGCAGAAACCTGACAGACACCATCTTCAGGAAGTGGACAAACACAGTATCACCCGCTGTGTCCTGACACCACGGCGTCCTGACACACGCAGTGAGCAGAGGCTGTCCCTGTCGTGTTACCCGCCCCCCTAAATCCATTACCCCAGGATAGTCATCAGAAATCATGAGATGAACCTAAACTGAGGGATGTCCTATAAGATACCTGAACAGTTCTCTTCAAAAGTGCCAACATGAAAAACAAGGAAAGATGAAGGCAACTTCATAGATTGGGAAGACAAACAAGACACAAATGGGTGTAACGTACAGTCCTGGACTGGATGCAGAAACAGGAAACACCATTACTGGAAAAACTGATGATGCCCTGACGAAGTGTTAATTTAGCTATACCGACCATGGTTATGTAAGAAGGTAAGATGAGGGAAACTGGGTGAAGAATGTGTAGGAAACCTCTGTAACCTCTTTGAAATCTAAAATTATTTAGAAATCGAAAAAACATTTTTTTTTAAACCACGAGCATACTTAAATTAATTTAAAGAATCCCAGCCATATGACGAATGTAAGAAACACACCCCTAAAACAAAGTATCATGCAAAAGAAAATTACACACACACACTATACATACACACACACACACACACACACACACACACACACACACACACATATATATTATAGATAAGAACATATATTAGGTATGTTTGAGCAAAAAGGAAAGCAAAGTGATAAGGTTACTATTAACACTACATGCAGGGCAAAATGCATTAAAGGGAAAATAATTCATTTCAGTTTGATAATAATTACCAACCTCGGTAAAGATATAATGGCATGAAACTTTATCAATCAAATGAACTGTCTCCACAATATATAAGGTAAAAATTCTTGTATGTGTAGACAACATTATCAGAAATATGAATGTTGATGATTTTAACATACCACATTTGGTCAAGTAGACATAGCATGCATAATTGGATAATAAAAGAAGTAAGGTTGATTTACTAGATACGCCAAACTTTTTAACCAACAGAGAATACATATTCTTTACAAGGTCCCAAGGGGAACTTAAAAATTGATCATAATCTGCAAGACAAAAAACCTTCAAAGATTTCTAAAAGGAAAAGAATGTAAAGGCTATCTTATGTGGTTACATTGCAATAAAACTAGAAATTGACCGAATTTAAAACAAACGCAGCAAAAAAACTACTCAGAAATGAGGAAAAAAGAAACTAACATTGTCCTACAAATATTGTGCAAAGAAGGTAATAAAAATTTCAATGACAGAACATTGAAGTGAAAACAAAACTGAGAACATTATACAGAATTTAAAACCTCAGAATTTAGTCAAAACCATAGTCAGAGGCAAATTATAGATTAAATGCTTTCATTTCAAAAAAGAATAAGAAAAACTAAATTAAATGATCAAGTCAATAAGACGGAAATTGGGCAATAACCACAAATTCAGGACAAAGAATAAAGTTAGAAAAATAATTTTTAAAGGAGGAAATAAAAACAATAATTTAAGGCTGGTTCTTTAAAAATAAATAACATAGGTAAAGCTCTGCTTATTTTAATCAAGAAAAAAAAAAGAAAGAAAGAAAGAAAGAAGTAACCACGGGAAAAAATGTAGAGAAAATTTTAAATATTAAAATCTCAAAAAATGGATACTATTTTGAAAAAAAATGATTAAAATAATTGACTTAGGAAGTAGAACATTCATACTAAAAAAAGAAAAGAAATTAAAGCTCAATGAAACAGATGTGTGAAAAAAGATCCATACATTTTCTTCAGCCAAATGGTTCCAGAAAGCTGGACAGCCACATAGAAATCAATGGAGTTAGAACACTCCCTCACACCATACACAAAAATAAACTCAAAATGGCTTAAGGACATAAACAGAAGTTATGATACCTTAGAACAGAGGGAAAACATTCTCTGACAAATCGTAGCAATATTTTCTTGTATCAGTCTCCCAAAGTAGAAGAAATAAAAGCAAAAATAAAACAAATGGGACCTAATCAAAAGTATAAGCTTTTGCATAGCAAAGGAAACCATAAACAAAACAAAAAGACAGCCTACCGACTGGAAGAAAATGATACGACTCACAGGGGATTAATTTCCAAAACATATAAACAGCTCATATAACTCAATAATAAAAACAAGCAAAAATCCGAACAACCCAATCAAAAAAATGGGCAGAAGACCTAAATAGACATTCTCCAAAAATGACATACAGATGATCAACAGATACATGAAAAGATGTTTCACTTCGCTATTTATTAGAGAACTGCAAATGAAAACCACAAAGAGGTATCACTTCACACCTGTGAGGATGGCCATCATCACAAAGTCTACAAATAATAGATGCTGGAGAGAGTGTGGTGAAAAGAGAACCCTCTTATACCGCTGGTGGGAATACAAATTAGTGTAGCCATTATGGAGAACAGTATGGAGATTCCTTAAAAAATTGAAAGTGGAGTTACCATATGATTCAGCAATCCCACTCCTGGGTATACATCTGGAAAAAGATGAGAACTTTCATTTGAAAAAGATACACGCACCCCAATCTTCATAGAAGTACTTTCTACAACAGCCAAGACATGGAAGCAATCTTAGTATCCATAAACAGATGAATGGATAAAGAAGACGTGGTGTATATGTATACAATGGAAGATCACTCAGACATAAGAAAGGATGAAATAATGCCATTTGCAGCAACATGGATGGACCTAAAGATTATCATCATACTAAGTGAAGACAGACAGAGAAAGACAAATATCATATGATATCACTTTTATATGGAATCTAAAATATGATACAAATGAACTTATTTACAAAACAGAAATAGACTCAGACACAGGAAACAAACTGACGGTTACCAAAGGGGAAGTGGGGGGAAGGATAAATTAGGAGTACAGGACTAACAGATATACACTACTATATATAACATAGATAACAAGGATTTACTGTATGGCACTGGGAACTATATTCAATATCTTGTAGTAACCTATAGTGGAAAAGAATTGAAAAAAAGCATATATACACACACACACACACACACATACATATACATATATATATATATATATGTATGTGTAACCAAGTCACTTAGCTATACACCTGAAACTAACTCACCATTGTAAATCAACTATACCTCATTAAAAACATTTTTAAATGTGCATTATGAAAATTTACTCTAGAAAAAGTTGAAAATTTATCCAAATCACAAGTACAATGATATATATACATTCATCAGGAGGGAAGGAGAATGAAGAATTCAGTATCATCTCTTCTTATTTTACCAGTGCATTTTTAATCACTAATAGACGTGAAAACTATTGAGATGGCCACAGAAGCTTTTCTTTGGGGGCACTGAATGGGTACTTTTCTCAACCATGGACTGACCTTGTATCCTTTGAAACTGCTTTGCTGCAGGGTTTTTGTCTCTGACAATCATCCATGCTGTTCCATGTGTCAGTAGTCTGTTCATTTTGATGGCTGATTGGTATTCAATTCTGTAAATGGAATTCAATTCAGTTCAGTCCAGTCCAATCCAATCCTACTCTATTAAATTTTATAGAACTCAAATTCTAAGATATACCACAGTTTGTTTACCCATTCTACAGTAAATGGACATTTGTGGGTCTTTCCCATCCCACAAATCCCCAGTTTTTGGTTTACACAAATAAAGCTTCTATAAACATTCTTGTACAAGAAATTCTCAGAGCTGTGACCTCTTATTGCAGGTTAAGTCCCTAGAAGCAGAGCCTGATACTTGGATTCTGGTGCAGATAATTTATTTCAGGAGTGCTCTCAGGAGAAACCTAAAAGGGAGGAAGGAAGCAGAGTAAGGATGAGGTCATAGGTCAAATCTTGGATTATCCTTGAGACAAGGGGGCTGACCTTCTGTACTTTGTATCAGTCATCAGTTGTGCTGACCCCTTCTCAGAGTGGGAGTATAACTTCTTGAATGAGGTGGCACCTATCAGCTGAGGACAATTCTCTTGAGGGGGAGCAGCTGTGAGCCATCAGCCACCAATACTAACAGCAGATGCAGGAAGCGTTCCTTGACCTGGTAGAGCCTTTTTGTGGACGTATGTTTTGACATCTCTTGGGTAAATAACTCAGAGTCAAATTGCTGGGTCACAGGATAGAGGTATGACTTCAAACATATTTTCTGAATTAGTTTTACCATTTTACATCCCCATCAGCGAGTATCAGAGCTTCAGTTTCTTCACCTCTTCACCAGCATGTGTGGCTGACAGTCATTTAATATTAACTATTCTACTGGATACAAAGTGCTATCTCACTGCACATTTATTTTGTGTTTTCCTGATGATCAATGATCTCGTATCTTTTATGAAGGTTTCTTCATGACTTTTTCCCATTTTAAAATTTCAAGGTCTTCATTATTAATAACTAATAATTCCAGATATGCCTTGGTGATGTAAAAGTATTGTGAATATTTTTTCCTAGTCTGCGGCTTCCTTTAATGGTGTTTTTTATGAGCAGATTTAATTCTGATGAATTCATATTATTAATTATGCATGGTTAATGCTTTCTGCATCATCTTAAAGAAATCTTTGCTTACCACAAATTCATAAAGACATTCTACATATTCTGCTATAAACTTTACAGTTTTGCCTTTAATGTCTTAAGTCTACGATCCATTTTAAATTAACTTGTATGTATAGTATGAAGAAGATGTGAAAGTTCACTTTTTTCCATAGGAATAGCCAGTTATTCCAGCATTCTTTACTGAAAAGACCTTTTATTCCCACTGAAATGATTTGGTACCTTGTCAGAACCAAATGACTGTATGACAGTCCATTTCTGGACTCTATAATATTCCACAGATCTAGTTGTCCTTTTTTACACCCACACCATCCTGCCTTAATGTTGCCACTATAAAATAAATCTCAAAACCAGGTACTTTAAGTCCCCAGCATTTTTTATCTTTCAAGTTTCTTTTGGTTATTACAGGGCTCTTTCATTTCCATTAAATTTTAGAACCACCTGTCAATTTCTAAACACCCACCCAAAAGAGCCTGTTGTGATTTTGTCACTGTGATGAATGTATGAACAATTTTGAGGGAAATGAACATCTTAACAATATTGGTATTTCCAAACCAGGAACAAGTCATATTTCTCCATTATGTAGGTCTTCTTTAATGATTCTCAATTCTTTTAGCATTGTTTCTCATTTTAAGTGTCCAAGTTTTGCATACATTTTGTTAAAGATATCTCTAAATATTTTCTATTTTAGGGCAATTGTAAATGGTATGCTTTAATTTCATTTTCCAATTCTTTTTGCTGTTGTTGGAAAGGAGAAATATAATTTTAGTAAATTGACTTTGTTTCTTGTGACCTTTGCTACTCAGTTGTACCAGTTGCTCTTTTTTTTTTTTTTTTTAGGATTTTCTACATAGACAATAAATTTATTTGTGAATAAAGACAATGACTTCTTTGTATCCAATATATATATACATATATATATATACATGCTTTTTATTTTTCTTGCTTTATTTCACTGGCTACAACCTCCAATACAATGTTGAGTAAAAATGATGAGTGTGGATATCCTTGCCTTGTTTCAGATCTTTGGCAGAAGGCATTCAGAATGATACCACTGAAGTACAGTATTGGCTGTACATTTTTCAGAAATATTCTTTTTCAGATTGAAGAAGATTTAATCTATTCCTAGTTTGTTGCACTTGAAAAAAATATCAAGGATGGGTATTGAATTTTGACAAATTAATTTTTTATGTCTATTGAGATGACCTGATAGCTCTTCCCCTTTATTCTGTTAATGTGACAGATTGCACTGATTGGTTTTCAAATATTAAACTGGCTATCCATTCCTAGAGGGAACTCATACGGTATTATCTTTTTCATGTATTTCTGATTTTATTAGCTAATATTAAATTGAGGATTTTTGTTTCATATTTATAAGTGATATTGGTCAGCATTTTCATTTTCCTATAATACCTTTGTCTCGTTTTAGTATTTGCATTATACTGGATGCGTAAAATGAATTAGGAAGCATTCCTCCCTCTTCTATTTTTTTAAGAGTTTATGTAAGATTGGTATTACTTTTTCCTTAAATATTTGATATAACTGAGGTTTCTTTTTGGGAGAAAGAGTATTAATTAAATATCTTTAATAGAGTTTAAACTATTCAGATTTTCTATTTTTTTCCTGAGTCAGTTTTGGTAAATTTTCTTTTTAAAAGAATGCATCTGTTTCATTTAAGTCATCATATGTATATTGCCATAAAGTTCACAATTTTCCTTATAGTGTCCTTTTTAATATCTATGGGTTCTGTGACAGCATCACCTTCGTCACTTCAGATACTGGTTATTTGTGTCTCTTCTTTTTCTTAATTAGTCTTCTCAGGGTCTATCTGTATCAATATTATTTAATCTTTTCATAGAAGCAAGTATTTACTTTGTTGATTTTCTGAATTTCTTTCTACTATTTTGTAGGTGCTCTAAGGATTACAAAGTTCTTCCACAGTTTATCACAGCCTACTTAAAACTAATATGATACCATCATAAGCCATGTAAGAAATTCACCACAGTATAGTGTCACGGTTCCATGTTCCCCTTGTCTTCTGTGCTACTGACACACATCTTGTCTCTCCATCATTATCGTCAGCCGTCTTTGATTTTCCCACATACTCACTATTTCTGGTGCTCTTTTTACATTCCTGTAGATGAAGTTTAGCAGCTGGTATTATTTCTCTTCAACCCAAGGTGCATAATTTAGTATATACTGTAGTCCAGGTCTTTCTGTAACAAATTCCCTTAGTTTTATCTTTATTTCATCCTCATCTTAAAAGGATATTTTTAATGCATATAGAATTGAGGATTTTTTTTCAGAACTTTAAAGATGTTCTGCTGCTTGCGACCTTACTGAAATATACAGTAATTCTTTTTGATGAGCAGTTACTCACACTGGTTTCATTTTTCCCTGTGTGTTAGTTTTAATAGACCATTCACACACAGTTTCGGCAGGAATTCCACATCTCCTCATCTGTTCAGTACCCCTTGTTGGTGAGACCTCTGCACCTCCCTCTCTCTGCCCTTGCTTCCACCACTTATGCTCGTGCTTCTCTCGATATTAGGTGGGAGACATCCCTCTGTAAGTTCTGGCCATGACATAGAATTTTCTCTAATGCATAGATTTGATCATTGGGAACTAAGCCTAGTGGAGAGTCCCGACTGAAACAATATTGTTTTGGCTTGGAATTCTTTCCATAGATTTTTAACAATTAATGCTCTGAATACTCTGTAGCTTCTGATATTAATATTGTGATACCTAGTTTCTTTTAGCTCGCATTTGTCTGAAAGGTTTTCATACCCTCTGAATGTGAACTTTTCTAACTTCCTTTGTATTCAGTGAGCTCTTGTGCACAGAGTACAGTTAACTTCTAGTTTATAATACAAGCTCCTGTTGTCTTTTTACGTTTAACCAGTTTCCAATTTACATTTATTGTCCACATGCCATCTTGCTTTATTCTGTCTTTTACATATTGTACATTGATTTCCTTCCCTATCTTTTGTTATATGGGCTATGTTTGTCTATTTCTCTTAGGGAATTATAAGATATAAATTCTGTTTTTAATTCAATTACAGTTTAATTTTAATTTTAAAAAACTAGTCCTTTAGCTCTTTACCAACCTCAAGTAGGAAATAATACCTACTGATTCCCTTCAGTTCAGAGAAGAAAATTCCTTCTCTTTTCCCACTTTCTATTGCATGTATACAAGATTTTGAAAGGTGCTTATTATTGTTTTTCTCATTTTAAAGCCTTCTAATCTTTCAAAATTACTTATGGCATTTTCATAGTGCTTTGCAACTTTCATGTAAATTTATTAACAATTATATATTTAAACAATTTCAAATTTTACTTATAGTCCTTCATTCTATTTCTTCACTATGGAATCTGACTTTTTAAAAATTGTTACAGTTTCTGATGACATTTGAGCTCAGCTCTGGGTAACATTTTTTCTGAATAGATACGCCACGGTTGCATACTTTAAGTATTTGCATATCTGGAAACTCTTTCCATTATCTTCACACATGAATAACACTTTGTCCAGGAATTTGGAAGTTACTAAATTTTCCTCTCAAAACTCTTCACGGATTTCTCCAGTGTCTTCAAGCATTTAATGTAATAGAAGAGAGGCCTCAGCCCTGCCTGGTCCCCGTTTGCTCTGCAAAAGAATTTACTAGATAAATCCCTTAACATAATGAGCTGCCCACCCTTCTTATGAATGTTATAGTATCATTTTAACGGTGAAAGTTTAATGTAGATTTTAACTGGTAACTTATCATAAAAATCAAGGAAAACCTGTTTAAAGAGATTTTCCCAAAGGATAGAATAGGCTTTTGACAGAGTCTGTAGTAAAGTACAAGAGTGCAAGTTATGGCCACGGACCTTTAGTAAGAGGAGAGGAGCAGGGAGGAGCAGGCGGAGAGCACAGGAGGAGGAAGCAGGATGGAGATGACAAGGCTACAATTGCCTGACCCATTTTTAATCAGTTTATGAGTTCAGTTTCAGCTAATATTTGTTTCCTATAGAAATAGGTATAGAAATGTTTCTGAAAATACAATATGTGTAATTATATCATTTCGTGAAACTTGTATTTCATGTGATAAGTTGTCTAGAGACTTCATATGTTTTAAAATAGCATTTGCATATTATTTAAGTGTTTTTATTTATTGGAGTAATAATATTACATACCATTTGCTACATTGCTATGCCAGTGAATAACATATATTTATGATAGATAAATATAATACATTATTATACAGCTGCAGAACCAAAAATAATACAAGTATTATGATCCAAAGTATATTAGACACTATGGAAATAATAACCTTTTGAGAAATATAAATGATGCTCTTCTATGAACTCAGCTACTTCTCCCCAACCCCTGACACTCACAAAACACACACATCAGAAGAAGAAATAATCTTTCTATATACTAGAACTTTCTCACAATTTCTAGAGTTTCATTGAGCCTAAACCCTGCTGGGATATTTCCTCTGGGCCAATGTGGGTTTTAGAAAGACATAAGGTGAAACCAGTTCTTGATAAGCCGGCATCTTTGTGTGCTGAGCATCTTCAAGCTGCCTCTCAAAGACCTGCTCTCCATGTTCTGCAGGGAGCAAATGACAAGGAGGGGGAGAGGAGTGTCCCAGTCTGTGCCCAGCTGGTCTGGATTATGCAACCTCTGAGCTGTATCCGCTGGCTGCCCCTGTATCCCATTATAAATCATCTCCTTGTTGAACATCAGGCCAGACTGGGGTCTGATTCATTGGCTGAACGTTGCTACCTGGCTCCAGGAGAAGCCTGCATCTCAGTCCTGTAATAATCATCATGCTTTAAGAAACCCTCACATTTTTGAACAGTTACATAGTGTCCTCAGCTGAAGAAAGAGGAAGTCTGGAGTCCATTTCCGGCAGCTAGCAGGGAGCTGCTTTCCTCTCCCTGACATTAGCAAAGTTTGTCAGCTTGTTAATCTTTAAGGGGATTTGGGGTTGAAATTTGGGGAGGGGGGGTAGGATTGGGGCTGGATAATATAGTCAAAACTCTTCAAAATGGTTTGAGGGAATAAAATACATGCCCGTGTTTTTCATGGCTATGATTCCCGCTTGGCCTTGGATTTCAACCCCCAAGTTTATGTAAAAGGAAAACCACAAACTATTGGATAGTAGAAGCACTACAATAATAGTTTCTACCTTTTTCTTAATGACTTCCAAGTCTGTTTCCATAATTCAGAGGCAGCAGAAGCAATCGATAACTGTAACATAAATTACACGTGGGTGGAGCGCCAAGCATCGCAGCATCTGGGTCTCCAGAAAGACAACGTGAACTGACAAGTCTGGCCAGAACCCCTGTTCCTCCTTTCTCATTACTTCTCTGTCTGATGTCCAGTACTCAATTAAGAAGATTTGGTAAGGGGGATTTCCGGAAGATGGCGGAGTAGAAGGACGCTCGCAGGTCACCCTTTCCCACAGATACACCAAGATTCACAACTACAGACCCACTCAGCCAACCAGAGCACCTGTGGAACTCCGACAGAACATCGCCCTCTTCAAAAGATAAAGACGCCAAAAATCTGGTAGGAGAAAAGGAAAAAAGAAAGAACAACAGGCAAAGCAGCGCGGGGCGGGTCCCGCGGGAAGGGAGCGGCAAAGGACTGGCGCTCGCTCGCTGGGTCTCCGCTCTCCAACTGAGAGGCCAGCGGGATGGAGGGGGAGCCTCCGAGGCTCCGATCTGTACAGAGCAGCCCTTGACCGACAGAACTAAGTTAAAAGGGCACAGAGCGTCCCCCCGACACCCAGCCTGAGACGCGGGCCGGCAGCCGCGGGCAGGGCCAGGCTGCCCAAGCCGGGCGGAGGACGGAAGTGGCTGCACGGAGGCAGCCCCGGGGGAACGCAAGGGGCTGCGCGCCGTGGCTGTGGGTGCACAGGGCAGAACAATCTGGGCCCTCCATAAAACAGCAAAGTTGATGTGCTCTCGGGGGAAGGGTGCACACCCCCATCTCTGAAAACCCGCGGAAAGTTTTCGGGGGAAGAGAGGCGGGGCTCAGACACAGCCGCCATATCCTCCGCGCTGAGCACTCAGGCGGGGGCGGGGGCGAAACCTGCATCCGCACCAAAGGGCTTAGCAGCCTCAAAGGCCAGACTGAGACTGGCCTGCAGCCTGGGGCAGACAGGATCCTTCCATCCTGGTCCCTCAGAGAACTTGCTCCACAAAGACAAACAAGGAGCTGGGTTTTGGCTCGGAGCAGGGACAGGGATGTCCCTCGGTCTTCCCAGAACCCACCCACGGAGGGCCGACCAGGGCGGAGCGCCGACCAGGGCGGAGCGCGCAGCCGCACAGAGCAGCGGAGCTACCGGCGGCGGCGCAGGTAGAGCGTGAGCGGCCCCCCGCCTTTCGGGCAGGAACACAGCCCCTGACCGAGGTGCTGGGAGTGGGCACGACCCGCCCTCCTACCCGGCCAGTCTGCAACATCTGACTGCGGCATCCGGAGGGGCAGCGACCCGCCCGCCCACAGCAGAGGAGAGCTGCACCTGACCCAGTGTTAGGAGGAGGCGCGATCTGCTTGCCGACAGGTGCTGGGAGCAGCACAGAAGAGGGCGCCAACGGAGGGCCTCTGAAACAGCAAGCTGAGCTTCCAAAACAGGACGAAGACAGAAAGACTTCACATTAAAAGCACACAGACTCCAGGAGAACACCAACAACCACCCCCCCTTTTTTTAAATCTGTTTTTACCTGTTCTATTTTCTATTACTCTCTTAATCTTTACTTCTTAATTCTTAATTCATTTCTATTTCTCTTGGGTTTTGATGTCCTGCTATTGATTAGACACAGGTTTCAAATACATCTATTCATCTCCCCCCCCTTTTTTTGTAAAGGTTTCAAAAGGACGTCTCAACCCGATTAATACTCTGCTTCAACTCACTTTTCTATTATTCATTATACACTGTTTTCAAACCCTCTTTCTCCCTTCTTTTAAAATTCTTTCTCTCTCTCTTATTTTTTTTTTCTTTTTTTCCTAAGTTCTATTCCTAAATAGGCATCAGATAGATAAAATCCTTAAGGACCAAAATAAACAACTGATACTCCATAAACCACAGTGCCAAAGAGGTATGAGCAAGATGAAGAAGCAGAAAAACCTTTCCCAATTAAAAGAACAAGAGAAATCCCCTGAAAGAAAGATCAACGAAACAGACATCGATAGCCTACTAGATCAAGAGTTCAAAAAAGGAGTGATCGAATTGCTGAAGGAATTAAAAGAGATAGTGTTTAGAGATATAAAATATGTCAAAAATGAAACTGAAGCTATAAAGAAGAGCCAAGTAGAATGGGTAAACTCATTGACAGAGATGAGGAATGATCTAATAGCTGTGCAAAGCCGACTAGATAATGCAGAGGAACAAATTAGTGATCTAGAAGACAGGGCAATAGAAAGCACCCATTCAGAAGAACTACAAGAGAAGCAAATAAAAAATAATGAAAATAGCATAAGGGACCTATGGGATAATATAAAGCGTCCCAATCTTCGCATAATAGGGGTCCCAGAAGGAGAAGAAAGATCAAAGGGGATTGAAAAGGTTTTTGAAGAAATCATGACTGAAAACTTCCCAAACTTAAAGAAGGAATCAGATATCCAAGTACAGGAAGCTCAGAGGGTCCCAAACAGGAAGAACCCAAATAGACCCACACCAAGACATATCATAATCAAGATGGCCAGAGTCAAGGATAAAGAAATGATTCTAAAGGCAGCAAGAGAAAAGCAAAGAGTAAGTTACAAGGGAACCCCCATAAGGCTCTCAGCTGATTTCTCTACACAAACACTACAGGCCAGAAGGGAGTGGCAAGATATATTCAAAGCCCTGAATGAAAAAAAGATGCAGCCTAGGATCCTTTATCCAGCAAGGCTATCCTTGAGGATAGAAGGAGAAATAGAGAGTTTCACAGACAAAAAAAAAGCTGCAGGAGTTTAGCAACACTAAACCCATGCTAAAAGAAATATTGAAAGGGCTATTCTAAATAGAAAAGCAGCAGGATGCTACAGAAATGAGAAACACACAACTGGAAAGGTGATAACTCATGAATTACAAATAAAGTAAACATGAAATTATAAAAGAAGACATACAAATCACTGAGAGTGGGAGAGGGAGGCAGGGAAATATAGAATATTTTTTTCTTTCTTTTTTAAATTTTTTTAACAGTAGGATGGGTTTGAGATCATGTTACTATCAGTTTAATAAAAACAGTTATAGTAATGGGTTGATAGATTTACAAAAAAGGGTAACCACAAGCCAAAAAATTTACAAAGGAGTCACAAAAATTAAATAAAATCCATGATAATACAAAGGAAAATTACCAAACCACAAAAGGAAGAAGAAAGGAACAAAGAGGATATACCAATTCAACTGCAAAGATAAGTTCAAAATGGCAATAAACACACATCTATCATTAATTACTGTAAATGTTAATGGACTAAATGCTCCAGTCAAAAGACACAGAGTGGCAGACTGGATAATAAAGCAAGAACCTTCAATATGCTGCATACAAGAGACCCACTTTAGGGAGAAGGACACATATAGATTGAGAGTGAAAGGATGGAAAAGGATATTCCATGCAAATGGAAAAGCCAAAAAGGCAGGTGTTGCAGTACTGATTTCAGACAAAATAGACTTTAAAACAAAGGCCATAAAGAAAGATAAAGAAGGACATTTTATAATGATTAAAGGAGTGATACAAGATGAGGATATTACACTCATTAATATACATGCACCCAATATAGGAGCACCTAAGTACATACAAGAATTACTAACAGAGATAAAGGGGGATATTGATGGGAATACAATCATAGTTGGAGATTTTAACACTGCATTAACATCACTAGACAGATCTTCCAGACAGAAAATAAACAAGGCAACAGAGAAATTAAATAGTACAATAGAAAAACTAGATTTGGTGGATATTTTCAGAGCATTACACCCCCAAAAAATAGGATATACATTCTTTTCAAGTGCACATGGAACATTTTCCAGGATCGATCATGTACTTGGGCACAAAAGAAACCTCAACAATTTTAAGAAGATAGAAATTATCTCAAGCATCTTTACTGACCACAATGCCATGAAACTGGAAATCAACAACAGAGAAACAAAGGAGAAAAAAAGGAAAGCATGGAGATTAAACAATATGTTATTGAAAAAACAATGGATCAATGAGGAAATCAAAGCTGAAATTAAAAAATACCTTGAGACAAATGATAATGAAAGCACAACCACTCAAAACCTATGGGACACAGCAAAGGCAGTGCTAAGAGGGAAGTTTATAGCGATACAGGCCTTCCTCAAAAAAGAAGAACAATCTAAAATAAACAATTTAACCCACCACCTGAATGAATTAGAAAAAGAAGAACAAAAAGCCCCAAAAAGCAGCAGAAGGAAGGAAATAATAAAGATCAGAGAGGAATTAAATACAATAGAGATTAACAAGACCATAGAAAAAATCAACCAAACCAAAAGCTGGTTTTTTGAAAAAGTAAATAAAATCGACAAACCTCTGGCCAAACTCACAAAGAAGAAAAGAGAGAGCACAAATTAGCAAAATAAGAAAGGAAAATGGAGAAATTACAACAAACAAAATAGAAATACAGAATATCATACGAGAATATTATGAAAAACTATATGGAACCAAACTGGATAACCTAGAGGAGATGGACAAGTTTCTGGAAACATACTGTCCACCAAAACTGAATCAAGAAGAATCTGAACACTTGAACAATCCGATCACTAGAAAGGAAATAGAAATAGCAATTAAAAACCTCCCTACAAATAAAAGTCCAGGACAGGACAGCTTCACCAGGGAATTCTACCAAACATACAAAGAAGAACTCATACCAGTCCTTCTCAAACTCTTCCAGATGATTGAAAAGGAGGGAATACTCCCAAACTCATTCTATGAAGCCACCATCACCCTGATAACAAAACCAGGCAAAGACACTACAAAAAAAGAGAATTATAGGCCAATATCACTGATGAACATAGACGCCAAAATCCTCACCAAAATTTTAGCAAATAGAATCCAACAACACGTAAAAAAGATTATACATCATGACCAAGTGGGGTTCATCCCAGGGACACAAGGCTGGTTCAACATACGCAAATCAATCAGTGTAATACATCACATCAACAAGAGAAAGGACAAAAACCACATGATCATCTCAATCGATGCAGAAAAAGCATTTGATAAAATTCAACACCCATTTATGATAAAAACTCTCGCCAAAGTGGGTATAGAGGGAACATATCTCAACATCATAAAAGCTATATATGACAAACCTACAGCCAGCATAGTACTCAACGGTGAAAAACTCAAAAGCTTCCCACTAAAATCTGGGACAAGACAAGGATGCCCACTATCACCACTCCTATTCAACATAGTCCTGGAAGTCCTAGCCACAGCAGTCAGGCAAGAGAAAGAAATAAAAGGGATCCAAATTGGAAAAGAAGAGGTAAAAGTGTCATTATATGCTGATGATATGTTACTATATATAGAAAACCCTAAAAGGTCCACACAAAAGCTACTAGAGCTGATTGAAGAATTCAGCAAGGTAGCAGGTTACAAAATTAACGTTCAAAAATCAGTTGCATTTCTTTACACTAACGATAAATCAACAGAAGAAGAAAGTAAAGAAACAATCCCCTTTAAAATATCACCCAAAGTAATAAAATATCTGGGAATAAATCTAACCAAGGAGGTGAAAGAATTATACACAGAAAACTATAAACCATTGATGAAGGAAATTAAAGAAGACTTTAAAAAATGGAAAGATATTCCATGCTCTTGGATTGGAAGAATCAATATTGTTAAAATGGTCACACTGCCCAAGGCAATCTACAGATTTAATGCAATCCCTATCCAATTATCCAGGACATATTTCACAGAACTAGAACAAATCATAATAAAATTCATATGGAACCATCAAAGACCTAGAATTGCCAAAGCATTACTGAAGAGAAAGAAAGAGGCTGGAGGAATAACTCTCCCAGACTTCAGACAATACTATAGAGCTACAGTCATCAAGACAGCATGGTATTGGTACCAAAACAGACATATAGACCAATGGAACAGAATAGAGAGCCCAGAAATGAACCCACAAACTTTTGGTCAACTCATCTTTGACAAAGGAGGCAAGAATATACATTGGAATAAAGACAGTCTCTTCAGCAAATGGTGTTGGGAAAACTGGACAGCAGCATGTAAAACAATGAAGCTAGAACACTCCCTTACACCATATACAAAAATCAACTCAAAATGGATTAAAGACTTAAACATAAGACAAGATACAATAAACCTCCTAGAGGAAAACATAGGCAAAACATTATCTGACATACATTTCAAAAATTTTCTCCTAGAAGAAATAAAAGCAAGAATAAACAAATGGGACCTAATGAAACTTACAAGCTTCTGCACAGCAAAGGAAACCAGAAATAAAACAAGAAGAAAACCTACGGAATGGGAGAAAATTTTTGCAAGTGAAACCGACAAAGGCTTGATCTCCAGAATACATAAGCAGCTTATACGACTCAATAAGAAAAAAATAAACAACCCAATCCAAAAATGGGCAGAAGACCTAAACAAGCAATCCTCCAAGGAAGACATACAAATGATCAAAAAGCACATGAAAAAATGCTCCATATCATTAATTATCAGAGAAATGCAAATCAAAACTACAATGAGGTATCACCTCACACCAGTCAGAATGGCCGCATTCAAAAATCCACAAATGACAAATGCTGGAGAGGCTGTGGAGAAAAGGGAACCCTCCTACACTGCTGGTGGGAATGCAGTTTGGTGCAGCCACTATGGAAAACAGTGTGGAGATTCCTCAAAAGACTAGGAATAGACTTACCATATGACCCAGGAATCCCACTCCTGGGCTCGTATCCAGAAGAAAATCTACTTCAGGATGACACCTGCACCCCAATGTTCATAGCAGCACTATTTACAATAGCCAAAACATGGAAACAGCCTAAATGTCCATCAACAGGTGACTGGATAAAGAAGAGGTGGTATATTTATACAATGGAATACTACTCAGCCATAAAAACCGACAACATGCCATTTGCAGCAACGTGGATGCTCCTGGAGAATGTCATTCTAAGTGAAGTAAGCCAGAAAGAGAAAGAAAAATACCATATGAGATCGCTCATATGTGGAATCTAAAAAACAAAACCAAAAACAAACAAACAAAGAAAAACAAAGCATAAATAAAGGACAGAAATAGACTCACAGACAGAGAATACAGACTTGTGGTTACCAGGGGGGTGGAGGGTGGGAAGGGATAGACTGGGATTTCAAAATTGTAGAATAGACTACACTGTATAGCACAGGGAAATATACACAAAATGTTATGATAACTCACAGAGAAAAAAATGTGACAATGAGTGTGTATATGTCCATGAATGACTGAAAAATTGTGCTGAACACTGGAATTTGACACAACATTGTAAAATGATTATAAATCAATAAAAAATGTTAAAAAAAAAAAAAGAAGATTTGGTAAGAAAAGCAGAAGTAGGGCATCGCGAGACTAAACACCTTTCACAGAAAAGCTTCATTGTGATAAATTCCACTCACTAGCGAAGACCACGTTTGGGATGAGCTAAAGCAGAGGGGATGGGAAATTCTCCCACAGAGACCTGACTCCAGCAGCCATGCTTACTGATTACTCTCTGACATACATTTGCCTCAGACAAAACAGTAGAGACGTGCTACATCGGGGAGACATCACACAAGTCTTCTGCACGGCGGGAACAGTAATGTCACTGTTTCTAATGTTAGATGGTAGAGATGGAGTCAGAATGACAACTGCCTCTGTCGAAACCAGGGCTCGACTTTCTTCCTCCTGGAGCAAAGAGAAATCTTCTAAGTGTCCTCTGTAGATTATTTTTTTTTTTAAGAGAAACGCCATGCTTAGACGGTCATGCCTTTTCTGTGAGACTGGTATTTAAATTGTCTTCCATGAACCACTATGGGTGCTGAAGTGTTCAATGGTCCCCAAGGAAAGGCAGAGGAGCAAAGAATTCAGATCTCTAACTTGCATTTAAACTAGAGCTACCCTGCTTTTATCTCTTTAAATATTAGCTTCCTACATAAGATCTAGAGTGAAGAAACAGTTCCACTGCTTTAAAAAAAAAAAATGGTGAAGGGCATTTGAAAATCAAATCGGTGATGTGACACTTCGCCTTATGGGTTTTTGTCCCATCCCATCCCAGGCAGTGGCAGTCAACACCAACTTGCAGCATGGGGTGGATTTCTAACAGAAGCCTCTGTGACTCTGCTTTGAAAAGCTTCTGCCAGGTTTGAAATATAGCAAAGAAAAATGCCAGTGCTCCTGACTCTTCATGAGTCCACTAGAAATAGATAATCAGGAAGACTTACAAAAGAGGCATTTCCCCCTCCAGGACTTAGCATGATTACACACCCCTGAAGAATGGAAGTTGGTCAGAAAGGCCTAACAAGCATAATAAAAATGCCCCCTTTTAAAAAAAGCTGTTTTTCTTTTTTTTTTTTATTAAGCTCAAAAAATATTGGAAAACTCTCTCCCAACGTTTATTCTTTCAGTCTGCCTTTGCTGAACTTTCCAGGAGAGGCAGGGAGGGACGACAGAACGCACTGGCGCCCTTGCATTCTGAACTGAGTTTGGGTCTTAATTCTCCTCCCTATTTTCTCCATGTTCTGGGAGGGCTGCCTGGCTTCTTTATCTTCCAATGAATTCATCTATAAAATAAAAATATCTGTGCAGCCAACCTCCCATGTCTGTTAAATGGGGAAAAAAAAAAAAACAGAATTGGTCGCAGCACAGTCTCAAACAGAGGGCTACATTCATGATCTTACTATTTTTTTAATTTGAAGTTTCACTGTACAAATTGACAATGGCCTTGTAGCTATGTGAGGTATTCAAAATGCAACTGGTTATCATTTTAATACCTATAAGAGTTGGGTGGTCCAGGATGATGACAAAATGCAGGCTTCCATCAGGTTCAAAGGTGTTTAGCAGTAGACAAAAAAATACACCTACATTACTTAAGATGATCCAAGGAAACAGAAAATCAAATGAGGTAATCAACCTAGGTTCAAGCTGCAGATGTCTGTGAGCAGAAATAAGGACTAGGTAATGTGTGAGACACGAATCTCGAGGTCTTATGCCACGTGGAAACCTCCTTTGAGCTACAGAGTCACTAATGTAAGCAATTACCAGTACAGGGTAAACCATGACATCAAAGTTGCTGACAAGATGCAGTGTCCAGGCTGAAATTTTTCTTTTTGCAACTCCAAGCATGCTGAAGAAGCAAGCCCGTGTTATATGTGTCATCATATATAGTGTCCTTAATTGGCAGAAAATTGTCCTGAATGCATGTAATCCTTTATCTCACACTCATCAGGAATCTCTTGTCAAAATTCACATCAGTTACTTGCAGGGGCAAATAACTTCCTTAGTGGTGAGCATCTCATAACCCCTTTAAATGTGGAAGAAAAGGGACACCAGGGTTTTAGTATTTGATATTTAAGAACTTGCTCTATGTTTGTGAAAATCTGGCTTATTAGTGTGGCAGCCCAATAACTGAAAATTAAAATGTGAATTAAATATTGAATGCAGCCTTGTGAATTTGGTTTTAAGTCTTTCCACATTTATATCCTCTATTGGAACATTTAAGAGAATTCAAAGGTCATTATATTTATGTTTGTTTATTAGATTTATAAGGAATGATTTGTTAAGTTATACAATTAAAGCACTTAAGAAAGAAAATACATCAAATTTAAATGTGAAGTCTAAAGTATCTGAAGGAATTAAATTAGTTGAGTTTATAATCGAGACCAAGCATTAGTGAGAAGAACTCTAAGAGCCAATGTTAAACTTTGCTAAGAAAGTAAGTACAATAATATAATTTATAAACAGAATTTAAAAGCATGAGGAAGAGCTAGGATTTTAACTTTGTAACTATAATGTATTTAGAATTAATTTTAGAAACTAAATAACTTCTGTATGGTCTCTTCTGTGCACAAAAACTACCCTCAGGTTAATTTAAAAAAAGCTTAAATGAACAACAATAACTCAAGAAAATTATTTTGTCAGTTGAGTGCACTGGACTCCATGGAGTGTAGGCTGAAATCCACATTATTCTTTTTCACCACTTTCCATTAAACGAATTCTGAGGAAAAGTTCCCAATCTGCTCCTCGCTCTCATCTCACGTGGTCCTTTTCTGTCACTCATAAAAATAAAGAACCCAGTCTGTTTTAATAAACACACAATTCCCATTCAGAGTAATTTTAAAACCCCGAATTCCATTCGGGTTTAAAACTTTCCTCCTCCTTCAGCTTCAGTTGCTTCAGGTCCGGAGCCCAGAACAGAGGGCGGGGGGGGGGACAGCGGGTTCCTGCACCGTGTACGGCTGCATCCCTGCTCCTGCTTCTGGGCAGCAGCTCTTGGCCCCTGCAGTGGTGGACCCACGAGGAGGGGAGGGGAGGGCAGAAAAGGACCTGGACAGCACAGCTGTGGTGTGCCTTGGTACCCTCTAGCCAGGTCAGGGTCCACAGACCGACGTCCTGACGTGGCATCGCTTGTGAGCCTTCCGGCTGTGGTTTCTCAGGAAGCCTGGGCTTCACGTAGCCAACTCTTTGTTAGAGTTCCTTCTCCGCTCTAGACATCCTCTTGGATAGAAACCTTGTGGAAGACGACACTTGGGTGGCTGCCTTCCACCACATCCATACCTCATCCCAAGGGAAACCTGTGTCGTTTCCTCTGCCACCAGCAGAAATGCCAACCCTTCCCAGTGAGTGCGTGTCTCCTCTTTACTGTCAGCTTGCTTTCTCAGGCCTGTGACACACTCTTTGTCTCCAACATCAGAGAACACATTCAAGTCTTTAAGTTCTTTTACTTCCCTTAAGGTGCAGGGGAGACACTCTCCTTCTAACTTGGCAAAAGGGAATGAAAAAGGATAAAGGCCACCTTTTCCACAGTTCTCTCCACAGCGATTTTCCCAACCACCTTCTTCCATGTCAGCGCTTCCATGCCCTCAAGCTGGGGGATGGGCTGATGCTTGCAGAACAAAATTTGCAAACTCTTGCTGATCCCTGGACCTTGATTTAGGGGGGAGGATACTTGGGGTTTATTAGATTTTTATTAGCTTTGGGGAGTCTAGGTTAGGAGTCTCATGCTGCTATTCTATTATGCAATTACTGTGAACAAATGTTTTGCACTGATAATTCATAGGTGGAAGATATTTCCATAAAAAAAGACTTTAGCATCATTAAGTGACTATTTCCCAAGTTGAGAAATGTGTACCCTTATGGAACCATTGGCATATTTCTCTAGATATGTTGTAAATATTTTATCTCTCCTTTGAAAGTATAAGAAGCAGGATTCTGCCACAGGCTGTGAATGAACACTTCCATGAGAAATTTAGAAACCATTTGAGAAGACAAACAAAAATAGAAATCTTAATATTGCAACTCCAAGAACTACAGAACATCAACTAAGGAAATTAAAGATGACTTAAGAAATGGAAAGATATCCCATGTTCTTGGATTGGAAGAATTAATACTGTTAAAATGGCCTTACTATCCAAAGCAATCTACAGATTTAATGCCATCTCTGTCAAATTACCCAGGACATTCTTCACAGAACTAGAACAAATAATCCTAAAATTTACATGGAATCACAAAAGTCCCAGAATTGCCAAAGCAATACTGAAGGAAAAAACAAAGCTGGAGGAATAACCTCCCAGACTTCAGACAATACAATAGAGCTACAGTAATCAAAACAGCATGGTATTGGTACAAAAACAGACATATGGATCAATGGAACAGAACAGAGAGCCCAGAAATAAATCCACAAACTTTTGGTCAATTAATCTTTGACAAAGGAGGCAAGAACATACAAAGGAGTAAAGACAGTCTCTTCAGCAAATGGTGCTGGGAAAACTGGACAGCTGCATGTAAATCAATGAAGTTAGAACACTCCCTTACACCATACACAAAAATAAACTCAAACCGGCTTAAAGACTTAAAGATAAGACAAGACACTATAAACGTCTTAGAAGAAAACACAGGCAAAACATTATCTGACATAAATCTCAGCAATGTTCTCCTAGGGCAGTCCACCCAGGCTATAGAAATAAAAGCAAAAATACACAAATGGGACTTAGGTAAACTTATAAGCTTTTACACAGCAAAGGAAACCATAAGTAAAACAAAACAGCAACCTCTGAAATTGGAGGAAATATTTGCAAAAGATGAGACTGACAAGGGCTTAATTTCCAAAATATATAAACAGCCCATACAACTTAATAAGAAAAAAAACAAACAACCCAATCCAAAAATGGGCTGAAGACCTAAACAAGCAATTCTCCAATGAAGACATACAAATGGCCAACAGGCACATGAAAAAATGCTCAACATGGCTAATTATCAGAGAAATGCAAGTGAAAACTACAATGAGGTATCACCTCACACCGGTCAGGCAAGCACGTGTCTTCCCTTACTGCATCAACACAGTGATCTCTGTACCACACAAAGCAGAAGTCTTGCATCAAGGTTAAATGAATTTCTTTTTCTTATGCTCTAATAGCTTTAATTAAAATGCCACTTTCAAATTTCATTTTATATTCTGACCATAGATGTCTGTATAGCTTCTCCCTCACCCTGACAGAAGTCTCCAAATGCCTTCCTTTTTTTTTTCTCTTGTTTTCAAAAATGTAACGTATCCCCACCATAGCTTCCAAACATTTCAGCCTTTGCATAACGTGGTCTGCTACTGCACAGAGTTCACTTCCTTCCTGGGGACGTCATCCACCCCTGACCTCTTTCTATGATGTAGACCAGATGACATCTAGGCTTCATGGCTACCCCTGGGGTTTATCCAAATCCTCCTTTTGATTTCTCTCTGTCCTTGCCAGGGTAAATCCTCAAATAATTTCCCCGGAATGGTACATGAAAGGCCAATTTTCTTAATCTTTGCATACCTAAAAACCTCATTATTTGCCATCATGCAATCACAATGAAACTCTTCGCAGTATTTTTTTTTTAATTGACAAGACCATTCTAAAACCCACAGGAAACACAAAGGACCTAGAATAACCAAGACAATTTTGAAAAAGAAAAACAAACTTGGAGAGCTAATGGTACTCAACTTCAACACTTGCTTTAAAGCTATCACATTTAAGAAAGTGTGTTATTGGCATAAAAACAAATAATAGCTTAGTGTTTATCTCCCAAATCTCAACCACTCTAATCTGTCACTTTTTCCCATCTGAGGGCCACAAGGCAGATCTATTTAATTGATAACTGGGCATTGCCATCCACAGAAACACATCTCTAGTAATGCATGTTCTAGATTTCAGCAGCCCTGTCAATAGTATGGGTCTAGCCTTTGTAGAGGAAGCTTCTTGCAACTAGGATGCTGTTAACACCTGGCAGTGATACTGGACACCTTGAACTCCTCTATGTCTGTTCATCACTGTTATTAATTTAGTTCAGACAACATCTTCCTGTCTAAGTCTGGGTGCCAGCCTCTCTTGGCATCCCCGTTTGCAATCCTATACCTTCCCATTCATTCTGCATGCTAGTCACAGTGCTTTGTCTGAAACACAAATCTAACAAATTCACTCTTCCATGTACCCCCCCGTCAACACACATACACACCCCAGACTCCTTAACATGCCTTCGTGTGATCTAAAGAAACTGCTCCTCTTTTTCCTTTCCCATCGTCCAGTTTTTCCCACGTGCCATGTCCTCTCTCGCATTCAGATTCATGCACAAACTCCCATTGCATTGGGACCGTCCTTTTCTTCTTGGCTCTCTCCTCTCCATCCTTCACGTCTCCAACTAGACAGCACTTACTCCAGCCAGCCAGCCTTGCCCCCCACCCCCCAGTTAGAGCAAATGCTTCTCCATGTGATCCTAGGGCCCTGGCACTTACCTGTCTTCCTGCTCTTTACCCGCCTCCCCTGGACCGTAAGCCTTTTGAGGGGAGGTACTATGACTGTCTTGCTCACTGCTTTCCGGTACATAGCAGACAAGTGCTAAATACTTGCCCAAAACATTATAAGAAAAGTGTTGAAGGGGATCCTTGTCATACATATATCAACACTTATCCTCTTTCCTGGGCTGCTGTTGGGGAGTATGTGGTATTGTTTTAAAGCAGCTCCAAAGCCATGGAGCTGGTCTGCATTACTCTTTCATGCAGGCTAAAAAAGGAAACCAGGCAGTTGGCTGAATTTTCTAAATATGCTATTAGCAATGATCTCCTTTTAATGATTGCCACCTCCTTGCCATTTGGAACACAGAATAGGGCAGTTGGCTCTCCAGTCTCGTGGCCTCAGCATGTGTTCTTCGCTGCCCAAACCTCTGGGAAGAAAATATGCTGCTGCGTCAGAGGCTGGCGTCTCTCTGCCGCAGGAGCGCTGCTGGCTCGCAGGCGGTGATGCGCCTGTGCGGATCTCTGTGTGATTACGCTGGCTGATCGTGTGAGGAGAAGATGGTGAAACCATGAGGCTTCTCCATGCATTTGTAACAGATATTCACAGTGGAGAAAGGATTTGAGCATCCAATAGAGAATTGGCCCTTTTCAGGGAATTTTACAAGATCTCTCACTCCATCTCAAGCCACATTTGCTTTCCCACTGAATGAGCTTGTTAGATTTTCCTTGTGAACGTGCACCAAAACCAACAGCCAAAGAAAACACGTTTTGGAGGTGGCTGTGTACCAGGATAAATACAGTTGACTTCACTCAAACATAATGCGACTGGGTGGGGTTTTCCCCCCAAGTTTAGGTAGGTAATGACTCTGATTTTGTTTATCAAACATACCAGACATTATGAGCACGTGAGTTCAGGGACCTTGAACGTAGGTATGTGGGAAGTCGAGCACTTGGAGGAACCGCACTCCCCCTGCTCAAATCCCTCCCGGAGCCCTCGTGCACAAGGCTCCTGCGTCTGCGACACGTCCCTCTGAAAAGAATCAGTTATCGCCCAGGACTATAGTGGTGAACAGGGTGGGTAACTATAGATACACTGCTCTTACAGACCAAAGAATGAAAAGAAAAATGGGGGAAAAGGTGAGAGTCAGTGTGAGATATAACTACAATGTCATGAGATGAGCTAGTGTGTGGGTGTGTCTCATCTCCACTGTGGAAGTCTGAGGTTGCTCCTTCAGTTAGGAATTGGCTCAGTGAAAAGTAGGTTTGTTGGTTCAAAGTAGCCAGTTGAAACTCATTCTGCACCAGTCAGAACTCATAACAAACTGCAAATTTCATTCTTTAAAGAAATCTAAAGCAAGGAAAGCATGAAATACTTCTACATACTTATCTTCTCATTGGCGCACATCTGCAGTCATCTCAGGGAAGTCCTTAGGCACCAAGCCCCACCTCCCTCTCACTGGCCGGAACAGAAGAGGAGGCACAGACGCACGTCTGGGCCATTCATGCTGAGGCGAGTGCAGGGGAGGCCACACGCCTGGCTACCTGCGTACAGCCCAGTCCACGAGGGGAACCTGGGCCTCCCCTACTTCTGACAAAGTTGAGCAAACACAGCACGTGTAGCCACCGAGAGGGTGCATTTTCTGAGCTCTCACTCTGCTCCCGGCAACCTTCTAGCACCTCCACAGACCGCGTCATTTAATCCTCACCACTCCATGCTATTACTCACAGGAGAGGTTCCTGTCTTACCTGCAAGACACAGAGAAGCTAAGTTACTTCCCCAAGGCCACAGAGTCACACCCGGCAGACCGCAGCGCCGGGGCCTTGGTGAAGAGTGGGCACTCTCCTCTGTACAGGGAAGAACTCAGGGCCTGTGCTCTTCGCTCCTCATACTCCCTTGTGGGGCCTGGAAACAGTCATCTACATTTTGCAGCTCGAGAGCTGGATGCAAGCAGAAATAAACAACTGGTGAAGCACCGCCCACGGCAAACATTAACAGACTTTGATGTTTAGCTGGACGTACAGCATGAAGAACTGGCGGGGGGAGATGTGACTCTCAGCTTTCAAGCATGTGTGGCTTCACTGACATAGAGGAGGATGGTATGAGGAAAAAAAAAAACAGTTTTGTTTTAAATACATGGAGTCTGAAGTCAGATGGACTATCGAAGTGGGAAAGGCCTGCAGAGAATGGAGCTCCTGCTCAGAGAAAGTTCTGGGGCCTCACTGTCAACAAGCACATTGAAGACCAGATTTGGACCATGTGCAGTCAGGGAACAGGAGGAGGAAATGAACAATGGGGAGCATGGAAGGGTTATTACATTTGAGGTTACCTAGTCCTAGTATTATTCATCAATCAAGTCGTAGGTTTCCGTACTCATGTTTCAGGAGAAGAAACCACGGTAGTTACTGAAAGAATCTGAAACTTCATGATACTTTTCCAAAAACATGATAAATACTATGCTGAAAGAAACCGAGATGGAGAGGCAGAAACATGACACAGACCTTTAGGTACAGATACAGGTGGAGGGGCCAAGAGAAACGTTTCCACGAGAAGTGAACTAGAATAAAACCCAAACCACGCCTGTATCACTTAACACATTTTGCCCTTAACATTGACTGTTTCATCTTATCCTTCCAGTCTGTGCACCACTTAAGTGAGCATTTTAGGTCATACAGTTTAGCTGATTTTCGTATTTTACGTCCATCTTTTCTTGTCATCTGAATGGAAGATAACTTGTGGTCAGTATTTATGTCTTATTCCTTCTACACAATTACAGCACAGTGGTGAACTGACAGAAGGACAATCATTTATTCAAATACCTTTATTCACTGAGAACATTTTTTAAGCTTGACACAAAGATAAATGTCATACATAAGATGCTATTACAGCCAGTCACAAAAGACCGCATGTTGTATGATTCTATTTATCTGAAATGTCCAGACTCAACAAATCTGTAGAGACAGACAATAGGCCAGTGACTGCCCAAGGTCTGGAGAGGAGTGACACAGTGCTTGGTGGGATCATAGCTAAAGGATAAGATGGGGCCTTTTTGGGGTGATAAAAATGTTAGAAAATTGAGCATGCTGGTGGTTGCACAACTCTGTGGATATAATAAAAACCATCAAATTGTACAATTTAATGAATGGATTGTTTGGTTCATCAACTCTATCTCAATGCAGTTGTTACCCAAAAATGCTGTTATGCAGTTTATTCTCTCTTGAGAAAAACATTATATTCAGATGCAATAAAAGGTGGAAGGTGAAATATTGGGAGTGTATCTGAAGAACTCTGGATGCAAAGAAAGAGAAGATGCTATTTTGTTCCAGAATTTCAGGGATGCTCAGTGACCGACTGCTAACTGGTTGATTGATGGATTGATGAGTAACTGTGCCTACAGCTAGCTCTCAGCAGCATGCTGCCTCTGGCCTCAATAGTTCTTGGCTTTCTTGGAGTTGGATATTAATTCATGAAATCAAGTCCTGGTCACAGGGGAGAGGAGCATGCCTCCTAGCTGCCTGGAGTTCCCTGAAACATTTGCTTTACATTCAAACCAAAACCCAGAAGAACAGGAAATCAAGCTCTGACATGTGGGCCTTTGGTCCAGTGGCCAGAGCTTTCTTTCCTTCGAAGATTAATGAAGCACAAAGATGCCAGCTCTTTCCTTTCAACTCCCCACAATAATCAGCTCTCAGCAGCCTGCCAGTTTAATATTGCTGCACCTCAATGCTCAGGAACAGTCCCAACTGGAAAAGGCCAAGAAAACTTGATCCAAGAGTTTTTATGAAGGGCAGCTTAACAACCCCTCTAGAACATTCCATAAGCGATATTACAAGCATTCCTTTCTTTTTATATCTAGGGATGGAAAGAGAGGGGTAGGGGAAGGGCATTGTAATCACGAGTCAAATTTCAAAGTCCATAAGTTGAACTTCTGCAAGGCCCTGGATATTTTCTAAATTAATTGACCATCAAATTCTTACCCTCCCCATCTGCATTACATTAGAGATCACAAAACTATTTGGGGTTTTTTGCTACTTAAAGGAAAGACTGTGTGGGCATAATGCTTTGAGAGGGCCTGTTCCTTTTCAAAAATAATTTTGAATTCATAAAAAGAAACAAGATTATCTTTTGTGTTTATGCACTGCTATTCCCCTCTAAGAAGCTCAAAGGACTCAGCATAGTTTCCTGGGTCTTGATAAGGGAAAATGGAGACAGACTTCCATGCTAGCTGCTGATGCTAAAGGAGAACAGGGATTTCCAGCTAAGCCTTTCCGTGGTCTCTGACCGTGTCATTTGACAAAATTTTGTAAGAGAAGTGCATTCCTTTAGCCCACTTACTAATCTCACCATTTATTCATTCAACAAACACTGAGGATTGTGCCAGATACTGCATGGTTGCTGTGGATACCAAGAGAGGAAGATGAGCCTCTGCTCTCAGAGGGTTTACAGGCTGGTGAGAGATAAAGGCAATCTAGAAGTAAATGAGTAAGTTAAGGAGAAATAAACCTAGTGCCATTAATAGGAAGTTAAACAGGAGGTAAGTTTACCTGCTTCTCCTAGGATAAGCCTAAAAACCTCCAGGAGGAGATAATTAAGCTGAAATTGAAAGAATGAGCAGAAGCCAAACACACAGGGAAAGAGTCAGGGAAATGTACTCCAGGCATGGGGAACAGCTAGTGCAAAGGCCCTGAGGCAGAGAAGAGTTCATGTTTAGGGAACATGTAAGCTAACATGGCCAGATAAAGCTAGTGAGGGGAAGATCAGCAAACCAGAAATAGGAATACTCTCTATACATGAACAGTTCTTTCTGTGCGATACGCTAAAGAGAACACTAACATACCGAATAAATCTTATACAGACTGTTTACTGTGCAACCACCCAATAGGCTAAGCTGCCCACAGGCTTTACCTCACTCCAAGCCTATAAGACAGCCACCATTGTCACCCACATTTTACAAATGAAAGAAGAGAGAGTCGATTTGATTTGACTGCCTAACACACACAGCTAATAACACAGGTTGGGGAACAGAGGTCTGAATCCAGGCATTTTGAGGCCAGAGTGCAGGTGCTTAGTCTGTGTACTGTCACCTGGTTTTTACGTGGCAGGTGAGGAGTAGGGGAGCCAGAGGAGTAAGCAGGCAATTGGAACACAAAGTCTTGGCTCGAGGAAATCAAAGGATGCTCACAGAGCTTCTGAACAAGGCTAAGGGGTCAGCTGTGGTTTTCTGGCAGAATGAATCAGGTGGAGAAGGCAAAGTGGAGCCAAGGTGGGACCAGCTTTCCAAGACGGAGACCAGACTTTCAAAGTCACTCAGAGGATCCAAGCAACTGTGTGTGACTGAAACACAGGGGCAGGCAGTGGCTGGGGCTCGATGCTGGACCAACAGACAGGTCCAAAGCCATAGAGATGGGAGTGTCCTTGCTGACTTCTATGACAACCCCCACTGCCCCAAGTATCAAAACTGTCATCAGTGTTAAAGGCAAAAGCAACATCTTTTCTTTATGTTTGGAGGCAGGTCAAGGAGAACCAAAGAAGAGAAACTGAAGAGTGATGTAACTGTGAGGCAGCGTGAACACTCTGGCATATCACACGTTTGCACAGATGAAAGACCATGTAATACCCAAGACTCACTTGAGTTTGGAAAGCCATCTGCCCTCTCTCCTGAGCTGTTCCAAGGCTATGTCACTCCCTGTTAGACAGGCGCCATGCCAGGCTATATCTGAACCTGCCTCCTCGAGTTCAGGGAGTTCTTGGGGAAACTGCCTTTTTCTAATGATACTGCTAAATCTAGCTCTGGGCCAGTCTCTGTGAAGGAAAGTGAGAAGCTCAAAGGTCAAGAAGGAAATGCCAAATTGGAAACGCCCTGGAAAGTTCCTGGAGTCATGCTCTCTCTTTATTGTGATATAAGCCTATGGCTGTTTTCCCGTCTTTCTTCATTGTGCTCTGTTTGGTCCCAGGAACACGCCCTGTGGAGGCTGGCTGGCCCAGCTGGCCCAGTGCACACAATGGCTTCCCCTGTGCCATACATCCAAACATGGAGGCCAAGGAACCCTGCACCAAAGGCCTTCAGTGAGACCTGAGACTTAGAGCATCTTGAGAAAGCCAGATAGAGCAAACAAAGTAAGGTAGCAATCCATCCCATTGTTCATATTCATTCCCTTTTCTACAACTATTTTTTGTTGTTCCAAAAGTTCCAATCCATTTATTGCTGAAAAATTTGGAAATTACAGCAAGATGCAAAAGCAGCAAATAAAAATCACCCACGATTCTATTATATGTTTAAAATTCAGGGTAAATCTCTTCAGTTATTTTTATTGAGCTGTCTAATATGTTAATTTTCTTTTTTTTTACAGAATTATATCTATTTATGAAAAACATGTTTATATATATATACATATATGTGCATATGTTATTACAAAAAAGGAGGTCACCAAAAGTTGACCACACTCATATGTGGTATCCATTTCTCATTCTTCCAATGTATTTTCTTAGCTATTCATGAGTCCTTTACATATTAAGAGGTCTAATCCTTTGTTGTTTTTATGTGTTGCAACATTTTTTCCAATTTTTAATTTGTTTTTTATTGGTTAATCCCTTTTTACATGCAAACGTTTTTAATATTTATGTAGTTAAATCCACTGTATTTTTCCTTTTATGATTGATACCATTAATATTGTCCATAGAAAACTCTTTAGCCACCCTAGGTTACATACATAATCATCTGTCTTTTCATATTAAACTTGTGTGGTTTTCTTTTCTAAATCTAAGTTATTAACTCTTTTGGAATTTATGCCAGTAAAAGAAGTGAAGAAGGATCTGGCTTTGTATTTCTCAAATTGGGGAGCCAATTACTTCAGTATCTTGTGTGGGCAAATCCATCCCTTCTCCATACAGTGGAGCTGTATGTGCTTTACTCTGTAACAATGTTCATGTGCTCATGATCTGTCCCTGGACCTCGTGTGCCCCTCAACCCGTCTGTCTGCAGCACACGCTGCCTCACTCTTCAAATGCGTATCTTCTCACTGACAGGGACAGACCCTCCTCATTACTCAGTTTTAGTTATTTCTGAGTGTTTATTGTTCCAACATAAGAATGATGTTGGAAATTCCACGTAAAATCCCCTTGAGATCTTTCTGGAAGTGGATGGAATCTGAGCTGGAGGCAGATGCAGCTTTGGGACTCTCTCTCTCGTGTCTCCTCATCCTCCATGGGTCCCTGCTTCCCTCCTGCTTTAGGAGTCACTCCCCATGGCTGTCCTGGCCTCATGGCAGTTTGTTCTCTCACTGCAGACCTGGTCCAATTTCTTAGCATTTCTCAGTTGTCTTTTCTACTTGTCCAGGCCATACGGCCTCTCTTCGTATCAGGTGCCTTCCCTAGTTCTCATCAGCCGGGAGTGCGGGGGTGGAGGATGGCAGAGTCACACGTGATCTCAGTATCAGGGGTCACAGGTAGGATGGTTTCTGAGACAGGGGTGTGTGCCATACAGTGTGGGCACTTGTCGAGACTAGATCACAAATGTAAGCAGAATAAGTAACATATGATAATTTTCAGTATGACTGCAAAGTTTAGATATATAAACTTTAAATTCTATGTATATTTATAATAACATTACTGAGCCCTTACAGTCAGCTAGGCACAGTGCTAAGTGCTTCCCAACCATTATCTTCTTCAAGTGCCCTCAGTTGTAAGCTAAATATTATTCTCACCATTTTAACCTGAGAGAACTGAGACTCAGAGTTTAAAAAAAAAAAAAACTCAAACTCACAAGGTTAGTGTCAAAACCAGAAATTAATAAAGAAATGTGGTATGTATATACATATATGTGATATATATATATGTGTGTGTATATATATATATATATATACACACACATATATAATGGAATATTACTCAGCCACAAAAGATGAAATAATGCCATATGCAGCAACACGGATGAACCTAGAGATTATCATATTAAGTGAAGTCAGAGAAAGATAAATATCATATGATATTACTTATATGTGGAATCTAAAAAAATGATACAAATGAACTTATTTATAAAACAGAAATAGACTCACATAGAAAACAGACTTATTGTTACCAAAGGGGAAGGGGCAGATAAATTGGGAACTGAGGATTAACAGATACACACTACTATATATAAAATAAATAAACAACAAGGTCCTACTATAGAGCACAGGAACTATACTCAATATTTTGTAATAACCTATAATGGAAAAGAATCTGAAAAAGAATATATATATGTATACATATACATATATATAAAACTGAATCAATTTGCTGTATACCTGAAACATTGTAAGTCAACTATATGACAAAAAAAAAAAAATACTTGGTGAAGTGGAAAAAAAATCTGACACTGCTATTTACTCGCTGGGAAGAGAGGAACACTCTCTTCAGTGTCACATTTCTTCTTTAGTGTCACACTAAAGATCACAGCCAAAGGACACAGGCACACCAAAAGAAAGGGATTTAATCATAAGACCATGGGACACTTCCCTTCACCCGCACTGTGACACCACACCGACTGGGCTCTGGTGTGGCAGCAGTGGGTCACAGCTGTAAGAGCTGCAGGGCACCTATTCTACCTAAGAGCTCTTAGGAAAGCCCAGTCATCAGGGGAGATGAAAACAAGGACACTAGAGGAACCCGAAGCCTCTAGCACCTCTGGCCACAGCAATGGCTCAGCATCTAGCCAGGTTAGCTTGACACCTGACACTAAAAGCCTGCTTACTTCAGTTCCAATTACCTCGCTCATATTATCATGTCTGCCTATCAACATAAAAATTACTTGACATGCTAAAAATCAAGGAAAAACAAAGCGTGAAGACACAACACAAGCATCAAGACAAGACTAAGATAAAGAAACGGAATTCGGAATTATCAGACTGAGAATTTAAGATAGCTGTGATTAGTTTCAATAAATTAATAAATTGATGGAAGCATTAAGAATCAAAAGAAAATGCTAGAAATCAAAAACACTGTAACAGAATGACTAATGCTTTTAATGGTTCTTCAGTAGACTGGACAAAGCCCAGGAAAGAATCAGTGAGTATAAATATACATCAATCGAACAACCGAAACTAAGATGTGTGTATATGGAAAAAAAAAAAAAAGAACATCTAAGAATTATGGGACAATTTCAAAAGGAGTAAATATGCATAATTAGAATACCAGTAGGAGGAAAATATTTGAAGTAATCATGGCAAAAAATTTTCAAAAATATTGACAATCACAGATTCAGGAAGTTCAAAAAATACCAAGGAAGATAAACACCAAGAAATCAACACCTAGGCATATCATATTCAAACTGCAGGAAACCAAAGGCAAATTGAAAATCTTGAACAAGTTGGGGGTGGGTACTTTTTCTATAGAGCAACAAGGATAAGAATTACCAAAAACTATGCAAGCAAGAACAGAATGAGGTAAAATATTTAAAGTGTTAAAAGGAAACATACATAAAAATAGCAGCCTAAAAATTCTAAATCCAACAAATTTTTTAAACAAGGGGAAATCAAGACCTTCTCTGACAAACAAAAACTGAGGAAATTCATCACCACCAGGCCTGCCATGCAAGAAACAGTGTAAGAAGCATGTAAGAATGGCATATAAAGGCAGAACGACAACAACTCAGGTCGGAAACTAAGATCTACAGAAAGAAAGGGGGAACACCAGAGAAAGACTATATGAAATAAAATGAACTATTTTGTTTCTTAAATTTACCTGAAAGCCGTTTGTTGAAAAGTAATTAATGAAATAACATTTTCAGTCATTATAGTGCATGGATAAGTGAAACGAAGAACTGCAAAGTCATGAGAAACAGAGGGAGGACCTGGGAGTACAGGTGACCCTTGAACAACGTGAGTCTGAACTGCATGGGTCCACTTATATGTGGATTTTTTTTTCACTAAATATATACTACAGTAATACACGATCTGTGGGTTAAGATTCTTGGTCTCCATCACCAGGTGGACTTCATACTATTAACTCATTGTGCGCAATCACCTTTGCTAGCTGCCGTCTACCCCAGCACCAAGGTCCTTCCACCAGTAAACTGGAACTTACACTAATTTCTGACCAATTATGAGGAGGTGCCTATTCACCTCTTTGGAGTCTATTCTTAAAGCGGGAATAGTAATGGTAATATCAACATTAGCATTGTTGAAATGATGATGCATGAGTCACTGGGCTAACTGTAAATGAAGGGCACTTTTCAAAATCTAAAAAAGCTATACACATATTTGGGTAAAAGATTTTGTGAAGAGGTGTTATCTCGGGGGCATATGAAATACATGGATATACAATGGAATATTGTTTAGCCATAAAAAAGAAGGAAATTCTGCTATTTGTGACTATATGAGTGGACTTTGAGGACATCATACAAAATAAGTCAGACATAGAAAGACAAACACCATATTATCTAATGTATATGTGGAATCTAAAAACAAACAACAAACAAATGAAGTCATGGATACAGAGAACCAGCTAGTGGTTACCAGAGGCAGGCATGGGGGATGAACAAAACAAGTAAAGATGGTCAAAAGCTACAAACTTCCTGTTATAAGAGAAATAAATCCTGAAAAAAAAAGGAAATATATGGAGTAACAGAAGCTGTAAATATCTGAACTTTCCACAGGAGAAAATTTAGAGTGCTGTAGTTGAGAGGAAAAACTAAAGAAGAAAGTCATTTGCAACTAGGGCATGGGAAAATTTGCAGCATATATTGTCACAGAATTCAAGGACAGCCAGATCTTAAGAAAGCATGGAAAATCAATGCTGCCAAAAGGTCCAGAAAGTTCAATTAAAGTAAAGTAATTGGAAGTGGTTAGAAGGAGACCATTGGTCATCTTTATGAGAGAATTATCAGGGGAGTGGTTGGAAAAGACCCCACAATGCTTGAGTCAAGGTTGGCTTGAGGTATGTGCAGCAGATGGCATGGGTGATAGAAAGCTTTAGTCAGGGACCACACACTCCCTGCGTCAGCATCTGGGCAGTAAAGGAAGAAACAGCAGTAGCTATGGGAAGTAACAGTTTTCTTTATAGCTAATGAGATCTGTGCAGAAAAGAAGTAGAGATGTGAAAAACAGGTGGGCTTAGCATTGGAAGCAAAACTCCTGGGTGCTGAGCATGAATGCGAGCATGAGCACGGCCAGAGGTATGAGACAGTCACCCAGATGCACAGCTTCATTAAGATGGAGAATGGGAGGGATAAAGTTACAGAGATGGTTTCTCTTATTAGAAGAAACTTGACATCAGACATTTCATTAGGTAAGTATTTCAGAAGTAAGCTGTATTACAGAGGTCTCAGACCCACAGACCTACCAGGGCCAGAAGGTAACAACAGAAGAGACCTAGCATGACTGCGGTTATTTAAGAATCTTCAACTTCCACAAAGCAATGGGCTCCCTCACATTTCTCTTGAAGTAGGCAACCCTCTTAGATTATCTCTCACTTTTTCAATTTTGATAGAGGCAAGGTCAAAGAGAAGGGTTTCCCTTTAGTAAGAAAACCAACTCTCTCTGTGTGCTTAAAATGCAAACGACACTTGGTCTCAGGATGGAGGAGGTAATACAAAGTGGTGAAGTCTGCAAGGAGCTTGGGTGCATGTGGTAAAGGAATAGTCACTCGTCAGTGCTTTCTCATTGTTGTCATGTGCTGGGGGCTGGTGGTCTGGAACTGTCACATCTCCTGATATTTTAAGAAAAGCCAGAACACTGCATGTTTATGTGCAATATCCTGATTGTTGTATATTGGCTCAATTGAAAAACAAAACAAGAGTGGGTCAGCCATCTGGGCACCAGACCTGCCCCGCATCAGTCTGCGTCCCCTGTTGGACACATCCAATTCAACCTGACACAAACCTGGGGGACAGCTTTTGATACCTGAGAGTCAAAGTTACTTTTGGTTTTCTTTGGTTGCACTGATTAAAGGGAAAAGGAAAAAAAAAAATCCTTCAAAGCCGAGTGAGCAACTGGGATTAACAGTTTACCAGGACAAACGGTAAACAGAGCAAGAGGCTTAAGCGAAACAGGTTCTGTAGCAGCCGAGCAACTGTTTGTTTGATTTGATAACACGGGGCATTCTCGTGGTCCTTAAATAAGGTCAAGCAAGGGTCTGCTTTACCTACTATGACAAAGCTACCTGTACCCAGTAATCCAACAATGAGGAATTGGTAAAATAAATTGTGGTGGAATGCTACGCAGGCATTAAAAACAATGATTTGGAAAGATTAAGAATTTCTCACTTTATATTGGTTACTGTTCCAAACATTATTATCAAAGTTTTAAGTTTAATACAGATTAAAATATTATATACAGCATGATTTCATGGATCTATAAATGTTTTTTTTTTCATTTTCTAAAACAAGAACCTTTTTCTAAAGTTGTATTATTTAGGTTCTGGCATAACATAAATTAACACCGTAGGAGGCTGTGACTCTGGCTGGCAGGATTTTAAGAGATTTCAGTTTGTATCCTGATCACATTCACACCAAAGGAGCCAAGAAGTATCTCCCACACTTATTTCAGAGAAGATTTCACAAAGGTATTCCCAAATCCCAACTATAATACCTGCCCAGATCTCCCCTCAATTCTCCCTCCCTCCCTCTGTGGTGGAGACTTCTGGTTGTCTCCTGGTATCCATTCCTTCCAGGATCGTAGAATTTTAGCTGGGTACCATGTTCCTTGGAATAAGGCAACATTTCTGGTGCTCATGTACCCATGTGACTAACATGTGACCCAGTTTTGGTCCATGTGATACAAGAAGAAGGCAAATCTCAAGACCCTTCCTTTCGGGCTGTTGGTCTATGCCTTTTACCCTTTTCCTCTTCTCACTCTTTTCCTGCATCCTATTGCCTAGTAAGTAGACACTGCCATCTTGGATCAAGAGAATGAGGGTTATATTCTAGGAATGACAAGTGTGATCCAGAATAAGAAATCCAGTAATTGTTTGGAGCAAACTTCCTAGCTCTCTGGGCTGTATGCTCATAGCTGAATTCCACCCTAAGTGATATACCTTCCTAGATACAGCTAATGTTTGTGCTGGGATGAGGCAGCCAATAAATCACACCCCTTCCTTCACTCTTTGTCTTCAGTGGACTGATCACATTCTTTACTCTCTAAACAACCCATGACCAGAATCCTTGACTCCCCATTTAAATTTTTAGAAGGCTAAGCTGATATGCTGCCTAAGCTAGAATATCTACTCTCTACCTTTTTCATCAAAACTTTGCTTATAGTTTTAAGAACCAAAATTAATAATGCAACTGGAAATCTGGCAAGAGTTCTTCCACAAGCCCTAGCACTAACTTTAATTTTTAAAACTTGCCTTTCTTACAACTTCATTGCATAAAGTAAACATTAAAATCATTATATTAAGTTTTCCTAAAAGCCAACTGAAGTTTGACACAACATTGTAAAATGACTATAACTCAATAAAAAATGTTTTTTAAAAAATGTTAAATTTTTTATTGACCTTTTGTTAAATTTATGTTAATTCAAAGAGAATCGATCACTTTTCTACAGTAAATCTTTTCTTCGAAGGAAATAGTTCCATGTACTTATTCAGGTTTTCTTTTCTGTCCATAGAGCCCACACTTTTCTCACTATGTTAATTCCTGGATATTTTTATAAATTTTGTTGCTTTTGAAATGCTAGTTTATTATTACGCATTTTGGTCTTTAATACGTCATAAAAACGAAACAAGTCTTTGAAGGAAAAGTGAGATTGACTGGATAATAAACTTACAAATTTTTAAAAACCAGAGGTAAAAATCTCCCTGTAAATGTTACAATAACTCTGTCTACAACAAATCTTTAAAAAAATATAGAAGTTTTATTTAATATAGAGGAAAATCATACGCAAATGTGTTTTCTGAAGGCTTTGTCTCATTTTAATTATGGTTCACCTCTTTATTATCAATTACTGATATAAAGAACGACACTGATATTTCTATTCCTATTTATAAAACTGAAAGACTTATGAGACAGAAAGAGTATTTATGATTATGTCATTCATCCCTCTCATTTTATGCTCCATGAAGGAAAAAATATGATATGACTTGGCTGAGATCACCCAGTTATTTATTTATTTTAATGATGGCATTGAACAGGTACAATAAGAGAGGAGCAGTACCAAGAGAAGTGCTTTATTGTCTGATAAATGTGGCTTTGAATCCTGGACTCCCAAATACAAACGGATAACTGGCTTTTCTGGATCTCAGTAGCATGCTCTGTAAAAATTGTGGGCCGTAACACCAAACTTAGGGCTACCAAAGATTAAATAACAGATTGCGTTAAAAACACAGCTCGCAGCTGAGCACATGACACTGCCTGTGCTTCAGGGGTGCTCTGTCCCATCCACATCTGGGGATGGAAAGGCTTCTGCCAACAGCTAGGAAAGGAAATTCTCTATGCAGCAGAAGTGATGACATTATTCCAACAGCTACAGGGAAAACTGAGGAAATAATCTTCATTCCAAGCACCAGTGGAAATAAGATACTGAGGCTATTCCAGATACAGCAGCAGGTACGTGAATGTGAAGCCCTAAAGATGATTACTGGCAGGTATGCTGGCGTTGCCGTGAAGATTCCCACTGAGTCTGAAGCTTGTTTCCAACTGAGGCAGCCTGCCCCTCACATGAGTAGTTTCATTGGCTGGAGTTTGGAGCCACTTTACTATTTGCAGTGTTTGTGGATTAGAACCTTTATGTCCCTATTTTCCCAGGCCAGTCTCTGGAGAGTATATAAATTACTTCCAAATTCATCCATGGAAGGTTCGGTAGCCAATTAGTATTTCCTCCAAACCAAGTTACCACCCCTTGCAAATCTGTGCTGTGAATCTTAGGTTTCTTTCCAGGGATCCGGTCCTGGAAGGACAGGATGTCAGCACATGCTCATGATGCACAGTATCCTGGGAGGCAGTGACTCGGACACAGGCCAGGTCCAGAAAAGCACAGGATCTGGCTGACTCTTATTTAAATAATTGATTCTGACAATTACAGACAGAACAGAGTTTACACACAGGAAACGTCAGTCAAAGTCTCTGCCTAGTATCAGGAGGGCTCACTTGGCTGACCCAGGAACTTCCAGTGTCAGCTGTTAGAAGAGGCTGCTGATTATGTTTATGTTTGTTGTTTGCGTGATAATTTCCCTTCTCTTTATGCTGTGTTCAGGTCAGATTACTCCAGGAGTAATCCTATTTTGCTGGATTCCCTAGACATGAAAAGGAACATGCTACCCAAATCCACAATGTCACAAATAGTTCTCAAAGAAGTATTTTATTATTTTGACACGAAGTCCAGAAATAAATAATCGCAATAAGCACAGTTTTGGAGTTCTTTCAACTGGGACTGTCCTGGTAACTGAGAAGGATGAACCAGTAAGTAGCTGTGCTCAGGAGATGCCACCTCACCCTCCTTAGAACAAAATCACTTATCTTCTTAACAATTCAGGTAATATTTCTATTTTTCCCCACATGAAGTATTACCTTTCTCATATGTTTTGCCCCCTATTCCATTTGAGAATATTAAAGCTACAAAATTGAGAATATTAAAGCTATAAAATTCCTCTTCATCTGAAAACAGCTTTGTAGCCATACTAACCTCCATCCCTGCATCCAAATACAGTAAGTATCAAATCACTAGGAAAATCATAAAAGAAAAGGCTAATTCATAACTGCACAAAAAGTTAATACTTTTAAGTGTCCAAAACACCACAAGAAAACTAAAAAGTAAAATATAAGCTGGAATATAATCAAAGCTAAAATCTTCTGTGAATGCACTTCTATTAAAGTATAAGTGAAAGCCATTCTCCCAAAAGAAAAATGGGCAAGGAATACAAATGAGAGATGTACAGATGAAGAAGTGTAAGTAGCCATTACGCGTAACAAATGTTGTTCACACTCAGTATTAACTGAATAGTGGACAGCGAGACAGAAACAAAACCAGATGATTACAAATTAAAATACAACTTTATATTTCACTTATCAGATTGACAGAGATTTAAATGTCTGGCCACATCACTTGCTGGTAAGAACGTGGAGAAGTGGGTTGTGCCAGAGCTTGCTGGCAGGAGCACAGTATGACTAACCTACAGAGCATCTTGTCAGTAGCCTGTAAAAATGAAATGCACGTATCTTATCTCTCAGAAATCCTGCTTTTAGTAAATACCCTCCAGAACTATTTGCACACAAACATGGAGAGACATGTATGAGGATGTTTACCAGCATTGCTTGTAACAACCAAATCTTAGAAACACGACAGCATGTTATTGGCAGTTACAGGGTTTTCAATAATCAGGTACACATGTGGAATATGATACAGCAGTTAGAAGAAACTTTAAAATATGTACATTTAATATACATAATGGAAACCTCTCAAAAGCATATTGTTGAATAAAGAAGCAAATTACAGAATACGGGTATTGTATTTTATCATTTATATAAATTTAAAACATACATGAATGATATACTACTTAGAGTTCATGGTTACTATAGTTATAAAGTGTACTTCAATTTTATCTGCAGTGTGTTAGTTCTTCTATTAAAAACAGAAAGAGAAAATGTTATAAAATGTTAATCATCATCATTTCTAAGCATGGGAATTTTTTTTATTATTCTTTCTATTCTAAGAAAGTAAAAGAAAATATTATTACAAAAGGTAAAGAAAGAGACAGTGGCCAAGGATATAAATAGGTAACCCACAGAAGAGACGTACAGGTAAAAATACACTCAACGTCATCGTTAACCAAAGGCCTGGCAATCAAAGCCACGCGTGGCACAGAGTTTTGATAAAGTGTATAGTGCACGGTGAGCGTGCTCCCCGAGGAAGCCGTGGGTGGGTGGGGCAGGGCCCCTTTCCTAGTAATCCCATGTCCCCCGCCCTGACCCTGGGGGAGCCGGATCAGTGGATTGAGGAGAGGAGGGAGGATTAGAAGAACAAAGAGGAACGGAATAGAGCACACTCCTTCCCTCTGCTGGTCCCGAGGGGCTCAGACCCAGTATCAGGAGTGGGAAAGTTTTCAATTACATAAGAAGTTTCAAACTTGCCTTTAGGATTTGTCTACACACGAACATCTGACTTAATAACCTTAATAAGAATATTCTCACAACTGAATGTGACAGATTTAAGATGACGTCACGGGGCTTGGCTGGGAGATTTGAGTCCTAATAGTGGAAGCAATGATAGACAAATTGAAACAAGACATCGTCTACCAGCAATCCAGATAAGACAAGGCCCAGAAATCTGAAAGACAAATCACATTTTGACAGAGTAACCGTATGTCTGGTTTGCCCTGGACAGTCCCTGATTCTGCTTGTTTTCCAGAGTAATTACTAACAATACTCTCTTTTCTTCTCAGAAGTGTCTCAGTTTGTATGACAATGAAACACAGGGGGATTAATCCATTTGTTCAAGGATGGATTAAATCAGCTAAAAAGCAGCAGCACTGGAATTCAAACCAGGTCTGTCTGGGTCCAAACTCTGTGTTCTTTCCGTTGCTATTAAATATTACTAATCTGGACTAGCAGCCTGAACCAGTAAAGTTTCCCCAATGAGGTTTAAGCAAAATGAGTTATAACTATTACTCAAGACTATACCAGACAACATTCTTAAGCCAGTAACTGCTGGCACACAAAACCCTTTGGGGATTGGTCTTAATGAATAAATAAGATATGCACACAGTGCAAGCATCTGGTTCTAAAGAGACTGAAATACGTATTTTCCTAAGTATATTAAACACTTAGGGTTTACAGTTTCCATTTGCCTACACATTTTCCCCATTAGCCAAACAAAGGTAAGGATCTACATCTGGATGGCCATGAATTTCAAATTAGTAAGGTTCAGATTAAATTGTTTTTATGTGCGTTAATAAAACTAATGAAATGGGATCACTATTCATAAAAACTTAAAATATCAAGCAATCATTTTAATACCAAGTAAAACAGTGTAAACTGTGTAAAAATTATGTATCACTTCCTTTCAAATATCAAATTACAAAATTGTGGCCCTTTTGAGAGAGAGAGGAACTTGGGTGTATTATTTGCAAAGAATTCAGCCTTAGGGACATATTCTGAAACATTAAAAATGTCTCTGAAAACGACATACAACTCATTGTGTAAGCTGCATTTACCCATGCTTAAACAGGAATGTTTGCTATAAATATTTGGTATTATTTTCTTTTAGGTTAAAAAGGAATATCTCAGAAACTGGAAAGAAATCTTTCAATTTCTGTCTATCTAAACCAAAGATCTGCATCAAGATGAAATGGTAGAGAGAACAGAAGTTTGGTTTCCCCTCTACCCATCTTCAACTGTGTGACCCTGGGTAAACTGTTTAACCTCTCTGAATCTCAATTTCCTTTCATGTAAAACTGGGATGTTACTCTCACGATTGTTAATTAGGCTGAAAACTCCAAGTGAGCTAATACATGTATAGCAACATTTTCCAAAGTACGTTTAGAAACAATAGTCTTCGTCTGTCAGAGGATGGTACAAATTCAATATACTATTATTACTGGAATAAATTTCTTCTAAAAACACTAACCTTTAGCAGCAAACACTTCCTAACATGGGGGTCTCAGAATTCCAAAAGGGGAGAGAAAAAGAGGGGGAGGGCAGGCCAGGAGCTGGGGAGGTAGAACTGGGAAGCTCCACTGAAGAGTGAGTCAACTCTCCACAGATCCCTGCTTTTCAAAATGTGCATGTGCAGGGCTGGATAAACCTGCAGAAAGCTCTTGGTCTGGCAAGTCCTCCCCCAGCTGCCAGTGTCCGCAGAGCCGTGAACCGAGGCCTCTGGAGCTTTGGGAGGGAACCCCTGTGTTGGCCCAGCCTCACCCTGTCCTGCAACTGATCTTCCCCGGAGCCCTTTGCTGAAGGCTGACACTGGGCAGGGGCAGGGAGCAGAGGCACGCGCTCTTAATGAGCTTCCACTGGCTGTCTCGAGGCCCTGGAGGCTGCAGTCAGCTACAGCCAGAGAGGCCACGTCTGGCTGCAGACCCTGAGCGCCGGCACTCGCTGCCACGGCTCAGCTGGAGGAGACAACAGGCAACATTCAGTGCAGAGTCCAAGGATCCTTCCTGGACTGAGCACTCTGTCTCCTCTGGAGGAAGCGCCGGCTGGGCAGCTAACAAAGCCAGTCTACGATGCGCACCAAGGCACGTGTGTGAGCCACCTTCTGTGTGGGACCCTGAACATCTCACTTCCTCAAGAAAAGAGCATTCCCTCGTCCTGAAAGCCTTAACCATGGCTGCCTGGGGGCCACTGCTCTGAAGTTTAAACAGCACGGCAGGTTTGTGCATTTATTCATCCAAGCAATGAGGACGAAGTGCCCACTGCTGTCAGAGCCTCCTCTGCCTGCCTGCGAGGGCTGCAGCGGTCCTCACGGCGGCAGCCAGGCCTTGCAGAGTCTCCATCCTACCAGGAGGAGACATGACAAGCCACTGCATCAATGAGATCTTGCTTAGTGTTTGAGGAGCACAAAGGTGATGTGAAAACAGGGGGTCTGGGTGTTAGGAAGGGCACTTTCAGGAAGATGCTTTAGAGGTGAGCCGAGGTACCGGAAGGCACAGGAGAGTCACATCTTGTCAGCAGCATCATCTTTTGAGTGCTCCCTATCCTGCGCCCTCTGACAACAGAACGAAGCCGGCAGGGTTGATGGCGGGTCGTTGCCCCCCATGCCCCCCTTGCCCTGTGCTCATATGGGTGTGACCTTTGCCGACCATGCAACGTGTCTTTATAGGCTGCCCCGTCTCTCTTCCCCTTCTCAGTGGCACTAGTACCTAGCAGAGCATGTAGCATAAGACAAATACCTTATGAATATTTGCCAAACGTATGAATGAAAGAGGCAAAGTCTATGTAAGTGTGGGAGGATGGGCTGCTTTCAAGATGGGCCAGGGAGAGAGAGCGGCTGAAACTCGCCCCCACTGCCCGTTTTATTGAGATGTAACTGAATAAATTTCCGGTGTCTAGCATAATGACTCATGAAGTTATTACTGTATAGTTAGAGGCAGAGTTGTTCCCCAGGGAATCTGTCACCACGTAGACATCACGGCAGCTCTCAGATTTCTCCCATCTATCTCTCCAGGTAGGGAAGAAATGAGCTAAAGGCGGGTAGAGCACATGGTAGAGCACATGCTTAGCATGCACAGGGTCCGGGGTTCAATCCCCAGTACCTTCATTTAAAAAATAAGTAGATAAACCTAATTACCTAACCCCTCCCCCCCAAAATGAGCTAAAGGTACCTTTTCAGTTACGTTTTATCCTAGTTGGAAAGAAAGATCCCATTACTTTATACAGGCAAAATTCAAACTACACCACTTATATAATACAAGGTGTAAGGAAATACAGGCTAAGCAGAAGGAAAAGGAAGAATGAAAAAAGAAAAGCTGAGAAAGTGTAAGAGCAAAGCATAAAAATTCTAGCCCTTTGATGAGAATGTCCTTCTCTGCAATGGCCAATCACTGATACCCTGATGTCATGAATGAGCGCCCAGGAAAAAATCTAAAATATAGGTCGTCTCTAGGTTCAGATATCATATGGCACTTTTATATTACTATAAGTGCCAACTGATTATTAGAAACACATTTCTTTAGCTTTGACTACCATGTAATAGACAGGTAACTATTATAGCACTGTTAAACCCCAGTAAATACTGCTTATTGGAAACACATTTCTTTTGACTCAACAATATGATTGTGTGTGTATCTATTACAGAAATCTTGAAACTCTATCAATTTGTGCCAAAAACACATCTCTTTTCTTTTAAGTGTAAGGCTGGAGATATTGTCTCAAATGGAGTCCTATTAAATCCCCAATAAGTATCTCAGTAATAAATGGTGACTGCAGCAGGAAAAGTTTGGCAGTTTGTTTAATCACTCAGAATAATAACTGGAAACAAGAGCACTTTGCACACTAAAAGCAGATTTGTTCAAAGCACGTTGGCCACTTTGTGTCTAGACTGAACTACTGCTGGTTCAAATGTTCTGGACAAAAAATTTGTAGCAGCAAACCCCTTTTCAGGGGCCAGCGAACCCCTCTGTGGGCTGGGTGCATTTTCCACGCCGTGGACTTATCACAGCATTCCTACCTTTCTGGATTCAGGCTACACTCTGGATCCCAGGGCTGCAGCCCAGGCTGGAGTTGTGTAAAGAAGGAAAAGGAGCAGAGTTTAACGAGATGAAAGTATGTAACCCATCGCCTAGTGTGACGCGCTCAAGCCACACAACTGAGCAAGCCAAGGCGGCTGGTTAGTTCAGGGCCATTTACCCAGGTTCTGGTCCATTTACCCTTTTGGGAGCATGTAATAGATACACAAAATCTAAACACAGTTCCGCATTTCATTTTTTTTTTCCACTAAAGGGAAAAAGGCTTTAATTCCTTTGGAATTGGGTGGAGTGTAAAAGATACTCGCTGTTTCATAATTGTACCTATTTTCTGCTTCATTTCGGTTTAGGACAGTTAAGAAAGAACGTGATTCAATGGTAGCTGTGAAGCCAGGCTAACGTGCAGTCTGCCAGTAGGCGATATATTGAAATACCTTTTTACAGGCTGGCAAATGGATGCTTTCCAGAGTGCCTGGAGGGCCCCTACCACCATCCCAGTGGTCAGGCACCCTTCCCGAGCTTTCCCACAATCTGGCGTCTAGGAAGTTTACACTTGGCCTCCTCTAAAGCAGTGCCTGTCCATTCTGACTGGTCAGTGCCTGGATGGTACATGCTGTTACATATTTTGAATGTGACAAATAGACTTTGCTAAATGCCACAGTTCTAAGAATTTTGAGAGAGTCTCTGATGTTCCATAAACACAGTTAGTAGAATGGACATAAATACTAAATATGGCATTTCTGTAGCAATCCATACTTCCTATAATAATAATAGCTACTAAGTGTTTGCTAAGTGACAAGCCCTCTTCAACATTCTTGACGTGCATTAACTCCTTTAATTAACTCACTTAATCTTCACCACAATTAGATGGGGCCAGAGCTATTATTTTGCAGATGGAAGAACAGAGAGGTAAATTAATTGGCTTCAAATCAAACAGCTCAGAAATGGTGGAGATTTGGCAAGATCTGTGCCAAAGTGTTATGACTCCAGAACCCGAGCTCTCTCTCTCCAGAGTGAAACTCTCTTTGGGGCAGCATATGGATTATGACTATAAATTTTGTATTTGTTGGTACTTTCTAGGCAGTAATAAATTAGAACAACTGACACTGTAGTGTAGGGAGGGTTAGACCAAATTACTTTGGAGACTTTATTCCCTACTTAAATGGAGATAGGCATCCTTATTTATCTGACTTGAGCCTTTTTGAAATAAATGAGTTTTGGGGTACTTTTCCCTTGCTGTTTATCATCAGATGAATCAGTGAATTGTTTAGATCAATGATTAAATTAATAAATTGAAGTTAAAAGTGAGTTGAAGGTAAATGGCCACCTACAGTATGGCCCTGTTTATATGAAATGTCCAGAACAGGCAAATCCATAGAGACAGAAAGAGTACTGGTGGTTCCCAGGGCCTGAGAAAGTGGGGGATGGGAGTAATGGCCAAAGGTGCCAGGTTTCTTTGTGAGGTGAGGTATGTTCTGGAATCAGTACTGACAGTTGCTGCACAAGAGTGAATTTTACAGTTTATGGGCTATATCATGGGGGAGATATACCTCAGTGGTAGAGTGGGTGCTTAGCATGCACAAAGTCCTAGATTCAAACCCCAGTGCCTCTGTTAATAAATACATGCATACATACATACATACATACATACATAAACAAACAAACCTAATAACCTCCCCCAACCCAAATTTTTTTTAATTTTAAAAAGAAGGAAAAAAAAAGATGAAAAAGACAACGCACAGAACAGGATGAAGTATTTGTAAATCATATATTTGATAAGGGACTTGTACCCAGAACATAAGAAGAACACCTACAACTCAACAATAAAAAGACAAATAATGGGCAAAGGGTTTGAACAGGCATTTCTCCAAAGACATACTAATGGCCAGTGAACATACAAAAAGATGCTCAACATCATTAGTTACTAGGGAAATATAAATCAAAAACCACAAAGAAAATAACAAGGTCCTACTGTAGAGCACAGAGAACTACATTCAATATCTTGTAATAACCTATAATGAAAAAAAATAAATATAAATATATACGTACGTTGTGTTACTGAGTAACTTTGCTAGAAACTAGAAAACTAACACCTTATTAATATAAACTCAGTTGTGGTTGAAAGAGTCTTGTTGTGAAGTCAGTTTCACCTTTATGGCTCTGAAGCCATTTGGGGAACTAAGGACAAAAGAACAAATATTCTAACAAAAGATGTTCCTACTGCTCTTATGAACTAACAAGCACCAAAGGTTTGGGAAGCTCTGAGTCAGGAACAAAGAGGTATACATGTTATTAAACTTCTGTTTGTTTTTCTCCTGTTACTCTTTTATTACAGGAGGGATCTCAGCCTACCACCTAGAAGCGTAGAGGGAAAATTACGGATGGGGTAGAATCTGAGCAGTCTCTCCCCCGTGCCCTTACTGGACCCACTTGGATAATTCTGCCCTTGGCACTCCCATGGAACATGGATAAACATCCTCCCCAAGAAAAAGATCAGGGTCTTCATTACTTAAAAGTCCACACCCAGTAATCAAAGGATAGTATTTCATAATTCAGCACAAGCTTTGGAATCAGACAGATATGAGAACCCAGAGCCAATGGATATGGCTTTGAAACCAGTAAGGAAGCAACTTAACCCTGTCCCCCAGGTCTTATTCTCTTCATCAGTATAAAGATGTCTTTTGGACTCAATGAGTAACACAGAAGAGGTCTAGTCCAGTGCCTGGCTCAGAGCAGGTGTTCAATAAACCTGCATAAAGCAATGACCTGTGTGATATATGTGGAAGCATAGCATAGGGTAAGAACACAAGGTCTAGACTGGACTCCCATCGCTGCCATCGACTAGCTGTGTGACCTTGGCCATGTCCCTTAGCTTCTCCCTGCCACAGCTCCTCTAGCTAGAAAAATGGGAATCATCCAATTTGATGGTAAGTATTTAAAACAGAGCCTCCCACATAGAAATTATTAAACTAGCATTATATACAAGTTTTTAAATTCATGTATCTATAATACATCACAAATAACTAATACAGTTTTATCCTTTTACATGTTCAATTAGCTCACATTTCAAAGTTTAAGTTTTTAGCTTAATGGTCACCCTGCAATTGAAGTCTTTCGGATGCTCTGTCCCACTGCAGAGGCCACCTCTCACTGACCCACTGTGGAAAGAACAGATGGCTTTCTGGGGCCGACTTCCCTACTGGTTGATCCTTTCATTCCAGGAAAAAGTCAATGCAATGAAAATTGTTTTATAATTTTCCACGTGTTTGACTGGAAGGAGCAAGAAAGCTTTCCCTAAGCCCTCCAGACAGGTCCGTCTATGAGAAACTAAGAGTGGGAGTGCGGCTCGTGAGGAGGAATCCTCAAGGGAACCAGAGGATGCTGCTCAGTGAATGTGTCTGTTACGCCCCAGCAAAGCCCTAAAGAGCTAGTGAAGAAAGGGAGGCGCAAATAGGGTTAACAGTGGGGTCTACAGCATTGGGTACAAGACGGGAAACTGACTCTCCCTAGGGAAAAGGCACGGTGACACAGAGCACACCTCTGGCATCTCCCCTGCACGGTATGTGCGGCAGCAAAAATTTGAGGGTTGTATGGATCAGCTCTGCCCCACAGTGATGCAGGGGTTGCTGTAAATGGGAAATCACTGCCCCAGAGTCAGAAGACCTACAACTGGGTCTCAGTGTGGACGCTTCTTACTGCCTAATGCTCACATCTGTACAAGGACAACTATAATTGCCCTGTTTACTTCATAAAACTGCAGAAAATAAAACAATTGATGCAAAAGAAAGCAATGGATGTAAGAAGCAATATGTTATTTAAATGTAAATTATTCTAAGTCCCCTACAGGTCCGTTTTGTAAGTAAGCAATAAAGCATCAACAGACACTGGCTCACTGAATACATCTCTATAACTTCTCCCCATTACAAAAGCATATATTGTTGAAACCATTGAAAACATACAACAGTGCTAAGAAAGTAAAAAACAAAAAAACTAAAAAATCTGCTGTGTGTCATTCGTCATACAGAGTAACACACACACACACACGTGTGTGTGTATAAACTGGGAAGCGCTGTTGTTGTTACTTTCTACTTGAGGCCACAAGAGAATACAGGTGCTGCTTTCACCTGAAGAAATCACTCCAGAATTTAGTACGTAGAAGATTCGGGAGATTTTGAAGGGAATAAAAGGTGAAGAACTCCAGGTTATGGCCTATTTGAAAGGATTCCTGCTGAAGAAACTAAATCATTTTGAATGAAAACTTATCAGGAATATGGAATGGAAAGCACAGAGAAGACAAGCATGAGGAAGGAGACAGGGAGGTATGACAGCTCAGCTACACTGTCCGGGTGTTTGGCCACAGAGCGTCTGCATGCAGCTGTGAAGGTATTTGTAGATGAGATTAACATTTACATCAGCAGACTGAGTAAAGCACATCACCCTCCATACGGGGGGTGGGCCTCACACAATCAGTTGCAGACCTTAAGAGCAAAGACTGAAGTTTTCCAAAGAAGAAACTCCCCTGAAGACAACAACATAAAAACTCTGCCTGGGTTTCCATGCCAACCTGCCCTACAAATTTTAGACTTAACAGCTCCCTCAATCATGTGAGCCAATTCCTTAGAAATAAATCTTTCCCTCTCTCTATATATATGTATGTTTTAAATTTTTTAAAAAGACTCTTGGCTGTATTTCTCCGGAGAACCCTGGAGCATACATGATACAAGGGGCCACTGAGAGACCAGCCAGGCTGAGATGGAGCTGCCCACACATGAGGATTCCCTGGGTAGATGGGTAACCAGAGGGCTCTGAGTGTTATGCACCCAACCCAAGTGTTCAGTGAAGGTTCTGCATGGAAATACACTTTGTGTGTATGGTGAACCAGGAATATTTACTTTAAAAATTAGGGGGTGCCATGTTCCCTGTCTAGTTTGGCTTTCGGCAGAGAGAACAGCATGAAAAGTTAAATCCCTAAAGTCCCCAGGAATGTGGGAATGTTTTCAACATCTCGCTGTGTGATGGTTAATTTTATGTGTCAACCTGACCTGGCCGTGGGATGCCCAAATATCTGCTTCTACGTTATTTCTGAGTGTGTCTGTGAGGGTATTTCTGGGAGAGAGCTGTGTCTGATTCAGTGGATTCAGTGGAGCAGACTGCCCTCGATATGAGGGGGGACCATCCAATCCACCGAGCACCTGAATGGAGCCAAAATGCAAAGCAAAGGAAGGAGCATGTGCCTTCCCTGCCCGACTGCTCGCCATGGAAATCAGCCTCCCCACCATCAGACGGGATTGGGACCCACACCATTCACTCCCTTAGTTCTCAGGTCTTCCTGACGCCCCTGACTTTCCTGCGTCCCCAGCTCACAGAGGGCAGAACCTGAGACTTCTCAGCCCACATACTGTGTGAGCCAATTCCTTATAATAAATCTCTTTTTATATATACACATTAAGTAACATGTAAATATAAATATGTGTATCTCCTATTTCTCTATTTCTCTGGAGAGCACTGTTACACACCAGATATGGCATAGCAGGCTTGAGTCAGTTTTATGTGAATCTAAGAATGATTCCTGAGGGAGATTTTGAGAAGGGAACTAAAATCCCACAGTCACGTTCAGCCGCTCCACAGTATGGGTGTCAGCATCGCTATAGCTTGTGTCCTCACTGTCTTGAGGGCAGGGGCACCCAGGTTTCATAAAAACAGGATCTCCGTGCGTACTACTCCATGCCTTGCTGTCACCTGCCCAACAGTGTCCTGTGAACACTTCCTAGTCCTCTGTCTTTCAGATCTCTAGTGAGTACCCTGTATCTTACCATAAATAAACTCTTGCTGAATGACTAGATAAAAGAGTTCTGTGTGCATACTGTAGTTTACCTGATCTCTCAGGTATTTCCGAACATTTAAATTTGGCTTAAATCTTCAAAGTAATGAGACAGGATGGTGATCACCCTCGCAGATTTGTATACACCTCTAATCGAACCCTAAGTGTGCCATTCCTTGGTGAAAAGATATGCACATTTTAATGTGTTTGAAATGCACTGCCAAATTGCCCTCCAGAAATGTTGTTCCAATTTACATATCCACCATTGGACTATGAGGGTCCATTTCTTTGTACCCTGCCCAGCACTCAAAAATTATTCTTCTCAGTCATTGCCAATTTGAGACAAAAACAGTATTTCATTGTTGTTATAATGTTCATTTCTTTGGCTACTAGTGTACTTGAAAAAAAATTTTATCTAGGGCATTTGTCATTGATATTTCTTTGCTGGTGGCTTGCCAGGTCATGTCTTTGCCCTTCCTTAATTTCTGCTGTACTGTTTTTTTTTTCCTCATTGATTTTAAGAGCTCAATACTATTGAGAATAATAGCATTTAAAAAATAAATCTCTACCAAAAAAAAACTTTCCTTGTTGATAATTTATCATTTTTATACTTACGGGGAAAAAACACTTATTTTTAGATCATTACATATATCAACACTTCCTCCTTTAATTGCTCATAAAGCTTTCTTTACCTCATTATTATGTAAATGTTCAAGTTCATACTTTTGGTTTTCTTAAATATTTATATTTCATCATTTCTCTCTATAATCCACCTGGATTATATTTTGCATTTGAGTTCATGGTAGGGAAATATTTTAATTATTTTTAGAATATTAAACAAACATAATTTGTTGAATAAATCCATTCTTTATCCAATGATTTGAAAAGCTACCTTATTAAATACTAATTCAAACATATATCTTATGGTATATCACATGTGAATATATAATAATAATATATGTATTAGTATTTAGTTAATATTTATTATATATGAACTCTTATTATTGTCCTTGAATAGTTAATGCTATACTTTTGTGATTACTGTAGGTTCATGATAAATTATAAACAAAGTACTTAACAATAAGAGTCTCTCATTCCTATTTTCTTGGTTCTTTTCCTCCATTGAGTCTTCACACGAAATTTGGAAAGAAAATAATCTTGGAGTGACATTTGTTGAACTATCATTAAAATTTTGAATTAATTAGGGTAAGAATTAATATATTCACAATATTTTGCTCCCATCCAGGAAGAGTTTTCTTTTCTTTTTTTTAATGTATTTTTACATCATCCAAGAAAACTTTCTAGTTTTTGTTATATGGTCTTATGCATTTCTTTTAAGTATTCCTGCATATTGTTGTAAATGGATAATTTTTTGTTTTATTTTAATTGATAATTGCTGCACATGGGAAAGGTGATTTTTTTGTACAATTTTTTAATTTAATGATTTTTGTACAATTTATTTGTAACTGACCCACTTATAACACTTATTAAAACCTATTTTCAAGTAGAAAATACTATGATTTACACACAGAGGATTATGTCTCTTGTTTTCTAACAGTAGTTATCTTTTCTATTTTTCCTGACTTGCTGCATTACCTAGGATGTCCAGGAAAAGAACTTTCAAAGTTTCACAGCAAGTATACCGATCTTGTTTTAATAGGAACTCCTATAATATTTCACCACTAAATATATTTCAATACATACATTTGAAGTGGTTGGAAGTAGTTATGTTAAGGAAGTGTCCCTCTAATCTTAGTTTTAAGTGGCTTTAGTTCTATTGGATTTATAGGTAAATAACTTAATCCATGATAAAGGAAACAGCATGTGTTCAAAGGCAAGCACAATGTCACCAAAACTAGTCAGACATCCTGTAAATAATGGATTACCCTTGATTTCAAAAACAACTGTGTCAGGATGTATAATCATTCTACATTTGATCTGGATCTGACACTACCGATGACATCTGTTAGTCCATAATCTTCTCCTTGCCAGTAAGAATATGCCCCACGTGCACCTAAAATAAAACATGGTGGCCATAATAAAGGCAAATGTAAACAAGACTGTCCCACGGTGGGCTGGGTTTGTTCAGATTGAGTCTTGGGGCTGCTGTGCCCTCATTTTTTTAATCCTATAATCATCACAATCCGGGTGCAGTTTTCGATTTCAATGTGAGAAATGAATAGCAATTTAGGCTGTTGCATGTTGAAATAATGACTCTGGGAAAGACCTGAGCATATCCACTGAGCCATCTAGTGGCTGCAGAGTGCACCTGAAAAAGATGCAACACTGGTAGGGTCTTCAATTTTAGAATTAAAAAAAAAAGAAGAATGGGACAACATCACTGACCCCCCAACCCCATCCCACGCCCAGACTCCCCCAAATCAACAGTCCTGGACTTTACACATGACACAAGTGCCACTACTCTTGATCTACAAATAGAAGGGTAACTGAATTCACGCTGAAGCACGAACAACTTAGAGAGGTGTTTATACTACATGTGCAAAAACAACCCACAACTAAAAAAGAAAGTGTGTGCAAAGGCAGTACCAGATTTAACTCGGGGCCACCAACAAGGTAAAGGATGACAAGAGGAAAGACAAGCAACTAGGACATGTGTCTATGCATAGACCGGAACTATTAAAAGGAAAGAATTTTAGTCAGCAAAAGTACATTCCTAATAAAGGTAAAATTCATGGTTCTTACAGTAACCCACCAGATTTTGACAGTGATAAAATTACTAAAGCTATCTTCCACCTTTTTCCTTAAATTTCTGCTTCTGTCTACATGAACACACATGACCAAAAAAAAAAAAAAAAAAAAGCAAACAAAAAGAGTTCCCTTGGATCATAGCCGACAACGCTGAAGAACAAAGATAAAGCAAATTGATAGCTTTTGAATGTTAATAGGGTTTGTCACCTCCTAGAGTGTGTAAATTGAAGACATCTGTCTGGTCTAAGATAAATTCCAAAAATCCCAAACTAATTGCCTCATATACACAATGCAAAACCTCAGAATTCCATGTGAAAATAAACCTTCATTTAGAAAATAAACTTCATACAATTATGATAAAAGGGGACTTGTCAATAAGCCAGAGCTTAATACAGAAGGATTATTTTGAAATAAACTTCTTTAGAGCTCATTAGAATTGGAAAGAACTGTGAAAATAGACACTGATACCCAGGTCCTTAGATATGTGATGGTGTTTGAAGGGGCTTAGCTGAAACTAACACAAGTTCACATCAGAAGACTTTGTTGAATTTTTGGCAATTATATTCATTTACAACATGGAAAGGGGAAAATAGCTTTTTTTCTTATCTGACCAATGAAAAATGAATAGAAATTCAGCAAAATCATTCCCAACATAAAGGCCAGAGAAATCACGTCATAGTATCTCATGTGTTGAAGAACTGGTCTTCCTTTTGTCTGTTCTTTCTAAAGGAAGTTAGTGCTATTTGCAAAGGGATGTAGAAAAAAGGCTATTTAAAAATTTTAACACATGGACAAACACTGGCAAAACCTTTTCTAGGAAGCATCTCAATGTATTAGGAATACTTTTATCTGGTATTGTAGGATTGAGAGAGGGAGAGTAATTTCATTCAATACTGGCCAAATTCATAAACTCACAAGAGCACTGCCAGGTCAGAGCTCTTAATTACAAGAAAATGAGATCAAACTTAAACAAGCTTAGGTAAAATCAAAATACATTGGTTCATGTAGTGAAACTGCAAGAAGGACAGAATCCCGGCATCCTAAGGGGTGAGTGGTGGTGGGGAAAGGGGGAGGGTGATTGAATGCAACCCAGACCAGCTTCACCTTCAAAAGACACTGCTTAGTGCAGTTCAAAAGATCTCAAGGAAGGACTCCTACTGGCTTAGCTGAGTTTTCTGCTCTTCCTCCAATCACTGTGGACAGAGGTTAGTTCGTACAGAAGCTCGCAGGCACCATCCTGACCCTGTGTTAGAGCAGGTTGAAGGGGGTGGGCTGCCGACAGTGCGAAGGAGAAAGGTGTTTACTCCCAGGAGAAGGGAGAGATGGTGGGCAATTAAACCACCAGTTTCCAACCTAAGCACCTTTAATTTTAGACTCTTTAGTTTGTAATCAGTGTGTGATGCCAATTACAAGTTATATTCTGAGCAGCAGCAGCAGAATGCAACAAAGTATGAGTGCTGACTTCTGCACTGCTGTTTCCTTGGTAAAGAGGGGTTTCACAAGGCGGATGGGAGCTGCAGTGCAGAATCCCAGCAGAAAGACGGCAATCTCTGTTTTGAGGGAAGATGATCTGGGTAGGCTTGATTACCCAGCTTTCCAGCTCATTTTTTATTCCAAAATCCTAGTTTAGATACCCAAAATGGAATTGTTTCATTCTCTTTGTGTTCTTACAGAAATAGTCACCACCCCTAACTCCAAGGCAGACAGTTATTTTGCCAGTGGGAATTCGGTAAGGAGAAGGGTTTGTACCCAGAAGTGCAGAAGAGATTCATTATGATTTTTCAGAACAATCTGGTCTGTTATACTCTACCCGCTCCTCCCTGAAAGGCTTCATGACCCCTCAGAGCCATATACCCCGTCAAGGACACATTCCATTCCACGACGGAAGAGTTTAGGTCCGACTAGAGTCTGTTGCTGGTTTACCACCAGGCTCTCTACATGTCTGGGTTAAGTTGGTATTGCTGGGGGATCTAACAGATCTTCTAGAGTAAGGATAGCTTCTCACTCCTCTAAGATGTGGCTCCTGCTTAGAACTGACCCCCCGAGCCATTTAGAAAGCTCAACTATTATCATCATCATCTTCTTCAATACAACAGAAAATCATCCTTAAAAGGCATCATGTTTTTTTGCTACCCAGCGGGTAGAGCTTTTACGAATGATTGGATCTATTTGAGAGAATAAAGAAACCCCATTTTCCTTGCCCATCTGAATTAAAGCTTGAGTCATTCTGTGAACCTACTACCTGAAGGGCCTGCTTGGGAGATAACAGAGTCAGAGCATAACTTGTAATTGGCATCACACACTGATTACAAACTAAAAATACTAAAATTAAAGAGACAAGTTTTATTGAGACCAGCACAGGACCCAGAGAGAGAGAGAGAGAAATAGATGATTTGTAGAGGCAAAAATAGAAAAGGCATCAGATGAAAGGGCAGGAGGAGACAAGGAATGGTATCATTTGGACCCCAGAGGATCTGCGTTTTTGGGAGAATTAAGAGTAACAAGCCTGATTCTAACAGCTGTTCCAGGCCATAGATGCAGTGGCTAGATGTCACTGGGGAGACTGCACTTCTGTGCTTTATAGAGGAAGTTTGGATTCCATAACTTGTCCGAAAAGAGAGCAAGCCCTCAGCTAAGACCAGGTCGAAGTCCGTCTGGAGAGATCCTGGTAAGGAAGTGAGAAGACCCTTGCTGACCTCCCAGGTAGCTCAGCAGCCCCTGCTCCCCACCAGGTTAGACAGCCGAAGCCGTGCAGACAGTGGGGGCAGAAACCCTGGAGGGGATGGTGTGGTGGTTGTGGCGGTGGCGGTGATGAGCTGCTTTCTTTTCCATATTTCTCTTTGGAAAGCGACTCTCCAGGGCTCTACTTAGACTTAAGAGTCTCGCCTTAGCACTGACGTGAGCACACTGTTGGCTTCTGTGACAGTCTGGAAAGTGTGAGATTCGGTGTGTCTTATTCCCCTAGATCTAAGTAGACTGTGAGACCTGAGGAAGTGGACTGAAGGCAAATCCAGCTCATCTTCTTAGAAAGAACCAGGACTTTTGATAACGGTGAAACTGCAAGTACTATTTGATTTTGACACAGTTGCTGAATCACAAATCAGAGAGGAGGAAGGAAGATCAAAACCACAGGAGTGTCTTCACACCTGAACTGGAGACCAGCCTCTGAGAGTCACTGGCAGAGAGCAGCAGAGCTGAAGGTGTGAGTGAGCTCATCAAAGACTATACAGACCCAGGAGGGAGGGAGCGAGGACAAAATTTGTAGAACACTGGAACACTGATAATGCAGATGCAGCAAAATGCAAAAACAAACAAGCAAGCAAGCAATGAGGGATGCTAGTAGCGAAATAGGCAGGGGGAGAACTTAAAAAAGAGGTCTCCACCGTGGCCAGTGCCACAAGATCTTGTAAGATGTGAACCAAACACAGTCCATTAATTGCAACAACTGGAAGGCCATGATAGGGACAGTTTTCTAAGAATTTAGAGGTGAGAAACAGCTTAGAGTGGTTTGAAATGAATTGTACTGTAGTATCAGTTGTACAATTTGTGCTGTCAGTTCTCTGCATTAGTTTCCTACTGCTCTAATAAATCAGCATAAGCTTAGTAGCTCAAAATAGCACAAATTATCTTTTCATTCAGTTTGGCAGGTCAGAAATCAGAAATGGGTCTCATGGGACTAAGATCAAGGTCTCAGCAGCCCTGTGTTCCTTCCGAAGGCTCTAAGGGAGAATCCATTTCCTGGCCTTTCTGTTTTCCAGGGGCTGCCTGCATTCCCCAGCTTGTGGCCCTTTTTGGTCTTCAAAGCCAGAGGCACAGCATCTTCAGCTCCTCTCAGACTCTGTCATGTCCACTTCTCCTTCACTTGTGTTATATGAGGCATACCCAGACAATCCAGGATTATCTTCCCATCTCAAAATCAGCTGACTAGCAACCTTAATTACACCTGCAGCCTGAATACCCACCTTGTCATATAACATAACATACGGTGTTAGGTTCCAGGCATTAGGACATGAACATTTTGGAGGGACTGCTTCTCTGCCAACCTTATTCTCCAGCTTGACTTTTTAAACTTAAATGTAAGCCTTAGAAATCTACTATATATACTGTATGGTCAGGGATGATACTGAAGACATTTAACAACTAGTATGCAGGAAACAACAGACCAAAATAGACGCGGGAGGCAGTGCTGGGGGCCCACTGCCACCTGGGGCACTAACCCTTCTCACAATCAGCTGCTATATAATGAGGGGCTTGCAGGGGCTTGGGGGTGGGGGGCCTCGGAAGGTAAGGGGTGACCCAGCAAGTGGAGGATACTTGGGGAGCCAGAGGCAGAAGCTCTCTGTCAAACAGCACAGAAGCTTACCAATATTTTAATAACTGATAGAACCACACCATCGTATGTCAGCTGAACATCAGCCCCATGTGTATTTTGTATGCCTACATACATGTCAATGCTTGTTTTAAAAAAATGGTCTAGAAGAAATACCTAAATTGCTCATAGTAATAACTGCAAAGGAGGGTACTGGTGTTGGAAGGGATCATGAAAGGCACCTGGAGTCCTTTCTTAGCATTTTTATATTTTTACAGAGAGAATCTATTCATATATTGCTTAATACTTAAAGACTGAAAAGAGTCTGAGAAATAAACAGCAACGGTAGTTTTCTCTGAGGAAGAGCCTACAGTTGGGGCAAGAGGAAATAAATGAAAGAACTGAAATATTAATTCTACAATCTGAGTTGCTTGAGTTTTTAAATGCATTGGATTTTTCATGTAACTCAACAAATTCTGAACTGCATCAGTCTATGTGTATCAATTCTAAAACGGATAGAGCACATAACAGATTCAGTTTATATGAGGATTTTGTATAGAATAATCTAGGCAGTAACTAAGATCACTGAGGAAACTATGGACTTTTGATTCAGTGGCTTTAAAATTATTGTATTTCTATTTAGAAAATAGATCTTTGAGTTCTCACAGAAATAAATTCCAAGTGCAGTTAAGAACTAAACCGAAAAGCAAAATCACATGTAAGTATAAAAGTGCTTATTAATTTCTGGACAGGAGTGGTCTTCTAAAACATGACCTCAAAGAAGAATGCATATACAGTAAGTCTAGTAGCATGTAAAATTTATTTATGAGAAAGGATACTATAAGAATGTTAAAAGGCAAAGAAAGACTGTGAAAAATATTTGAAATATGTTTAAACATAAAAAATTAATAACCAAATATAGAAACTCTTCAATCAATAAGAAAAAGGTAAATCATCCAAAAGACAAATTAATAAAGGAAAAAGAAGAGGGCATGCAAACAGCCAATGAGCCCACAGAAAGATGCTCACTTCCTCCCAGGGAATACAACTTAGAAGAGCACGGCATTTTTCCCTCTTGGACTGGTAAAACAAAAGGGGCTATTAATAACCAGCACTGTAGATGTAAAGCAATCCATTTGTATGCAGAGTTGCCATTGGTTTAGCCACTTTGGAAGACAATTCAGAAATTTTTTTTTACAGAAAGAGACCTAATTTCATCCTACTTATGTCAAAAACAAAAGTATATCTCTAAAGGTACAAATATATGTATGAACTTATAAAGGAATGGGTTCACAAGGATCACACCGAAAGAGTAAAAGCCGCTATCTCCGAGGTCAGCGGTCCCGAGACAGGTCACAGGGCTTGGGCAGAGGTGCCAGAGAATCAAGGAGTGCTTGGCTTTCCCACATTGTTGGTATTTTTAGAGTGAGAATAGAACCCATATGCTTCTCGTGAAATAAAAAGAACACAATTACTATTAAATTGGAAATTCACAGTTACGGAGGCTGAAGAGGAGTAGCTATTTGAATCCTCAGACCCCGAAGCTGGCGTCCCAAGCCTGGCTCTGCAGCAAGTACTCTGTGGGAAAATCATTTCACAACCCTGGATGCTAATTTCCTCACCTGTAAAATGGGCATTCCCAAACTGCCGCCTTATCACTTACCATTGTTTTGAGAACTAAATGCATTAAGTTACATGAAAGGGTTTTACAATCTATAAAGTACTACTCCAATGTCAGTTAGAACGGTTACTAATTATGCAGATAATTTTCAGCTAACGTCTAGCTGCTGATGAATGTTTAAAAAGCCATATTTCAAACTGAAATAAAGTCTGCTTAAAGTAGATGATGGTTAATCTAATTGACTCTCCCTTCTGACTCCCTCTCTCTCCCTCCTTCTCTCTCCTTTCCTCTTTACCTGCTTCTATTTTTTGTTTCACTTTTGAATTGCAATTAAAATTTTAAATGTTTTATACCATAAACAAAGCAAAAATTAAAGTCACCCTTGTTAGTACCATTTGGACTTAACAACTATTGATAATTTTCTCCTTAGTTGCTTTTCAAAAACAAGAAAAAGTTAAGCTACAATTCCTTTTCACCACTATCTCTAGTCCATTTTCTCTCTACATTTCTAGTGCAATAACTATCATCAGCCTGGTTTACAAACTACAGTACTTTTTAAACAATATAACTTCATGTATATAAATCTGTCCATTAACTCCCTATGGCCATCAGTATTGTTCCTTGCAAATGTTTTTTAAAAATGTATACGAATTATAAATTATAGCCTCCAACCTCTTCTTTGAGTTGAATTTGTTAGTACAGAGTTTGCTAAAAGCCTGTGGTTCTCATGCTTTCACTCACCACTTTTTAGGTTAAGACGCTTTGAAACAGAAAAGAATGAACATTTATTGATCCATATTATAAAGCAATAGACATTCACCTGCATTTTTCCAGTTATTAAGATAACCAAGTACAAGTTTTATCTCCTCATTGGCTAAGTTGGCTAAAAATGTTAGGTTGTTCCAGAAGCTCTTCACTTCACAGGGTGAGGAACCTGATCACAGCCACCCTGGCTTCCTGTCCCCACACGGCTGCAAAGAGCCAGCTTTGCCTGCGTCCTCTCTCGCCTCCTGCCCACCGAGCTCTGAGTACGCTCTTCTCACTTCACCCGAGGCCCCCTTGCAGGCTGTCCCCTTGCTGAGAGTGAAGAATCCTTCCAGTGGCTGCAAAGACCCTGCACCAGAGGGCCCTGTGCCCTCTCTGACCTGTCTCCTGCCACCTTCACTTCACTTCTGCTGCCCTGGCCTCTGTGCTTTTCCAAGGACACCCAGAACCTTGTCAAAGTGCATCCTGTCACTTCTTCTGCCTGAGCGTTCTGCCCTCAGATATCCTCAAGTCACACTCCTCTTTCCTTCAAGTCTTTTCTCAAATGGTACCTTCACAGGGAGGTTCACTATAACCAGCTGCCGACTTCTGGAACTCCATGTATCTCCTTCGTAAGCATCACTTTATGACACATTCATTGATTTTGTCTGTCTTTCCCTCTAAAAGTTGTAAGTTTTGTGAAGTCAGGGAATTTTTGTTGTTTTTGTTCGGTTCTGTTTTGTTTTAAAGCCCTGGTAACTAGAATAGTGCCAATCACATAGCTGGTGCTCAGAAAATATAAATTAAATAAATGAATGACTCTTCAAAGTCTATCTAACCAGTAATGCATGGGGATGGGATCAAAAAGAATATCTAACACCAAATAGTGGATTCTTTGTGCCAAATAGCCTCTAAGAGTAGGAACTCTTGCTGCAAACCCAGGAGAATAACTGAGTAATATCTTTTTCAACAGCAAGAGGGAATGATTACATGTGCGGAGAACCCAGCGGTTCCACTCCTGCTCAGGGCGTCTGGGGCATGGAGTGGGAATTTTGTTCCACTCACGTCCTTGGACCTGGAAGACTGAATCCACAAGCAGATAAACATACACCTGCCCTCCACACTGTGAGACTGAGAAACAGATGTGGTCATTTTTACATCATTCAGAAACATCTTATTTCTTTCCTGATTTAATTCAAACCTTCTCATGCCTGGACATAAACTCAGAGAATCGTTAGAAGAGTACGTGTACATCAGGAAAAGATATCAAGGAAAGAAAACAAATAGCCAAACATTTATCAATACTTTTGACCCTTATCAAATCTGAATGACTTAAGCAGCTACTAGTCACCTGGCATAGACTTACTTCGGAGTATCGTTTTTTGTCTGAAGTCTCCCTGTTCCCTAAATCATGTGCACTCCTTGCTGTCAGGGTCACCCTGCTTCTTCCGTGATGAGCTTCCTTTGGCTGAAAGATGATAAGGCAGAATCTGGACAGGCTCTATGGATCCACAGGGCAGGGTTGGAACACCCCTGGAAGCCAAGCCTGCTCTCTGGGAGGGAACACGACTCATCTGTTCAGAGCCCTAGAAACCGGCCTTTGAATTATTCTCCAAGGCCATTCCACTTTTATACATCTACCATCAAGTACCATATTTCACTTCTTTTGTTCATTTTATATATCAAGTTGTGACAAATGCAAGTGGAAACTTTCCAGGAAAAATAAGTTTATCTTCACAAAACTCTATGGTACCCTATGGCAATTCATTATTTTTCAATTAAATTTACTGCTAGTTGGCAGTTGCCCTAGTTTAATTTTCTGCTGTTTGTTTACCGAACAGGGAAACACATAATACAAAGCATAATAAAAGTCAGATTGAGTTAATTAAATGTGGAACCAGGAAACTCTAACTCTGCCTTTTGAATAGTTTTCTCATTAGATCTCCTTGAAAAATATCATTTTTAGCTGAAATTTATTTTGACATTTGCAATACATTATTCACTCGGTCACATTTTCTTTTCAGCAACTCCAGGAAGGGAGTCAGCATTAGTTCACACTAGTCTGTCAGGGGATGAAGCGGGGGTGACAGATAGACAGAGCTGGGACACCCAAAAGTTTACATCAGCTTGGGGTTCTTCTGGGGTGAGGAGAGGGGGTGCTGTCCTTGTCTTTCAGCAGGGCGGTGGTGAGTATGATGACCAGGACACATCAAGAGGAATTAGGGAATAGACTCTGCAATGAGATTGCTTCATTGCAAGACATCTTAGAAACCCTTTGACGCCACTCTTGTGACTAAGGTGATTTTTGTATGTAAAATTTCAGCATTTCGAAAGCAAGAAGGAACATATGAGATTGTTTTTGGGAAGTAGGGCAATGAATTCAGAAATTTATAAAAATTCAGTGGCACTTCTTAAGTCACATCTGTCATGTGGAAATAAAATACATTTCAATCTGTAACTTCAAAGGGCTCAGGGACTTATGATGGAAAGTTGAATAAAATTCTGTTCATCTTTTGGGATTTAACCACATATATTCAATTAAGGTATATATTATTTTCCAGGCCCATGGATTGGAATTTTAATATGTGCTAGGGTTATTTAGAGGTATAATTTTTCAAGGAGAACCTTCCGGGACTCTCTAAGAAATCCTGTCACAATATATAGCAGTCCCATTCAAAGACAAAGGAGGAGGGAAAAACTTTTGGCCTATTATTTAATTGATAATAGGTTTTAGTTTCTAGAGCTATACAAATAGGCTTCTCCAAGTGTTATATATTTTGCACAAGATGTAATAGCATTAGTGTTCAATTTTGAACCAAATTATAATTTTTGCCCAACTATTAAAGTATTAAAATACTATTTAGAGATTCCCTATTTATTCTTTATTATCTATATTTACCTATATCAATTTTTAATTTTTTCTTATTTCAAAGAAATACATGTTTATTATAGAGAATTACAGAAAAAAGTAGAAAACTCCACATAGGAAAATTAAATCTACACAATTTTCCAGGACCAAAAGGGTAATTACTATCAATATCTGATATATGTTCATACATAAAAATTTATTTTAGTTGTACCTATTTTAGATTTAATTTATATTAACAAAATGACACCTATAATAGATTTTTAAAATCTCAAAGTTAGTATTTTTTATAATCTGCCCCTTCCCTGCACCCTCCCTCCCCTATCCCAACCCAGATCCTGTTGACTTCACAATTATCACTGGAAATAACCAATGATGTTTACTTTATATGTATATTTCCAGATGTTTTTACAGATGATTACAAGTGTATATGCACATATATAAATAGTTATGTTTTGTCTTATTGGTTTTTAATTAGTTTCAACATTATATATATGCATAATTATTCACCTTTTTAATTTAAAATTATGTAATGAATATTTTTCCATATCAGCCTAATACAAAGTTCCAGTGAATCTTTTAACAGCCACATAATATTCAATTGCACACATTCATAAATAATTTGTCAATAGAAATTTAACTTGTTACCAAAATTTTCTACTTTATAAATCCTTGGATTCAGCTCTTTCAGAAAAGCGAGTATTTCTCCAGGGGTAAATAACCAATGTGTAAATTTGCTAGGTATGGGTATGGAAATAATCAATAAAACAAAATACTTAAGTATATTTAGGCATCAAAAAACTTAGAAGTCACAGGAAGATTAGAACTGGAATTGTTCATCTTAATCATGAAAACTTTTTATTTATTACTTTGAAAATAAATCTTTTAACTTTGTTTAGAAAACTCTTATTGCTATGTTATTTATATTTACTAGTACCTTTTGGAACTATGATTAATTTTTAGATTAGACATAGTTTTAAGATTTTGTGGAAAATGATCTTAACACTTTCAAACCATACAACTAATTTAAACTGATGTCAGTGAAAACAGCAGAGTCAAGACCCTCCAAAAATTCTCTGCATAAAACCAATGAGAACACTTGTTAAGTGATCAGAATTAACTTTTTCACAACACTGAAAATTAACCAAAGCTCTCAGCAACCCATGGAGCGCTCATGCAAGAAAAATGGCTGAACTGACAAGAACAGCAAGCTTTGTAGAATTTCAGCCATTCATATTCCCATCCCTTCTCTCCAGCTTTGTGGTAGCCCCGAAAACCAACAGACTACAATCACAGTGAAAACCAACAGCCTGGCAGCCACTGAAAAGGGCTGGTCAGGGTAGGAACTTGTTCAAAATCCCATTCCCTGCCTGGTAGTTTCCTGGAAAACACCACTTCAAAGACTTTTTTAATTGACCTGACTCAGAGCTTGTCCAGTATTAGCAGCTTTTGTGCTGTTTCAACAGAGAAACTGGCTGAAAACCATCATAGACAACAGTTTAACATTATAATTGCCTAAGATGGCAATACTAGTTGAGGTATATGCAGACCAACCAAAAAGCTTAAAAAGAAAAGCTAGGGAATAAATTGTCCAGAGGGGCTTTGAGAAGCTCTGACGTATCACTGGGAGTCAGAGAGACCACATGCATGTGTTAAGCCATGAACATGGGCAGGGCTGTGAACATTCTCAGGAAGAATTGAAAAGGCCCTACGCTCTCATCTCTGGATAACCTTGAGGATCTGTGCAAGCAAGCAGTGAAGGCTGACACAGTTGTAAACTGTGCCCCTACTATACACACGGGACCCAATGGAGAATACAGGTAAATTTACTGGTTGCAGGCATTTTAGGAAATCCCTGTTCAATCATCAGCCAAACATCAAGCTTATCAAGCAAGACTTTAGAAACCACACAGGACAAAGAATGCACATTATGCAGAATTACTTTAGAAAAGTTATTAAACAAATAATCAATAATTAAAACAGCAACAAAAATAGCCACAGCACCAAAACCTGACGAAGGAGCAGGGAGGAGAATCTGTCATTCACTATTACTACGTTACATTACTTAAAATGCTCAGTTTTCAACAAAAAATAGGGATACAGAAAAAAAGACAGTACGACCCATACCCAGGAAGAAAGAAGTCAATAGAAATGGTCCTGAGGAGACACAGATGTTGGACTTACTATATACAAAGACTCTAAATCAGCTATTTTAAATATGCTAAAGAACTAAATACCATACCTAAATAACCACTGGAAAGAATGCGAATGGTGTCTTACCAACTAGAGGATATTAATAAGGCTATAGAAATTACTTTTTAAAAAACACTCAATGGAAAATCTGAAGTTGAAAGAGGAACTGAAATGTGAATCCCAACAGCAGGGCTTTGAATTAGCTTCCCAGCTACAACAAACTGCAACAAAGTTAGCAGCTTAAAACAACTGTGTTACAATTCTTGAGGTCAGTAATCTGACATGGGTCTCGCTAGGTTAAAATCAAGGTACTGGCAGGTACCTTTGTGATCCTTTCTGGAGACTCTATTTTCTCATCTTTTCCAGTTTCCGGAAGCTCCCCGCATTCATTCACTCACTGCCTCTTTTTATCCATCTTCAACAATAATGCAGCTAAAATCTCTCCCATGATGCTACCTTTCTGGTTCTACTGTTCTACGTCTTCTTCCCTATTGAAGGGCTCTCTTAATTACACTGGGCCCACCAGATAACCACGGACAATCTCCTTATCTTAGGTCAAGTTATCAGAGTTCTTATTTCCATCTGCAATCTGAATTCCTCCTTGCAATGTAATGATAAATTCACAGATTCTGGGATAGAACATGAACATTTTTGGGGACCATTATTCTGCCTACCACAGAATAACAGCAGATCTGTGTAATCAGAAGAATGTATCAGCAAACTTGAAGAAAGTTCAGTTGAGATTATCCAGTCTGAGGAACAGAAATAAAAAAGAATGAAGAGAAATGAACAGTCTTAGAGAACTGCAGGACATCACTGAATGAATCACCATACTCATAATGGGAGTCCCAGAAGGAAGAGAGAGAAAGGAACAGAGGACTATCTGAAGAAATAATAATCAAAAAATTCCTAAATTTAATAATTTTTCTCATATTTTTCTGCTTGGGTGCCAGGAGGTTAATAAACTGTAAAGTACAGAGATAGATTAGATAAATAAGTAAATAAACAAAAGAGAAATTTACTAATTAAAAACTGGCATCTTAAAAGTAGAAGCCTGTATTTCTGATATTGTGTTTTCTTTCTGAAAGAAAGGAAAATATATTTTGACCTCCCATGTTTTGAGTGTTTAATATGAGTGCTTCCCCCATTTTCCACCATCTCCTCAAAAATCTGAATCTGTACCAGTTTTATAATTTTTTTCTCAATTTATTTCCAATTCTATTTCATTCATATTATGATTACTCATTCTATACAATGGCATGTGGAGCCTCTTGGCTTTTTGGTGTGTGTCATAAATGTCCCCCCTTAGAAGTCAGACCCACTCTTCACCTACTACCTGGGACAGTGAGTACAGTCTCCAGAGACTGCCGGTGTGGGGGCCTCAGAGCTTCCAGGTGATTATAACTGTCTGTCCTTTCACTAACAAAGGAGTAGTTCTCAATCACTTTGTCCCAGGGACACTGGGTAGGTTTTAAGGAAGATTTCACCCCTCAGATGGTAAAAAGTATTTCAGTTGTTTCTTTCCCTCCAATTTAAGAGTTAAGATCAAGGGGTGAAAGTCAGCCTGGTCAATCAGAAACAAAGGTGAAGACGCTGGGGTAAGAAATGCCTCGAGAGATTTCTCCAGTGAACAGTCTTGGGGGGGGGGAGCAGAGCGGTCCATGAAGCTGACAAGTCAGGGACGGAAAGCATGTTCCTCAGGCAGGGATGAGATATGAGATACAGTTATTCTCCAGAGCCCACAGCAGATTATGACTCCACTCATTTGGATTATAAGAGTGAGCATACATATTTTTTAAAAGAATGTCTTAACATAGCTCATTATGGATTTATAGTTAGTGAAATATTATTTAATAGATGACTGTCCTTGTAAGACTCAAGGCCTCAGAAATGCACCCTTAAAAAAAAAAAAAAGAGTCCCACTTGCAGGTTTTACTGATTCGTCTAATTCTAGGTGACAGGAGCAGTCACAGTGTTGTTGATTCTATAAAGCTCACATGCTTTTATTGTAAATTTTCCTATAAAGCACGTGTCCTATTGCTATTCATGTATAAGGACATTTTAAACTTGGGGTTTAACTCCTTTAGAAGTATTCCATTGATAGTCAGCTTTTTACATAGATGTATTTTCTTAGATAAATTAACTTGAATATGGCACTAGCTAATTAAAAAAATTACATTTTCTTGATAACCCCGATCAGTTCATAAGTTTTACAAAATAAAAATTTCTAATTAACCATATTGTTTGCTTTAATTTTCCATTGACACTCAAATTGTCATAAATTGACCAGTGGCAACACCTTTTAATTTAGTGCCCTGTGCCTTTTTAACATCATCTCTGAACTTAAGAAATAATCTTTGCTTCCTTGCAACAAGATAATCAAAATATGGAATTATCTCTGCTCTAAGAATGCCTAGTTTTTTGTTATTGTTATTCTTATTTTGAGTGGAGAACTTTACTCCACTCAAAATTTAGAAACTAGATATAAATACAATATTGTTTCACGTAAACAGTGGTGTCATTGAATTATAAAAACTCTATTTCTAATTCTATGCATTCTTTGTTTGATAAAAGTATCTTGAAATTGGGTTTCAAATGTGTACATCTAGTTGAGTCTCCCTTTCAATACAATACCAATTATCTAAAAAAACTACAAATAAATAATAGGGGAATTTATTAACATGGATGCATTCTCCCATGCGTCCAGTTTTAACATCCTAGAAAAGCCACTTGGAAATGATTTTTAAACACAGCTGGCTAAGACTCTTTGAAACTTGGTCAAAAAATGACCTACAACACACGAAGTAAAAATGCTAGAACTGCCTTACTGTGGTATTAAAGAAGATATCAGAAGGTTTAGGGCAGTGGGAATGTTAGAATAAATTCATTGCATGAGGTCAGAAGATCTACCAACTGATAATACACTCCAGGGGGTTCAAAGGACACTTCCATCTCTAGCCAAGGAGAGCGGGGTCTGTCCCTGGTAGGAGAGAACTGATGACAGGTTAGGCCCTCTTGTGTCAGTGGGGATGGTGGGCTTGGGCCATGGCAGCACCGGGTAATGTGCTTAGTCCTCAGAAACAAGATTATCACCGCAACGGGCAGCAAGGGAGGAGCGGCAATGAGAGTGCCTGTCTCCGCCAACGGCTCACAGAGCATGACGACCCCGGGGACAAGACAGATTGTCAGCCTCACTTAAGTTGGAAAAGGAAAAGGAAAGACATAAGAAGTGAGAAAAGAAAGCGACATCAGCTCCAGTGGAAAAGTGCAATCCCTCGCCCAGTTTCCAGGTGAAGTCAGATCACAAACCCAGAATCATTCATCCAAGTGGATACCAGCCTTGAGGAAGAATTTTATAACAACACCAAAAGCATATTCAGTAAACACTCCCCAACACTTCCCTTAACTAAACTGCAGCCATTCAACAGTCATGTACACTGGGGAAAGGGGAAACCCAGATTTCAAAAGGACAGTGGGTAAGGAGTCAACTGACACTGACATCAGGGAAACTTAAAGGCCAGTGTGGGCCCCAAGTTAAAGTATCTTCCAGCACATGTGAAAGCCTGATATAAAGGGAATCCTGCCACGAGTTCTTGGTGGTTTTCTAATCCCCAAGTGCACGATTGGGATAAATATATTTAGCAACTCCCAAAATTCTCACATTGGTGCTCTGATTTATGCAAGAAGAGTCATTATGGTAAGAGAACTAGCAAACGACCTAGAAATTACTCTTCCCCTAGTACCCGGGCCAGGACGGCAAAGCAGAGGAATGCTGCATTCCAGGAAAGCCGCAGCACTTGCTACCAACGTCAAAGGCCCTGAAGGAGGCAGGGCTGGTGGTGCCGCTCCCTTCCCTCTTAGTTACACTGCCTGGGCCCAGCAAACACCGGGTGAAGCACAGTGGGCGAAAGTGGACTCCTGTAAACCGAACATCAGCCCCAGTTCTAGCTCGTGCCAGGTGAGACATCTTCACTAGCAGCGAGCGACACAGCTTCTGGCATCTGCTGTGGGGTTGTCCACCCAGCAAGTGTTCTTTTTAACATCCATCAGTAAAGAAGGCTAAAAAGCAATTTGCTTTTACGTGAGAAGGACCGCAGTACATGTTTGTTCTCTTGCCCAGGGCTGTTTATTCTCCTGCTCTCTGTCGTAATATGATTTCAGGGACACTGACTGTCTCGACATTCTACAGAATGGCGTGCTGAGCCACCATGCTGATAGTACGCTAATCAGATACGGTCAGCAGGAAGTGCAAGTACCTGGGACCCTTGCAGAGATCCAACGCTATGCACATGTGGATATACTTCTTCTAGGTAAAGGACAAGCTATTGGAACTTCAACCCTCTACCCGTAAAAAAGTGAAAGAGAACAGAATGAAATGAAGTTGCAGAGGTAGGCTGAGGCCAAATCATCTAAAGAATTAAAAACCATGCTGAAGAGTTTAGAATGTACTCTAACTACAGTGGGCTCTTTTTTCACAAGCTTATTTTAATTGCTGAATAGATTGTAAGATTGTAAGAGTGAAAGAGTGGAAAGAGGAAAACCAGTTAGGAGGTTGTCATATCATCTAGGTGAAATAATGATGCCTTACGCTAGGAAGGCAGCAGGAGAGCCTGGAGGAAATGACAGATTTAGCATATGTTTTGGAGGTAGAACTTGCAGGACTGAGTTCTTGGATATGGTTGTTAAGGGAAGATACCAATCAAAGCAGCTGTATTGTAGTAAGTCCTGCAACAAGCACTTGTATATAAGACTAGAAATGTATCAGTATTAAAAATAAGACATTACTGTAACCTCTTGGTGATTTGGTTTCTTCATCTATAAAATAAAAAGAATAATACCTACATCATAGAATTGTTCTGAGGATTCAAAGAGTTCATATATTTAAAACACCAGAACATAGCCTGGCACACAAAACACTACTACCTAAGTGTATATCATCATCACCATCATCATTGTCATCATCATCATCTGTCATCATAGTTCCTTTCTCTTTCCAAATACTTATGTTTTTCTACTTTGGTGTTCGATCATGGGAGTTTATTTCACTGCTTTTATTTTTTCATGTGATCTTGGTTTTCTTTTTCCTTTCCTCCCGTTACTGTAATAATTTCACTTTTCCATTTTTTTTTGTTAGCTTTTTGTCTTTAGATGTGTTAATAGTACTGGCCACAACTTTGCCATGGTTTTAACACGTTAATACTAAATATCTGACTTTGCTTAAAGTTCAACTAGTACTGTTTGACCGGAAGAAATTCTTCTTCTTGTTTACAAGATATTATTCTGGCTTCTGAATTCTCGGATAGTATTAGTATCTCTTCGCTGGGCTCCAGGGCACGTAGCTGGATTCAAAGCCAAACATCTCAGTCCCTGAGGTGGGACTGTGAGCGAGGGAGGTGAGAGTGGCTTACCGTGGCTTATGCCTCCCTTCCGACATGAACTTCACAGCTGGCCTAACTGTCCCAGAAGACAGAAGAGCTTGTATCCTAAAATCCATAGCACTTTGGGTGTTGACAGTTTTACAGCACTTGGAAGAGGAGCCTATTTGTTCATCACAATGGATCAGTGTGTCAATTCCCTTCATTTCTAAGGAAAGATTTTTACAACTGATTCCATGTGCCTAGGACTCAGCACAGTGTCCCTGGACCACGCCCTGCTGAGCTGGGGTGACAGGCTACTCAGCTTCCCCAAGGACCCAGGAGTTGAACCAGATCTCTGATGAACTCCAAACAGTGGGGTGTTTTTCCATGCCAGTCCTGATCCATGAATGAAATCTGCTCTTTGCCAGTGCTGTCAGGGAAAAGCACTTATTTCCCACTGATTTGTTAATGACTGTCTCTTAGCAACATGTCTTTTTTTTTCATGCTCTGCAGTTTATTTTATTTTAAAAAATTTTTTAATTGAAGTATAGTCAGTTTACAACGTGTCCATTTCTGGTGGATAGCATAATGTTTCAGCCATACACGTACATACACACATTCCTTTTCATGTTCATTTTCATTACAGGTCACTACAAGACAGTGAATGTAGTTGCCCGTGCTGTACAGCAGAAGCTTGTTATTTATCTGTTTCATATATAGTAGGCAGTATCTGCAAATCCCGAACTCCCAATTTACCCCTTCCCTCCCCGTAACATGTCACTTAAGTAATTAACTACTCTATGCTGTTGGGTTGTTTCTGCTTATCTCAGGACATGTGGCACTGTTCTTGTTTCCTCCCATCCTGCTCTTCTCAAACAGCACACTCAGTACTCCATCATAAGCAGGACGAGTAATCACCAGCACTGTTTCCTGAGAGTCTTACACACCACGGAACCCGATTCTCAGACCTGAAGGAGCACACGGGCTGCAGAGGCTCAAACAGAACTTGTCCCAAGTGGACACGTGGGCCTCAGCCTGGGACAAAGGACAGTCACTCCAGGGGGGTTTCTAGCAAGAAGAGAAGGTGCCCATTGACAGACAGAGCACTTCAACAGCCCTGGGGATCTGGAAGACTCTTGAAGACCGTGGGAGGTTTTAGAATCCCTGAAAAGTCCTGCCAGTTAGCAACCATGGGCCCTGTCCCAGCTCACTGCATGTTGCCACAACAAACAAAGGAAATAAACTACTTGTCACGGAGGTGACATCCCACAGCCGGCTCCAGCAGTGGTTCCATCCTGATGCCTCACACACAGATCCGCTAACCTGGCAAAGAAAAGCTAGAAGAAATCCAAACTTCCCGACTGTCTTTATCTGGACCTTCAATATTTGAAGAGAGACTCGTGAAAATTTTTAAACGAATTCTTCTTAATTCTGAATGCAAGAAAAATAAAAACCTCCCATTTTAATGTAAGGAAAAAGAGAAAAACAGTAAGAGTATGACAAATTTAGGTAGTTCAAAAGAGGCGGCTTCATACGAGAATTAATTACTAGCAAGACGTCATGTTCCTTCTGAGGACAATGCCTTCAGCAGCCACCTCCAAGCAAGACTTTTGGCTGTTTCACGACTAATGTGATGAAACTCACCAGAGCTAGGTCTAAGATCCTATCTTTGGATCCAAGGGACTTATCTTACAAAAGCAGCATCCGTTAGGTGTGTCTTGGAAACCAACGTAAGTGGAAATTCTTGTGAGTTTTAGCAGACAAGAAGTTTCAACCACTTGGTGAGTGGTATTAAAACAGATAATACCATCGTATGCTGGGTATACACAAGTGAAATTGAGTACCAGTCTCCCTCTTTACTGGCCTCAGCATTGCTGGAGCACAAGGAAGGAAGGATGACCAGAATGGTGAAAACAGAGCATGTGCTTGAAGGAAGCATGATGTCAAGATGTTGCAGAACTCAGTGCATTCTGTTTCGCCAGGAGAGAACGTGAAATGTATCTCTGACAAGTTAGAAGGGCGGCCGTGTGGAAGGAGGACTGTACTTACTTTGCATGGCTCCAGTGGAAAACTAGGTCCAAAAATGAGATGTGTCAGTCTCTGTAAGAAAGGGCTTTCTATGATAGCTGTTCAAGATAAATAGGGATTGAGACTTGTATGTTCTCTATTGCTGGAAGAATCTAAGAATAGCCTGGGTGGAGAGTTGCTCAAACACTGAGCTTAGTGGCCATTACAGCTGTTCTCTGTCCATGACTGTGTGAGCCTTGATTGTAAGCCCTCACAGGGTAAGTGCTATGTGATGTATTTTTATATTCTAGAGAGACTTCGCCAGTTTAAGCAAATAACACAGTGGGTTGGCATTTATGGCTCGATTGTTTACCCTTGACTCTTTAGGGTGTTGAAATTTTGCCAAGTTCTAAGCAATTATTTGCAAAAAAGAAAAAGACTCTTAAAGGAAATATGGGAAGAGGATTATACCATTTGTCAATCAAGTCAGCAAAACCTGGCCTCATCATCAGACATCATCACCACCTTCAAATATAAGCATCGTGATGAAACAAAATACCCTTCCCTGCATTTCACTATATAAGTGATACTCATAAATTAGCTTGTAATTTCCTTTCACTTTGTTTATAAATTTATTTTTTTTAGAAATTCATAGGATTTATTCTTATGAAACAAATAACTTTATTAATGGGCCTGACTGGACAAAGAATATGGTTTTGATCTTACGACAATGTATGTCCTTTTGGTTATTATAATTCACCGTAAGTTCAAATTGCAATCCCCAATCTAAGAAGTGGTGACTGTTCAACTCCCTCAGCTCCTGGTTTGTTATCATAGAATTGCTTATGGAGATTAGCCTGATGGAAATAATTATCGTTAAGAATTATATATATTTATAAGAAAAGCCAAATATTTAAAATTTTATTTTCCTATGAAAACCCACAAGGAATAACTTACTTCCGTAGCAAAAGAAAAAAAGGTAGATTTGGTAGAAGAAATCGTTTAAGTGTTATTATGCTTTCTTCTCACTTTGTAAAAGAGGAGGGAGTGATACGGCAGATTCACAAACTAGAAACAAATAGGCTGAATTTGCTGTTTTAATTATATAGTTTTAAAATACTCATGGTATTTTTAAGCATTTGAATTTAATGCCAGCATCAGACAATGAGGAGACTTCATATTTTTAAATCTGTCTTTTCACTTCACATGAGGAATCCAGTGGTCTGGCCACACTGGGACCCCAGTGATTTACTGCAGAGCTGAGCAGCAATGAAATTGTCCCCTCTTTAGAAAGAACATGCTCTTGCCAGTTTGCCAAACATGCCATGACCTGGGGCTGCATCAGACCTGCCGGTCGGCCCTCGTGCACATGCTTGCTGCTTCGCCCCTACAATCATCAAATTCCTGACCCTGAGCCCAACTGTACACATTCCACGTGTGAAGCACCTGGGTAGCCGGTACCTCCCATTATTCCACTAGCCAGCTCTGTAGAAATCCTTCATAGTGAATACTACTCAACCATAAAAAAGAACAATGCCATTTGCAGCAACGTGGATGGACCTAGAGATCGTCATTCTAAGTGAAGTAAGCCAGAGAGAGAAAGAAAAATACCATATGCTATCATTCATATGTGGAATGAAAAACAGAACACTAATGAACTCATCTACAAAACAGATACAGACTTGCAGACATAGTAAACAATCTTATGGTTACTGGGGAAAGGGGGTGAGAAGGAATAAATTTAGGAGTTTGAGATTTGCAAATGTTAGCCACTACAGATAAAAATAGATTTTAAAGTTTCTTCTGTATAGCACAGGGAACCATATTCAATATCTTGTAATAACCTTTAATGAAAAGAATATGAAAATGAATATATGTGTGTATCTGCATGACTGGGACATTGTGCTGTACACCAGAAACTGACACATTGTAACTGACTGTACTTCAATTAAAAAAAACATCCATCATTGTGGAGTCTAGAAGGGGATACAGATACATATGCCTTCTGGAATGAAGATGACTCTCACCACGAGAGCCCCTCTGACAGGGACGGGGAGCTCCTACATTCCACATTGGTAGGCAAGGCACTGGACCGTCTGCCTGGCTGAAAAGGTTTAAATTGACCCACAGGATGCTGAGAACTGCTGTCCTCAGGAGTGCAGGGGAAACTGCAGTGTCCCACCACTGAACTTTATACCTGTGACTATCACGGGCACTGAATGGGGTGGGGAGGGAGGACAATAAGGGAGACTCCTAATTACTCTGCGTTAGCAATGGCGGAGTCGTGGGCTAACTCTAAGCTCTGTCAGTGCCCTATGCCATGTGCAGTAAGGAAACACCTGGTGTTGAGAGAATTGGGTTTGTTTCTCATCACACGAGGGAGAACGCGCACCACAGAAAACTGGGGGCATCGCAGTAGAAGGGTGTCAGAAATAACTCATTACAGGAACTCAGCTTTGGGTGGCTGATTCGGGGAATGGTCTGAAGAATCAGCTAGGATGTTTTCAGAGAGTGGGGCAATTCTATGATTGGGTATTTTGTGAGTGTCACAATAAACTTGTTTTTAGTATGTGCTAAAACAAAATTATGAAGTGGCCTGTTTTCTTTTTATCATGGTCTAAAGTAACCTCATCTGAGGTTCCATGAAATTATGGGCTCCAGGGAAACAAAATGGTCCGGCTGTGAGCATCAGAGGAGTCTGTACTAACACTCAGGTCCAGCTGTGAACACTGGGCTAGTGGTGGCTGTCAGGGGTTACCTCTCTATCCTACTCCTCAGGTTGCATGAACCCTCCAAGATTTTTCAGCCTTAGCAATGGATCACTTTTCTGAGACATTACCCATCAGTTAGCAAGGCCAGGGTCTTCCAAAGGGCTGATCCTTACGCAATTACCCTGGCCTGCTAAAACTGCAGCGCTGGCTTTGTAAATACCTTACTGAACTGGAAAAAGAAAAGAACATTAATTTAGGATGGACATATGATTGAGGCCAACCATAGATGCAGGCCTTTAAACGAGAGATAAAGAAAAAAAAATCACACCTCCACTTCACTCTTGAGTAGTGCTTTAAAGTATCCAAGATGCTGTCTCAGATATTCATTGGCTTTGTGGTAAAACAAACAAAAAATATTTTCACACGCATTTATATCAGCAAGTCCTTGGATGTCTCTCATATACTACTCAGTCACATGCAAGAGGGACCAAAGCTGATATCTCTGCCTCTAAACTGATTCTGAGTGGAGGACGTGAGCGGTCAGGACAAGGGGGTTCGCCTAAGATACTGCTGAAACCATCCCCCAAAGCCTAGCACATCTTCATGGGGCTACATCACCAAGAAACATGTCTTTTCCTTCATCAACTACCCTATTCACAGCAAGTGACTAGTAATCACTCCTGAATCAGTGGTATTGCCAAGAACAGAAACTACTTCCCAGACAGGAAAGGATGACTTGGGCGGGGGACTTCCATCACACAGACAAGGATGCACCCAGAGAACAGTTAGAGTTTGGCTTCACCGACCCACTTCCACAGACTGTTCCCAGCTTGGAGGCCTCTGCCCAAGTCTGGCCATGGATGTGGGCAGTTTCTGGTGGGCCAGGAAATGTGTGGGGAGGATGTGTAGGATGAGGTCAACCTCCTGCCTGCAAAATATCAACCATAGTCAGGAGGGAACTCCACTTCTTCTTAATTCTTTTAGAAATAGGTTTAATCAGTAGAAATGATTAGTTATTGTTGGATTCCAGTTGGAGTATGATGCTTCAGAGTCTTACAGAACCCCTCAGACTAACGAGGATCAGACCAGGCCACCCCTGAGCACTGGGAGATGTCACTTGTCACCGAGTACCTGGTGCTGGCCTGTGCCGTGTGTTCTCTAATACCAGGTTTCCTGTGGAGAAGGAAGAACATGCCCTCTGCTGCCAGGTAACTCTCGGTTCAAATCTGAGCCATGAACCTTAAACTTTCTACATGGTCGTAAATATGACATCAGTGTCCTTGAATCATCGCCTTTCATCATCTGTACACAGAGGATTCAACATAGCTACCTCAGGTTTTTATTGTAAGTGTTAAATAAAATGATGCTTGGTTTGGTGTTGGCCTTCAAAAATTTGACATAAGCCATTCTTGGTAGTCCGCCATGAGTCCCTCCAACGTCTGATTTCTTATTTATTCCACCCTTTTGATAAACCATTCAGCCTTAAACCAAAGACTTGTCTTGCCATTTCTTTTTCTTTGTTTTTTTAACTAAAGTATGCCATTTCGTTTTCTAAAGACAGTTTGCTTTTGAAATTGACTCATATTCTGGAAGGTGTCCCATCAATGAGCACATGAACTCACACCTTGCCTAGGATTAGCTTGGGAGCTGCGATAACCCTGAGGTAGGCGGGATACCCTGGTGAGGAAGAGGAGAGGGACCACGGTAGAAGAAGCGAGGGTACCATTTTTGTCATCCCTTCAGTTTTGACCAAGGTAGGCTCAGACGCCTAAGCCCATAATGACTGTGACACTATTTTTGTTTTTCAACAATGAAAGCAACTGTGTTTATCTTACAGTCTGTTGTAAAGATCAAAAAATAGCAATTATGAACATAACAGGAACCCTCTAAAGGGCCCAGGTTTTAGCTCCCAGAGAAATCTGGGACTTACTTCCCATACCATGATATTTTAAACTCTAATCAAAATCCTGTTCTCCTGACTGAGGGGACAATCAATCTCATCCAGCCACTATTTCCGACTCGGTCTGGGCTACATTTGAGAACTCACTTCCTTAAGTCTTCAAGTTCACTTCCAGTTTCTGCAGAAATGACTCTTCTTTCACTCCTACAACATCTTCTGCCTCCCCAGGAAAATAGACTCCTTTTTGATCTACAGCCTTCGCTGACACAGAAGCATTTCCCATTCCACATTGTGCCAAAATTTCTCCACCTGGCCCACCATTAATCAGTTGAAAATTACCTCCCAATGTGGGTCATAATCATCCATTTAACATGCTTCATCCTATTCTAAAATTAACATTTTCTTATAAGATTTCTGAACTTGAACTTAAAGCATCTTGTAATCTGCTAATGAGTAGCAAGACAGAATATTGTAGAAGCCTAGCCATGGAAAAAATGAAGATTTCACACAGGATTTCATCACAAACTATGATGCTTCTATGATTACACTGGTGGGAACTTTGATTCAATTTAGTGAAGGCTTGAGGGCTTTGTGCTTTGTGCATGTTGCTTTCAAAGACTGTGATCAGTGGGTCCATTTCTGCAAGTAGAAATTGCTTAGCCATGAAATAAACATCACATGATTTCAAACAATGTGCAATAAATGGGAATTTTTCTTATTGGTGTTTCTAAATTCATTTTCTTTCAACGTGCATCACCTTAGATGCAATAATCAGGCTTCTAAATGGATAGAGCTCAAAGATGAAATCTTAAAATCCTGAAATACAGAAATGTTTGGGAAAATAACAAGAGATTAGATATTTCCATGCTGTCAGCCAATGTTCCCTGCTCCCACAGTGCTCCCTGATAGATCATAATAATCTTTACTAATCCCCCATCAACTGTAAGCAGCACCAGGGTGGGAGGAAACAAACCCCATTAATATAATCTCAGATTATAAAATGGGTGGGGATGGTCCCACAAACAGACCTCTTTTCAGGTTGGGAGAGCACATACGCAGGTTAAGGACTCATCTCAATAAACTGAAGCAAGCCAAGCAGATGTTCCTCTGGGAGCAGGGAATTTTAGGGCATTTTACTGACCTACAGAGCTGTTTTCCTATTATACTTCCCTTTTCTGGGAGACAGAGCCTCCCCTTTATTTACAGAACTCATCTCATCTGCTATATCCTAGGAGAAAATGCCACAGCCAGCCCTCTCTGTACCAGAGCTGAGGACCAGTCCAGCTGGGCTGGCAACCCTTCAACTAATTATGCTGCTAATTGCCGCACAGGCTGCCCATTCATTCACCATCATTCAGCAAATATTTCCAGCTCTGGTGGATGATGATCTTGGAGCTCTTCCAGGGCTCTGTGGGGAAGACTGGTGCGACCCATTCCAGTGACCCATTCCAGATGTCTCTATTTGTTTGTGATTTTCTTGGCTCTATTTTCCCTGTCAAATTAGTCTACTTTATAATTTTCCAAAATTCCTTAAAATTTCTGCAGATAAACCCTTCTCTGTTTCCCAGGACTGCTAAGGATTTAATCTTATTCTTATACCCCCGTTTTAGTTTTTTTCTCAGGATTTGAAGAGAAAAGGGATATATGTACACACATACACACACACACACTCTTGATACAGAAGCCATGTTTCTAACTTGGATGCATTTCTCAAGTCCCTGGAGTACTCTAAGGATATTTATAAGAAGTGCATGTTGGTTGCTGTATTTTCTGCGTCCTTGCATTTCTGGTAATTTTTAGCATCCTCTCACATAAACGACAGCTGGGTATAAAACTCTGGTCTCACAGTCTTTCCACCTCAAAATCTGTAAGTGCTGCCCCACAACTGTCTGATATTTGAAGTCACCATCTGGTGACAAACTGCTTTTAGATCCCATTTAAGTTGTTGGTCTCCTTCTGTTTGGGCATTTACTGTATTTTTTCCACTAAACATGACATTTAAAAAACTTATCTTCCATATAATTCAATGTGGTTCCCACTTTACACCATCACGTTTCATATCTCATGTCTTTTTTAGTGCATGACATGTAGCACTCCGCCACTCATTAATCTCTCTTCTACATACTTCTTTGCACCTTCTCTTAAATCTCTCCCATTTCTCCCAAGGAATTTCTACTTTGCCAGTTGAAGCTCTTCTTCAATGAGAAGTGGACTCTGCTAAACCTCTGTCACTTCACCTTCATGCCATGTTTGAAACCTAGCTCTTCCCTAAGAACCCCCTTCCCTGAACTTCCACCAAATACTTGGGGCGGGAGCAGGAGGCAAGATTTTTCTACGTGCCATTTAAAGCCTCAGTTTTCAACCACATCGTGACAGCTACCATTGGCCCAGTCTCTTAGTTATGGCCCCTCACTATTGAAAAACAGGTGCAGAATCTCCCCTAAGACTCCAGTTGCAGGAGTCATCTGCATCCCATTAGTGAAGGGCCTGGTGAGTGTTCCCTAGATTAACGGTAAATGATGCCTTGGGAGAGGGTGACCCTGCTTAGGAGAGTGAGGAGAGCGAGAAGAGAAGGATACTGAGAATTTCTCTTCTCTTCTGAACATTATCCTCTTTCACTCTCCACGCTCTTAAGCAAGGTCATCCTCTCCCCTGGCACCATTTACACATATACACTGAGCACCCACAATCTCCAGCCTAGGTATCCCTTCCCATTTCTAGATCCAGCTGCCCATTTAACATCTCATTAACACATCAATTCAACAAGGTCAAAGTGGAGCAAATACTACAAGCCTCCTCTTACAGTTCCCATCGCAGACACCTGGCTGTCACCCTTGACCCCCTCCCCCCTCCTCCTTCCTGATACCCACATCTAATTGATTTAAAGTTGGCTCTACCCCTTTAAAACGTCTCACATCTACAGACTCCTCTTCCCAAGGCCACTGCCTTGGTTTAGATTACCTCTTCTTCCCTAAATTCCTGCGAAGGCCTCCTAACTGGTCTCCCACTGAGTCTTGCTCTTCTACTTACTGCCCATTCTTTGTGTTATCACTAGAGAAAGCTTTGAAAATACAGAGATAATCTCACAGGAATTTCTTTAGTTATTTGAATGTGTCATTCTCTCATTTAGTTTTGAGACTTTACCCAGGCTGTTACTTCTGCCTAATTACATTCCTTCTCACTTACTCAGACTTTTCTGTTCATCCAGATAATGCACACCTGGTCATCAAGTCTGCTAAAATATCACTTCTTCCGAAAAAATCACTCCTTATCTCCTTAAGCCACCTAAGGTTCACCTCTTGTAAGCAGGTCCCCAGAACGTCCCTTGCTTTACACCACCGACTGTGATCTGCTTAAGCAGATGCAGCTCTGTTGAAACAGACTGTGCCCATCCTAGCTGATTGTCTTTCCCTTGCTCAGAGTCACAGTATAAAGGTGCTTGGAAATTTTCATCCAATGAGAGGCTTTATTAAGTAAGTCCCTCTAGGATCTGCTGAATGTTTCCAACGAGATCATAACCCTTACTCATTTTAACAACTTTCTGTTCATCACTATTTCGGTGATTTCCTTTCCCTCCTCCCCTCTATGTTACACTTTAGGAATTCTTAATACACAAAACATATCTCCTTTCTTTTCTCCATCCATCTAGTGTCAGTGTGCTTTTCCTCTGGGTTCTGAGAGACTTTCTTACACTTCCTTCTGCTAGAGCACACTCCAGTGTTCTGAGCGGAAGCGGGGCATCTTCAGCTCACTTCTTTCATTACATTTTAAAATTTAACCAGCTGGCTTATTGCAGGCCGTCTGCTTGACTTCAGATCTGTACCTTTTCATGACTGCTCCAACTCCATAGATGCCACATCCTCTGAAACTTGGGCAGAATACCAGTTAGAGATTTTCTATCCTTTTATTCTATCTCATGTAGGAAGAATTCCATTTCATAGGCTACAGTGGCTGGACTTTTCAGATTGTTTCTCTTCTTTGGCAGAGTCTTTCCTTGTGTGTTCGTGTGTCTCCCTGTTTGCTCACCTTTATACAGGTTGAGTTTGAACCACTTTAACTATAATACTTTTAAATCTTTCCAACGTAGGAAAAGGAAGAATGAAACACCTAGGTTTGCTCTGCTGAAACTGGGGTCCGCTTTTCCATAAGAAGTAAGGAAACAGCAAGTGGGAACATGGCCTTTGGGCCTCACGTTGACCTTCGGGGCTTGTTGGAGAGCCAGGAATCAGCTGGGCCAGTGCCTGCCATCCTGACTGGTACTGTCCCTGCTAATATGGGTCAAGAACAATAGCCACAGCTGGTTTCTCTGACCCGTGTGATTTCAGGGGCTTTGAGTGCTTGTCAACAGTAGAAACAAAGCTCATCTTTCCCCAACGCCGACCTGTCCGCGCTGAGGAGCACCCACTACTCCCAGATACACAGGTTCCCTTCAGCCAGGCTGCAAGCAGCAAAGACCATTGGCCAATAAATTCTCTCTTCCATCTGTGCTGTGAAAGTGCCTTAAGATTTCTGACGTATCGACGGCCACCATCAGCAATGTCTAAGATTGGTAAAGATTTTTCTCTGTTCATGCTTGTTCACATAGACAGGAATGTAAAAGACAGCCCCGTTTGCCCAAATGCTCATCACAGAACTTCATGTTACCTGCACGGGTTTCCTTTGTGACGTGCCACAGGTTGTGTAACCTCGCTGTGAATCCCAAACATCCCAAGACACAGTCTGAATGGCCGGAGATACCTTGGTGCTATGGCTCCCCCTGCAGGTCCTGCAGTGAGCACTGAGGAACTCAGGAGCCTTCCTGAGACAGGATTAGGCTTGAGTAAAGCTGAGAAGTTCTCAGCTGGAGCTAGACACCTCTCTATTTGCTGATTGATTTAAATTCCTAAGACTATTTTGGCATTTTTTTTAGGAGACTGCCAGGTCTGGGTACAACATCTGCACGTCAGGGAAACTCTTCCGGTCTGAGTCCAGGGATGTGGGGGTCCTGGCTTGGTCTGGACTCACCAGTCTTCAGGGAAACACAGCCCTGCGCACGGTGGGGCCCACGTCCACCACACACGGGGAAAAGGCATTTGCCGCTCGCCTGTAACTCTGCTGCCTCAGAGAGTCGGGGAACTGGGCTTCTGTGAGTTTAGGAGAAGAAACACTTCTTTGGGACTGAAAACACACGCATGCACAATTTCTAATTTTTCTTAACAAGATAAAGATGGGATAATTTAAAACTCTTAGTGAATTCTTTCTTATTAATTCCATCTTTCCTTCACTATCTATAATGGTTTAAAAACTATAGTCTGATTGGCACTTTATGATTTGATCAAATTCAGAATTATGACATTTAATCAATAAGAAGGTCTCTGCTATTCATGACTCTAAAAAATCTGATGAAAGATAGGAGAATAAATTTGTTTTTCCCTTCCAGCTTATGGTGCTCTCGACATCCATGTGTCTTGTGTTTCGACGTCTGACCTTTTCTTCCTCGTTACCTCAGGCTATGATTCAACTAGTAGTAATAACTATGTGTGTGTGACTATATACCTTTAAAAATAATCATTTCTATGTATGCACGTGAAAGTGTCTCCATTTGAAATTGCTGTCAAAATATTAAATAAAACACTTTTGGAATTATTAATGAACTAAAATAATATTTTCCTCATGCCAAAGAGAGACAGACTTCGATGAATAAAACCACTTTGCTAAGGGTAACATGCTTAGAGGTTTCCATCCTGTAAACTGGCATAGTTATTATTTTTCACGCAACAATACCCTCATTCTCCCTTTGATTCTCTTCTTACTCTGCCTGAGACTCAATCTGCAACTTCTTCCCTCTTCAAGACTTGCTTATGTGGGTTTGCTTAAGAGAGTTCTGATACATTACTGCATGGTTTGAAAATATTTGACATTTAACGAAAATGGTGTATTGCTTTAAAAAAAAAAAAACCTTTGTTACAAGTAAGTTGTGTTACAAAAATTAAGCTACAGAGAGATGATACCTGGCCCTGATTCTTTCGTTAGACTCACAGAGGACAGAGGAGGATGCAGGAATGATCACCCAAGGCACCATATTTCCTACCAATTTCAGAATTTTTTTGTAAAAGTACTCAGAGGAGCCAGCAGGGATGTTATCAGTGGACCTACTGATTTTTCTACACTTCAGGAAATAGTATCCTAGATCAGAGCACCAAATTTCTCCTTCATGACTGGGATCTAGAGGGCCAACGACTCAAGGTGATCCAGTCAGTTAAGTCCTGGACTTTCGTGGACGTGACCAGAGAGAGATCCCTGTCTTATGCTGACTTGTACCTGGGAGGCAGGCACCTTGTCACCACCTGGAACCTGAGAACAGGACAACAGGGAGCACAGAGTTGAGGGAAAAGGGGACTATTATGTCCCCTGAGGCACTGGATCCATCAAAGCTTAAAGCCCTTGGCTTCTCAGTTTCAAGAAGAAATACCATCCTTGCTATTTGCTGTAAATTTTACTGGGTTTTCTATCACTTGCCATAGGAAGAGTTGCAACTGATAAAAAAACAATTGGTTCATTTGAGTTTTAAAACTAAAGAATCACATGTCAGGATGAGACGTGCAGAGACGCGACCAGCCCTGCAGTGAGAAGAACCAAGGAGAAGGACGGGCTGGACACTAAGGTTTCCCTACTCGGCCTCTGCCGCCTCCCTCAACAGGCAGAACACACTGGCTGAGATGGGAGCTGAGCGCTTCCATGTGCCTTCTGCGTAAACAGTACCTTTCCGCTCAGAGCACATGCCTTGTAGATCTAGAAGCTCCTCACACAGGTTGTTCTGGCTTGGTTTGGACTTTTGGTAGAAATACAATTGTCAATAGAGAATCATATAGTCCCACATTTTTTAAACGTGGTTTAACATAGAAGGACATCTAAGAATTCCTCTTGGGGAGGATTTGAACGGGGCTGAGGTCCTGGAGCACCACCAGCATCCGCTTCACTCACACACTCACACACAGTCTTCTCTCTAGCCTTCAGTGCCTCCCTGTCCCTCCACTCCTAGAGACTGAGTCTCAGCTGAGAGCCAGGGGAACCCAGACCCTAAGAGGAATTCCTTAACCTTGATCAAGCACCATCTCCTCCTGATGAGAAACTGGGTCTAGAAACCTTGAGGAAATGCCCTAAGTTGCTCAACAGGCAGGCTCAGCACTCCTGTGAGGTCACCTGATTCTTATTATTGTATAATTTTTAAAAATTATATTAATATTCGGTTTCTGCAAGTAGTGCGTGAATATATTCTAACAGGATAATATTTACTGAACAGCCTAAAAATAAACGTCCTTTTACGTCTTCTGCCTACAAAGGGGGCGCTACTTCTAGCGCAGGGCTCTTTCACGAGTGCACTTAGTATCTAGAGTATTTCTCCATGGGGCACCGATACAAAAATGGTCACAGGAAAAAGCGCCTTGAAGGTGTTTATTCTGTTGACCTTGGTAATCATTCCGTAACGTATATCACATCATCCCATTGTGCACTTTAAACATATACAATTACAGTTGTCAATCATTTCTCAATAAAGTTAAAAAATAAAAAATGGCCTTGAATATATCAGTGAGCTTTCCCATGTTCTGTGTCTTGCTATTTACTATTTACTGGTGAAGCACTTACCTAAGAGCTGTCTCTGTATTTGCTCTGGGACTAGGTTAAACTGATACTTCCCAGCCATTTTAATCTCTGTCTTCCTTCAGAGAAATATAGAACATTGAGTTCTTTTTTAGTACTAAGATTTCAAAATAATTACTGCAAATGAAAACAAATGAGCAATGGCAACATGAAAGACACTTTCAGACCACACTCCCGCCTCCTACGCTGCTCCTCCCGGGCCAGCAGACTGGACGTGGCGGACGGCTGCCCCTCCACGTGTGACGCCGCCTTCACCCGGCAGCAGGACGTCCCTGGGGGGCATCTTCGTGGCTAGCTCAGAGGTGACTAAACATGGATGTTCCGCATCCAGTGATAATCACAGAGCTGCATTTTAGAATACTGAAGAACACATAACAGACCGGCTAATAAAATACAGACTGGTAAACTCATCAGGAGGGCTAGAGTGGGCAATTCTTGAGAATTCATGGGAAAACCCTAGAAGAGTCTTCGTGGTTACTCAGACAACACGGTAAGGGAGCTGGGATGGTGGGATTTCCTTTTCACACACGCTGCTACTTTCAGTTTAGTTATCTGTGCGTCGTGTGGGAGGGAGTTGAAGGACCAGGCCACCAATCACCTTGACTTTTCTTGAACTGCTTGCCCAAATATGTTTCCTTTTGCCCAACTCTTAAGAGTTTGACACAAACTAAGAATGGCAAACACTCTAGATGAGGTGATGGACTGGCTTAAGGAGCTGAGATTGTTGTCTGAAGATTGACCACAGAGGCCCTGGAATGGGGCTGGGATGTTTCAAGAAGAATCTCCCAGGTTTCCAGGTCAGCTTTTTGGGTCAGGCTGGCTCTGCTGTGATCTCAAGTTTGTCAGGAACTCTGCAAGATCATTTCTCATGATGGACAAAACATGGGCAAGAGGGGAAGAAAACATATGACATGCTTCTAAGAAAAGCCATGTGATCTCAGGTGTCTCAGGTGGGGGTTTTGTTTACTGGGAGAAAATGACTCGTAAGTTAACCAAAGAAAGGTGTGCAGGGATTTCTCCCTGTCTGCATCTCTGTAATTATCCACTAAATATAGCCTCCTTCTGTCCTCAGTACAAGTCAGCCGGGGATGGGCAAGAGCCTCTGCAGACATACACTAAATTACAGGTGTTTCCACCGTCCACCAGACCCTGCCTGTCTGAGAGCGGGTCCAGGCCCCATGCATTTATGCCCCATCCCCCAGTTACAACAGTGCACCCCCGTGAGCTCTGCCAAGAGAGCCAAACCTCTCTGGGGCACCCACAGACCTATTTTCCACTGGGATTTGGACCCTTCAGCATTAACAACACACTCATCAATTTCATCAAATGGATTCCTCCTGCTCTGTTTTCATAGTCCTCCAGCAAAGCTAACATCAATTTCTAGGAAGATGTTGCAACAGCATAAAATAAAGGGTTGGCAATTAGTATTGGCCATTAACAAGCTGGCATTCTGCCTCTCATGAACTTTTGGGCGTGACCCTAGCCCAGGGATTGGGCTGGGATTCTGACCATGAAACTTCCACATCTTAAAAACCAAAGTCTCTCTTTCACTGCAGTAATGCTACAAGATGGGATGTCAGACTTAGCTGGCACAACTAGATGTCCCTGTGAGATCTTGCAACTACAATGGACTCACCTAAGGAAAAATGGACTTGCTGTTGTAGGTTAAAAATGTGTGCAAGGAAACCCTAGGGAATAACAGTGGGCAGGCTGAGACTGAATCTCAGGCTAATGTCTTTGGCTTTAACAGAAAGTCATCAAAGGTTTCTGAATGTTCAGTAAAGCTGGGGAGGGAAGGCAGGTGACAACAGAGAAGGGGACCGAGTGTGTATGCTGTACTGTTAACTCAGAAGTCTCCTCTCGTACATAATCCACCTAATCCCATCAACACTGTGCGGAAGACACGGTGTTCCCCTCGTTAGGGACGAGTAAACCAAAGCTGAGTGAGCTGTGACTTGGCCAAGGTCACTCAACTAGTTGAATGTAACATAGAGGCAGATATTGTAATTTTTAAGTGCCGTGTATATTCCCAGATTATTTAAATAGTCCTGTATTCATGTTAGGACACAATTATCCAAGTCAAGCCACCAACATAGGTCTGTACTTGCCTACCTAGACCCTGAAATAACACAAACAAGACTTCTTTCCTCACTAGAGTGGAAGAAGGTCTATAAATAGTTTCCTATTCTATAAATCTGAGCATGAACTTAGGCTCAGGCATCCCACGAGCTGCATGTCCAAGCAGCCTACATTCTCCTGTGTAGGCAGGTTCCCTGTGAGGGTCCACGTCCTGGGTCCTAGTTGGGTTAATCTTACGTAAGTTTATTATATATCCTGGCACTGACCCGGCCCCCTCCATCTGCCCATCTTATTATTAAATGCCATGGCATGTTATTTTGATTTTAGAAAGAGCAGGACTAGATTGGGGTAGGGGGGTGGAAATATCCTTATTACAACCAATAGATCTAAGGATTGATGCCAACATCACTCCACAAACTCAGTAAAAACAGCTATCATCACTGTTGTTTGATAATCAAAATGAATATATAAATAAAACAGACTGCGAACCCCAAAACTGCTTCATTGTCATCTAATCATAATTATCCAAAGTGAGAGAGTTCAGTGGATGTTGGTAAAGAAAAGTGAGGAGACTGCTTTGCATTTATCACAGTGAATGGTATTCACGTGTTTGGGTTTAAAGACCTTCATAATTTCAAGCGGAGACCTCAGATGTGTCTCTAGGGTGACTAACAACATTATGAGATCTCAGTGAAAACCCTAGAGACTGCAATTCATTTTTTAAAAAAATGTAACTGATGATTCGGAGAACAAGCTCATGTTACCAAGTGTGAAATTAGAGAGGAACTCTGAGGGCTGGGAGTTTGGAAAGACCTCCTCTTTACAATGAATTAAACAACTGGAGGTGGAGAGTGACCCTGGATCAACGGCAATCCTCACCCTTTTTACAAAAGCTTGAAAGAAAAAGTGCTCTATGAGTTACACACAAAGGATGACTGTAGATTCAAGTTCTATGTGAATCTTAGACAAATGTGGTACGTCTGCAGCCTTCTCTCCAAACAAGCCATATCAGCTGGTTTTCTAAGATATCGGTCCCACTGAATTCCCTTGAGTGGACGCTCAGTCCCGCACTGTACTGTGAACTGCTGGATAGAGACCGTTCTGTATTTTACTGATTGTTATTTCTTACAGAGGATGGAGGATGGGAATGAAGGGGAGAAAGATTATATGCTAAATACTGTACAGATATTATTTATTTTCAGCCTTGCAATAACCATGTCTTTTTTTTTTTTTCTTTTATAGAAAATGAAAGCGAGGCTCAGAAAAACCCAAGAAACTTCGCAAAATCACACATAGTGTATGTGCCTGAACCTAGAATGGCATTCAACTCTTCTGGACTCTAAAAACCAAGTTCTTTCCCCGATGTGACGTGCTCATATGTCCCACCCCACCCCCTCTCCATCACACTCATTAAGTCAATTAATGAATGACCCTTTTAAAGGGAGATACCAGCAGCATTTAACCATGGAAGCCACTGCTGCAATGGACCAATGTGTTAAGTCTCGTAACAGTGACTCTAGAGGAAAACAGAATTGACTATTTCCTTAGCATGCACAAACACACACTCCCACCTTCAACACACAAGCACACTTCCACCTCCAGACCACGTTTATCACTTTGCTCCTCTGCATCTACTAGGATGATTTTTGACCCCCGACAGTGACTCTGCAGGCTTTATTCTTGGATTATTCCTGGATTTACTCCGTGAATCTCTCAAGAAGGCACAGTTCCAGTGGTTCTGGACTGACCTGTGCAGGGGGTGAGATGCAGGCATGAGACAGATGTACCTGGAGGTGGAGACTGCGCAGCACTGAATGATGCCGAGCCTTTGAGTGCCTGGCTGAGCTGAGTCCTATTCTCTTGCAAATGAGAGCCAGTTGTTCTGTGGACCCACCCTCAGCCTGGTGGTGCCTGTCCCTTCATAATACTGTCACTGTCCTTACTGCATACTATGGTCTCGCAGTTTCCCAAAGTTCACACAGGACACACTGATCCAATCAAACAGGAAATCTGAGTCACTCTACACTGGCAAAGTAAATTTTAATTCTGGATCTAAAAAACAACAAGCAGCCCTCAACTGGAAAATCCTCTTGATTTTTGTACCTTTGACAAGTGAACAGATTGCCACCAAAAGAGGAATCCCTTCATTTCCTACACAAGACCAACAACACGCTACGTGTTGGTTGTTTCCCTTGCTACATTGGGATACAGATGGGAAGAAACTGGAAAAAAGTAGTCATGAGGAATGGTGCATTGTCATTCGAAGAGGAAGAGGACTGATTAGGTGAGTGTGTGGAGCACTGGAGGGAGGCTGAGTTCACTTCTGTTCCTTCCTACGTTCAGAACTTGCTTGAGCTAAGTGAACACAGATGACAACGAGGAACCAACAGGGCTCCCCCCCCCAAGTCCGTCAAAGCCCCGGGATGTTTCACGTCATCACCATTTTATTATTCTTGCACTGAATCGTTCCATAAGGACCTTATTCATATCCTGCTTCTCTCTGTCCTGAAGCAAAGACAGAGGCTCTCTTGGGCTGTGAAGACACTGCAGCTTTCTTCCCACTCTGCCCTCTCCTGCAGGAATCACTGTTTATGGCTGCAGTTACAGCAAAAATAGCGGAAGTCAGTATTTGTGCTCCGTATCTGTCAGACAATAAAGCTGGCTAGAGGCATGGCCACACGACATCTGCATGCACCTCTCGGGGACTGGGCCCCCCATCCTTCCAGGCAGTTTATCTAAAGATGGCGTCATATTTGTACAGCTGAGACTCCCAAATCCCCCACGTGTGTCCTTACGGAAGATCAAGATTTTTGTTTGATTTTTGATCCTGTTGATTCTGGGCTTCGGACTGGGAAAGATGTTAAAAAGAAGAAGTGAAAAAAGAAATATGAAAGTAAGAAAATGAAACAAGACAGAATAATCACTCAGAAAATCTGTCTAACAGTCCTCTTAGAACTAACGTTTTTTACACCTTGCCTACATCTAAAAAGAATAGTTAAGAGACAAAGAAATGATGGAAACATTAAAAGGAAAGACTCTAAAATAAGCTGAGAATAAGAGTTCCTTTCAAAGGTTTGGATTCTAGATGAAGACCTGGGTTTCAGTTTTAGCTCTGTGATCTTGGGTAAGTACCTTAATGTAAATTAGCCTCAGGCGTCTCGTCTATAAAATGGGACTATTAATAGAATCCAGTTTATATAACTGTTGAAAAGATTAAGAGGGATAAGGCGAGGAAAGAATTTAGCACAGCAGGTGGTAACACTACAGTGATTGTTATTATCACAGCAAAATGATTTTTAAGCAAGCCAAGTTTATTTGCCCTTCAATTACTCAGCCTTGTTAAATGACTAACACAAGTTACCAAAAAAAATACCAAGCGTGGAAAGTCAAAACTCAATTTTTAAAACTCATTTTTATGTTGCATTTCTTTCCTACTATATTATTAATCTGCCATGGATTAATTCTTATGCATTTCCATCCTAACGTTTCCAGACCAGAACGGCTGTCCTCGTCTGGGGACACCATGGTTGTAACTGTTCTGCAGTGTGACCCCCTCAGGAATCCCACAGCATTTCACAGCCCCTCCCGTAGAGGCTGTGTTCCTCTCCCCTTCCCTGCAGTTGATCGCACCCAGCAGGGTCCTCTGTCTCTAAAGTGACACCTTTTGTAGTATGTGAAACACTTACAGGTGAACTGAGCTTCTATATTTCTAAGTCACTTATTTTAATACATATTAGAGAAAAGATAACAGCAGGCCCATGATTTCCTAGATATTATCCTTTGGGTTGAAGATAAAGCAATGTAAAGTTAAAATTTTGGCAATTTATAAGAGGTTAAATAAAACATTGATCCGGGGCTGGCTCATGTTTTCCGGCTCCTTGCAGCTCAGTGGGGTCACATGTTACTGCTGAGCAGAAGCCTTCTAGAGCCTGCACACAACTCTCCAGTCACAGTGTCTCTTGCAGCCATAGGGGCTGATACAGACAAGTGGTTCAGGTGATGCAGGTGTACGATGGCAGAGTCTCCGTCAGCCTGAGTCCCCAAGTGACTGTGGAGCAAATGACCACCCATGACCAACGTGTGGCATGAATGAGAATAAAATATTCTACTTTTCTCAAAAAAGCACTTTTGTTTTGAACTCACTAAGTTTTGAGGATTGTTAGTGACCTCAGCATGGTGGTCCGTGAAATACCACAAAGGTAGTCACAACAGTGTTTGAGATTAGTTTCTTTTTTTTTTTTTAACTTTTTTTATGCCTTTAATATACTTGCCAAATTGCTATAGAGCAATTAATAATAGTCAACATTCCCTCTAGTGTTTGAGAATGCCCTCACTGCCTTCACGCTGACCTTAACTTTCCTTCTTTATTGAAGTACAGTTGATTTACAATGCCGTGTGTTTCTGGTGTACAGCAGTGATTCAGTTCATATATATACACACACACACACACACACACACATATTCATACTCTTTTTTATTATAGGTCATTACAAAATACTGAACATAGTTCCCTGTGGGGAATATACTGTAGGACCTTGCTGTTTATTTTATGGATAGTAGTTTATATCTGCTAATCCCAAACTCCTAACTTGTCCCTCTCGCATCCCTTTTCCCCCCGGGTAACCATTAGTTTGTTTTCTCTGTGAGTCTGTTTCTGTTTTGTAAGTAAGTTCATTTATATCATTTTTTAGATTCTACATGTAAGTGACATGTGGTATTTGTCTTTCTCTGACGTACTTCACTTAGTATGACAATGAGATTCGTTCCTTCATCAGTTACACCATCCCCTATATAACATGGTTTCACGTCTTTGTCATTGTCTTGTCCACTCTTCTCTGAATATATTCAAATTTGTCAATGGCTTTCTTAAAAAATATGATATTCTGAGGAAAACATAATCCGACCTACTGTGGTTGGAATAAAATGGAGTTTCCCTCTATCCATATAATTTAGCCTGAGATACATAAACCTTTCTTTAGACTCACCATCCAGTTGCTGGAGCATATTAAAGATGTACAACTTAAAACCCCTTTCTTGTGAATTTCTCTGAATGCCTTCCCCCTCCATCTCTTCCTTGAGTGAATGATTTATTATAATTGGACAGTTTTTACCTTTTCACTTTGATCCTGGTAAGGTCAGGCTCTTTTTTAAATCTTCATTCTTTCATACAACCTAAAACCATCCCTCCAAGCTTTGTGTTTTCCACATACTGATCAACATGCTTTCTAGGTGTTCATGTCAAACAGTGCTTCCCAAAAGTATCTACCAAAGAATCCCTAATCGTGAGGAGTCCAAAATGGTCTTCTAGAGGTTGAACAGGAAGCTGGATTCACTGGAAGCAAATATGATTTTTTAATATGTTTTGTAATTCATGTGCCCTTTTTTCATTCAATCTAAAATATATCAAGGCTTACTGAGGCATAATTTTCCCAAAAACCTTTGAGTAAAATTGATACTGTAAGAGAAAGTACAGTGTTTTAACTTGTGTCTGGTGTGGAATGGGCCTCAAATGCTTTTTTAAATAAAAGGAATGAAAAAAAGGACAAGACAGGTGGGGAAAGAAAGGAAGGAAGGAGGAAAGGAAGGAAGAAAGGAAGGGAAGGAAAGGAAAGAAGGAAGGAAGAGGAAAGAATGAACAAATGAAAGCATACATGAAACATATCCTCAGCTGACATTATACCATCTTCCTGCAAGAATGGGACTACTTCTTTTGTGATATTCTTCTGTTTCCAACATATATTTAATTGTCATTTAAGATTTTCTAGTATCTTGTTCTGGGTTATTTTCTTCCAATTATTCAATGCCTCCTCTTTCCACTTCTCTTGTATATTCATTCTTTCCAATTATATATATATAGTATTATATTAAAACAGAGCTCGTTTACTTAACAAATACTCATCAGCACTGATTGCACGCCAGGGCCTCTGCTGGCCACGCAAAGACAGTGACAGGCAAGGTAAGCCTGGTCGCCGTCCTCACAAAGCTGAAAGCTGACCGCTTGGACAATTGTTGGTTTCTGTTTTCCTCCTCAGCAGAACCACTGTCATTTGTGTGGTCAGAACTTTGAAGAGTCTCTCATCCCTCCTAAGCTATCAACCCATTCAGATGCCACTCACTATAGAAGAGTAATTACACGTTCTCTGAAAATCCATCCAAGTCTCATTCTAAGCACTGCTGTCATCGTTTAAATAGACCTATGTGCTCCTGGCTGAGAGATCGTTCTGCTTAAGCAAAAGGTGAGCGTGCACGGCTCAGGTGAGGAGAAGCTAAGAAAAGGGTCTCTGAGTGAGCACCACTGTCTGTGAACACAAGGCCCTTCTCAAGATTTGCTTCCTTTCAGACGGAAGCCCGTTGGTGTTGAAACAACTGACATGACGACTTTCCCAGCTGCGAGCCTTTTGAAAAGGAAAGCCCTGTTACACCGCTTCTTTCTGAACTAACGAGTATTCAAGGGGCTCACTGTATTTTTATGACAACTTTTAGAGTTTTTATTGCAAAGGTTCACTGCAGCAATATTTGAAAATATAATTGGAAAAGGGAAGAAAATTCAGGTAAATCTGGATATATACTGCACAGAGGTACAAATATTTTGATATAGATCTTTCCACATTAAAAGTTTTAAAATTACAAATATATTCTATATTTGCCACTTCAGTACCGTTAGGTATTATACCGTAATACTACACTACATTTTCCTTCCTATAATATGTGACTATTTCCCATCATATTCAATAGTTTTCTAAAAATACAATATTAATAATGGTTTTGGGTACTGTCATAACTGATTTTACTGACAACATACTCAGTCTGCAGTGGGGAAGAGGCGGGAGGGCTCTGTAAGGGACCCCCAGTGAAGAGCAGCTATCCCACTCTCCCAGGTCCCATCCCACAGGGGTGGGGGAGGCGTGGTCTGAGTAACCCAAGGAGCCTGACTTTATCTGAATAAGACCACAGAGCAACCTGTGCCCTAGGGAGTTGTTAAAAACAATAGAGCAATCAGCTATCAGTGAGTAACAGCTCGAGGCAATTCCAGTAGAGACCAAAAAGCCAGCAGTTTATTGGGGAGATTAGGTAAGAGACAGTCAAAGAAGACCTAAAATCACTATCATTTTGGTCTGGGTAGACTGTGTGCACAGCAAAGGCAATGTCTTCTCATGAACAACAGGAGAGGGAATCCCACAGCTACCAGCCACTGGCTACACGGGACTGAACTGTGGAAGCAGTTTCCAAGCCATACAGAGATCCAACAGTCAAGGATGAAAAGCTTCCTTGCTCAGGGGTGTATCAGTCATCTGGGGCTGCCATAAAAGAATAGCATACACTGGGTGGATTAACAACAGAAATTTATTTTCTCACAGTTCTACAGCCTGGAATCCTGTGACCTGGGTACCAGCATGGTTAGATTGTGGCAAGGGCTCCCCTCCTAGCTCGCAGACAGCTGCCTTCATGCCGTGTCTTCTTCCAGCCTTTCCTCAGTGTGAGTGCAGGCTGAGAGAAAGGGAGAGACCTCTCTGCTGTCTCCTCTTACAAGGGCACTAATCCCATCATGACAGCTCCACCTTCATGACCTCATCTTACCCTAATAATCTCCTAAAGGCATCTCAAAATTCCATCACACTGGGAGTTAGGGCTTCAATATATGATTTTGGGGTCAGGGGAGGTGATGCAAACATTCAGCTCAAAACAGGGAACTTAAATATAATTCCTGGCCAACCAGGGGCTAACCATTAAGCTATGCTGACTCAGCACCTGGTCCTAGGAAGTCAAGTAAATCTGTAAACACAGAAAGTAAATGAGTGGTTTCCTAGGGCTGGGAGTGGGGAAGGAATGAGGAGTGACGGAAAAGAGTAGATCTCTTCATGGGGATGATGAAAATGTTCTAAATGTTCAAAAGTTGGATTATGGTGATAGTTGCACAACTCAGTAAATATACTAACTATAACTAAAAGCTATTGAATTGATTATATGTAAAGGGTAAATCATAACATGTAAATTATAATTCAAAAAAAAGTTATTTCTACAAAAACCACGTGGAATAATTAGAGCCACAGATTTACTCATGAGTAACTATTCAATGAATCACCTATAGTATCTCTGGAGAGTAAGTAAAGCTTTTAAAAAAAATTTGCCAAGACTTAGAATGACTTAATATGAGCCTTAGTATGGGCTTTAGCAATTAAATTTAGCAATGAAAAGTTTAACATTTTGAAAGTAAAATACTGAAATAAAAGAGTGGAAGCATCTCTGTGTGTAAAATTGTTGTAAAGGTCTTCAGTAACACCTATGAGCCCAGGTTTGAAGTTTGGTGGAGCCAAGTCCTAACACGGTAGAAATCTACCTTAGAATTCTTGGTGAGAGAATCGTAAGGGCTATGAATGCAAAATCAAAGATATGAAAGAGAAACTAGTGGTGCCTACATGTAGCCATCACCTGGAAATTATCTACTAAAAACAGAAAATAATGTTTTAAAATTTACCTTGACAATAACTTCTCTCAAAACACTGTAATAGACTACAAAGCTTACTGCAAAGATACAGTAATTGAGACTGTGTGATACTGGTATAAAGCTTAGCCTAGAGATCAACAGAACAGAATTAAGAGTCCAGGTACAAAAGTCAATTGCGCATAAATGCATGAGTTAACAATGGTCCTAAGATAATCCAATGAGGAAAGAACAGCCTTTACAACACTGGGACCAGTGGTTAGCCACATGCAAAAGAACGAAGCTGGACCCATACTTCATCCTATATGTGAAAATTAACAGAACAAAGACCTAAATGTGAGAGCTAAAATTGTAAAGCTTTCCTAAGAAAACACAGGTAAAAATCTTGGAATAAGCAATGTTTTTGTAGATATTGTTGTCATACCCAAGTTCATGTGCCCAATGCACAGTGAGGCCAAACAAACCAAAATGGAGTCTGGAGCAGAGACAGGATAATTAGTCCAGGTTGGCCTGGAAGACGGGAGACCTAGAAATCTCAAATCCATTTTTCTTCCCTTTTATAGGACCATAGCTGAAAATTTACCAACTCTGTCAAATACATCCTGGGGGACTACAAGACAGAACAGAGCTCTGATCACCTATACCTAATTATTCACTGCCCATGTTGTCAAACATCAAGCAAACAAAGAAACCAATGCAATGCAAAACCATCTCTCAGGGTCGCAGTTTCCTAGACCCCGAAAGGGAAATTCCCAACCAATGCCGTATCAGAAACAAGGCCAAATGACCAAGTCTGAGTGCAAAAGGGAGCGCTCCAACCAGCGCACCACCAGAGACAAAGTCAGTGCCATAGAATACCCTGGTGTTGCCGCACGTGAGCTCCGTTGCTTACCAGAAACATCTATCTCAACTAGCCAATGCAAGTGCCTTGTCTCCTTTACCACAAAAATCAAAAGTGCCAGGACCAACGCCAGGTCTTTTGAGCACTAGCTGCCCATATTGCTTGGTGCCTGCAATAAACACTGCACTTTCCTTCACCACAACCTGGCGTCAGTAGATTGGCTTTACTGGGTGCAGGAGAGTGGACCCAAGTTTGGTTCAGTAACAGTATCACATCAAAAACACAAGCAACGGAAAAATAAAGAATAAAAAAAGATGAATTAAACCTTGTGGAGACCCTCTTATAGTATAAAGATTATTTTTAACTGAAAACATTTGAGCCAAAGAAGATGCAGAAAAAAATTTTTATCTAAATTTCCCTTATCTGACTAGAGTAGAGCCTCCAAAAAAATACAGCTGCTGTTCACCTCTAAGGAATTTCCTATGAATTCAGCTGAGATGGGGACAGACTACATCATTCCATTAGCACCAAAAAGTCCAATAGAAACTTTCATACCTTCCCACTGCAGCACTAAAGGCAAAAACAAAAGCAAACAAACAAGACCTTTGTTTAGGTTTTGCATATAATACTTTAATCTCTGGCTATTGAAGGAGTTACTCTCTACTGAGGGCATAAATAAACCTTGATTATTTTTTCCCCTTGCTAATCTGTCTATTGTTAGCTAACTGCATGCCCTGGACCACTGGGTCCAAGTTGGAAGAGGAAAAATTTCCCTCCCAACAACCTCAACCAAAACAAAAGCTTTCGTGCTTCAAAGGACACTATCAAGAAAGTGAAAAGACAACCCACATAATAGGACAAAATATTTGCAAATCATGTATCTAAAAGGGTCTAGTATTCAGAATATATAAAGAACTCTTACCAAAAAAAAAAAAAAAAAAACCAAGAGCCCAATTAAAAATGGGCAAATTATTTTATATAAATGGCTGATAATCCACGTGAAAAAATGCTTAACATCACTAGTCATTAGGAAATGCATATCAAAACCACAGTGAGAAAAAAATGATGCTGTTGAGGAGGAAAATGATTTCCTCTACCTTCTTAGGTTTGTCCTTGGGGTCCTGCAAATTAAACTGACAAAAGACAGACTAAAGAATATTTATCTACATACATATATAAATGCAGGAGTTCACAGAAAAATGTGACTCAAAGGGGTAGTTAGAATTGGGGGCTTGTATACCATCTCAACAGGTTAGGAAGAGGGTGACAAGGGCACTTATGGGAAAACAAATGATTTTTGGGGAAAATAAATGAGGCCGTTGGAGAATAGGTGGGAGATAGTTGGTTTTGTGAAAAATGTCTGTTTGGGTGTGATACTGACTTCTCCTCTCAGAGGGGAGAAAATTAGACTTGCTCCCAAAAAGGGGCTTTATGACACTGAGTTCTTTTGGAGGCCTCTGCTTTTAGGTGATAAGGGATTTCAGGAACTTAAACTCCTTCAAGTTCAAAATCATTTTTATGCCACAGTGGTTAATTCTGGATCCCGTCAATGCAAATTACTCAACAGTCACATAGCTAGTGAGGAAGAAAAACAAAACTAGAATCCACGCCTTCTGGCTGTGGTTATGAACTGAACTGTCCCCTTAAATAAGCTGAAATTATCATCTTTTCTTATTTTTAAAGCCATTGAACAATTTCTCTCAAAGATATACAAACCTTGGTCTTGCATCTTACAAGGAAAAAAAGAATCAGACATGAATGTAATGGCTCTTTGGGTCTTGAAATTGTTTGAGTGTCCAATATTTTACTGTGTGTAACCTGCCAGGCATTTATCTTATTATGGTCATCTTCTGCTTTCTTTTTTTCTTTTGGAAAAATATTTGAAGAACCAAAAAAAAAAAAAAAAGAGAGAGAGAGAGAGAGAAGGAGAAGTATGTACCTTTCCATCCACAGCAGCCTGGCCCTCGGTGTTTGCCGGCAGCCCTCAACTGGATTGACAAGCCCAGCTGTCGACAGGCTGCAGGGAGACAGGAGAGAGAGAATGCAATTCATCAGGACACTGGGCAAATGGGCATGTCTTAATGTTACCATTTTCCTTATGGTTGTAATAACCCCCTGCATAGCACACCTGGAATAATTTAACAATTAAGTTTGACCGATCAGTTGAGAAATTATTTGGAAAATATGTACTCTGTCTTTCTCTGCTGGGAGCTAGCTGGTGGATTCACAGTGAGCTAGCCAGAGAATGCCGTCCAAGGCTGATGTTGTGCTGACATGTTACTGAAAGGGATTCACTTTCATCCAAATTGTGCCCTTCACTGCCTCTGACCACAGTAGCCCAGCTCCTGACTATGCAGCAGACACGAAGGTCACAAATTAGCCGCAAAGAGGTCTATGCTATTGTTTTCAATTGAATTAACTGCCATCATGTAAAATTCATGCGTTCCTATTAAAAAGCTTCAATCCTGGCTTCTCTTGAAATATCAGTATGTTTGGTCCAACTGGGCTTCCATTTTCATAGGAGAGCACTTGGCTAGAGCTGGGTGGTAGCTCTCACATCCAGACAGGAGGCATGCTCTCCAGGTTACTGTGGTTGACACTACAGTCTGACATCCCATTTCTTTCATTTATTTACTTGGGCCCTGTAAGTATTTGAGTTTGCTACCTCTGCAGCAGAAAGTGAAAAAGCGCTGCTTGGAAAATTTCTCTTAGCCGTAAGATTACTGATGAAGCCCGTACTGTGAACAACCTCTGTCTTTGACAGTGTTGGACCTACTAGCTGTTAATCAAGATTGGATTGTGGGATGGTTTCCTAACTTCATTTCTCTCTCTCTGTATGTTATATATATAACTTTTAATTGAAGTGTAGATTTTAAAGGTTTCAGGTGTACAGGAGTGATTCAATTATACATATATCTATTTTTTCAGATTCTTTTCCATTATAGGTTATTACAAGATATTGGATATAGTTCCCTGTGCTGCACAGTAGATCTTTGTTGCTTTATCTGTTTTGTATATAGTAGTGTTTGTCTGTTAATCCCAAATCCCTAATTTATCCCTCCCCCACCCCTTCCTCCTTTGGCAACCATAAGTTTGTTTTCTATATCTGTGAGTCTGTTTCATACATAGATTCATTTGTATTATTTTTTTAGATTCCACATAAGTGGTATCATATGACATTTATATTTCTCTGCCTGACTTACTTCACTTAGTATAATAATCTCTAGGTCCATCCATGTTGCTGTAAATGGCATTATTTCATTCTTTCTTATGTCTGAGTTAAATATATACATATACATATATATATACATATACATATGTATATGTATATATTTTTTACTTTTCTTTTTGACACTGTGAGAAACTTCCTAAACTTCTAGTTTAGGAAGCCCACATCTGAAAGGGATGTTTCAAGTAATAATCAGTCATAAACTGATTCTTTATCTTAGTCTCACAAATGGAGAATGTTTCTTGCTGTCTCCAGCCATGTGTTAATGGTTTCTCTGAGGTCACCTGGACAGATAGATCTTTTGAATTTCACTTGGACCACATGTGGTTTTAAGCTAGATGTTAATTGGAAACATTTATAGTGTCAAACGTTTGATTAATGCTCTGGGTTTTAATTGAAAGGAATGTGTATTTCTTAAATCAACTCTTCACGGTAATATGTTTTTTTAAAAAAAGATTCCTAGAATAGATTAAACATTTGAAAACTGAGTAATAGTTTTTAAAAAACAATCTGTACTGATTTGCCATTATCCATTTTAAACAAATATTCTGGGGACAATTATAAGCCAATTGATAATTAGAAAACAACAAGTGCCAGTCAATGCAATACTACATTTGGCTGATGGCCATAACAATTTAGAAATGGGCTGAAGGTGATTTCACTGTACTGCTGAGTCTTTGGTATAATACGAACATTCTACATGCTTCATCCCTTGGACAGCATGGTCTGAGAGAGGGAAACCCACAGCCTCCACAGCGAGACTTCCTCTGTGTGTCTGGGACCCTCTGAACTAAAACAATTAGGATATGGTCTGGGGACTAAGCAGAGGGTAATATTCTCCAGGTGTGAGAAGTCCAAAGTGGGACTCAGTTGAGTTCAGAAGAAGGTACATTTTGACTTTAATTTTTGTTCGTAAAGAACCCAAATTGGGTCTCCAGATGGTGCCCTGTAGACATAATTAAGCATGGCAATAAATCACATGCCAGTGACACGGCAATTATTCTTGGGCCTCCACCCCTCCCCGTCAGGTGCTGGGAGAGGCGCGCCCAGGCGCCCTTCAGGTGATCTGAAACAGTGCTGTGCCCTCTGCCGGGGCCTGAAAGGGGAGGCCTGCCGTCCACTTGTTACCATCAGCCAGGACTGATAATAGGTGCAAGATGTAGTCTGGTGCTGCGATATCAGCCCATGCTGCTGCCCTGCACTTTGTATAGTAAAAGATACTCTAAGTGGAAAGAAAGAAAGAAAAAGCGCTACAAGGCCATGTCCACATAACTGTCACAGCTTGAGATGGGAAAAATTAAATATGCCCGTTAGGTCTTTGATTTCCACATCACCCAACAACATGCTCTACGCTTTCCCCACCTCACGGAATTCACTATCTGATTGTTTTGGAAGCATCCTTCATCCCTTTGTTCATTTAGTGTATAAGTATTTCAGCGTCCTTCAAACCTGAGTAATGTATAGACTCCTTAAAACTCCCAAGAATATGTCCACAGACACACCCAGGGACACATGGACACACGTGTGAAACACTGACTCAAGAACTTAAAATCTTATGCTGGGAAGATATCTTATAATGCAGAACAATCAGTCCAAAATAGAAATAAATATCATTTTAAAATGGGTAAAAATACCTTCTAAACCATAATCCTTTAAAAAGAGAAAAGATCATAGCAGATCATTTACGTTCTTATGAAGCCTGGGCATGGTTCTGCACTTGGGTAACCTTAGTGGGATTGCATGGTTCCCCACACCACCGTGGGCTATAGAAACAGAACCGAAAGATTCTGGAAGCCTTGGAAAGGACATTTTTCAGTTACAGGGTCTACTCCGTCCGGTGTTAACTAGGACCATGTATTAATTTTCTGTGGCTGCTTTAACAAATGACCACAAGCTTCATGGCTTAAAACAACACAAATTTATTATTTCACTTGGGGGGAGGTAATTAGGTTTATTATTTTTAGAGGAGGTACTGGGGATTGAACCCAGGACCGAGTGCATGCTAAAGCATGCACTCTACCACTTGAGCTGTACCCTCCCCCCCACCACAAATTTATGATTTTATAGTTTCAGAGGTTGGAAGACTGAAATCAGTCTCACTGGGCTGAAGTCAAGACATTGACAAGGCTGGATCCTTCTGGAGGCTCTAAGGAACAGTCTGTTCCCTCACCTTTTTCAGCTTCTGGAGGCTGCCTGCATTTATTGTCTTCTGACTCCGTCCTCACATGACTCAATCTTTTGCTTCCATCATTTTCTCTCTTACTTCCCTCTGATCCCCTCTATCTCCCTTGTAAGGACCTTATGGTTATATTGGGTCCATGGAATAAGGCATCTCAAGATCCTTTTAAGTCAATCCCACCTGCAAAATCAAAACCCCTTTTGCCACATAAGGTAAAGTGCGCAGGTTGCAGGGATTAGGATGTGAACACCTCAGGGTGGCATGATTCAGCCTACCACAGTCCTTCAGGACCCAAATCTCTTTCTTCAGTCCTGACCCCTCACCTCAGTGTTCACGTCATCAACCACATCCATCAACTACACTCTGACATCACTTCCTATGAAAAGTCCCAGAGCAGTTCATTTTCTCTTCCCCTAAAATCTGTTCCACAATCCAAATGTTCTTTCTCTTCTGCTTTTCAAACAATTTTGAAATTTTAGTGTTATTCAAAAACTCAATATACTTTCTTTATCCCCTCTATGCTCTCTGATAAGAACCAACACTTTGCCTTTGAAATGCCTCCCAATGTATCCTTTCATTCATCTCAGCTACTATCAAACTCTCCCCACTCCAGCTGAGTGTCTTGTTAAGAACTGCAAGACATTTCTAGTTAGATTTTTTTTTATACCTTTGAACCAGTGTGCTTTTTACGTAAGTTGGTAGTGCCCAGAATAGAATAAAATTTAGGTCAAAACATTTTTGCATGGAAGTTGGTATCTGTGACAAACTCGAAATGAAATGCGTTGGCATCTTTCCAGCTGTGTAATCACTGACTCCACAGTTTTATTTTCCTTTTAAAATGCCTTTGCTTTCTCAAACAGACACTACAACAGACACTGCCCTCAACTTCAGCGGTTCACTGCACTGGCCTGCCACCACTGTCCATCGTGACTGGGCCCAGCCACTCTTTGAAACTTGCTCTCTGTTTCTATCCAGTGTGTCAACCATGAGAGGGTGGCAGGGGTGGTCTTCACATTTCCTCTCATTTGCTGACATAAAACACTGGTGCTCATCTCCTTGCTCCTCAGCTTTTAGCAGGTAGTTTTATCTCCATTATTGAAAGAGCAACCTAGAATAATTTCTCCCAAACTAACCTCACTCAGTGAATCTCAGATGCCACATGCTTGGAAACCATTGATGCCCCAGCCCCACAGAACCCCCAGAAACCAGCACTGGACATGAAATAATCAAAGCATGTGGTTTAATCTTGGTTGAATGGCTTATCTCTTCCCTAAGTTTTGAAATTCTTTGAGGACAAGGACTATGGCAACACATAGCAAATTCTATTACACACCTCATAAAGCTACACAGAAGCATTTATAAGAATTTACTCCAGTGTACATAAGGAAGCTGATCTCAGAATTTAACTAAATTCCTACCAGCCATAAGCAAACCACATCTTTGTAAGTAATGGATATCTACAAAGAGTAACTGAACTTCTTACACCTTTGAGCTTATAAAATTCACTAAGACACCCATTTTCTGGAGTTTGTTAAACTTATTTCATTATCAATCTCTTAGTCCTAGTCCTGTGAATAGCCTAAACCTTTAAAAATTAACTTTCCATCCCTCAGTTTAATCCAAAACCTTAGCTGCTGTGTAACAGGAATAGCATGCACTGCCAATACTGGATTTCTACCTATCTCACATGCAAAAACAAAACAATGCCTTCATTTAACCCTTTACCTGAGGATATACTTTGAATTTCTGCTCATACAACTTCAGGAACTTGTTCGTCATTGGAACTCTAACTGCACCATCTGTAAATTTTAATTTTGAAAAGGCAGCTTCAAATGCATTTCAGGACAGATTTCTGCTCCAAGAGTATGTAAGCGTCTGTGTTTGGGGACACAGAAGCAACACATCTGACTCAGTAATTCACTGGTTGGAGATATTAGGTCTTCCCCAGAGTTGGCTGAAGTGTTAGAACAAAAGAATTTACAGAGGCTTAAAGCTGTCCTCCTTTCCAAAATTCCTTTTATTAAACTCACTGATATTTTCTTACAGTCTTAAAGACCTTCAAAGGAGAGAATACATGGAAAGTTCTCTCTCTCCCTGTATTGCACCATCCATGGAGCCACAGAGCCCCCTGTCCCCAGGAAGGAGGAGGATGGGGGTACAGCAAGTCTCACGTGACAGAAAGCAGGGGCACGGGAAGGAAAAGAGCAGCAAGGCAGGGCCAGCAGAGCAGACGCAGCACCTCCTCGTGCCCCTGGGGCTGGCTCAGGAGAGGAGGTTGCAGAATTGTCCGTATAAGCGTGGGGAACCCTGGAACATCAAGACTAGTGCCCCGCTCTTCCCTGCTGGGCCCCGCAGGAGACCACACGCTTCGGGGAGGGGGGGCAATCATCAATGGTGCAGCACTGATGGCTGAGGACAATTAGAAAAAGGGACTTCAGCAGCCTCTATCGAAAGTAGCCCATGTTCTAAATATGGTGGGCGGAGAACCAGAAGTTTCTGCATCCCCAGTGATGATGCCAACATACTAAAAGCATCAGGGGACTGGTGTCCACTCAGATATGAAATGGAGACACAGAATACTAGGAATTAGCCACCAGAGGTAAAGAACCAAGACCATCAGCTGCAGCCATGGGTACCCATAAGGTACCACAAATGGTCAGTCCTCATCGACAAACTACACCATCCAGATGCAAGGTCAGCACGTGGCTCTAAGGCCCCTCCTGACATGCCCAGGAGGTCACCCAAGTGTCCCCATATGTATGGACAGAAGTAGGGGAGATAAACTGATAGATTGAGCATTTATCCCCAAAAGATCTAATAAGTACTAAAAGACTTCACAAACAACCCAATCCAAAAATGGGCAGAAGACCTAAACAAGCAATCCTCCAAGGAAGACATACAAATGATCAATAGGCACATGAAAAAAGGCTCAATATCACTAATTATCAGAGAAACGCAAATCAAAACTACAATGAGGTACCACCTCACACCAGTCAGAATGGCCATCATTCAAAAGTCCACAAATGACAAATGCTGGAGAGGCTGTGGAGAAAAGGGAACCCTCCTACACTGCTGGTGGGAATGCAGTTTGGTGCAGCCACTGTGGAAAACAATATGAAGATCCCTCAAAAGACTAGGAATAGACTTACCGGATGACCCAGGAATCCCGCTCCTGTGCTTATATCCAGAAGGAACCCTACTTCAGGATGACACCTGCACCCCAATGTTCATAGCAGCACTATTTACAATAGCCAAGACATGGAAACAGCCTAAATGTCCATCGACAGATGACTGGATAAAGAAGAGGTCGTATATTTATACAATGAAATACTATTCAGCCATAAAAACCGACAATATAACGCCATTTGCAGCAACATGGATGTTCCTGGAGAATGTCATTCTAAGTGAAGTAAGCCAGAAAGAGAAAGAAAAATACCATATGAGATCGCTCATCTGTGGAATCTAAAAAATAAAACAAAACAGAAATACAAAACAGAAACAGACTCATAGACATAGAATACAAATTTGTGGTTGACAAGGGGACGGGGGGTGGGAAGGAACAGACTGGGATTTCAAAAGGTAGAATAGATAAACAAGATTATACTGTATAGCACAGGGAAATATATACAAGATCTTGTGGTAGCTCACAGCGAAAAAAAAAGTGACAATGAATATATGTATGTTTACATACAACTGAAAAATTGTGCTCTACACTGGAATTTGATACATTGTAAAATGACTATAACTCAATAAAAAACATGTTAAAGCTGAATAAAACAAAAGACTTCAAGTCCCCAAACACTGAAATATTAGTTGGTAAGTTAAATACCACCCTCTGCCTCCAGCCAACAGACAGCAGGATAGGCCCTCATTAGAAAATTCTATTGGTTATAGAAAACAAAAAGGCTGTCCTCTTCTTTGTATATCTGAGTAGTGGAGTTGAAATTTTTTTTACCTCTCTACATGCATGTGAGGTTTTATTTTTGGCATTATTCACACCTGGTATCAGAATGGTATCCATCATACATACGTGTTTAGTAAACATCTGTTAAGTGACTCAGTAAATGCCATCATTGACTCCGTGGTATACTGTCATAGAGGGCAAGAAATGCCAAAGCCTCACACCCTTTCCCTTTTTCTCATTAGAAGCAGGATCTTAGAAGGAACCATAAATACATAAGAGAATTGCCTGGGATGAGTTCCTTGTCAAATCGGCAGGTTAGAGTCATCGCTCATAATGCAGAGTCCAAAGAAATGAGTTAAAACAGCATATATAATTCTCCAAGACAGGGACTATGACCTCATTAAGAGCATTCAGTAAAAAGGGTTTCTGTCTTTTCTCTTTCCTTCCGACCACAACTGGAAAGGAAGGAGGAGGGCAGGGAAGAGAGGGAAGGGGAGCTGTGAGAGCTCAGACCACCCAGCCCACCCCTTCTGCATCAGCCACTGCAGCCCACAGGTTTAGCCCACCCAGGCAGGAGGGAAAAGACAGAGGTTACTAGGCATTAGATTGAAGGCTTTAAATAAACAGGACTGATTCTTCAGAACTCAAATGAGACACTTCAAAAAACCAAAAGAGACCCAAAAGGCATAGAATCTAGCTGAGATGTCATTAAACATCCTCAGTGCCCAGGATACAGAATGTGGTTGGGGAGGTTATTAGAAAAAATAAAACTGCTTCATGCTTCTCCCACAAAGAGTTGAGATTCCTCCATAAACTGGTTCTATGAGGCTCATGACTCCTACACCTGGGGTCACCTTAAAAATTAAACGAGGGGAAAATTCTGAGACCTGGTGCGTAAGAGGCACTGAATAGATGCTACTAACGTTACTTTTCTTCTAAATGGTTTCTGACATGTTTTTAATAATCTTTATCTACTTTGAGGACATGGCCATTTACATATAAATTTAGATAGTCATTTACATTAAAAATTTAATATAAAACTATAACCAGTGCATAGTGCATATGTGTCTGTCTAAGTAAAGTAAGTGGTACCCCACTGTCATCCTCCCCTCTCTCCTAGGAGACAAGTCTGCACTTCTCTACCCTGACTCAGAGACAACATTGGTCTACAGTTGCTTAAGGAAAAACCAAGGGATTTTTTTTTAGTCAATCTAATTTTAAAAAAAAAAAAAAAGTCGAGGTATAAAATTGGTAATGAACACAGACTTTTAAGAGATAGCCAAGGGACCCGGTCACACTAATGAAGACAGTTCCTACTGGGGTTAGTAACAGGAGACAAAGCTGGTAAATAAGGAGAATTGGCAGTTGCAGGGGTAAGAACTTGATCCTCTGGGCTAGTAGGTTCTTTCTCCTTTCCTTCCTTCCTTCTCTGTGTCTCTCGCTCTCTTTTTTTTTTCTTTTGTTTTCTTTAACACCAACAGGTAGGTCTTCTACAAATGAAATCTTCCTAGGAAGTCCAATACTTACAGCAGATAAAGGCAAAACTGTTCTGGCTGAGGCAGGGATGAGGGCCCAGGGCTCACTGTGCTGAGACCCTCAGTGTCCCTCCACAGAACACCTGAAATCTCCCCAAAAAGGGAAAACACCACTCTGGGCAGTGTCAGACCAATGGAAGTTTTTAAATAGCATGGCAGTTAAATAAAAACTCAACATCCCCAAAACTCAGCTTGACAGCAAAGTGACAAATGATGTGGAGGGAACAGTAACAGAGCTTGGGGGGGTGGCTTTGCACTCAGTCAATATGACTAAAGGACAAATAGTTTCTTAGAAGTCTCTTCCCATTATGATGCCCCAAGAGAGTCTCATGTGAGCTTTGGAAGGTAGAAATAATGCAGCACCTATGTTTATGATCGGCCACGTCAGGTGTTCGCAGCAGCTAACTGCACGTTGCCAGGTCTCTCCCTGCAGCTTCTCTGACTCCTGGACCAGCTGTGTATTGAGCCCATGGCACGGATCTCCAGCATGTCAACATCATTAAAGTTGGCTGCTTAGAGGAGCAAGAGAAAGACGTGGGCTCCAGTCCGCCCTTCTCTCTCATGCTTCACACCATCATTCCTTCCCAGCTGCTCGCTCTATTCAGTTCAAGCTCCAGCACCAGAGACGGAAGCAGCAGATGCCACAAACTGCTTAACCAGCTTTCTCCATGTGTTGGAGTCCAAACCCCGTAACGAGCCCCTCCTTCTATTCCCACCTAGGGCCTCTGCTCCTCTGACAGAGCCTCTGTGATGCGCTCAGGCTAACTGCTGTGGTGGGGACCCCTGTTCACAGTGCGTTGATTTTAAAATCACAGTAGGTCTTCCAGGTGAAGTGTCTGTTTGGACACAGAGGGCTGAGACTCCAGGACACATGATCTCTTGATACTGATTTAGGTGTCTCAGGCTCCGAGATAAGGAATAGGGATGAGGGAAGAAGCCAGGGGTTTTTTTGAGAGACAAAGAGCAACAGGAGATGGCTGGAAGCAGAGAGAGAGAGAAGTCAGGGTGGGACACAGAAGAAGTAGATCAGGGATGCGGATGAAAGCAGCAGAGGTGAGTTCAAGGAGCCTTTCCTCCCAGACTCTCAAAGACTGAGAGAGGTCAAGAAATAGAACCTGCAGTGCATGGGAGAGGGAGGACATCCTGGCTCTGCAAGAGCACCCCCGTGCAGGCAGGGCGCACTCGGGCACGCAGGACCCGCACCCGTGCAGGGGCTGGGCTGGGGTTGCTCCACGCCGGCAATGGCAACTTAATTTTTCTCATGTTGATTGCAGAAACCTCAGCAATTTATCAAAGAATCTCACTTTCTTGCCTGACGGTAAGAGAAATTTAAGAAAACTGACCCAAGGTGTGGATTGGTGGGGCGAGGATGAAAGAACATAAGAATACACTGCGCTTTCAGAAAACAGCCTCCTCGTGTTGCATTTTGTGTGCCACATGTCGTAAGTTATTCCATTTAGTTATTCCATCAACAAGTACTTAAGTCAAGATTGTGCAAAACCCTGTCCTATTGGCTCTACAATTTTGGCCAGAAAAGATTTACCTAGCAATCAATTAAACTCTGAGAATCTCATCAGTGACTGTTTTAGTGTCATGCCCAAGCCGCAGAGTAAAGCAAACACACATCTAGAAGGCTGTGGATAAACTACTATTGAATGCAGAAAACAAAGAATATAATTTCCTAGGTAGATGAAACTCTAACCCAAACAAGGAAACAGCTTGTAGTGGAGAGAAGATGATCACTCATGTAATTTTCACAGCATCTTCTTGAACTTAACTGCCTCTTACTGCATTGATTATCCCAACAGCTCCCAGCCCTCTCTCCCCCACACACATGATGGATGTCACGTGTGACCTGTAACCGCGGGCCAGCGCCAAGTTATGCAGGACCCCCCAAGCATGCGCTGTAACTCCATGCCTTTCTGTCAGGCTCAGGGAAGCATATTGGAATCCAAGTGAGACAGCTTTTTTTTTTTTAATATAGAAATAACCTCGAATCAACTCAAATATATTTTTAAAAATAAATAATCACAAATACTGGCATTAAAACACCATTATTAGTAACACATCGAACAGCTGATTAAGGCAGCATTATTCTGCAACTCCTGAGCTGTAGAACTGATGGTTTATGAAAAAGAAAACCACCCTTTTTTTAAGATTTTAGAAGACCACCTATATTGCCAACATAGAAGGCACAAGGTGTCCCACAAACCAAAGGAATCCTGTGTCTTGGACAGCTTCTAGCTGCTTTAGTAATTAGCCCTCCAAAACCATACCCACAGCCACTCTCTGGCATCTTCATGAGACCTCCAAAGCACCTGGATGTAGAGGCTGAAGATACTGTTTGTTCTGGAAAAACCAAGTCTTGGGTGATGGGACAAGCTAGGACAGATGAAGCTGTAAAAAAGCAAACTTTCTCACTGGCATCTGTTCTCCTCCAATTCTCAATAAAAATGTCCATTAAAACGCGAAATAACACCAAAGCAAAGAGAACAGATGTGGAGAGCAGAGGTTAGGCAAGTTCACACCTGTGGGTCAGCTCACGCCAGGTTCTCCTCCCACGTGCGGGGAAATCAGACTCTTAGGAGTTAAAGATCAAAAGGACTTAACAGTTCATTTTACCCAGCCCCAGACACCAGTGCAGGAGTGCCCTGGGTCTCACTTTGGAGGGTCTGGTTTTGTGAGTCTGGGGTGAGGACAGCTTTCTCTGAGATCACACTGCTTGGGCAGCAGGAAATTCTGATCTCCCAAGGAAGTAGAGCTAGGCACTGTACACACAGGGAGAGTTTTTAGATGTACAAAGCCCTTTATTATCAAGGGGTTCAAAGGACTTTTTCCATATATACTGTTAAGGGAAAAAATGCCATTTAAGCAAAAACTGACTGCAAATGTGTCTGCTTTCTCAGCCGGTGACAATTTGTCTTTAGGGGAAATGGTTCTTTTGCTTCAGCCTATTTTGGGGAAAACTTATGGAGAAGAAAATGAAAACCCTTGGGCACAGCATGGATGAGCTGGTATGAGACCAAAAGCATAGATGTCTGTATAGACAGACACACACACACATACAAACACAGGCACCCACCTTCACACATAGGATACCTGAATTGCTCCTAATGAAATAAGAGGAGTATCTGGCTTCCCTGGGAACCTGGAGAGAGAAGGACTTCAGGGATCTGAGAAAAGATGAGAGGGAAATGTAAGAAGTATCTAGAGCAGTGGTTCTCAAACTTTGCTGAATCACCCCAAGAGATTCTTGTTTAATTTGGTCTAGGGTAAGGCCTGGGCATTGGGATCCTTAACAAATTGTTAGGAGATCCTAATACACAGTCAAGACAGAACCACTGGTATACAAAGACCGCAGCAGAAGGCTCTACAGAGGGACACAACCAGTAAGGCTGTCCCTGTTTTGGGAAGTAGCCAATACATTTATAAAGCTGTCATGTCTGCCATGAAATTGGAAATTGTTTTCTTCTCTGTCATCAAATTTCACGTCCCACCCTCTAAACATCATTAAAACTCTCCCACGTCCACTCACACAGTAGCACTGTGTGAGTGGGGTTCTGCAGGAGGGAGAAGAGATGTACCCTTTAGCGGAGGGCAGAGCAGCTCAGAAGTGAGACCTCAGCAGTAGGAGCTGTGACTGAGGCAGGGCAACTGGGAATTCAGAGGGGCAGGGACTCGGGAAGTGAATTTGACAACAGGAAACGCTCCACCCCCATCTGCCTAACTCTAGAGATTTGGGGGAGAGAACTGACATATACCAAGCCATATATATTCAAATGTCTAACATTTAAAAGATGACAAGAGAAAGCTGATGCTTGAGAATATGCAGACAACAAATATTTGGGTTACCCAGGCTACCAGGGAAGGGTGGACTGGGTGATCACAGTAGAGGAAAAGCAATCACAACAAAAGATTCACGCTGCAGGGAGTCCCTGGCCAAGGAAAGATGAGAGGTTGAACATTCTCAACCTCAAGTCTGAATCCCTCTCCTCAGATCTGGAACCCCATGACCTGTGGTCATGTTCCATCATTGCCAAGGATGTCAAAACTGGACCCCCGGATAAACAAAGCTAGTCAGCAATACAACCAGATGTGGCCTTGTGGAGATTCAAGACGGGACAAACAAGGATGTTTACATTCCAAAGTAGATAATTTATTAATGACCCCATGTGAATTCAAACTGTATGACCTTGATTAGACATTTTGTGTGTTTGTTTTTAAGGGAAAGAACCTCACTTTGAGAAGAGCAGGCAGGGAGAGGGAGAAGAAAAAGAGGTGAAGAATTTGGATAGCCTTCAAGTGATACAGCTGACTGTTGCCAATACGTCACCAACAGCCCTGTCCCGGGATTTTGATTAAAAATGGGTTAACTTTTTTCTCTAGATGAGTCTTTAGGCAGAACCAACTCTGGTTTCTGAGGTCATAATTTTCTTTGATTTTTTTTCCCCTCCTTCCTGTCCTATGCATATATATTTTTTGAGCTCTGTCCTGTGAAATTCACAGAAACCAACTTTAAAATTTCAGGATATTATGTTTCAAAGTTTCTTCCCTGCAATCACTGAAAACTCTGTCTACAAAGAGCTGTGAAGTCAGGTACTGCATCTCTGACTGCACCAGATGTACTAAATGTGGAAACATCCAACTCAGCTTGTGGCACATAGAAGACACTCCACAAACATTCATTTAAACCATCTACAAGTAAACATCCCAAATTAATTAAACAGTATTTTGTGCCTCTTCCCAGCTTTCATTTTGATTTTTATATTCATGTTCTCTGTATATTTTATTAATTTCATGTATCTTTTTTTGGCCAAACTTTTATTCCAGAAGGAAAAAAAATTACCAATGTACTGCAAACCATGTTAATGATTAAAATATATGCAGAAAAAATACTTTCTTCCCCAAAATAAGCATGTACATTTCAGCGTAATAATCGTTAATGCAGTATATCCACTTGAGATATAAAAATGGGAGAATTTTATTTTTCCAATAACCAATCCCAACTATACTCTATCAAAACCCCCTTTCTATAAAAAAACCATCACAATTTGGTAGCTTTTTGTTTGATAAGACAGCCTTATTTGAGTTCTGAAGATTCAATCTTATTCATTCCAAACTTATGATTACCAGGAGGGGAAAATGGTGGGGGGTGGGGTGGAGGGAAAAAGTAGGAGCTCAGGATTAGCAGGTAGAAACTATTACACATAAAACAGATAAACAACAAGGCCCTACTGTATAGTACAGGGAACTATATTCAATACCTTGTAATAGCCTATAATAAAAAAGAAAATGAAAATAAATATATCTGAATCACTATGCTGCATACCAGCAATTAACACAACATTGTAAACCAACTATACTTAATAAAAAAAAAAAAGAGAGGAAAAAATCTCTAATTTTATGGTTGATTTGAAGGTCTGCTTCCTTCCCCCACCCCCCTCCCCATGCCCCAACCCTGGCAGCGCTTGTGCCTCTAGGGAAGTGCCAGCATTTAACTGGGAAAGTGGGAGTACTTAGCCGTTTTAATCTCAACTCGGTTTTCATCTTTGGGGAAAAACAAATAGTTGCTTAGCCCACCATACCACCCTGCTAAATATCTTTAAGTCCTAAGTCTCCTGTTTTGTAGACTAAATGTGCACAAGTTAGTAGATGGGGTGTGGGTTTTTTGTTGAAATTACTAGATTATTTTCCTAAAATGCCAAACCAGTTCACCATCCCCAAGACAATGTTTGAGAATACCATTCTCTTCTGTCTTGGCCTTTAGTAGATGTTTATAATTTTCGCTTTTAAACCAGTTATTTTGATAATGCGTAGATAAACTTTACATTAAAAAATATTCACGTTTTCTTCTTTGGACCTAATTTAGGAGACTGAAAAAACTCAAAGACATTGAATCCATGGACATGAGTCATTGAACAAACATTTAGTGAGATGTATGTGTCTTGATTTATACAGTGGAGAAACTAAACAGCATGACTTTCATTATCAGCACTTGAGGATTCTGATGATAATCATGACTTTCCTTATGTGACTGGGGACTGCTTAGCCAAGACCCTGCTCCTCTGGGGTGAACAAATAAACACATTTATAAGAAACAGATGGCTGTACAAAGGCTTTTCACTATAACAAATAGTGTGTCAAGATGATGGCTTTCTTCTCAAAGTACTGCAAAGAACTGGGATTTCCTTCAGTGTGGATGGTAGGTACTGCATGCGTCAGGCAGACCTCCAATCTGACAGAGAAGGATGGAGATAAGGATGGGGAATTGCCCAAATATTTCGAATACCAAATGTAAGATCGTCCCCAGATCTGACTGCATCTGAAATGAGACTGACTCATGTTTCTTTCTTCTCAATTTTGGTTAATTCTCCTTTGATAGATGATTGGCTTTCTACTCTCAGATGTTCTTTTGATGGATCTGTCACTCTGGAAAAACTCTGGGTTAGAAAAGAGAAACTATAAAGTATTTCTAGAGAGTAATGGCGAAAATCTTATGGTTACTGATAGGAGTAAGGGAAGGTTTGAGGTGTTTCTAAGGAAAAGCAATTAATGGAGGTCAAAATTAAGTATGTGCTGGTTGTAGTGATTAAAATGTTACCCGTTTACATACTGTAACCACCATCTACCACTCTGATGTTCACGCCGGGGACACAGCCTGACCACTTTATTTTTTTCCCAAATAGTGTAACCCAGAACTTAAGAGCAAAACTCTTCAGTTATGGTGGGGAGTCAGGGTTTCACCTTCATACCAATTAGAAATTTGGAATTTCATAATTACAGGTTACTTCTGAGGGAAGCTTATCCTGCATGCCTAGCTTTTAAATTCCAACTTGTTCCACTCACAGACTAAAGAAAGGGATTACTTTCCTCATTCTTAAATTTAAAAGGTAATTTTCCACTGAATTCTAAGACGGCTTTAATCCCTGCACTTAAGTCTAGTTGCTGCCATAACATCCTGCCATCTGATATGATTATTCCCATTCCTGAATCCCAAAGGCATACTTTATTCTCTTCAAAAATACATGTATTTTCTTTCATAACAAACCAAGAAAAATCACATCACCAGGAACTGTGTCTCAAAAGCATTTCTAGAGAAGCTTCTGAAATGTTTAAGATCACTGGAGCTGCATCCAGCAAAAGATACTAAGATTCATTTCAAGGGCCACCAAATGTCTTTCTAATAAATCAGAGGTGACATGAAAGAGAGGAGCTGGAAGTGACACCTTCCACTACTGCTTGTTCCAATGTCTACTGCAACCAGGAGCCAATGTAACTACTCTTCTACCTCAAGCATAGGAGCTACTGTTTGACCTGGTCCAACAGAGGAGAAAATGTTAATAAGGAAAAGAAAGAGGTCAATCAAAACATAACCCACAATGAAGATACGCGTTATGAATATTTAGACAGCAAATTACAATCACTATAAACATAAAGCAAACACTAAGAAATTAACAAAGGCACAATACTTATGAGACTTTTTATATTTTTTAGATTTGACAGAGAAATTAGACAAAAAATGAACACAATAAGGATTTTACTAATTTAAGGATTACCACATTTAGAATATTTAATTTTCTGCACTATAAATAAAAATCACAATTTGTTCTTCAACATCTACAGAACATTTATAAAGACTGATCATCTGAGGACAATAAGAGCTTCATGAATTCCAAGAGATGAAAAGCATATAGATTTCCTTAACAAAAATACAATAGAAATATAAATTCATAACAAAGAAAGCTTTAATTACATTTGCTGTAACCAATGAAAAATTAAAATCCTAAATAATTACTGAATAAGAGAAAAAATAAAAGAAAATAAAACTATGGAACATATAGAGAATGGAAATAGTACTTATCAAAATTTACGGTATGTGGTCAGAAAGGTACTCAAAAGCAAAATCAAAATATTAGATGGTTTCAGAGTTAAAGAAGAAAAATTCAACATGGGCAGGTTGAGTACTCAAATACCAGAGAAAAATTCTAAACTTCGCAGAGAAAGAAAATAACAAAGATAAAAGTTGAATTTTGTAAATTAGAAGATAAAAAGCACAGAAGGTTGATTAGCCTAAGGCCTTCCAGATAATTTAATAGAGAAAATGAGAAAAGACCTCATCAGAAATAAATTAAAGTCTACACGATACTATTTTCCTGTCTAATTTATTAAAATAAGCTTTTTTCCTTTTTTCTTTGCTTCCCATCTTTCTTACTTCCTTCCTGTCTTTTTTCCTTCCTTTCCTTCTTCCTTTTAACTAAATATGCTATTTTCTCAGGTGTTGATAACAATATGATTAAAGATCTGAAACAGTATTTACGAGCGTTGTCCTAACCCTGGGGAGTCATCAGCAATTCACTCACGTGCCCATTCGCTCACTGGATAGTTCCTGACTGAGTATATACTGCATGTCCAAGCACTGCTCAAGAGTAAAACCAGACAAAACCCTCTCTGTGCAGAGCTTACAGTGCAGGGAAATGAACGCCAAAGAAACTGACAAATCAGTGTATTGTAAGAGGTCAGGAAGTGACCCCCAAACCCGTGAGCAGTGCTTATGATTGGGATGGCAGAATATGGGGAGATCTCACTTCCTGCATTATATCTGACTAGAATATTTACATTGGATAGTTAGCATCTTTTTGATTTGTACAAGGTAAAAATAGTCAGGATTAGCCAAAAGACCTGTATATGCGATGCAATTCCATTTTTATAAAAATACTGTAAAGGGATTAAGATGTTATTTTTCCTTTATGTTCTTTTCTGAATTATTGTATAAATAGGATTATAACTTCTACAATCATAAAGTACTTTGAAGCATGAATTTTGTATTTAAAAGACACTCACAAATATATGAAGGCAGCAATCCATATAAATCACTGTTTTCAGGCCCTAAGCTTCAGCTCATCATGTAGTTTCTGAAAGAGAGGGTCTGGCTCTCTTTCTGGCTGCACTTTTTTTTCCTTCCTTCCTTTTCTTTCTTTTTCCTTTTCTTTCTTTTTCCTTTTCTTTTTTCTATCTTTTTCCTCTTTTTTTCTTTCTTTTTCCTTTTTTTTCTTTTCGCCAATGAGCCTCTTACCAGATTTCCAAGAGGAAAATAAATAGGCCAAAGGAGTTTGACGAATACGAACGACAATGACAGGACTGCCGCGTACAATTCATGCAGCTTAGGCGGCACTGTCTTGCTAGCTGCTAAGAGAAAGATCCTGAGATATCAACTACCCGGATTTCCATCATGACAGGTTTTTTTCCTGATTAAGTCAAATACACGTGATAATACTCAGCTAAAATGAGCTAAGAAATAAAAGGCCCCTCTGTGTAGCTGCCTCAAGGGAATGCTCTGCTGAATCTGAAGCCACTTCAGAACCCCAGGATCATCATCTTGCTCTCTCTCACACCTAGACAACCCGACGCAAATCTCGCCCAGGTGCAGAGCTGGTCCACTGAGAACAGCATTTAGCAACCAGGCGGACCAACCACAGAAGCTGCCTTTGATTCTAAACAGGGCCAAGCTGATGTTCTCCAACGAACCACCCACTTTCAGATTTATATCTGAGAGCAGTTGGTCTTATTATTTAGGCAGATTCGTAAGTTTCCGTCTCCAACTTTTGTAAACTCTGGGCCTAGCTGGGGGTCCATGGAAAAACCGGATTGAACCTTCAAAAGCAGTGGGCTTTTCAGTGTCTTTCTAGGCTCCACAATGCAGTTTGAAAGGAAAAGGAGGAGGAAAGAAGTACTCTGATGAACTTAACAGAATGCCAAAGTGAGAGAAATGAGGGACAAGAGAAACAGGAGTGTGTGCAGAATGATAAATTGATGCTACGTCAAGTGAAATGGATTTTGAAATAACTGTGAAAAGTATAAAATGTCTGAGCATGAAGAGCCTGCCACTGACAAGAGATGAATCAGTGGGGCACTTCAAAGAAGGAGTTTCCCAGCTGCGGCTCACGGGAGTCTTCAAAAGCTGTTCCATATGAGACAGCGGGAAAATATTTTTAATAATAAATAGAGACAAATAATGTTGTACAAGGATACCAGAGCAGAAGTTTGGAGAGAGCCATTTGGTCTGTGTTACAATGACCAAACACAGGTGATGCCGGTTGCTTTTTAAGACATTAACGCTTTCAATTCTTGTAACTTAAGTTCAGACAATAGAATCTCAAGTGTGATTTTTTTTTTCCATGTTCCCAGGAGAATGAACATAAAGCAATTCTTCAATAATCACAGGGCAAATACTTGAGAGACCTCGGAGAAGTGAGAGGAAAAGAAAGAGCAGGAGGCACAAAAGATTTTGGCACAAAGGAACGTGTTTTGTGTGCTTAGGTGCTGTGAGGGATGAAACAGATCTCACAGATGTGAGCAGGGGTCCCGTCACTGAAACTGGAGATGACGTCGAGGTCCAGGATCAGGTGACACCTCGTCGGCTGGCCCGCAGGCCGTGGAGGACGGCTCCCTCTCCAGGGCCTCGTGTGTCTGGGCTGGGCTGCTCTCACCATTCACACAGCAGGGCCTCCACCCCTTTCCTGGAGTGACTGGTCACCTGCTGCGGCTGACCTTGTTCTCTCTGCCATCTTCATCCTCTTAACTCTGGTCGGTTCCAAAGCAGACTGGCCCATGACCCAAGGAGAAGCTGTCCCCTTTGCTCTTCCTGACAGGACTCCATCCCAAAATCTATGGGGCTCACGAGGCAGCCCCAGCCCCAGCCCCAGCCTCCTGTGCTCAGCAGGGCTCGCCTGAGGTTTAAAGCTCTGCAGCGGCTGTGCTGAGAGTCTTGGTAAGCTTACCGCAGAGCTGGGGTTCTGTAAGGGAACGTGATCCAGGGACTTTCGAGCTTCAATGCGTACTTGGTCTCCTCTCCCGCTGCCTCCCCAGCCTTCCCAGGACAGGTTCCTGCCCTGCCCCCTCCTGTCCCTCCACCCATGGATCACTGCCACCCACGTGGCAGCTGGGCCATGTCAGCAGACGGAGGCCCACCCTCTACCCCCAGGAGAGAGCTGGGGCCACACTCATGCACTGCTATTCCTGGGGAAGGGGCAAGGTGACAGCAGTCCCCAACCCAGGTGACTCCCAGGAGCCTCTCATTCACCCCCCGTCCAGGTTTGGGGCATGTCCTGGCCTGGAGGTTATAACCCCTTGTGGGTCACCCAAATGCAGTGGGTTGGGGCTGTGGGAGATAGATTCCTTGCCCCTGGCAGGAGTCCCACATTTTCACTTTGCACTGGGTCCCCCAAAATAGTTTAGCCAAACCTGAGGAAACCCTTCTACGACATCTTCACCAAATGATGACCCAGTCTCTACTTAAGACACCTGAGAATGAGGTGATGTAACCTGTTGAAGTTCCAGGGAATTTTCATTGGGAAGTTCTTCCCATTCAGCTGAAAACCGGTACTACACAGTTGCTGCTCACAGCTCCTAGTTCTACTACCTGGAACAGGACAGAAAAGTCTGTGTGCCTCTTCAACAAAACAATGTCCAGTGTTTGAAAACTCATATGTCATGTTCTCCCTGTTCTTCAAGTAGAATATTCTTATTCCCTTCAACTTTGTGCAATGTATCTTGGTTTCAAGGTTCCGTTCCAACCTGGCTAAGTAACTCTGGAGCCCTCTTGTGAAGGCTACCTAGAATGACAGACAGCTCACCAGGTAGCATCAGACAAACGCCCAGTTCCACAGGGAGACTCCTACTTCTCTGGACAGTAAACTGTGTATTGTCACACGTCATAACAGCCTCACAGTCACGGCTGACCTTGAGTTTGCGGTTAATTACAAGTCCAGGACCTACTCAAATGTCCCCCAGATTTTTTACTGATACAACTGATGTTCTGACTCTGTGGCTGGCTGGACTTTTATTCCTGTTAAGGTCTATCTTTCATGATTTGACCACACTGTCTAGCCAGATGTGAAGACTATTTTTGTTCTCTGACTTCGTCCCTACCCCTGTGTCAATGGCCAGTTACAAACTGTCTTTTCCTGTAACTGCCACCCATCTGTTTACTGTATGCTGAATGGCTCATAGGAGGAAGAGCTGCATTGGGTGTGAAACTGATTAGCAAAGGCAGGCCTCACTCTCATGGGGCTAACGGCCCAGCCAGAGTGCAGACAGGAACCAAATATCACACAGGTAGGGGTGAGAATAGGCCATCAGAACATGTGATTGAAAGAACCGGACTAGTCAGAGAAACCAGGGAAGTCTTCCCTGAAGAAGTGAAAATTGGATGAAGAAATAGAGCACAGCTTCGAGGATGTGGTCATTAGAGAAACTCTAACTCAAAATGGTCATTAGAGAAACTCTAACTCAAAAAGACACCTGCACCCCAATGTTCCCAGCAGCACTATTTACAACAGCCAAGACATGAAAGCAACCTAAATGTCCACAGACAGATGACTGGATAAAGATGATGTAGTATTTATATTTATACACAAACATACACATGATGGACTATCACTCAGCCATAAAAAATGAAATAATGCCACTTGCAGCAACACGGGTGGATCTAAAGATTCTCATACTAAGTGAAGTAACTCAGAAAGAGAAAGACAAATACATCACTTACATGTGGAATCTTAAAAAAATGATACAAATTAACTTATTTATGAACCAGAAATAGACTCACAGACATAGAAAACAAACTGTGATTACCAAAGGGGAAAGAGGTGGGAGGGTGGGATAAATTAGGAGTTTGGGGAAAGAACACAGATATTGGAAGGATCTCACTTATCCCAGCCTGAGGACAAATTTTAAGAGGTTAGGGACAGAAGCCAGGGCAATTGTGTTTCTGGCTGAAGGTTGAGTCTTCGGTTCTATGTGTCTTGATTCTTCAGATTCATTCGAAAAATAAGACATCAATATGGAGAAAGGGCCCTAACACATCCTGCCACAGACTTCAGGGTACCAGGGCCCTGACAGCCCGGAGAAGGCTCACACGGGCAGAGAAGCTGCAGTTGATGGTGAGAGAGAGCAGGCTGGAGCAGATTTGCAAGGACAGCTTAAGTAGCAGAGGCTCACAAGCGGCCAGCTATCCCCAGGGAGACAGAGGCTGACAGCTATGCGTTTGAAGCAGTCTCTGGAAAAAAGATTGCCAAATAAAATACAGGACACCCACTAAATTTCAATTTCAGATAAATGACGAATGACACTATGGTACAAAGGCCTAAAATCAGTATTATGTGTCACCTGGACATTTAGAACTGAGAGGGTCTCAAAGGCCTAACTGCAAATCCTCCTCCCCGTTATGCTCCTGCAGACAACATCCTCTGGCCAAACAACCCTCCTTATCACGGGGGCCAGGGATGGACTGCAGTTCCTGCAACACATGGACTTAGCCACACAAGCCGATCCACCCTCCCAGATACCAGGGGCCAGCTCATCCTCTTCACACTGCAGATCCTGCCTCCCGCAGCCCCACGTTCCTGAGTCCGGCCCCCGCGTGGCCCTGCATGGTGTGTGATGTCCTCCGACCCTGGCTGTGAGTCTACGTGACTAATAAGCTACTGTCCACCCCTGCTGTCCAGGGTCTGGCCACGCTCGTGTTCCTAAAACGGGACTCCGTCTCTCCCCACTGGGGTGGAGAGGAGGCAGTCAAAACAGGTGTACCACTGGGAATATACTTATGCTAAAAAGACTGTGCGTTGTCTCTGAAACTCCAGTTTACCTGGCCGTCTTGTTGTTGTTGATCTTGTGCTAAATCTGGCACTCCTACCTGGAAAGTGCTGGAGATTACTGGGACAGACTTCAGGAGGAGTGGAGGCCCAACAGTCCTGCAAGCTGGGGACTCAGCCTTGAGGCCCTGAAAGGGCTTTTTGGAACACCTCAGACTTCATCTATACCCAGTCTGGTGACTTGCGGGAAACTCAGATTATACTGTGTTGTTATCTGAACTCTTCCCAAGCACCCCAAGGGGTAGATACTGTCTTATCTCTTAACCACACAAGGAAACTGTTGCTCGTACGGACTTAGGGACTCAAAGTTGAAATCCAGAACTCCAACATGCCCCTTCTCTTAACGACAACCCATGCCTTGATTAGCACTGATAGTTGACGGAACTTTTTCTCACGTGGCACCCCACTGGATCGTGGTTATAGTCTATGGACTGCACTGGATGGTCACCGGTCCTGTATGTGCCCCTTCCTTTTTACTCTGCCACTATCTAATGTCTTGAAGTCTGTCCCTACAATTGGCCATTCTGAAAGCACCCAGTGACCAATTTTCCTTATGCTCATCTCTGATTTTCATCACTTCCCATCTCAAAACAACAATTCACTTATAGAATAAAAGTTCAAATCTTTAAACTGACTCTTAATATCTAGCTTCATCTGCACCCATCTTGCTCAGCTCCTGAGAATTCCTCTATACAAAACAGAAGCTCCAGCTGCTCACTGGAGGCTGGACACACTTTTGAGTTTTGGCTTGTTGATTATTCTGCTAGAACTCTCTCCACCTGGTTTTTATACTTTCCTAACCTCCAACACCCCAACAGTCCCAGGATATTAGACTTTGTTTAAGGGTCTCCTTGAGTATTCCCATGGTGGAATGAAAACGCTCTCTAGCATAAGCTCCCAGAGCATTTTATCGGCTTCTTTCATAGTTGACGTCACCACATAGCTTGCATTACGTTTCTGTATCCATCTTTCCCTCCCTGCCACATGAAAAGCTTCTTGAGGTGAGGGTCCACATAGGATGTCTCTTAAACAATTTCAACACATTAAATTGGATTTGGTTTTGGTTTTTTGTTTTATTTTTATTTAATAAATCAATGACCTTTTATAAATAAGGTTCTTGAGATGTTTGCCTCATCTAAAAACATGCTCAAATTGTGCTCCTCCAAAGCTCCAGTCTTGTGGGATTCCCCTTTTTTTTTCTTTTTTGCTTTTTTTAAAATTGTTTTTCTACTTTGCTATCTGTAATATACAAAACATTTTCATAAAATTTGAAAACTTTTTAAAAATTTTACTAAATACAGTTTCTTGTTTAAAAAAAACTTTCTAGATGACTTTAAGAACTCTAAGAGTAATAGTTCAAAATAATTTACAATTTGAAGTGGCTAATAATGTGTTACAAAAGAATTCCACTATTGAGGGTCACGCAGGAGGGCTCAGCAGGCAAGACGCTCGCCCTCCCTAGTTCCCACCAGAGGAACTCCACAGCCCTCTGCACAACTGTGAGGCTCCCTGTAACATTTTGTTTGAAAAACAAAATAAAACAAGAAGGGTCCTATTAAGAAAATGTTTCCAAAGCACCAGACCAGAGACTCCCTAGTCTCTCCCTACTCTACCACTGGATGAGTCTAGGCAAGCGCTCTTGAAGTAGGTCTCTCTCTGCCTTCTGGTTCCTTCATGTGGAGAGAGGCTCTCCAGGGCCAGAACGTTCTCAAGGCCTCAGCACTTAAGGCCCCACACAAATTTGGCTGTTAAATGTACTTGTTTGCTTGCTTGCTTGTTTTCATGCTGTGTCCTTCCGTGCTCAGAGGCACACACCCATCCTTCTGGGTTGTTGGGGAGAGAGGTGGGTACCCAGGACCGCCAATGTGGCAGCGCTTCGAGCCAGTATGATGTAAATATTTGTTCAACATTTACTCAGAGAAGAGGCTGAGTACTGCACGGGAGTCTCCTGTTGCTCAGCAGATTCAGCCTCTCTGCAAGAAGACAAAATTCTGCCCTCAGAGAGCCCGCCCTCTTAAAAGGCAGTGTGAGCATCCCCTCCGGCATTTCACCCCTCACCTCTGTCCACAGAGGGCATTCTCCTTAAAGGATCAGAAGAGTTCCATCTCCCCTCACTTCCTGGTACCTGCAGTCTAAGAACCGGCAGCCCTAAACTGACCTGTGCCTGGTCACGCCTGTTGCTTTCAATTTCAGGCATAAACTAGGTTTGGTTTCAAGACGACCTACCTACCCTCACCCCCTCCCTTCTCACAGCTTGTATGTACTGTGTCTTATTTGAAGGGGTGCAGGCCATTGAGGTGTGGAAAAAGCATGGTCTGGGGGGTAGGAGGTCATATCCATGCAATTCTGCTCCCTAGGCTTCCAGCCCAGTTCCATTCCTGCCGTGAAGAGTGATTTGCAAAGGGCTGCTTATTCCTGGGGAGACTCAGAGGGAGACATAAAGCGAAAGCAAGTTCCTACGCTCTGTCCACTTTGTATTCACCCCAGAGAATTTTGTCACCTGGACTTCTTCCAGAAACTTCTGACACCTTTAATGATTTCTGCTCATCCGTCAGGAGCAGCCCAGGTGCTACTGATGGAAGGCTTAAGGCTTTGCATTTGCAAAGAGCTAACGTAATGCCAGCCAGCAGATTTCTCCAAGTGATGAGGGATTCGCTCTGTATTGACCCAAGTGACCTCTGCCAGCATCTCCCCTCAGAAACAGTTGATGAATCGTTTATAGCCAAGATCTCATTTCTTCTCTTCCTTCTTCTTGGATTTCAGTTGGGATTGGCATCTTCCCCTGGGTTTACAGCAGCTGCAAAATAAAACTCCAAAATGGTGTTTGGCTCATTCTATAGAAGCCAGTTGGCCAAGTCTTGTCATTCCAAGGTGAGTGGCAATCATGGTGGTAGCAGTGCTAATTCTGGGGATATTAAGTATCATCAGCAAATCAGGGGCTTCACTCCCCTTCCACTGTCTTTGTCTGTGTCAAGAGAGTTTCCAACCCTTCCACCCAGGATCAATTTACAGTGTGTTTACATTTTACTATATTGCTCCATTCCCAGTGAAACTAGCCAGCTTTGTTTATTACCAACTTCCATTTTTAGTTGAAATGTGACTCTTCCGAGCTTTATAGCCTCATTACATGATATCCTATCACATGCAACACTGTAGAGTAAGATGAGATCATTTGGGTTAAAGGGTCATTCTAAGGAAAGAAATTATTTGTGTTAATACCAAGTTTATATTGAACTCATTTTTCTTTTAACATTTCAAAAAACACTTCACTTGAACTCTCAGCCAGAATGGATACAGGAGCACTGGGTTTCTTGTTCTGAATGACAAAATGAAAATTAAGTCCAAGATATCTCAGGACATAGCTTCTGCGAAGAAAAAGTAGGACCAAGTGTTATAAAATGTTCTCCAGTTTTATTTTATCAATATCAAAGTTTTCGTTAATATGTATAGTTCGTTTATATTCCTCTCCTCCTCCTGAGATTTTAAGTTTAGGGCCTGGTGTTTTGGCAAATTGTTGTCATGTCCTTTAAAATTGTAACATTGTCTTCATAGGCTCCTGTGTGGTCTCCTATTAAACACACGTTTTAAAAGTTCTTTTAAGAGTGTGTGAGTTCATGTTGTACATATTGCTGGAGAACCAAATGGGAAGTCTCTGAAGCAAATGGGCCTTTTGTTTACAAGAGAGGATCAGAGTCAATAAACAGATCTCCAGCTCTCGAATGACTCATGCTGAGGGGTGTGATGGCAACCCAGGTGGGAGATTGGACAAAGGCGCTCAGTCACATGATATAATTATGCAGCAATGCCATGTGAGCCGGGGGGAGGAGGGGACGGCTCACTACAGAATGACCTGAATTATGCATCACGAAGCACTAACTGGTCCAATTTTTTCCTCTCCTGATTTTTGTCATCAGGTCGTTCCACTGCCTAACACTTCATAATGTTATAGCTCATTCTTGGACACGAAGTCTCCAATGTACAAACACCAGCTGTGGCAACGGATTTCTGGAGAATTTCCAGGTTAGTCTGGCCCACTTTTACATTACAAAATTGCCACACCGATACAGCTATGATACTGAAATCCTCCCCCTCCATTCCTCGACTCTCTTCCACCGTCTCCTTTCAACCATTTATTCATGGATTCAACAAGCATTTATTAATAGTCCAGTAAACCAAGTTCCAGGCGGTCAGGTGCGGAGCAGGTAGTGTCTAAAAATTATTCACCATCTCTAAGGTAATAAATGTGTGTAAAAGCCCTACCATCTCCTGGAGTCTGTCATCTAAAAATATGTCCTAAATATTTGGTTTTAGCTTTGAGTAAATTCACTCAGCCCACCATTTTGCAGTCACACTTCAGAGAGCCAAACCCAGTAACACTGTTCGGAAAAAAAGTTCCTCTCCTCACTCTTTCTGATCTAAGACTCTAATGACCCAGGGCTTAGATTTTAAGGCATAGGCATTTTACCAGGCAGAGTACTTATGATTGCAAGTAATAGAAAACGCTCTTAAATGACAAAAGGTATATTTCCTCATGGGAAGGAAATGTCTAAAGAGAGGTTTGGCATCGGATATGGGTTGATCAGGACCCCTGGTTCTGTTTCTCTACATGTCTCTCTGTAAATCAGCTCTGCTCTCAGACAAACTGGCTTCCGATTGAGTCTGTCAGCAGCAACTCAGAAAGAGAAATTAAGAAAACAATCAAACAATCCCATTTACAGTTGCATCAAAAATAATACCTAGAAGTAAATTTAACCAACTAAGTGGAAGACCTGCATACTGAAAACTACCAAACACGAAGGGGAGACATTAAAGAAGACAGAAATCAATCGAAAGATATTCCACGCTCACGGACTGGAAAAACTGATATTGTTAAAATACCCACACTACCCAGAGCAATTTACAGAATCCATGCAATCCCTATCAAAATTCCAATGGCATTTTTCACAGAAATGAAACAAGCAATGCTGAAATTTGGATAGAAGCACACAAGACCCTAAATAGCCAAAGCAATCTTGAGAAAGAAAAACAAAGCTAGAAGCATCATGCTTCCTGATTTCAAACTTTATTATAAAGCTATAGTAATTAAAACACTATGGTAGTGGCATAAAAACAGACACATAGATCAGTGGAACAAAATCAAGAGCCCAGAAATCAGCCAACATATGTATGATCCATTAATTCACAACAAAAAAGTCAAGAATACACAATCAGGAAAGAACAGTCTCTTCAGTAAATGGTGTTGGGAAAACTGAACAGACACATACAAAAGAATGACCCTGGACTACTATCTTACACCATACACAAAAATTAACTCAGAATGGATTAAAGTCTTGGACATGAGACCTGAAACCATAAAACTCCTTGAAGAAAAATAGGCAGTAAGCTCCTTGACATAGGTCTTGGAGATGATCTTTTGAATCTGATACCAGTGGTAAAAGAAACAAAAACAAAAATAATGAAGTGAGACTACATCAAACTAAAAAGTGTATGCACAGCAAAGTAACCCATCAACAAAATAAAAAGGCAACCTACTGAATGGCAGAAAATATTTGCAAACTGTATATCTGATAAGGGGATAATATCCAAAATATATAAAGAGCTCATACAACTCAGGAAAAAAACACTATAACAAAAAACAACCTGATTAAAAAATGGTCAGAAAATCTGAATAGACATTTTCCAAAGAAAGAAAACAGATGGCTAACTGGTATCTAAAAAAATTCTCATCATCATTAATCATCCAGGGAAATACAAATCAAAGTCAAAATCAAAACAATGAGATATCACTTCATGCTTGTTAGAATAACTTATCAAAAAGACAAGAAATAACAAGTGTTGGTGAGGATATGGAGAGAAGGGAGCTCTTGTACACTATTGGTGGGAATGTAAACTGATGCAGACAGTATGGAAAACAGTTTGAAGATTCCTCAAAAATGTAAAAATAGAACTACCATATGATCCATCAATTTCAATTCTGAGTATTTATCTGAAGAAAATGAAAACACTAACTTGAAAAGATACCTGCACCCCCATGTCTGTTGCAGCATTATTTACAATAGCCAAGATATGGAAACAGCCTAAGTGTCTATCAATGGGTGACTAGATAAAGATGTAAATATAAAACAAAATAATACTTAGCCATAAAAAAAGGATGAAATATTGCCTTTTATGACAACATATATTTGGATCTTGGCTTTTTTCACATTCAAGTATGATAATCTCTGCCTTTTGATCGATTGTTTAATTTACTTTTTACTAGATTATTGATATGGTTAGATTTATATCAGCCATTTTCTGTTTTGATTGCTATATGCCTTTTTGGCGTTTTTTTTCTTCCTTTTTATTTCCTTTTTGTTAAACAGCTATATTTTCACATATCATTTTATTCTTTTGTCTTTTTTAACTATATATAATTCTAGTTATTTTCTTAGTAGTTTCCTTAAGAATTATACATGCATCTTAGTTTATCACAATGTACATAAGATTAATACAACTTAATTCAGATAAAATGTAAAAATTTTGCCTCAATATAGCTTCATTTTTACCCTTTTGTGTTATCATATATATTACATCTATGTTCGTTATAAACTCAAAGATACAATGTCATATTACTATTTAATGAAATTTTATATAAATTTTTAAAGAAGTTTAGAGGAAAAAAAAAGTAAACTATGTATTTACACAGTCTTTTATGTTAACCTACTTCTTTAGTCCTATTCCTTTCTTCATACAGGTTTGAATTACCATCTGTTATTGTTTCCTTTCAGCTGGAAGGACCTCCTTTAGTGTTGCTTCTAAGACAGGTCTGCTAGCAACAAATTCTTTCAATCATTTTCTGTAAGGAATATAGCTTCTTTTCTTAAAACTACATAGGTGGAAAGAAAACTAGTCTTCAAAATGGCTAATTTTTAGTTAGGAAAGAAATTAACTTTATGTGTTAGTTTAATTTATATAAAACAATTTCAATACAGTAAATGGTAATAAAGGTACAAGATTAGTGGTTTAAATGAATATTTTGAAATGGGTATTTTGTGTAAAATTGCAAAGCTGATTTAGTTATTTGACCAAAACATATGATTTTCAGAAACTTTCAGGCACCAATATCATCTGGCAGCAAATTCATCAAATTTCAACCAGGTACCTCAAAGACATTCTACATAGAGAGACCCACAGATAATATGAGAATATAATTTCACAGTATCTTTGTTATATAACCAACAGGGTCAACTCTCAGCTGTTTGAATTTCAGATCCTAAATAAGAAAACCAAAACACAATGATAAAAGTAATTATAACTCAGAAATTCAACTGGAAAAATTAGAAAAGGTAAGAAAAATAAAACTAAAATCATTAATAAAATTAAAATATTAAACTGATGGTCATGTTTATTTGAAAAGACTGTGCATGTGTGGTGTGTTTGCGTGGGTGTGTGTGTGTTGTAAGTTCAGAAATAATCCCTGTGAACTATGTACTCCACTTTATGGTAATTACCCATATTGCACATGCTAGATGAATTAATGGTTTATTAAAAAATCTGTTAGTTTTGCTTCCTAAAGTTCATTTTTCCTTGTGCCATCATATAATAGCTCATCTTCAATAAGTATCTGTAACCTGGGACAAGAGCCTCTGGGGGTTTGGCACACAATTTATAACCATAATGGAAATGGCATGTGTAGTAGGAATGGCCACGGGACCCGTGCATGTTTGGGGGGAAGGGGCAGTTATATCACCCATGAAAAGGCTAATGAGATAGGCAGATTTGAGAGGAAAATGATCTTTTTGTCCTGGCCTTAGACCTTGTTCTACCAGTGTGACTCGTGCATGAGGCATAATGATTCCAGCATGTTCTTTCTGAGTTATAATGTTATATGGCATATGGGGTGAGCTATTCAGAAGTCAGAGCCTTCACCAATCATGCCAGATTAATTGGATGCCTTAATTATGTCACCTTCACTCCCAGGACAGACCCCCAGGGACAGATCAAGGACTAGTTTTCAATTCAAAATCTCAGTCTCTGGTCCTCAACTTTCAGTACTGTCTTTCAGATCACTATTGTTTTCTGCAATTTAGGAAATATTTGTATATTTGGCAGTTAGAAATATAGTTCTGAAACTCAGGAGAGATTGTGGGGAAAGGGACAGATCTGAGAGTTAAAACACATCTAAACCAAGTTGGCCTGTTTTATGAGGCAAATCTGACCCCACTCGTCCTCTTTACCCAGCAGCTGGGAGTCAGCCATCTTGAAGCAGGTGGAAGGGAAGGATGCTATTGGTCCTCTCCCAGCCAGCAATTATTCCCCTTTGTATCCAGATGTTGTAGCAGTACAGGACTGTTTCAAAATGACCAGAGAATCTGTTACTGTTTCAAGTTCTTCTGAAACCTTAGGATCTTAAACCGAAAGCCATTCTCTAAGCTAGCAATGTGTGAGCTGGTGGGACACAGGAACTAATCAGAGAAAAGGGGCATTTGGGATATATTAGAAATTCAATATCAGCTTTGTAAAGTTGTTAATAATTAGCCACAGCTTTTGTCTCTACCCCTGCAGCTAGTGACATGAAAGTGATTAGGTTTCTAAAAAACAGATTAAGCTTACTAAATGTATTAGGTAACAAGGTTTTTAATCAACAGCTTATTGATTCCAGCAGGACAGTTTTGAGAGCAGAAAGCTTTGCATGCTGGTGGAATGAATCTGTAGTCAGGTTCACTGATACTTAAAAAATCAAAGTAAGATATATTTTAGAGGAAATAAATTCTCACCCTCCCCCTTGATAATAACTCCAAGACAAGGAAAAATGTTACCATATTATTCAAAATAATATTCTATTATAAAACCAGTTTTGTGCCTCTATTTCCCCTCTTTTCACTTTTAGAATCAGTGTCACTTTTAGAAACAGTACCCAATAAACATTCCTTTAGATTTCCAATTTGAAATAATATGCCTAAGGCAGCCCACCAAAACAACTAACAACTTCAGAAATATAAAAATTTACAACCATACTAACAATGATGGGCAACAAAATGTCTGAAACCTATAGACAACATGATGCCTGAAACTTGAAAGATTATTTCCTAACTATGAAGACCTGGATTAAGAAAGACAATCTTGGCTTCTCCACATGAAGCACAGACCTCCTGAAAACAGACTGGAAATCCAGGGCCATACCCATCAGAAGACCAAGTGGCCATCCCTCTGTCAAGTGGGTTTTACTTTTGAGACTTTCGCACAATTGGTCGCCATGTTTATCCTGTCCCACTGCCTGCGTCCACCCTGTATGGACTCCATGTATTTCCAAACAAGTCATCAGCAGATTATGTTTCTGAAATAAAATGTGATTTTCACCCACAACTGTTTTTACAAAGGCAAAGGGATTTCATTTTAAATGACTCTCTTCTTGCTGAAACGAGAGCAAATCGACAGCTGGGAGACCCGTGGAGTCAGTCCTGCAGTCCATTTGTTTAGGGATGGTAAACATCTGCCTTGCAGCACTGATTTCCACTTAATATTTGGGCGAGTGCCTAAATGCTTCGTTTTCCAAACACATGCCACCAATCACTGTTTGGAGAGCTACATCTTTACATTTAAGTTGGAGACCAGTGAGTAGTTCCCTATGGTAATCTCTGAAATGCCATTTGCAAATGTAACTTTATGGAACTGGAAGATACATCAAGAATTTAGTGCTGTTACCAAATACTTTAAATTTTGTGTTTAGATATTGCTGTCATGAAAAATGGAGTTTGTGCAACTATCTACAAGGGCCACGGTGGGACATAAAAAAAAAAAGTATCAAAAGACTTAGACAAAATCAAAAGAATAGTGTGTTGTAGTATTATACTAGCTTGTTTTCCAAGCTTAAAAAAAAAAAAAAATCCGTGATTGTCTTCAGGAGCCAGGAAGATAAAGGGAATAATTTCTGTTGTAGAAGAAAGTTCACATTTTATAAGCTCTCTGGGGAACTAGGGAATTCTGCTTTGGGTGGGACTGAGGTATACTTACACCAGGTGTCATCGTAGTAACTCTCATAAAATATTTAGCTTCACAACTGAGAGTAATCAAATGAGAGCTACAAAAATACATTTTTAAAAACAATTAGAAATTGGTAATGTATAGAATGAAAATTTGTTTAAACATAAACAAATACATAATGTATATACTTTGATGAAAATATGTCACACTATAATCAAGAATTAACTTCAAATAGATCAGAGAGCTAAAACTACAGAACTTCTGAAAGAAAATACTTGAGGCGTTGGGTTAGGCAAAGATTTCTTAGATAAGACATCAAAAGCACAGTCCATAATAGAACAAACTGATAAACTGAACTTAATCAAAACTGAAAACTTCTGCTCCATGACAGGGACTGTTAAAAGAATGAAAATTCAAACCACATACTAGGAGAAATCACTTAAAAATCATGTATCTGGTAAAAGATTTGTATCCGGATTATATAAAAAACTCTCAAAGCTCAGTAATAAGAAAGTAAATAGCCCAGTAAAGAAGGGCAAAAGATTTACACAGACATTTCACCAAAGAAGAAACACAGACAGAAAATAAGCAACTGAAAAATTCTCAGTATCATTTATTAAAGAGATACAAAGTAAAAACACAATGAAAAACCACTACAAGCCTATTAGAATTACTGAAATTAAATAAACTGATCACATCAAATGTTGGTAAGACTGGGAAGCAACTGGTCCTCTCCTATCCTTCAGGGATCTGAAATGCTACAGCCACTTTGGCAGAGCCAATCAACAATTTCTTACAAGCTAAACACATACTTACCACTCTACCCTATTACTTATGCAAGAGAAATTTTTTTAAAAATTTGATCACACAAAGACTTGCACATGAATGTTCATAGCAGCATTACTCATGCTAGCCAAAACCTGGAAGCAGCCCCAGTACCCATCAAGAGGTGAATGGATAAACAAATTGGGATATACAATGGAATACTACTCAGTGATAAAAATGAGTGAACTGCTGACACCGGAAACAGCATGGATGAATCTCAGAATAATCAAGCTGAGTGAATGTAACAAGCCAGAGAGATACAGAGCGACAGATTATTTAATTCAATTTGATATAAAATTCTAGATAATGCAACCAATCTGGAGGGATGAAAGCAGACCAGCGGTTGCCTGGTGATCGTGTGGGTGGGCAGAGGCACGAGGGAAAAGTACAAAGGGGCAGGAAGAAACTTTGGGGGGTGGATGTGTTCATTATCGTAATGGTGATGTTTCCATGGACATGTACAAATGCCAAAGTTTATGAAAGTTTGTACTTTATAATGTGCAATGTACATTAAGTATACCTCAATAAAACCTATTTTTAAAACATGTGAACACCTAAAAAGAAAGTAAGAGAGTGTCAGCAGTCAATTCTCATGAGGAACAGTCTCAAAAAACTTTTTTGCCATCTATCACTTCATTTAAGCATTGCTAGAGTCATTTTGCTAAAAATTTCCCCCATTTTTATTGAAGTATAGCTAATTTACAATGCTGTATTAGTTTCTGGTGTACAGCACAGTGATTCAGTTATATGTACATATATACATACATGCACATACATGCACACACATACACACACATGCATATATTCCTCATATCCTTTTTCATTACAGGTTACTACAAGTCATTGAATACAGTTCCCTGTGCTGTATAGTAGGAATTTAAAAAATCGAATAGCAAAAAACATGCAAAGGAAAACAAATATACACACACACACACTCACACACACACATACACACAAATATTCTCAAAGTAATACAACTGTAGTGCTGAAGAACAGACCAGTGCCAGACATTCATTATGGCTGGGGGAGAGTGTGACTTTAAAGGGGTAACATGAAGGCACCTGTGTATTGATGGGACAGTTCTGCATCCTGGTTGCGGTGACAGTTACATAAATCTACACATAAGAAAAAATTTCAGAGAAATACACCCAAAAAAGTGCACATAAGAACTGGTGAAATCCAGTGAAGTCTGCAGCCTAGTTAACAGCACTGTACCAGTGGCCATGCCCTGGTTTGAAAATGCACTGTGTTATATAAGATATTATCACTGGGGAAGTTCAGAGAAGGGTTAATGAGAACTCTCTGTACTATTTTTGCAACTTCTGAGCGCTTTAAATGACTTCAGTACAAAACAATCATAACTAAAAAGACCTGAAATGGTAGCTGTCTCTGAGTAATCGAATTACTGGTAATTTCTATTTTTTACTTTACATTTCCTAATGTTCCAAATGCTGCAATGTACATGTATTGCTTTTACAGTTAGTTAAAATTGAATGTATGTGTGTATATACACACACATATATAATTTTTAATGTAAAAATAAAAAGCAGTTTACAAAGTAATGTGTATAGGAACAGCCCATTTTAAGAAACTCAGCTAGTGTGTATAACTGCTTCTGCATAACTGTATGATCAAGGAGAAAGCTGTGGGAAAACACATACTAAGTTTTACACACTAATTCCCCAGAGACAGAGGAATAAAACAGATCTTACTGCTTTTTTAAGTTTAAATATCATCGTGTTTGTTCACTTGGTTATAAGATGTTACATTTTTAATTTCAAAAGCATTTAATGTTTAAAAAGTCTACTATAGTTTTCAATGAGAAATAAAGACTGAATTAATTTGTTTTTGCTTTTTAATATTTCTTTACATAATTTCTACCTTCATTTTTGTGTTTGAGACACAAGATAATTTATACTATTCAGTGGAACTTATTACACACAGTGCTATTTACTTTAAGAATTCTGAGACAATTAGTTGAAACAAACATATCTTAGACCAGCTTATCCAAGATACAGGAGAAAAATGAAAATTTATAACATTTTATATGTATTTTTATGATACCAAAATAATTTTATCTCACAAATATCTGATAGTTAAGTAATACTGTAAATTAACAAAAATAAGCATCTTTATATTTTTTAAAATATTATTGTTATTTATGTGTATTGACTCTGGATTTGGGATTAAAAAGAACTACTTATTCTCTTGAAAAGCAGCCATATAAAATAAATTTTAGCAGTGTGTTTAAAAATATTTGTGATGTATTATGCAAAACATAAAAGTCATTGAGAAATAGCTCAGGGTTACATACTCCAAAGAAAAAAATGAGGTTTTTTTTCACTTGGTCTGAGACCCACAATTCAGGTGTCCATGGGGATCTGGCCCAGAAAATGTGTTGGGGTGATGTTGCCAATGCTGATTTTGCCTTCACTGCCTGCCATTCTTTAATCTTCAGGGTTCCACCCAACACACTTTTGATGTCATCGTAAGTCTTGCTTTGCAGGCAGAAATATGGGTCATTCTTAGGCGTAAAGGGTATTTCTCATGATCTTACACCTGAACAAACCAATTATCCTTTTTTACCCCTTATTTATTTTTTGCTCAAGCACAGACATTTAGAACCTCCTTAGCTTTTTAAGTGTTAAAGATCTGAAGATATAAGATACATTTAAGGCTAGACAGGGATGGAGGGACCCCACTGAGCTTTTGTAAAAGTACTCTTTTTTCTGCAGATCGTGGCACTATTCTTAGAACAGAACAGACATACTCTAGAAAGAAATGGCTAGCCTATCCTTTACTCCTAGTGATTTTTATTTCTCTGAGTATACCACCCTGAGTAATACGGGATGTTGGCCCAATTTCCTTAGAACACCTTCCAGAAATATAATTCAATACCTTTCTTTTCCTTACCAAAGGATTCACTAATTTACTTGGGAGCCATACCTGACTTGAGCTCTTACTCAATGACTTAGGAGCTATGTGACCTTTAGTAAGTTACTTGCACCCATAAGCACTCAGTTCCCTTAACTGGTAAGAACTGTTATTTCAATAGAACAAGAGGTTTAAACGAGATTTTGCTGCCCCGTGCGTGAGGAAGTATGGCATTGATACATGTTTGCTGCATCTGAGGTCTAAAAGGCAGTATTCATTAAGGAGCTGACAAAAGGCTATTAATATCCATTACCTCTTCACTAGCATTGCTGTAACCAACATAGTTTATAGAAACTGTGATTCAGGCTCTTAAGAAAAAAACTCAAGTTGTTATTTCTTTACCTCTCTTTTCTAATATATATTTTTAATATAATATGTTATTAATATAGTCCTTTTTGAGGAGTGTGTGTGTACACACATACTCGATATTTTACAGTTTAATCATCCCCAGTGGAAATCCGTTCTGGACCTCCAGTTCTACCTTTATGTGGCTTCTGAGTTTTGTGTTTCTTGAGAACTGTTATCTTTTCTTAAACACAGGAAAACTTGATGTAATTTTATAGTGGCCAAGTGAACAGTTATTTTCTTAAATCATTACTTGGAAAACTTTATCATGCTCGAGCTGGATGCTCGAGGAGCCCTTGATAGTAGTAAGTGATGGCTCTCTGGCCTCATACATCGGCTAGAAAGAGTGTGCCAGCCACGCCCCAGTCTGGCTCATTAGGTGGTGATGGAACCACTTGTCCCTTTCCCCTACTGCTCCCTACCCCCACCCCACCCTGTACACAACAAACACACATACACACAGTGCTTAAAAATTCTTAAGCAAGAAGACTCAAATATGTTGTGAAAAATAAACTATACATTAAAACATGTATGTGTGTATGTGTATATATATACATAAAATATGATATAGACATTTCTATTCCAATGCAAAAGCAACTGCACCCCTTACCCTTATCCCTCCCCTGAGCACCCCCATGGGACACAAGTCCTGTACTTACTGTCCCTGTGGACTGGACTGAACGTTCACTGTCTATATTCAGGGATTTTCATGAAAAGAGAAAGAAGAAAGGAAGATGATGATGTTGGTGCTTTCCACCAAAACACAGAAGGCAATCTATGACTTTCAGCCACAGCCCTGGAGAACCAAAACACAGGGGACTCCAGCAAGTAGGAGCACTCGTGTGGAGCTCAGTATGAGAAGGGGCTCTACTTGCCTGGGTCTCAGGCTGCATCACAGCTGACATCACAAAACAAACGAGATTGCTACTAGGACCTGGGACGTGGCAATTTGAGAAGATAGCATTCTATTCTGAGAGTGTATGGTTTTCTTTGTACTGCACTGGTCAAGCTGGCTCTCAAGGGGCATTTCCCTAAGCCCTGGTCCCCACTGCAACTTCCTGCTCTGGTTCCTATTTAATAAGCTTCAAACATGACTGTCTCCTTGGGCTCAGATATGACACTGGTGATCTCCAGGTGTATGAACACCCCCTACTGTTTCCATGATGCCTTGTGTCACTTCCCTCCATGACTTTAGTAATGATGTCTACCTCTCTACCATGTGGGAGAACCACTGTTTTTGTAACTGGGCCAGATCTGAAGTGGCTCCTAAAAGAGCCAGCCCTCTGGGTCTCTTACCTGCAAATAGGACCTGGCTATGCATGACCAACCCCCAGTCTGGGAGACAGCCTAGACATTTCTGTGATGAGGCTACAGGTAGTGGGTTTGTGAGGGGAGGACCTCTGTTTGCTGCCTCCTGCAATACTGCGGGCTTTTTCTTATCATCTTCTTTAGAAGTTCAACAGGTGGGTAAGAACCAATAGAGAAATTATCTTGGGGTTGATTTGTCCCATCCTCCTACTTCATCTGGTGCTGACTTTTACTCCTTCTATGCCGAGGAGCACCCTTCTGCCACAGCAGTGTGTTCTTACAGCGAGTACTGGGCATGCTGTGCAGAAAACTAGTGTGAGAGGCAGACTGCACTCCCTCACAGGGAGGTGGCTCTAAATGCCTCAAGACACTAGGAAGGCTCTGGAAAGCAATCGTGGTGTTGCTATGAAGCTATTTTGTAGATATGATTAAGAATCCTTATCAGTTGATTTTAAGCAAAGGAGATTATGCTAGGTAGTCTGGGTGTGCTTAATTCAATCAGCTGCCGAGTGGAGGATTCCCTGAAGAAGAAAATTTGCTTGTGGACAGCAGTATTGCCCTGTAGCGGAGTGTTCTAGTCTGCCCTTCTTGCTGGCCTGCCTTAGTTAGCCACACAATCATGTAAGCCAATTTTTCACTCACAAAACAAATCCCTTAATATACATTTCCTGTTGGTTTTGCTTTCCTGGCCGAATCCTGACAAGATACAACATATGAGGTGCTAATTTCAGCCTGGTTAAAGAAAGAATGAACAAAAGAAAGAAAACAGAGGAGGGGATATAGTATTTTCCTTTCTCTGTCTCACTTATTTCAATTCGCACAACGCCCTCCAAGTCCATTCTTCCTTTGAAAACACCTACTCAGCCTCAAGTCTCAGCTCAAAGGTCATTTCCTCTTGGACGCCTCTCCTTTTCTATTTCCAACAGACTCGACCTTAACTTTCTCTGTGAACTCACTGCAACTCAAGCATCCACCAGGCACTGCAGGAGTATCTGGCTCTCCTACTGGTCCAAGAGTCCCTTGGAGGCAGGGAGCATGTGTTTCTTTGCATAATCCTTAGCATCTAAATAATGTCCATTTCACTATATAAAATGTTCTTAGTAGTGCTTTTTGTATATACAAATGGAGTCCAGGGAAAGAAGCTGGCTGTCCACCAACAGTAATGCTAGCTACTGTCCCAACTTCAAGCACTGCAGTTGTGCACTGCTGGAGGACAGCGTGATGCCCGTTCCCAGGCAGGGGGAGAATTAACTGGACAGCACTCGACGGTATTTTCAAATGATCTGCAAAATGAGGCCAAGTGAGAAAAGATTCCTGCCTGGCTCTGCGCGCGCGCGCGCACGCACCACCCCCCCCCACACACACACTCTGAATGTCACTCCACATATCCCCTTAATTCTGTTCCTGCAAAATTTCTACAAGATGGATATCATCATTTTACTAATCAGGAAACTGAGGCCCAGGCATTGTGAAGAGCATCACTAGTAAGAGGCAGAACAGTGCTTCCCAACCAAGTCAACCGGATTCCAAAGTCATGGTGTTTCTGTTGTTGTTTGTTTCTTTCTTTGCCACACTGTCTTCTGCCCTGGAATTGACTCTCCTTGAAAACTGAGACATAGCCCAGGCCACTGAAACTTCTTGAGTATCAGAAGCATATAAAACAATTCTCCATGGTTGCCTGTCTTGAACTGTGATACCATTATCCTCTTACGGATCGATTGGTGTGAAATCAGATCCTGCCTGGGAGCAGGAAAAAGAATAGAAAGGGAAGATCTGGCTCCAAGCTCGGAAAGACACAAAAACTTCTTGGAGTTCTGCGGAGGTCTGTTCAAAGTCTGGGTACATTCTGTCATTTGGCAAGAATTAAATACAGCCTTGTGTCTTCTAAGATTATTCTGTTACCTTCAGGATTAGGTTACCCGTCATTATATTTAACCTATGGGAAAAGCCAACACAAAGCTGTGCTAAAGATGTAATGGAAAGCATATAATAAAAAGCCCTCATGTCAAAGAGATACAGATTTCCCACAGAGAGCTGGTGCTGAATGAATTCTTTCTGCCTCTGCCTACCATCCCCAAGGGGGACACAGCCTCAGCGGCCCGAAGGGATGTGAATAAAACAGCCCTGGCCCCCACTGGACAGATACAGGTGCTCTGGTCTTATTCATCCGTGAGGTGACCACTCAGAGGGTGCAAGAAGAAAAGGGACTTTAGGGCTGACCTTATCTTGCTTAATCTGTACAAATTCCAGAAGGCCCTGGGGAACCTGAGATTCCTAGACTCTCCCTTCTCACATTTCCTACTGGAAACCCCTCCAGCTGGCGGGATGCTAAAATAGGTACCATTTAGCCAGCTAATGAAATCCATATGCAATTGTTAGAAATATAATTGACACTTCAGACTTGGGATCTGCATTTTGCTTTGTACACTTTTCTGCTGCCCGGTGCGCCTGCCTGCTGGGAACGCTTCTGTTTTCCAAGCTTCTTCGCCCCAGCTGGAATTAAAAGTAGACGCTTGATGTGCTAATGTCAGGTTAGAATAATACCTATCTGTTATGCTGATTAAATAAAATAACATTTGTAAAGCAAAGTGCCAGACACAAGGTGGGCACTGTCTAAATCAGACCATTATTTACAAGCTGCCCCCTACCTAGCTTTTCCAGGCTGGTTTTATCAAGACTCTGTTCCTCCCCTAGGGCCCAGCACACCTTACCTTCACCTACACTGAAATGGTCATTGTTCCTGGCAGACACGCCTGCGGCAGAGAATGCTGCAGGGAAGCCAGGATTTACCTTCGGAGTGATAAGCTCAATACCTACAGGGCAGAGAACAGTCTGCTCGGGCTTGGACCCTCTCAGTAGTATTTAACCCTTTAGACTTCAGGGGCAGAGCTGGTACTCAATAAATTGCTGTCAAGTGAATGAACACATAAAGGAATCGGGTTCAGAATGATACTGAAACACCATGTGAAGTATCTCCAAGGAGGCCTGCTAAAATTACAGCTTCTCTACAGTGTTTCCCCTTACAGATAAGGGATGGGAAATTCAAGCCTGAGTTTTTGGGTAATACATACATAATGCACACACACACACTTACACGTGCACTCACATGCATACAATAATCGATTAAATATATAACTAATACGAGAACATACTTTTTCAAATGAGTAGCGTAACAGTGTATGGTACTGCAGGAGCGTATGGGTGCCAAGAGACATTTCATCTTCTAACACTTTTGTTTAGGGGAGTACCAACTTGTGGGCTTTATCGCCATGCATGTCTGAAGAGAAACACTGATTTGTTCTGATAAACACAGGTTTGATAAATCAAGGTTAAAATTAAATAGATGGACTTTGTGAGAATCAAGCAAGGAGACTCTCAGACCTGCCTCCTTTCCCCTTTTGTGTTCTTGAAAAGATGCCAAATTTTACACTGAATAGAGGGACCAGAGTGTCTCTCACCCTGACCCTACGTTGATAATGTAAGAAATCTTAGAAGACAGTTTAGAAGATGAGGCTGAGCTAGTAAATACTTAGGGGGCTGGGTTATTATAGGGTGTGATGAGAGAAGGCCAGGAAGCTAGCTGTTTTTGACCTAGCGCCATTAAATGCAGTTGGCCGTAGCCGTAGTTGCTTAAATCTGCGGACATGGAACTACAGATATGGAGGGCCGACTGTATCGGGCCATTTTGTTCAAGCAACTTGAGCATCCACGGAGGATTTTGGTATCCATGGGGTCCTGGAACCAATCCTCTGAAGATACAGAGGGACAACTGTCATATCTGACTCTAGGTAATAGGAAGGTGGAAGAAAGAAGGAATGCAGCAAAATTACAGGCTCAAAAATAAGTAAACAGAAAATCCAAGTGTCTTATTAACAAATTAGTAAAATAGACGCATAGATGGTAAAAACATTATCTGCCTCAATCCAAAACCCAGAATCATGTGTAATGAAAAAATACCAGAAGATTTCCTACCTAAATCAGAGACAATAAATGAACGTTCACTAATGGTAATAATGGACATTTATTTATCCTCATTCTGGCCAATACTGACAAACAAGAGCAAGAAATTAAAGGTATAAATCTAGAGAAAGAGGTAAATTGTCACTTGTAGGTGATATAACTGTATTCCTGAAATATACTAGAGAATCAACCCAAAACAGTACAATATGAAAACATAGTAAATACAATACACAGTATTATAGTAAAAACCAATACACAGAAATCAGTAACATACACACAGAAAAACAATGGACTAGAATATATGATAGAATAAAATACTCTACTTACAAAAACAAAGACACAAAATACAGAGGAATAAACTTCAGAAAATGCAAACTCTCCATGCAGAAAAGCCTTAATGCAATCCTGAGGAACACAAAGGGACTGTTGAATAAATGAAGTCATTCCATGTTTTCTAGTTAGGAAGACCCAGCGTAATGATGGTTAATTCATCCTAGTTTATCTAAACATTTACTACAGTCCCAACACTAACAGCAATGGGATCTCATGAGAGAAGTAGTCTGATTCTGAAGTTAATATATGCAAATCTAAACAAAGATAAGACTAAATTCTGAAAAAGAAGAGTAATGCAGCAGACAGGTGGTAGGCAGCGGGGCAGGCTGATGTGGCCCTACTAGATACAAAAACATATTACAAGCTTCAGGATTTAAAGCAATATTTTACACGAGCAAAGTTTATGAGGAGACTGTTTACGGAACAGGAAATACAAATGACTTGGACATATGAAACGATGTTCAGCCTTACTCATAGAAGTGGAGTTTAAAACATCATAATATATTTCCACTTAATTATTTACACATCTAAATGTTTCACATAGGGTGTCTGGAAGCCGACCCTGAGATGGGGAGAGTCTCATAGGAAGAAGTGCTCTCAGGAGGAAGAGAGTGAGGGCAGGAGGATGGGTCAGAGGAAGGAAGCTGAGCAAGGATGTGGTCCCAGCCCTAAACTGGCTTCTGCCCCAGTAGAAGGAGAACCCGGGCAAGGAGGTGGTCCTTCACGTCCCCCTGTGAGTCAGTCTTTTACTTCTGGCTGCCTCTCCTCTCTGCCCCCAGGGTGAGGAAGGAGGATGCATTCTGGTCAAGGTAGGTCCCCTTCACTGAGGGATGTCCCTCGAGAAAGGGCTGATGTGAGCCGTTAGGAGCCTCCACCCACAGGGAATAAAACAGGGTACCAATGGCCCTGAGGTGGGGACCTGGGTGGGGCACCAGGTGCTTCCATGGCACTGAGTACAGCCTTTGCTCATTACATTATGTATAAAATAAAGCCTTAGATCAAAAATTAAAGAACTATGTGCTGTACACCAGAAATTGACACAACATTGTAAACTGACTATACGTCAATAATATAAATAAATAAATAAATAACTACAAATACAAAACACACTCAGGCACGTTATTCACAAATGTGTGCTGTTTGGAAGGCAGTCAGAGTCTGGGCTATCAAGTCAAACAGACTGGTTTTGAGGTCCAATTCAGCCATGGTGACATGGGAAAATGATCTAACCTAAGGCTAACTTTTCTCTTCTATAAAATGGATATCATTATCTTTTTAAATCCTACCTTATAGAATAGCTGTAAGGATTAAAAAACACTGTGTATCAATATAAACAGCATATTACCGGAATGAGGTACAAGCTCAGGGAACTTTAGCTAATTATTCCTTTGCTACTGCCTAACCCAACTCAGTTTTAACTTCTTGCAAAATAAAAACAAAATAAATAACTAAAGTGCATGCTTAATTTAATATTGTTTCAGCCCCAGCGCTGATGTTTTTCATTTCAAAATGTCTTAATTTCCTGCCTCACCCCCATTGCACCTGTGAACCCAGAAACACTATCTACCCTAACACTGAAACATTTAACTCGTAAAAGAAATTAACCCTATCATCAGGCATTTGAAGAAAAATCACTTCCAGACATCACTTATGTCCTGGACATTATTTTAAAAAGAATCTGGAAATGCTAAAATCTTTCCTCTGACTAAATTTTGAAAATATATTAATTATACATCAATAATCATTTCCCCCTGAACACAAAAGCTTTGTATATATGTTGCAAATATTTTAGGAAATACATATCAGCAAAAGAAAGTAAAAACAATCCAAATCCCATCATGGATAAACACTCAGTATTATTTGGTCACATCTTTCCGGACTTTAGGTGCATAAATATTTATCACTAGATTATTTTTATAGAAATCAACACTCCTAACGTATATAACGTTTTGTAACTTTCTCACCCTTTCAGAAGGCATCAAGTCTTTCCAGATCACTAAAAGTTCCTAATCGCATTTAAATGGCACAGAGTATCAAAGTAATAGATGCCAATATGGATACAGAAATTATTACGGGTGTGTATATGAAGGTAGAGATGTATAAATATGTGAGTACAAAAGATATCCAAAATATAAATATTATCTACCACATACGAACATAGACAAATCTGTTTATACGTACTGTGTAATAACAAGCTTTATTTTTAAGTAATCAAGCCACTAATCTTTTACAGCACCTTTGTTGGCCATTGTGATTAAAGTTCTACGCATATTTTAAAACAGAGAATGCTTATAGCTCTTTAAACATATTTTAAGTCCATTTAACAACTGCTTTCAGCACCTGCTGGGTAAAAGGCACTGTAGGTGTTACCAGGATGGACAAGAAACAGGTGCTGCTCGAGCCTCCCAGCCAACTCTGAGACAGGTGCGGGCACAAACACTCGGGAGAGAGAAATGTTATAATTATTATACCAAATGTGAGAAAAACAACAAGAAAGCGATCCTATCCTCTGGAGGTAAGAGAGAGGGATCAAGAAAGTTACCACAGAGGAAATGGCTACGCGCAAACGTTTGACGAGAGGAGAAATATTTGGGCCTAAGGGAAACATGAACAAAGGCACAGTGAAGTCAGTGTCTCAGGAAACTGGTTCCAGGTGAGATCTCTAGTTGATTTAACCCCAAACACCATGACAAAGCAAAGAGGTTCCTGAACTGTGCTCAGTTAGAGACACCAGATGGGCAAAAATCTTCCATGACACTGTACTTATCTGACAAATCCTTCGCTGAGGCCTGCTGGCTCCTCTGACAATGTATCTTTCCTTTGCAAATAAAAAGGTGTGGGGAAGTACCACTCCTCGGTTTATCCTCAGGCAGCAAGGAGACGGACTTGGCTGTAGGCGTGCTCATCCCACCCCAATGGTAATAACTGGACAGAAATGTGCTTGCTGGAATTCACAAGCCATCCCCGAGTTCGGAGTCTAACTAAATTCCCTATCAGAGGGCCAATTTGTTGTGAAGGAAATTAAGTTATTATTGCCTCTTGAATGTCAGCTGGCAGGCTCCATCCCTGGCTGACGCCCTAATTATACAAACAGCCTTCTGAGCACAACCTGCACGGCAGCTGCATATGGCATTTACAGTTGTTGCAACAACACAACAGCCCGCCAAGAAGCACAACACAAGCACACCTCCAGCCTGCAAGTGACCTGGCTGATTAGCAGATGCGTGGGGTTAACAGGCAGGGCGGGGTGTGCAGAATGTCAGCGACGACCCTGGTAAGTGGGGAAACACATGCGAGGAGAAGCTTCCCCACTCCCTGCTTGTGTGGGTCAAACAAGAGAAAGGCATACACTCACCAGAGAGTCTACAAAATGAACACTGAGCAGAGGGAATCTGGTACCTCCTTCCTGCACCACGCCCACAACCCCTGAACTTTAACTGCAGAATTAATCTGCAGGTTTGGGTAACAGGATTAAACGTGTCCTGTCCCAAGACCCTGTTTTCCATCCTGGTTCCGATGGCTTCTCCTCCTGTTCTGTTGGACTACCTCATTTGTGTTTGCCCTAAAGCTTCTTTTATTTCCCACACAGAAGTTATGTGTTTTGTTTTCTGTACTCAGAAGCCCATTTGCCTAATTACACCATCATTGAAACCCATAATGAAAAGTAAAATGCATCCTAGTCCTAACGTCTCTCTTCCTCCTGTCCAACTGCTCTAAAACCCAGTGCCTCTGCTTCCGTCTGGTCCCTTCTAATTCCAGATTCTGCTGTAGTTAAACATTCAAATGTCATTGTTCATAACTGTCATTTACAAAGGTCATTTACAAACCAACTTCTGAGGCAAAACAAACAAAACACAGGTGGATCACGAGGGCTGCTCACATGGCCTCTTCTTCTCATGTTTACTTTTTTTTTAAATAGTTGTCTCATTGTCACAATAATCTCTTCCTGACAAAGTTAAACTCCTTTCTCCATTCCTTTGTACAACTTATAATGTCACACGTATATCACTTATAACATGGCAAAGTGAAAGGATATCAAATTGGGTGATCATTATCCACCACAAAAACAATGTCTATTGGGTGTGCAAGTACCGTCAACCTGGATGGAGATAATTATTGATGGTGATAGCAATATTTATTAGGTTAGACCATTTAAAGCACAGTGCTCAACACTTTACAGCTGTAACTTTACTCTGTCCTCACAAGAACTCCACAAAGCATGTTCCGTTATTCCCGTTTTATAGATGAGAGATTTGGGGCTTAGAGAAATTCAGTACTTCCTCAAAACCTCACAGCCAGCAGGAAAAGTGGAATCCAAGCTAGACTGATCTCACCCCAAAACCCAAATACTTCTCCATGAGTCAGTGCAGGGCTCTCTGCTCAGAGCCCTGGTCTCCTCTGTGTAAACAACAACTAGACAAAATGACTTCTGTTGAATCTGAGGGGCTAAGAACTGTAAAATGCAATCTGCAAGTGACTTCCCATCTATTTGCACATCAGAAAATAAAGACAATTTAACTAAGTGTGTTATATTTTGTAATGTATGTTTGTTATTTATAAAGTCTTCTTATTTAAAAGAGTAATCTGAGGCTTTCGTTTCAAAGGAGCAAGTCCATCACATGCCTTCTCCTCCCCTTCCCTCTCAAAGTTCAGGAAAGTGTCAGCAAAATTACACTACAAGGAAACAAATTCATAACCACATAAAGAAAGGGAATGGAAGTCATCAAGGGACATCCAAGTTGGTTTTAAAGCTTCAAGGTAAGGAAGGGCCCATTCTCCAGACAGACACAGGAGAGGCTCCCAGTGTGGAGACAGCAGGAACGGAATGCCAGAGTGAAACATCAAAGGGAAAGACAGCAGGGGACAGTTGGAAGGTTTAAGCAAGACTGGCAGTGCCATTTGCCCCACCCTCACCCTGAGTCTAGGAAGCCTAGTTTCATCTCATATTAAAAAATATACCAGTACCTCCTCTAAATAAATAAAGCAAATTGCATAGGAAGAATGTGCATTATGGTTGCTCTTGGTACAGGGTAAAGCCCTTCTGATTCTATATGTGGATGATCTTAATCTCACAGGTAATCAGTTCCCTTCCAAGCCAGCTTGAAGGGAAGCCAGCCTGCTCATTCCCAGAGCCTGCAGAAGTTCACAGGAACCTCACATCAACTCCATCCAATCATCAACACGATCATCATTCTCACATATAAATAGGCAACCAGGAATTACATGATATAGGATAAAAAACCAGCAGCGTGAAAAAAAGCAGCAGCAACCCACAGATCAGGTGACATAAAATGACAACAAATATGGTAGAGAGACATTTTTTAACCTCAATAAAATCTGAGAGGAAATGTATCTATCAAGAAATAGGATGCTGAAAAGTAAAAAATACATATATACACACACACACGAGTTCTTAGAAATTAATAATAAGATTGCCAAAATATAAAGTGGCAGTGGAAGGACTGGAAGAGTAGGACACCTCCCCTAAACGTAGATCAGAACAATGGAGGCAGAGAAGGAAACAGATGCGAGCAGGTTCCATGCAGTTCAGCAATCTTACTTATGGAAGTCACCACAAAGACCAGAGAACGGGGGGAAAAGCAACAAATACAGAGTGAAAGAAACTCACAGAGGGAAAACACAACATTCTTCAGAATAAAAAGGCTATAGTGTGACGATCAAGATAAATGACAGGAGACCACATCTGAAAGATTGTCATGAAACTTAAGAACAGCATGGATTTAACAAAATAAAGTCTGAAAGCTTCCAGAGGAAGGGGAAAAAATCTTATCTCCCACAAAGGAACAACAATCTGATTTCTCATGAAGACCACTGGCTACATGATACTGCCTTCCAGCTTTTGAGGGTCATTTTTTTTTTAAATGTGTTTCATATTTTAGAGCACTTAAGATTTACAGAACTGAGAAAATAGTATAGAGAGTTCTCATAAATAATCTTACATTAATATGGGACGTTTGTTATAATTAATGAGCCAGTATCTTTACATATTGATTCAGATTTGCTTTGTTTCTACCTAATGTCCTTTTTCTGTTCCAGGATCACACCCAGGGACGCTACGTGTAGCTTTCCTGTCTCTTTAGGCTCCTTTTGACTGTGTAGCTTTTCAGACTTTCCTCGTTTTGGATGACAGGAGCAGCTTTGAGGAATACTGGTCAGTATTCTGCAGAATGTCTCTCTGTTGGACTCTGTTTGCAGTGAGTCTGACTGTTAGGCTGCAGTTACGGCTCTCTCTCTGTCTTTCGTTTTCTGCAGTTCCAATGTAAAGTTCCCACGTGCAGCGTTGGTATTCACATTGCTTGGTGTTCTCTGAACATCTTGAATCTGTGTGTTGTGTCTATCAATAATTTGGGGAAATTCTTGGCTATTGTCACTTCAAATATTTTTCTGTTTTCTCTTGCTTCTCCTTCTGGCATTCCAATTATGTGTACTTTACACTTTTGAGATCATCCCATAGTTCAGATCCTTTTTTCTGTTTTTCTTCTTCTTTCTCTTCACATTTCAGTTTAGCAAGTTGCTACTGACATATCCTCAAGCTCATTCTGTCCTCAGTTTTGTCCAGTCTACCGATGAGTCCATTCTTCATTTCTGTTACTGTTATTTTCTAGCATTTCATTTTTATTCTGTCTTTCCTTTCATCTCTTTGCTTATTTTACCCGTCTGTTCTTGCATGCTGTCTACTTTTTCCATTCAAGTTCCATGATGGTTAATTTTATGTGTCAGCTTGACTAGGTCATGAGGTACCCAGACATTTGGCCAAACATTCTGAATGTATCTGTGAGGGTGTTTCTGGGTGAGATTACCATTTGAATCAGTAAAACCAGACTGTGCTCCCTTATAAATGAGCCTTATCCTGTCAGCTGTAGACCTGAACAGAAGGGCTGGGTAAGAGGAAATTCCTCCTGCTTGACTGTAAGCTGGGACATCAGTCTTTCCTGCTTTCAGACTTGAATTGAAAATTGACTCTTCTTGAGACTTGGCCTGCTGGCTTTTGGATGGAAATTACACCATCAGCTCCTCTGATTCCCAGGCCTTTGAACTCAAACTGGAAGCACACATTGGCTTTCCTGGGTCGGCCAGCTTACTGACTGCAGATCTTGGGACCTGTCATCCTCCATAACTATGTGAGCCAACTCCTTATAATAAATCCTTATACTAAATTTATTCATATATACGTATGTATGTATAGATATACACACATATCCTGTTGGTTCTGTTTCTCCATAAAATTCTGATGAATACAAGCCTCCTAACATATTAATCATAGTTATTTTAAATTCCGAGTCTGATAATTCTAAAATGTGTGTCATATTAGAGCCTGGTTCTGATGCTTTCTTTCTGTCTTAGTCTGTTCAGGCTGCTGTAACAAAATGCAACAGAGTGGGTGGCTCAGGAGCAACAGCAATTTGTTTCTCACAGTTCTGGAGGCTCGAAAACCCAAGATCAGGGAGCCGTCATGGTTGGGTGAGGGACCCCCTCCAGGCCACATACTTATTGTATCTTCACATGTTGGAAGGGGTGAGGGAGCTCTGTGGGGTCACTTTTATAAGAACGCTAATGCCTCATGAAGCCTCCATCCTCATAACCCAGGCATCTCTCAAAGCTCCCACCTCTAATACCATTACCTTTGGGGATTAGGATTCCAACATACAAATCCAAGTGGACGTAAGTATTCAGACCATAGCACTTTCTGTATTCTGTGTTATTTTTTGCTTTTTAGCAGACCTTATAACTTTTTGATGAAAGTCAGGCATGATGCATCAGGCAATACAGACTGAGATAAAAATCTGTTAACATGAGGTTTCATGTTAATCTGACTGGGAGCTGGACTGCTTGGTATTAGCTGTAGCTGTAGGCACCAGAGGTTCTGAACTTGTCTGCCGTCCTTGTCTTCACTTCCCTTGTTGTGTTAAGCTTCCCTAAGCACTGCTCCTTAAGTATCGAGTCTGTACCTTGCCGGTCTTTCAGCTCTGAAACACTGCAGTCCTACTGATATGGCGGTAAGGCGTGAGGGTGCAAAAGCATTTTATAATCTTATGATTACTTCTGTCTCTCAGTGGCCCCTGTGCCTGTGCTGCGACTTTCACAAATGTCTCTTCTTAGTACTCCCCTCCTCACCATTAGGTGAGGCAGGAGGCTAGTGGGAGCAGGAGTGCGTAAATACTCTTCTCCCTAGGTGTTTTAAGGCCCTGGTAACGGCTTTCCCCTTAGACAGTAGGTCTCTGCTATGGAGACTGCTTTGGGCATTTCCAAAAGATGACTTTTCCCTCCCTCTGCCAAAGTCAGCAAGGCATCTTCCTTAGCTCTGCACTATGAGCACCTGGGGGTTCCTGGAAGTAAAGTCCATGACTGTGGAGGGAAACGTGCTAAGACTGCAGCCTCTAGGAGGCTTTCACCTCCGTGCCACTCCATGTTCAGTCTCCAGCAATTCATCAAAATTACCATGTAATTGTTCCTACCAGTTTAAGGCTCTACTAGCTTCTGCTCCATGGAAACAGATTTTAGTTCTCTGGGTTTGCCATTCTCTCCAGATTCGGGAGTAGCAATTTGCCCTGAGACCTCAATTCTCCAACAGACCCAAGAAAAGTCATGATCTTCAGTGTGTTCGGCTCTTTTCCTATTGTAAGGACAAGAGTGATTCCCAAGTTCTTTAAATTCTGAAACTAAAACTAGAAGTCCAGGAAATTTATTCTGAACCTATATTCAATACATCAGCAAACCATCAATCAAGTTTGAGAGCAAAATAAAAACTTTCCTAGATATTGATGAACTCAGAAATGTCCAGTAATTGAGGAATTCTTTAATGAGATACTAGAGAAATTAGAGAAATAAACAAAATATTGGAAGCCACTGAATCCAGGAGATCATAGGTTCACCTAGCAAGCAGAGGTGGGAGATTCTCAGGATGACAATGGTCCATGGTGGAGCAGAAAATTCAAGGAGTTTCTAGGGAATTGCTGTGAAGGAAGCAGACTGCGTATAGCCAAGACAGATAGGCTAGATAATTTGAGAAAATGGTAAGGACATACCATTCTCTTGTCAACAAGAGAAAAGAAAAGTGCTGGTGCAGGGCTGGGAACTGTGTGAGAAAGTCACGGTTAGCTTCCAGTTCTAGCAATAACCTGAATAATCATCCAGCAACAAAATACCTAAAAATGATCATTCAACATGTGTGCCTGAGCTGGCAAGAAAATAACGAAAATCCTTGAAGGCCAATTACAGAGCAAATGCAAGAATCCAGCAAAGTGAGCTTCGAAGCTGCTGACTACCCACAGGGCATCTTCATTACTGTTACCAAAATATTCACTTTTAACAATTGCCCAGGGAAAGGAGACAAAGTCTAGGAATGTGTCTCCTTCCCAGAAAATGTCCCTTGCCTGACAAACTGAAGAAATGAATACAAAAAAATTCCTGTGAATATTGGACATCTTCAGCGAAAGAGAGACTGGGGGGGGGGGGGAGATGGAAATACACTCCACAAAAGGAGATACCAAAGAAAATTTCCTACAATTACCTTGTCTCTGGATGAAAAGAAAACAAAAATCTTTCTTCATAATTTGCAACCATGAGCTGGCCTTTATATGGATTTGAGGTCTGAATTTACATTATGGGGGATAGTCTAAAAATAAGCAAAGTAAATAGTACATAAACTGAGAAGTTAGCTTAAAGTGATTCCAGGAATTTACAATGCCTTCAAGAAGGATCAAACACAATCTTTTTCAAAGAAATTGCCCTTAATGTGGACCTCAAAGAATTTCCACTCCCCTATGATAAAATTTCAATGAATACAAGCTCACAATAAAAACAAAACAAACTAAAACACAAAGGCAAAGCTTACAAGAAAAAAGACACCATGAGTGGGAATAAGCCACTGTAACAAAGAACAGAATCAGACATGAAAATACTTCAGATGGGGGAATTGGATGAAGGTGGCTAAAAACCACAAACTTCCAGTTATAAGGTAAACAAGTACTGGGGATAGTGTACAAATGATGGCTACGGTTAAAACTGCTGCTTGGTATATTTGAAAGTTGCTAAGAGAGTAAATCGTAAAAGTTCTGGTCACAAGAAAAAATAGTAACTATGAGATGATGGATATTGACTAAACTTACTGTGGTAATCATTTTGTGGTATGTACGTCTGTCAACTCATGGTGCTGTGTATCTTAAATTTATATAGTGTTGTATGCCAATTATACCTCAGTAGGACTGGAAGAAAAAAAATTAAAATCATGATTGCACTAAAATATGTTTTTGAATTCAAGACTTCAGTTAAAATAAATTTTATTTAAATGCAAAAAAAAGTGTGCTTTTTTTTTTAAAGAAAAGACTTCAGCAGTCTTATTAGATATAAATAAGAATTTAAATGACTATAGAACTAAAATGGAATTGAAAAGTATGAGTAAGGAACAAAAGATTAACAGCAATGACCAGAAGAAGGATAATAAGAAGAATCAGCTCGAACTTATCTAAGTGTGAGTGAGAGAAGAAAAAAAATTCCTGATTTGTTACCTGGTTGTGAACTGAGAGAGAGATTCTACTAAAAACCTATAAACCTTAGGCCCAGGAATTTTTGCCATGAAACATGTCAAATTAAGTTGAATGAAAATGTCAATGAAAACAGTGCCTGTAGAAGAGCGGGGTCTGGTTCAAGCCAAGCCTACAGTGAACTGCCAGGGCCATTAACCTGGTTTACTATCTACTCTAGGGCTCCTCTGGCTGAGGCAGTGGCCACTCCCTGGCTCCAGCTTCAATATTCCACTGATCGATGGCACCACCAACTTCCCAGTCCCACAGCCCCCACCATCACCTCCCAGGTTGATCTTCAGACCAGCATTGCCAACTCAGATATCATCAGGCTCCTCAAACTCAATCATGTTCACAAGTGTTGTCTCCTGTCTCCATGACATAACCACCTCCGGCTACTCAAGCCAGAAAGGTGAATCATCCTTATTCCCTCCCTCTCCCCTTTCCCCCAGAAGACAAATCACTATTAATTATCTTCCTCTTTAAAGAAGAGATATAAAAATCACATATGCCTTTGTTTTCATTCCCACTGACCCATCTCAGAGTCATAGCCCCACCAAGGTTTCTGTGCCTCCAGGCAGGACCCCAGTGCTCCATCATTACCTTGGCTACCTTGCAGCATATGTTTCCTGAGGCTGATAAAGTTTGTCTCGTGGCCCCTCACTTGCGCCGGCCCCTGCCAAGGCTTGGAAAGAGCCCTGGTACATGTCCACATGGCCATGTGTTTTGCAAAATTTGCAAAGTAAGATGCTTTCACCACCATTGCGTAAGACTCTTGTCACTCCACTCCACTTCCAGTCACACTTCCTCTTGTGTCAGGTGGTATTGGGGGTTGAGTCAAAGAGAAGTTAGGCTGGGATTACATTTGGTTGGCGTTTACTAGGATATATGTATATGGTTCGTAGTCACGTCCACATAGAGGTTAAATTATTGTTTATTGTTTCCACATAAGAATGACTTCCAGAAATACTACTACTTATCTCTGTGCCTACTCTCCTAGCATCACAACATAAAGCCATCAATAATTAGAGTAATTAGAGTCATCCATACAAAGGGTATTTATACTAGTAAGTACACAGGAAAATGTGATATGATGTGTCAAAAGCTTATGGCTCATAGTTGGTGGGAATGTAGTTTGGTGCAGCCATTATGGAAATCAGCATTGAGATTCCTCAAAAGACTAAAAATAGACTTACTTTATGATTCAGCAAAACCCAGAGGGAACCTTAATTCAAAAAGATACATGCACCCCAGTGTTCACAGCAGCACTATTTGCAATAGCCAAGACATGGAAACAACCTAAATGTCCATGGACAGATGACTGGATAAAGAACTTGTGGTATATTTATATTTATACAATGGAATACTACTAAGCCACAAAAAAGAATAAAATAATGTCATTTGCAGCAAAATGGATGGACCTGGAGATTGTCATTCTCAGTGAAATAAGCAAGAAAAGGAAAGAAAAATACCACATGTGGAATCTAAAAAACAAAAACAAAAACCAAAACAAAAACAAAAACAAAAACCAAAACCAAAAAGACAAATGAAGTTATTTGCAAAACAGAAACAGACTCTCAACATAGAGAACAAACTTGTGGTTACCCAGTGGGGAGGGGGATTGGAGGGGATAAATTGGGAGTTAGAGATCTGCAGATACTAACTGATATATATAGAAAAGATAAACAAGTTCATGCTATATAGCACAGGGAACTATATTAGAATTCCTGTAGTAACTTATGGTGAAAAAGAATATGAAAACAAACATATATATGTTCATGTATGACTGAAGCATTATGCTGTACACCAGAAATTGACACAACATTGTAAACTGACTATACTTCAATAAAAATAATATATATACAAAAAAAAGCTTATGGCTCATAATACATGAAATAACAAGAGGTTTTCTCAAATTTGATAAACAAACATAAAAATGTATGTAAGACCACCAATAAATTGTAAAGATGAAAGAAAATTTTAAACTCTTAATAATAAATAAAATTTCCATTAACCATACCGAAGGATAAACTAAATTAACTTTTCTACTCTTCAATAGGAAATGATATAACAAAATGACTGTCATGTGAAGAGGTGAACCAAAGGTTTAATTTTACAAATGGGGGAAATCTTTTACAGAAACGGGTTCACAGTAAATTAATAAAATATTGTATTTTTCCAGATTTCACGATTTTTCTCACCATTTTTAAACTTGTAATTTGTTATACTCCCTTTTCTCATTCTAAACAAATATTCACTTTTGTATCTAATTTTGTATTTTTAAATTCACACTATTTTTTTCCTAAAGAGATGACCCCCCCCACCAAATTATATATGCATCTGGCCCCATAAAACCTGGATATACCACTGCTGTTATCAGAATGATCATTTCCAAATATAAATTTGGTTAAGCCACCCCTTTTACCTCCAGGACAAAAATCTGATTTCCTCAGCATAATATCTAATGACATTCTGTCAACCACTCTACTTTTAACTCTCACTACTCCCCTAGTTTGCTTCTATATCCCAGACACTAGCCTGCTTAGAGTTAGCAAAATACAACACATCTTCCGATGCCACATCTGGTTGTGCTGGGGATACTGGGCTTGGCTTTCCTCCCCTCAACCCTGTATCCTCCATGAGACCTTCCCCAGTTAACCAATCTAGAAGCAGCACATTCCTCATTCTTCTTCCCTACAAGACATTACCCTGGTGTCAAACATTTATCACACCTGTCAATGCTGTATTTATTTGTTTTCACTTTCATTTTCGTGTTTCAGTAGACTCCAAACTCCCTGAGAGCAGAGATCAGAACTCTTTAGTGTTGGCACCTGGTACACAGTAGGTGCTCCATAAATATTTATTGAATGAAGCAAGAGACTGGCTCTGAGTAAGACCGTGTAGAACGAGGCAGAACTAAACCAGGTTTATCTCAGGAGGAGTTTCAGAACAGTAATTAAAGAAAAACAACCTGAGTAACTAGTGGGCCAAGTAGTTGTGATCCAACTGCAGCTCTTATTATTAATGAAATGCCTGGGGAGGTAACACATTATTGGAGAGAAATACCTATGTGCCAAGGTATATACTGAAGGAGAAAAGAGCTTAGGCATAGACAGTAAGAAGGGAGGAAAGAGAGAAAGAGAAAGGGGCAAAGGAGGAGGGAGGGAAAAAAGGAAGGAGGGGAAGAAATAGACAATAAGAAAACCTTGGTAGCTTCTCAAGAAAAATCACTTATTTCTTAACTATAAATCATGTAGACTTCTGTCCAGAGCCAACTCCTATCACACAGACAGACAGAAATACATACACACACAAATGGGTATGATTGATGTAAAACCACCAAGAGAAAATATGGGGTAAATGGACCCACGTAAGAAGCATACTCTTGTCTATTGACTACATACAGGTTTCAGTTTTGATTCTATCATTCACTTTGGAGCCTTAAGAAAATCCACAGGTCGTGCCTGTCCATATAATCCAGAGGGTATGTAGGCTGGCTGGAGAATATGGCTGGGTGTACGAGCATGGGCAAGGGACCACGAGTCAAGGAACACCCTTCTACGGAACAGAGAGGGAGCGTTGTCCTGTCACTAGGAGAAGGGAGGGAGAGAAAGGAGGGAAGGAAGAAAGAAAATCAAATCCTGTTTGATAATGAAGGACACAACACTAAGGAGCTGAGGTAAAATGCATAGAAGGATGGAACTTTAAGAAGTATTTTCTAAAATATCCCATATATCACATGCATTAAGTTGGTACAACAATCTCCTAGAGCACAGTCAGCAAAAAAGTAAAAGGGAAGCAAAGAAACTGAAGTATTTGTTTTGTTCCTTGAGGCATGTATCTGCACCAAGAATTTTGAAGGGTAAAGCTGCTTTTAGCTGCTTTTTGGGGACAGCAAAATGAAGCAATGGGGAAGTGCCCTGTATCTGGTCTTGTGATTCACTGGATGAGTCAAGATGTTGAGAGGTGAAGTGATTTGCCCAAGTCCTCACACTAATGAGGGAAGAGCTTAGACTAGAGGCTCCCTAGCTCCCAAGAAGGATTACTTTTCACAGAATCCCTAGGTCAGGATCACTGATTGGTGAGAAGAGACATCTTGAGCATCAATAGGAACATCAGGAGATCCATTGCTAAAAATGGGCAAGCAGAGTGATTGCCTAGACTAGGAAGTGAAAAACATAACTGCCAGAATCATGAGGGTGGAAATGGAAGGTGTTAAAACTCAATTTTACGACCCTATTGATCTGAAGCAAGAATGCAGCCACAGGAGGGGCTCCGCCAGAGACGCTGCGTTCAGGCTACGTAGTTACTAGTACAAAGGAGCCCATAAAGTACATACTGATTCTGCACAAATCAAAAGAGAACTGATGTTCACTGCAATCTGTTAAACAGATTAAAATTCAGCACTAGTTGCTCTAAGACACAAATACTGACACTCGGGAAACTGTACGCCAATGACTGACAGAGCGAAGCCCCACATCAGAATGCGTTCCAACTGCAGTCCGCGACCCTGCTCATTGCTTCACGGAAGTGGTCAAGGCACTCTAAGCAAATGGCTCACAGAGGAGCGCTTGCAGAATTAGTTTGGGTTAGGCTGCATTTGTAAATTGTGTAGACATTTGCAAATGCTTGTTTGGATGCGTGTGTTCATTGAGGACAAGGTGGAGATTAAAAAGAATAGGGAAACTTGCCTATGCTTGGATGCAGGCAGACCTTGAACTTGAGACCAATATGCTAGCTCTTATTTCGCCGTTCCAAACAATGAGACATGGTTGAGGTTTACCAGCAGCATCGCTAAGCTGCCAGATTTCTGAGCCATGAGTAAAAATCTGTATCTTTTTCAAATTTTGTTTTATTTTCATTTTGGAGTCAATAAATAGGTTTTCTTGACATGGTTACAAACTAAACAAACAAACAAAAAAGGGCAATTTAGAAAGACTTCCTGAGGAGCACCTTCATTTCAGACTCCTGATGGTTACTTAAATAAGTGAGTAGGTTTCAGCTGGTCCCAGTGTCCCTGTTACTGGTGTCACACCATCAGGCAAGACCCTGTAAGATTAAACTTCTCAATGCCCTTGGCAGAAGCCCATTTAGTATGATTGCTAACAATGCATCTACAAAGACTGAGGGAGGGGCCAGAGCCAGTTGACTGGAATAGTCTGAAAACACATGCTTCCCACAGAGGCTCAAAAGACACCAAATACTAGCAAAATATATCAACCAGGCTACCACTTTGAGCCCCTAAATGTTCACGTACTCTTTGGCATCTCGTTTTCATCATCAAAGCCTTAACACCATGTTGAAAGGAGAAAGAATTGGCTGAATGGGATTATAACAATAAGGAAATTTTTAACAGAAACATAAAACCTTAAAACTCCTATAAATATGCTGGATAGTGAGGTCAAGACAAGAAGAGAAAGGAATGACGAGAATTTGCCTGGCACTTGATGCAGAAAGCAATCTCATCTGGGAAAAGTCTAGGGCATATTTCATTTTCTTGTGAAAAATATCCAATCGGGGCTCAACAAAGATTCTAAACAGAACTCATCTGACAGTTTTTGCAGTAGACAAAATACCTTCAATTAATTAGAAAGGCAAAACCATGAGTGTACATATACAAAATGCAGATGTGCAGAAAGAAATACCATCTTGGGCTGGCCCAGATCCAGGTAAACATGGGCCCTAAAGACCTCCCTAATTTTAGTGGACTGAAGTCTGGAAAAGTGATTAACTATCTAAATCCAAGTGTAACTGCTCTGTGCCCCCAGGGAATGTTGGGAGAAAAGGAAGGCTCTTATATCCTAATTAAAAGCCCAAGCTTTTGCCCCATGGAATGCACAACGGCTTTGGATACAGGAAACTGTTCTTTATCCAGCTACACTCATAAAGCTGTCAATAAGATGAGAAAGTGGCCTTGATAGTGTGAAAAAAAACACCTCTTTTAAAGCACTGGCTGCTAATAAAAATCTTTTCTGTTCAATGAAGTCCAACAAATCATCTAGGATCATATAAATAGCAAATTTAACAGCAAATTAGCAAGGCTTATAAAATATATGACCACTTAGGCAGCAAGGAAAGCCAAAAAATCAAGATTGAAGAATTACTAAATTATGGTTCAAAGATAGTTTTTCCCTTTTTATGCCTTTCATTGGAGGGCTTGAAAAATGTATTTTGAGTGACTAAACTGCCTTTAAAAGGGGATATAATTAAACTAGCTGTGTTTGATAGGGTCAGGACCTCTCACACTTGATAACCACCCAAAAAAAAGTAATAATTTGCACCCCATGAGAGATCTGTGCAGAGCATCCAAGCCTAGCCGTGTCTACCGTACTATCTTCCGGTTGTCTGGTAATGGGTTTTAGACTTACTGTGCAAAGACAGTCACTGTGGTTATGGGGGGGGGGGGGGAATGACACTATCTCTATAGATTCTAATGCTTTCAGAGAAATAAAATAGATACTTCCCTTTACAGAACTGACAACCATTAAAAGAGCTTCTGATACAACCAGGAACCAGATTCTGCTTTGAAGAAGTCACTAATACAGTTCACACATTAATACCAGAAGATTTAACTGTAAACTCTCAGTCGTTTTCTTTCCCCAGTTACAGAGATTCTCACTGGTTGTGCCCTAGAGCACAGGTAAGGCCATTACTAAACTAGAACATTCCTGGTGTTTCATGGGAGGTTATGTAGACTCTGTGATGACCAAATTCTCAGAGCTAGTAACTCTGTGATTTAAAAGAAAAAGCCCTTTTCACCAAATCTTGGCACCCACAATCTCTGCTTGGCTCTGAAACATTTTTAGAAAAATGTAAAAAGGAAAAAAAATCAACACTTTTGAAGTTTCTCTCTTTAATACATGCTGGAGGAGTTGAAGTGTTGTAGACGGGTTCTTGACTGGTTATTCTGAGCTATTGCCGTGCTTCCCCATCTTCTGTTTCTAAGGAAGCTTTTTCAAGAACATCTGGATGGATGACAGCTGAAAGTAGCCATCTCCTTCTTTCTTTTCATCCTCCCCACCTCTTAAAAATGAAAGAAAATGACTATCAGACATAAAAAGGAGGGAGGAAAACCATGTGTTCCACTCCAGCACTAAAACGAGGAAGGATTACCTCCCATTTCCCACGGACTTTGTCACCCAGAAGTGAGGATGAGCACACAGTGATGGAGACAGACGGTGGGTGACTCTTCCAGGCTACAGAGCAGCACTGACCTGCAGAAACATGATGTGATACACAAGCACGAGCCTCACATACTTTTACAATTTCTAGCAGCCACATTTCTTAAAAAAGTAAAAAGCTGCTAAAACTAATCGTGGTAGCATCTTTCACTTAAAGCAACAGATTCAAAGCTACCCTAGCAACATGCGATCAGTTTGTAAAAATCATTAGAGAACTACTTTACCTTTTTTTGTACTACATCTTCAAAATCCAGTGTGTATTTTACGTTTATAGCACATCGCAACTTGGACTAGCCACATTTCCAGTGTCCAACAGCCATGCATAGGTTGTAGCTACCATATTGGGACGTATAGGTTTATAGGACAAGTGTAAGTACTCTAAACAGAAAACCAGGACACAGGGTTTCTCCTTGAAATATCTCCCCAAATTCAGTAAATGCATGTTTCTGAACTGCTGGGACACTTCTTAATGCGACAGGATCAACTCCCCACGAATCTATGCCCGATGCATCAGGGAAATGCAGCTACACCTTGTACTGACTGGAAGTCAAACAGTACAGAAAATCACATTCAGAAAAACTTCTTCCTCTTCCACCTTCCTCCTGGACAACCCCTTAAACACATACACAGCACCTCCTCATTTTAATAAGTACAAGAAGAAAAATTACCTAAAGTCCAAATTTCCCCTCAAGTATTTTTAAGTCATACAATAATTATTTAGAAAAAGAAAGATAATGGACTTAACAGCATGACAAATTAACACATATATTGAGAACCTATTGAGGAGGATACAAAAGAAATGAAAGCTCTCTAGGAGATCCACTCTTGGGGAAAAGGACATGGAAACACATGAAACAGCTGAATAACAAGGAAACAAGAATGTGATTAACCACCAAAATGAAGGGGGGAATAATACGGCCAACCACCAAGTTAGAGGGAACAGTCTACAAACGATATCCACTGCCAACTCACGGGGTGTGTTAGTCAGTTCTGGCGGCTATGATAAAAATACCAAAGATTGGGTGATTTAAACAACATGTATTTCTCATATTGCTGGAGGCTGGGAGGTCCAAGATCAAGGCACTAGCAGATTCAGTGTCTGGTGAGGGCCCACTTCCTAGTTCAGAGACAGCTGTCTTCTCACTGTGTCCTCACCTGGCAGAAGGGCTGAGGGAGGTCCCTGCAGTCTCTTTTACAAGGGCACTAATCCCATTCATGAGAATGCCACCCTCATGACTTAATCACCAAATGCCCCACCTGCTAATGCCATCTCATTGTGGGTTAGGATTTCAACATGTGAATTTGGGGGGATAAAAATATTTTGTCCATAACAGAGGGTTTCCAAAATCACTCTTAGGTTTGATAATTCACAGAAAGGACTCACTGAACTCATTGAAGGCTGTTATACTCACACTTACGGTTAATTACAGGGGAAGAATATGGATTAAAATCAGCCAAGGGAAGGGACGCATAGGGCAGAGTCCAGGAAATTTCCAAATACAAAGCTTTCGATTATCCTTTCCCTGTGGCTTCGCCAATGGAGTTAACTCCTCTCAGTCACTATGTGTGACAATATGCAGGGAGTATTACCAACCAGGGAAGGTCCTCTCAGACTTTGGTGTCCAGAGTTTTTACTGGGACTCAATCCCACACTGTCTGCATGACTGACCTTTATTATCCAGGTTCTCCCTAAGGTTGGGATTATTTCCTTTGGTCTCCAGTCCCTCCAGAAGCCAGAACTGACACCCCATGGCCCAGAGGCCCCAACATGAATCACACTATTAGGCTGTCCAGTGGCCAGAGCACCCAGGCAAACAAAGATGCTTCTATGAGGCAGAATAATCTAGGTGCCCAGCAATCACCTTCCCATAGCTGAGGAGAAAGGCCAGATATCCCTTTGGGTAAGGTTAATTCTCCATTAGCCAGAAGGGTACAGAAACTGCCGGAGTATGGACAGATGAGCTCGGACTGGAGTAACTGGAAAGGATATTGGGTTTTCATTCAGCACTTTAATCATTAAAGTGAATTACATTCTAATGAAAATGGAAAAGCTTTAGAATCATTGAGCAAGAAAGCAGGAAAACACTCATTAAAAGAGTATTTTTAGAAGATTAAAGTGATTATGAACTCTGCTTTTCCCTCTCTACCCACTCTCTCCTGGGAGCTCATATCTAGTCTCTCTTTTTTTTTTTTTTTTTTAAGTAAGTTGGCAGTGCTCTAATTTATGTCTCTAAACTTGAACTCTCCCTGAAGCTTTAGACTCATATGACCTACAGCTGATTTGAAACTTCCCCTGGGATGTCAAATGGGCATCTCCAGATGCCCAAAGAGAACATGCCCTACCCATTTTTCACTTCAGTGTGGCATCACGAGTAACCCAGCTGCTCAAGACATCAAGCCATCCTTAATTCCTCTTCCTCTCTCAACCAACATCTAACTAATTCAGCAGCAACAGAACCCCAAATCTAACTTTAATCTTAAATCCAACCACACTCAGTGAACGCCATGGCCTCAATCCTAGCTCAAGCCATCACCACCTCTCATTTAGATTCCACTGCTCAGGAAATGTCTTCTTTCCCTCCACAATCCATTCTCCACACAGCAGCCACGTGTTCTCCTAAGAGTATAAATCATGTTGTGTTATACCTGTATTCAAAGCCCTTCAGTAGAACGTCTCAGCTCTTTTAAAATAATATACAAATTCTCCCCATCATCCTCAAAACTCTGAATGACTTGACTACTTCAGATTTTATCTCACATGGTTCTCTCTTATTCTCCATCCACACTGGCTGTTCCTTGACCACAATGGGCTCCTTCTCATCTTTGGGTCTCTACAGCCTATTTTTTCTGTTCTTGGAACAATTTTCTCTCAGGTATTCCTTGGCTGGTATCTTCCTAACATTTGGGTCTCAGGTCAAAAATATCTCCACTGAAGAGTTCTTTAAAAACTAAAAATGGAGTTACCATATGATCCAGCAACCCCACACCTGGGCATACATCCAGAGAAAATTCTGATTTGAAAAGACACATGCACCTCAGTGTTCACAGCCACACTATTTACAATGTCCAAGACATGGACACAATCTAAATGTCCATCAACAGGGGAATAGATGGAGAAGGTGAGGTGTATGTATATACAACAGAATACTACTCAGCCATAAAAAAGAAGGAAATAATGCCATTTTCAGCAGCATGGATGGACCTGGAGATTATCATACTGGGTGAGGTAGGTCAGACAGAAAAGGGCAAGTACTATGTGATAGCACTTATATGTGGAATCTAAAAATATGACACAAATGAACTTATTTACAAAACGGAAACAGTCTCACAGACTTATGGTTACCAAAGGGGAAGGGGTGGGGGACAAATCAGGAGTTGGGTGTTAGCAGATGCAGAACTACCATATGTAAAATATATAAACAGGGTCCTAATATATAGCACAGGGAACTATATTCAACATCTTACAATACCCTACAATAAAGAATAGGAAAAAGAATGTATTGAGATATGTAAATGATCCTGTTGGGAAAAAACATGTCACGTTTGGAGCAGTGGTAGAACAGCTCTTGAAGAACGTCAAGTTACACAGTTAGGAAATATGAGAATGGAGTTGGATGGTAGCTTGAGGCTGGAGATCAGATACTGGGAACTAACCCATGGCCATACCTGCACACGGAAAGCCCCCAAGTGACATGAGAAATTTCTAGGTCCTGAAATAGGCACAGGCAAAGGGAGATCCATAACTTGTGGTACAAGCACAGAAAATTGTAGTTGCATGAATATGAATCACTCAGAACCCAGACATTAGGCTTTGGTGACATAATGTGCTGAGCAGCAAAATTACCACGCTAACAAACTATTTCTCAGTACTGGTGTAGCTATTCCAACAGGGTGGACCATAAAAATCTGGGAGTCCCTTAGTTCATCTCTCTTCAGATCCACTGGGTCTGGGTGGCCGGCCAACTGTCAACACTACCCTGGGTGCCTCAGTTTTCAAAAAGCACAGAAGGAGGCTACTGCAGACTCTTGCTAACTGAGACATATCCTTTCTCTTTGCTGGTTTCATATCACTTCTGATCCTTAGTGAAGCTCGTGAGTAGACAGAGAAAGTGTCTCAGACGATCATTTCTAAGATACTTAAATCTATTGTTTATCTTCCACGATCCAAGCCCAAGACACTAAAATTTTGTAATAAAGTAATATAAGATTTTAAAATGAAAAGTAACAAAACAAATTCATCAGAAAAGAGATTTAAGCAATAAATCTATGCCCTCAACTTCCTTGATCTAAAATTGGGATTATACTAGAAGGCACAGACTCCTGCCAACCCCATCAAATTGGATTCATGCTATTTCTGATCTTTTTGCTATTGGGGACTTCAAAACAAAGCTTTTGGATTTCTTCACTTTGGCTTTCTTCTCATTAACGTCACCGCTTACTCTAGGCTAATGACCACAATGGGAGAATGACCCTCTGGTGAGCTGTCACCTTCTGCCAGAGACCATGGAGGATGTCCTGCTCTGTTCTTCGGACTTTCAGCTCAAAGGTGACTTCTGGTTACCTAGGCTGCCCACCGGTGGAGCTGGAACTCGGAGGTAATGCTCCCAAGAGGAAAGCTGCCTAGAAGCTGCTTCTGGGAGTAGCTGCTGCTGATTGACACCCAAAACCTCCTCTAGTTTCTAGCAGAGAATGAAAGGCAGGAGCCTCACTGAGTCACCATCCTTTGTGCCAAACAGCAGTTCATTTTCCTCACTAGAACCACCTCCCTGGAGTTTTATTTCCCACCTCCTCAGAAAGAGTATGAAACCACTCCTTGCCCAAAACCAAAGGTCTTGCCCCCCAGGACTGAGCACATTTCAGAGTGACTGTGGGTCACTGAATAATGCCCAAAGAGATGCCCATATCCAAATCCCTGGAACCTATCAATGTTACCCCATATGGCCAAAAAGGACTTTGCAAATGAGATTAAAGAGCTTGACATGGGGAGACTATCCTGGATTATGAGGGTGGGCCCTGAAATGCAATACACATACCCTTATAAGAGGGTGGCAGAAAGAGTTCACACCGCAGACTAGAGGAAGACCATGTGACCACAGAGGCAGAGATAGGAACCACAGCCAAGAACCACCACTAACAACCACCAGAGCCTGGAAGAGGCAAGAAATGCATTCTACCTTAGAGCCTCTGGAGGGAGGATGGCCCTGCTGACACCTTCATTTCAGCCCAGTGATACTGAATTCAGACTTTCACCCTCCAGAACAGTGACAGAATAAACTTCTGTTGTTTTAAGACACCAGGTTTATAATAATTTTTACAGCAGCCACAGGAAGCTAACACAGTGACTGGCACAGAGATAACATGGACTCCTTCAAGAGAAATCCCCTCCCCACTCATGAATCCAGCAGAACAAATACAAATTTACTCAATACTTGGATGTTGACCAAGGTCAAGGTTCGCCAATTCTAGCCATGAAAAGAAATACATGTATAAATACCCAATACTTACATTATTCAGGGTTTTATCCCCCCTAAATTTTTGCAAATAGGCAGCAAACGTAATTCTTAAAAGGCTGTTTGGTACTTAAGATTTTGACTTTAATATAAATTATCTAAAATAGCCACTATTAGCTCCAACATCATGAAAAAAAATTTGTTTCCTATTATGACACATGTATTGGGAACTATGGAAAGGCTCCTTAAAAAACTAATATTATAGGTGATTCTTTGCTGTGAAATAAACAATTCTTTTTTTCACTCTTTGCAGTGTGTGTATATATGTATTTTTTTTATCTCAAAGTAGGGATTGCATGATACAAGACCTTTTATAATCATTTAGTTTGGGGCATAATATTTTTGTGATTATTTTTCCTTTTTATTAAATTCTGATCTAAACATGTTTTCATAGCTACTTAAGAGTTTTCCATCTTTGGATCTTACAATGAGGATTTTAATGTTTATTTAATCCATCTGTCAGCCTATTTACATATCTATTTCTTTCTGAAAGTATGCTCAGAAGTCCATTATGTTTTCTTTCAGTATTTTATGGTGTCTGTTAAAGTGCTAATCCACCTGGAATTTAATATGATTTGGCAGCATGATCTAATCTGGTTGTTTTTTTCAAATGGCTCAGTAGTTGTGGGTCAACAAGTTGTGAGATGACTTTTTAATGAATAATGTTTTCTCCAGTGTTTCAACACACACTACCTTATTTATTTTGTTAGGTTTACCCCTTAATACTGCATTCTGCTCCACTGGCCACTTTGTTTATTTCTCATCATAAAAAATTTTTGAAACTCTGTACAATCAAGCAACTCTCTCCTCATGACTGTTATCTGTCAAAACCTTCCCAGTTCTTCTCAGGCACTTAATTGGATCAAATTAAGCATTTTTAAATGTTAAGTCTTTCAAAAACTACTTAATTGCAGAGGTTCATTTGCAGATAATACAGCATATTTACACATCTTGTTATCTAAATTTTCTAACCATTTATGAAGGCTCTCTTCTCCACCCTCAAATATTTTCCTCCAGCAATGACACCCTCCCTCCAGCACAAGGAACTGATTCCTCCCTGGATTATTTTAATCAGCAAATAAACGGGATCTACTTTCTAGCTTCCCTAAGGGAAAAAAATTATCCCGAACCCCAAGTGCGCAACTCTCTTTCCCGGAGCATTAAACCCTTCGTGAAAAGCTGTCTGCAATTACTAATCACACTTAATCACCTCTCATTCACTAGTCAACCTACTTAAAACGAGATTCTTCTCAAGATAGGCCTCCAAAAGGATTCCTGGAAGAACTATAGAGACCTCCTCGCTGTAAAAGCCAGAACCTTCTCTGGCGTCCTCATTTCTGACCGCTCAGCATAACCCCCTCTCTCCTAGAAAACATTCCAGCTCTCGGCTTCTATGAACCCACAGAGAAGCTCTTCCTCCAACCTTGTCACGGGCAAAGCCCACAAACAGTTCCTAGGAAATAAAAACAGAACCCGGGTAATAAAATAAAGTCTAACCTTTTTTTTTTTTTCTTCTCTTTTCTGCTCAGTCTAGTTTCACCGCATGCAGAGGCCTTGCACCGGACCCTTCAGACCAGAGTCCCTGGTGCGAAATGACTGCTCAGACGCCAGAGCTTCTTGGACGCCACAGCCCGGGCCTGGTGCAGAAGCTCTGCCCACACTTCCATCCAAAACAGCGAGAGGCTGTGTGCAGAAGCCCCACCCCCAACACCTCAATCAAAGATGGCGGCAAGGGCTGTGTGCAGAAGCCCCACCCCCAACGCCCAATCAAAGATGGCGGCAAGGGCTGTGTGCAGAAGCCCCACCCCCAACGCCCAATCAAAGATAGCGGCAGGAGCTGTGTGCAGAAGCCCCACCCCCAACACTTCAATCAAAGATGGCGGCGGGGGCTGTGTGCAGAAGCCCCACCCCCAACACTTCAATCAAAGATGGCGGCGGGGGCTGTGTGCAGAAGCCCCACTCCCAACACTTCAATCAAAGATGGCGGCGGGGGCTGTGTGCAGGGAAGCAGCGCCTGGCACTGCAGTCTGGAGCGAGAGCCACAGAGCGGTGCCCGCCCTGCGAGAACGCCGCCGTCCTGTGGAGGAGACCCTTAAAGCAGCCCCCCCAGGCCTGTCTGGGAGCATGCGCGCTAGCGCAGCGCCCACTCCTCTCCATTCTTCAGTCAGGGATTAAAGCTTTCCTCAGCTTCTGAACCGAGTCCGGTCTCCTTCCACTGGCTTCGTCGACACTAGGCAGGAGCACCCTTGTTGGGGACCCACTGGGGAGGGTCAGTAACAAAAATCTGACACCCGAGACAGGACGGGCAGTGACTTTTTAGCTCAGCGCTACTTTGGGAGAACGCTGGAGGCTCTGGGAGGTGCCTGTGAGGATGGCTGACTCAGGGCTCCGAGGACTCCGAAGGGGTAGAACCTGGCAGCCTTTGGCAAAATTCAGAGCAATTCTGCCCAGAACCTGACCCCAGTGTGTGGTGTACACACACACACACACACTGCGTCGTGGCTGGCGATCAGAGACTGAAAGTCACGCGGTGCCCGACGCCTGGGGGCTGCGGGGCCCGTAGATGACAGAGCGCCCCAGCCGTCCTGCCTGCTCTCTCACCAGTAGCGGTCAGCTCGACCCCTGAACGAGGCAATAGCGGCCGCCCCAGGGCCTTCTGCCTTCCTCGCCGACGCCGTGGGGTCGACGGTAGCATCCTCCGTGGTCACTTCTGTCTTGGTGAATGGCGGCGGGCAGCTCCGTGACCCAGGAGGCCTGGAAAAAGGCCCAGGCAACGAGGACACCTGACAAAAGGGAGGGAGGACTCTAAATCCAAGTTCAGGAAAGGACAGAGGGGACACCTGGGGCAAAAGGGTCCCAAGGTGGGTACGGACCCCGTGACATGGCCTCTTCCGGGCAGCGGTGGTTTCTCTGAAGTGGCCTGGGGAGCCCCGGGAGCTGCTCGCGAGACCAGGAGCCCCACCACTGGGAACGCGATACACTGCTTGACTGAGGTTCCTGGGCTCCCTCCCAGAATCGGCACCGGATGCCAGCTGCCCGGCGATCTGGTGAGTACCCTGGGGAACCCGTCTTGCCTTTAGCTCTCACCTGGTGGGAAGTCTGAAAGCTTCTCCCTTTCAGCCAAAAGGAGGAAAGAGAAGACCCTCCACACACCAAGTCAGACAGCGGTGCCACCCGCCAAGGGACCACACTGGTCAGGAACTCAGGTGGCCAAGCTGCTCTGGCCCGGAGGCGGTCCCAGCTAACCCCTGTGGGACATCATGGGGGGGACCAACCGTCTTAAGCTTGGGCCATTACAAACTCAAGAGGCATTTGTTCTGATTATAGCGGAGTCCATGCCATTTGGACACCTATTTGGATCTTTTGAGGAATCTGTGAACAGTTTGGTGCTGGTTCCAAATTTCCCAAACCAGAAATCTTATTAGGGTCAAATCTGATGGCATTTGTGGGCCAATTAATCACTCTGACGGCCCCCATTGCTAGTTGGAAACAAATCCCAAACAGAACATCTAAGGGGTGTGGAGCCAAAGGTCCATGGCGGGGAGAGATAGCCCATGTGGGTGCGTCCTGCAGAAATAGCCCATCCTCCTGTGCAGCACAGCCTGGCCCCAAGACCGGCTGGGAGACCGGGAAAGTGGGCCCATCCGTGGGTCACAAACTAGGGTGACCAACCTGGGTGTCATTCTCATGGAAGGTCACAGAAGGCTCCCCCCCACCCCACCCCAAGGAAAGGAACAAAGCCATCTGCAGTCTTGACCCTCCTAAAGTTAGAAAACAGCTGAGGGGGTTCCTGGGGAATGGCCGGGTTTTGAACATCTTATCCCTAACTAGAGTCTAACAGCAGGGTCTCTGTAGGAAAAGTCAAAAGGAAAGGATGATGATACTTTTGAATGAAACTCAGAACATGAAGGGGCCTTTCTAGAAGTGTAAAAGCAACTACTTCAGGCCCCTGCCCTGGCCCTCCCCACTCCCAGACTGAGCCACACCCTTTGACCTTTACATTCACAAAAAAGGGAATTTTCCTCGGGGTATTAGCTCAGAAACTGCGAGCCCTTACTCAGGTGGTTGCTGACTTCTCTGCACAATTAGATCTGAGAGCTAAGGGACAGGGCAGGAGCAGCTACGACAGCCCTGCTAAAGGGGGCTGAAGAGTTAACGTTTGGTCAGCCAGTCATGGAGTTCCACACCGGGCTCAGGCTTTAGTAAGTTCTAAAGGAACAGAATGGATACCCCCCATCCACCCTGGGAAGGTGGATTCAAGTTCAGGCTAGGCTTTTAGACAACCCAATGGCTACCATGAAAGCCTGTCACACACGCTAAGTCCTGCTACCCTGCTGACCACAGAAGTGGGTGCATACTAGGACATATACATAGACAAAATACCAATCTAAGAAAGAAATGGAAAATTTTATTTACGACAAATTGAGGATTATATGGAGAACAGCATCTCAGAAAGCTCCGGGAACTGTTCCGCCCCTTAGAACTCAAGGCATTGTTATAGAAACTTTTTGAGGCAGAGGGCTGGACATTAAATGTCGTATTATTGACAGTTTACCCAATCCAGATCTAAGCGTCATCCTGGCCCCTTATGAGATCAAGAAGGAGTGTTATCTTTAAGCGTTGTCTTGTGATGCCGGGAGAATGTTGCTTTTTATGGTTGAGCCAGGATTTCTGCCGCTGGGGGAGGTTGGGTCGATAATGCAGACACACAATGCATGGTGAGGGGGGTGGGCAGGGAGGCCAAAGGGCAGAGACTATTGTTTATGTTTAAATTTTTCTTCTCTTGCCATAAAATATGCATTTTATTTCACATATATATATGGATATATCTACTGGTATATTTATTTTGTTGGCATTTTATTCAGGATATTTGCTATTTCATATGAATCGGTCCCTATGTTCCATTTTTATCCTTTGTGTGTTAGGCTCCAGGATCAGAGATATGAAAGCTTTTCATTTCTTTCTAAAGATTTGACATATTTTATAGCATAACTGTCTCACAAAAATGAAGAACTGATCTGTAAGACAGTGTGGTTAGCCCCTTTTTAAAGGGGGTAGAGGTTTGGTGGGAGTTAATAAATATTTGTCTCTTTTTTCTATGGATATGCAGATTTTATTTATTAAATTTTCTATTTGACAACTTAGCTTTGAACATTTCATCAACACTGAAATATATTGTCATAAAGTTTTATATTGTATTGTGTACTTTATTTTTTTAATAATAATGTTCAAGTTTATTATAGTGACATGAAGACAAAAGTTAGGAGAATTATTATTTTATTATTTAATTGAAGTATTGTGTACTTTAATGTCTTGTTTTTGCTTTTTTTCTTATTGAAGTCTATTTTATTTACAACGTTATCTTAGTTTCAGGTGTGCAGCAAAGTGATCTCAGTTATACATCTATGTGCATATTCTGTTTCATATTCTTTTACATTATAGGCTATTACAAGGTATTGAATACAGTTGCCTGTGCTATATATTAGAACCTGTTGTTTATCTATTTTATATATAGTAGTTTGCTATCTGCTAATCCCAAACTCCTGATAGATCCCTCCCCCCTTTCCCCTTTGGTAACCATAAGTTTGTTTTCTATGTCTGTGAGTCTGTTTTCATTTTGTTCATTTGTATCATTTTTTAAGATTTCACATAAAAGTGACATTTGATATTTGTCTTTTTCTGTCTTACTTCACTTAGTATGATCATCTCTAGGTCCACCCATGTTGCTGCAAATGGCATTATTTTATTCTTTCCATTGTGTGTACATATACATATATACGCACACACCCCCTCATTTTCTCCACACCCTCTCTAGCACTTATCATTTGTGGACTTTTTAATAATGGCCATTCTGACCAGTGTGAGGTAATTCCTCATTGTAGTTTTGATTTGCGTTTCTCTGACAATTAGCAATATTGAACATTTTTTCATGTGCCTATTATTGGTCATCTGTATGTCTTCTTCGGAGAAATGTCTATTTTTGATTGGGCTGCTTTCTGTTGTTGTTATTGAGTTGAATGAACTGTTTGTATATTCTGGAAATTAAGCCCTTGTCAGTCACATCACTTGCAAATATTTTCTCCCATGCAGTAGGCTGTCTTTTCATTTTGTTTATGGTTCCTTTTGCTGTGCAAAAGCTTATAAATTTAATTCAACCCCATTTGTTTATTTTTGCTTTTATTTCTATTGCCTTGGGAGACTGACTTAGGAAAACATCACTGCAATTTATGTCAGAGAATGTTTTGCTTATGTTCTCTTCTAGGAGATTTATGGTGTCCTGTCTTATGTTTAAGTCTTTAAGCCTCTTTGAGTTTATTTTTGTGTATGGTGTGAGGGAGTGTTCTAACTTCATTGATTTATATGTGGCTGTCCCACTTTCCCAGCACCACTTGCTGAAGAGACTATCTTTTCTCCATTGTATATTCTTGCCTCCTTTATCAAAGATTAATTGACCGTAGTTTGTGGGTTTATTTCTGGGCTCTCTGTTCTGCTCCATTGATCCATATATCTGTTTTTGTGCCAATACCATGCTGTTTTGATGTAGCTTTGTAGTGTTAATAAGTCTTAATATCCCTATTTTTATATTTCTGCTCCTTCCTACTATTGCATTTTTTTCGAATTTTTTTAACTAATACCACCTTAACTTTACCTATTCTTTAAGAACTTTCTATTTGACAATTTATCAATTCTGTTTTTTTCTTTCCTGTCTCATTAATTTCTACTCTTATTTTATTATTCCCTTTCTCCTGCTTCCTTGGTTTATTCAGTATTCTTGTTATTTTTCTAGTTTCTTTGTTAAATGCCTAATTTATTTTAACTCTTCTTGCTTAGTAATAAAATATAATAGTTATAATACTTTTAAATTTATTAGTGGACTTAACTGTTTTGCCTGTCAAAGGCAGGACATCCTCTCAGCCCCCAGAAGCCACGCTGTTCAACTTCTGTCCTAGAAGAGCAGGATTTTGCAGCAAGACACACCTTTCTCTTGAAAAAAGATTGTCTGAATTCTTTCTCTTCTATTATCATATCAAATGATAGGCTACTGGGGTAAACACCGGATATTTATTTAGTAAAAATGGTCCTAGCTTGCAGAAGAAATTGGAATTGACTATCCCTTTCCAGCCCCGGGAGGGGTCTCTGAGGAAAAGAGGAGGAGAGGAAGGTGGTCCGATACGTCACCATTTACCCTTCCCCAAGCTCCCACCCAGAGAAAGGAAGATGGTTAGATAAGCCATGATTTTATAAAACTCTATATTTGCAGTTATTATTTTCTCATTCTACAAGTTACTTAAGGAAATTTAAAAATATTTCTATGTATTTTGATTTTTTTAAATCCTTTCATTATTAACCTCTAACTGTACTATGAAATAATAAGAAATTGTGTTCTATACTATTTCCCTTTGGATTTTTTTTTTTGTTGTTAGAATTACTTTGAAGGCTAGAATATGACAAGACACTGTATTTTAAAGTCCTATTTGCTGCTTATAACTTTCATCTAATGTGTATGGGCTTCATTGCCTTTTAAAATTCAGCAATCATATTTTTTCTTACTGGAAAAATTTCTGATTTCATGTCAGTTTCCAGTCCCTATTTTTTGTTCTGTTTCCATTTTTATAAGGTTATTAAAGTTACAAAGATGAATTAACTTCTTTGATGTTTTTCTTTTCCAACAAAGGTTTAGGACTTAGATTACATTTTTAAATGTATTTAAGGTGGAAAATATTTTCATAGGCTTTTATCAAGATGACTTTTGTTGCCCCTTATCATAGACTTAGAAGCTAGATAGGGCAATTTATATAAGATAAAACTTTGAAATACATGGAATATCATAGCTCTGATGGGAATCAGCATTATAAGAATTAAGGAAAATGGAAAAGGAAATGAATTTATAGAGACGTAAAACTGAAAGTTTAAAAAGTAAGTGAATAAGCCAAACATCTGGAATATTATGCTGTTCAATAAATGTTTATTGAGTGAATGATCAAAATTCCCTTAGCTGTAAGTAAGTTGGAGTTCGCAGTGGAAGATAATTGAGCCTCAGTCTGGCATCTTATTTGGGGTTAGCATTCATATCATGATCCTCTTGTGAAAAGTAGAAATTTGAAAACCCAGATGAATAGACCCAGTAGAAAAGAAATATTTCTTTAAGAATTTTACAATTTTCTTTCTATTATTGGTCTTATTACATAGCTCACTTTTCCATTTGTCTTCTGTTTCATTTCTATAATAAATCAGCCTTCATTTCTAGACAAGTTGGACTTCACTGATGTCAATATTGTTTTTCCGTCTTCATTAACAAGCTTAACAGCAGCCACTAAAGCTAAGTAACCTTCACCTTTTGACTGAAAAAGCTGGGTTGCAATAACCATTCAATTTCAGGTTCATCCTCTCCTGCTCTTCTGCAGGCAACCTGGAGAGGTGATCACGGGTCTGCACTGGGGGCAGCCTAGAGGGTGGTCCGCAAGAGCGAGGTTGGGGTCATCGCAGGGACAGGGTGAGGGGTCAGGCTTTCCCTGCTGCACCTGGAGGATTTATAAATGGCGATATTTTAGTCTCTGGCACAGGCCACTCCTTAGCCTGAGAGAGCACAAATATTTACAGAAGGAAAACCAAATAGGAGCACTGCTGCATTGCTGGGCTGGGCTGCGGAACTTAATGAAGGGTTTCTTTCCCCGATGGATTTCAAAGCTGCCTGAACTAAGGGTACTAAAGCAAACAGCATATCTGAGATTTAATGGAAAGGAAAACATGCACGTAGCATAAAAGCCCCATTATTATCCCTTAGCACTTAATTTTGGGTAAAGTGCATTGCAGTGACTTTTTGATGCACCACTCTGCCCCCCTGCCCGTGAGGCAGGTCAGCTCCTCAGGCAGTGACATGGTTGGATGGCATCCATCACAAGCCTCAGCCTCTTGAGGACCAGGAAGCAGGGATGCACACCTATTGGATAGATTTATGATGATATGACACCTACCAGCAGTGCCGGGGACCGAGCCCCAGGGTCAGAGGTCATCTGAAGCCGTACACTGTGATGGGGAGGGAGAAAGCAGAGTGCGAACACAAGGTCTACCGGTTGCTGTCTAGGCTTGGCACATACTCAGTAACTTGCTTCCCTTTTCTCCTGTGGTCTTCTTGTGTTTAATTTGGGTAGTTAACAACTAGTAAAATACGCAGGTTACACAGCACAGAGCAAGAGAGAAAACATTACCATCTCTGCAGAAAGTTCCTTGAGTCCTTTTTCATCATTCCTCCCCAAAAACTAACCACTCTTTGGATTTTGGTCACCTGTGCATTAGTTATGCCTCTTCTGCCATCACGCAGCAGACGCTCTTTTGTGCGTGGGCTTCTTTCAGTCCGTGTAACAACTAAGATTCATCCATGTTGTTGAGTGTAACAGTAGTGCATTTTTTAATTGATAAATAATATTATTTTGAACAAATACGACAGTTTATTCTGCTGATGGACATTTTGGGTTGTTGAGTGTAGGCTATTATAACAGAGCTGCTCTGAACTTGTTTTTGTGCAGCTATCTTTGGAAGCACACGCATTGCTTTCTCTTGGGTGTGTACCTCGAGGTGGAATTGCTAGATCAGGTTCAGAAGCAAAAAATGGTTCTACAGTTTCCTAAAGTGGCTGAACCACTTCACACTCTCAATAGCAACGTGTAGGGGTTTCAGGTGACTAACATCCTTGGAAATTCTAAGCCTTGTCAGGGTTTTGAATTTAGCCGTCCAGCTGTGGTGGGCGGGCACAGTGATCTCTCATTTGGGTTTTAATTTCATTGATGAATAATGACGCTGGATACCAGCCTCTCGTATGCTGTGTGACAGTTCGGATACCTTCTTTGTGTAGGTAGGGTTCGATGGAGGGTTTTTTTTGCCTATTTTTAATTGAGTAGTTTGCTTTTGTTTTTTGATTTACAGGACTTGTTACTCTGGCAATGAGTTCTTTGCTATAAGTATACATATACATCACTCTAATATCCCTTAATTTCGCATTCTCATCTATAAAGTGGTGGTGACATTGTTTATGAGGAATGAGTTCATTCGTTGCACCTGATACCACTTCCATTTCCATACCCCTGAACACAGATAGCTTCCCAGGCAACAATTCTTGGGTATAGGTTCCCAATACTTTGCTGTTAGATGGAAAAATTAGATTAGGTATATGCTAAAAGGAATTAGGTTGCCTAGTAAGTGCTCAGCCAGAGCTGCTATTGGTGTTGTCACTGCTGCCGTAGCTGTGAGCCTGTCAGTAGAACAGGCTTCAAAGTTGCTTGTTACACTTAAACGTGAGAGACGAGGATGTAATTTTAGCAAGTCACCGTTCGCAATGATGTTGCCAAGAAGAGAAGCGTCAGTGGTAAAAATGCTCCTTCATATGGTGGATGAGATTCAGAATTTAAAAAAAAATGGACACTGAGTCACAGTCTGTTGCTTGGTGTCCTTGGGGAGGGGTCCTTAATGGACCACAACCTCATCAGCTCTGTGTACCTTTTAGAGTGATGCTGGGGGACTAGCCTGACCTCCATCAGCAGCAGAAAAATGTATCTCGAGTTTCCTCCTTCCTCTCCCTGCCCCTTATGATGTGATATTAGTGCAGCAGTGTAACTAGAGTGTAAGTTCCCCTGACTTGAGAAAGCAGGTCTTCCACAAAAGCTATATCGCACCCCTGCACACCTACCATGCCTCAAATTTTAGCACAGCTGAATGATCTGCATACCCCCAGCCAGGCCAGTACGTGTGTGAAAACAGACTAAAGTTTCCATCTGTGTCTTTAGGTTGTGACAATGGATGATGTGACACCTACACCTCACACTGCCTCGGTTATTTAGTGCTGAATGGAAACTCAGGATTATTTCTAAATAGTACAGAATTCATAGTCTTTATTAACTAGAAGTTAAAGACAGAATTTAAGATCTACAAATCTAGTCATAGAAGTGTAAGTATACTAAAAGTATAATAATAAACATTTTGAAAAAATAGGATGATTAATTAAAAGCAGGTGGTATAAGAGTGGGGAGAAAGTTCTTCATTCCTTATAGTATGAAATTAAGAGACGTTGTCTTTAAAAGTAAAGGTATAAAGAGATGACAAAAGTTATACTTCTTAAAGTAACCCCTAGAGAAAACTGTCAGATTTTTCTAATGCTTGATAAAATACACTTACAAAAGAAGCAGACCACACATAATGGTAGATTTCTTAAAGCTACAGACAGAAAATATAGCATAAAGCATAGAGCATAATAAAGACAAAACTCGTATCATATCATTAAATAAAAATGGGTTAAATTCATCCTTAGGTAGAAAAAAGATATTTGGATATATACCCGAATACATGAGACACAAATAAACCATAATTTGGAAAGACTGGCTATGATAGACTGACAACCATCAGTGAAAGAGAAGGAGGGGTCATGATCTTTAAAAAAAAAAGTTGAATTAATACAAAGAGCATTAGAGGAAAACAAAAAGAACATTTTGAAGTTAATAATGAAACAAAACACTTAGCAATAACTTACCAACATAGTGTTTATATTCATAAAGTAAAGACTATGGGAGACATTATGAGAAATATAAATACATTAAGGAAAGATGGTTTTAACCCATATATTTCAGTTCATAAGAAAAAAAAGAGACAAATAGTAAGACAGAAGAAGACAATAGATCTTCTTTTGAAAAGTAATATTTTCAAAATTTGGTGATTTATTAAGCCATAATAAATACCAATACATTTCCAAAAAATATATAAATTAATATTAAGCCATAAAACAAAAAGCCCTACCATTCAGAAATTTAAAGACTGGGGAATGGGTATAGCTCAGTGGTAGAGAACATACTTAGTATGCATGAGGTCCTAGGTTCAATCCCCAGTACCTCCTCTAAAAATAAATAAACCTAATTACCTCCCCCCACCAAAAACAGACAGACAAAAAACAAATAAAATAAAATGCCAGCTTTAAAAAAAGAAAACGCTTCCTAATCAATCCTTAAATCAAAGAGGAAATCTACCTTAAATTGTAGAACTTCTGAAAGTCAACAACAATGAAAATGTTATATGTGAGACCTTACGAAATGTGGGTAAAGCAGTACTCAGAGCAAAATTTTTAGACCTCAGTAAATGTTTTAAATGAAAGAATGATAATGAATTAAGCATTCAACTCAAGAAATCAGAAAAATAATCACAAAAGAGCAAATACAATATAAATGAATGAATGAAGATAAAAAATAAAATAAAATAGATAGAATAAAATGGAAGAATTAATAAATAATTCCAAGATCTGGTTCTTTTAAAAATAAATTAACTTTTATCTAACTTAAAATGTATAAGTAAGCTCAAAAAACAAATAAGAGGAAATAACTACAAATATAGAGAAAAATTAAAAGAATTACAAATAACTACTTTCCTCTACTTCATGAAAATAAACTTGAAAACTTGAATAAAATACTTTCTAGGAAAATAATATTTATTAAGGTTGACACCAGATGACATGACAAGTCTAAATGCATCAGTTACAGTAGAAGAACCAGACAGTTATCTTGATCTATACCCCACAAAACACCCAAACACAGTTAGCTTCACAGAGGAAAGCTTCCAGATCTTTAAAGGACAGATAACTGCTATTTTATTTAAACTGTTACAGGAAAGAAACATGAACTATTTTCAGGAAAAAAAAAAAAAAGAAGATACATTGAAGTACATACAATCATGAATGTTTGCAAGAAAAACGTACTGTAGACAAAGTCAAAAAACAGACAACAATTGGGAAAACACATTTCCAACTCCTATCACTAATGTTTAAGGTTTTCTCCAAATCAAATAAGACAAGACAATAACCCAACAGAAAAATGAGCAAAGTATGTGCGTACAGTTTACAGAAAATTCGTATGAGTGTATTTGTATACCCTTAACCTCAGTAACAATAGAGATGTAAATTAGAACTAGAATCAGGTAACATTATTCATAGTTAGATTGGCAACGCAAAAGATTTCATAAACCAGTTAGGTAATGGTGATTGCCAATTAAAAGAATTTTTTTAACTTTTGAGTTAATTTATGTATTTTTATTAGGCAAAATATTCAAATTTTGTATTACAAAAGGACAAACCATGGAAAGTACTCCGCCTGAATGTGACCTCTCAGTTCCCTTCCCCAGAGCTGTTACCAATTTCCCAGGTAGTCTTCCAGAAAGATTTTAATTATCGTCATTCAGTCATTTATTCATTCTGCTACTCATTTAAAAAAAAATTTGCTGAGCGCCTACTATGAGCAGAGTACTGAGGATTTAGTAGTAGACAAAGAGGTTTCCTCAAAATAATTTTGCCCTCATAGAGTTTTCATTCTAGTTGAAGAGACAGGGAAATAATTGAAATGTGAAAGACGTAAGTAATAGCAAGTGTTACAAAGGAAAAAAGTAAACCAGAAGAGACAGATATAAAAGAAGGGTGTGGGGGGTGGAATATAAAGAAGTGGAGGTCAGGATAGACCTCACTGAGAAAACAGCTTTTGAGTCAAGACTTGAGGGCATGGAGGGAGCTACCTATGTGGGAATCCTGGGAGGAGGCATCCGGGAAGGAACCAACGGGCAGAAAAGCCTGGAAGAGAGAAGATGCTGAGAGCGATTCCGCGAAGACTAGGACGGCTGGACCACAAGTGACAGCGAGAGCAGGGGAGCCGTGGCTCTTTCTGCAGGTCACCCTAAGGGCTCTGGTTTTCACTCTGAAGATGGGAAACCTTTGAAGGGCAGAAGAGGCATCTTTTAAGAAGAACAACCACAACTATGTGGACAACAGACAGACAGCTCAGGAGCAAGTGCAGGAGCAGTGACCCATCTAGAGAGCCATCTCAGTCACCCTGTGGGAGATGAGGGAGATTTGGACCCAGGTGTTGGCAATGAGGTCGGTCAGAACGAGTTGAATCCCAGGTATATTTTGCCGGAGAGCAGCTATGAATTTATTCTCCATCCCTTTTTAGTCTACACATGCTAGCATACTGGGTATGCTTTTTGGGTTTCATAATGTGTCTTGGCACATTTTGCCACCTGAGTAAATGAAGAGCTTTCTTGTTCTTCTTAATGGTTGTACTTTATTCCACTGTGGGAATGTTACCATGATTGATTTAACCAGTCTTCTGCTGATGGATAGCTAGGTTGTTTTCTGACTTTTTGCTATTACTCAGTATGCAGAAATGAATAATCTTTATATGTTTCACATTAGATGTTTGAGAATATGTCAACAGGATAAATTCATAGAACAGAATTTGCTTACTCATTGGGTACTTGTATTCATAATTTTGATGTATCTCCTGATTGCCATCCATTACAATTGTTCGAGATGACACTCCCACTAGAATGCATGAGAGTTTGTTTCCTCAGAGCCTTGAGCATAGATCCAAGATCACAGGTGTTCCGTCTGCTCCCACCTCTGCAACAATGCACCAAAGACTGTCTAGCTTTTTGCTCCATATCTTCATGAAAACTGAGTATTTATGTATTGCTGTAGGGGGTTCACTTGGGTGTACTCAGGAACAGAAAGATTATTCACAGCTTTAAAAGATAGTAATGTAATATTTAATGTTACAACACAGGCTTAACATTTGATAAAATTCAGTACTAATTCCTAACAAAATAAATCTTAGAATCAACAGGCATTTCTTTTACTTAAAAAAAAAAAAGACATTTTCTTGAAATCAAAAGTAAGTACCATTTTAATAATGAAATATTAGAAGCATTCCCACTGAAGTCAGAAAAAAGGCAAAGATATACTGCATTACTGCTCAGGAAAGTCTCTGACAGTGCAAAACAGACCAGACTAGAAAGAGAAAGAAAGGGTACACATCTGATAATTTATAAGTAATATAATGATCTGCATAAAAATAACAGCAATTAAGGTAAAGCTTTTAGAATTTCCTTCTGTCAAAAATGAAATATCTGGGGAAAAAATGAAGTATCTCACATTAGTGTAAACTCTATTTTAAATTTCAAAGTTAAAATTTTAATATAAAACAGTTTAGCTCACAGCGATTATACAGAAAACAAATTATGGCAAAGCACAAGACAATGGTAAAAATAATGCTTTTACTAAATTAAGAAATCCAGGAACAGCAATGCACTTGAAAATAGCTTTGGCACACACAGCATTTCAAAACTGAGTTCAAAGCCATGACATTATCCTAATCGAAATAGAAGATGTGTTTGTCAACATTTACCAATGTTTAAGATAATTTTAAAACCTAAAATTGTCATGTTGAAAAATACGTTCTCCAGGAAAATACCAGTGACAAGATATTAGAGCAAGAGATAGCTAAAAAACTGATCATAGAAACATGTGTCAAAATACTCATTCTGTACGTATTCATTTTAATTTTTAAATAACCTATATTTGTTCCTATCATAGGGGGCTCTTCCCAAGTGTCTTATTTTTCAGTTCTCTCCTGCACGCTAGCCGCCCTACAGGATGTGCTTTCATTAGCTTCATTAATCTCCTTCCAGTTCCCTTCACCACCACCTCTACTGTTTTTGACAGTGTTCTTAGGTTCAAATTGCTTGGATGTGTAAAAAATGGGCAAAGGACATGGATAGACATTTCTTCAAAGAAGATATAAAATGGCCAACAGGCACATGAAAAGATGTTCAACATAATTTGTCATCAGAGAAGTGTAAATCAAAACCGCAATGAGATTCCATTTCACACTCCCTGGGATGAGTCGAATCAAAAAGTCAGCTGAGATGTAGAGAAATCACAACCCTCATACACAGCTGGTGGGAACATAAAGTGGCCCAGTTGCTTTGAGAAATAGATTGGCAGTTCATTTTCTCATTCGTGGTAGATCTCTGCTCCCAGGTGTGTACAGCCACCTAATTTGTCCTGATGCCCATTCGCGGCACCTACTTTCAGCTTTAGTACACTCAGCATCATTAAAAAAAAAAGAAAAAAGAAGGTCATGCTTCCTGTACAATTTTATCTTGTAACTCTGTCTTTTAAGTCCTTTCCCACTTTGACTTGCATTCCTCTACATGGTAAAATATGACCACGGTGAGCCGAGGTGTCCACCAACAAAAGATTATGTCCACCTTCTTTGCAGATGTCATTGAATCAATGGTCTTGAGATGGAATCATCCTAAGCTATCCAAGTGGGCCCTGAGTCCAATGACAAGTGTCCTTATAAGAGACAGACAGAAAATGAGAAGACAGACACAGAAGTGAATGCCATGGGAAGATGCAGGCAAAGACTGGGCTAGGCGAACACAAGCCAAGGAATGTCTGGAGCCACCGGAATCTAGAAGATGCAAAGGAGTCTCCTTCTTGTGCCTTCAGAGTGAGAGCATGGCCCTGCCAGCAGCTTGATTTTGGACTTTCAGCCTCCGGAACTACGGGAGAATAAACTTCCATCCTTTGAAGTCCCCAAGGTCTGTGAGAATTTGTTACGGCAGTCCTAGGAAGGTAATTACGTGGTATTTCTATTGTTGCTGTCTACAAAATCAGCTAAGCTCTAGACTTTTGCATACAGGACTAAGTTCAATTCATATCAGCCAGAGTTGTTCTAAGTTACATTTAGAGAGTCAGTAGGAGTCTGTTTTTACATTTTTGCATCAAAACTAATCCTGACTTTTGTTCTCAGGCCATGATACATTCTGATTCATTAAAAAGGAGCTTTCCTCTGCTAATCTTCCAAACTGAATGGGTTCAGTCCAGCTAATTTCCCATTTATTGATCCAGGATAACAGCTTTATCAGGCTAAGTTCCAAATTCAGGTTAATATTCCTTTTCACTGAGTCTTTTAAATCAGATTTTAACGATACTAAGGTGTACTCTTCAAGCTCCTGATGGAAATTTAACTCCATAGCAAGTAGGGTACCCCAAGAAGATCTGAACAAATTAAAGTCCACCCCTACCCTGGTGTCTCACAACCAGTTTTTACTGAAGGTTAGAAATCTAATAAATCATTTGCCTTTTAACCCAAACCTCAGGTTATCGCCAATAACATCACACCCACATCCTGAGATGCCTTTCCGAGTGGGAAGGAAAGAGGGAGAGTCATAGACGACACCTCAGAATTGTTGATATTCATACAGAAGTGGGTCACTGCGCTATCATCACATCATACATATCCCAGAAGGAAGAGGGGAGGAAGCAGTGCTTAATAGAAAACCACGGTGGCGGAACGGGGAAATGAAAGGATCACGGGGTCATCTAGGCCTGGGTTTAAACCCTGGCTTCTCCGTGACTTGAGTAACCTTCAGGGGGTTCTTCCTTCCTGAGACCTAGTTCCTTCAGCTATGAAATGAAGTTGATAGTAACTACCCTGTAAGGTTGGCTTGGATTAAATGCAACAGTTCACGTAAACAACAAGGTACAGAGACTGGCACATGAATAGGCCTTCAAAAATTACTGGTTTTCTTCCTGTACCCCATCCCCTCTCTCTTATTCTCTTGCCTAAGCCTCTCCCAAGCTCCTAAGCTTGAAAACACACAGCTCCATTCTCCCAATTCCCAATTTAAGACCATCAACGTCAGTATTTTTAACATAAATATGTGTGCGTGTGTGTATATATATATGTATGTGTGTGTGTGTGTGTGTGTGTGTGTGTGTGTATAGCAAATAGCCTCACCCACTTTAAAGTCCCCTCACCAACCTCATTGTTTGGGGATGAACTCACCCTACCAGAGCCAGGATCCATCCCTGGAATTCTTCTAGACCACTAGCTTGACCCAGAAGCATTCCCTAGTCCCACATGGTTGCTGACCCACCACAGTTCTTACTGTTTTCTGTTCATTGTATTCCAATCCTTGCCCTTCTCCAGACTCTAAAATTGGTAGCTAGTTGCCTTAACGACTGCCAACCCTCTTCCTTGAGGATGCGGTCAGGTGCACATCGACTAATTCCCTTGACTATCATTCTCTTACCGCCCACCCCGAGTTTCTGGCCACCACCTAGATCGCCCCCACTTACCCCTCTCTCTTACCTGAGTGTATACCAGTTCTGAGAGTTTGTCGATTCAATTACTCAACAAACTGAACCATGCTAGACACTGTTTTAGGAGCTGAGGACACCCCAATAAACAAAACAAACAAAAAACTGTGAAAGATGGGGAAATGCATCAATGGTTAAAAAAAAATAAAATAAAGATAAATGAAAACTTCCTTGAAGAAAATAGGGTGATGCAATGGGTGGAGGGATGTGACATTTGATCCAAGAGCTGAATGAAGAGAAGAAGCTGGCCTTGCAAAAGTCTGGAAGCTGAGGCTTCCTCCCAGGGGTCAGAGCCCCTCAGGCTGCCAGGTCTGGGGCTGGCTTCCAGAGCCAGGTAACTTCCTGAGAGCTTCAGTCCACCCTGGTGAGTGGGTCTCTGTGGGTCACAGTTCTCAAAATCCCCTCCTATTCCCAAGGCTCTGAGGTTCTAGAATACTTTCAGTGCTTGCTACACTCCTCACAACAGTCTGCTAGAATCCAGATCCTCAAGTCTTCATTTGTTCACACATTAATCTGTCCATTCAAACAAATGTGTGCTTAATGTCAGCAGTATTGTAAGCAACATTGTCAGTGATGTGGGTTACAAAGATCAGTAAGACATGGACCCTGGCCTCGGGATTAGGAGTAACCATTGTCAGTAATGAAACAGGACTGGAAGGATGAACACACACAGAGGATTCTGATCCCTGCTTTGCACGTCACAGCTCCACTGCAGCCCCAACCTGCTGTCCATGGACGGAGCATTGTGAGGAGACCCCAGAATGTGAGGGCGCATTCCAGGGCACTGAAATAATGACTTATATGTTTCATGAACTGTCTGTCCTTAGAGTATGCCTACACACCTCCTCCCACGGAAGTCAAGAAGTGTCTGCCATAGGGACCGCCAGTCTGATGAACGATGAGGCCTTGAACAATTGACCAACCCTTGTGGCTTGCAGAGCAGACCATGTTTCATCCCGCATTGCTCTATGAAAGCAACAAATCAGCACCATATGGTGGATGAGACCCGGATTATGGAACGGGGGCCTGCCGTTGAGGACATCTGGAAGTCCTTTAGCACAGCCACTCAGAGTGACTCAAATGGCTCATTTATAGTTGGTCTTGGGCTTGTGTGCCGGGGACACCGTTACTGCTCTCTGTCTGGCATGCAGTGGGCCTTCTTAGCTAATAAGAGGCCTGTCCTGCCCAAATTATGCTTCCACTTTGTGTTTATCATTGCTATATATTGGAGAGCTTGGCTTCTTTGGAATATGTGAGCTCTATGTGGTCAATGGCTCTGAACCGCACCCCCCCCCCAAATTTAAAGCTGAATGGTGCCAAGTGTCTATGGTTTCAATAACCCAAGGGAAAACTAGGCACTGATCCCAAAGCATATGGGGTCATTGATATTTATTGGGGGTTGCTGGATTGCAGAGGCAGGGAACCAGGGAGTCTATGGAAGGAGGCTGGATATCAGTGTTCAAGTTTTTGTGGAAACTGGAAACCCTAGGTCAACATAATGAGTATTGTCTCTCTTATCATGTAGGCCCACTTGATTTTGCTCTCCAGAATTTTACAGAGCACCTGATAGCTTAATGTCGCATCAGCCAGCGTATCCTAAGAATGCGTACACGTGTGTGCGCACGCACACACATACACAACCACACTCAAATTCATACCTACTGTAAAAATGAAGACCAACAAGCAACATTTTTATAGAACCCAAGAGAATTCACCACTGTTGGGGTTTAAGAAGCTAGCATTATCCTCTTTTAGTATACACCATTTCTGCACTAAAAGTACAGCAGATAATTCCTTAAAATAGATGGAAAATATTTACGAAGTACAATAGTAGGCTGGATAATGCACCTCCAAGATACCAGGTCCTAATCCCTGGAGCCTGTAAATGTTACCTGATATGGAAAAGGGGTCTTTGTGGGTGTGCTTAAGTAAGCGATCATGAGTTGGAGGGATTATCCTGGATTATCTGGATGGGCCCTAAATGCAGTCACAAGTGTCCATATTAGACAGAGGCAGAGGGAGATCTGACACAGAAGACGAGGAGAGAGCAGCGTGACCACAGAGACAGAGCCTGGAGTGGAACTGGCCGGTGCCGAGGATGCCAGGAGCCTCCTGACCCTAGAAGAGGCAAGAAATGCGTTCCGTCCTAGAGCCTCTGGAGGGAGTACAGCCCTGCTGACACCTCGGTTTTGGCCTAGTGAAACTGACTTCAGACTTCTGGCCTCCAAAGCCATGAAAGAATATAGTTCTGTTGTTTTAAGCTGCCAAGTGTGTGGAAATTTATTTCAGCAGCCCCAGGAATCTAACATAGGAACATTCAAGTAGTTGTTTTAAACTAATGCTCTTTCCTGAAGTTGATCTGCTTGAAAATGGGGTGGAGCCGTCAAGTGGTTCTCAAAATTTGTCCCTTTCCCTTTTAGTGTCACCTTCACCCACTTTTAAAAATGTTTAATGGGGGTGCTGGGGATTGAACCCAGTGCTAAGCACGCACTCTACCGCTGAGCTAGACCCCTACCCTGACCCGCTTTTTAAAAGGAACGTGTTCCTCTCACCCATCCCAAACCTGACTGCAGTGCCCCAGGGCTGTGAAAACGTCCCAGGAGACAGACCATTCCAAATGTCGGAGAAGCGTCTGTAATCAAGCCACCACGGTCTCACCCAGCGTGTTGAGTCATTTCCTGTATTTCCAAGGCTTCTATTAAAGCCAAAGCATGGTGCTTTGGCCTATGTTGAGACGTCCTAAATCCCAGCACATTGTAGACTGAGGCAGCAGGAGGGATGGCAGCTGCTACCTAACGACTGTACCTCTTCTACTCTCTACAACAGTCGTGTGGTCGTCACTTCTTAGGGAGAGTTTGGTGAGAGCAAAGCAAAGAAACTGTCAGTGTGAAACATGGTAGACAGTGGAATTTTACCTTAGCAAGGCCACAAACTGAGGGCAAGGATCTATGCCTTATCTCTTTATCTGTCGTGCTGTGGGAACAGTGAGGATTAACACGTGTGCATGCACGTGCACGCACATCGGCGAGAATTGTCTGCTACTTTCAACATTCTTGGGAAAAACAAAAAGAGTGGATATCAGGTGCCTGTTTTGTATCATTTCAAGGAGAAGGAAGTAAAAACTCTCACAGTTTCTTCCAACAGATCAATGTTGTAGCTTTGAGTAAAGGGAGAATAGATCAGAAGATAGAATTTTATATTTTCTTGATTATTTACTCAGCCCATGGAAGAAATAATTTCATTAACTTTTACCAATAGTTCATTGGCAGTTGTAAATCTGTATTTATTTTTTCACTTGGCAACATGTCTTCGGCTACCTATATGTTCCAACACCTGCTTATTTCTTCATTTGGACAACCTACTCGTCAGGTTTGTGTCAGCATAGTCAGAATATAATTTAACATTTCACAACAACCACTAACGTGCCTGTTGTAAGCTCCTTACTTGCTAGCTTACCAGTGACCTCAAGTCTTCTCTTCTTTGTTTGCAGTTTATTTCCCCAAGTACATTAAACTCCTCCTCCAAAATGAGAACTATTAATGTATGAATGTATAGACAGAACATTCCAACATACACTCTAAATGATGCATCCAGGGGAGGGTATAGCTCAAGTGGTAGAGTGCATGCCTAGCATGCATGAGGTCCTGGGTTCAATCCCCAGTACCTCCTCTAAAAATAAATAAACCTAGTTACCTCCTCCCCCTACAAAAAAACCCAAAACAAAACTCTAAATGATACATCCATTGGTCCCTACAGTTTAGAAAACACCTTTTTTCATTTGAATTACTTCCTCCTGCTCAAACTTTATATGTTATTCTAATTCTGTCAAATTGTTTTCAACCATGAAATGAACTTAAAAAGGTAGTTGTGTTGGGTGTATAAATTCTCAAGTGCCTGACTGTCATTTAAAAAGATACTTTCAGAGAACATTTGAAAAATTAGACTTTGAGATGAATAAATGTGAGATTTCAAATTTCATAGGGATATTTGAGCTCAGCTTTACCTAATTTTGGCTTTAAAAATGCAATCTCTCAGTGCAGGAGGTACAAGTAGAATTAATACCATTTGATACAACTCAGTAAAGACTTCTTGTTGTCCCTCCTGAAAATTAAGAAAGTTAATTACAAATGATTGGGTTAACAAATTTTAAGTCAGAAGATTTTATTTTATATGATTAGTAATTATTTATCAAAATCTGTATTATGTTTTCTTATTTGATCAATTACTTTCCACTAACTATGATGATTACTCAATCCAGTATAAACATTTAATACTTAAAACCTTATAGTCAGAAGAAGGAAAAAATTAATTCAATTTACATATGTGTATAATGTGTGTATGTGTATATACACAATTTTTTTTTTTTTTTTTGCAAAAAAGATATCATGGACTGATTGATAAAACTTTCATGCATAAAAATATACTGGCCTGAACTTCTGGTTTCAGGTCCAAGAAGTAAGAAGGTTAGAAGTCATCGCTCTGTCTAAACAATAATTTAAAAGCTGAACAAACTGAAAAAAACCATGACCTCTTCTTAAATTTGTCAGAGAAGTGAGGTCACAGGGCAAACCACTGGCCCCAAAATTAGAGACAGACAAGCAAATACAGAGAATCACAACTTAACAGAGCAGAAACCATGGGAAGCAGTGCTGGGCTAGGAAAACCTAACCTGTAAGTGATGCTTACAGGTTACGTGGACGAGTCTAGAGTGATCCAGTCACGGGGGGCAGTGGGGACACATTTGTGAGTATGAGCTCAGAAGCCCCCCCAGGCTGATCATCTCACAGAGTGAAATTCAGGGGGAAATGGGGGGACATAACCATTTTGAAATCCTGCAGAGAATCCCGTTCCTCTTAACAAGCCTTGTGTTCAAGGGAAACTGTGGTACCAGAGCCTCAACGACTGGGGCTTTTTCTGAGCCTCCCTGGCCTTGGAGAAGGAGTATGCTCAATGCCACCTCCCTCTAGCCTTCCATGTGGGCAAAGGGAAAATCCCCACTCCAGCCCACTCCAGCTGTCCTGTCCCACCTAAGGGGCAAGTGTCTGAAACCACATGTGGAATTCACGGTCCTGAGGCTCAGGTTCACTCAAACATGCTGTAGTGGGTACTATAAAACTGTAGACTGCTTTCTCTCCCCGCTCACCCTGCCTCTACATTACAAAAGGGTTGTTCACCACAGTTCCTTTTAGCTACATCATGTCCAGCTATCAGGGAAAAATCAGGCACAGTAAAAGGTAAAAAACACACTATAAAGAGACAGCATCAGAACCAGACTCACGTGACAGGGATGATGGAATCATCAGACGGGGAAGTTAAACCAATGATGATTCGTATGCTAAAGGCTCTGATGGACAGAATAGATGCCATGGAAGAACAGAGGAGGGAGGCGGGCAGTGTCAGCAGGGAGACGGAAAATCTAAGGAGAAATCAAAAAGGAATGCTGGAGATCAAAAACACTGTAGCAGGAATGAAGAATGCCTTTGATGGGCTTAGTAGCAGACTAATGGGCGTGGCTGAGGAAAGAGCTCTCTAAGCTTGAGGCTGTGTCAGTAGAAACTTCAAAATGAAAATGCAAAGAGACAAAAGACCGGAAAGAAAATTTTAAAAACCCAGACTATCAAAGAATGGTGGGACAACTACACAAGGTATAACATATGCATAATGGGGATCTCAGGAATAGCAGAAACAGAAGAAACATTGGAAGCAGTAATGACTGAGAATTTCCCCCAAATTAATGTCAGACACCAAACAGCAGATCTAGGAAACTCAGAGGACATTCAGCAAGATAAATACAAGAAGAAGGACATTCAGCAAGATAAATACAAGAAGAAGAAGAAGAACTCCACTACAGCTAGGCATAGCATATTCAAACCGTGGAAAACCAAAAATAAAGAAAAAATCCTGAAGGAAGCCAGAGAGGAAAAACATTAAAACCTTACCTAGAGTAGCAAAGATAAGAATTACATCTGACTCACTTTCTGAAACCATGCCAAGCAAGAAGAGAGCAGAGTAAAATATTTAAAGTTTTGCAAGAGAAAAAAAAAAACAACCTACTAACCAAGGATTCTGTATCCTGAGAAATTATCTGTCTAAAGTGAAGGAGACATAGAGTTTTTTGGACAAACAAAAATTGAGTGATTAGATTGCCACTAGACCTGCCTTTCAAGAAATGTTACAAGAAATTCTTTATAGAGAAGGAAACTTATATAGGTCAGAAAACTGGATCTGCATAAAGAGGGAAAGAACATGGGAGAAGGAATATGTGAAGGTAAATGAAAGAATTTGTTTTTCTTATTCTTAATTGAATCTAATGGATAACAATGTGCTGTTTGTTCTAACTAATAGCAACAACATAGTTAATGATTATAACTTACATGAAAGTAAAAGTAACGACAGGAAATGATATAAGGGATGAAAGGAAGAAATTAGGAATGTTTCCCCATGACATAGTACTTAAACTATTCATGAAGTGGTGTAGTGTTATTTGAAAGTGGACTCGGATTCATTGTAAAAGTAGATTGCAAACTCTGGGGCAAACAAAAAGATTTAAAAAAAGGAAATATAATTGATATGCTAAGAAAGAAGAGAAAATTAAATTGTGTTCAGTTAAAAACCACAGAAGGCAGGAAAGAGGGGAAGACAAAAACAGGAAAAAAGAACAAGGGCAATGAATAGAAAACAATAATAGATGTCAATCCAGTAGTATCAGTAATCACTTTAGAAGTAAATTGTTTCAATATACCAGTTAAAAGACAAATTAAAAGTCAGTGGGTGAAAAAACAAGACCCAACTATATGTTGATTGCAAGAACCTCTTTTTAAATATAAAGATGTATATATAGATTAAAAAGTAACAGGATAGAGAGAGAGATGCCATGCTAACACTCACCAGAAGAAGGCTGGAGTAGCTATATTAATTTAGAACAGAGAAGACTTCAGGGCAAGGAAAATTATCAGGGTTAAAGAGGGGCATTCTGTGATGATAGAAGGGCCAATTCTCCAAGAAAACATAACAATCCTTAATTGTTAATTTGACAGAGCATCAAAACACATGAGGCAAAAACTGATAATATTGTAAGAAGAAATAGATGGATCTACTATTATAGTTGAAGACTTCAGCATGACTGTATCAGAAACGGACAGGTCCAGCAACCAGAAAGTCAATAATGACATAGTTGAACTCACCGGTATCATCAATTAATTGGGTATGATGGACATCTGTCGACTACTTCGTCCAACAGCCACAGAATACACATTCTTCTTAAGCTTAGATGGAACATTCACCAAGCTAGACCATAAAGCGTCCCTTGACAAATTTAAAAACATAGAAATCATTCACTGTATACTGTCTGGCCACAGTGTAATTAAACTAGAAATCAATAACCAAAAGATAGCTAGAAAACCCCAAAGTACTTGGAGATGAACAACACACTTCGAAACAACACATGGGTCAAAGAAGAAATCTCAAGAGAAATTCAAAAATATTTTGAACTAGATAAAAATGAGAGGACAACTTAACCAAAATTTGTGAGATGCAGTGAAAAAAGTGCCCAGGGGGAAATTTATAGCATCGAATGCGTATATTCGAAAAGAAGAAAGCTCCAAAGTCAATTGTCTAAATTTCCTCCTTAGAAAGCCAGTAAAAGAAGAGCAAAGTAATTTCGAAGTAAGCAGAAGAAAAGAAACAGTAAAAAATAGAGCAGAAATCAATGAAATTCGAAACAGAAAATCAATAGAGAAAATCAACAAAAACCAAAAGCTGGTTCTCTGAAAAAATAAAGTAATAAAATTGGTATGCCTGTTGTCAAGCTAACTAATAAAAAGACACAAATTACTAATATCAAAATTAAAGGATGAGACAGCACCACAGATCACATGGAAATTAAAAAGATAACAAATTGTACTATGAACAACTTTATTCCTACTAATTTGATAAGTTAAATGAAATAAACCAATTATTTGAAAGACGCAATCTGCCAAAATTCACAGAAGAAATAGACCATCTAAGCAGACCAATTTCTATTATAGAAATTTAATCAGCAGTTAACAACCTTTCAAACCATCAAGCATCACACTGAGATGGGTTCCTGGTTCTACTAAACATTTAAGAAAGAAATTACACCAGTTCTCTACAATCTCTTCCAGTAGACAGAAACGAGAAATCATTTGAAAGTCATTCTATGAGTCCAGCATCACCTTAATGTCAAAACCAGACGAAGGCATTGCAAGAAAAGAAAACTACAAACCAGTATCTGTTATGAAAATAGATACAGAAGTCCTCCACAAAATATTAGAAAGTCATATCCAACCATGTATAAAAAGAATTATCTACCACAACCAAGGGGGATTTATATTAGGTATGGCAGACTGGTTCAACATTCAAAAATCAAATACTGTAATCCATCACTTCCACAGGCTAAAAATTCAAAGTCACATGGTCATATCAATAGATGCAGAGAAAGCATTTTACAGAATCCAATGTGCATTGAAGATAAAAACTGTCATCCTGGTAGGAATAAAGGGAGACGTCCTCAACTGAATAAAGAACAGCTACCATAAAAACCTACAGCTAATGTCATACTTCATGGTGAGAAACAAGCTTTCCTACTAAGGTCAGGAACAAGGCAAATGTGCCCCCTCCCACCAGTCCTTGTCACATTGTCCTGCAAGTCCTGGCTAAGGCAGTAAGACAGAACAAGAAATTAAATGTATACTGATGGAGAAGGAAGGAATAAAACTATCTTTGTTCACTAAGGACATAATCATCTACATAGAATATGTGAATAAACTGACCAAAAAAACTCCTGAACTAATGAGCAATTATAACAAAGTTGTAGGATTTAAGATTAATATACAAAAATCAATAGCTTTCCTAACATACCAGAAATAAATAAGTGGAATTTCAAATTAAACACACATTATCATTTACAGTAACATCTTCAGTCCTTTGGTGCCATGAGCTGTTAGGGGAAGCCCCAGGCAGCGGGAACTCTGAGGCCTGGAGTCTCCTAGAACCAGGCTCTGAACACTGGTGGTCTCGTTACACCGCTTGTTTGCTTTGATCTGTGCATCAGCTTCAGTGTCTCTCACTGTAACTTGGGTTCCTCCACCTAGTTTGAAGCTCCCATGTCTCACCTCCCATATCTTCCACCGCCAGAAGGGGGTGTGTTCTCTAAGTCCCAAGTTTAAAGAGACTGAGAAAAGACACTGGCTCTCTGTGCCTGGGTGGGATGCCCACCTTTTGACCAATCTACTGGAGAGTGGGGTCTATTAAGACGTAACAGCTCCTCGTGAATCACACGGCTGGAGTGGAGGAGTGCACCACCCCCCAACCCAACCAAAGAAGGAAAATGGGAATTGATAAGAAAACGTAGCAGAAAAGAAAAGACCGATTTCAAAAATAATAATGAACATATTTAAAGACTTAAAAACAAATGTAAGAAATATTTAGAAATGTCTGAAAATATTGGCAAAAATTTACCAAAGGAAATAAAGAAGACTGGTCAATAAGTTTTCTTTAAAAGGTTTCTTCAAATGATTCCTTTATCAGATGTTGAATTATATTTTAAACTACAAAAAAAAAAGCATGAATGAAGAGACATTAATTGAACAGTATGGAAAGTTCAGATAAAACAAAAATATACATGGTGTTTATAAATGAAAGAGACATCATTGTACTCTCTGCACTCTACTGGTTTAGAACAACTGTCTGTTAGGTAAAAAGAAGCCTGATATAACATCAAAAGCAGAAAACATAAGGAAAACGCTAATAGATTTGTTTACCTGAAATAAAAATATTTTGTGGGCCAGGAAAAAGAATCAGAATACAACATAACAGACTCAGATGTGTAATATATTTAATGTTAATTCACTTTTAAGACTGAGTATCAAGGAGATTAAGAACTAAGTTGCTTTGGTAAAATTTTAGCTCTAAAATTTACAAACCATGTATCTTTGGACAAACTTCTTAAGCTGCCTCAGTTTCTCCATCAAAAAAATAAAGGAAATAATCATTGTACCTGCTGTACAGAGAAGTAGTAAGGCTTAACAAAGATAATGTGTGTAAAACCTTAGAATAATGTCTGGCACAGAAAAAGTGCCAGTCAAATACTGCCTATGATTAAATGTTAATCATTAATATGCAAAAGGTCCTTCAACTTAGTGACAAAGCGGTAAATACCCCAATAAAAGACATAAAACAATGCTAATAATGAAGATATAATGATTTATTCAACCTTATTTAATAATGCAACAAATATAATGACAACAATGAAGTGACCTTTTTCATTTTAATACTTATCAAAAATTAATAATAGCAGAAAAAAGCAAAAACAGTCATTAGCATCTTTGGGAAAGTAAAGTGTCAGAACATATTTTCTTAAAACTTACAATTTGTGCATGCCCCTTAACCTAGAAAATCCACTCTAAATATTCCATGTAAAGAAGATAATTAAGATTGTGCACAAAGTTTTATCTCTAAGAGTTCATAACAGCACTGTTTATAACAGAAGAATTTCTGTTAATCTAACTGTTGAAAAAACGTCAGAGGAAACCCAGGGATGAAGTGCTATGTTGCCCTCACAAATAAGGCTGTGAAGTAGATTTATTGTGTGAAAACATTTTCAAAATTTAAAAACACAGATTAGGAGGCTATAGAAGAATGATCTTTGTAAATCAATGCACATATTTATGAAAAAGCAAAAACATGACTGACAGGCTACATACCAAGACATCTGGTTGCATGGAATGATAGGTATTGTTTATTTATTCTCTTGCACTTTTTTTTTTTTTTGATGAGCATGCACTGCTTGTGTAATAAGAGGAAAAATAATCAGAGTGCTAAGACACAGAATTCAAAGAAACAATTTCTATGACGAGCGTTACCAGTGTGGTCAAGGTACTTCTTACTTCTTAAAGAGTAAGCTAGGGTAATGCCGGGAAACCTCCCATTCACCAGACCACAGAGAGAGTTCAAACACGATGGAATAAAGCATACAGGCACAGACACCAGGACTCCCTGCAGGGTGGCAGAGCGTCTCCTGTGTAGGCACCGGACACACCAGCTGGACACATTCTCACCTCCGTGTGTTCCCCGGCTTGATCCGCATGTACTCCTCATCAACCTACCATCTTCCTCCAGTTTGGGGAAGAGTATTTCTTGCTCTTTAATTTCAACCTCTCATTCATTTTTTTTTTCTTCTTGTTTATTTGGTCTCTAAGTTGAGGAGGAGGGGAGACCTCCAGCAGAGTTCTCTAAGGAATACCATTCTAATTTTACACTTGGTGACACCAACCCATTTTTTCCTAGCCTTTTAAATCCACAGATGGAATTCTTCATATTTGTATAAAGATTCTTATCATCTTTTCAATGTTAAATGTTTCTCTATAGAAGCAAGAGTCCTCAAGATATTTATGAAAAATGTCATTAATCATTTTTTCAAGACAGGGGAAAAACTTAAAACATGACTTTAAGATCTCCCTCTCTCAAGGAAGAATGGCAGTGTCATTAACACAGAATGAAACTAAAAGTGGAAACTGGATTGCAGGAAAAGATGGAATCAGCTCAGTTGAGGAGAGGGAAGTAGAGGGTACTTCCAAATAAATTTATAAGAAAGACAAATGGGAATTTAAATGGAACAAAAGAAAAAGGCCAAGACCTTCTGTAGAGTTGAATGTAAAACTTGCTATATAAATCTGTAAAAGTGGGTGAAAACCTCAAAAAAATGCATAGGGAAAAAGACCCAGAAGCAAGAGTTGAGCCTTGAGAAAAGTCTGTAACTGGGTAGCAAAAGAGAAGATTCAGAGACACCAAAGGAAACCTGAGAAAGAAAGAAAGAAAGAAAAAGAAAGAGGAAGAAAGAAAGGAAGGAAGGAAGGAAGAAAGAAAGGAAGAAAGAAAGAGAAAGAAAGAAGGAAAGAAAGGAAGGGAGAAAGAAAGAAAGAAAAGAGAGAGAAAGAAAGGAAGGAAGGAAGGTAGGAAGGAAAGAAAGAAAAGAAACAAGAGTAGACTAGACCATTACTCTCGATCCACAATCATTGATGAATGATATGTAAAGTTACATTCTCTGTGTGTCAAATATGTGAGGGTAAACCTAGTCATGAAGATTTATTGACTCCAAAATCACATAGAGCCTTTGATACATAGATTTTTCTGGGGCTCTACAGAATGTTGCAGTGTTTCCCAAACTTAGAGGAGACGGAATATTTAGTGAAAGTGAAACTTACTGAATTCTCATGGAAAGAGTGTCCTGAGATACAAAGGTTGGGGAACACTGGTATATGTAGGGGAACTGAAGGAGGAAAGAATTTTAAGAGGCTGTGAATGGTCATCACATAATTGCACACAGAAGTGCATGGCTTAATTACTCAATGACTTTGAAGTCTCATTACTGTCCAAACACAGCCAGAGTTCTTTAAAAGACTAGGATCCTCTTACTCCAGTGTCTAAAAGTTAAGTCTACAGTGAGAATTTGAGTCTTTAAAGTACTATTTGAGGGTGTATTTGGGTAACACTGGTCACACTGTAGTAACAGGTTGTCCTTCTTGCTTCCTGGCTAAAGTGCACTGCAGCTAAGCCATCTAGCGTCTGTCGGAATATCCTGGTGGGATTTATACGCTGTTTCACTGTTCCTAAGCCCTTTTCTCGTGCAGAGCAGAAAAGACAGATGAATGGAAAGAAAGTAGAAAGGGAAAGTGGAGGAGGCAGAAGGGGAAGGAAGGAAGGGAAGGGAAGGGGAGGAAGGAAGGAAGGAAGGAAGGAAGGAAGGAAGGAAGGAAGGAAGGATGGAAGGAAGGTGGGGGAGGAAGACTCAATGTTTTTCTGACTATAACCTGCATCCAAAGAATAATATATCCCCATTCAAGCCTTTGTCAATTTTGTAAAGTCCCTTGAGGCGCTGCAAACAGTGGTTAAAGCTGAAAATATCTGCATATCTTATTGCAGTTTTTCACTGTAGATCCCACTTAATCCTGAAGCCAAGAGAAGACGCCGAGAGAGGTGAGCTGTGCTGGTAACAGTCTCACCTCACCTCCAGAGCCAAAAGGCTGTGAGTTTCTTCCCCCTGAGATTTCCCTCACAAATAATTTGAAAGGAATACATTTCTCGGGGCAGATAAGTTAGGAAGTCCCTGTTGTGGGAACGAGTGGCAGAGGGCACTGATCTGAGATAGGACACTGGCTGTCAAACTGCCATCAAGGCAGGCCGAGAAGCCTCGCCTGTCTTTGATGTGGAAATCCCGCTGAACAGGCTTCGGCAGCCCCTGCTGCAGACAAAGAGCGGATGCAGAATCCACAACGTCCTGTTCTTGTTTGTGGCAGCGGCTTGGCATGTGGTCTTCTGTAACCCAGATCCTTTTGATTCTACTGACATCTGCGGGCTGGGACTCAGCTCTGCTCTTTCCTTTTTTTTTTTTTTTCTTTTTTTTACATACCTATTGTCCCAATTCTCCGTTTTCTTTTAAGGTTTTTGGTATGTAGTTTTTTTAAGACAATGGACTAAACCTACTATTTGTTCAACCATGGTGCTCCTGGGACTGCCTGCTTTTCTGTCCCCCAGGGTCAGGTGAGGAGGAAAGAATTCTCCTATCAGAAGCTGTACGTGGCATTGGATCCATGAGGATCTCATTCTCCACCCTGCTTTGCTTCAGTCCCTTAGAGAGAGTTTACTTGTACAAAGAATTCTTGGCATACAGAGAGCACATCATCTGGGAATACACTATCATCAGTACCCTTCATCTACTTATTATCCAAGGCTGACTAATGCTGCATCATCAGCATAATTGCAAGGACCAGCAGGCTCTTCTTTGTTACGTGGCACAGCCCTTGAAGTAAATCTGGGGAGCCTTTCCAGCTTCAGTGGAGGTTCGTCCTCCTCCCCATTTTCCATCTGGAAACACACGGCAGTTTTCGTCTCTCCACTCTCCCCATTCCATGTCCACCATCTTCGTCCCCTTCCTCTACCACCCCTGCTCCAGGTGTAACAGGGTCCTCCACCAGTCCTGCCAACTCCAGTCTTCAGCTCAGACCACACAGTCATTGTTTCCACTCCAGGCTTCAGAATCACGCTGGTCCTATTTTAGAGTACACATCTGTGCTATCTGGATGCACCCTTCTTTGACCTGAGACACCCCATTTATTTCTGAAGGCAGAACACCCCACCCTTTTTAAAGTGGTTTGCCGCATGTCGACGTTTAACTCCACAAGGAAAAAGGAGATTTTCTTTCTGAATCAACCAGCCTTGCTTCTCTACTGAGTGTAAGCGTAAATCTTTCAATCACAATGATGAGAAAAATCAGCAAATTACAAATAAAAACATGAACAGTAGTATGTTCCAGTGGGCTAGGCGTTAGCCAAGATCTCTAGTGGCCCATGGCCTCTGATCCCGTGCTTAGAGATGGTTGAGGATGTGTTCACCAGGGATTTCCATCCTGGGGAAATCAGAAATCAGAAATCACAACCACAACAAACACTGGAAGGTTAAAAGAAGACACACTTGTTTTGAAGTCCCCTTTAACGTGAGAGGAGCCATGGAACACAGGACCCATCATGTCCTTCATAGTTGTTGACATGATGGAGTAGAAAGATTACGGACTTTGGGGTCTGAAAAAGCTGAGTTTGAAACCTGGTTCTGCTACTAAATATATGGCTGAACCTAAGCAAGTCACTTACCTTAACCAAGCCTCACATTCATCAGCTGTAAAATACAAAGGCTAAGGATTTGAAAATATCCAAATATTTACATTTCTGACTTAAGCTACACCCTTTACAGGTCTCCTCTCAGAATAGCCATCATATATTGTAAAAAGGAGGTTTTGTTAAAAGGAAAAAAGGCTAATAATCATTTAATAGTAAGAAAGGGCCAAACCACCTTGGGACCTTCTGCCACATTCCTTGGTGGGTCCTCTCCTGCCCCAAGACACCCTCCATCGGTGGTACCAGGCAATGATGACCAGCATTAAATAAATGGAAAACTGTTATAATAATGTGTCCCTGAGCCTTATCCCCTTGATATTCTGACTGGGGCGAGAATTGGGCCAGAAATCTCTGATTTAAATGAGTATGCCCAAGGTGATGTTAGTGGTGAACGAAGCGTGGAGATTACTGACCTCCCTGGGAAATCTGGAGATGGCTTTGAGATCAGGGAGTGAGTAACGCATTTATCCAGCATCTTTCCTTGGCCCCATGCTGCTAAAACAAGAAAACCCTCCACCTGAGAATGCCTCGCATTTTTGTGTATGTGTTAGGAAAAACAAAGCTCCAGTGAGGGGTTCTTTGCGATCAAGAGTGCCGGAGAGCTAGAGACAGCTCCCTCCTTCTCCTCTTAAGTCTGACTTCTAACCAGAGCTAAAAGTCACTGTCACTCAGGGAGGTGAACTGACTTCTCAGTCCAGGCCTGATGTCACTCTGAATTCTTAAAGGAACATTAGATGTCCCTTACCGTGAAGACCACATCCAGGTTTTCCGCCCAAGGATTCACAAAATGTTCCCTTCCCACTCAGGCTAAGGGTAGATGTGGTTAAATTACTTGCCAGCCACTTTCCAGATGAAATTAGGTTCAAACCAATCCAGCCCACACACGTTTGGGGGTACCTGCTCTAGAAATAAGCCTTTCATTGAAGAAATGCATAACACATCAGTGTGCCAGCCAAGTAATGCGCCTCAGTCTTGAGGGACCAGGTTTGGATTTGAAACACAGGAGCCAGAGGTTGGAATACAGCACCCAAGAATGTGTCCATTACTTGTAAATCTTATTCTCGTGACTTATAACAGGATTTCCCACCCAAGTCCCTAGACATTAATATACCTTTTCTGTTCTTTCACACCACATTGCCCTCCCTCTGTTCCAAATAAATAGAGCATTAAAAGATGCTAAGTCCCATAGGACAGTTTTTAAAGGAGGGGTTGATTCAGCCTGGAGGTTAAAGGAGAGGACAGATGTACTCAATGTGAGAATCCTCCACCTGGAAAACTCGAAGCAGAATTGATGTGGAATTCAGGCCCCAGCCCCCCACCCACCCCCTTGGCTCCATCCCCTCTTCCCTCTTCTGGGCAGAAGAGAGGCTGACAGCTTCAACAAAGCCCTGGTGAACAAAGGACCCTTATGAGAGATGAGTCTCGGCTGCCCCTTGCCCCAGCCTCGCCCCAGCCTCCTGCCCCTTGGCCCTGAGTTTCGGGTCAGGGTTACTTTATCCTGAGGAATAGCCGCAGCCTTCGGGTGAGGAACACTAACTCTTCGGCGGCCATTTTTTTGAAAAGCACCATGAACACAGAGGGACACTGAATTGCCTGGTAATCGGATTAGGGCATGTTGCTCAAACTGTCATTCAGAACCGAAGGCCCTTTATCTCTTGCCTGATATGAAGCTAAGCCTCTTGCCTCACTTTGCCGCTGTCTCTTCAGAGTCATCAAGAATCTGACTTCTTCAAGCCAACAATTTTATTTGCTTAATCTTGGGTGAAGAGATTAGGGATTTAGAGAAGATTTTTCAACATCCCTGCCATTCCTGGGGAGAAGGCAGATTCCTCCCTCCTGGACCATTCCTCCCTCTCCTGCCAGCACTGCACACACCGACCAAAGCAGTGCAGATGCCTCACACACACACACACACACACACACACAGCACAACACACAGCACAGACGTTGTGCACACACACACAGCTTAGGAGAAGAAAGAGGAATTCAAGCCTGCTGCCTGTTTCATCGACAGGTGGCAATTCCATGAATCCAATAGAACAATGTTCAGGGTTTAGGAGGCCATTGAAATCCTCTAAAAATTGCTAAAATCATGCACTTTTGTTGCAAGACCTGTGAACCAACAGGGTGTTTATACCTACATACTTGGTGAGAGGTCAGCTTTAACCACAGCCTAGCAGCTTTCAAATGGGGAGGCCAAGTGATTAGAATGGGAGAAAATGCAAAACCTTATATTGTCAATGTCCAGTTAGTAACACTGGGCAAATTCCCTGGGAATCACAGATCTTTCAGTCACTTTTTTGCATCAGAATTTGTAGTGCTTGATCCAAACCAAACTGTAGCTTCACTCAACCTCCTTCCGGGGATGGTAAGACAGCCACAGCATGAAAAACAAAACTCTCTCCTGACTTGAGGACTGAAAGCAAAATTGTTTGTTCGAAGAGGTGTTTTTGAGTAGTGGGACCAAGGTGATCAGGACTCAATAAAGCATATTTTTTAAAATGAGGATGTAAGTCAGATGAATTCACATTCCCCTACGTGACCTGGCACAAGCCCCTTGTCCTCTCCAAGACTGAGTTTCTTCATCTCTAACCTGGGGACAAAGACAGATTCATACCTGCTTTGCCTTCCTTAGGGAGTTGTCTGGGAGTCAAATGAGGTAATGCCAGAAGAGCTCTGCACACTGACAAAGATGGGTCATCAGTAACTCACACCATCACTGTAATCACTGGAAGAGTCTGAACAAGCAAAGGGGAAATAGATGCCTGATGGCTACCCTCAAAGTGTAATGGGTTATGTAGAAGAGACGATAGATTTGCCTTATGTATGTTCAGGGAAGGACTAGTGCCAATATTCAAATTACAAGGAGGTGGATTTGGTCTCAATTCATTGTAACTCAATTCCTTAGGCACCTATTGAGAACATCGTGTGTGCCAGGCATTCTGCCAGGTGCTCAGGTGCTCACCTGCTTCCCAGGAGCATGTGTGGAGAGAAGTCATGGAGCAGAGCTGACTCTGAGTTAGGTGTAAATGACGTGTAAGACTTCACCAGGAACACATCGGGTGAGAATGTGCCGTGGAGGGGGCAGTGTCGGTAAAGGTGCACGGGTGAGAAAGTGAAGGCTGTGTCTGCAGAGGAGTGACGATGCTTGGTGCGACATCAGGGAGTGTGTGGGGCAACGAGAGAAGGAGCTGGAGATGAGACTTGCCAGGTGAGCTGCGATCAGACTTTCTACATCGTGCTAAGCATTCATTCTCTAGGCAGTGGGAGCTACTGGAAGCTTTTAGGCAATGGAGCCACGAGATGAAATCTGTGTTTTAGAAAACATCTGTTACCTATCAACTCGCTCCTGATAAGCACTGAGTATAAGACATGAAGAAGAAACTGTGCCTTCAGAGGTAGAGACAGACATGTTCTCTGCTCTGCAACCTCACTCCCAACCATGAGAGTTACTCCCTGAAAACCTCAGGTTAGAAAAATTTGAGGTATCCAAACTTAAAACCTGCAAATAGGGTAGGGGCGATGAACTCATGAAAACTCTTATAAATATGTGCATGTTCACAATTATGAAGGTTTCCCACTAAATATGAAGGGTAATGATGACATTTCTCTGAAATTGGCAAAATTTAGTTTTTATTCATATTTTGTGCTTAGTAACCCATTGGTTGAGATGCATGTAAATCCATTTTGCTTTCGTGCTGATGGACTGGTCTGTACCTTCCCCTCGGCACACGTTCTGCACCTTAATGTTCAGTAGCTTCAAATTTATGGCTCCAAGTTGTAGGTGCCCTGCCGCTTTGCCTCTGCCTGTCTCTAGGACTCAGAGCAGGAAAGTTAGAAGTGCCAAATATGTGAATACACGCTGCCCAATGCCGGGCAGTCTTTCCCCACTCCTCCTTTCCCAACTCGCAGGGTTGTATCACCCAAGCACCAACCTGCAGAATGTCACACACTGCCAACTCACTATACGTCATACATCTCCCAGTGCTTTGTGCCTCAAAGTGAGAAAATAATTGTCAATTTCTGGCTTGATTTTCCTCAACTGCCTTTTTGTGTTGTAATCTTCTTGCCAAAATCTCTATGTCACTATTCTATCTACTTTACCTCCTGCACGTGTGTTGGAGGGAAAACTAATCTTTATATGCTAGAATTTCAAATTAGCAGGAACTGGGACTCGTAATGACAATGCAATGAGATAAGAGTGCTTTAGAGATTATTCCATAGGGTCCATGGATGTATCAACAGGTGTTCAGAAAGCAGAATGTGCAGTAGACATGGTATCTTATCCATGAGGATGTTTTGAACTGCCAGAAACAAAATTCTTGACTAAAAGTGGCTCCAATAATATTATCTTCCGTGATGTCAAGAAGAAGGTGGCTGCAGGGTTAGTGCAGTGGGCAATTATGTCTTCAAGGACCCAGATTCCTTCCATCTTTCTCCCTATCAGCATATGGACCTTGTCTTTAGGCTTACCTGCTTGTAATCACAAGATGGCTGCTACAGCTCCAGACATCTTATCTTCACCCAAAGACATTCAAAGGCAATAAGAGAGGCTGTTCCTCTTTGTTCACCTTCCCAGAAGTTTCCCTGCAGATTTCCTTTGATTCCACTGACCTGCATTAGATCCTGTGTCCAAGCCCAAGCTGCAAGGAAGGCTGTGGAAACCAGTGTCTGGTATGACCAGCTTCTGTGTTAAGGGGAAGCCTCCATCATGAGCAAGCAACCAACAGTAGGGTGGACAACTCATGCCAGTTCATCAGGACTTTCCCAGTTTTAAAACTGGGAGCTCCACATCCTGGGCAGCCCCTCAGTCCTGGGAAGACTGGATGGTGTCACCCATCTGTCATGGTGGGCCCATGTAGGGTGTTGGAGGGGCAAACAGGTGGTAAATATGTGCCTATAGCCTCAAGAAGGGACCCAAGTACTGAAGGGGACACTTGGGAGGGAAAGAGGGGCTGTTGTAAGGGCTTCCCTGAGTAGGATGGACAATCATTATTAACATTTAGATGTGAAGCAGAGGGGAGAGCCAGGGGTCACGGATGACTTTGGGGGTCCTTTCTCAAGTAACAAGAATTCCCATTTATTATCTCAGTTTCATGATTCAGAAGTCTGGGCGCAGAGTGGCTCAGCTGAGTCTTATGCTCAGAGTCTCACAAGGCTGAAATCAAAGGGTACTTGCTTTTTCAAGTTGTTGGCAGATTATGTTCCTTGTGGTTGGTAGGACTGAGGTCCCAGTTTTCTTGGTACATGGCTTCCTTCATCTTCAAGCCAAAAACAGTACATTCTATCCTCTTCCTGTCCTGAATTCCTCATTTTCCCTTATGTTACCAGCCAGAGTAGGATTTCTGCTTTTAAGGGCTCCTGTGATTACATTAGTCCCACTCGACCACTCACCTAGTCTCAAAGCCATCTGATCAGTAACCTTAACCATGTCTGCAAAGCCCCTTTTGCCGTGTAGGTTGCCATACTTAACAGAATAACGCCAGGAGGTGAAGGTCTTGGGGACCAAAATTCTGCCTACAGATGGTTAGGTAGCAAACTTAGGAGATCATTGTTGGCATTTTGCGACAGCAAAGAAGAAAACAATTTCTAACAATAGAAATAAGCCTTCAGTTAGATGGTCTGTCTTTTGAAGCACAAAGCCCTCCACCCAGGGAAGGATTTAGAGCTGCTTGAAATGCTCTTAAAGAAATTCCTGCAATGAGGAAGGATGGGACTGGATGATTCCAAAGATTCCATCTAACTGTAAGACCCTACAATTCCAGTTTTCCAAATTGCTATAGTCCTGCCAAGTGGAGGAAAATATACTATGTTTGATTAATGAAAAGACAGACTTTTTTCAAAAAGTGATCGAAATATTCCAATACAGATGTTTTTGCTTTCTCTGCAGTGACTTGCCATAAAACTTGAAAGCAAGGACTTGCAAATATTGACCTTTCCTTTCCTGTTTCATGGAGTTAGTTATTGGCTCTGAGAAAAGGCATGGCGGTACATAGAGATTCCCGGTATTGCCCGCCTTAGACTAGACCCCGGGTGAATGGGCACCGTTATGAAACACGCCCTTGGAAGAGGCTGTTAGGCTATCTCATGAGTTTGCAGCTTTAGGGACCTTTCCCCTTTAGGTGATAGCCAGAGTGCTGAAATGGAAACAGACTCTGTGGTCCACCCTGAGACCAGGCTTTTACTGATGGTAAGTGCAGGAAGCAGCTGTAGGCTGGACAGAGCCGGGAGAAGCAGGAGATGATGGATCAGGAAAACTTGCTTTGAAAAAAAAGAGAATTCCCGTGGCTCTAAAACCCTGTGAGAGTGGGAATTTAAGTAGGCTATCTTCTTTGCCTATTGAGCCAACACTAATACCAAAGCTTGGTCCGGGAGAGGATGAAGAACGGCGCACCTTAGACGATGTAGGGTGAAGGGCAATAACCTTGAGTCTCTGGTGCTCAGATCAGACAGCAAAGTGCGGTAGACCCTGGTAGGAAGAACTCTTGGAGGTCGTTGATGAGGATGAGTAATTTTTGGCTCTTTGTCCACCTGGATGGGTGAACCGAAGAATTTAGACTCTCCTCCCTGCACAATTTTGAAGAGATTATTGTTTCATCAGGGAGAGTGTTAAAAGCAGGATGAGAGTAAATCAGAATGTGTCCAACGGATGGATCCCAAAAGGGGAGCCCCAAAGTACACAGTCAGTGTCTGAACAAGAGAACCAAGACATCACATGTTCCGGAATGCGACAGAGACCCTCAGTTAGTAAGAAATAAACAGCAGAAAATGCTAAAGTGAAGGAGGGGATGTTGAGGCAACTGGGAGAGGAGGTGGTTATAATACTAGCTACCATGTACGTCATGCACTCACCATGCACCAGGGAGACACCCGCTCTGCACGCGTGATCTCACTTCTCTCACACAACAAGGCTGTGAGTAAATAACCTGTTCCACATTCAACAAGCTAGCAGGTACCAAAGCCGGGACACGCCCCACGACAGATTGTAGAACTTACTCTCTTAAGCATGAGGTTACTCTGACACAACTTAGAGATAGCACAGGATTCAGAAGGCAGATGCCTGGAAACTTTTTAGCCTTGTCATAACTGTCTCTATGCAAGACCGTGTGAATCACAGGATCTTCATGTCCTACAGGAGCACAGTGGTCACTCTTGCCCTGGTCCCCTGGCCCATATGGTTTACTGTCTATGACCCCATGACCAGGTGACCCTCCTTACCTGCCTGTATCTGAAACTGAACCCATTTCCTCCCAGACAGCTCAATCCACTGCTGGCCATTCATAATTGTTAGAAAATTCTTCCACAAATCAAGTTGACATCAGCCTGGCCTCTTAATTCCTATTCCCCATTGTTCAAAGTCCAGAGCGACATAGGAAAAGTCTAGCATTTCTCCACATATAAAATGCCTGGCAGAGTGAAAGGCAGCTGTCACCACCACAAGTCCTCACTTCTTCAGGAAAAAGGTTCTCAGTTCCTTCAACCATTTTGAAAGAAATGAAGACCATCATGTCACCACTGCCAGTCATCGATGCCACAGTTGCTGCTGCTACCACTAAACCTTCAAGGATGAAGAAAAAAAATACATGAAAATATTTAATAGGCCAATTTAAATTCAAACACCTAATTAACACAATTTAAAGTCAAAGAAAGAGATACCACCATTGATATCCGTGAATAGCCATGGCTAGAGAGACAGGTTTTTTTAATCCTAAACAAATGTGTGTTAACCTTTCATTTTAATAAATGGAAAGTATTCTAGGAAAACATAGACTATGAAAATTGACACAAAATGCACAGGAAAGTTCAAAAGCCTCATAACAGTGGAAGAAGTAGTTTTTAAGAAATTGTTAAAGACCTATACAAAAAAAGTAGTCTTTATGAATGAGTTCTTTCAGATGTTCAAAGAATACTTGGCTCTTATGTCAATTAAACTAAGAGCAAAGAGAAACATAGAAAACCTAACTCGTTTTCCAAAATGAAGATGATTCTGATGATGCAAACCTGGTAAAGTATAAAAATTAAAATGTTCATCTTGTAGATACAATTGCTATCTCAGAGAGGTTTGGTTCCCACCTATAGAATTTTGTTCAGTTCCTTTCAAATGTAAATATTAAGAAATACAGAAAAAATTTTTTTAAATATTTGTGTCGTTCTGTTTCTTCTGCATTATCTCTTAACTATTACACCCTCCGCCCTGGGAGAGACCCTGTAGTTCCTTATGAATCTTGTTCTGGATGCATCTTTGGAAGCCCCATCTTCTTGGTGTTTTTTCCAAGTCTCAGCATTTTTCTCCTTTTACACATTCATACCAGCCTCTCTTTTCCATCTGTCCTTTGCATTCTGCCCCTCCTTACATCTCTTGTACGTGTTCTTTTAAAATGTGAATTAATCAGAAAGTCTAGCCACATTGATTTTTATAGATGTCTCCCCCTTTTCTTCATCAAAAAATCATTCATAATTATATTGTCAGAATTTAATTTTTGAGAGTATTTCATCCTTTGTGGGCGACTGTCCCTTATAATGATTTCAGCTTTGGAAATAATGGCTCTTTTCTCTGTAAAGCTTTTGAAATTTGAAGACGGTGGGTCTAGAATGCGTGTTTAACTGAGTCTGGGTTTCCCTTTGGCATCTGTGAGATGACTTTCTTTCTTCCAAAGCTTCTTCCATTTTAGCTCCACAACATTCCATCTGAGTGGATTAAAAATAGCAGTTTCACTAGAACTTTTCAAGAGGAGGGATTCCCCCTCAGTTTCCATATCTTTAAAAATGGGGAGAACAATGGAATCTATTCTCATAGGGTTTTGAGAATTAAATGAAAGATGTTCAGTGTTTAGAACGTAGGTATTCCTCCCAAATGATTTATGTATTATTGGCCATTTATTACACTTATTATCTGTAGCATGCATGTCAGTATTTTATTGCACATAGCTATGAGAGCAGTTACCTCATTGTATTATAATTACATATATATGTTTGTTCTTTCCCTTCACACTCTGAACAACTACAGGGCAAAATTTTGCTTTATTCATCTTTCTATTTCTAGTGCATGGTACCTAGTAGAGAGTCATTAAAGGCTTGTTGGGTAAGCAACTTTATGGAAAGAAAGTTGACTAATATTGCCTTATTGGTTATCGGTGTTATTGGTTCATGCATCAATCAAATGCAAGGGTAAAAGCAAGATTTTTCAGAATCCTAAAGGTGTCAAAAAGTTTATTTCCCACCAACCTATTCTTAGAAAATTTCTTGCAAAACAAGAGAATAAACCAAGAGACAGAAAGATGTGGAACCTAAAATGAACCCCACCCAGAAGAGGAGTAAAGAGAATTCCCAGGATGGCAGCATCAAGCTGAAATCACCATTTGGAGGGAGAGTGAGTTTGAGGAGGAGGACAGAGTAGGAGAAATTGATAGAATAATTCTTATGATTGAGGACTAGGGGAATTTTGATAACATAATAAAGGCAATTAATGGGGTAGAAAAAAAAAAGAGACCCCATTTGAACTTGAACTTCCAGGTAGCGTCTCCTTTGAGTACTGAGATTATCCTATTCCACGCATATTAATGGAAATGGCATCATAGCACATTGCTTGGTTCTGCAAGGGACAATAGTTATGTCATCTATGAAAGAATAAACACTGTGGATTCGTTTTCAACTTTTAGAATCAACTCTAGCCAATCACGGGAGGCAAACTTGCTTACATAACCACGTTCTCCAAGGTCGAAGGCAGCAGAGCTGACAACGAAGAGAGGATGGTGCTTAGTCTTGGGGTTGGGAGGTGTCGAGGGCAGTGGCCTTTCTCAGAGTAGGAAGGGATGGGCTGGCACTTACATTCCAAGCTAAGTGCTGACATCATGACTTTCGCTGGGATCCTTCCACTCTCTTCATCAAAATCTGTGAATGCCCCCCTCCTCTGAGGCGGGGAGCATGGAGCTAATCTGCCTGAGACTCGAATAGAGAATTCATTGTGGAGGGGTGCATAACCAGGGCCAGGACTGGAAATGAGAGCGCAGGAAGCAGGGGGGACAGACACCAGGCTGGACTAAGTCAGCAAAAGCTGCCACCTGCAGGTGGAGAGGCTCCCTGCCGGAGGGACTTTGGGCGGAATCAGGGATAAACTTTGGAATGGACGGTAACCAGGAATAAGTCTGGCATTTTGTAATTTCTGAAGAATTCCAGTTAAATTCCTCTCCCTTCAGTAAACAAGACAAGAACCGCTGCCCACTCCGTGTGTGGTCTCCAAGGCGCACACACGAGAGTCAAGGTCACAGCCAGGACAGGGAGCAGGGAACCGGAAGCCCAGCGGCCACTGGCATCCCAGGTGCTGAGCGCAGAGGGCAGCACGCCCTCTACTGGCTACCGGGGCGACCACCACTGGGAGGCTGTGAGGCCGAGCCTCACTTGGAGTTGGGTGCCTGGAAGCAAGGCAAACTTGTGGACAGCAAGCTTCTCTGCCAGCCGCAAACAAAAGAACGCCTTTCTCTACAAGAAATTCCATTAGAGAAGGGGAGACAAAAAGCCAAAACCACCTTCACAGCCAGCTAGAAATTTTGCAGAGAAATGATATTTTTAAGTGATTGTTAAACTGGGTTAGAATCATCATCATCACAACCTCTTTTATTTGCCTGGTGCCTGGCAGTTTGCAAAACACCTTGACATTTGTCATCTCATCATACCCTTAGAAAGTACTGTTTTCCCCCTTTGCAGAAGACACAGGCATCCAGAAAGTGCAACAACATTGCACAACTAAGGTCCCACATCGACTCCGGGCATGTCCTTCAGTTCTGTCCACACTGTACCATCCAACCAGAAGGCCCTAAGAACAGCCCAATAAATCAGGAAGTGTGCGTGACGGCCACTCAGAGTCGCAGTGGTTCCCGCCTCTGCAAGCACAGGAGCCCCGCACGGACTGGAAGCCAAGGGCTCACGCCGCTTACTCCACTCTCAGGCAGCCCGCACCAGGAAGGAGAAGTGAGGCCAAGGTCTTTGGGATTTATGGGTTATTCACATGCGCCCACACGCGACCCACGCCTTCCCTGCTTTACGGCCTCACAGGAGAGTTCATAAAAGAAGCAGGATTTTCTTCTCGGCAGAGTTGCATGTTTCGCAATTACAAGAGAGTAAAGGGAAGCTTGGGTAGAGAGGTCTGGCTGGAGTTTTCCCTGGTACCCACCCATTAAACTTTTGACACCAAAGTCACCCTGCTGTTCCTACCAGTGAAGCCACATTGGAGCTGGTGAGATGGGAACATCAGTAGCAGATGAAGCAAAGCCCTCTTGTCTTAGCCCAGCGAGGTGGTGAGCCCCTTAGCACCTTGTCAAACACTAAATTTAATCCCAGTTTTATTTTCGAATCGCTTTTTAAAAATACACTCACCATTAAGCAATAGGGGGAAAGGTCCTTTTAAAATGATTTATGATGTGTTAACAGCTAAAGAAAACCTAAACAATGTCTCCATAAAGACCCGCGATCACGTTTTTAATTAAGAGCCACAACTTTTGACGGAAGGCATAATACGCCCATTCATTTCAGGGAGCTGGCGGCGGCGGGGTAGCCCCGCAGTCGCACTCCGGGGAGAGTCACAGCTTTCGATTCACACCTCAACGTCTTATGCTAAAGAAAATAACAATAAAGCGAGGTCCCTTTAAAACTCGAGTTTGGGAATTTCCACCCAGAGAAAGGACACATTTTGCCCCGTCACAGAGACGTCTGTTACTGTTTCTGCGCCCACAATAGCCCGCTCAGTGCGCTGAGCGGCCCGACGCCCCCCGAGCGCGTTCTCAATGCGCCCTGTGTGCGCCGGGCCCGGCGGGCCCCTGCCCCAGCCGCGGGGAGGCTGTGCCCTCGGGGAAGCAAGCCGCCACCCTCCCTTCCTCGCACTAGCCCCTGGCGTGCTTTTCCTTCTCTAGCTCTTTTATTTAGGATTAAAATCTCATGACGGAGGCGAGCAGAGCTGCGCTTCTTTGCGTGGCGCTGCGGGGCGGTGTGACGGCGCCTCCAGCAGGACCGGCTGCGCCCCCGCGCGCCGGGGTCCGGGGGCCTGTGATAGGAGCGTGTCTCTCTGGATCCTGGCGGCCGCGAGGTGAGGGTCTTATCACCCCCACTTGCAGGTGGGAAAACCGAAGCTTGGAGGAATTTGCTCTGGCCGCTAAGCAGCACCGCAGCTGTGGACGGGTGGGCTGGGGCCGGACCAATGTCTGAGACCCAGTCCTTCCCCTCAGAGAGACAGGACTGGAGCACATGGGAACAGAACCAGCCTTACAGGACGGAGCAGCTGTGAGAACCCAGTGGAAACTAAGAGGACAGACAGTACAGTCGTCCCTTGGTCCCCACAGGGGGTTAGTTCCAGGACCCGCCACAGGCCCCAAGTCCACAGGTGCTCGAATCTCTTATACAAAATGTCCTAGTATTTGCATATAACCTACATCCTCCTGTAAATGTTGAACCATCTCTAGATTACTTATAATGCCCAGTACAATGTAAATGCGCATTCTGTATGTATGTACATTGTTGTAAATACAGTGTAAATGCTATGTAAACAGTTGCCTGTGTGTGGCAAATTCAAGTTCTGCTTTTTGGAAGTTTCTGGAATTTTTTGTTCCAAGTATTTTCAATTTTCAGGTTGGCTTGAATCTGCCAATGCGGAACCCACAGACACGGAAGGCCCATTGCATTGCTGAGGAAGTTCAGAGCAGGGAGCACTTGCTCTGGGGTTTATGATAGAGGAGGACTCAATCGACCTTTAAGGATATTCTGAATTTACAAAAACAGAGTTGGGGAACTGAAGAATAGGGAAGAGTAAATTCTATACACCAGTGTTTGCCTAACTGGGTTCTTTGTGCCACCTTCAGGATTTTTGCCACCTGGACATCCCAGGTACCAAATTCCTGCCTGGATAGTCTATTATTTCTCAACATTTTCCTTAAAACATATTATTTAAAAAAAAAAAAAAGGATTTACATTTTTAAAGGAAACTTTATACTGTGACTTGAAAAGGAGAATCATTTAGCCAAAAGTAATGAAATAGCCCAAAACAGTACATGGGATAAAGACAAAATAATGCTCTCAAGTTTAAAACTTTAAAAAAATAATACTAGAATAAAACTAGAACTGAAAAACCTCAATATAAGAAAGAAAAAAACAACTGAAAAGCAGGCCCTGTTGGCTTCCTGTGTATGTTTCCAGAAGGACTTGGTTGGGGGACCAGCATCAGAAAAGACTGAGAGAATTTCCTCCATTCACTGCAGATGTGTTCCTGAGGCCAGGACACACTGAAAAATGCTCACTTTGGCTGACTCGCCCATTTCCATGTGATCGCCCTTGGCGGGGTGGGTCCAGCAGTCCTCCCCAAGCCATTCTCCCTGGCAGACCCTGCCAGGCACAGAGAGGGACGCTGAGGGGGACATCGTTGGATGTGGGGGGAGTAGGGAATGGTGATTCTCTCTATCCATACTTCCGAATATATTGGGGCAGCAAGTTACAGAAGGCTTAACATATCAATGATATTCTGAATAAAGTGGATGTTCAAGGCTATGTCTCCTTAAACCTGATCTTAAAAACAGATGGAATCACACACTTTAAGTGCAAGTTATACTGCTTTTCCTAAAACATGTGAAAATCAATGCATAGAAATGTACACTAAAATCTTCTCTTCGATCATCGTTGGGTTTGTGGACCATGTCTTAGGCAAATACTGGAAACAAAGTTCCAGAGGAGAATCCTCCAGTTGGTCTCATCCCAAAGACCCCATCTGGCCTCCTCCCCACCACCTCCAGCTGCTTCCCCTCAGGACACCCGAGGCTTGCTTTGCCGTTTGGTCGCAGGCTAACTGCATCCAATATGGCACCTGTCTTTGACTCTCATGGGGCTCAGGTTGCATCTCTGCCTTGTCAGGAGTGTCCCAGTCTTGGTGCCTGAAGTGTTGGCACTGTTCCTCCCTGTAGGCAGGCTCAGAGTCTGAGATGGGTTTGCAAGGAAGAGGAGTGGGAACGGCAGTATTTGATCATCGTGAGGACAAGATGCCTGTTCTGCTAGTTTCATCCCTAACCAAACCTACTGCCAAGAATCTCCTTCCCCATCCAACCTCACTGACACGTTGTATCTCCACTGCCTTAAGCAAAGTGTAGACCCTTATCCTAACCCGTGTTTCAGTTTCCTGGGTCTGCCTGATCTGGGGCGGGCCTAACGAGGGCTCCCGGGTACAGCTGCGGCCTGACTCCGGCAGGAAGTGGGCTGGTTCTCCCTGAGGACGCCCAGCTCACACCCTCCCTGACACCGTCCTGCTCGCTGCTGTCTTTGAACTTCGCAGCTGAAGCCCTTGCAGAGCGCTGCGCAGGTGCACAGCTGCCTCTCCACATACTCTGTATCCCAGGGCTCTCACGGGGGACTGAGAAGGGACACCCCTCCCCTTGCTCTGGAGCAGCCTCTTCAGAGTGTGGAGGCAAGTTCTGTAAACCCACTGTGCTGCAGAGCACTGGGCTGAATCCCGAAGCTAGTCTGGAAATTTCTGACGTTGCCCTCCGATGTATTCGCATACATTTGGAAGAAACTTAGGTGTTTTAATCTCATCCAGTGCTGTGGGGTTTTGTTGTTGTTGTTTGTTTTTATGGAAGTATTGTTGATTTACAATGTTGTGTTCATTTCTGGTGTTCAGCATAGTGATTTAGTTATACATTTTATATGTATATTTATATTATTTTTCCTATCCTTTTTCATTATAGCTATCACAAGATCGTGACTATAACTCCCTGTGCTCTACAGTAGGACTTTGTTGTTTATCTGTTTTATATACAGTAGTGTGTATCTGCTAATCCCAAACTCCTAATTTATCCCTTCTCCCACTTTCCCCTTTGGTAACCATGTTTGTTTTCTATGTCTGTAGGTCTATTTCTGTTTTGTAAGTTCACTTGCATCATTTTTTTTTAAGATTCCACATTTAAGTGATACCATGTGATATTTGTCTTTCTCTGCCTGACTTACTTCACTTAGTATGATAATCTCTGGGTCCATCCATGTTGCTGCAGATGGCATTATTTCATTCTTTTTTTATATGGCTGAAATATAAATGTTTGCATTGTATGTATACAACCAGTCTTTATCCAGTCGTCTGCTGACGGACATTTAGGTTGCTTCCATGTCTTGGCTGTTGTAAATAGTGCTGCTATGAATACTGGGATGCATGTATCTTTTTGAATTAGAGTTTTATCTGGATATATGCCCAGGAGTGGGATTGCTGGATCATATGGTAGGTCTGTTTTTAGTTTTTCAAGGAATCTGCGTGCTGTTTTCCATAGTGACTGCACCAGATTACATTCCCACCAGCAGTGTAGGAAGGTTCCCTTTTCTCCACACCCTCTCCAGCATTTATCGTTTGTGGACCTTTTAATGATGGTCGTTCTGACTGGTGTGAGGTGATACCTCATTGTGATTTTGATTTACAATGCCCTGTTTTTTAAAAACAAATGAAGTATTAAACAGCTATGTGTCAGTTACTATGCTGGGGCTGGAAATACCAACTACAGCCAGAACAGTCTCTGTGGTGAAGTAATTCATCATCTTAGAGGAAATATGGCATTTTTATGTTATTTACTTGTTTATGTGTCTAAATTACAACGTGCTGTAAGAACACAAAAGCAAGAGAAATTACATGTGTTTGGAAGATTCCAGTAGGTACACCTGGAGGGTCCACCCCGTGGCTAATGGGTCCCTCCCCACAGGGGGCAGGGAGCCATGTGATCCTGGCCTCAGGGGTCACAGAACAGGAGGGGGCACACATTACGTAAGAGGACGCACCCATGTTGAAGCCAGAAGTTACAGGTCGAATTGACAGAGGAGAGAAAGCGGTAAAGCTGAAGCTCTGGGACCGTGATAGAGAGAAAGCTAGTGAAGGTTCCCACGGGCAGGTGCAAGCAGAGCCGAGAAAGCAGGAGAGCCCAGCGGAGAGGTCTAGAGAAAGGCAAAGCTACCCACGCACCTGGTAAGAGAGGGAGAGGAGCCCCGAGGGGAGGGAGGGAAAAGAAAGTTGGAGAAATGGGCCAGGTCGGTCCTGGTAGCTCTCAGCTCCTTGCTTCCAGTTACCGTGGATCCTGGCTGATCACAACAGCTCCTGTCCCGAGCTACCCACACATTTATTCAGGATAGACTTTGCCTTCTCTTTCAGTAGCTTGTACACAGAAGGACAGTGCTTAGAACATGATTCAGAGAGGGGACATTCAAACCTGCTATGTGAGAAGAGCCGCAGTTTGACAGGCAGGAAAAAGAGTAGGACATTCAGCCTAAGAAAGCACGTTGTGTGCACCGAGTTCTAAAGAAGGCTGTGCCTTGAGTGGTTTACAGACTACGACTTTCGGACCCACAGCCACAGTCATGGAGACCTCACATGGTATTTTGCACAGCTGTCCTTTGTCACTGCCTGCCTGGAGGGTTCCAGAAGACGGACTGCACTGTGTGGAATTCTAGGCTGAGTATGGGAACCAGGGAAGATCGCCCAGGCAGCAGTCTGGGCCAAAGGTAGTTCAGAGAGTCCAGACACAACCCAGAGCAGAGGAAGGCAAAGCCCGGTGGATGCCTCCCTGTGCCTGGAGTAGCCTGTTGCTGAGCTGGTGCCCCCCAGGGGTCGAGTGCTGCAGGTGCGGGCAAAACCCAGCACACAGAGGTTATAAATTAAATTAATAACAACAATAATCAACCAGTATATATATAAAACAAAGGAAAAAAAGCCTAAGTCAAACATGATCATCTTCTTATTTCAAGAAAAATTATACATAATCAGATTTTTAAGCAAAAAGATAATTTTAAGCGCTCCATAGAGTTTCGTTATTGAAGAAATTAATTCCTCTGTTAAGAAAACAATTTTGCATAATTCAGGTCTATAGTCTAGATGAATATGTTCCAAATAAAAGAAAATGTTATGTCCTTTTGCAGAATAAATATTTGCTACTAGTTTATAATAAGTGATCTTTATTCACCCACTGCCTTAGTTCTCATCTCTCTTATATCCTCCTAAAATTGGCAATTAAATGCCACAGTGAAAAGAAAATCTCCAAAGCCATGTTGCAAGGATGAGAATCCCATTTCTGCGAAGCTGTCAAGTGAAAAAAAAAATGCACAAACTGAAAATTGAGAATTATGTTTTATTTGACAGACTTGCTGAGGACTTAAGCCCAGGATGCAGCCTCTCAGATCACTCTGAGGGACTGTTCTGAAGAAGTAAGGAGGGAACCAGGACATGGCAGGACTTTTTGCAACAAAACCCAGTTAGTCGGAACATCAAAAGATTTCTATTAAAGAAAAACCAGACATCTCAAGTTAATGAACTTAGCCCTTTTCTATGTGTGAGAAGATGCAAGATTTGGGCTCACTGAAATCATCCCTTTGATCTGCACCTTGACTGTGAAGGGCCAGTGTCCTGTTTGTCTCCATCCTGAGTCCCCTCTGGGTGCATAGCTGGCGGTGGCTGCAGTAGCTGCTGGCTCGGTGGTCCCAACATCCTTTGTTGACTGATGTGGCAGGAGACATTTTTTCATCCACAAAGTGAACTTGGAGGTTTCTGATTCTTTTGTCTTCAATGCCTCACTCATAAAATGGAGGTAGAAATACTTCAGAGGGTTGCTGAGAGGAGTAAGTGAGCTGATAGCCTGGTGCATATTGAACAATCAGTAAATGTTATCAAAATCATTAGCATCATAGAAAGTGAGAACTGGCAGGTACCCCAGGGGCCCCGAAGCCCCGTGATCCAGCAGCTGAGAAATCGAAATTTCACAGAACTGTTCTGAGCCAGAGCCCGGACCTCGAGTCAAGTTTTCTTTCACGGTTAACTGAGAATCCCGGCACAACGTATGCACATAAAACGGAAAGCAAGAGCTGTTGACTCTACGGTTTCTTTAAAGACTGTCTGGAAAGAATTCCTAGACAACATGGTTCAAATGTTATCCTCTGAGGAAACGGGACAAATAAAGCACCTCACCAGATCTGTGGGAGACTAGAATACTGGGGGGTGTATGTGGTCTCTGAGTGGTAGAAAGTCCCACAGGGCTGCCTTTACAGACAAGTAGAGCCCAGTCTGGGTCACCCCAAAGACCTACCCAACCAAAGTAATTCCTCCGGCTTTCACGGAACCTGAGAAAGAAGATCCTTTTTGGCAGATCGCAGTGTTTTCCTGCATTCCCTGACTAAGAACACTGAAGTGCCTACCCAACCCCATATCCCATCAGCCAGAAGCTAATTAAACACTTGAAATCTGTTAGAAAATAATTAGGTGTGCAAGTTTATAATTTACTCTTTTCAAAAATTAGAGTGAATCCCAAGTTGTCCCAGTATTAAATATTTCTTCCACTCCCCTGCATTCCAATGTACCTTTTCCAGCTTAAAAAAGAAAGGAGAGGAGCTGCAGCTGGCAGAAAAAGTTCTTATTTTTCTAGATTCACTGAGGTATAATTGATAAGTAAACGGTGGGATGAGTTCTGAACACGGGAAAGTGTCACACATTTAACAATCATCTTATACATGCAGAGGTAGACAAGATGCCCCAACTGGGTTATAGTGTCAGTGTGTACAATTTTAGAAGTTTAGTTTTTGTTCATTTTCCCTGGATGTATCTTCTTACTTTCACTCTCATGAAAATCAGTTAAAAAAAAAAAATCTCAGGAGCCTAGATCTGAATTCAGAACTTTTTAGGGAAAGCCTTGCCTCCACTGAGAAAATGGAACATTTTTCCTCCTTGACAGTGATGGAATCCTGCCTCTAGGATTGTTATGAAGAGTCTAATTGAAGTTTGCAAAGTGCTGAACAAAGTAGGTATTCAATCAATCATTCAACAAACAAACAAGTAAATAAACAAGCAAGCAAATAAATATATTTTTTTAATCTGTAAGATAGACAAATCCATTGCAGTGCCTCCACTTTGAGGACACCAAGGCTTAGAGAAATTACATAGTGCCAGGACCAAGCAGATAGAGAACACTGAGTAGTGCTCAGTGCTGCTCTGCCCAAAAACTGGGTTTGCCTCTTGGTGGGTGTCGAGCCAAAAGGCATAATCAAGCCAAAGATCAGGAGGAGGAAGGGTTTACTACTTGCAGCAAGAAAGGTGAACACCATAGATCTTTCCAAAGCAATGTCTCCTCAGACAGCAAAACTGGAGAAGTTTTAAGCTAAGGGTGCATGCATACTCATGAAGGGGCTTGAGCAGAGGAGAATTCAGCACAGAATTGGGGCAGAGGTTGGCAGAGTCCAGGCTTAGTCGGCTGAAGTCACGAGGTCAGAAAAGTTCAACATCGTCACCCCTCCGGTTCCAGGTATCTGGTGGCTGAGTGCTCAAGGCGGGTTTAAATTCTGCAAAACAGCTCAAGGAAGTTCTTCAGGCAAATCTTTAGCATTGAAGCAGAAGTGGGAGTCTTTAAACTGATTTGTTATCTTTGCTACTGTTCCTCCTCTTGCCTGATCACAGTCCTTTGTCCTTGCATTCTTTTGTTCCCTTAAGATGGTTCATTACTGAGACCTGTTCAAGGGCAAGCATGATGGCCAACCTTAGATTGCAAAGTGGCTTAGGCACAAAAATAAAAGTCCCCCGTTGCTAGAGCACGTTGCTAGGGAACGACTGCACCTGTGTTGATGAGTTGATTCCATGCTGGGGGCCACTGCTGGTAAGAAGTCACCTTTACTGAGGCAGAGGCTAATGCCCAAAAGTCTTTGGAGAGCTCGATCAGCAAAGAGTGGCTTTGCACAGACCGAAGCTTTGATTGTCCTGACAAACCCTGAGTATTTACTGTCTAAATGTCTCCTCACCATAGCTGCAGCTCCATACGCTTTCATTGCTAAGCTCCCAGCAGGACCCTCAGCAGCTGAGCTGCGTACCGAGTGCTTATTAACCAGCGGATGAGGTGCTGCCGTCTGATACAGCCCACTTCACTTTTCTCGCAGGACAGGTTCACTTCTAAATCAAACTGCTTTTTTTGCCATAAACAAGTGGAGTAAAAAAGCTTCACCTAAGTCCTAAACAAGTGGATTTGAAATCCTATCAAACTGAGAGACAACACCTCTCCACCTACAGAGGAGGCGTCCCTCCTGAGGTCAGAGGGGGCTTACCCGCCTCACGTTCCTTCCAGCAGCCTGGCACGCCTTCGGCCCAAGGCCGAGAGCTAAGGATTCTCAGTTTAGCCAGAAAGCTCGATCCTTCACCAGCAAAGTACGAGCGCATTCATCCATTCCACAGAGATTTCCTGAGCACCCGCCAAGTGCTTGGCTCTGTGCAGGGCACTGAGACTATGATGAAGGACATGGTTCTACTGACACCACTTCGGAGTCATTTACCATGAAGGACTGCCGACCGTCCGCTTCCTGAGGGACCACTAGGAGAAGCCACTGATTAAGCAGAGCCAGTTTACTAGGTCTGCTGCAGAGTCCTGGAAGCATCTCAAAATGGAGAAGCGAGGGAGGGAGATATTTATAGGGTTTTAGGGCCTGGGCTGAATGATTTCCAGGAGACTCTTATGAGGCAGGGGACTGGCTGGGGTTGGGGGGAACTGTGGAGTGCAGGCACCGCGCAGGGAGAGAGTTGAAGCAAGTCTTGATGAACAAACGGTCACCGTGGATGACCAGGCAGGCGCACTGTCGCGCTGGTTCTCGGTGCGCCTCGCCAGAACAGTCATTGCCTAGAACAAGCAGTCAGGTTATTTTTGCCTAGTCTCAGTATTGTTTAGCGCAGGAATAAGAAATTACATTGGCTTTGATTCTCAGCATAACAAATTAGAGAAGTGCCCACACAGGACTGACTCTAGGACAACGGCTGCCAGTAGACGGTGCACTTCCCTGACTCTTCGTTTCTCAGCAAGTCCCTTCGGAGGAGCTGTGGACCTGAGCGACTAGCATGCTCTCCCTTCCAACCATCCCGCCTCCATGTGTGGTTCAAATGCCACACAGACACATCCTGCGGTCCTGTGCCACACACAGTGTTTTCACCTTCAGTGTCATTTGACTAACTGCCAGGTGCTGAGACTCGTGCAGACCTGTGGCCAGAGTGAAGTGGATTCCAGAAAATGGAAGAAGACCCAACTCCTGGTGCCACTAGCAGCCTGCTTCCACGTGCAATGCCAGCACCTCTTCTAAATATACATGGAAAATATTGATTGGAAGATGCCTGCGTGTCTCAAAGTGGCCCCTGTCGGAGGAGGTGTTCGGGGGCCACGGCAGGAGACGGGGTATGTTGGGTGTGTTGAGATTCTGTACCCCTCCCTCCTGTTCAACCAGGGAAGCTCATCTCTGAATGTCTTTCTATGTTGGAAGGTATAATTACTTTCGTATCCCGGAATATACCATAGCATATTGAAAGGGACTGCAGATGAAAGAAAGTTGTCTAAGACCCTCTAGGGCAGTAGGTCCTGAGTAAATACTCACTGTATTAGTAAATGAATGTGTAGCTGCAAGGGCTGAGGTTAATGCTCGCAGCTCAGCGTCTTCCTCCCTATCCTGCCGGCAGAGCAGCCCTGACTCGGGTCTGGCACCTGGAGCAGAGGCGGGGCAGCAGGTGGTGAGGGCAAGGTGTGCTCCCTCAGCCCATCTCTGCTGTGAGCTAGTCACGTGCCCTTGGGCTGGCTCCTCACTCCCGTGCTTCAGCGTCCTCAGCCACCAAGCAGGGGGTTAGAGTAGTGCCCCCATCCCGAGACATCAGTGAGGACCGATTCCTCTAGACGTGCAAAGCATTGACGACAGTGCCTGGCACACTCACAACCTGAGGGAAGCCTAGGCAGCCAGGGTCTTGGCCAGCGCCTCGCACCCCACCCAAAGCCACCCTGCCCACGGGATGTGTTGGGGGAAGGACAGCAAGGCTGGGAGACCCAGAAGGAAAGTCCATCACACACATCTGTGATCATGTATTGTGGTGCGGGGTGACTTATTCCACTGCACACATTTTCCATTTAAAAAAAAAAAGGAAAAAAGAAAAACTCTGGCACCATCCGGTGCATCCGTCCCCTGGGTTTTGTATAGGGAACAAACAGCACTGACTAATCTAATATCAGAGGTAGGTTGACAGCCAAGGACTTAATTTATGGAGTGTTTAGTAGATTCCTGACAAAAGTCGGCTCCAAAGTATGGACACACGTTCATTCATGCCTTATGGTTCCCAGCTGCAGCACCGTGGCCATAAACACTCAGTTGTTGGAAGGCTGGGGGTGGGGAGGTGGGCTCGGAGTGGATTTCCGGGAAGGACTGTTTCTTCCAAGGGCCCCCTGGCTGGGGCAGGAGGAGGGCTGGGGATTGGGTCTTGCTCCTCGGTTCACCATCTCTGCAGTTCTGCTGCTGACGACAGAGGGTGGGGCAGAGGTGATTAATTTCTCTCCAATGTACAGATACAAATGCAGAGACCTAGGACTTCATGGGGTGAATCTGCTTAACAAACACTGTCAACCATTTAACAGAAGGCAAAACCAAACAAAAATGAAAAACAAACATGTTTTGAAGGCAATTTGGGATGCCTTCTGCAGGCTGAGAAAAGGTTATTTTAGTGGGGAAATGTGAGCCTGAGTTACCCAAGTTGAAATAACTGTTCAATGTCTCATAATGAATGAGTGGATGAACAGATTTGCACAAGTTGCTCTTTGCACGGAGACTGAAGTGCTGTGGAAAAGTACCAGACCTGGAAGAAGGTGTATGGATTCTAGGACTGTGGGTGGCATGTCCTCATTTTGTGACTTGGGTCAAATTATTTGCCGTCTCTAAACCTCCATTTCCTTGACCACAGAATAGAGCTGATGTACCCTGACTACTTCTCAGCTCACACCAGGTACTGTGTCTGGGAGAACACTGTCAGACATGAAGCCAGTGTCAAGCATAAGGAAATGCAGTGCAGGTAACGGTGCATCGTGAGTTCCACCCCGCTGATGGCAGAGATGGAGGTACAGAAAACCGTGGAAGTGCTAGTCCCCATACAAGCCAAGGGAACTCAGGGCATTGCCAAAGTCAGAGTCAAGTTCAAATAATCAAGTTGAATAAGATTTAATGAATATGACCAGGAGCGGGATTCCTGGGTCATGTGGTAAGTCTATTCCTAGTCTTTTGAAGAATCTCCATACTGTTTTCCACAGTGGCTGCACCAAACTGCATTCCCACCAGCAGTGTAGGAGGGTTCCCTTTTCTCCACAGCCTCTCCAGCATTTGTCATTTGTGGACTTTTGAATGATGGCCATTCTGACTGGTGTGAGGTGATACCTCACTGTAGTTTTGATTTGCATTTCTCTGATAATTAGTGCTATTGAGCATTTTTTCATGTGCCTATTGGTCATTTGTATTTCTTCCTTGGAGAATTGCTTGTCTAGGTCTTCTGCCCATTTTTGGATTGGGTTGTTTGTTTTTATCTTATTACGTCATATGAATTGCTTATATATTCTGGGGATCAAGCCTCCAGAAGGAACCCTACTTCAAAAAGACACCTGCACCCCAATGTTCATAGCAGCACTATTTACAATAGCCAAGACATGGAAACAGCCTAAATGTCCATCAACAGATTACTGGATAAAGAAGATGTGGCATATTTATACAATGGAATACTACTCAGCCATAAAAAAATGAAAACATAACGCCATTTGCAGCAACATGGATGTTCCTGGAGAATGTCATTCTAAGTGAAGTAAGCCAGAAAGAGAAAGAAAAATACCATATGAGATCGCTTATATGTGGAATCTAAAAAAAAAAAAAAAGAACATAAATACAAAACAGAAACAGACTCATAGACATAGAATACAAACTTGCGGTTGCCAAGGGGGTGGGGGTGGGAAGGGACAGACTGAGAGTTCAAAATTTGTAGATACTGACAGGCATATGCAGAATAGATAAACAAGATTATACTGTATAGCACAGAGAAACATATACAAGATCTTGTGGTAGCTCCCAGCGAAAAAAAAAATGTGACAATGAATATATGTATGTTCATATATAACTGAAAAATTGTGCTCTACACTGGAATTTGACACAACATTGTAAAATGACTATAACTCAATAAAAAATGTAAAAAAAATAAGAACAGTACATTGCACATATTAGGTATTAATAAATATCATTAACTGAAAAAAAAAGATGTAATGAATAGTTTTAATATAGAAATGCAAGAAATTCTACTGGTCTGGCATGTATCTGGGGACGAAAAATGTCACCTGCCTCATCAGAAAACAAAGGATGTTGTGTCCATCAAGCCGTCAGCCACAGCAGCCGCCCCCCCACCCCCTCCCACACGACTGTGCCCTCTGAGGGGACTCAGGATGCAGAAAAACAGGAGACAGGCCCTAGGTGGTGAAGGTGCAGGTCAAAGGAATGATTTCAGTGAGCCCAGACTCTTGCTTCTTCCCATGCGTAAAAAAGAGCTAAATTCATTAATTTGAGATGTCTGATATTCTTTAGTTAACAGTAATCTTTTGATGTTCCGACTAACTGGGTTTTTTGGTTTTTGGTTTTCTGCAAAAACTCCTATGTACCCTGGCTCCTCTACTGCCTATCTGGAATAGTCACAGCAATCTGAGAGGCTGCCTCCTGGGCCTAAGTCCTCAGCAAGTCCGCCGAATAAAACATAATTCTCAACTTTTAGGTTGTGCATTTTTTTTCAGTTGACATATCAATCAGATGTTTGAATTACAAGAAATATGTATGGACGGCAGGGAGTTTGTAGGGTTGTTATTAAATTTCCCTTTGCTTTCTAACTTGTTTTTCCTGATTCATGGTAAAATACAGTCTACTTGTGCCCTGACTTTTTCCCCCTGGCAGAACTATTGGTTGTATTTGAGAATTTATGCAAGGCAACAAGGAGCAATCAAAAGAAAGAAAAAAGAGGGTGGGCAAAGCGGGTAAAGGGGGTCCAAACAGAAACGTCTAGTTGTGAAGTAGGTAAGTCCTAGGGATATGAGGTTAACTGCAGCCATCCACGCTGCATATTTGAGAGTTGCTAAGAGAGTAGCTCTTAAAGGTTCTCATCACAGCAAGAAAAAATCGCTCATGTGTATAGTGATGAGTATTAACTAGACTTACTGTGGTGATCATTTCACAGTGTGTACCGTGTGTATCGAATTATTACGTTATACATCAGAAGTTAATGCAATGTTACGTGACAATTCTATCTCAATAAAATAAAATTAATAATAATGAAGGAAAAAGAAATTCTTAGTTTGGGATCCTCCCCAGTAGAACCTGAGACAAGGATTTGGGGAGGCAGGTTTATTTGGGAGGAAATTCAGGAGTGGGTGAGAAGGTGGGGAACGTGTGATTGGAAAGGAAGAAAAGCCAGGCATGTGCACAGAATTGAGTGTGTTGCCACCATGGGTAGCAGGGGGTCAGTCCTCCTGGGGCCCTTTTATACATGGCACCTCAGAATTGCCCTTTCAGGCGGTGAAGATGCTGGAGCGTTTATCCACCAACTCGTATTTGTCTTCTCCTAGGAATTCACTTTCTGGTGCTCTGGTCAGCTCTTAGCACAGGCTGAGAACTTGCAAAAGCCAGATAACGCCCTCAGGCAGGGAACGGCAGGGTCTTAAGGAGGAAGCTTTCAGAGTGTGCAGGAACCATCCAAGGGAGATGCAGATGGAGGTGTGGTTGTTTCCAGGGTGGGTGGAGGCATGTGGGAGGGGCAGAGACGGAGTCCTGCACACAAAGGAGACCAACCTGGGGGGAATCGTCTTAGCATGAAATCATCAGTGGCACTGACACTCCCCTAACAGCAGCTGGCCACCTGTAACCTTCCCCCAAGACCAGGGGTTCTGTGGAGAATGAAACCTAGAATTAGAAGCTGGGGTTTGAAACACCCAGTGAGTGAGGGTTTCTCCACTTCCAGCCCATGATCTCCTGCTTCAGAATCACCTAGAGGTGATTAAAAATCAATATTCCTATTAAAAATCAATTCCAGTGAGAAGGGATAAACTGGGAATTCGAACATTGCACCTCTGGGGGAGTGATGGAAATGTTAGCCATCTCGATTGTGGTAGTCGTTCCATGGGTGTATACATCTATCAAAATTCATCAAAGTGTACATCTGAAAGGTGTGTAGGTACAGGAACCAGTACCACAATAAAGGTGTTTAAAAAAATCAAAATTCCTGGGCTCTACCCAGACTCACCGCATCTGGGTCTGAGAGGCGAGGTGCTGTGATGTGCGCGTACGTAACAAACACTTGAAGCGACTCTGATAAAGTCACTTTGGGAACTTCACCCAGCTCTCCCTAAGCCTCTAGCAGTTCACTCATCACTTGATATTTCATCAGAGCCGTGGAAGGCGGTGTTTTTGTCCAGAGGCACAGCCTCTGGGACTTAACTCTAGGAAGGATGCTGGCCACGGATGCCCCATCCTCCTGATGGTTCAGAGGACCTTCCGCCCGACATGGTGATGATGCCCAGAAACCCTCCTCACTCAGCACTTCTGACGTGGCACAGCCTGCTGATGTCTCCCCTCAGCCTCTGCAGGCCTCCCATCCCTACTTAGCCCCACCGTGGTCTAGTGTCCTTGTCCCTTCTTCCACCACGGCTCGGGGGGAAGAGCCACCGAGATGACCCTTAGGGAAGGATGTAGTACAAGGAACAATCTAGTTCAATAAATGGGGAGTAAATGATGGGTCCCTCTGCGTCCTCTGTCTTTTCTGTCTTAGTCTCTCCTCACACTTCCCACCTGCCCCCACCACCTTCTGTAACATTCCTCCTGTTCTCTGACTGCTCCCCTCCCACCCCTCATCCTTCTTCTTTTTATGGCTATGATACAGAATTAAACTATATGTTGGCGTGTTGTTCTTGTTAATGTAATGTTATCGCTCCTTAATGTGCAAGGTATTTAAGACATTTCAAATGTCTTTCAAACTAATCTACTTTGACATCTTAGTTCCAAAATGTTTTCTTTTTAATACATGGAGATCTCAGTGTATTTTTCCCCTAGTCACTGGACTTCAGTAAGAAAGAAAACTTTCCTGAATACACTGCTACGGGAACACACACACATACATACATACAATGTCTCGGGTAGTGACTGTCTGAATCCAGGTCAAGAAACAAACTCTCAGTCTCACCAACCTGGATTTTTATGTTTGTTCTTTTGTTTTGTTGTTGCTGTTTTGTATCATTCACCCAATTTCATGTTTAACTGAAAATGATTAAGTCAAGAAATCAGATGAAAGGGATTTTTGTTCAAACCCAGAAGAACCTGATTTTGCTTTTAAACAACTTGGGGAGGCAGAGGAGGGACCATGAGGATCGAGTCTGATTCCGCATTACAAACTTAGTCTCCTCCGAGCTCTAGCCCTCACCACGGGGGGAGAGTTATCTTTACCCACGTGATGCCACTGCTGCCTGAAGTTTGATTTAAAGAATGGAACTGTCATCCAGATACATCAGTTTGTTTATAGCTTCTTTACATAAAAGTCCATAAATTAAGGAAGAATTAAGGAGGAAAGGAGGGATCTGGGTCGGGGCACAGAGGCTGAGTTGTGATGTCAAGTGCTGAGTCTTTGGAGATTTACAGTCCATAAAACAAGAGAAGAATAGAACTGGGGGGGGGGGCTTCAAAGACTGGGCTGTGAGGCACTTAGAAAGCCCAGGACTACTTTAGACCAGACACAGGTTCTCCCAGGCCTATCCTCCTGTTTAAGGGTGAAGGTAATGGACGCACCCATTTTAGAGATGGGAAAACTGAGGCCTGGGAATGAGCATGGGTGCTACCAGCAGGAGGTCTCCTTTGCTATAAATTTATGTGCTAAATCCAGGACTTTAAACTACCAGTGCTTTAGTAGTCAGTTTATAAGGAGTAATAAAAAGACTACCTAGAAGCTGGGAGAGGAAGGTCAGAAGTCATGGGAGGTGATGTGGAGGGAAAGAGACGCTTACACCATCTCTGCCCCTGGAGCTGACCTCAGGCTTAGTGTGACCCTAGAGTGGACCAGAGAGATACCCATATCCTAGATCACAGTGCACCAGCCTGCCTGGCACGAGGTCTCCCAGGAGCCCCCAGAGCCGCATGGCCCAGGACGGCCCTGGGCCAGGGGGTCCCAGTGGGCAGCTCTGGGCAGTCCTTGACGAGATTTCTTTGCCAGCCCATATCCTGTCCCATTAATAAAACCTCCATCACGAGGAGAAGAAGCCGGAGCGGCATGGAGGAGCCAGACGGGGGTGGGTACATGTGGGAAGCTTTTCTATGAAACATCAAGAACTTTTCCAAGTCAGAAATGAGAGCGGAGCCTTGAGCGCCTTGGCTCTGACGTGGTGCAGTGCGCCTCATGGCAGGGAAAGGATGTTCTCCCCGCCCCAAGTGAAAGTTACAGGCCTCCCGGGAGTTCTGTGCCTTTTTTCATTTTGAGGGAAGCTGGACTCGGTTTCAGTCAAGCCCACGAGGGATGCCCAGGGAGACACCGGGGACGCACTGGGTCCCCGTCGGGAGGCTGGGTTGGCGGCTGCTCCAGCATCTGAGTCTGGTGTGGGTTTCCCTGGTCTCTGCTTAGCTCCCGTGCCTACGAAGCGGCTTGCTGCCTCCTACCAAGAACCTTTCAAACACACGCGCTCACCACCTGGCAGCCAACTCTCCTGAAAACAGGGAGCCAGTCTAGGAAATAATTCACGCAACTGCCAGCCTAGTCCTTTCTTAAGGCAGTCTAAGCGGCAGGGTCACAGCTGAGCTGTGGGAAAATCAGTATCACATGGCGGTATGTGTGCGCTCCGTGGTAGGCTTCCCCAGTCAGTACACATGTGTGCACGTGCACACACACACACAACGTGCCCTTTGTGCACTTCTTTGGGTTCTTGGCTATCCTTTAATGGGGAGAGAGAGTGCTAAGTTGGATCTTAGCTTCCCTGATGTTTTATTCTTGGGAAATGCCCCATGGCTCATAAATATGGCTTGAAGGAGAAAGGCCCCTAGGAAGAAGATGGAGGCAGTGGTCTGAGCTGGCAGATGCAAACGCCAGTTCCAGTGATGCCTCGCTGACTCCCTCTGATATGTCTTTCTTCTGTTGGACAGCTGTCCCAGGGGTCCCCACAGAGCCGTGAGAAGCACATTAGGACTGACCTGGCTTCCGGCCCCGGTCTGCCCAGCGCAACAGGAAGGCTTCAGATGATGCTCCCCGAGACCCCTTCCTATGCTGAAATTTTATGGGTCTGTGATTACTTAAGATTTGTAAAACTGACATAGGGGCTTTTGTGCACAGAAAAGGAAACAGAGCTCTTAGCTCAACAATTCCACTCCTAGGAATTTATCCTAAAGAGATAATCTAACATGTGTGCAAAGCTGTAGGTACAAGAGTGTTCACCGCCATGTTATTTATGGCAGCAAAACTTGGGCAGTTTCAGTATTCAGCAATAAAGGACTGGTTAACTCAGCATTTCCCAAAGTTATGTTCTGCGATATAAATGGCTGTGACTGTGGGGGAAAAAAGAAAGGAGGAGATTGGGACATGCCATGGTCAACAATTTTAAAGAAGTATCACCTTAAATTAAGGAAAAAGTTAAAAAGGTTTCTTCCATGTGGAATTTCTTTGGTCTTTTCATGCAGCAGCTATTAAGCACTCGATAAAATCTGGTGAATGATTGAACAGAAAGTGAATATTTATAGTCAGAGGGAAAAGCTTTTGGCTTCATTTTTTTCAAAGCCTTGGGACATTACGCCTTCCAGGATGGGGAGTGGTCATTTATAGAACGGAAGGAGAGAGTGCCCTCTGGAGTATGTTTATTTCTGTCTTTATTTGCAGCCTTTTTTTCCCAGGAAAAGATTTAAAGTGGGTGAGGGGGGTTACACTTTATAAAGTGCCTAGAGGGCAAGAGATCCTGCCTTGGGCGCTCCTTCGATGTAAGACCCAGGCCTGGAGAACAGACGGGCAACAACATATATCACTCATGTTCCTATCCAACAAGCCCCTTCTGTTTCCTATAAAAATGATTAGTTCGGAATGGAAATATATATTTGTTTGGAATCCCAGAACTCACAGTCTTCAACTAGCACCTACTGCCACTGCAGCTTTTCACAGGCAGTATGCATATTCTAAATAAGACGAGGGGTGTTTATATTATTTATGACCACAAGCCTACTCTCCCAGGCTCTTCTCCAGATTCATATTCCTGGTGAGCCGAGCTGGACCATGTGTGAGTTAGAAAGACTTCTTTGTGCTCCCGGCTCAAGACTTAATCTAAAAGTAAACACAATATATGGCAAAATCAAGAGTTTATAAACATCTTAACAGTCTGGAACATAAGACCCACAGCAAAAAAAGTTATTGGCCACAATAATACTATGTAACATTTATTGTGTGCTTAGGGTATGCCAGCATTGTGCTAGAAGGCTTTATACGAATTAACTCAGAATTCTCACAGCAGTACTACAAGATGAGAGCCATAGTTATCCCCTGTTTTACAACTGAGAAAAAACTAAGGAACAGAGAAGTGAGGCGACCTACCCAACGCCACACAGCTAATGACAGAACTAAAGTTCAGACCCAGCAGGCTGTCTACAGGCTCCAGTGCATAACCAGCGCATGATGCTGTCTCTCAACTGGCCTTAGATTAATATTTTTTTAACTGTCCTGTAAAATTTAGCATATTTACAGTACAACTTGAGGAGTTTTATAAAGGCAACACACCTGATTAGGCAGCATTCTGATCACAAAATAGAAATGTTAGCCAAAGCCCCGAAGCCTGCTTGATTATTATATTACCTCCCAGATAATCACTGTTTTGGCCTTTGTCACCATAAATTAGTTTTGCCTGTTTCTGAACTTTATGTAAGTGGAATCATAAAGTCTATGCTCTTTTAGGTCGGGCTTTCTCCACTTTGCATTATGGTCTGTGTGTGACAGTTCTTCATTTCTCTTTATTTCTCTCCCAAGGAGAGAAAATGTTTTTGCACAGCCTGCACGCTTAGAATAGTTTTTTATATGTTTTAATCGTTGAAAAAATTGTTTAAAAAAAACACATTTTGTGATGCGAAAATTGTATGAAACTCGTGTCTCAGTGTCTCTAAGTAAAATTCTAGAAGCACAGCCATGCCCATTTGTTTGTGGGCTGTCTGTGGTTACTCCCACACGACAACGGCAGAGATGAGTACCTGTGAAAGAGGCAATATGTCCAGCAAAGCTGAAAATATTTACTCTCTGACCCTTTACAGAAGCAAGGGTCAGTGGACAGCTGCATAGGAAGTCAGCCCTCCCCAAAGACCAAATCTGCCAGTGCCATGATTCTGGATGTCCCCGATTCTAGAACTGTGAGACGTTCTGTCTGTTTATAAGCTATCTGTCTGTGCTATTTTGTTACAGCAGCCCAAACCTGCTGTATAGTGTCCCATGGTATGAATGAACTAAACTCATTGTCCATTCGGTTGTTGATAGGTATTTGGGTTATTTCCAGTTGGGGGCAGTAATAAACAGCGGTTCTTACACATATGAACACATTTCCGTTGATTTACCTAAATATGGAACTGCTAGGTCATTGAATATTCATGTGTTTAATTTTATTAGATACTATCAAACAGTTTCCTAAAGCTGGTGCAACAATTTACACCATCACAGGTAATGTAAGTGGCAACTTCGTTATAAATCAAGTGAGTGAGCGTGGATGATCTGTTTATGGACTCTCTATTCCCTTTCATTGATCAGTGTGCCTAATCCTTGCATTAGAAAACCACAGCCTTAATTACTACAACTTTGTAATAAGTCATAAAATTTAATCACCTCCATTCTTTTTCTATCTTGGCTATTCTTAGCCCTTTCTATTTCCATATAAATTTTAGAACCAACTTGTCAATATCCACACAAATAAAATCTGCTGGGGTTTTGATTGGGGTGCAGTAAATATATAATGCTTGATAAATATATAGCTTGATTTTAAGGAAAGAAGATGTTGTAACAAGATCAAATCGTCCAATCCATGAACATGGTATTTCCTTCCATTTATTGCCAGTAATTGTGCATAGTTTTTTTGGGGGGTAGGAGTCTTGAATATCTTTCCTTGGACATTTCCTAGGTACTTGGGGTTCTTTTGAACCACAATTCTCCATGAAGCCTCCAAACTAGTCACTGGCCCCTGAGCATCTCTGAGATGTCCTCTCCAAGTCTTCTCAGCCCCACTCTTCTGAGATGTCCTCTTTGGTTTGTCCATCTACTAGGATTTAGGTTATATTTGAAATCCAGAAAAAAAAAAATCCCATCTTTTACTTGAAACACCCCCCAGGCCTCTCCAGTCCTACAATAATGCCCCTTTGCTGTCGGTCAGTGACACCGATTACCTTACTGCTTATTTACTAATTAATGATACTGTGCTAGTTGGCCTTTTCTTGGGACTAAATTGCTAAGGAACTTTTCAATGTCAACACACAATTATGAAGTCTTGTCTCCCCCCAAAAATATACACGTGCACTGAAGATAAATATTCATTATCTTTTACTTTTAGTATACCTCAAATATTCTTCCAGAGTAGCGTGTTCAGAAGGAACTTAATGTTAGCTCCTTGTTTGATTGAATCCTAAATTAATTTCCCTGAACATAGTTTAGCTGGAGATTGATGTGAAATGGTTAGCCATTTCCTAGTCTTCCTATAATTGGCTCATACATCATACGCATAGTAATTCATGGATTTAAAATTGTCTAATGCTTTAAAGCTAAACTTTTCAGTGAATTAGGAGAAACATATTTTTTGTTTCCTTTTCTTCTTTCTTTTTGATGAAAGAGGTAGGCAGCCAGTTCAAAAAGAGATTTGAGGGGAAAAAATACTTTATCATTTTGCCTTTTTTTTTTAAGCTCATAAAGTCCCACTGAATGAAGCCATGAAATTATAGAAGATGCAGATCTGTTATCCATAATTTGCAGTTGTTGACATGCAAGACCCCTCCTGTGTGTTTTAATAAATCATTTTTCAAAATGCCGGGCAGCATTTTTTGGCTCACAAACAGCAACAGTGGCCTGTGTGACCCAAATAATTTGTTTCTTGAATTGGGAAATCCTTAGACGTAGCCAGGCGAGTTTAGAAAAGCAGAAGTACAGAGAAAGGAAGAGGGAAACGGCTAGACTGAGATTGGATCCTATTTCACTCCCACCCTGACTTCCATGAAGTTGGGATCAGACCCAATGATGAGGGAGTGAAAATTAGAAGGACTGAGCTTTTGACAAAGGGGATTTTATGGAGAGTCCATACACAGATCATTTGGGGCTTATGTTTTGTATAAAAAAAAAAAAAAATCGCATCACAACAGCCAGCCCGATCCCTCAGAAGGCTCCCAGCAGCTGGCGACTAGAGATAAGGCAGAGGTATTTCACAGTCTAATACTAATCATATTTGAGCACTTCAAGTAAGATTGGACCACGCTTTTTTTTCCTTTCATACCGTTTATTTTTAAGTTCAAAGCAAGAACTTGTTATGCGTAAGAAAGATGCTCTCGAGTCTAAAATATAAAACAGAGGGAGAGAGAAGTGAGGCTGCGGCGTGAGGTGGGGGTAGGTGCTGGAGAGACTTGCGTCTCCTTCAGGCAGGACCTAGTCATTGACGCTGGAGTTCCTATAGAAGCCCAGGCCGCCCCAGCCGATACCCGCATGAAGGTGGAGGCTGCTACCGAGGTCGCCAGATCTCGGGTTGGGGAGTGAAGTTCAAAGACCAGAAATACCCTAGAATGTCCTAGGATGTCACAGAGGAGGAACCAAGGGGGCAGAGACCCATTCTGAATTATGATGAGCAACTTAATTCCTCTGCCAGTCCCTGCAGACTTGTGCTCCCTGCAGTCAACCGTCCTGTAATCCTGCATACTTGATGCTTCATTTGCTTGGATCATGAGTCGGGGGAGGGTGGGGGGTCTGTAGTTTATGCCAGAAACGCTCATTATTGATTAACTTCCTCTTCTTCCCAGGCTTGTCCATGTTGTAGGTCTCAGGGTTTTTCTTCATAGATATCAAACCAGGTATAAGCTTATGGCTTCAGGTTAAAAACAAGCACCCGCCCTTTAGGTCAACCTGCAGGTAAGCAGCTGAGGGCCAGCTAACACTGCTGCGTCCACCACTCCAGTTTTTCTTCCAAGCTATCTCACGGAGTCCCGTTATTCCCCAAGCCCACGTCTACGTGGGATCAGAGGACAGGAAAACCCTCATCTGCTAATCCCGTTTACTGACGGGTAAAGCGTCAGCCTCTGTGCTGCTGTCCACAGTGTTCCTTTTGGGATCCAAAATGTTTCACCTGTTATTTCTGCTCCTTGAACTCCTAGTTGTTATTCAAGAGCAGTGCAAACTGTCGCCTTCTCAGTGAAAATGCCCCTCCAACTCCCAGGAAGAAAAATCTTTCTCCGCTGTGTTCTCTTAGCCTTCTCCATATACCGCAGTGGTGATACTTGACAAATAATCAAATAATTATGAATTAATTCGATGACCCCCTCCTACCAGATAGTGAGCACAAAAGGAGGAAAAATCATTGCAGTGACATTAGTGTATCCATAACCTCCAGCTGTGGCTGGCACGTGGTGGAGATGCACTACAATATGGAATGAATAGAATACCATATGATACCACTTATATGTGGAATCTAAGAAAATGACACAAATGAACCTATTTACCAAACAGAAACAGACTCACAGACACAGAAAACAAACTTATGGTTACCGGGGGCAGGAAGAGGGAGGGAAGGGATAAATTGAGAGTTTGAGATTTGCAGATGTTAACCACTATATATAAAATAGATAAACAACAAGGTCCTACTGTACAGCACAGAGAACTGTTGTATTCAGTATCTCGTGGTAACCTATAATGAAAAAGAATACGTGTGTGTCTGTGTGTGTGTGTAACTGAGTCACTATGCGGTACACCAGAAACTAACACAACATTGTACGTCGACAATGCTTCAATTAAAATACATATATATTGAATGAATAGATGGCTGGATGGATGGCTGGCTGGATAGTTGTTTAGATGGAGCTAGAGGAAGACTGGTTGTTGCCCTTCTACTGTTGTTGGGTAACAAAATCTGATTCAATGTTTTGACTCTGACTGCTGTACTTAAGCATCGGCCCGCCCTATTTCCAGAGCCCTGGAGAGCGGTGGGTGGTCTTCCTTCTGCCTGGAGCCCTGACGCTTGGACAGGGTGGACTTCATAGGAAACAGGAAGTCAAGCTTCTCTTCCTGCTCTGTCACTTTGATTTAGAAGATCTCACGTTGCGTCTGTTTCCTGGTGATGAACCCCTCCCCTGACACGTTTACATACATTTGTGTCAAAGCAGAAGGCCAAGCTTGATAGAATGTTTTAGTTCTTTTCAGGTAGGATTCACTTTCCAGGATAAGACGTCTGTTGTACACTGAAGACCCTAAATAGTGTGCTTTTAACAGTGCAGACCTCCTTGTAGAATTTCAAAAAGGTTTAGAACAAATCCTCACAGGCGCTCACCTTGTCCGGTTCAGTCACAGACAGGACTTGCAGTTGGAAGCAAGGAACATAGCTGTGTGCCCTCTGGCAAATCACCTGGACTCTCTGTGCCTCAGTTTGCCCGACCCCTTTTTAATATAAAACATAATATCTTCATCAGTGTTACGAGAAATCCAATGTTACCGAACTCAGATTTGGCTGCTCATGGCTCAAGGGTCCAATCCTGGGACAAGTGTTTGGTAGAAGGAAAGATAGCTTGACTGAGGAAGCCAGCAATCCTGGGGAGAAGGTAGACTCACGCCCCAAAGATCCAACTCCCTGCTGTGATCAGGGCACAAAAGGTTCTGAAGGAGAGTTTCAGGGGTGCACAGGCAGGGATGCTATGTACAGAACAGCACAGTCAGCTCTGACAGTCACCTTGAAACTGGTCGTGCTGGGTCTGATCAGCATCGTCGTGATTGTTTTAAGCACAGTTAATCCTCTATTTCAGGGTCAGTTTGTTCCCATTTCCTTGAGGCCGGTTCTTGGAATCACATAAGATGGAGGAGCTTGTCATGGCTACGATCTGATCACCATGCAGTTAACTTCTTCCACCTGGTGGAGTTTCAGTCTCTGCAAAACAGCTCAAAGGACATGGCTCAGACTATGACCTATAACCCTTGAGGAAGAACGAAAAGGTCCTTGACTTTGTTTAATGACCGAACTATTATTATTTTGTCCTGTTTGACTGCTAATCTTCGCTTCTGCATTTTTTCCCATTTCTTGATTAAATTTACTCTTTGGCTAAAGTTTTTCTACAGACAAAAGGCAGGGGGAGGCCATGGAGGGGTCTGTCCTGGGGAGGCCCCATAGGGTCCTGCTCCCTTACAGAAACCGGCGGTTGAAAGAGATTCTGGGAGGGAAAGAGAGACGGAGCAAATTCAAAGAGAGTTAATCTCCCCGTGGTTTTTATGAAAAGGCAATAGTCTTTCCTTCCTCATTTTTTCCCCACTGTTTTCCCAGTGAAAGCTGTATTACTTTATCTTTGTTTGGCCCCCCTAAATATCATGACTATGAGGATTTAACAGGGCACAATGACTTTTCTTCTCTACTCTGCTGGCCCCATTAAACCATCCAAGATTTTTAAACTGTAAAAAAACGATACAAACATTAAATCATTGCAGTTGTTATTGCCATCATTATCATTATTAGAATCAGAACAATGTAACAGGGTAGAAGGAAATCTGCACCAACCACACTGATAATTAGTCGGGTGATCTGGGCACGTCAGCTGACCCCTCTCTGCCCAGTGTTCTCCATATCCAACTGGGGGGTTAGACTGCGTGGCTTTTTTCCTGTCCCTTCTAGCTCCAAAATGTTTGTCTTCAGCACTGAATCGTTATTTCCCAGCATACGTGGTAGCCCATCTGAAGTTCTGGTTCTCGATCTTGTGGCCTGAATGCATTTACTGTCCTGTCTGTTTTTAGCTCTGGTGGTCTTTTTGATGTGTTTGCCTCAGCAAGAAGCACATGTTAGCAGCAGTCCCTTTATCTCGGGCCTGGTTGCCTGATTTAAAGAACATGCCAAGAATGTGCAGATCTCTGTAACCACCGATTTGTTGCACTGATGCTTGCATTCAGAAAGGCAGACATGGTGTGCCCAAGAATATTCCTAGAGACAGCAGCACAGTTTGCAAAGAAGGGAAACTGGGGTTTGATTCCTGCCCCAAGCTAGTACTGCTTTGGAGATTGTAATCTTGGACCTCCCTGAAATCTTGGGCCGAGACTAAAGAATGCATGGAATGATGCTACCTCACCCACTTCCCTTCCTCTCATTTAATCTCTCAGCAGCCCTGTGTGGGGTTTATAAACATCTACAGGTCATAAAAATGTATGGGAGAAGGCGGTGATGGGAGAGGAAGAGGAGGAATGGCCACTTCCAGTGTTCCCCACCCACAAGCATCTGACCTATAGCTTGAGCCCATTTGATGGGCTCAGTTCTGTTATTTAGTGTTTCTACTGTGTTACCTACCCACAAACTTGAGAACCCCTAAAATCTGCCTTCAAACTTGTCATAAGTAAAAATGTCTCATAGGGTAGAGCCCTGTGGGTCATCATTACAGACAGTCTCCCATGTTGATGCCAGGCTTTCTTCGTAATCTTTTGGACCCAGGGACTCAGTAAGGTGCAATTCTTCTTGGTTGCATCAATCTACAGTTTTCTGTGTACATGGAGACACTATGAACACACAGCTCAAATATCTTACTCAAGTTCAATGAATTAGTTGAGCAAGAATTGGGGGCAGAGGAATTGGGTGAAGGTAATCAAGGGGTACTTCCAGTTATAAGTTCCGGCGATGTCATGTACAATGTAATGACTGTAGTTAACAAGACTGTATTGTATATTTGAAACTTGCTAAGAGAGTACATCTTAAAAGTTCTCATCCCAAAGGAAAACACTGGTAATCGTGTGAGCTGATAAATGTGAACTAACTTACTATGTTAATCATTTTGCAATATATACATATGCCTAGTCATTACATTGTACATCTTAAACTTATACAATATTACATGTGAATTATATCTCAATAAAACTGGCTGGGGAGAGGGAAGCCAAAGCAAAACAAAATGAAAATGTAGATCCCCCCCCCCCAAAAAAAGAGTAGGTCCAATCTGGCATTGCACTCATAGCAAACAACTTTGTCTGTGTTTTATTGTATTTCATCTGTATGTCTGTCATTTCTACCTGTCACTGCTCACAGGGCCATCACACACTCTGACTGGCAGGTCTGATCAAAAGCCAGATAACGGCTGGATTGACAGCCTAACCCCAGGCACTTTTAGGTAACTATTGTGATCTAGCTCCCAGGTCTGGTTAGTTTGAAGTCCCTTTTGCTAATCTGAGCACTTGTCTCTCTCCAGTTTTCTACTCTCCACCCATTTCTCGCAATCGCCCAATGTGCCCTGATAGTAGTTCCCATCCAAACACCTCTAGGAAATTTCAGAAGAGGCCAACGTTTCAGAACAGGATCCACCTTAAGCTCTTAGTAGGCGCTGAATCAGGAATTTCATTTAAAAGAACCGAGGATTAAGCTCTTGTATCTAGAGGTGAGGGAGATGGCAGTGGAATGTCTGAGAGATTTATTTGGCATGAAATACTTTGCACAGACGTAAACGCTGATCAGATTCACATGGTGATGTTCTGACTTCTGTTTGCTTGAATCTTCTCAAGATGCCTCTGGTTCCAGGCAAGGAGACAGAATTGCCTGCAGCTTGGCACAGGAGAAACCTGGCTCCTGGGACGGCCCTGGGTGTAGCTGGCTTCTTGGTGATGTTAACCAGAGTTGGCTGCTGGGATCTTAGAGGATCAAAAGGAATTTTTTTAAATTGTACATGAGCCCAGAAAAAAGTCCATAAAATCACTTCCTTGTGTCTGTGGGTTCCACCCATTAATAGCCTGCCAAACCCAAATACCTGAGAAGGAAGCAGGGGAGAGAGACAGAAGGAAAAGCAGACTCTGGAGGGCAAATGAATCAATCCCCAAATTCTGGATTCATCGGCAGATCATAGAGGCCAAGGGGGTGCATCCTTCCTGTGTCTACCACTTGTGTATGACTTTGGGGAGACATTTCAATAATCTTCTTTTACCCCTAGTGAATACTCCTCATCAGGGTTGTAAGACATCCACACAGCCTAGAGAGCTGCTGCTGAATGAGGGTCGAGGAGAAGAAAAAGGTAAGGATGGAAGGATAAAAATGGAGAAGCTGAGTTCATTTAAGGAAAATTACTACCTCCCAAAGCTGTAGATTCCTCCGTGTCTTGTTTGGTCCCCAGTCTCTTCCCAGTGAAGGTTATATTTACTTTATTTTGCTTTGCCCCAGGACATATCTTGACTATGAATATTAACAAGGCACAGTTTGTCTCCTTTCTGCTGACCTCATTAAACTGTCTAAGATAAGCTCCAATTTGTAGCCAGGCTTCACATTTAATTGAACCACAAAGTCCACCTCCTTTCAGTTCAGCTTCGCTGTAGAGCTGGCTATTTGGCGGGGTAAGCAGTGGGGTCCAGGGTGCCTGCGGGCCCCCTGTCTGTTCTCCTGTACCCACCACTCCTGACTCCCACCACCTCTCCAGCCCTGTCTCCTTCCCACCCCGGACAAGCCGGCAAGCCCCCTGCCTCCCTGCACGAGCAGTTCTCTCTCTGTGTTCTCATGAGCGTTTGCACATTCTCCTGGTGGAATGCTCCTTACCTGCCTGGGTTTCTCAACTACTGTTCACCCGATGGCCAGATCCTCATCTTATTCATCTTTTTATTAGTAGTGTCAGTAAATGATGTTTGAATGAATGATTTCTCATCAAAAGAAGGTCAGCCCCATTCTTAATTCTGCTACAAACCCTGACCCCCATCCTTTGCTTTCCATGAGGACAGTCCGTACAAAATGGACAGGAAGGATTGTGGCAACACACTGTGCCATAATCGATGCACACGGGTGGTTCTGTAGGTGGTTTATCCATGGAGCAGAGGTGCAGTTATCTTCCAGGATCTGTTTATTCATTTGTTTCTTCCCTCTTCATCACATGAGTAACACCGTGTCCAAAATGACTGTCTTAAGAACTGAGACATATTAAGTGAGAGCTTCAGCGCATGCTCAATAAATGACTGTTAAAGGAATTAATTGAAGGTGGAATGAATGAGCAAAAGCAATACAGTTGGGGCAGACTTGCAAGAGGTTGGAGTAATTTCCTGCTTTGTCCTTACAGTGTTTGTGCTGGATGGGGCGCAAATGTGTAATAAATGTTGGTCATCACCACCACCACCACCACCACCACCATCCACAGTGCCTGGTATTTCTATTTAGCAATGAATCTCTTGCCATTAAAACCCAACGTCCGCCATGACGGTTAATATTCAGGGGTCTGGGAGCTCGCGGCCAACTGCGATGAGACAAGCAGTAATAGGCACTGTGTGAGCCAGGTCCTGAGCTGTGTGCTTTGCAGACAATATTTCATTTAATCCGCAGAAGATCTCTATAAAGTAGGTATCATTAGCCCTTTTTACAACTGAGGAAACAGCCTCCGAAACAGGGTGAACGCAGAAGGTTTGAGTTAGGAGACGGTGCAGTAGGCATTTACCCAGGTCCAGTCTGTCTGAAACAGCTATGCCTTTTCAGCACTACACTATATTGATCTATAATAAGAAAAAGAAGTCAAGATTCTGAATACTGGCAAATGTTTCTTGCCAATAAAATGATTCTCTCTCTGCAAAGCCCGAGATATCCAACCTAAAAACCAGTCCAGCAAATAAAAATGTATAAAACTAGTAAAGCTAATTAAAAGATAAATGTGTATCTTGTCTATATATCCCCCCAAATATGTTTGAAATATAATGGTATTTATTTATTTTTATTGTATTTTGTTTTGCTTTTTTAAATTTTATTTTTTCCCCTTCACGGAGGCACTGGGGATTAAACCCAGGACCTCGTCCATGCCAAGCACATGTTCTAACACTGAGCTATACCCCTCACCCTACTATAATGCTATTTAAAGATCTCATTCACAACAACAATTTTTTAAAAATTAAAATATCACATCCTGTGCCCCAATTCAGGGAATTTCTAGTATGACTCCCAGACCAATTCACCCCCCAACAGGCCAGGGCCAGGTACGTCTTGATGATGAAAACTTAGCCAAATTTTTGGCAAAGTGGGAGTAAAATTCATAAGTAATATTCAAGGCCTGTATAAAGGAACCAACTGACAAACTTTAAGAAGAGACATACAAAAATGAGAATAAATTAAAAGAGATACCATATTTCTTGATGAGAAGCTTTAATATTGATAAAAATACCAATTTTTCACAAACTTAGTTTTATATTAACAATGCCAATAAAAACTCTGACAGGACAATTTTCTGAGAGTTCACAGAGTGGTTTTAATATGCACACTAGCAAAGCCAAAAACATTTTGGAAAAGAAAAGATACAAGAAAGACTGACCACACATGTGCTAACAGGTAATATATGGTACAGTGGTCTGACAACGTGCTCCTGGTACCGAAATAGAAAGACAGAGGAACAAAACAGAATAGAAAGCATAACCACAGACCCAAGTATGTATATAAACATAATATTTGATAAAGGTGAGATTTAAAATCAGTAATAAAAGAAGCAGAATTCAACAAATGGTTTGAGGAAAACTGGCTAACCATTTAGAAAGTAAATGGAAATACCAAACGTGTGCCACACCCAAAATAAATTCCAGATGTACTAAAGTTTTAGGTGTTTTTTTTTAAAAAGTAAACTGTAAAGCACAGTAAATATTTGTCTGTAATTTTTAGCAAGGTAGAGCTAAGAGTTTTATCAGAAGTAGAAATCTAAGAAAAAGATTGAGATTTGGCTAAATGCAATTTTATGTTTGTAAGTGAAAGAAAAAAAATTGACAAACAAATGACAAACCAAAACAAGCCTTTGTATGTTCTGTGGTAGAGGCTTAATTCCTCCACATATGAAGATCTTGTATGAATCAATTAGAAAGAGATAAGCATTTCAATTAAAAGCTCACAAAAGCAAGTCACAAAAGAATTACAAGTGGTTATAAACCCAGATAAACCCGAGAGATCCAAGAACTGCAAAGCAAAATGTGTTTGAGACGATGCTGCCTCAGCTGTCTAAGTGGCAGTATTTCTTTTACATGTTGGTTAGGTTAAAGGAAGAGTATAAATTGATGCATTCTTTTTGGAAGTTAATTTTGTCATAGGTATGTAAAAGACCTAAAAACAGTGCAGCCTGCTTGAGAGGTAATAATAATAATAAAAAAAAAAGCCATACATGCCAATCAACATTTAGCTCTTCAAAAGTTTATTGAATCACCGTATAGCTGTGACAAATTGGAAATGATATGAATTCCAAACTTTAGAGAAATGGTTTAAACAAGTGGTTAAACATGGACAGAATGGAATACTATGCAGTCATTAAAAGGGCTACTGTACAGTCATATCTTACAAAAGATGTTCACCATCAGTGCGAAAAGATTACAGGACCGTATCTGTGAGAGGCAGTGTCCAGCAGAGCTCTCTGTGTGGATGGGCATGTTCCATATTTGCACTGCCCAATGGCCACAGGCAGCTTCTGAGTACTTGAAATGTGGCTAATGCAGCTGAGAAACTGAATTTTTGTTCTTATGTATTTTAATTAATTCTAATTTGAGCGGCTGCGTGTGGCTATTGGCGGCCACAATGGATGGTGCAGATCTATAGTCTGATCGTATTTTATCTACATACACACGGGGCAACACTAATATTGGAAAGATGGACACCAAAATGTGAACAGTGGTTCTCCCTGAAGAGGGGGACTATGAGTGTCTTATTTGTTTAAATTTGTTTTAATATGGGGGCTGGCAGAGCTATTTTCCAAATAGGAGCGCAAAGTGCTGTGAGCTGCTTTGAAAACCACTTTTCTGTGTGGACAGTGATGAAAACTCTGGCCCTCTCATGTGGGTCCCTGGTGGGTCTGCCCGGCCACCCAGCCTGAGTCGCATTTCACCAGAGCCCCCGTTTTTTTTTCCCCAAGGACCGATCCAGATGTCACTGCCCCGTCTCCCAGCACACCAAGGATCACTGCCTCACAGCCACAGCCCTGGGCTTTGGTCAGCGTTACTTCTCTAACAGTTTCCTTAACTGATGGGCAGAGAGTAAGAAAAACTCTTGTGAAGGATGGGGCAGGAGGCCTGGTTTTAATAGACGTCAGGCGGCAAGTGGTGGGATCGGCCCTGCACGCTTCCACTCAGCACTGCTTATCTCACCCACTGTCAGGGCTTTTCATCACATCATGGGCCCCAGTCCTGGGAGATTTGCTTCTCATTATGGCTCCCAGCCCAGTTCCCCGTCCCAGGAGTCAGGCCCAGGCATGGCCCCAGGATGAAACATTACCCAGGCTGCTGGCACAGTGGGAGAACCAACTCTCCCACTAAAAATCCCCTCTGACACCCAAGGAGTCACCACAAGGATAGTTTCGACAGATGCCTGTCTCTAGGGCTCCACCAGAACTCTGGAGAGCCATCGTGGGGGACTCATTTTGTCCTCTTTTGTTTCTGCTGCACCCCAAGACCAGCATGGAATAATCAGGTGTGAATTTAACCTCCCTCTTCTCTCCTAACGGTTGCATTTATCGGTCAGTACTCTCCTCTGCTGAATCCAGTGAGGCCTCAGCGTCCTTCTTAGCCTGGGACGGTCACCAGTCATCACACCAAAAGAAAGCCATTTACCCCCCGAAATTAGAGCTTCTTGTCTGATTGTTCAGGGATAGCAGGGCCCCTGTGGAAGCCAGAGTCTGTCTTTTCAGACGTCCGAGAGCAAATAGCAATGTGTGTGCTATTGTCTTAAGTTTATGGGCTGCAGTGAAGTTTATAAAGCGCTCTCAGGGACATCTGAATATCTCCATAACCCTGTGGAGTTAGAAAAGGCCAGGGTTGGCTTCCAGACCTGAGAAGAGACACTTGTTTGCTAGGTAACGTCATAATAGTGGGATTATTACTACTGCTAGGTTGGTCCATTGTGATTAGGAAGCTTAACCCTAGATCATCCGACTCGAAACACAGTGCTCTTCCCCAACATTGCATTGTCAGACAACAATAGGAAAGCCCCCAAGATACCCAGGTTCATCCACCTCCAGGAGTAACCAGGGGAGGGATGAAGAGATGGTCGGCCTTTGGTGCTGGGTTCAGAACTTGGCTTCACTCCTTACTAGTTGTGTGACCTTGGGAAATTCCCCAGCCTCTCTAAGCATCAGTTACCCCAGCTGTAAAGTGTGGATAATAACATTATCTCCCTCAGAGAGCTGCTGGGAAAGTGAACCCACGTTTAGGACCTCCCTGGTATACAGTGGTGTACAGTAGGCACTCAGTGGGGAAGCGCTTATTATCAGTCCAGTTTTCACAATGTGCCCATGAGAACAGCTCCAGGAAAGTGGCCCACCTTCCAGTAGACGAGGAAGCTCTTTGCACCTTGAATCACTAAGTGGTTTCCATAAAAGACAGATAAACCACCCAGAAGAGAAGGACTGGAGATTGGATGACAGCTGCACAAGAAGCAGCTTCCTTTACTGAAGTCGTGTTTCCGGTTCATGCTGAGGTGGATGTGTCTGCCGTATGGCCTGGGGGAGGTCAAGGCTGAGGCCCCAGCAGTGAAAGGGGACCCAGCGTGCTCGCAGGTGCGTGTGCTGTGCAGTACCTGCCCCAGGTAGGCTGCTCTTGGAGTCCTGCCGGCTCTCACCAGATGACTGCAGCCAACCATCGTCTCCTCTCTAAGCCCCTACATCATGCCAGGAAGGATGAACCATTTCCCAGAAAATTTAGCTTTCAACAGTATGCCATCCCATGGCCACGAATGGTCATTGTAATCTTAGCCAAAGCATCTTTGTTCCAGAGGGAGGTGGACTTGCCTGGACAATGGGAAGAAAGTGGGAACTCCTTAATTCTTAATCTTATAATGAAGAAGTTTCTAGGGATGCTTTGCTGTAGAAAGTAGAAATTATTTATTGACACTAATTATTGTTTGATTGCATTCTACATTATTTCTACACTACTGAGGATAATTTCTTGCTGGGAAGAATTGCTGTATGTGTTGACTGACAAGGAACGATGTCTATGAAGTCATTAAGTGAAAAAAAGCACCACACAGAAACAAAAGTATAGGATAATATGTACATATTTTTTGTAACTTGTACGCGTGCATGCGTGTTTAAAATGCATAGAAAAAGCCCTGGAAAAAGAGCCACCCGACTGTGATGAGGAGAAGAGAAATGGTGGTGGTGGTGGTGGCCTTATGGTCTACCTTTCCTTTGATATTTAAAAAGATCAGCTTATATTTCTTTTATAATTGAAAACTTGAAAGACAGCATACAAGTTTATAATGCATTGTAGAAAGACATCAATCACAAACAAGCAATTTACGTGTTGGAAGTTTAATAGGTTAGCTCTAGAGAATTAAATCATGAAACTTCATTCCCCAGAGGTGCAGAGACATGGGATAAGCCTTTTTTACAGTATGTTTAATTTTTTTTTTTTTAAAAACAGCTTCATGGAAAGTGTTTTATAACTGAGAAGCATTGATTGTATGTAAATAAAAGAGCTCATAAATTTAAAAATTTTCTTTCTGGGAGAGGCAGCTTCACTACTACCCCATGCTCCAGCTGGCCCTGCCGAGAAGAGGGGATCCTGGCCACTCTGCCTGGTCCATTTCTCAAGGGGGAGTTTGCAGCAAGCAAGCTTGAGCCATGAAGTACCGAGCCCTCCCGGTCAGAGAGCGGGTGTGCTTACCCCTCACTCCAAGCTCAGTGTTCCTCTTCTGTAATGCAGACCACTTCAAAGGCATCCATCTAGGCTCATCTGCATCACTCTCCTGGGGGACCTGGGAGTCATGGGGAACAGACACGCACCAAGCCCATGCTGCCTGCTGTGCTGTAGTTACAGCCTTTGTCTCTGACCCAGGCGTCTCATGTCTTCTGCCAGCATCCACGCAATAATAATAGGTTAGCTCAATAGCCTCCAAGTAGGGTAGACTCCCAGACACTTTATAGTCTTGGCACTTGCTTACTTACAAAATCGAGCATTTTGTTGTATTCCATCCTGTATGGTTTGCTAACGGTGGGATACTGTAGTCAACAGGATTACCATGGTGCCTCCAAGCCCACAGCCTCTTCTAGGTGGGACTGTGTCGTGAAGGTGCAGCACGGTAGAGGCCAGGTGACTACTCCCACACACGGGGATAGCTCATTGGACCTGGAGTGAGTACTGCAATTCATGAGCTGGCCGGTAATCTGTGATGTGGACTGGCACGGAAGCATGAGCTGGGGCCGATTCAATGCATCAGGAAATGTGCAGTTAGCAGTGAGAGCTGAGCTGAGGGTAAGAGCAGCCATTCACTGGTCTATAAGGAAGCCAGCAGTAGGAAGAATTAAAGCTAGGAGATGGAGAAAGGATCCAGACAATCAAGGGAAGGAATAAGCCAGTGAATAATTAGCCAGCAAGCACCAGACAGCAGAGGATCAGCTGAATTATGATTCCTGGAGGGAACCGGGAACTAAGAGTCAGCAGCTCCAGCTGTGGAAGTCCACTGAGCCATCTTGGATTAGGAACCACCCACCACTTCCTGCTCTTTTTTTTGGTGGGGGGGAGTGGATATTTTTTATCTTAGAATAGTTTCAAACTTACAGAAATAGTTTGCAAGAATAGTACAAAGAAAAACTATTTCTTCCTTAAACCATATGAGAATGAATGTCAGACATCACGTGCATCCCCACCAGCAACCCCCCAGCACATACACACTAATCGCAACACTTTAGTATGTATTTCCTGCAACAGTGATAGTCTCCCACACAGTCACAAGGCAACCATGAAATTGGGAAGGCTAACATTGATTCGTTCCTACCAGACAATCTGAGTTTTGCCAGTTGTTCCAATCATGTCCTTTACTGCAAAAGATGAATCCAGGACCATGCATGGCATGTGTCATGGTCCACTGGTCTTCCTTGATCGGGAACAATCCCTCAGTCTTGTAGTGACTTTCACAACCTTGACATTTTGGAAGATTATGGGCAAGTTATTTTGCCGAGTCCTTCAGTTTGGATTTTCCAGTGTGTCTTCATGGTTAGTTTCAGGCGATGCCTGGTAAGGAGAACTTCACGTTTAGTGGCGCTGTGTGCTTCCCGCCGTATCCTCCTGGGTGGGGCATACCACCTCTGTTTGTCCTGCTACCAGTGATAATTGGCTTCAATCACTTGATTAAGTTGGGTCTGCCAGGTTATTCCACAGGAAACATACTCCTTTCTCTTTGTATTTGGTAAATATTTGGGTGGTTCCTGCACCTCTTGAGACTTCCTTGTCTGGCTTTCCTGGGCTTCTATGTGTGTGTGCACTTTTAATAACCCCGCAATACTTAAGGTAACTGAAGCTCCCAGTACAACAAACATGCACCCACCCCATTCCTTGGCATGGTCTTTGTTCATAGCATGGAGGCTTGGCTTGAGGAGAGCTGGGTAGAATTAGCAACCTGCCTTGATTGCTTAGCAGTGCTCTCCTAGAACTGGTCCCATCCCCCAAATGACCATTGCCTGTATGCCGATCCTGCAGCTCCATCAACAAGGGTCCCCCAAGGAACCAACAAACCCTATAAGCCTTCTGGATTCCCGTATTGTTCCATGGTAAACTCTGGGCAACTCAGACACAAATAACATGGCACCAATTTGACAGAAAAGAAACATAGTGTATCTTTGTGATACTGTTTTAAGTCAGTGTTAGAATGCAAATGTGGGCATTAGATAAAAGGAAAAAGGGATGAAATTATTCTTCAAATTAACAAACAGTAAGTTTTGTGTGTGTATGTACAACTTTATGAGTCTGTATAAAGATCTGTGTAAATGATACTACAGTGATGATACAAACTAATTACATCATCTCAAGAAAAAAAAAAAAACCCAACCCTCACGCTGTTACTTTTAGTCATTCATCCCCTCACCTCACTGCTAACTGTTGGCAACCTCTGATCCGTTCTTTGTGAGTCGAGTTTTGTCCTTTCAGTATGTCATGTAAATGGAATGATATATTACATTACTTTTTGAGGTTGGATTCTTTCACTCAGCACAAAGCCTTTTATTTTATTTTATTTTATTTTATATTTTATTGAAGTATAGTTGGTTTACAAAGTTGTGTTAATTTCAGGTATGCTATAAAGTGATTCAGTTACATATATATATTACATATATATATATACACACACACACATACATATATATATGTTCTTCTTCAGATTCTTTTCCATTGTAGGTTATTACGAGATACTGAATATAGTTCCCTGTGCTGCACAGTAATGAGTGCATGCTGTTGTATGTTTGGGGCTTTTTTATTGGTGAGTAGTATTCCAGTGTATAGACATACCACAGCTTGTTAATTCCTCCTACTTCACTCACAAGGGTCTACTTTCAGGTGCTACCTGCTGCCTGGGGTAAAATTTTTTTTCATGAACACATTATATCTTTATAAAATTATAAATATATATGCTTAACATTTTTAAGATTATCAAACAGTAAGACTGACAAGTTTTTCTTTAGATGTACAGTTCTATGAATTTTAACACATGCATAAATTATAGAGTGACCACCACACTCAGTACAGAACAGTGTATCACCCTAACAAAATCCCTGTGCTATTTCTTTTTTTCACATGACTTTTCTTAGGGTATTATTATTATTATTATTATACAGCTAATGTACAACATGTAAGTTTCAGGTGTGCCACATAGGGATTCACAACTTTTAAAGGTTATATGCCAACGATAGCTATTATCTGGGGTGACGTTTCCTGCCATCTGCCCTCTCCCGTCGGCTCAAGGAAGGGGAAATCACAGGTGTCTGATTCTCAGGGTCATGCTGCCTCTACCCCTAGAGTTTGCTTTCATGGTACTTCTCTTCCCAGACGTCACTGCTCCCACAGTGAGGGTGAGATGCTGTATATTCTATTGCCTTTTATCTCTTTTTCTTCTGGGCTCCATGTTCCGACATACGTGACTCCTATAATGGCTCGCCCTGTTTCTATGTTACTTCCAGCTTTTGGATCACGCAAAAAAAAAGGGACAGTATCGATCCAAGTAGTAGCAGCGTCTGACACATTACTCGCAGCCACAGGAACACGAACTGATTTTTATTTTCCACATTCTCATCTCCCTCCTTTCCAAGCTTCTGTCCTACATTTAGCCTCGTATACGACAAACCACATCAGCAGGATCCAACCCAAACCACACGTCGTTCTAGGGTAAATTAATAGCAGCCTGAAGGAAAATAATAGCAGGGCTGAGCAAAGAGTTAAGTTTAAAATGAGTTTAAGTCATTCCAGTTGAGAAAGTCAGTAAGCCATCATGTGAAATCAAACCCACGGGTCCGTGAGGAATCGGGGCAAATAATTTTAAGATCATTTTCTCAGAAATGTGGGCAAAACGTCCAAGTCAGGCAGAGCCCAGCCCAGCCCACAATGCAGGTAGCATCTGTTGAAGATGAAATTCTGTTCTAGTCGCCACAGAGCATTTCAGGGTTGACGCCAACCCCGTCTTGCACTATTTTGTAACCATCTCAGTTCGAGACTTCCATTATTTTCCAGACAGCCGAGCCCTTAACTAGATGAGCTATTTTCAAGGGAAGTGGTGTGTTCTTATCTCAGTGTCTCCAAAGCTGTAAATTTCTCTGTAAACTACATTTACTCCTCCAAGTGAGTTGTTACAGGCTTGACTGATGGTGGAACCAAATCAACCTTTGACGGGCCCCTGCCTAATTACAAAACAAAAACAGTGATTCACATTATACGCACCCACGGATTGACTAGGGAGAAGCGGAATTACTCTTCCAAACCCACGCCAGCTCCTCCGTGTTTTAATTAGGAGTCAACATTCCAGTTTGGTATCAGTTTTCTAATTGCAAGGGACCCTGCCCCTGCAGGAGTCACTCTGCGTTTTACAAAAAGCCTCCTTTCCCCCAAGAAACACTACCTATTTTTATTATGATGCTGACAGTCGTATAGTCATATTCCATTCAAAAGCAATTTTGAGGGTTAGTGATGGAGAATTAGCCTCCAGAAGCGAGCTACCTGTGATCCAACTATGGCTGGACCACTAAGTATCTGTGTGAACTTGGACAGGTGATTCGATCTTTCGGGGACCTCAGTTTCCTCAGCTCCAAAACAGGGCTAATACCATTTGCCTCACTGGGTTTTGGTAAAGACTGGGCGAGTCATTCACATACATCACTTCGCCTGACACCCGGCACGTGGGAAGCGTTTGGTAAGTGTGAGCTACATACACAGAGAACTTTCTTTCCTGGTCTTATCGCAAAGGATCACAAGGAACCACCTTCCACTTAAAAAAAAAGTGCCTCATTGGTTTCGCCTTCTATCCCATGGGGGTCCGTGGACCCCAGAATAAGACGTGAACAACACAGATGGGCTGCATCCCCTGCCCCTGAGGATGTGGCGCTCCCGTGGGCGGCTCTGGAACTCTGGCTTCCGGGCTGGCCCACTGCGGAGACAACCTCACGCTGGCCGGATAGCAGAGTGGTGCCAGCTCCGTTCAACCTGACCTCTTGCACACTCTATTTTTTAATTAACCTTGGATCAGCCAAGCAATATCTGTTCTCCAAACACAGTCATATTTTATGCAAGCAGTGACAAGCTAATTAAGTTAATTATTATAACACCTATCTGTATAATGAAACTAGGGTTGGATGATTCCAGCTGCTTCTCCTTAAAGTGCACCCCAGCGATGATTAAAAAATAATTAATATTTCACCAAAGACAGGAACAAGAAGTTAATTAAAAGACGGAGGTGCAGTCTTAATGAAACATAACCCACTGTGTTCACTACAAGGCTGCACAGCCAAGTCCCTGCTCGGAATACAGATGAACAGCAGTGAACGCCATGTCTTTCTTGAGAGCATTTAGAAGACATTAACATCTCCCTCTTGCCCCATCCAGGGAATGTTCTAGAAATCTCTTCTTGCCTTTTAATGAGATAAAGGAAACTCTTGTATTTATTTGGGCAAAGTCAGTTGGCTGAAATGAGTTCCAAATCTGGACCAGTAATATTACTTCTGGGAGGAGCTAGACCATCAAAACTGTCACTTCTCTGGTCGTGTCACAGACACCCAGACAGGTCTGGACTCCACGGGAAAGCTCTAACTGTTTCCGTTTTTCTGTAGCTAATTGGCCTACCTTCATATAGGAAAGAGTAAAGAGACTGTCATGGCTGGGGAAATTTAGAACTTTGACTCAGCTGGTTCAACGCACAGTGTGTTGCATTCTAAGTACTGGTTTCCTTGCAGAGAGGGACAGAGATGCTTTCCCTGGCTGCCTGGGGTCCCCAAGGCCGTGTCGGTAGTCAACAGGATGGCTCGTCAGCTGGGCACGTGGGACAACTCACACAGAGGCGAGGCGAACGTGGAAGTCGGGGGAGAGTCCCAGGGCCCAGCCGCTCTCTGCCAAGTCACTCTGCTTAGGAAGATGAGATGCTGGTCATTTGCAAAACGAGGGGCTGGGAATTAGCAGAGTTCTATTTTAGCCAAAACTAGAGCCAACATCCATCTCCCTCAGCGTCGGAAGACCAGATTTCTGGCCGTCATTCAGCCCCCGAGCCATCTGTGTCCTGGGACAGGATGTTTTGCTCTTTGAGCGTCTGTCTCCTTGTTGATAAAATGAGGAGGTAGGACCCAAGGCCAGCTGCAGCGCCCTTTCATGCTGTTGTTCTCTGCGTCTAAGATGCCAGCCTAGTTTTTGTGAGGTTACAGTGAGACAGGGCAGGTACTGTCAGAGCTATCTCACAGCTGAGAAGTCTTTGACTCAGAGATCTTCCAGAATTGTGGTCAGGTGACTGAGTCTCCCCTGAACCTCGGGTTTCAGACTAAACACCGGATATTCTGATTCCTCAAATGCCCAGTTGTTGAGGCTTAGAGCAGCGCAGCCACTCACAGTTCCTCCCCTGGAAGAAAGCCCCTCCCTAGACGTGGCCACAGGCTCGGAGAGGGGCGCTGTGGGTCTGCTGGCAGTGGGTTCAGTGGAGCGACGGGGTGGGGCTTGCTTTGCTTGTTTTGTTTTCCTGCTGTGGCACGCTCCCTCACAGAGGGGCAGGGATTCGAGTCCACCCACATAAAAAGCAATTTAACGCAGTCAATCCAGGTGGGACTTTGCGACATCCCAGATCCTGTGGTCCCCATCCTTAACACCTCATTTGCAACAGGCTTTCATGGTCTCCCTCTCAGGAAGCAATTACACACATGTGCGCCCTGCCTTGAAATTAAATCCTGGCTCCGGGTGGCCGAGGCACCAGCAAAACCTGGTGGAAAGGGGCTTCTTTCGCATTTGTTTGGCAGGGGGCATTTGCGTGCTGGTGTCACATGAAAGGTGAAGACAGTTTAGAAAGGACTCCGGAGCCTGAGGAGGGGTGGGTTAGCAGGAGCAGAGGAGCCTTTTTGGAGGTTGGGGGGTGACCCCAATATCTAAACTGGATTCTGTAAATCCAGGCTGAGAAAGGCCCTTGTTTGCAGGGTTGGGATGCAAAACAGCATCGCGTTCCTTCAGGGACTCTGTGCCTTCTCGGGGTCCTTTCTCTTTAGAAAGTTCCTGTTACAAAAGGACCGTGAACTGGTTTCCAGGCTCAGAGGAACAGGCCTGTGTGCTGCAGTGGAGCTAGAAGACCACACACCTGTGTTCTGGGGAAGAGGGTGCGTGAAGGAAAGACTCTCACGTTGGAAATCAAGACTGGCTGGGCCTCCCCTCAGCGCCCTCTCTGCAGGGCAACGTGCCCGCATCACAGCAAAGAACATGAGACTCTCACAGCCGCCGCCTCATCTGTGCCGCCCACAAACAAAACCAGTACTCTCACTGCCCCCACTTTACAGATGAAGGAATGAGGCCCGGAGAGGGTAAGTGGCTGATGGCCAGAGGGTTACACAGATCCAAGCAGCACGATCATGACCTGGACCGAGTGGTTTGGGTTCAAGCATCTCTACAGGCAGATACGCTGGGGTTTTGGTTTTTGGTGTTTGTTTTTACAAATTGTAGGTTTGTGGCAACCCTGTGCTGTCAAATGATGGTTAGCATTTTTTTTTTTAGCAATGAAGTATTTTTTAATTCAGGTGTGCTCACCTTTTTTTAGACATAACACTATTGCACACTTAATAGGCTACTGTCAATATAATTCTTATATGCACCAGGAAACCAAAAAATTCACGTGACATGTTATTGTGGTATACCATGTATTGTAGTGGTCTGGAGGCAAAGCCAGTCTCCCCGAGGCACGCTGGTACCTGAGCCCTGCCCCACAGACACTCCGCTCTCTCTTCACCCACCACCCCCTCCCCTGACTTCCTGGAAACCTGCATCTTCTACTGCAGGAGTTCAGGATGTGCAGGTATCTTTAGGACCAACAGTACTGAGTGGATTTGGCATCACCTCAGACTTGGAGGTCAAGATAACCAGATCTATGAGGAGTGAAACTAAGGGGGCTTAATAATTGATTTTTGCTTCCCTAAGAAAATGCATAGATGGGTCCAGATGGGTAGAGTCAATTCAGTAAGGAAGCACCGAGTAGGAGGGCTTGTGGGGGAGACTGTGGGTCAGACCCAGGGTCGCAGCCCGGCCTGCGTGTGCGGTGCACTGGATTCTGGGCAAGCTGCTTCATCCCCCCGCTCTCACCCATCCCCCAGTGTCCTCATCTGTCAAAGCACCTGTCTCCCAGGGTTCCCCTGAGAGTCGACTGAGGAGGCCCCCAGGGAGGTGAGCACACACCATCTGGCGAGCCACGAGAGCCCCGGCACGACTGCTCTTCCTGCAGGGTTTCCGCAGCAGCGCTTCACGCAGTGCGTCCCCCAGAGAGGAAGCAGGCAGGAGTCCGGCCTGCAGGGAACTTACAGTCTGGTGGCTGAAATAACATGCATCGCAGGCCCCCGAGCTTGGCAAGGGAAGAGTGGTTCTCAGACTTGAGGCTGCACCCGCATCCTCTGGAGGGGGTGTTGAAACACTGGATCCTCTTGGATTTGGGTGTTGATTCGTATGTGGGACCCACCCCCAGAGTTTCTGTTTCAGGAGGTCTGAGCTGGGGCCTCAGGCCTTGTGTGGCTCACAAGGTTCCAGGGGCTGCTGCTGCTGCTCCAGGGGACCCCACTTTGAGAACCACCGGTATGGGGATAGAGGCAGGCTCTGGGAGCACAACCCTGTCTGCCCTGCAGAGCTGCGTAATGCTGAGTGCGCCATCTTGTGTGGCTGAGCTCCCAGGTCTGCCTTTGTAAACGTGGCAGGAGGACTGAGTGGGGAAGGGATGTAAGTGGACCGGATGTAGGAAAGAGCCCTCGCTGCCAGCCTCCGCCAGCCTCCGCCAGCTGGGCAAGATGCAGCCGGGGAACAGAGAGACCGACCCAGCTGGGCGGAGGCCTCGGGGAGGAAGCTAATTTGAGCAGGAGCCCACGCATCTGGGAGTCACCGTGTAGCGACGGAGATGCTCTGAATCCTTGAGTAACAAACCCCGGGATGCTGAGTCTGGGAGCAATTAGAGGCAGATTTAAGTATATTTTGATTGACTTCCACTCTTCTGAACCTTGAAATATGAGTGGTGGCAGAGAGCTAAAAGGCCCCCGATTCTTTCCACCATAATCCGCATATAAAGTCTTGTACATAGTGTAGCTTCACGTGGCATCAGGGTGGAATTTACCATCTCTGCAGCCAAGCACCAGGAACAGTGGCCCCACACCAAGGAATTTTTTAATGACTTGGGGAGGGTATAGCTCAGTGGTAGAGCGCATGCTTAGCATGCATGAGGTCCTAGGTTCAATCCCCAGTACCTCCGTTAAAATAAATAAGTAAATAAATAAACCTAATTACCTCCCTCCAAAACAAAAACAAACAATAAATAGATAATTATTTTTTAATTTTTAAGAAACTAGTTACTTCCATCACCCAAGCTAGTTCGCCGTTGGCATGGCAATCCATTCACTCCACTCATTCACTGTCACAGCTCAACATTTCACTCATTGGCAGTTTGAATATGTTGATGTAAAACGTGGCCGACATTTCCTGAGCACACCAGAAATTTGACAACCGGCTCCCAGGAGAGTCATTTCAAATCGCTTGACGGACTTGCCCACCGCCGAACCCAGGGCTTTGTGTTCACGCTGCCTCTCACCAGTTACAACCCTCTCCTCCGTCCATGTTTGCCTGGAGCCCGAAGCCACAGGAGAAGGAGCAGTTTGACATCTGGCAGCTCCTGCAACGAGCAGAGCTGCAGGCTGGGAAGAGGGGTGGGGGGTTCAGACCCACAAGAGAAGGATCGGGGCTTGGGTTGCATACATGCTGCGCCTGCAGAGGGAGCCACGTGAGCACAACCCTGGGGAGGTCCTGGCGCTGGACGTGGCCCAAAGTCTCACACCTGCAGCTGGGACCACAGCGCCGGGCGGGGAGGAGCCTGGCGTGAACGGAAGAACCGAGGAGTCTCGTTTCTCCTCCAGGAATGGTCCGCCTGATTGTGCCCCCTTCAGGAGCAAACCAAGGTTTCTGAAAGGCTACTTCCCAAAGCACCCACAAGCCAGAGGCCCCTGCAGTGCCTGTCATTTCAAAAAAGCAGTGTCGCTGTCTGTTTCTTGAGACTGCAAACCAGATGTGTACGGGCGGCTGCTGGCAAGTTCCTCTCTGTTTCCAGATTCTTTCCCAGGTTCTCCCTTCCACAGCTGTCACCCATCTCCAGACAAGCTTCTCCTTCAGTCCCTATGAGAAGTGAGCAGCTAGGTGGCTGTGTTCTGCCTGGTCCCTCCTCACCTCTCTGTTCATCCGGACCGCAGAGCCTGCTACGCTTCCAAACTCTGACACGCTATGAATCACTGAGTCACTGATGCCACTGATGCTGATGCCACTGGCCTGCCCACCATACTTTGAACACGGTTCTGGAGGATCCGGGGAATGTACTGACACCAGATCAGAAGTGCACCACTGTGCTGGGCCATCCCCGGGGACACAGGGCACAAAGTTAAACAGATGACTCTCATCTCATTTCAGGGATGGATTTTATTTGTGCAGAAGCTGCCCATTATCCTGTTAAACTTCAGGGTCATGGATGCCACTTTGGGGCATTTCTCAATTGTACTGACAGCAGAAGGGAATTATGCAAAGTGACACCTGACACGGCGAGGCGGAAACCTGCGCTAGAGCTAGAACCAGAAGCTAATGGCACAAAGGTCCTCGTTGCTGTCACCTACTGGCCACTGAGTGTGCCACTAATCACTGGAAAGATGGGAAGAATCAACAAATGTCCTACTCACCCTAGCAGGGCTGCTTTGAAGATTGAAGCAGATAAAATATGGGACATCTCAATGCAATTTCAAATGGTAAAGTATTGACATCTGCTTTGGACTCCTTGGCATCTTAGCAAATGTGGGCTGTAAAACAGCCCTCTTGTAAAGAAGGCAGCAAACATTTTCACTGTCACACAAAAAGCGCTGCTCTGTCCTAAATTGCGTTTTAATACACTACCCCCATTTTATTATCCTCCTTACAGGGTAATAATGGCTCTTACAGCCAAAGAAGATAGTGTATTATCATAACAGCAGTCACAGAAAACATAAAGAGATCAAACAGTCTAGCTCAGTTTCTTAATATCCTAGCGGTGAGATTTATACAAGTCTGCTTAATCCAAGCTTGGCCATCTTTCCAGCTGAAACATCTCCAGAGAGTGGCCCTTCTGAAAAATGGTTCATTTTGGCCTCATGTGAATTCCTTTCTAGCGTCAACCCTTAAGGAAATAATTACTGAAAGTGTCCCAGCCAACACATCCAAGCGTTCCTCTTTGCTTGTGGGAGGACGTCACATTCTTGGAAACCTTCAGGAGGACCAGAAAGGAGAACGTGAAGGTGTTAATTTCGGGAGTTGGCCATCAAAAGAAGCCCAGCCTCATAAGACTGAAGTCTGGTCAGAAGTAAAGTCTCTATGAAAACAATTCCTGGGTAAGCATTTGCCGAAGGGCCCAAGCTTCTGCGTCCAATTTGTATCACGTTCAGACAAGCGATGTTACAATCCTGAGCCTGGATATTATATACAGTAACAGAAATGTGATTTTCATTATGTTATTAAAGTGCTAGTTGTTGCTACTTCGGCCACACTCCCCACAGATGTTCCCAGCAGCACACCACGGCTGCCGTGGCCGAAATTTCCAGATCTTGGTGCCACGTTGGTCCTGATCCCTATAGAATCCTATCGGGCTGAACACCAGTCCTCCTCCACCCCCTGGCTTGGTTTTAATTGTGCTCAACTTCTGGGAGAAACTGGACTCCTGCAAAGAAAGCCCTGCCAAGTAAACAGAATTCTTCCTCCCAGTTGTCATTAACCCTTTTCTGGGCAGACAGCAATTCACGCAAAATTTAAACCAGATGGGTGAACAAGTCTTTGCAAGAGCAGGGAAAACGCCTTTTTACGGGTTCCACATGGAAAACCAATAGAGGTGTGTTTTGTGCATGCATCGTCAATTTCAGGAAATCTGCACTGAGTATCATGTGAAGTTGGGATTGGCTGGAGGTTTAGACCTAGTGGGAGATGACGTCCTCATGAATCGTGGCCACAGATGACCCCACTGACCATCCCAATGGCCTTCGGGACCAGGACGACACAGGCCAGACTGGGTCAGCCGCAAATCAAAACTTTGGTTGATAATATCAGTTTGATCACTCAGCAACTATTTATTGTGTATATTCAGTGCAGAAAGGTCAACGGGCTTCAGGCAGGGTTCAGCCCCAGAATTTTAGAACAAGGTCAGGAAATGTCACCTTTCCAAACTGAAGCTCGTAAGAAGTAACATGAAATTGAAGCAATTAGCCATCTGCAGGGGCAAACCGCCCTTCGGCAACGCGTTGCAGATGAGATTGGGGTGTGCCCTAAATCTCCACCCAGAATGGAGACCTCTGAGGTCTTCACAGCCGTTCAAGAAGAGCAAACTTGAAGGCACACAGGGCAGCTGTGACTGTGAAGCTCTCGGAACCGATGTGGGGGTGGGGGCTGTTAACCATGCCCCTGGCAGATGGTGTCTTGCGAGAAACATCTCAAAATTGAGGGGGTCAGTTCATCTGGATACCCCACCTTGAGGGAAATAACACCTAGGAACAGCCAGTGCACTTTGATGAATGCTGTTCTCGGCAAGCAAACTACCCCACTGACTGATACCAGTCACCCCACCCAGATGGTTCCCGTGATGAGCTAATGGTGACATTTCAGTGGGTGAGAGTTGCTTGATTTGGAGGAACACACTTCCACTAATTAAGTCTGAATGTCCCTGGGTAGATTCTTAAGACTGAATCCTGAGCCAGTGAGAACCACACCAAAAATCAGACAACTTCATTTATTCATGCATTCATGCTCTCACTCACGTACTCCGTGAACTCGTAACAGGGCCATCTCTGCACCGGATACCGTGTGCGGCAGCAGAAATGCCACGGAACCTCAGTGTTCCTGCTCTTAAGAGGCTTCTGGTATATTACAGAGTGTTTTTTAAGCTATGGGCTGTGATCAAGAGAGAGTTATAAAATCACTACAGTTGGTTACAAGCAGCATTAAAAAAAATAAACAGAATAGAACGAACGATGAAGAGAATAGGACAAAAATTAACAGAATAAAAACTATTAGCTTATGTTGCTATTTGTCCTTCTTACAGCACCAGCAACAACTAATTCCCCAGCTCTCCAACAATTCAGTTCAGTTCTAACATTCTTTTTTTTTCTTTTGAGGGGGGAGGTAATTAGATTTGTTTGTTTGTTTGTTTATTGTTGATGCAGGTCCTGGGGATTGAACCCAGGACCTTGTGCATGCTAGGCACACCCTCTACCGCTGAGCTTCCACCCTCCTCCCTCAATTCAGTTCTGCTACTAACCACCTGGAGTCAGTGCAGAACCCACAGGCTCAGGGTTCAGTCTCGCAGGTTGCCCCCATCTCAGATGCCAACCACAAATGGGGTCCCCAGACACCTGCACTTTAAATGGCCAACTACAAATTTGGGGGTTCCCATGGTGCCCCTGGGGTCTGATAAATTGTTAGAATGATTCACAGGACCAAGAAAAGTGAGAACCTTACTATCACAGTTTGTTAGGAAAGATTTAAACAAATAGGCAGATGAAGTGGTCTGGAGGGTCCCAGGTGCAGGAGCCAGCACCCCCATGGTGTGCACCACCCTCCCACTACCCGGATGTGCTCGCCACTCGGGAGGCTCCTCGAAACCAGTAGTTCTGAGTGTGTTGTTTTATCAAGGTCCCACTATGTAGGCATGATTGATTACATCCTTAGCCATTGGTGATGAACTCAATTTCTAGCCCCACCTCCCTGGAGGTCAGAGGGTGGGGCTGAAAGCTCTAACCTTCCTCAGGTTTCTGGTTGCTCTGGTGACGAGCCCCCATCCTGAAGCTACGGTCCCGCTGAGAGTCGCCTCGTCAGTGTAGACTCAGGTATGGTTGAAAGGGGCTCATGTAAGTAACAGAAGACACTGCCCGCGCTCAGGACATTCCAGAGGCTTTAGGCACTCTGTGCCGGGAACCGGGGCAAAGACCAGACTGTGGTTCCTGTCACAGCGCAGCTGCACGCAGCAGGAATGCGTGTTTTCTGTGGGAGTGTGTTCTCAGTCGCCCACGTATGTGTCCTTCTCCTGGGTCCTGATATAAAAGGTGGTTTTACTATCGATTGTGGTGAAAAGTTTTTAAAAGTCTAGCATTTGGACGTGCCTGCCTCGCAGATTGCCGCGTAAACTCTGGCTCCTCCCCGGGGCTGCGTCTCCGGAAGCCTGACTGTCGCTCCTTCTCTGATCCTTCAGCTCTCCTTTCTGGACCTTCACTCCCCCTGTTCCTGTTCACACTGTAGCGTCTGAAGTGTGATTCCTGTAGTGAATCCTGTATTCCATAAATTTTTTTTAAAGCTTGAAACACACTTTACTAGAAGAAACATTGTGCAGTGTTTATGATTTGTGTCCATGTCTAGGGGTCTGAAATGTCCTGAGTGCGGGGAGTGTCTTTTGTTATTTACAATGAGCCCCTTTCAACCATACCTGAGTCTACACTGATGAGGCGACTCTCAGCGGGACCTTAGCTTCAGGATGGGGGCTCGTCACCAGAGCAACCACGTGAAACATCCAGAGGAAGCCCAGGCAGGAAGTGACGTGAGCAGACCCCTACCGGCGTTAGGGAGAAGAGTGTTCATGACACCTGTTACAAATGGTGAGGGAGAATTCATTCAAGGGGGACTGTTGTGATAGGTGGAGGGCCCACTGTGATGGGGTTTTACAGGGGAGGAGAGAGGAGAGAGACTGGGCTCAACCCTGAATACAACAAGGAAAAGTGGGAATTTACAGCCAAGGAGCAGGGTCGGGGGTCAGTGGATGGAAAATTACTAAGCAGAAGTATCCGGGTTTTGGGGTGAGGGCATTCTGGTAAACTGACCTAGCAGGATTCTTGCAAAAACTGGACTGTGCAGAGATGAACATGGAAGTCCCCAAGTCGAAGCCTCTTTGATACAGCGCTCAGAGGAGCCTGGGGAGAGAGTTTGGTCAAGGAGAGAATCCTTGTCACCAGACAAGAGCTCTCAGCCTAAACAAATCTGCTTTTCTCTTTCTCGCCCTATTTCTTAGTTAATTTTTTTAAACTGAAGTACAGTCAGTTACAATGTGTCAGTTTCTGGTGTACAGCACAATGTCCCAGTCATGCACATATATACATATATTCGTTTTTATGTTCTTTTTCATTAAAGGTTATTACAAGATATTGAACATAGAGAAGAAACTTTTTTAAATCTATTTTTATATATAGTGGCTAACATTTGCAAATCTCCAACTCCCAAATTTATCCCTTCCCATCCCCTCTCCCCAGTAACCATAAGACTGCTTACTATGTCTGTGAGTCTGTTTCTGTTTTGTAGATGAGTTTATACTGTCCTTTTTTCTTCTTCTTCTTCTTTTTAAGATTCCAGATATGAGTGATATCATGTGGTATTTTTCTTTCTCTTTCTGGCTTACTTCACATGGAATGACAATCTCTAGGTCCATCCATGTTGCTGCAAATGGCATTATTTTATTCTTTTTTATGGCTGAGTAGTATTCCATTGTATAGATATACCACAACTTCTTTATCCAGTCATCTGTCAGTGGACATTTAGGTTGCTTCCATGTCTTGGCTATTGTATATAGTGCTGCTATGAACGTTGGGTTGCATGTATCTTTTAGAATTAGAGTTCTCTCTGGATACATGCCCAGAAGTGCTGCCCTATTTCTTAATGTGATCGCATAACTCCAACCCTGAGTACCTGTTCTTCCTGTATCAGCTGAAAATTCAGCCAAATATTGGCCAAACTAATACAAAATCAGTCACTTTAGCTGTACACCTGCATTGGTAGTTTGATGCAGGTGGAATCGTTCCAGGAAGATGCCCCTAGACCCTGAACATCAACGGCCTCTCCAGGACTGAGGCTGGACCAAGAACACAAAGAGCCTGTTCCCGAGTATTAAAGCCTTTAGAAAGGGATACACGTTTCTTTGGGGGCAGCAAGTCTACCGACTATAAGGAGAGAAAGCCAGATGTCTTAGATTGGGTTCTCTGGAAACAGACTTCGAGATGGGAGTTATGTGCAGAAGGTTTATCAGGACGAGCTCCCGGGAGAGGCACCTGTAAGGACGTGGAGAAAGCAGCAAAGGGCAACATGCTGCAGTGTGACTCCAAATGAGACCTCAGCCAGTCCAGCAGGGAGCTCTGAGTTTGGAGGGGTTGCCAGCCTCATTTCATGGATTGTGGACTGAACCCTGGGACGGCGTGTAACCTTGGGTGAAGCAGGTCCCTGTAGCACTGATACGGGCAGTTCTCAGCGAGGCCATAGCTCTGACCCACCCCCCATGCACAGTATTCCCAGGAGCTAGGAGACGGGTGCACAGGACCCTGCACCCCAGGGGCTAACACAGCTCTGCATGCAGGTTAACTCTGTGTTCCTAATGGGGCTTGGCTCCAAATCTGAACGTGGCTTCCTGGTGAGCTGGCCTGGAACACTTAGGAGCTGCAGGGCTGTCCTGGAAGCTTAGACGGATTGAGCAGGGGCTCCATCTCGCTCAGGACCTCACCCTGCAGGTGAGACGTCCCAGAGCCCTCTGGCCTCCGCGAGCACATTCAGTGCCCTCAGCCAGGCACCAAGGATGTGCCGAGCGCCCCGTGGCTTTGCATGGTGGTGCTTTGCCGTGTCCGCAGGAGCTCAGCAGAAAACTGCAGCCTCTCTCCTGGAAGGCAGAAGTGGCAGGTGGCCCAAGGTGGCTCATACATAGAATGTGAGCTCGCTAATGTCTTTTTCACAGGCGTCAGGGATTCTCGGAGTTAGACGGGGGTCTTGGCTGCTCTTGAATCACACTTCAGGTGCTCGTCAAGGGGCACAAAGGAGGGTACAGAGTACGTCGCTTAGCACCGATCCTAGTGGCCACCACTAAGATGCTCTTCTGAGCAAATCCTAGTACTGTGACAGAAGTGTAGAGGGACACAGGTAGTGCACACATCACACTGTCCCCAGATACAGCTTGTCTTTGCTGCGACACTCGCCACCTCCTGGCCTCCCACCCTTCAGATGTCAGCTCTTTGTCTTTTCGCTTCTAAGTGGAAAATTAAGTCGAGCATCCAAAACAAAGAGCTGTTGCCCAGAATCTCTCAGTTATTTCTGACACAGTGAAGGAAAGAGTGAGGAAACACGGACACCATGAAACACCGTGTTTTTTCGTTTGTTTTTGGAGTTTGAAAGTGAAAGCACGACCCCAGCCGTGAGTTCCAGCATCGGAGCAGAAAGTCTGAGACCTGTTCTCCAAGCGCCTCTGTGGTCCCAGAGCGGCACCGTCAGTGTCCCCCGGGAACTTGTTAGGGAGACAGTTTGTCAGGCCCCACCCCAACCCCGTGGAATCAAACTCTCAGGGAGGGATGTGCCAGCCATCTAACAAGACCCCCAAGGAGACGAATGTGACTCAGATTTGAGAACGCCAGGGGACTGATTTGTATTCCCTCTTCCTGAGTTATAGGCCCCTTTGAGAATCTGATTCAGACCAACAGTTCTCCCGAAGAGAAAAAATGCAAGCAAAGACTTTTGCATACAGTTGCGGGCGGGGGACAGGAGGCACGGATATCCTGTTCAGAGACCACCATGAAGCTCAGTCGGGAAAAGTCCTAAGCATCTGGGACCGTGGCTGAGACTGTCCACTCTGCCTGCAGAACCACATGCAGTTTGTTCCCCTCGGGGGCTTGTTTCTGCATCCCCCTTGGATATCAAACTCCACGATGCCCAGGGCCCTTATACAGCATGGCATGGTGTGTGTATATCATCTGCGACACTGTAAGTCACCTCTGGATGTCTTATCATACCTAATACAATGCAAACGCTGTGTAAATAGTTGCCTATCTGCAGCAAATTCACATTTTGTTTGGGGGAACTTTCTGGAATTTTTTCCTGGCATATTTTCGATCTTCAGTTGGGGCAGAACCTGAGGCTGTATCCTCAGATGGAACCCTTACTGTATCCTCAGTGTTCATTCAGGAGCTTTGGATCTGGGCTGCAGACAGGTCAGGTGTTAACTCTGTTTCATTGCTGTTGGCTGCACTCACCCCACAAAGTTCCCAGCAGCGAAGCAGGGACCCCAGCCTGGCTGTCACCTCACCCCCCACCTAGGGCCTCAACGCACCCTCTCAACCCGCGCTCACCTTCGGGGTAGCTGAATTCCAGAAGGAGAAAGAGGAGAGCGGCCATTGGGGTGGCATTCTAAACCTTTTCAGCACAGTAGGTGTTTGGACATCAAACCCCCGATTTGCTCCTGGGAAAGCAAAGGGTGCAGCAACCCACGGTCACCGCTAGATGGCGGTCGTGGAAACAAGTGCTCAAATAGGAGGGACCTCCTCGGGGCCCCAGGTTTGGCTTCCATGCATCTCCTTTTCGCGGCCCGAAGTGTTTATACAAATTTTCGGGAAATTTCAAGTAAAAATGCAGTTTCCCTGGCGCACTTGCAAAGCTTTCCCGGGATCAGTCATCATCTGGCCTGCATCTCGGGCAACTGTGTCTTGGCTGCGGCAGGTGGAGTGCGGGGCCGGGTAGCCCGTCCTCCCCTCCCCTGCTGGTCACTCACCCACTGGTCTCCGCAAGCTGCAGAGTCTGCCACCCCTAGGCCCCCAAACCACCTAAGAGGGTGTCTGGTGAGGTACATGGAGTTTTTTAGACAGTCACTGATTCAGAGCAGCAGGATGGAAGTTGGGGACTGCCTGCAGACACTCTCCTGCTCTCACATTTTACTCCTTACTCCGGTCTTACTGTCTTACCCCCGTCACTTCTCCCGCCCAGGCTGGGTGGGGTGCCTCTAAGACATGCCCCACGGCGCACACTGGCTTCCTCATCAGAGAGCTTACCGTGGTATCACACACTCAGATTTTTACTGTCTCTCCATTAATTTGTGAATTCTCTGAGGGCAGGGACCAAGAGAACCATGTACCTGGGTTCTGATTCCGGAGGTCTGGGTGGGGCCTGAGATTCTGCATTTGTCACAAGCTCTTGGACGATGCTGATGCTACTGGTCCGGGGTCCTCATTTCGAGAACTTCCGCTCTTGGTGACTCTTTCTTAAAAGACTAGCTTCTGTAAATAGTTTCTAGATTTTTAATAATTCTCTCACCTTGCCTTTTTATTTTGGAATTTAGCTGGTACTCAGTCAGCAGTGGTTACATGACACATGCATGCATGACTTTTGCTCCCTGCAGTGCTCCGGAGGAAAAGGGCTGACAGTGATTTCCTCCCACCGGAAGCAGAAGAGAGGCTTCCTGTGTGCAGCGAGGAAGACCCACTGCCCTTCTGCCTCGAGCAGCAACTTTCTGGACACAAAAATTATCAAAAATGAGGGAGGAAAGGAGTAGAAACTGTTCTTCAGGGATCCAGATCAGAGTAGGCTGACATCCTGTATCAGGCGTCTCCCACTGCGCTCCCCAGATCACACGGTGGAGTGACGGTGGGGCAAAAAGCAGACCGCGCCCACCAAGCATGACATTCCGAGACCTCAGAGTCCTTCTTAACCCAGCACTCTGCGCAGCTGCGCTCAACCGGTCTGCGTTGGCACAGCAGATGCGACTGCTTTCCGCCTGACATCTTGGGAAGAAGCTGCTTGAGAAGAGATTCCAGTAAAGAAACCACTGCCCTTCTTGAATCCTGGACCCAAACGTACCAGGGGAGACAGAAATCCACGGTGCGCTGGCGGGAACCAACTCTTCAGCAAACAGAGCCCCATGTCACCAACAGCCTGGATTAACTTCAGGTGATTGTGGAGTTGCAAAGGTATTTTGTGGGGAACTAAGTAATGGATGTCAAGTGAAGCTCCCTGAGAACAAAGTCCAGACTGGTAGGAACTCTTCCCTTCCCGGGTGGCTCAGCTGCAAACCAGATGGAGGAGGATGGGTCCAGCATTTTTCCTCCCCAACCTCAGCCCGTGGGGAAACCGTGTGTACGCTGCCCCCAAGTGGTCACAGCTGGTAACACGCCAGGGCTGAGGAAGTCACGAAAACCAACAAACGTCTGAAGAATGGATGCCTGAGAGGATAAAAACTATACTTTTAGTCTTTCTCAGTGAGCTGAAACACACATTCCCACTTTTTCATATAAAACACTGGGAGAAAGTAGAATCCAAGGAGGAGAGTCAAACTCTTTAAAGACCCCAGACCAGGTATAGCTGACCGAGAAAGAACGGATGGATTTAGAATTCAGTTCAGGCCCCTTGGGTCCCATCCAGATGTCCAACCAGCTGGTCACGCCGAGTCCCCTCCAGTCAATTACTTTTCTTGATGTTTCCAATCAGCAGTATTATATATGTGATGCTATAAACTTTTATATTTAATATTAGCTCATAACTCAGGATCCGAAACCAGATGTTTGGGGTGAGAAAGAAATTGATGACTTATCAGTAGATTGAACCCAGGCCCCTGGCTGCTCTCCAAGCGTTTCACCAGCTGAGCCACAAAGCGGAGTGGTGGCTACCAGCTCCCATCAAGTTATGGGGAGAGAAAAAAAGAGAGAGACAGAGAATGAAAATGGATGTGAACATAAAGCAGCATTCAAGAAGATCTTTTATGATGTCTTTTTCTCTTATAAAATAGGAGCTTGTGGTGTTAGGTCAGTCATAGGTACTTGCAATCCTGGGAACACATCCTCCTCCCCTTTATAACTCTGTGAAGACTGGGTGCTGGGGATGGGGGAGAGGAAAGTAAAGCACGTGGCCAAGAGAGGGGGACACCACTGACTGTCGTGAGCCAGGTGGGGCAATGCCTTTAAATTTTTGTTCACTGTTCCTCTCAGGGAGTCCCGTCTGCCTTTCCCCTGTCCAAACAGCCAGACCACTCACGGGAGGAATCAGGCAGAATGGAGAGCCGAGAATCAAGAAGCCTTCTGGGCTGTGGTTTCAGGCCGCTGAAGGAGAGGAGGGGGTCCTGCCCCTCCGTCCCTCTTGGAAAGTACCCCCCAGTCTGTGGAGCAAGGAGCAGAGTTCCTGGTGGGCATCAGGAAGAGAGCTCCTGTGGCTGACTTCCTGGGTGAGAGTCCCGGCGGCTTCGCAGACCCCAGCCAGGGCGTGGCTGCGTGCGGCATCTGGCCAGACGGGGCCAGAGGGATTCCAAAAGAGATAATCCATGAAAAGCTCTTGGCAGGGGGCCTGGGACAGAGCATGTGCTCAGCAAACTGCAGCTGTACAGCTTTTATGAGGGTGCTCAAGCTTCAGGTGCCTTAAAACCAACAAGGCTAGTTCCCTGGGGGATGCTTCCCCAGCGAGGGACAGCCAGCATAGGCCCCCCTCCCCCTCTCCACCTTTCCCCCTAACCTCAGACAAGGCTGCTTTTAACTCAGTTTCCCAAAGGAGCGCATCAAAGTCAATATGCGACGGTTAATTTTAGGTGTCAACGCAGCTAGGCCATGGTACCCAGATATGTGGTCAAACAACATCTTAGATGTTTCTGTGTATTTTTCAGATGAGATGAACACTTAAATCAGTAGACTTTGAGTAAAGTAGGTTACCCCCAATCATGTGGGTGGGCCTCATATAATCAGTTGAAGGCACAGAAGACTGACCATCCCAGAGGAAGGAGGACTTCTGCCAGCAGACGGCCTTTGGACTTGACTACAACTTTCCTGGGTCTCCAGCCTGCTGACTCACTCTGCAGACTTTGAACTTGCCAGTTTCCACAACCACGTGAGCCAATTCCTTAAATCCTTTTCACACACACACACACACACACACACACACAGTCGACTGAAAAAAAAAAGTTCAACCTAAAAGTTGAGAATTATGTTTTATTTGATAGACTTGCTGAGGACTTAAGCCTGGGACACAGCCTCTCAGGTCGCTCTGAGGGACTGCTCCAAAGACACAGGGGAGGAGGCAGGATATATAGGAGTGTTTGCAACAAAAACCTGGTAGTCGGAACATCAGAAGATTACTGTTAATAAGAGAAAACCAGATATCTCAAGTTAATGGATTTAGCCCTTTTCTATGTATGGGAAGATTGAAGTCATACTTTTGATGCGCACCTAGCTGTCCAGGGCCAGTATCCTGCTCTTTCCCATCCTGAGTTCCTTCAGGCTTCAACCAACTGGGCAGCCATCCTGTCTTGATGGCTGCAGCATTCTTTGTTTACTGATATGGCAGGCAACATTTTTCACTCATCACACGCACATGGACACACACACATCCTATTGGTTCTCTGGAGAATGCTGACTAATAATAGCCAGTGATTCCACAAAAAAATAGAATCTGCATAAATCTGGCCCCACCACCACACTGGTGGACTGGAAGGCAAAATATTGGATGCCTACTGGTGAAAAATTGGGAGAGTCAGTCTCTCCATTACTTATGAGCTTTGTAATCTTGGGCAAATGAATCCCTTTCTGCTTCAGTTTTCTCATCTATGAAATGGGATAATAATAGGCTATGTTTGGCAGGACTGTCGTGAGGCCTGGGTGCTTTACAGATTTAAATTCATGGAAGTGCGCCCATCACGGGGTTGGCACTCAGTGAACTACTGCGTGTAGTTCTTTGTTGTTGTTGTCGTTTGAAGAGGGTAATTAGGCTTACCTATGTGTTTTTTAACGGAGGTACTGGGGATTGAACCCAGGACTTAATGCATGCTAGGCATACACTGCACCACTGAGTTACACCCACCCACCTTACTGCGTGTGGTTCTTTGGAAAGACCCCCATCTTTTGACTCTCCTTGCTGTTCCCTCTGGCTAGAATAACTTTCCTCATCTTGCCATTCTAGAAACTGATTAAGTTTTCAAAATCCCAAGCACACCTTACGTTCCAGGAGAAGGATTTTCTGATACCATTCTCTGTACCCAGAAAATAACCATCACTAAAACACATACTCATAGCAGTTGTGTGGGGTGATACGACTCTCAACAACAACAAAATCAGCTGTGCAAAAAAACATGTATTTCTTATATCTTCACATATTTATATTCTACGTCGTTATGCTGGGTTGGCAGAAAACTCAGACCTCAGGGTTTCTGAGCCCCCGGCCTCCAGGGGCCATGTCAGCTTCCTGCAGGTGGAGCATATCCACTTGCTGGGCTGTCATACCAAATGCCACAGACCAGGGGGCTGAGACAACAGAAGCTTATTTTCTCACTGCTCTGGAGGCTGGAAGAGTGAGATCGAGGTTTGGTCCCTTGAGAAGCCTCCCTCCTTGGCTTGCGGACAGTCCTGGGGCACCCCTGGTGTTTCCTTTGTGTCCCAGTCTCCTCTTCCTACGAGGACACCAGTCAGATTGGATCAGGGCACACCCTAATGGCTCGTTTTGATTTAATTACCGGTTTCAAGACCCTATCTTGGAATACGATCACATTCTGTGGTCCTGGGAGTTAAGGCTTCAACACATTAATTTTGGATGGACCCAGGTATGTCCATGACGTGGGGTTGAGAGGAAGCCCACACACTGTCAAGGAGAACAGGGGCGCCCATCTGGCTCTCAGTCATCAGCATGCAGGGCTCTGTGACGCTCATCATCTTGGTCAAGATGCCCAGAGGCCGCCCCCTGGCTGTCCCGCGGCCTTCAGGGGCTCTGCCCAGGGAACGGAGCACATTTGCCTTTGCTCTCAGCCCAAGAGACTCCCCCTAATTCACAGAGAATCCTTTGTGCCTTCACCTTTTTGCCAGAGACATCGTGTCTCCCCAGCAAATCCTCTCTTCCCGGAAGCAAGGAAGACCCCGGGCTGCTGTTTCCTGCATCCTGGCCACACCCCTCCGCCGGGGCCTTAAAGGTAGCTGCCTGAAGTGGGGAAGGGGCGACCCCCCCCCCGCAAAAGAAAATTAGTCAAAAGAACATGGCTCGCTGCGCTTTAAATGCGTAAGAAACAGCACAGACCGTTGGTGGCTGGAGGGCTGGACAGACGATAGCCGTGCCCATGACGCATGCACAGCGAACGTGACGGGTAGGCTCGAGGCCGGGAGTGTTTAATGAGCGTTGGACGTTTTCAAGGTAAATTGATGCGTGAGGGGGAAAGCAGGACGGTTCACATTTGCCAGCCTCCCGCCAGTCTGGAAGCGCCTTGGTGAAATATGGTGCCTTTTTCTTTTTGGCGACAGAGTGCTTAGCACTTGGCAGTGCTAGAAACACGCTCTCAACAGCGGGCACTGAAGGCGGGGCCGCTCCTTCGCGGCCCGCGCTCCCCTCTTGACTGCGGCGCCTCGGGGCCCTCTAGTGGCGAAGGCGCGCATCGCCCTCCGCGGGGACGTTTCCCGCTGAGCCGACCCTGCGCGGGGACCAGTCTGGGAGGGACCAGTCCCCACTCTGCCCCAGGGACCTGGAGGGAGGGCCGCAGGGCAGACAGGTTGTAGGAGCCATCCAGAAAATGCTTGACGGAGGATATGGGATGGATCTAAACGTGCGCTGAGAAGCTAGAAGACTTAACGCTCCGGCCTGGTGTCCCATGAGAGCACCTGCGGGATGAGGGAGGGGCTGGTCCCCCTGCATCTGAGAATATTCCAATCAGGTGGAGAGGTAGTTGCCTCACAGCCTCTCCGTCTCTGGGCAAAAGTCTCTGAGGAAACCAACGCCCTCATTCCAGACTCTCTGGTTCAGAGTTACTTGCTGGGAGTATAGAAAAAGAGGAACAAAGTTCTCCCTTTGAGGGTGGAGGGCACCAGACAGGGAAAGCTGAGGGTGTCCTGATGTGCAGAGAAACAGCAGGGATCCACAGAGGAGAAGGTACGTGAGGACACAGGGAGAAGGTGGCCAAGGAGAGACCTCAGAAGAAACCAGCCCCGCTGACCCCGAGATCCCGGCCTTCCAGTCTGCAGAAGTGTGAGGAAATGAATTTCTGTTGTTTAAGCCTCCAGTCCGTGGTGTTACGTTTCGACAGCATGAGCAGACTGACGCTAGGTGGTCCTCTATGCCATCAGCAAACACTTACCGAGCCGCCACCAAGCCTCCGGGCGTGTGGACCTAAAGGTGAGTAAAGCTGGGAGGCGTTAACTGTAGCAGAGTTGCAGCCTCTCAGAGTCTGAGACAGTCTTACCCACTTAAGAAAATTTTTTTTACACTCCTGGTATCTGAAAAAATAAACCAGAGTTGTTTTTTTTTTTTTAACTATAGTATCTGGGTAGGTGTTGACGGTGCCTTGCATTGACTTCCAAGCCTAACCCCTCAGAAGCACTGAGTTGCACTTAATTGCCACCTTGGAAGCTGGCCACCACGGAAGGAGGCTCTGCCCGAGTGAGACCAGTGGAGGGAGAGGCCTCGTGGACCCAGCCCACAGCCCAAATGCGCAAGTGAGGCCCTTCTGGGTACCCCACCCACCACAGAGCGGCCCAGCGGCCACTGTGAGGAAGGGATGAGCCGTCCCCAGGGAGCAAAACTGTGGCCAGTACGATGATTGAAATGGTTTTCAAGCCACTGGGTTTGGGGGTAGTTTGTATCCACAGCAATCGAGCAGGAGGAAGTGGCTGGAGTCTATTAATTGCTGGTGTCCCTGATCTCTGGAACCCACTGCTGCCACCACCGCTTTCCCTGCTGTCCTGGTGTCAGCTCCCTCTGCTCCAAGTCTGGAGTCACTTTTCTGCCTCTGACTCTCCGACCTACCCTTTTAAAGGTACCACTCAGACCCCTCCCTCTGACAACACCTTCATTGGCATCTTGATTGAATTTGGCACCTGTTTAATTGCAAGGCCACAATCTCATATGAGCTGCTGAGTTCTTCCTAATTTCCTAATATAATCGCCAGGCCCTTTCCTGGGAGCTAATGATATGGGAGAGAACCTGACCAACAAAGCCCTGCACTCATGGAACTTAGATTCCAGTAATGACCTCAGAATGGGGAAGCCCCAGCTGCTGTCTTCATACACCAGGTGTGAAATGTGACCCAGAGCATCAGTGCAGAAAGGCCCACTGTGCCCTGGAAACACCCTGATGACCACCCAGGCCTTCCCTAATTTCTTCACCCAGCTCTCAGAGTTGAGTATATGACCAAAAGTGATTCTTCCTGTATTTAAAGGTATAAACCGTTGGGATTATCTGACAGATATGAGCCTAGGGAACCAGTGAAATAGAAGAATGAAAATTTATTTTCTGCATGGAATTTAATATTTTTTTAAAAGGATCAAAGTAGTCACCAAGGGGGGGGGGGAATCAATATTTTATTGCACTTCTGAACTTCTTTTAAAGTTTATGATTATTTTTGGTTTCTTCCCCAGCTTTATTGAGATATAACTGATATATAACATTGTGTAAGGTTACAGTTTACAATGTAGTGATTTAATGTAAGTATATATTGTAAACTGATCACCACCACAAGGTTAATGTATCTATCACCACACATAGCTACCCTTTTTTGTGTTTGTGTGTGTGTGTGTGTGGTGAGAACTTTTAAAGTCTACTCTCTTAGTAACTTTCAAGTACACAATACAGTATTATTAACTATAGTCACCATACTGTACGTTACAGCCCCAGAGCTTAGCTATAACTGAAAGTTTGTTCAATTCGACCACCTTTACCTATTTCTCCTACCCCCAGCCCCTGGTAATCACTAATTTACTCTGTTTTTATGAGGTTTTTTTTTTTTAGAATCTCTATATAAGTGAGATCGTGTGTCTTTCTCTGACTCATTTCACTTAGCATAATGCCATCAGGTTTCATCCATGATGTTGCAAATCTTTATTTGTTATGGCTGAGTAATATTGCATTTTGTGTGTGTGTGTGTGTGTGTGTGTGTGTGTGTGTATACGTATATATAAAACATGTTCTTTATCCATTCATCCATTAATAGACACTTGGGTCGTTTCCATGTCTTGACTATTGTAAATAATGCAGGGGTGCAGATATCTTTTTGACATAGTGATTTAATTTCCTTTGGCTATATACCCAGAAGTGGAATTTCTGGATCATATGGTAGTTCTGTTTTTAAATTTTTTTTTTTTTTTGAGGAAACTCTATAGTATTTTCCATGATGGCTGCATCAATTCACATTCCCACCAATAGTACACTAGGGCTCTCTTTTCTCCACATCCTGGCCAACATTTGTTCTCTCTTCTCTTTTTGATAAAAACCATGCTGACAGGTGTGAAGTGATATCATATTGTGGTTCTGATTTGTATTTCCCTAACCATCAGTGATGGTGAGCATCTTTTCAAATACCTGTTGGCCATTTGTATACCTTCTTTTGAAATATGTCTATTCAGGTCTGTCACATTTTTTAAAATTTATTTATCTTTCCTTTAATATATTTTTATTGCAGTGTAGTCAGTTTACAATGTTATGACAATTTCTGGTGTACAGCACAATGCTTCAGTCGTATATTCATTTTCATACTCTTTTTCACCATAAGTTACTACAAGATATTGACTATGGTTCCCTGTCACTCGTTTTTAAATCAGATCTTTTTTTTTTTTTTTTTTTTTGCTATTAAGTTGTATGAGTCCTTACGTATACTGGATATTAACCCCTTATCAGATGATTTGCACATGTCTTCTCCCATTCTGTAGACTGCCCTTTCATTGTATCCAATAATTATTTTGAATACTCATGGGAATGGTAATGTCATCATCTTCTCAGGGTTTAAGCCCTGGAAAGGAAAGGTGTAAGCAGATCTGCAGTTCTTCTGATCCTTTTGGGGACGGCTACTTCAAGGACAAAATGTGTTTACCCAGTTGAGTGGTAATCTTCGACAGAACCAGCTTCAGATTTGACTGGAACTTTCAGGTGAAGGATCCTGCCCATTTAAAGAAGCTCCTTGTATTTCTAGTGGATTAACTGAGCTCTCTCTCAGGGACAGTTCGTCATTAGCTTTGTCAGGGGGCAGTAGGTCATTTTTTGCTTTTCAAAAGGCCTGTATTGAGCCACATACCCCATGACGTCCCTGCTCAACATTTCTTTAACCAACATAATTTAAATATACTTTATGCAGATTAGAACATTTTATTTCCCTCTTAATTTGCTACCGTTTATTGAATGCCTGTCAGTGCCACGCAAAGCGCTGTCAATAGTTAACTGATTTAATTCTAAAAACCTTATGACGTAATACTGTTACTGTCCCCACTTTACAGGCTCAGAGGGGCCAAGGTCACTCAACTAATAAAAGACCCAAGACTCTCTTGCCCCAGAGCTTGTTCTCTTAGTCCCTGATTATTGCTTTTCTTTCAAAAAGCACTAAAAACATTCGAAACGCGTATTCATACGAATTACAATGGAAATAAAATAAGCAAAACTCCTGTGCTAACGCTCTTATATAGTTTATCTCCTCCCATTTAATACTAACAGCACCCATAAGAGAGGCTCAGAATCGGTGGGGAGAGGTTTCGGAACCCTAAGCCACACTCCACTCCCGACACCAGCTCCTTGGCTAGTATCGCCTTTTCCGGGTCTGCACTCCCGGAAGTCCCGCCCAGGTGAGGGACGGTTTCCGGAAAGAGTTGACCCGCGGAAAGCCGGAAAAAGACCCGGGACTGGGCCGCTCTAGCGTTCCTCCTCTCCATGGTCGCGCCAATTGACCAGTCGGGAGCGGCAAGGGTCCTCCCCATTGGACGCGCGGCCTCGCTTAGGCGGGCGGCTCGGCTCGCGGCGCGCTGATTGGCCGCGGCCGCCACGCGGGCGGAGGGGCGGAGGGGCGGTGCACGCGGCGCACACAGACGGAGGCGGCCGGCTGCGCTCGGGCCGCGAGGAGGCGGCGCATGTGGGCTCTCCGCTCGTTGCTGCTGCTGCGGGCCGCGGCCGGGCGCACCATGTCGCAGGGGCCCGCCCGCCGCCCGCGGCCGCCCAAGGACCCGCTGCGGCACCTGCGCACGCGGGAGAAACGCGGCCCGTCGTGGGAGCCCGGGGGCCCGAACACCGTGTACCTGCAGGTGGTGGCGGCCGGCGGCCGGGACGCGGGCGCCGCGCTCTACGTTTTCTCCGAGTACAACCGGTCAGTGCGCCGCGCCGGGGGCGGCCGGCCCCGCGGGTCCCCTTGCCGAGCCGGGCCCCGCCGGCCTGCGTGCAGCACCGGGGCGCCTCCCTGCGCCTCGTTCCCCCGCTTCACGGTGTGGGTGCCGGGTCCTCGACTCCCTGCATCCTGCGTCTGTGTGGTTCTCGGAGGCCCCGGGGCACTCCACACTTGTGTATGAGCGTTCCCTCCCCAGCCCGGGGCCGAGTGCCCACCTGGAGCTCTCTAGCCGCACCCCGTCCCGTGCTTCCCGACACTCGGGCCCCATAGTTGGCGTGCGGGTTGGGCAGGTCCGCTGGGGCGGTGATGGGGACAGGACCCACCTCGCCCCAGCACTAGCTGTACAGGCCCCAGCTCCCTCCCCGCCTCTGCTGAGGAGGGTTCAGACCCAGCGTCCCGGTAGCAGAGATGCAGCCGGTAGCCCAACATGGGTATTTGGTGGTTTCCCCCCTCGGCGTGCGACAAGGCATCTAGGCGGTGGCAGAGGTTTTACAGACTCGAATCTCCTGACTGTCTCCTCCAATGCTCGTTCTCCCAGGTATCTGTTCAACTGTGGGGAAGGCGTCCAGCGACTGATGCAGGAGCACAAGTGAGTCAACATTTTCTTGTGGGGTGGACGTGATTATGCGGCTTGAGGCAGGAGGGTTTTTAGAGAGGAAGAGAAGGTCCCTGGTCTGTTCCGTCCTCCTTAAATGTTTTCTTTTTCTTAGGCTGAAGGTGTCACGTTTGGACAACATATTCCTGACCCGAATGCACTGGTATAATGTTGGCGGGTTGTGTGGTGAGTGTATTCTTTTTGAGGTCAGAGGTTGGAGGGGAATCTCTAGGATTTTAACCTGCCTCCCCCCCCCCCCCCATTCTTTTATTTGCCAGTCTTTGGAGTCCAGGGGGAGCTGGAGTCATTTATACCAGCCCAGTCCTCTGGGGCAGGGAGCATTGAAAGTGTGACTCAGAGGAGTAGACTTTTAACGGGGACGCTGCTTTTAGGCGGTACCAGCCGCCTCCTTTACTGAGTCGCTGGACCCGCTCTGGGACGTCACCTGGAGAGTGTAGTGGTAGTGATTACAGGAAGTATAATTACCATTGGGACCATCAGCTGCACACAGATGCCCACTCTCCAGGTCACCCCATTTATGCCCATCAGTTAGGAAGGTCAAGATTGTTTTGCCATCATATTCTGTACGATGTGTGCAGTGGGTAGGAACCAGTCTCACTCATGGAGCTGAGAGGTGAGCAAGGAGGCGCCCAGAGTGCAGAATTTTTCTGGCCTTCCTTTGACTTGCTGTGGTTGTGCAGCCTCCGTCCCTCACCTTGGTATCAAGTCCTGCCCGTTTCAGGGGCATTTGAGTGGTGGTTGGTGTCCCTCCAGCCTCTGGCCAGCACCACTTTGCTCTGCACGTGGTCCCTAATGACTAGAAGCTGGAATGAGGAGAAAAAGAGCCTGTTAAGTCAGGAGCATGCTTTCTGGCGGCAGTGGCAGGTGATGAGAGATTTGATTTTATTCGTCCTTTTTAGGAATGATTCTGACTCTAAAGGAAACCGGGCTTCCAAAGTGTGTGCTCTCTGGGCCTCCACAACTGGTGAGTCTCTCCTGACTCAGCTGTCAAAGCTGACCCCCCCCCCGTTTTAATGTGAATAGCAAGCATTTCCATCTTTCCACATCAGTCCTCTGCCCTCCAGAGATAACTGGTGGTGGAGTAAACATTTCACCTTTTTTTTTTTTTAAACATTTTTTATTGATTTATAATCATTTTACAATGTTGTGTCAAATTCCAGTGTTAAGCACAATTTTTCAGTCATTCATGGACATATACACACTCATTGTCACATTTTTTTCTCTGTGAGTTATCATAACATTTTGTGTATATTTCCTGTGCTATACAGTGTAATCTTGTTTATCTGTTCTACAATTTTGAAATCCCAATCTATCCCTTCCCGCCCTCCACCCCCCTGGCAACCACAAGTCTGTATTCTCTGTGAGTCTATTTCTGTCCTGTATTTACGCTTTGTTTTTGTTCGTTTGTTTGTTTTTGTTTTTTAGATTCCACATATGAGCGATCTCATATGGTATTTTTCTTTCTCTTTCTGGCTTTCTTCACTTAGAATCATTGCACCTTTCAAGTGAAAGACGCCTGAGTCCAAAACCTCATTAACCATGTGATGTTGAACAAATTCCTTCCCTTGCTCTCAGAGCTGCTTCACCTGTGAAATGGCTCACAGGTGTTAAGGCTCAAATGAGTGCCCGCTCGAGGGAGGGTATAGCTCAAGTGGTAGAGCGCATGCTCAGCACACAAGGGGTCCTGGGTTCAATCCCCAGTACCGCCTCCAAACAAATAAATGAATAAACCTGTTTAAAAAGATATCAGCTGCAAAGCACCGAATCACTTTAGGTATTTCACACCAGGTGGACACAGTATGTGTTAGCTTTTATTTATTTTTTTTACTTGAAGTACAGTGTGTCCATTTCTGATGTACAACACAGTGTCCCAGTCTTGCATATACATACATATATTTTCATATTTTTTCCATTAAAGGTTATTACAAGATATTGAGTGTAGTTCCCCGTGCTATACAAAGGAAATTTTTTTAAAACTATTTTCATGTATAGTGGCTAATATTTGTAAATCTCAAACTCCCAAATTTATCCCCTCCCACCCTCTTTCCCTGGTAACCGTAAGATTGTTTTCTAAGTCTGAGAGTCTGTTTCTGTTTTATAGATGAGTTCATAGTGTCTTATTATTTATTTATTAAGCTTCAGACATCTTCCCACCTTCCAAACCTGCTTACTGCACTATTGAGAAGTTGTGTGCACATTGTTAAAACCACTAAATGTAAGGGTTCATTTCCCAGTTCCTGAGATAAAAGGCACCCAGTCTCCAAGCCCTGTAAATTCTGTTTCCAGAGTAATGCCTCACACCCCTCCCCGTGTCTCCTCCTCCTGCGATCGCTTCTCACGCCCGCGCTGGCCTCCCTGGGATCATCCACCAGAGTGGCCAAGTGGCCTTGGTCAAGCATAACTGCAGGCAGGTCCCTTCCATCCTAAAACCCTTGAGGGTCTCCACTGCAGTACAGTCCAGACACCTCAGTGTGGCCCCCAGCTCCTGCGGGCCTGGCCCCCGCCTCCCAGGCGTATGTGTCCCCATCACCCCGCGGGCTGCATGGCTGACTCAGCTCTTCCTGAAGGCCCTTCCCATATTAGGGCTTCGTCCATACGCCTCCCCCCTCTCACCCGGCCTGTGTCCTTCTGAACTCAGGGCTCGGCTAACAGGTGTCTGCTCAGGAGCCGCCCCAACTCCCTAGACAGGCTGGAGCCCAGCCTGGTGACCAGTGACTGTCCGTTTGCAGCACACGGGGTGAGGCTGCTGCTAGTTGCCGTTTGTCACCCCTTGTTTGATCTTTGTCTCCTGCCCTGGATTCCAAGTTTCATGAGGGCAGGGACCCCATGCACTGCTGACTCCTTGGCGTCTGACGTGGTGGACACCCCTGAGATACTTGTACGGAGGATGTTCAGGACACCTTCTGAGCTGTGTTTGATGTTGGTGCCTTTGCTTCCTCTCATGTTCTTGAATGTGTGGCTGTGGCCTCCATTTGTAACCCTGACTGCTCACTTTTTTATTTCTCTTTCGTAGGAGAAGTATCTAGAAGCTATCAAAACATTCTCGGGGCCATTGAAAGGAATAGACCTGGGTATGTGCTTGATTATGCTGAATCGTCTGCTGTTTTTTTATGTGTCCCAGTCTCTTACATTAGAATCCGTAAGGGGAGGGCACAGCTCAGTGGTGAAATGCATGCTTGGCATGCACAAGGTCCTGGGTTTGAACCTCCATTTAAAAAAAAAAACCTAATTGCACCCCCCCCCCAAAAGTTAAAAAAAAGTCCATATCCATAAAAGTAACTAAACCTTAGAATCAAGTGCTTCATCCATTTGTTTCCACACGCACACCAGCTCTGAGGCTTGAGGGGATGGGCTCGCCGGCCTCCCAGTGCTGCACGTGAGCTTGTGTCTCTTTAAGTATCAGTTTCTTTTTCAGCGGGGAGTCACCAGCGATCAGAGCAGGTCTTCTCATTTGGCTGTCGTGAATTTTTTTTTATTATATTTTTATTGAAGTATAGTTAGTTTACAATGTGTCAGTTTCTGGTGTGCAGCACAGTACTTCAGTTCTGTAGAAACATACATATATTCGTTTTCATGTTCTTTTTAACCATAAGTTACTACAACGTATTGAGTATAGTTCCCTGTGCTCTACAGTATGAACTTGTTGTGTATCTATTTTATATACAGTAGTTAGTATCTGCAAATCTTGAACTCCCAATTTATCCCTTCCCACCTGCTCCCCCCCCCACCTCGTAACCATAAGATTGTTTTCTTTGTGACTCTGTTTCTGTTTAAGTTTGTTTTTGTTTTTGTTTTTAGATTCCATATATAAGTGATACCATATGCTACTTTTCTTTCTCTTTCTGGCTTACTTCACTTGGAATGATGATCTCCAGGGCCATTCATGTTGCTGCAAATGGCATTATTATTTTTTATGGCTGAGTAGTATTTCATTGTATAAATATACCACAGCTTCTTTAGCCAGTCGTCTGTCGATGGACTGTCTTAAATATTAATGGCTGATGAAAAACACATTTTTTCTTCTTTTCTAAATCTTTTAATTTACTCAGAACTTCTGATTTTCAGTGCAGATTCCCATCAAAGTTCCAGAGCATTTCAGTTGCTTGTGGGTGGTGATCTGGAGGGTGGATTGTCACACAGCACAGTCACTGTCCTGTGGTCTCTCCTGCAGCCGTGCGGCCCCACTCTGCACCAGAGTACAAGGACGACACAATGACCGTGTTCCAGATCCCCATTCACAGTGAGTGTGAGCTGTGGGCCCAGGGCAGGAGGGGCGTGGGTGGAAAGAGAAGCTGCACTAGCACTGGCCCTGTGCGCCTGATCCTGTGTTCTGAGCAGGATGAGTCCATTTAGCTGGGGAATTAAGCATGGTCCCTGCCCTTGAGGCCCTGGTAACAGTGGGAATGGCCACGTTGAACGTGCAGGTGGTGACTGAGTGCACTACAGCCGGCTCTCAGGTCTGCCGGTTTCTGCTGGGGTTTATTTGCCTCTGATGCTAGGGCTTGGGAGAGGTTTGCACAGATAAACCATGTTGTAAATACCAATGGCAGCCTCGTGGAAGCATTGTTAGGGGGTCAGAAGGGCTCACGAACCTTCTCAGATCCCAGGGCCAGGTGGTGTGGTCTGGACTTGGAGATGCAGTCTGCAAAGAGGTGACTGCCGTGGCTGTGAGAGGCCATGGATTGTCCTCTGGTCTGGGTTTTCCCCACTGAGAGAGGAGGGTTGGGTGGTCAGGATGTTTCCTGGGCAGCTCACTGGTCTGATGCTTGCCACGTGCAGGAGGGGTGCAGGTGGGGGCCCCCAACCAAGGCCAGAGGGGCCCGGGACCAGGTGTCTTCCACCAGGCCCCTTGTGTGACAGGTCTGTGTGTGGCGGGTGATGTTAGCCAGTAAGCCGGCCAGCCCCACACTCCCTGTCCACACTCACGGTCAGTCCCTGCCAGTCAGGCTGGGGGCTGAGTGGGGCTTGCAGACGGGGATGATCGAGGCCAGGTGGGGCAGTGACTAGGGCCTTGGCTCCCCCCACCCCCAGAGCTCGGGCTGTGGCTGTGACTGTCCTGGTGTGGACTGTAACTCGCTTGTTTACCCTGCCACCCAGGTGAACGGATCAGTGGGACGCACCAGAGCCCAGAGCGGCTGAGCCCAGAGCGCTCTCCGGACGCTGGATCTGCTAAAGGTGGGTGGCCCGTCCAGGGGTCGTGGTGCCAGGAGTCTCGCCCTGCCTCCTGCTGCTCTGCGTTCCTGTCTTCACCACAGGAAAGCTCTGCTTGCAGGACAGACACTCTTTTCTTGTCCGTTAGGACTCGGCTGTGGGGCGGGTGAGGCTGGTTGTTGTGAAGGTGGCTGGCCCGGGGCTTTAGGGGCCACCTGCAGCCCTGGGTGGCCCCAGACTTTGGGCTCAGTTTACCCAGAGGAGGGCGTGGCCTGCAGATTGGTTGCCGCAGAGGCTTCTGTGTTTCTCTCTCTATTTGGTACAAAATTACTGTTTCTTTCATTGTGAGATACAAACCGTTAGATCTTTACAATTAATTAGAGTCTTTGGATTTTTTTTTGCGCTCCCATTTCACGTGTAGCAAGTCAGTATCATCCCCAAGTCAAGATCACTTCTTTGTATGTGAACCCACCCAGTTTACGGAACTGCACACCCAGAGAGGAAGCTCCCTCGCAGTTAGCGTCAGCACCCCAAGGAAGGTGCGGTAAATTTTTTTGGTTTCTCATGAAGGCAACAGGAATGCAAGTTAATTTTTCATTAGTGCAGAAACTAACTGCCAAGCTGATGAGTCACCTCAGTGAATGGATTTGCCCCTTCCCTTCAAGGACAGCCTACTAGGAATCTGAACTGAGGTTCCAAGAGGAGCTGTATCCGCACAGCTTGAGGCTGCAGGGGTCAGGGCTGAGCACGGCTGATAAGTTCCTCTCTGTGCCCCAGGGCCGTGTCCACCTGATGGCTGAGAAGGGGCCGGCCCTGTGGGCCCCCCCCCACCACGTCGCCTCTGCAGCCCTGTAGTTTTTGTGTTTTTCCCACATTATGCTTGTTTGTAAAGCACACCGCAGCATTCTTTTTTCCCCCTCTCTTCTCCACTTCTAGATAAAATGTGTCATTTTTTAAATGTTTCACTTGCCGTTCTGAAGTTTTTCTGGTTGGAGTTGTGCAGTTATGTTTACTCAGATCTCGACAGGAGCAGGAAAGAGAGCAGCCCTGCCTGAGGAGGAACAGGGGCGCGCCTCCGGCCTCGCCCCAGGGCGCTTGTGTCCAGCTGTGTGCAGTCAGCCGAGGTGTCAGACACCTGGGCACCTGCGCCTTCCCCGTGTCATGACTTGCTTTGTTTTTCCTCAGGTGTTGGCCAGAGGACACTTGGCAGGGACCCCTCCTTGGTGGTAGCCTTCGTCTGCAAGGTAAGTGCCTGGCGGTGGCCCCGTGTGTGACGTGACTGGCTTCCGGTGAGTTGAAGGCGGCAGCTCCGAGTCACGTGTGCTCGGAAGAGGTAGATGCCCTGTTTCCCAGGAACCACCTGTGCTTGAGCCTTCCAGCCAGAGCTGCTCTGGCGACACGGCTTTGATGTTTGGCTATAATCCTCCGTCTGGGACTTGAGAAGTCATTAAAGGCTATTTTTCTGACCTCTTCAGCTCTGTTTTAGTTTATATCATCTCACTGTAGTTGCTAAGCTGCTAACATTGGACTAATTTTAATATTGGCTAGCATTCACAAAGGCCTAGATTGGTAAATTTGAAGTTGGTCAAATTCTATGTAAATGTTATTATTACAGTAAGATATTTTTCAGATCTAATGGTCTGGTTTTAGTGGGGCTTCCTGTTTAAATTTTGTTACAACAGAATCTCCAACAAACACTTTTGATAAGTCTTGGGTAAGTTTGGTAGGACTACATTGGTTTTTTTTGTGGGTGTTAATTTTTTTTAAAGAAATATATTTTATTTAAAACTGACGTGATAAAGTTGATTTTTAAATATATGTGTAATTTTTATTCAAATTTTAACACCAAGTGAAAACAATTACAAAGGTCAGTAGTAATATTAGTTATTAGTTGCAAGATCATTGCCAGTATCACTCCCAACAACTTAATTAGATCATAAGGTTTATAAAAATTAAGCACTGTTAAAAAAAAAAATGTTAAACACCGTTGCCAATAGACTTGTTACTTTGTGGGTCTGAATTTTTAGGCAGCAAAATAATCTCTTAAAGCCGTTTCCGTGGTGATCTTGAGTCGCAGTAGGTCCTTGCTCAGTCGAGGGCGCAGCCTGACTGGACCCGCGGTGCCACCACTATCCTGGGAGCCGCAGGCCGTGTCCCCTCCCTGCTGTTGCTGCTGGCACTGCGGCCCCTTTCCCGCTTCTGTGAATCTGCTGCTCCTCAGCTGAGGGCTGGGAAGGCGGGAGAACGAAGCTGGCTCGAGCTCTGGGAGGTGTGGAACGTCGGCTCCTCGCGCGGGCCTGGGCTTCGGGGCCTCCTGCCCGCCGCATCCCCGGAGCAGCCCCCTCCAGGGGCTGAGCTCGGCCCGTGGTGCGGGTGCTGCCTGCCTTGGGCCCGGAGGTGCTGTTCCGCGGTGGAGACGATCCGCTCTCCCCCAACCCCCGTTTCACGGCGTGGGTCTGTGGGCACCGCCGTTCGTCAGTGTTGCCGTCGAAAGGCGTCGTCTCGGTTCTGCCACCTGGCGTCAGGGGCACACGCTTAAGCTCTTATTGTTCCTCGAGGATAGAGTTTTCCAAGACGGGAAATTCTAGAATCGTAATAAGGCTTTAGGACCCAAACTGGAGACTTCACCCTGAGAGCAGTTCTGTTTTTAAGTGCAGAATGACAACTGTGAGGTTTTGTGATATGGCTGTTGTTTCCCCTTTTGGCATAGCGAGAGGACACTGGACGTTTTCAGTTGTAACTTCTCTCTGGTATAAAAGCAACAGCACAGCTTTGCGAAATCTGTGAGAAGTAGAGGAGAAAGGGCATCTGCACTCACCGCCCTGGCCCTGGAATGCCGTGTGGCTTCTGGGATCTTTTGTGTGTGTGTGCCCTTATTTTTAAAACATTTTTTTACATTCCACCTATAAGTGATACAGCATTTTTCTTTCTCTTTCTGGCTCACTTCACTTAGAATGACCATCTCCAGGTCCATCCATGTTGCTGCAGATGGCATTATTTTATTCTTTTTTATGGCTGAGTAGTGTTCCATTGTATATATGTACCACATCATTATCCAGTCATCTGTTGATGGACATTTGGGTTGTTTCTATGTCTTGGCTATTGTAAATAGTGCTGCTGTGAACATTGGGGTGTATGTGTCTCTTTGAATTTTATTATTCTCTGGGTATATGCCCAGAAGTGGGATTGCTGGATCACATGGTAAGTCTGTTTTTAGTTTTTTAAGGAACCTCCATACTGTCCTCCATAGTGGCTGCATCAGTCTACACTCCCACCAACAGTGTAGGAGGGTTCCCTTTCTCCACACCCTCTCTAGCATTTATCGTTTGTAGACTTTTTAACGATGGCCATTCTGGCTGGTGTGAGGTGATACCTCATTGTAGTTTTGATCTGCATTTCTCTGACAATTAGCGATGCTGAGCACTTTTTCATGTGCCTTTTGGCCATTTGTATGTCTTCATTGGAGAATTGCTTGTTTTGGTCTTCTGCCCGTTTTTGGGTTGGGTTGCTTGTTTTTTTGATATTAAGGTATATGAGCTGTTTGTATATTTTGGAAATTAGACCCCTGTCAGTCGCGTCAATTGCAAATATTTTCTTCCATTCTGTAGGTTGTCTTTTTGTTTTGTTGATGGTATCCTTAGCTGTGCAAAAGCTTTTAAGTTTAATTTGGTCCCATTTGTTTATTTTTGCTTTTACTTCTGTTACTCTAGGAGCTGGTTCAAAGAAAAACATTGGTGTGATTTATGTCAGAGTGTTCTGCCTGTGTTTTCCTCTAGAAGTTTTATAGTATCTCATCTTACGTTTAGGTCTTTAATCCATTCTGAGTTTATTTTTGTATGTAGCGTGAGGGAATGTTCTAATCTCATTGTTTTACAAGCAGCTGTCCAGCTTTCCCAGCACTACTTATTGAAGAGACTGTCTTTTCTCCATTGTGTGTATTCTTGCCTCCTTTGTCATAGATTAATTGACCATAAGTGTGGGTTTATTTCTGGACTTTCTATCCTGTTCCATTGATCTATGTGTCTATTTTTGTGCCAGTACCATCCTGTTTTGATTACTGTAGCTTTGTAGTATAATCTGAAGTCAGGGAGCATGATTCTCCAGCTTCATTCTTCTTTTTCAAGATTGTTTTGGCTGTTTGGGGTCGGTCTTTTGTGTTTCCATACGAATTTTAACATTTTTTGTCCCAGCTCTGTGAAGAATGTATTGGTAATTTGATAGGGACTGCACTGAATCTGTAAATTTTAACAATATTGATTCTTCCAATCAAAAAACACAGTGTATCTTTCCGTTTGTTTATGTTGTCTTCAGTTCCCTTCATCAGTGTCTTACAATTTTCGGCACCCAGGTCTTTTGCCTCCTTGGGTAGGTGTATTCCGAGGTGTTCTGTTCTTTTTGGTGCAGTGGTAAATGGTGGTGTTTGCTTAATCTCCCTTTCTGCCATTTTGTTGGTTAGTGTATAGAAATGCAACTGATTTCTGTATATTAATTTTGTACCCTGCAACTTTGCCAAATTCATTGATGAGTCCTAGTAGTTTTCTGGTCACTTCTTTAGTGTTTTCTGTGTATAGTATCATGTCATCTGCAAACAGTGAGTTTTACTTCTTCGTTTCCAATTGAGATTCCTTTTATTTCTTACTCTTCTCTGAGTGCTGTGGCTAGGGCTTCCAAAACTATGTTGAATAAAAATGGTGAGAGTGGGCATCCTTGTCTTGTTCCTGATCTCAGAGAGGATGCTTTCAGCCTTTCCCCATTAAGTACGACGTTAGCTGCAGGTTTGTCACATGTGGCCTTTATTATGTTGAGGTATGTCAGTCTGTGCCCTCTTTCTGGAGAGTTTTGATCATAAATGGATGTTGAATTTTATCAGAAGCTTTTTCTGCATCTATTGAGATGATCATATGGTTTTTATTCAGTTTACTAATGTGGTGGATCATGCTGATTGATATGCGTATATTGAAAACTCCCTGCTTCCCGGGGACAAATCCCACTTGATCAGGGTGTATGATCCTTTTAACGCATTGTTGGAGTCGATTCGCTAGTATTTTGTTGAGGATTTTTGCATCTATATTCATAAGTGATACTGGGCTGTAATTTTCCCTTTTTGTGATATCTTTGGTTTTGGTATCAGAGTGAAGGTGGCCTTATAGAATGAGTTTGGAGGTGTTCCTTCCTCTGCAGTTCTTTTGAATAGTTTCAGAAGGATAGGTGTTAACTCTTCTCTAAATATTTGGTAGAATTCACCTGTGAAGCCATCTGATCCTGGACTTGGGTTTGTTGGGAGGTTTTCAGTCACTGATTCAGTTTCAGTGCTGGTGATTGGTCTGTTCACATTGTCTTCCTGGTTCAGTCTTGGCAAATTGTACCTTTCTAAGAAATTGTCCATTTCTTCAATGTTGTTCTTTTTGTTGGCATATAGTTGCTCATCCTCTTGTGATCCCTTGTATGTCTGTGGTGTCGACTGTAACTTCTTTCACTTCTGATTTTATTAATTTGGGCCCTCCCTCTTTTTTTCTTGAAGAGTCTGACTAAAGGTTTATCAATTTTGTTTATCTTTTCAGAGTTATCTTTTAGTTTCATTGATCTCTTCTGGTTTTTTAGTCTCTATTTCAGTTGTTTCTGCTCTGCTCTCTATGATTTCTTTTCTTGTACTAACTTCGGGGTTTGTTCTTTCTCCAGCTGCTTTGGGTGTAAGGTTAGGCTGTTTATTTGGCATTTTTCTTGTTTCCTGAGGTAGGCTTGTACCGCTATAGACTTCCCTCAGAACTGCCTTTCATGTGTCCCAGAGGTTTTGGATTGTTGTGTTTTCATCTCAGTATTTTTTGATTTCCTCTTTGATTTCTTCTGAGATCCATTGGTGGTTTAGTGGCGTATTGTTTAGCTTCCACGTGTTTGCAGTTTTTGCAGTTTTTTCTCATAGGTGATTTCTAACCTTATAGCATTGTGATTGGAAAAGATGCCTGGTATGATTTCAATTTTCTTAAATTTGCTGGGGCTGGCTTTGTGGGCCAGCATGTGGTTGATTCTCGAGAGTGTTCCATGTGCACCTGAGAAGAACGTGTATTCTGTTGTTTTTGGGTTGAATGCTCTAGAGATACGTTAGATCCATCTGGTCTAATGTGTTATTTAGGGCCTGTATTTCCTTATTGGTCTTCTGTCTGGATGATTGATGCAGGAAAAATGGACATGGGGCATGGGGAGGGCCATGTCCCAGGCCTCGGTTGAGTCCCTGGGATGCCCCTTGCCAGGTGTGGGTCCTTGGCTTCACGCAGGAAAGAATTCAAGAGCGAGCCACAGTTGAGTAAAGGTTGATTTACTTAGAGAGTCACATACTGCATAGGGTGTAGGCTGTTTGAAAAGGCAAGACAAAGGCCATGAGGTGTGGGGTTAGGTGCTAAGGTTAAAGTAAAAGTAGATACACACTCCATAGACAGTGCCAGAGGAGGGAGCGAGAGAGCGGCGTGGTGGTGCCAGCTCTTATGGGCTTGGTAGCTTCGCACCCTGCGAGTGGGAGGACTATTCCAACTGCCCTGGGGAGGGGGCTGCGGTTCCCCTCTTTGACCTCTTGTGGTCAACCTTGGGACTGGCAGGTGCCTGTGGGCGTCTTACTTATCATGCTAATGTGTTATGAGCATATAATGAAGCCCAAGGTCTACTGGACGTCAAACCTCCTACCATCTTAATCTTCAAGGCCACCTGGGAGTTGAATCTTCCACCATTTTGGTGCTAATGCTGTCATTCCTTGAACGGCTGTGCCTGCCCCCTCCCCTCCTGTCCCATGTCCGTTGGTGTAAGTGGGGTGTTGAGGTCCCCCACTGTTACGGTGCTGCTGTCAATTTCTCTTTCACGTCTGTTAACAGTTGTCTTGCACGGAGGTGCTGCTGTGTTGGGTGCGTGTGTGTTTGCAGTTGGTGTGGGGCACTACTCAGTGTCCTTCTTTGTCTCTTGTAACAGTCTTTACTTTAAAATCTGTTTTGTCTGATACAAGTATTGCTCCTCCAGCTTTCTTCTGGTTTCCGTTTGCATGGAATATCTTTCTCCATCCCCGTACTTGCAGCCCTTACGTGTCTCTAGCTCTGAAGTGGGTCTCTTGTAGACAGCATATATGTGGGTCTTGTTTTTGTATCCATTCAGCCAGGCTGTGTCTTTTGGTTGGAGCATTTAATCCATTTACGTTTAAGGTAATTATTGATAGATGTGTTCTTACTGCCATTTTGTTCATTGTTTTGACTTTGTTTTTGTAGGACTTTTTTTTTTTTTTTCCTTTCTTTTCTCTTTTCTTGTGCTTTGATGACTATACAAGTTCCTTTAGCATTTGTTGTAATGCTGGTCTGGTGGTGCAGAATTCATTTAGCTTTTGTTTATCTGTGAAGCTTTTGATTTCTCTGTCAAATCTGAATGCGAGCCTTGCTGGAGAGAGGATTCTTGGTTGTAAGTTTTTCCCTTTCATCACTTTAAATATATCGTGCCACTCCCTTCTGGCCTGAAGGGTTTCTGCTGAAAAATCAGCTTATAGCCTTATGGAAGCTCCCTTGTGTGTTATTTATTGCTTTTCTCTTGCTGATTTTAATATTTTCTCCATATCGTTAATCTCTGTCAGTTTGATGACTGTGTGCCTTGCTGTGCTCCTCTTTGGGTTGATCCCGCGTGGAACTCTCTGCGCTTCCTGGACTTGGGTGACTTTTTCTTTCCCAAGTTAGGGAAGTTTTCAGTTATTCTCTTTCCAAAAATTTTCTCAGGTTCTCTCTCTCTTCTCTTTCTGGGACCCATATAATGTGAGCATTAGTGCACTTCACATTGTCCCAGAGTTCTCTTAAACTATCCTCATTTCTTTTCATTCTTTTTTCTGTTCTGCAGTAGTGATTTCCACTAATCTTCTAGCTCACTGATCCATTCTTCTGTCTCATTTAGTCTATTCTTGGTTCCTTCTAGTGTGCTACTCATTTCAGTGATTTTATTCTTCAACTCTGTTTGGCTGTTCTTTTTATTTTCCAACTCTTTGCTACAGAGTTCATTCTGTGCACCTACACTTCTCTTGAGTTCTCTGAGCATCTTCACCATCATCATTCTAAACTCTTTTCTCAGGTAAATTACCTATCATCTCATCATTTACTTCTTCTGAGATTTTACCTTATACCTTGTCCTAGAAGATAATCCTCTGCCACCTCAACTTGTCTGTCTTTCTGTTTGTATTTTTAGGTAGGTTAGTTATGTTTCTCAACCTTGGAGAAGTGGCCTTCTGTGGGAGGCGTCCTATGTGTCCCAGCAGTACAGTCCTCTTGTCACCCAGGAGCCAGGGGCCAGCCGGTCCTGGTCCCAGTGCCTGTGTTTGTGGACTCCTTCCACAGGCTTTGGGATTGTTGTTTTCTTATTTCTGGTATCTGCCCACTCATGGATGAGGCTGGACTAGAGGCTTACGTAGGTTTCTGGCAGGAGGAAGCTGGTGCCTGCCCACTGCTGGGTGAAGCTCGGTCCTGGACCTCTGGTGGGTAGGGTCCTGTCTAGAGGCCTTTGTGGCTCAGGAAGTCTGCTGATGGGTGGGGCTATGTTCCCACCCTGTATGTTGTTGGGCCTGAGGCTTCCCTGCAGGCTGTTGGGCGGGGCTGGGTCTTGGTGCTAATGATTCGATCAAGATGTCAGCCTCCGGGAAAGCCCCTGTCGATGAACACTCCCGGAATGTCTGCCACCGATTTTTTTTGTCCCCTGGGTGAGCCACAGCCGTCCCCTACCTCCCCATGAGACCTTTCAAGACCAGCAGGCAGGTCTGGCCCAGGTTCCTGTGAAATCACTGCCTCTTTTCCCTTGGACCTGGCACACATGAGATTCTGTGTACGCTTCCTAAGAGAAGGACGTCTCTGTCTCCCCCCATCCCTGGGGCTCCTGGAGTTAAGCCCCCCTGTCCTTCACAGCCAGATGTCCTGGGCTCTCCTCCCAACGCCGGGACCCGGGCTGGGGAGCCTGACGTGGGGCTCAGGGCTCTCACTCCTATGGGAGGGCCTCTGTGACTTAATTATTCTTCAGCTTGTGGGTTGCCCACCAGAGGGATGGGGCCCAATTATATCGTGAGCCCACCCCTCCTACTGTCCTGCTGTGGTTCCCCCTCTGTATTTCCAGTTGAAGCAGATCCTTTTTGCCAGGCTCTAGGCTTTTTTCTTGATGGCTGTTTAGCGATCGGTTGTGGTTCTGTTGTGGCGAGGAGAGGCGAGCTTTTCTTTTAGACCGCGTGTTCTGGTGAGGTTCCTCGAGCGGTTACCCCACCAGTGCAGGATGATAAAACAATAGTTTGTCTCCTCCAGGTGCCTGAAGGCTACTTTTTATTTGTTATGGAAATGGATTACGTTTTATTAAACGTGTATGGAGTTAATGTTGGGAAATAAAACAGCATGATTTGAAATCATTCAGCTTTTAGCACTAAACTAATTTCAAAACTAATGATTAAAACCAAGCTTTGTGCTCCTTTCACATTGAAGAAGGACGAGTTATTCAAACAAGCGAGCATCAGACTAATCCTGAGGATTTCCTGTACTGTTAATAACTTTGGTTACTAAGCTATGTAGGTAATTGGATCTTCAAGCTCCTCCAAAAGACACTTGATTGAATGTTTATTTTAAATCATTTAAAAACATTGTTGGTTGGATATAACGTAAGAGAAGAAATTCTTAGCGTTGCTTGTAGGGTTATTCCTGTCATTAGAGTCTACTTTACATTTCGTAATGTTAAAAGGGATGTGTTTTCCATACATGTTTTCAAAGAACTGCTGAGTTGTGGGCCCGAAAAGGTTATAGTGTAAGAGAAATATTTTAATACCTTTAATAAAATGTGCTCTGAAGAATTTTTTATTAAATTGTAAGGTAAAGAAGAATGTATTCTTAAAAACCTGTGAGAAATTAAAATAGGTTACTCTGCAGAAAACCAAAACAGAACAAAAACAAAGTTTTGTCATTAGTCCCTAAAGTAACATTTAGTTCTCCTTGTTGCAGCTCCACTTGAGGAAGGGAAGCTTCTTGGTCCTCAGAGCAAAGGAGCTGGGCCTCCCAGTGTGAGTGGTGGGACAAGTGGGGCCTCGCTGGGCACGCCCTGTTCACAGAGCCCCGCCCCTCACCGAGGCCCCGCCTCTTGTTTCAGCGGAACAGCTGCCATCGCGCCCATCATCGCTGCTGTCAAGGATGGGAAGAGTGTCACTTACGAAGGAAGAGAGGTGAGCTGCCCTGCTGTCATTGTGTCCGCAGTGCCAGGCGGGGCCTGGCCACTTGGACAGAGTCACTGTTGGCTTTAGGCCCTGCAGACAGCGCTCCTGAGAGCCGTGCACAGCTTGGACTTCATCCCTTAGCTCAGTGATAAAATAGGGTCTCTTGTCTAGACTTGTCCTGCATCAGCACTGATGTGGTGGGGCATTTCTGTAAGTTGTCTCTTCAGGATTTGGGGGCCTCCTAATAGAATGGATGCTTTGCCTTGTCCTGGAGCTCAGGGTAGACCCTGCAAGGATGGACTGGAGGTGCATGGCCCAAAGAAATGACACCACATTGTTTCCAAGATGTAAGGATGTTCAGACCAGTGGCTGCAGGCCTGGGAGAGCCATGCACGCCCACAGGGCTGTCGGCTGCTCCAGGTGTGAGATGCTCCCTGCTGGTTAGCCGCCTGCGTGGGGAGCAGAGAGAGCGGGGGAGCGGGAGGTGATCGTCACGCTGGTGCTTCTCAGGAGACTTACGCAGTGTTGACAGTGGACTGGAGGGCCTTGCCCTGTGTCCTCTGAGCTGTGACTGCTCTGGGAGCACACAGCGACCCCAGTGGTTTCACAGATCTTGCCTGAAGAGATCTGCACGCCTCCGGATCCCGGGATCGCTTTTGTCGTGGTGGAGTGTCCAGACGAGGGGTTCATTCGGCCCCTCTGTGAGAATGCCGCCTTCAGGAGGTAAGAGGGTCTCCGGGCTGAGAGGTGGGCGCCAGCACTGCCCAGGAGCCCAGCCCGCACCGACTCGGTCCCTCGCCTGGTCTGCGGCCACCTGGGCTGGGGAGCCCACCGGGCGGGCCGTGCCGAGGACAGCTCCGTCCTGCCAGCAGGACGTCCTTAGTGATGGTGGTTGGTGGGCTTCTTGCTGTCCACAGCCATGAAGTGGAATCAGAAGGGATTGAAAACCAGAGAGACTAGAAATTACTGGCCAGTCAGAGTTCTAAGTCCTGGACAAGCTCCAGAATTTTCTTGAGTTCTCACTAATGCCCCAGATCATTATTTGGGTTGTTTTTACCTTTTAAAGGAGTTTCCTCCATTTAAACTGTTTTGCATCTACTGAGGTGGGAGGAGGCGTTTAGGACAGTCTTGGCCGAGGGTGGGGTCAGGGGACACTCTCAGCCTGGGGACATCTCAGGACTGGGTCCTGAGGTCGTTCGTCTTCCCTGAGAGGTGGCCCGACCTGCATCTCGGCTTATGCCTTAGCGGGGTATCTGACCCACACGGTGGAATGTTTTAATTTCTCTCCCACTTTTTTTTTTTTTTTGGGGGGGGGGAGGTAATTATCTCTCCCATTCTTAATGGTCTGTTCTGGCCATGTTTTTCCTGTCCCGAGTTTTGTGTATCTGCACTTTTTCGCATTTTGTTTTATTCTACTTAGCGCAACAGTCCCTTTGGGCAGCTACAGCTCTTTTAAGTTAGTGTTAGAAGTTCTTCGCGAGAGCCACCCTGTTCCCTTCTGGGGCGCCTGGTGGCGCAGGCTCTGCACTGTAATCCCGCGTGTGATGGCACGTCATGGCACTGTGACACACGAGCTGATGGCCACGGGCACTGCTGCGTCACCGGCAGGTTCACATCAGGTTTCCATCACAGCCCGCAAACCTGCATACCTGCCTGTGCTCTTGTTGGGGGAGGGGCGGTAAATTTTTTTAAATGGAAAGGAAGGAAACAATGTCAGTAAGGGACTATCTCGAAACAGTTGAAATTACATGTGATTTTAATTTTTGTACTTGTGTCTCGGCCTTCCTCTGGAAGGGGGTCACCAGGGTGGAGTCAGGTACAGGGATTTGTTGGAAGAGAGGCCTTGAAAGACGAGGGAGGGTCAGGGAGAGCGAGTGTCCTGCTGGCAGGTCTGAGCCCTGTGACGGGAGTGGGGATGGGAGGAGCCGACTGTGCTGCAGGGCCCCAAGAGAGGCGGGGCCCGTGGGAAGCCCCAGAGCTGGCCCGGACAGGGGGCGACCTGGACAGCCTGGCGGGGTGGTGGGTGCAGCCGTGGGCTCACACAGTCCTGCCCCTCGCCCCTAGTCCCTGATCTGCATGATGCCCTGAGTTTGTATCACTTCACACAGCAGAGCCCCTGCTTCCTTCCTCCCAGCTACCAAGGAAAGGCTGAAGCCCCCGTGGCCCTGGTGGTTCACATGACTCCGGAGCATGTGCTGCTGGACAGCAGATACCAGCAGTGGATGGAGAGGTAGGGAGCTCGGCCTGAGGACAGAGACCCCTGCACTCCCCCTACTCCGTTCAGCGCTGCCTGCTGCCTCCTCTGCCTGAACTCTTGGGGGCCACACCCTCGTAAAGACAGGCACCACTCAGGGGGCCGTGGACACACGTTCTGCTGGCCTGGTGCTGGCTCCCTGTCAGCTCCCACCCTCCATGCTCCCTGCCTCTGCTGGTGATGCTGTGTGCATCCTAACAGGAGTCGCGAGTGTGGAGCCCTAGCTGCCCATCAGGCGGCTATTAACACTCCTCACTCTCTCCCATCTTCCAGTGACCCACACCAGTGACAGGGAGGGTGGGTCCCACTCCTGGCTTTGTTGGCCAAGGCCAGCCGGGGGTGGGGGAGGGAGTCTCTGGGGTTGGACACAGGGCGCGAGGTGACAGCGAGGGGCGCTCCCTTCACCCTCCCGTGGCGGCTCCCCTTTCCTGACCTCGGTCTCTTCCTTTGGGGTCTGAATCCTCACGTCCGTCACCTGTTTTCGTCTGATTCTGCCTTTCCTTCCATCCGTGCTCCTGTGTCTCCAAGTCCCCACCTGTGGGCTCCTAATACCGAAACTGTCCTTGTCTTTACCCATATTCTTTCCAACAGGCCCCAAGGCGTTTGGGTCTGGAGAGACTCCGGACTTTGAGACGGGGAGTGGGGCTGAGCTTGGCCACGCAGGGCCGTCTCCGGATGGGTCACCTATTCTCTTGAATGCTTCCAGCTGCCTGATGGCCCCGGTCCCGGTGCTGCCCCTTCTGCAGGAGTGCCCCCAGAAGGATGCTATGCTGACTGTCTGTTGTCTTAGATTTGGGCCTGACACCCAGCACCTGGTCCTGAACGAGAACTGCACGTCGGTCCACAACCTCCGCAGCCACCGGATCCAGGCGCAGCTCAACCTCATCCACCCTGACATCTTCCCTGCGCTCGCCAGCTTCCGCCCGCAGGTAGCATCTGCGGCCACGGCTCCGGCCCCACCGGCAGCATTGCCCTCCGCCTCCCACCCACGAGCGTGGCTCTGTCTCTTGCAGGAAGGGAGCACCGCGGCCGGTGTGCCCATGGTCCGGGGCGAGTGTCTGCTCAAGTACCAGCTGCGGCCCCGGCGGGAGTGGCAGAGGTCTGTGTGGTGCGGGCTTTGGGCGAAGGGCCGGGGGTCTGTGTCTTGGGCTCTGCCAGCCTTGTGGTCCCTGTCGCAGCTCCTCAGCTGCATCGGAGCAGTAGAGCCACAGACGATACGTAGTGAACAGAGTGGCCGTGTCGCAGGGGAGACGGTCCCCTGGGCAGGCCGATTCCCGTCTGGGCGGGGGAGATGGGGCAGCTTCTGTCCTTTCTAAAGGAGTTTTCCCTGAGGACGGCCACACGCGCTCGTTGTTTTACAACATGGAAAGTAAGTGTAGGATGAGGACCACCCACGGTCCCGTCACCCTGCAGCAAGGGCTGCTGACGTGTGTGCTTTTTAACTTGGAGCACGTGGGGTGTCCCCCCTGCATCGTGTTGAGGTGTCCTCGGCATTCCCGATAGGGGTGTTTGCTCATTTTCAACTTCTTGCTATTAATGAGAAGGTAAGTATCTCACATGTAAACCTGTGAGTAGAATTCTGTTCCCTTGTGCTGATGCTTAGCTGTGGGGGTCCCAGGTCAGAGCAGCACTGCTTCAGGGACCTGATAAACTAAGTTGCTGCTTGGACAGGTGCTTACTGCCTGCATCTTTGGTTTTTTAAATCTGAATAATTACAAGCGTCTTTTCCGCCCCGTAGTGTCTGTGTTAGAATAGACCATGTTCTAGACTGTGGCTGGCTGCCTTGTGCTGTTGTGTTTCCCCCTCCCCCGGCCCCAGGGGATGCTGGAGGCTACTGGTGTCCAGTGAGAGGTCAGGGAGGCTGTGTAGGCCCTGCCCCCAGCCCCAGCAGTGCCAGGTCGTCCCACTCTGAGCTGAGAGGTTCCGAGTTGCTGGAACTGTTCTGAACTGGCGCTGAGACCCACTGAGCTGGGGAAGGCTCTGCGAGGTGGGAGAACAGAGCTGCCCCAGGTCAGGCTCCTAGTCTTCAGTCTTGATTTGAAAGCACTTTCTGCAGACGGTCCCCAGGGGTTGATTCTGGAGAACTGAGGTGCTTGCTGGAGGCCACCTGCTCCCTCGCGTCACCTGAGATGCCTTCCTCCCTGCAGGGATGCTGTTATGACGTGCAATCCCGAGGAATTCATAGCCGAGGCCCTGGAGCTGCCCAACTTCCAGGACAGCGTGCGGGAGTACCGGAGGGCGGCGCAGGACGGCCCGGCCCCTGGCAGGTGAGCCGGCCAGCACTGCCTCTCCCCTGGCCGGTGTCCTCCCGCAGGCCTGGGCACAGCACTGCGTGGAGTGTCGGCCTGGCCCCCTCCAACGCGCTGTAATTGTTTAAGGGGCTTCTCTGTTCGTTGCTTAATCACCAGGGCTTGCCCCCACCTAGACAGTTAGGTTGGAACATGAGGTGACAGGGCCTAGCTCTCTTATGAGAGACAAGCTGAGCTGAGCGCGGCGGTGCTGGGACCTCCTGCGAGACTCTGGACACAACTCGGGGTGGGGACACTTGGGGTCTAGTCCTGGCTTTGCTGTTAAGGATCCTGGCCACGTCACTCACCTGTGGGGCCTTCACTGCCCCATCAGGAAGAGCAGCTCGGGAACTTCGTGACCTCTTTCCCAGTGTTATTTTCAGCTAACGATTGATGTAGAGGTGGGTTTCAGGTTTAATCCTGTCAGCACCAGGCACCACCTGTGTTCCCGCAAGGCGCCTTCCCTGGCTGTACTTGCCTCGGTTTGCATGTTGAAGGTCCACTTAGGTCATACCTGCACAGTCACACCTTGGGCCGCGGGAGGGGCCTAGGCCTCAGAACCACCACGTCTCCCTGAGTGAATCCCAGCTCTGCCTCTTCCCCTCCGGAGAGCTGACCCTCTGCGCCCGCTTTGTCCCCTGTGAAGTAGAGCGTCTCCTCCCCACGGGGCTGTGTGAGCCTGGGGTTAAGGCCAGTGCAGGGTGGACGCCAGCCTCTGCTCTCCTCCCTGGGCAGCCAGCCACTCTCCCTGGCCCTTACGCGAGGACCTTGGCCAGGTTGGGCCACCAGCCCCCTGGGAAGCTGCACTTCCTCGTCTCGTGGCCAGATGCTGGCTCCTGGAAGACACGAGCTCTTTGATGTGGCTTTTTATTTTGAGAACTAGAGGAGTGTATTAGGCTGCGCTGCTGTAGACAGCTGCGGGCCACAGACATGAGGTGCCCGTGTGTTTTTCCACAGAGGAAAGAAGCCAGTACCCAGAAGTCGTCTTCCTGGGAACAGGGTCCGCGATCCCCATGAAGATCCGGAATGTCAGCTCCACGCTTGTCAACATCAGGTGTGGCTCCTCAGCAGGAGGCCTTCGGCCCAGGAACGGCCAGTTCTCTAAATGCGCCTGGGGCCCCGCGCCACCAGGTTGCCAGCCGGTACCGCAGGCGAGAGCCTGGAGGCTGCTCTTGGCCAGAGCGCCCGGGCGAGGGGGCGGGCGATACGCTGTCTTCTGGCTGAGCTCACTTGGACTTGGGGGAGTTGCTGGAGCTGGTGACCCATTCTGTCTCGTCTCTGCATAAATTAGTGACCTGCTGTGTGCCCCGCCTCTTGCGGAGAAAAGATCTTAGTTCTCACATTAACCCTGTGAGGGAGTGGCTGACCAGCCCCCATCTCCCGCCCGCTGGTGCAATGGGTCCTGGGCCCCCGCAGCCGGGGGGTGGTGAGCTCTGTGTCGCACGGCCCCCTTCACACACGGTACCGCCGTGTGTGAAGCGGCTTCTGGGTTTCTGCACTTGTTCTGTGCTCAGCCCCAGGACTGGACAGTTTTCAGTTGGGTTTGCTGGGTGTCATTTGTCCACGGGAGATGGACCGAGGGTGCTGGGAAACGGGTCTGCAAAGGAAGCCAAGCCACCAAGTTCCAGGCTCGATTTTAAGTTTTGCTTTGTCCCCTTGATGCTGATGGTGGATGGTAACAACCAAATAATGCACTGAACATGCACAGCAATTACCCCCGCCTGGTAGCAGAAACCATGGGTGTGGGGGGTGTTTCTCTTGTGACGGAGGAATGTCCCTAAAGTGGCTCCAGCCTTTCCTAGAGCGCAGATCTCAGTGAAGACAGCCCCCGGGGGCGGGGTGGCCCTGGGCTGCCCTCCCTGCTCAGGTTCCCTCTGGAGTCGGCTTCTCCCAGGGGAGGGATTGGAAGGCCCGAGGGAGCCGAGCTCTCACCAGCCAGAGCCCCGAGTGGCCTGTGCCCTGGGCGAGCGAACGCGGGGCCGTCCGGCAGCAGCAGAGGTGGCGGCCACGTTCAGTCCAGCGGAACAGTCCTAAGTTCTGAGCGTTCGCGCCCTCTCAAGCATCTTTTAGGCCCCCAGCATCTGTGCAGCTCTGGGCCCTCCCCACGTGCCCCCCAGCGCTGGGGTCCCATGGGCCGGCTGCGGTCGCCCTCAGTTCCTGCACGCTCCTCAGGGAAGAGCCCGAGAGGTCACAGGAGGCGGTGCCCGGCGGCACCCGCTTCCCTGAGGTGAGACCGCCTCACCCCCTCGCCCCCTGCAGCCCCGACACGTCTCTGCTGCTGGACTGCGGCGAAGGCACGTTCGGGCAGCTGTGCCGCCACTACGGGGAGGACGTGGACCGCATCCTGGGCACCCTCGCTGCCGTGTTCGTGTCCCACCTGCATGCGGATCACCACACGGTGAGGACCCCCTGTCCCCACGCCCACCTGAGCCTGGCTGTGCCGCCTGGCCGGGCGCTGGTCTCTTAGAAAGCCCAGGCGAGCGAGTGTCTTGTGGCACAGGGCCCCTCGGGCTGCTCCAAGCAGACCCCACCCCGAGGGGCCACTGGGTAGGTTGGTGTTGGAGGGATGGTGGTCCGATCGAGAGCCGGGGACCCAGCGCAGGAGTCGGGTGGGGACGTGGCTGACCGTGCCCCGCTCCTTCCCAGGGCTTGTTAAACATCTTGCTGCAGAGGGAGCGAGCTTTGGTGAGTCGGGCCTTGATTTTATTGCCGTCTTGAGTTTCCTCGGGTGACACACAGCCACATGCTTCTCGCTCCAAACTGTGTCCTTACGGAGCTTCCTGCCGTGGACTCGGCCCTCTGACTTCACCGTTTCAGACATCCCTGGGAAAGCCGCTCTGCCCTCTGCTTGTGGTCGCCCCCACCCAGCTCAGGGCCTGGCTCCAGCAGTACCACAGCCAGTGCCAGGAGGTCCTGCATCATGTCAGGTGAGCGTCTGTGTGGCCCGACCCTGCAGGGCTGCAGTCCTCCGCGGGCGCCAGCTCCAGGCAGGTGCCTGGGCGGCTCGTGACGCCCCCTGGAGACCTTTCCCTCAGCGTGGCCACGGATGGTAGAGGAGCCTCGGGTCAAAACCTGTCAGACGGTTCCTGCTTTTAAGTGTTCCTTTTCTTTGACACACTTCTCAGCCCCCTTTTCAGTTCCATTCCTGAACGGTGGCTGCTCAAGGACCATCCACACCATGAGCCGGCTGCCGGGTCCTCCCTGTGGCTTTGGGTTTCGGTTTGGCTCTTAGCAGACTACTCTTTGCTGTCTCAGTGACTGATTTAAATTGCGTTTTTTAATAACGATGATTTTCAGTCTCTCCAGCTAGACTTGAACTTCAAATTTAAACATTTGGGGTTTTTCTTTTTTTAACTTCTGAATGTTTTTTCTTAGTGTTATTCCTGCCAAATGCCTTCAGAAAGGAGCCGAGGTCTCCAGCCCCGAAGTTGAAAGGTTGATTAGCTCGCTGCTGGGAGCATGTGACTTGGCAGAGGTAGGGGTGGACCCAGGGCGGGAGGGCAGGTGGGGCGCGGGGAACAGGCCTCAGAGCCGCGCACCTGCTCCTCCAGTTTCAGACCTGCCTCGTCCGGCACTGCAAGCACGCGTTCGGCTGCGCTCTGGTCCACTCGTCTGGCTGGAAAGTGGTCTACTCAGGGGACACCATGCCCTGTGAGGCTCTGGTCCGGATGGGTGAGTAGGGGCAGCCGCCTCTGGCTGTCACCCTGACACTGCAAGTGCGTCATGGGGCCCTGGGTGGGGAGCTCTCTGGACACCTGTGCGTTTTCTCCAGGGAAGGACGCCACCCTCCTGATCCACGAGGCCACGCTGGAAGACGGTCTGGAAGAGGAAGCCGCGGAAAAGACACACAGGTAGCAGAGCCCATGTCACCCGCTCGGTCCCTCTCCATGGTGACACTGAGCAGCCTGAGGCCTCCAGGACACGGGGCTGGCCTGCTTCTCACCAAAGGCCGTGGGGGCTTCTGTCCCAGGCAGTGCTCTCCTGGGCCTCCGTCTGCTTCTACAGAGCTCTCTGGGCAAGGCTCTGTAGGAGGCAGGCTCCTGAAAGAACGGGAAATCCACCCCAACAAGCTGGGAGCCTGGCGGGGGGCGGGATCCTGGGCTTTTCAAGGAGAGTGTCATCCCAGGTGAAAAGCCCTCACCGGTGGGAGGTCTGATGGCCGGCACTGAGCCTGGGCTTCATGGGGGAGGGTGGGAGGAATCTGGCTCTTAGGTGGGTTTGTGGCAGTGACGTAGACACCTCCAGCCCCCTGGCTGCCCGAGTGGGGTCCGTGCAATGCCCTCCTTGGGGGTCCCGCCCTCTGCTGAGCTTCAGCCTTGGTCTGACCCTTTCTTTGCAGCACGACCTCCCAGGCGATCGGCGTGGGGATGCGCATGAAGGCGGAGTTCATCATGCTGAATCACTTCAGCCAGCGCTACGCCAAGGTCCCGGTCTTCAGCCCCGACTTCAATGAGAAAGTTGGAATTGCCTTTGACCACATGAAGGCAGGTTCCTGGCAGGGTGGGGCGGGGACGCCCTCCATCCACATGCAGGCAGCCAGGCTCTGGCCAGCACAGGGCCTTCTGGACAGACGTTGGTGTCTGGCCTCTGGAGATAGTCCACTGAGCGCTTCTGAGGCCCAGTCCGTCCCCACAGGTGAGGTCGTCTGAACCCCTCCTCTGCAGTAAAGCTGGTCCCTGGCCCCTCAGAATGAAGGAGGGGCAGGTGGGGGAGCCTCAGGAGCCTGGTGTTCTGCCTGGGGTGCATCACCTCTCCTGAGCCCAGGCCTGGGAGGGCATCTCCGCCCCTCTGGTGCGATTGCGCGGTTTCCTCCCTCCAGCCTCTCTGAGGCGTGTCCTCGTCTGTCTTGCCTCGTAGGTCAGCCTGGGAGACTTCCCAACGGTGCCCAAGCTGATGGCACCGCTCAAGGCCCTGTTCGCTGGCGACATCGAGGAGATGGAGGGGCGCAGGGAGAAGCGGGAGCTGCGGCTGGTGCGGGCGGCCCTCCTGGCCCAGCAGCCGGACGGGGGGCCCCGGCAGAAGCGGGCCCCTGTAGAGCAGCCCCAGAGCCCCCTGAGCAAGAAGGTCAAGGTGCAGTAGCGATGCAGGTGGCCTGAAGATGGGCTGAGGCTCCAGGCGGGGACTGATCGGTGGAGAACGGCCACGCTGGCTTTGCAGACGTCGCCTGGAGAACCGGGGAGCACTCACAGCTGCCCAGCCCGCCCCCGGGGGCGCTGGGCCATGGGTGTGAAGGCGCCGAAGTGAAGAGTCCATCTGGAACCTGAGCACTTGGCTTCGTCCTGGTGCCACCGCTGAGCCAGAGTCGCTGCATCACGCTGCCAGGTACCCAGTGTCCCCACAGAGCTGCCACCCCTCAGCAGCGGCTCCGGGAACTTGAGCCTTCCTGTTGCTCGGGGCTGTAACGAGACAAGACTCACTCACCGGCGTCCGGCGTGTTCGGGACCGCGTGGGCGGGCTGCTTCGTCCTCCCTGGATTCAACAACAGAGGTGAGGGGCTGAAACTTGAGTTTTCAGAGATGCAGCTCACATTTGCGTAGTCTTCCCTCCTGCCACCCGGAGAATGTAAGCTGTAACATCTCAGGCGGTGAGAGACACGGACCGAGGACGGGACCGGCCGTGACCTCGAGTTTCCTCAAGTCCCGCGTCCCCGAGAGCTTGTTAGTAAAACAGGAAGCTAGGCCACGCTCAGGGATAATAAATCTATTTTAATAACATTACTTTTGACAACTATTTGTACATGTATTTAAAGGTAACTTCCAACCCCCAGGCTCCATGACAAATTGGGTGTGGAACTGCCCTGCCAGGAAGTGAGCACAGCCCTTCACAACAGGTTGCAAATCCCGCAGTCGGAGGAGGGTTATTTTTACACTCTGTTGGGAAAAATAACGAAGCATTTAAATTTCTCATTGTACACCTGTACATTGATTGAGATTGAATGGCTCAAATTAAACAAATATAGATTTCATATATACAAATATTATATCACGTATAGGTCTGTCATATCTATGGTAGAGGGTGGGATCGTAAGGTTGGACTCTGCATGCAAGACCCGAATCTGCTTCTCGCTCCCTTAGTCCCCAGGGTGACCAGGCTCCCCAGTGCCCTCTCGGCCCCCCTCTCTGAGAGTGGATGGGACTTCTGGAATGGGGGAGTGAAGCCCTCCACGCCTCAGGGCGCTGGCCTGGTTTCACCTTCCCCGTGCTTTGGGTAACAGAATTATTGCTATTCACTTGTGACCTCCAGAAAGAAGAGGCCACTCCTGGACCCCCTGCACTCAGGGCCCTGGGTGCCTGCCCCTGGGATCTTAGGGTGGGGGTGATTACTGAGTGACAGCTAATGCTCGGGGGAGGCATGGGCGCTACCTTCGGACCCTCCAGACACTCAAGATCATTTTTCAAATTCACAAATATAAAACAATAAGATAGTAAAGGGAGCGCCAACCCAGTGTGGAGAAGCAAGACAAATTTCATTTTAGCCATTTACCGTAGAGCCCACAGGTTAAGGTTCACCCTGGCCGGCCTCCTCGCTCTACACCACCAGGCTGACCACGCGGGACTCAACCCTGGCCATCAGTGCAGGTGGCAGGCAGCCCCCGGTCTGGACCCTCCACACCCCACCCTGCAGAGGATGTCACTGACCAGCAAAGCCTTGGACAGAGAGGGTGGTCGCTTGGCGTGGAGGCCGAAAGTGGATCAAAAGAGGCACAAAGTCAAAGGCAAAGATCAAACAAAAGGCCAGTTACCACCCAGAGGGAACGAGGAGGACCTGCACCAGCGACACGTGCCACACGGGTTTCTGCAGAAGTCCGACCTCGCGCTGGCAGTGACGGCGAGGAGCCAACGGAGGCGGGGGGCGGCCGGGCTGTATGTACACGCGCGTCGGGTCAGAGGGCTGTGCTCTCAGACTCCTCCTCCGAGTCCCTCTTCTCGGCCGCCGAGTGTCGCCGCACGTGCTCCAGAGGGACTCAGGCGCAGTGTCGAGCCCAGCTCTACGTGGATGGAGGGGAACGTCAAAGTGGACGAGATCTGGAAGGTGGCAGAGAGGTGGCTGAAAGGGGTTCCGGCCTGGGGTGGCATGGTCACTGAAGGGCCAGCCGTGTGGGGGCCTACTGCAGGGGCAGCGTAGCGCCGTCCACTGGGCTTCTGCCTTCCAAGCCTTGGACCCAGCCTGGTGGGTGGTTCAAGCCAGGGGCCAGCTCCCCCAGCCACGCCGCGTGATACTCTCAATTCCATAAAAAGGATGCCTTCCAGGCAGGGCTCAGTGACATCTCTTGAAGGCTGCATTTAGTTCCTCTCGTCTGCAGGGACAGGGTTCCAAGACTGGGAAAACACTGATTCAAGTCCGAGAATGAAGGGACGGGGGTCCTGAGACGGTGGCCTCACTCCAGGACCACAAATGGTACACGTGGGGTGGCTGGTGAAGGCAGGATGGGGTGGGGGGGTCTCCCTCAGGACCCCAATGATGATGGGAGCAGACTGTTGGCTCCCTGACTGGGGGAACCCCCCACCCCAGCACTAGGGAAGCCGTCTCCTCCAGTTACACCCCTCCTGGGGGCCCCAAAGGGTCACTTCCTGGGAGATAGCAGGAAGAAGGGACCTGAGGTCACAGGGCTCTGCTCCGTGCAGGCAAGGCCAAGGCAGGCACTGGACTGCAGCCCCCTGACTCCTTGGGGCTGAGCGGGCCCTGGTGCCCTTCACTCAGTCACACACCCTCCTGGGCCTGCTGGGTCACTGCCTCCACTGAGCCTCGCCTGCCCCAGGCCCGGAGCAGCACTGGGGAGGATGTGCAGCAGCCCTGGGCCAGGTCAGGGTGGGGGCCTCCCTTGTCCTTGTAAAACAGACATTTCGCCCAAAAGATACCATAGCAAGTGGACGGACAGAGACATTTGGACACCGTCCTAAAAGACAAACAAACATAGACGCTCTGGGACAAAGGTCCTTCTCTCTCACCCTCTCCTCTACCTGCAAACAGCCCTCAAGATGCTGATCCTGCCTGTCTTGGTTCCCCTGCTTGACCGAGCAGAGCTGGGGGGCTGAGGGGCCTTGCTCCTGTCTCAGAGGACGTCTGCCAGCCCAGCCCGTCCCCGCCTGGCCCCGTGCGCCTGGGCCCTGCCAGCCACCGTGGGGCATCCTGCAGCTTGGATTCAAAGTCCCATCTCGCTGGGAGGACAGTAACCTTGGGCAGTTTCTTACCTTCCCGGGGCCTCAGCAGTCATGGGGGACAATGCAGGTGGGAGCATGTCTGCAGGTGTTGGAGGAAAAGGATGCACAGCCAGGAGGGGAGCTGCTCAGCTGTCATCCTGGCTGCACCCGTAGACCCCGATCAAGGGAGAAGCCTCTCTGACACTGCTAGGGGACGGGGGTCTCCCTGTTTCAGATGCTCCAGGAGAGCCTCAGATGGGGCCCGTGCTGGACGTCCTGGGCCTGTGCCCGGCTTGAGTCTGCAGGACCACGGCTCAGCAGCATTCACGGGAGCACAGGAGGGACCCCCCAAGGACCCCCCCCCCACCCCGCCTCACTCTGGCCGCCCCGTCTCACTGAGGGAGGAACACCTGATTCCTGGCTTCCTTCAGGCTCTTGCCTCTGTTTTACTTTTGAGCACCTACTCTTTACAGGAGGCGGAGCCCAGGCAGAAAGAGGAGTAAATGCTCCAGGGACCTGGCCGGCCCTGTCCACTGGGGAAAATGACCTCACGATGGAATTCTAGTATCAACACTATGGATTCTTCAGTGTCTGCCAGCCGCGTGGGCCCAGAGGAAGGCAGATGAGGATTTACGCCTTAAAGTGGAGCCCCCCTAGAGCCATGAGACAAGGATGGGACAGGGACCACGCCCGGTATCACAGTCAGATGGCCAGGGTCACTGCTGGGGGTGGAGGGTGTGCCCATGACCCTGGCCAGGGCCGCTCCTGGGGCCCTTCCCTAAACCGGGGGTGCGGGAGCACACTGAGAGAAGGTGAGCGGGGCCCACTGCACCCCTGTCTCCTAAAAAAAGAAAGGCAGCGGCCAGTGATTCCCAAAGCCAGCGAGCTCAGGGGTCCAGTCACCCGCCGGGGCTGCGGGCGGCGGCCGTGCAGGTCCCAGGCACATGCAGAGCGCAGAGCGGCGGCCTGGCTGCGAGCAGAGGGGGCGAGGCCGGGGCCGCTTACCCTGAACTCCCCCTCACACGTATCCAAAACCGCGTCACCGCGTCACACAGCTGCCAGAACACAGCGACAGGATTCGGAGAAAGGAAGAAACACATGAGACGAGGACGGGACAGGGACCACGCCCGGCATCACAGTCAGACGGGCCACAGCGACAACGCTGCCCGGAGCCCTGTCCAGAGGGGCCACAGGCCGGGCTGCTGCAGCCAGAGGACATCAGGACCAGACAGGGCGGGGCAAGAGGACCACGCAAGGGCAGCAGCCCTGAAACCTCCCCCGCCACCCCCCCCCCAGGGGGTGCGGGAGGAGCGGCCCCTCTAGAGATCACCAGCCCAAGGGCAGCAGCCTGGGCCTCCTCCCATCAAGGGCTCTTCCAGAAACACAGCGTCACCCCCAGAACTATCCGCGGGGAGGAATTTCCTTCGTTTTCATAAACCTCCGGGTGGCCGAGGCAGTGGTGCCTTCATTAATCACATCCAGAGATACAGCAGCCAGACCACCGGCCACTCCCAGCCGTATGTACCACTCCTGCCCCACCACACGCACACACGCACACACAAACTGGACTAGCCTGTTCACAAGCAGAGAGGCGTACTGGAGCCCCCAGGCTCACCTTCCACCGAATCAAGGGGAAAACTGCACTCCTGGAGAGGGATGTCAGGGTAAGAGGTCCCAGGGCACCTGGGACCAGGCCAACCTGCTCTCTGCAGTGTCTGTGTGTCTGTGTGTGGCTGGGAGGCAGCTTGTACGTGTATGTGTGTGTACATGTTTGTGATGTGAGTGTGGGGATGTGGGTGCTGCATGCATGGTGTGTGTATCTGGTATTCATGTGTAGTATCTGTGCATGGTGTGCATCTATCTGTGTGTGCACGCACAGAGATCTGTGTGGTGTGTGTCATGCTTACATATTTTCCTGGAGAAAAACAGCTCTGTCTTTGGTTTTAAGTTTAAAGCAAAACTAAATTTCATAGCTGTGGATTTGTACAGTCAGCTTCCTCAAAGAACCAGGGAAACATGCAGCCTTCCTGATACTGGCTGCCTTCTCAATGTATATTGCTAGAAAAACATTTTTCTAATAAGGCTTCTTAAATAAACAGGGAAAAATGTCTTTGGTTCTTAGCCTCTGTTCTCAAGACGAGGACTGGCGTGAATGCCTGGGCTGCAGGCCACACCCCTGACCTGTGCGTTGATGCCGTCAGCACCCAGCCTCTCTGGATGCACCCTCTCCCAGGGACTCAGGTGCTCACCCCCCAAATTTAGAGCAGAATCAGAATCCCAGGCTGGGGGACACTCAATGGGGAGACATTCCCTAGGGAGCCCCTGCCCTCCCCCTGCAGGACCACTGGCCCCCAGGGCTTCCCACAACCTCACGGCACTTCTAAGGAGACCACCCCGGATGCCATGTGTGGCTCCAGCAGGCACCCCTGGCACACGGGGGTCCCTCCGCAGGGCCACTGCTAAGGATCAGGAGATGCCTGCAGCGCGGCTCACTTACCTGTAGACATGCTCTCCCCAGGGGACACGCCGTCCAGCACGGGATGCTCGGCGGATTGTGGGCTGGAGGCCGCGAGGCTGACAGTGGGAGGCTGCGGCGGTGGCAGGGTGGGCCTCTGCCGGGGCTTCGGCGTGGGCCGCGATTTACTTAAAGTGCTCGTGAAGCCAGATGGGGAGGCCAGAGGAGGGGCCGCGGCTGCCGGGGAAAGCTGGCCCGAGGCCAGGGCGTACCCTGGGGGGTAGCTCAGTCCGTAGGGGGACGGGGTGCTGGGGGGCGTGGGAGACAGGCTGAGTGGGGACGGCTGGCCGGCGGGCGGCTCAGGCACGGGCCCCGGCTGGCCGAAGGGGACCTTGGGTGGGATTGGTGCCAGCTTCTTGGAAACTGGAGGAGGAAACACGATACAACACACAGGGCTGTGAAAGGATGCCCGGCGTCCATGTGGTTGTCAGCACACCCCTCCCTGCTGCCTACCCCTTCCTCCACCCCCGACTCTGAGAGCAGCCAACACTGCTTTCAAAAATCCACCTAGACATGCAAAGTTTCATATCTGCCCATCTGTTCACTAATTTCTCCTCCTCTTCTCTGGATTCCTGCCACGATCAGCACACACACTACACACCCGGCCAAACAGGAGAACAAATTTCCCATCCCCAGGCAGAGGCTGAGTTCCCAGGGTCCTCTCATCACTTCAGTGTGCAGAAAGTGTCAGCGGCCACTCCGAGGAAGGGTGAGTCAGGGCTGCAGTGTCCAGGAAGGGACCACGAGAGGTCAGCTGTGACAGTGGACCCCCTGGACAGGGCGGCCAGTCCTCAGGGCAGAAAGCTCTGACTCGGCTGAAGTGCGCAGTGGCTCTGGGAGCCCCTAACAGCGACCTAGGACCAAGTCCTCTGGCCACAGAAGCCCAGTGCCTGTTAGCGCCTACCACCCCGCACGTGGCAGGGGCTCAGCAGACACCTGGAGGGCACGTAAGGAATGCATGGGGACGGACTGGACGGGAGGGGACCTGCGTGGACGAGGTGAGCCTGCCTGTTCCCAAATGCTGGAGCCAAAGCCACATCCAGAAGCCGGAAAGGCCTGAATTGAGAACAGATTCAAACAAGGTGCTGTTTCAAGCACCTCAAAGACTGTGTGAAGAGATGACAAACGATGGAAACCGACCCAGGTGGTTCTGATGAGCACACGTTCTGTGCGGCCCCCATCTGTGAAACCAGCATGGAGTGTGCCTCCGCTTTTGGGAATCATTTCGGGGAGAATAAGGAGGCCTTCGGCAGTGGGTTCTGGCAGTAGCAAAAATCTGGGGAGGGCGGCTCACAGGCCAGTGAAGAAATTCTCTGGCCCCCACAAGAGAAACATCATCGCGGGGCAGGTCTGCCTCCTGCAGAAACAAGACTGGATCCCACCTCTGTGTCCCCTTCTGCAGACGGTCCCAGGGGAAGGCAGCCGTGCTGGGCCCTGCTGGGGCAGGGGCTCCCGCCGAAGGCGCCACACAGAGTTTTAAAGGACGGTGGATGGCCTGGCAGGGTCCATGAAGACACTTGTCATCCCGGGGGATGTCTGCACAATGGTCTCAGGGAATGGGAAAGAGGGCCCCGCGGAGCCCCTGCGGAGGCCCAGTGAGTAGACTGAGAGATGATAATGAAACTGTCCCTTGTGGGGTTGGTTACTTTCCAAAAGCTCTCATGCCCAGACCAGGAATGTTTCAATAAACCAGTTTCTAAGCATCTGTGCAGGTGGAGGGAGAGGAGCTTCCAGGCCGCAGGACGTGGTGGGTAGCGGCGACCTACCTTTCCGAAGAGTGTGAGGGCTCTGGTCAGCGGACGGCTGGCTGGGGCTGGTGCCCAGCTGTGGCCCTGGTTGCGTCCCTGGACAGGGTGTCCCCTGGCTGGAACCTGGACTTCCTTTCTGCCCAGATCCTGGAGAAGGTTCCTTGCTTTTGGAAGTGCTGAAACACAGGACAAAAGGGAGTCCCTGACCTCAGGCAGCTTCTGCACCAGCATGAAGTACGTGCTCTTCTGGGCAGGTGTGTGTGGTTGTCTCAGCCCTCCTTAAAGCCTCCACCGAGGCCCCTGTGAGGTGGCCATCCCCTCTGGGGCCCTGAGGGCCTGGGTTCCACTCCCATCTCCGTGTGGCGCCCGCCGCCAGCTCCCTCTCCTCACCTCCACCCTCTCTCCGCCAGGGGACCACAAGCAAAGGAGATGCGGGGCCCCAAGCATCCCCACAGTGCCCTGTGACCGAAACGGGATCCTCGGACACCCTGACAGGGGGACACCCTCCTATATCCTCAGCACCAGAGCCCAGAGGACTTCTGAGGGTCAGAGTGCCGAGAGACAGATGACCTGGGCTCACACGGCGGAGCCTTACGGCCATGGCTCTCTGGTTGCTTTCCCTGAGCCTCCACCATTCCCCCAACCAGGGGAGGAATTCTGAGACCCTCAAACTCAGCGATAGATCCAGCAAGTGGTAGGGCTGACACAGACGTTGGCTGTGAATGACCGCGGGCGTGGTTCCTCCCTGGAAGGCGGACCTGTGATGCTCAGACCACACTTTCCGTCTTTAGATGGACAGGGGCCCCCACTGCGAGTGTTCCCCGGGCTGGTGATGGGAGGAGCCGCTTCCCCCTCTCTTTTCTTCCTCTACAAGAGTGTAATGCAGTCGTGCCGCTGGCTGCAAAGGTCAGCAGGCCGGCACGACCACTCACCTCTACTCTTTCCCTGAGCTGCACCCGCGTTAGTAGTAAAAATGGGCCCCTACAAATCTCAAGGGAGAGGAGAGGGAGAAATACTGAAATTCTAAATTTCAAAAGAAGCAATCTGTCACAGGACGGCAGGGAGGGGAAAAGGGCACCTGGGAACTTAGACTCCTCGTGACTTCAGCAAGGGGGCGCTTTGCACAGGTGCCCGGGATGCTATTCTTGGAAAACCCGGGCTTCATCTGAGAATCTGGGGAGCTGTGGGGTGACGTACTGGGCGCCAGCAGGACCCAGAGAGCGAAACAGAGATCCAGGCTCTGAGTGGGGCGTGGCAAACCCAGCCACCCCCTCCCACCCCTCCCCCTCCCCCAGCCACCCCCTTCACCACCCCGTCCCCGCCTCGCGGGACCGCAGGCCAGCCCGCCCCCGGGGCAGCGCCCCGCTTACCTGGTCCGCTCAGCCCCGGGCTGGAGGCCCAAGCCGGACGGGGAGAGCGCGGGCGGCGCGGGGCCGTCGGGGGGCTGCTCCGGGAGCGGCGACGGCAGCGGGGCGGCGAGCTCGGCGGGCGGGGCGGGGGGCTGCGTGGGCGGCGGGGCGCAGGACGCCTTCCGGCCGGCCGAGGAGCCTCTTCGGGCCACCCACGACGTGTCCATGACCCTCACGCCCATGCTGGCGAGGGACACAAAGACACCCGGGTGACCCCCGCGTGCCGGGCGGCGGGCTCCCTCCCCCGCGAAGCGGCCCAGCAGCGAAGCCTGAGCAACGTCCCCGCCGGGCCGGGGAAGCAGGCAGCGGCCCCGAGGTGCTGGAGCATCCCTGGCAGGTCCGCGCAGGCCAGGCACGGCTGACCTTAGGACAGCAGCCCGCCCGCCAAGCTTCCCTCCGAGCAGAGTGCGGCCTCCCTGGGGCGCCCACTCCTCCCCAGTGGGAGATGGAGGGGGCAGCACAGCGAGGGGCAGCATCAGACTAGAACGGGGCACCGACCAGCAGGAGCCATCTATACATCCACTCTTCTTCTCGTCACTTGCGGGGGGGCCCGGGACCGGACTCGCGGTTCCCGTGCCAGCCCCAGGACGCTGGCTGCACCACGACCCTGCAGGGTCTACACAGCAGGGGAGGAGCCCGTCAGGCCCCGGCTCCGGGGACGGGGACCACAGTCAGCTCCCAGTAAGTCGACCAAGCAGCCACACACAGCCAGCCCCTCGCACAGCTCCCTAAGGCCCGGCTTGCTTAGTTTTCAGAGACTGAACGTGGCCTCGTGGCCACCCGAGGATACTGTACCTTTGGATTTTCCTAAGGCTGCAGGGACAGAAACATACAGACATTAGTGTCAGTGAAACTGCCTTCCTCTGGACAGTCAGGTTGTCTCCGTCAACGTCAGTGTCTAATTACTGCGCCATGAAGTTATTTCAATTTAGTTGGTCCCTCTAGTTAAAGTGACTTTTCTCTTTGTATGAGTGAAAAATCACCCGCCAAAGCTCACAGGTGAGTAAGGAGAGGGGAGGGAAAAGGGTGTGGGAAGGTGAGATGTACAAAAGCCCCCACGCTGCAGGAAAGGCAGGGGCGGTCCTGTTTCCAAGTTGGTAACCCGGCAGGCCACACAGGGAAAGGATAAGATCCAGATCTTAAAAATTAGAAGGCAAAAAGCCTTGCCCCTGGGAAATTAAAAAGCCAAAATTCCAGTTCCAAGAGCAGGTACGTAGAGAGAGGGCACAGCAGTCACTGAGAACAGAGGTTCGCTGAGGTCCATTCTCAGTGCTAAGTTGTCAGGGGTTAGCGGTTCTTTTTGTTTTCCTTTTGCCCCTCTTGAGTAGACATCTGTCTGTCATACTGTTGTTTTTTTTCTCCCAGAGCCTTTTAACGGAGGCACTGGGTACCCAGGGGCTCATGCACGCCGAGCACGCACTCTGCCACTGAGCAACCCCCCCCCCCCCCCCCGCTGTCGCGCTGTTTTTGAATCCTGGCCAGGGACAGTCTGAGCCAGAGACGGCAGCCAGTGTCTGGCTGTGAGGTACTCACGTCTATACTGATCTGGAACGTTGTAATTTTCATTCTAGAGCTCAGTTACGTTTCGCAAAGTCCTCCCCCCAAGAGAAAAGAAACAAGAGAACCTGGCAGCACCCCCAAAGACCCACAGAAGCTGTGGGGGTCCCGGGACCATTTAAGATGAACTCGGAGGCCAGGCGGCCGTGGCAGGGGCCCGTGGGTGTCAAGGTAAACGGTGAATAAGGAGCTTAGCAATCGTGGCTCAGCCTTGAGTGTGCTCCCCAAGGGAGGCCGGGGTCAGGTATTTCCAGCTCCTCTGGGAATCACTCCTCTCTTAAAGACCTAACAATAAAGTTTCTTAAGCTCCCCAGTACAAATAAAGCCTGGAATCCGGCAACATTTCAGAGACTTGATCTCAGCATCCACAAATGTGTGAATCCTGGAAATGTGGAAGTGGAGGCAGGGCCTGGGCCAAGAATACACCCCTCAAAGATCCAGTTGACCAATCCAAACCCAAAACAGGAGTCCAAGCTCCCGTCGGTACCCAGAATG